>NC_136461.1:109645573-110950751 GCF_902686455.1 Sciurus vulgaris
CAGCCAATCTGGAAAGCAGTGTGGAGATTCCTTAGAAAACTTGGAATGGAACCACCATTTGACCCAGCTATCCCACTCCTCGGCCTATACCCAAAGGACTTAAGAGCAGAATACTACAGAGATACAGCCCCATCAATGTTCATAGCTGCTCAATTCACAATAGCCAGATTGTGGAACCAACCTAGATGCCCTTCAATTGATGAATGGATAAAGAAACTGTGGTATATTTATACAATGGAATATTACTCAGCTATAAAGAATAATAAAATTATGGCATTTGCAGGCAAATGGATGAAATTGGAGAATATCATGCTAAGTGAGATAAGCTAATTCCAAAAAATCAAAGGATGAGTGATCTGGCTGATAAACAGATAATGACACATAATGGGGTTTGGAGGCGGGCAATAATGGAGGAAGGAGGTACTGTAAGAAGGGAAAAGAGGAGTGGGAGGGGTGGTGAGGAAGGAAAAAATAACAGAATGAGTCAAAAACTATTACCTTAAGTAAATGAATGATTAATCAAATGGTAAGCCTCTACTTTATGTACAGAGAAACAATATATATCCCATTTGTTTATAATAAAAATAAATTTAAAAACAATAAAAAGAAAATCAATGGTAACCTTGACAAGACCTGCATCAGTAAGGTCAGGGGAATAGGAGTCATACTGCAGTATGCAGAGTAACCAGGAGAGGATGTGGAGACAGGAAGAGTGAACGGCCTTTTCAACAAGCTTCACTCTGAAGGGCAGCATCTTGCTGTAACTATGTTGGAGGCAGGGGTTTAATTTTACTTTTAAGGAAAAAGAGATTCCAGCATTAAATAAACTGGTGAAAAAAGCTGATAATGGGCAAAGGGGGAAACTACAGAAGAGAATTATAAAGTCCCTAAGGAGACGGGAAGGGACTCAAGTGCTATAGAAATTCAAATTAGCCCTAGATAGAAAGAATAGTGACTTCAACTCAGATGGGAGAAAAAAGGCATAGAGATGAGAACTGGGGACACACTCACAGATTGGGAAGAGCTCAAGCCGTGCGACACGGTGGCCTTCCTTCCAACAGGATTTCTGAGGATTTTGACTAAGCTCTCTAGTGGCCTGGAAGAATCAACACTGCAACAGCCTGACCAGCAAGTCACCTGGCCAAGGTTCAGGCTCTTGCCTCAGATGGGATGGAAACACTACTAGCTCTGATCTTCCATACCTCATTATGGAGCACAGAGTCCCCTCTGGGTCTCCTCACTGGATGACAGTGACAACGACACCCCACATGTCTGGGTTGGTTCCCAGCTGTGCTTCTCCCATCCTTCCAGAGTCAGTTCTGCCTGATGCACAGCCCCTTGGCTGGAGGACTTTTACCCAGGGGACTTGCTCCAAGCATTGGATTAGAAGGAACTCCAAACACGGGGTCTGGGGTTGTCACAGGGCTCTTATGAACTCATCTTATTACTGCTGAAACTTGAGGTCTTGTCTGGTCTTCAGAACTATGACTCCCTTCCCCTCAGTTCTTCCACATATCCACTTCTTGGTCAAGAAATGTTATTGATTTGGTGAAAACTCTTTGAGATATACGAGGACATATGCCAACCTTTTCCAATGAGGTGGGTTTGTGGCAGAGTTGAACAATGGGCTCCTGAATCACTCTGCAAATGCCCAGAAGGTAGGTACTTGCCACATACTGATGTCATACTGATGACAAAGGATTTGAGGCCTCTGATGTATTTTCTATAGAGCTGGTGGTAGTGATTCCAGCCACTGCCCCTCTGCCAGTCCAGCATGTACTGACCTTGAAGTTCAGTGCAGGAAGCCCAGTCCAGGGGGCATGGCAGTGTCCTGTTCCCCTGTCAGGCTGTCATGAAGCCTGGAAAAACATTTATCCTTACCATTTTACTAGTGTAAGATTTTTGTTCTGTATCTCGGTATCACATTTAATTCACACTTTTTTTTCCTTCCACATTTGTTCTCTGGACAGTTAGGGACACAAGTCCCAGAGCAGGAGAAAGGAATGACACATCTTTGCTCTGACAGGGACATCTTCTCCATTCTTTTCTTTTCCCTGCTTGCATCTTACTTTTCAATTTGCCACTCAGAGAACTTCTATGAGGGGAAAATGAGCACAAGGAAAACAACCTCAACCTGATAAAAAGTCCTATAAACAGCCCTCAGCTGATTTCATACCTAATGGGGAAAGCCTGAAGTGCCAGAATTAATAAGTGAATTTAACAATGGTCTGAATAGTGGAAAGTCATAAGGTATAGATGGTTGGGACATGGTTCTCTAAGGAGGGGATGTTGTTGCATCCTCGGGAGAACAGTGAATCCCTGGCAGGACACTTGGGCAGGAGTGTAAATGAAATGAGAGGAGGTTTGCAACCACTTTTATGCAATGGTAGAATAGGCACTGATGATAATAACCTCCTTCCTTGGTCCGAAGTTTCAAACTATGTCTATAGCATTCATACAGCTATCAATCTGGTGACCAGCAAGGCACAGAAGTGACAGCTGGCTCATTGGAGGAACTAGTCAGCACTATGTCAGAAAACATCAATGGTTGTGTTGAAACACCTGGTTATTTTCAACAGCTTGATGACCTGTCGAAGGGTAATGATTTCTGACCTCTCAGACCATTACCAGTACATGGGCTCCAGGTTGGCTCATAACAATCCCCACTGCCACAGTCTGAAGATGAAATGGAAAACATCAGTAGCTACTGTATTCTGTCCAGCTGCAGGAAGAAAGGAGCAAGATAAGTGAGAATTTTTAGTTAACTTTTGCCCAAATTATTATGGTGTTCCTTCCATACTTTGTGTTTTCTCATTGCATGAAAGCAAATTAGACAAGGATGATATCTGAATCGCAGTTCTTGTTTTTCTCAAATTTCACATCAAATGGGGGGATAGGATTGAAACAAGTTTTGTGTTTGCAGCAGAAATCTAGGGGCAATAGGGGTATAAATTCTGGGTTTCTGATATTCACGTGGTTGATGATCAATGAGTTTTTGTGCTCTTAGAAACAAAGTAAGCTAACACTTCTACTTTGTTTCTCCTTTTACATTCCCATGCGCATAAAGCATAACATCTCCATTTACCTAGAAGACTTCCATTCTAAGTAAAGTAAGTCAAAATGCATTTGCTGAGACCCTGTGGATAAAGCATAGTGCTGATTACACTGGGGGATGCAGAGGAAGGATATTCCAGACTTTATGGAAAGGAGTTTAAATGGTTGGTACCAAATACAACCAGGGTTTTTAATAGGTGAGAACATCAATAGTAGGCATCAATACACCCAACCTGGTGAAGGGAAATATTGATATAGAGCAGAGTCTACATTGGACACTTGGCCTATCTAGGATTTAGGACAAAAAAAAAATCTGGAAATTCTTTAAGTGTCCTATAGTTTAGGTTCACAGATACTTAGCATGGGTCTTCTCCATGTCTTCCATTCAAAGATCATATTTACATTATAGCAAAATCAGAGATGTCTCACAGAAAGGGAGTGGATAAGCCTGAAAAATATCAATTTGTGCATTGATTCTCTAATAAGGTCAAGATCCTATCCAGAATGTGAAGACAAAAGAATTCAATGTACTAGGGGGGTTAACTGTCCTGTTATGAGAGAATATTCACTGCACTTAGATCTCCTAATGACTTTGGGAGAAAACACGTTTTCAAGTGATCCAGTTGGTGGCCCCATACCAAGTGGAAAGACATCCTCTGACCTCACAGAAACCTGAGGCCCTTTCTGCACTTACCCAAGCAGGAAGAATGGCTGTGACTCCAGGGCCAAGAATGGGAACTCATCCCAGGTTAGGAGACACAGGAGGAGGGAGAACTTGTACTGTGGCTAGAGGGTGGTGAAGAAAAGGACGTGAGGCTTCTGAAACAGCAAGTGAGCTGGCTCATGGTAAAATTATGTCCTCAAAAATGGAATAAGGGAAAACTTTGGAACCAATGAATACTAAATATATAGTCTGTGATCTGCAACTTCTCTCTACCAACTTTATCCTGCATTTTCCTGGGCCACTAGTCAGTTTTCTAATGGAAGTCAGGAACTCCTTTAGATCTTTGAAATCTTAGCACCAGTATCATTATGCAGACTATTGGAAAGATGACGTGTTGACAAAGGCCACACAGATTTTTTGAGCAACATCCATAAAATACTTCATAGTGCCCGCACTATTTGATAGGTGAGTGAAGTGACTTAAAACATATATAGTATCACATCTGTGGGTCTTTCCAAAATGTGTAGTTTTTACATGCACTCAAGCTTATATATATGAATTCCTTAATCACATTGACCGTAAAGAGAGGTCATGTGTGGCTAGAATATAATCCAAAGCTAACAAACATTAAATGTAAACTTTTTTATTGTAAACAAATGGGATACATGTTGTTTCTCTGTTTGTACATGGCGTAAAGGCATACCATTTGTGTAATCATAAATTTACATAGGGTAATGTTGTTTGATTCATTCTGTTATTTTTCCCTTCCCCCCACCCCTCCCACCCCTCTTTTCCCTCTATACAGTACTTCCTTCCTCCATGCTTACCACCCTCCCTAACCCTAACTCTAACCCTAACACTAACCCCTCCCTCCCCCCATTATGTGTCATCATCCACTTATTAGCGCTATCATTCGTCCTTTGGTTTTTTGAGATTGGTTTATCTCACTTAACATGATATTCTCCAATTTCATCTATTTGCTGCAAATGCCATAATTTTATCATTCTTTATGGCTGAGTAATATTCCATTGTATAAATATAACACAGTTTCTTTATCCATTCATCAATTGAAGGGCATCTAGGTTGGTTCCACAATCTGGCTATTGTGAATTGAGCAGCTATGAACATTGATGTGGCTATATCTCTGTAGTACTGATTTTAAGTCCTTTGGGTATAGGCCAAGGTGTGGGACAGCTGGGTCAAATGGTGGTTCCATTCCAAGTTTTCTAAGGAATCTCCACACTGCTTTCCAGAGTGGCTGCACTAATTTGCAGCCCCACCAGCAATGTATGAGTGTACCTTTCTCCCCACATCCTCACCAACATATGTTGTTGCTTGTATTCTTGATAATCGCCATTCTAATTGGGGTGAGATGGAATCTTAGGGTAGTTTTGATTTGCATTTCTCTTATTACTAGAGATGTTGAACATTTTTCCATATGTTTGTTGATTGCTTGTAGATCTTCTTCTGTGAAGTGTCTATTCATTTCCTTAGCCCATTTGTCGACTGGATTATTTGTATTCTTGGTGTAAAGTTTTTTGAGTTCTTTATAGATTCTGGAGATTAGTGCTCTATCTGAAATATGATTGGCAAAGATATTCTCCCACTCTGTAGGCTCTTTCTATCATTGCTGATAGTTTCCTTTGCTGAGAGAAAGCTTTTTAGTTTGAATCTATTCCAGTTATTGATTCTTGCTTTTATTTCTTGTGCTATGGGAGTCCTGTTGAGGAAGTCTGGTCCTAAGCTGAGATGTTGAAGATTTGGACCTACTTTTTCTTATATACTCTGCAGGTGTCTGGTCTGATTCCAAAGTCCTTAATCCATTTTGAGTTTAGTTTCATGCATGGTGAGAGATATGGGTTTAGTTTCATTCTGTTGCATATGGATTTCCAATTCTCCCAGCACCATTTGTTGAAGAGGCTATCTTTTCTCCATTGCATATTTTTGGCACCTTTGCCTAGTATGAGAAAAATGTATTTATTTGGGTTTGTGTCTGTGTCCTCTATTCGGTACCATTGATCTACCTGTCTATTTTGGTGCCAATACCATGCCATTTTTGTTACTATTGCTTTGTAGTAGAGTTGAAGTTCTGGTATTGCGATACCCCCTGTTTCATTCTTCCTGCTAAGGATTGCTTTAGCTATTCTGGGTTTCTTATTCTTCCAGATGAATTTCATAATTGCTTGCTCTATTTCTGTAAGGTACATCATTGGGATTTTAATTAGAATTGCATTGAATCTGTATAGCAGTTTAAGTAGTATGGTCATTTTGACAATATTAATTCTTCCTATCCAAGAACATGGAAGGTCTTCCATCTTCTAAGGTTTTCTTCAATTTCTTTCTTTAGTGTTCTGTAGTTGTCATTGTAGAAGTTTTTCACCTCTTTTGTGAGATTGATTCCCAAGTATTTTATTTTTTTCGAGGCTATTGTGAATGGGGTAGTTTTAATAATTATTCTTTCCAAAGATTCATCACTTATGTTTAAAAATTCATTAGATTTATGTGCATTGATCTTGTAATCCGCTACTTACTGAATTCACTTATGAGTTCTAAAAGTTTTCTGGTGGAATTTCCAGGTTCCTCTAAGTATATAATCATATCATCAGCAAATAGGGATAGTTTGAGTTCTTCTTTTCCTATTCGTATCCCTTTAATTTCTTTGGTCTGTCTAATTGCTCTGGCTAGAGTTTCAAGGACAATATTGAATAGAAGTGGTGAAAGAGGGCATCCCTGCCTTGTTCCAGTTTTTAGGGGGAATGCTTTCAGTTTTTCACCATTTAGAATGATATTAGCCATGGGCTTAGCATAAATGGCCTTTACAATGTTAAGGAATGTTCCCACTATCCCTATATTTTCTAGTGTTTTGAGCATGAAGGGGTGCTGTATTTTATCAAATGCTTTTCCTGCATCTATTGAAATAAATCATGTGATTCTTGACTTTAAGTCTATTGATATGGTGAATTACATTTATTGATTTCCTGCTGTTGAATCAACCTTGCATTCCTGGGATGAACGCACTTGATCATGGTGCACTATCTTTTTAATATATTTTTGTATGCGATTTGCTGAAATTTTGTTGAGAATTTTTGCATCGATGTTCATTAAGGATATTGGTCTGAAATTTTCTTTCCTCTATGTGTCTCTGTCTGGTTTAGGTATCAGTGTGATATTGGCTTCATAGAATGGGTTTGGGAGGATTCCCTCCTCTTCTATTTTATGGAATACTTTGAGAAGTATTGGAATGAGCTCTTCTTTGAAGGTTTTGTAGAACTCGGCTGAGAACCCATCTGGTCCCGGACTTTTCTTTGTTGGTAGGCTTTTGATGACTTCTTCTATTTCATTACTTGAAATTGGTCTATTTAAATTGTGTATGTCCTCCTTGTTCAGTTTAGGCAATTCGTATGTCTCTAGAAACCTGCTGATGTCTTCGAAATTTTCTAGTTTTTGAAGTATACATTTTCAAAATAGCTTCTAATTATGTTTTGTATTTCAATCCTGTCTGTTGTGATATTTCCTTGTTCATTCCGAATTTTAGTGATTTGGGTTTTCTCTCATCTTCTCTTTGTTAGTGTGGCTAAAGGTTTATCAATTTTGTTTATTTTTTCGAAGAACCAACTATTTATTTTGTCAATTTTTTGTATTTTTTTTGTTTCAATTTTGTTGATTTCAGCTCTGAGTTTAACTATTTCCTGTCTTCTACTACTTTTGGTGCTGGTCTGTTCTTTTTCTAGGGCTTTGAGCTGTAGTGTTAGGTCGTTTATTTGTTGAGTTCTTCTTTTATTAAATGCGCTCCATGAAATAAATTTCCCTCTAAGTACTGCTTTCATAGTGTCCCAGAGATTTTGATATGATGTTTCTTTTTCTCATTTACCTCTAAGAATTTTTTAATTTCCTTCCTAATATCTTCTGTTATCCATTCATCATATAATAGCATATTATTTAATCTCCAGGTGTTGGAGTAGTTTCTGTGTTTTTACTCTTTCATTTATTTCTTACTTCAATCCATTATGATCTGATAGAATACAAGGTAGTGTCTTTATCTTCTTGTATTTGCTAACATTAGCTTTGTGGCATAATATATGGTCTATTTTAGAGAAGGATCCATGTGCTGCTGAGAAGAAAGTGTATTCGCTCTTGGTTGGATGGTATACTCTATAAATGCCTGTTAAGTCTAAATTATTGATTGTGTTATTGAGATCTATGGTTTCTTTGTTCAATTTTTATTTGGAAGATCTGTGCAGTGGTGAGAGAGGTGTGTTAAAATCACCTAGTATTATTGTGTTATGGTCTATTTGGTTTCTGAAATTGAGAAGGATTTGTTTGACATACATGGATGAGCCACTGTTTGGAGCATAGATGTTTATGATTGTTATATCTTGCTGATTGATGCTTCCCTTAAGCAGTATGAAATGTCCTTCTTTATCCCTCCTGACTAACTTTGGCTTGAAGTCCACATTATCGGAAATGAGGATGGATACTCCAGCTTTTTTGCTGAGTCCATGTGCATGGTATGTTTTTCCCCATCCTTTCACCTTTAATCTATGGGTATCTTTTTCTATGAGGTGAGTCTCTTGCAGGCAACATATTGTTGGATCTTTCTTTTTAATCTATTCTGCCAGTCTATGTCTTTTGATTGATGAATTCAGGCCATTAACATTCAGGATTATTATTGAAATATGATTTGTATTCCGGGTGATTTTGTTCATTTATTTTATTTTATTTATCTACTTGACACAACTTGGTTCCTCCTTTATTTGACAATTCCTTTAGGATAATTCCTCCCTTAGCTGATTTGCTTCTTTGTTTTTAATCTCTTCCTCTGTTGGAGGCCGCTGCCCTGTAGGGCCCGCAGTGGTAGCTGGCCCTAAGGTGGCACCAAGAATCCCAACTGCAAACAAAAACTTTAAGGAAGTGCTTTCTATTGGCTGACTGATCTCCTCCATGTCTGTGCTTAGCTTGTGATCAGTACATGTCCTCATTACCAACCATTAAGTTTCCACGAGCCAAACGCCTGACCCGTTAAGGTGATTGCCTGTTATATCCCATAAAGCTGTGTACTTTTCGCGGCGGAGAGGGGCAGCAGCTGCACGACAAGAGAAGAAGAAGAGAGAGAGCTGTGCGGCGAGAAGAAGAAGAAGAGGAGGAGGAGGAGGAGGAGGAGGAGGAAGAAGAAGACGACGATGGAGGAAGAAGAACCAGGCACTCATCTCAGAAGCTCTCCCATAAAAATAAAGACCTTAAAACTCCATCTGAGAGCCAAGTCTTCATTGTACTCACTGGACAAGGCATTCCTCATGGAATATTTTGCTGAGAATGTTCTATAATGCTGCCTTTCTTTTTGTAAAGTCTTTTAGCTTTTGTTTATCATGGAAGGATTTTATTTCATCGTCAAATTTGAAGGTAAGTTTTGCTGGGTATAAGATTCTTGGTTGGCATCCATTTTCTTTCAGGGCTTGAAAAATGTTGTTCCAGGCCCTTCTAGCTTTTAGGGTCTGGATTGAAAAGTCTGCTGATATCCGTATTGGTTTCCCCCTGAATGTAATTTGGTTCTTTTCTCTCACAGCCTTTAAAATTCTGTCTTTATTTTGTATGTTAGGTATTTTCATTATAATGTGCCTTGGTGTGGGTCTGTTGTAATTTTGTGTATTTGGAGTCCTACAAGCCTCTTGAACTTGATTTTCCATTTCATTCTTCAGATTTGGGAAATTTTCTGATATTATATTATTGAATAGATTGTTCATTCATTTGGTTTGTTTCTCCAAGCCTTCTTCAATCCCAATAATTCTTAAATTTGGCCTTTTCAAGATATCCCATAGTTCTTGTAGATTCTGTTCATGATTTCTTAGCATCTTCTCTGTTTGTCCAACTTTGTTTTCAAGGTTAAATATTTTGTCTTCAATGTCTGAGGTTCTGTCTTCCAGATGTTCTATCCTATTGAATATGCTTTCTATGGAGTTCTTAATTTGGTTTATTGTTTCCTTCATTTCAAGAATTTTGTTTATTTTTTTCAGTATCTTTAACTCTTTATTGAAATGATCTTTTGCTTCCTGTATTTGCTCTTTTAACTGTCGATTGGTGCGATCATTCAATGCCTGCATTTGCTCTTTCATCTCATCATTCAGTGTGTGCATTTGCTCTTTCATCTCATCGTTTACTTCCCTGATCATTTTAATTATGTATATTCTGAACTCCTTTTCTGTCTTTTCTTCTGCCATGCTGTCATTGGGTTTTATTGATGTAACATCTAGATCTGTTTGGGGCATTTTCTTCCCTTGTTTTCTCATATTGTTCAGGTATCAGTGGACCCCTGAGATATTGCAGATTTCCCCTATTGACTTATAATGTCCCTGAAGATTTCTAGTATATCCCCTCTTAGACTTCAGTGGGCTGAAGTCTTAGAGGAAGTTGATAGTGCAGTGCTCCAACAAGGAAGCTGCCTCTCTAGGGGTGGTGGCCTTCAGGTGGGGTATATTCCCTGCTAGTGGAAAAGAGGTGCCTCCACTTGTTGACCAATGGTCAACCAAAGGGGAACTAGGCTGCGGGCTGAGGCAAGGCCTGTTTGGGCCTGTGTCTCTGGTTTTACCGTCCTTGTGGGAAAACCTCACCCAGCTAAATGTAGTCTTAATGACTTTAAGAAACAATATCAAAGCAACCAGACAGAGGAGGAGGTAAAGAGGTAGGATTGTCAAACTTGACTAAGGTTTAATAAAACACTGAAAACTGCCCAGTGAGAGAAAGGAAACCAACATGAAAATGGAATGTTACAATGATAACACTGAAACAGAACAGAAAAAGGTTTAAAGACTTATTAATGTACTTTCTTAGTGTTATACAATAGTGTTTGTTCTATCCTTAACAGATTTAGAAATCATGGATGATTATTCAGAGAAGAATATAGTGACAGTTTTTCATTGGTAAAGTTATGCAGTTTGACTTGAGAAAAAAGCCTTCGTATCCACTTTGAACTTGAGGAAATGATGAGGTAACTTCTGGGTAGCCATGAAGGAAATATAACTTCTTGGGAAACTATGTCTGCATTGATGATTGTCCACATGCCCAAGAATGAACAGTGAGGAGTAGGGTCATTATGGGGTGGGGTAGAAGAGAGTGTAGTGGTATTGGGACGAAGTTAAACAACAGTTGATGCCTTCTGAGTAGAAATTCCTCATTTGTGGTGACCTTCTGAAGAGAGCAGGGAGTCTGTGGATCAGCCTGAAATGGAGGGGCTGCCCACATTCCATGACATCTCCAGACTTCTAATTCTGTTGGGCTGTTACCTGGCGCACGTGGCCCTAACTCTTCAGTCCTGTCTGAGATACAAGCAGAGCCTTCAGCTCTGAACTCCATCAATGGGGAGACTTGTTTGAGAGGTTAGGGACCCTCTGTTTGGGGTGGCGATCAATATCTTCTCAACAGTAAAGTTAATGATTACAGCTATGGTCTTCCCTTAGTCCTGAGGAATCCTACTTGGTTTGATGTGTTTTTAACCCATAAACTGTTTGGGTTTCTTCTCTGCAATCCCTGGCTGTGCCTATACATGCTCCAGGGTCATGATGGCAGTGCAGGTCAGCCATTCATGTGATGCAGGGAAAGAAACCAAGCTGGAAAAATGATCCAGGGATTGCGCCATCAACTGAAGGAGTGCAAAGAAGAGCTGTGAGATATCAATGAAAAATTGTTCATATCAGAAGTTACAGTTACTCCCTCACCAACAGCTACACAAATATGGTAAGTTGTACATAGGATCACAGTCACCAAATGAATTATCCTCTGTTTCCTCTCTGAGATATAAGAGGCCCTCCAAAATGGAGTCTTCTTTTCCTTTCCTTAAAGTAAATTCCATCCTTAGCATATTTCTAGAAGTCTAGGGTTGAGTATATATCTTTCAATACAATAGCAATGGGTAAATGAGGCAGAAAGGATTCAGCAACTTCTAGTTTACAAGGAAGTGTAGGGTAGGGGAGGGGATAGGGTTAAAATCCCAGCTTCTGATTTCTACTGAAAGCATGGAATTGCCTTTTTTCTCTCTCTAGAATGCCTCACACTGTTTTTACCAGCATCCTCTCTGTATCATATCAGATCCTACAGACATTAAAAACTATGTTGGTCTAAGTGGGACTAATGAATTTGAGCTTTTATTGAGTCCTGTTTGGAAACCACTTTCTAGTTATGCTGATAATAGTAGCAGTGCACAGTACCTTCTTTAAAGAGCTAAAGAGCTAAGAACAGTCTGCTGCTACTGGAAATTGTGGTACCCCAAAGTGACATCATCAAGACCAGGGACTCTGCTAGTGAGGGAAATCTCTGATTCCTAGGACACAGGATATTATGAATCCAGGAGATTTTTCTCCCTGCAGTGCAGTGGAAGGTGTTCCTGGGAAAACTGAGTATCTATAGCACCTTATACGTCTGTTCCTGAGCTGGTGAACCTCAGGGGTGGAGGATGTTCTCCTGTGGGAGCTCAGGCCCAGGACTGAACTTTCACTCCTGTAGACCTAGGGTCCTTCCTCATTCTGCAAGGAATCAGTCGATCAAGGGAGGCTAAGGGTTTCAGCTAAGAGGCTGCAGCTTTGCTAATTATAGTGGGCCAGGATTAAGAGTCAGATGTGAACCTGACTGACAAATAACAGCTGATACACCCTGCATCTTTGAACTTACCTTTTTCTTGTCTATAAACTGAGGAGTAATCATATACCATGTATTTGGGGAAATTTCCAATTGTGGAGACCCTGTGTAGACTCTGGGAATGAAGTTCCTGTTGTCTTTGGGGTGGACCTGCCTCCTCTGAAGGCAGTGCCAACAGCAGCATGTCCAGCTGTCCACTGAGGCAGGCTCATTTGTCTTGTCAGAGTGTGGAAAGCACAAGTATATCATCGAGTCTGTGCTGGGGGAGAAGTTGCAGCACAAGGAGGGGAAGCTGCCAGAGAAGCTGATGTCAACAAGAATCTGAGGTAAGGGGGCTGTGCACAGTGCAGGTAGGTGGGAAGGGGTATGAGACTCTGAAGTGGGGCAGCTCAGCTGGGGGAGTTAAGAACTACCTTTAGAAGGGCAGAAAGTCAGATGGAAGGCAGATTCACAAACATTTATGAAACAATTCAGAACCACATAAAATGGTACACGATGGACTAAAATTGTTCATAAATAATGCCTCATTTGTAGTTTCAATTCCTTTTCTCTTCATTGTTCCTGTTAAGCCCAGCTGGGTGAATGAGGACACATTTATGTGTGTGGCTTACATACTATCCAGACACAATGCACTATGTCTAAGTCCACATAGGTATGTCCCTGGACAAATGAGGAATTGAGGGGCATATTATGAAGGAGATTCAGGAAGATGATTGACTTTGAATAGGGAAGGGTAGATGAGGTGAGGTGTAGGAGCCTTATAGAGCACTTTCTGATATAGGGGAGGTCTTTGTTGGGTCTTATTATTTTTTTCTTTTTCTATTGGCTAAGGGAATTTTGCTTAGTTGGTTGGTTAGTTGACATGTTCTCGCCAAAGACTTTGTCAAAGGCCACACAATCTATTGTGTAATTTTGCAGGCTTAAATTTCTTTCTATTCCACCTCAGAGAATCCAATATTAAAATCCCAGAGCAAGCCCTAGAGATTTCAGGTTTAAGAAAAAAGTTACAGCAGGGAAGAGAGCTGACATCCTTGATCAACAATTTTCTGAAAGACCTCTTCATTCAGGAAAGCTCTGACTGCCACATGAGATACCACCTTCAGGAGCTATTGGCTGAAGGGCAGAGGATGGCACAGTGTCTAGTCTGCAAGCTCAGCCCAGGTAATGTGGCCAGAGGCCCTAATTACACTGAGCTACTCCAAGATCCCTGGATCAAGGGACACTCCACTGTCAAAGTGATGTTTTGACCAGATCTTCTGCTTTCCATGTCAAAATTAGGACAAGGAAACATCAGGGCTGCCTGTGTGGGAACACAAAAGGAAGAACACAAATGAAAGTCACAGCAGAGCAGCTACTTTCTTGAGGCCCGATAGAATGCGGCCTCTGGATGAGGAGGCAGCATCCATCTAATGTTAAAGAAAAGGACAGGGATGTGACAGGAGCCCTCATGTTAGACTGAAATACTGGATTAGGAGTGTGAGTGTCCCATTTCCAGCCTGAAGTCTTTCCTTACTAACTGTGGCCATTGATCAGTTTATATCTCCTAATTTTCTATCTCCAGATCTCTAAAAGAGGATCTCACAGTACTTAGAAGGAAATGTTCATGAATTAATTTATAAAGAAGATATCAACCCTCAGGCTTTGGAGCTTGTTTTGGGCCTTGCTAATACCATCTGATGACAGGAATGTTGCCTTATATTTCCCACAACTTTCATAGGGGGAATTTCTCCTCCTAAGAACCCATGCTGAGTTTTTATGTTTGTCTTGATTGATGAGGAAAGAGTCATAAATTATTATTAACTAAAGGCAATGCGTTATAGTGGAATTTACTGTGATTGGCACATTCCGTGTACTCTGGAAAATGTGTAATGGTATATGTCTTCCACGTGCAGTGCCACACAGAGAGCTTCACTAAACCTCCACTGTCATCCACCTACTCATCCCTTCTTCACTGAGAACCTCGAAGCATCACGTCTTTGTGTACCATCAGCTGTGTAGCTTGCAAAACTTTTCTCCCCATATGGGGCTCATCTTTTAACTTTCTTCACAGTGTCTTTCGCAGAGCAGAGGTAGATTCCAACAAAGTGCAACTCCTCAGCTCTTTCTCTCAGGGATTGGGCCTTGGTGTTGTGCTGAGAGGTCTGGTCCAAACTCAGGGTCTCCTAGGTTGAATCGTTTTCTTCATCATCATGATGAGACTTATTAAACACTTTATGTTTTATATTTTAGGACTATGACCTTCTATTTAATTTTTGTGAAAAAGTATAAGTTCTATGTCCAGTTTCATTTCTGAGGGATGTGAATGCCCACTTGTTCCAGGCCTCGTTGATAAAAAGTCTCCTTTCTCCTGTGAATGGCCTTAAATCCCTGATCTGATAACTCTAAAATGTCTGCTTGGTCTCTCTCCTGAAATAATGTTTACTCCCAGTGAATCTTTAAACTATCTCCTAAATGCCTTACTTGGTCAGCTGGGTCACATGAATGGAAGTAAATCCAAATTTCAATGAGGATCTATTTTCACTTTTTCTTCCCAGTGAGCAGACTGTGTGTTTTCTTTTTTCATTTAAAGAAAGTCAACTGGTCCTTAAATGGTTCAATTTGCAAGTAAATGAATCAGGTCGTGGCATCAGCCTAAGAAATGCTATGCATCTTTGTCATGTGGCTTCACAGCACCTCAGTACCCAGGAGAGGAAAGGTCTCAAACCAAAACCAGGATGTTTGTGATTAGCATTCCTGGTTTAATGGCTGCAATGAGCACACCTGGAGTCTGCTGGGCTTGCTGGCCAGTGTGACACACTGACCACTTTAATTCCACCCATGGCATTGCTTATGAGTACTAAGAAACAAAATATGTATATCCCAAACCTTCTAACAAAAAATATTAACATGACAAACTAGATGTAATATATAAAGACATGAATTCCTAAAAGGCCTATTTTGGAAAACTTTATCTACACACCTGTTACCACAAATGACTATACACACCTTTGACATCATCAACATTAGCTCATATTTTAGCAGAATTTTCCACATACTTATCCTTCCACTAGATTGTTCTCTTCTTGTCTTTTCTACAGAAATCTGCCTTTTTATCTTTCAAATCTGATTTGTTACCAAGCAGTAGAATTGGAACATTCTCGTCTTCTTTTACTCTTAAAATACCCTCCTTGAAGCCAGCTGTGGCTGCCAAGGATTCCATTTTTGCATTACAGAAGGTCCAGAGGAGCCCCTCCCAGTACAGAAGTGTTGCCTCCAATTGCAGCTTGGTCCTCCTGTCCAGCTGGTCTGAATTGTGGATATGCACTTCCTTCCCATCCAGCACACTTTCTTCCTGTAGGAGTCTGCTCTGGTAGGTTCAGAGTCCTCCCCAAACTCATCATACATGAACTGTCCCAGCAGACTTGCCCACACCATCACTGCCCACCACGATGACTTTGTGTAAGGTCAAGATTCTGATCTTTGGGCTGCTGGGCAGCCACCTAGAGTTGTGGAGTTCTCACCATAGGATTCAGGATGATCTGCACATGCAAGCTGTCACCCACTGAGTTCCAGAAAGCTCAGCTGAACTTGCTGTGGTTGGAGGGGCTCTACTCTTGTTGTCTAAGAGGCTCCTTTCCAGGGGAGTCAGGAGGAGGACCCTGCAGGGTAGCAGCAGAATCTGTTAAATGGAGGAAGAGGAGGAGTACCTAGGCTCTGCTATGGGGTGATCCTCCCTCTTCCTGGCAGTTTCCAGGCTGTGCATGTGTTTGCTATAGCTATAGATTCACTGACTATAATCTCCTCTACTGTTTTTACTTTTTCAACTTCAGTGTCTCAATTTCTCCTGATTGTTCTGCTAAAATCTAGACTGTATTCATTTCAGAGTAGTCCTCTGTTATTATTTGAGCCCTGTTGATGTATGGATGAGTTGTGGAAGGACAGGACTCTTTCCACAGTCCTGCAATTCATTCTCAGGTTTTAGTCAGCCTGTGCATTGGGTTGACCTTCCCATCTATTCTGTGTTCCTACTACCTCTGCAATCTGGTTAGTCCTGTGTACACCATCATGAATTGCACTGGACCTCCGGGAATGTGGCTGGTACAACTGAAGTTCCTTTTAGTGGAGTCCTCATGAGCTGCATCCAGAGAAGAACTTCATGGCCATAAAAAGGTCCCATATTGATATTTATGTCTCCATGCTCAGAGTCTCCAATGTGTTTGTGGTGAGAGTTTTGGAACTACTCAATGCCTGTCTGGACATTTCTGAGTTTGATTTCAGAGAATCATGAAGATCAGGACAATGGAGAAGAGCAGGAATCACTGGCTCCCAGGTAACAATGACTATCAAGGGCCTAGGAGAGCATGGGCAAAATGTGAGGAGGGTCCCCTGATGAGCAAACCCAGAGGTCCAAAGTAGCCACACATTTCGCATGGAAAGGCATACAAAAACGCTGGTATGACTGCATTCTTCAGTCAAGGAAGAATCCATCTTTCAACAAGGTGTCCATTGTCCCTGTGGTGCTGGTCTGTATCCAAGTAGAAGTAATCAGCCTCACTAAAGTTTTTTAACTCAGAGAATCTATGTATGGATCAACTGAGGATGAGATATATATGTTTTCTTTATGGTTGACATTCATTTGGTGGCAGGCATTTCATAGCATATATAGATATATATATGTGTGTGTGTGTGTGTGTGTGTGTGTGTGTGTGTGTGTGTGTGTCTTGGATTGCATTAGATGCCTTGGACTCTACAATGTCTCTGAAGCATTAACTGTCTGATATATGTAAAAGTCAACCCACAGAGAAAAGTTTGAACTTCTGTTATGTTCTCTGTGTGCTGTGGTTCATGGTTGTATCATACAGAGAGATCTGAGACACCTTCCTCCTCATCTAATTGTCCAGCCAGGGTAGTCAACCTCTCCTCCTGTGTCATGCTATGAAGGTAACTACACTATGCCCTCATCTTAGAAGGATCATTTTCTTTTTCTTTAAAGGGAGTACTCCTGACCTTCTGTAACCACTCTCTTAGGCCTCTCTCAGGAACTCTTGCGACTTTTGCATCCAACCCTTCTTGATTCATCATACTCTTTATCCCATCAGGCTGAGCAATGAGGAACAGAATGAACAGGATGAAGTGAAAGAAATACTCCATAAGACTTCCTGCAGTCACTTTGAACTGCCTGACATCCACCAGCCTCCCTGTTCTACTGCTGACCTATTGGGTGAACATGAAGACTCCTCTTCTCTGCATGCAGCTCATGAGTACTCCATTGGTAAGAGAACTGCACTCCAACAGTCAGTTTTTCTGGGTATTCAAATAGAAATTTAGGGTGGTGAACATGGACTAACCATAATGGGGAGGTTGCAGAGATTATACCAGATTGACAGGCAACACTGATGCATGTGTGTTTCAGGGGTCTGCATAAATACTGTATTCTGAACTGGGCCAGCTGATCTGTCCTACAAAGCTCTTGCTAATTTTTGATTCTGAACACTGAGTGTACTTTGAGTGTTAGTAACTCCTCAAATAGGTTAGTACTCTTGACTATGTCATTGGAGATACCACTTGCATGGTCCCTCAGGAATGTGTCTGGAATTATTCCTGAAGGCATGATTTGGATCCTGGCTATCTCTGCCTCCTTTAATAAAAAGTATCCTACTCCCTTCTTAGGACAAAATGTCTTTTCACTTGGACCATATATAGAGTCCATCAGTGAGTTTGCTCTGACTCTTTAATTTCAAATCTAACAAGAAGCTCCAGTGTATCTGATGTAAGTCAGTTATAAGTCTTGAAGATTTAAATGTTCTAGAAGCCAGTCTTCAAGCTATTGCTGATCACTTGGATAAAAAAAAATTGTTTTATTTGGGAGAAGGTAGTATTATTTTTTAACAAAATGGGACAATATGCCCAGGAAGCCTTTCCATTTCTGAAGTCACAAAAACTGAGACTTACTTGAGTGCTCCCCCCAGAGTATCTGTTCCCCACACCAATGGGACTCATCACACACTGTGTATAAATTGGCATAGGGTTTATAATGAAGAATAAATTAGGTTTTATTGTGACTCTTATTATTAATTAATTCATTTATTTTTACTGGTTCTTTTTAGTTATACATGATAGAATATATTTTGACATAATTTTAAAAGCTTCAAATGCATCAGGTTCTAATTATTCTCTTTTACCTATCCTTCCCATCTGCTACCCCTACTTCCTGCTCCTTTCTTTCTATTGATCTTTCTGTCTTTAACCCATAGTTACTTTTTAAAAACTTCTTGGGGATGTACACAATGGTGAGATTCACTCCTGTGTATTCATATGTGAACATGGGAAAGTTATGTCAAATTCATTCCACTGTTTTCCTTTTCCCATTCTCCCTCCCTTCCCTTCTTTTCCCTTTGTGTACTGCACTGATATTTTATTCTTTTTTTATCCCCACCCCCTTATTGTGCATTAGCTTGCACATATCAGTGAAAACAACTGACCTTTGGTTTGGGGGAATTTACTTATTTTTCGTATCATTATACTCTCCAGGTACATCCATTTACCATCAAAGGTCATAAAGTCATTCTTCCGTATGGCTGAGTAATACTCCATTATGTATATAAGCCACATTTTCTTTATCCATTCATCTGTTGAAGGGCACGTAGTTTGTCTCCTTAGCTTCGCTACTGTCAGTTGTGCTGTTATAACATTGATGAGGGTCCATCAATGTGACATGTTGATTTTTAACTCCTTTGTATATATATGGAGGAATGAGATAACTGGGTCAAAGGTGGATCCAATCCTACTTAATTGAGGAATCTCCATACTGCTTTCCAGAGGGTTGCATCATTTTGCAGTCTGACCAACATCGTATGAGTGTACCCTTTTCTGCACACCCTCACCAACATTTGTTGTTATTTGTATTCTTGACAATAGCCATTCTGACTCAAGGGAGATGAAATCTCAGGGTAATTTTAATTTGTATTTGTTTGATTTTTAGACATGTTGATTATTTTTTGATACATTTGTTGACCATTTGTATTTCTTTTTTTTTTTTATTGTAAACAAATGGGATACATGTTGTTTCTCTGTTTGTACATGGCGTAAAGGCATACCATTTGTGTAATCATAAATTTACATAGAGTAATGTTGTTTGATTCATTCTGTTATTTTTTCCCTTCCCCCCACCCCTCCCACCCCTCTTTACCCTCTATACAGTAGTTCCTTCCTCCATACTTGCCCCCCTCCCTAACCCTAACTCTAACCCTAACACTAACCCATCCCTCCCCCCCATTATGTGTCATCCTCCACTTATTAGTGATATCATTCGTCCTTTGGCTTTTTGAGATTGGCTTATCTCACTTAGCATGATATTCTCCAATTTCATCCATTTGCCTGCAAATGCCATAATTTTATCATTCTTTATGGCTGAGTAATATTCCATTGTATATATATACCACAGTTTCTTTATCCACTCATCAATTGAAGGGCATCTAGGTTGGTTCCACAGTCTGGCTATTGTGAATTGAGCAGCTATGAACATTGATGTGGCTGTATCTCTGTAGTATGCAGATTTTAAGTCCTTTGGGGATAGGCCAAGGAGTGGGATAGCTGGGTCAAATGGAGGGTCCATTCCAAGTTTTCTAAGGAATCTCCACACTGCTTTCCAGAGTGGGGGCACTAATTTGCAGCCCCACCAGCAGTGTATGAGTGTACCTTTCTCCCCACATCCTCGCCAACACCTGTTGTTGCTTGTATTCTTGATAATCGCCATTCTAATTGGGGTGAGATGGAATCTTAGGGTAGTTTTGATTTGCATTTCTCTTATTACTAGAGATGTTGAACATTTTTCCATATGTTTGTTGATTGCTTGTAGATCTTCTTCTGTGAAGTGTCTATTCATTTCCTTAGCCCATTTGTTGACTGGATTATTTGAATTCTTGGAGTAGAGTTTTTTGAGTTCTTTATAGATTCTGGAGATTAGTGCTCTATCTGAAGTATGATTGGCAAAGATATTCTCCCACTCTGTAGGCTCTTTCTTCGCATTGCTGATAGTTTCCTTTGCTGAGAGAAAGCTTTTTAGTTTGAATCTATCCCAGTGGTTGATTTTAGTTTTTATTTCTTGTGCTATGGGAGTCCTGTTAAGGAAGTCTGGTCCTAGACCAACAAGGTGAAGATTTGGACCTACTTTTTCTTCTATAATCTGCAGGGTCTCTGGTCTGATTCTGAGGTCCTTAATCCATTTTGAGTTTAGTTTCGTGCATGGTAAGAGATATGGGTTTAGTTTCATTCTGTTGCATATGGATTTCCAATTCTCCCAGCACCATTTGTTGAAGAGGCTATCTTTTCTCTATTGCATATTTTTGGCCCCTTTGTCTAGTATGAGAAAATTGTATTTATTTGGGTTTGTGTCCGTGTCCTCTATTCTGTACCATTGATCTACCTTTCTATTTTGGTACCAATACCATGCCATTTTTGTTACTATTGCTTTGTAGTAGAGTTGAAGATCTGGTATTGCAATACCCCCTGTTTCACTCTTCCTGCTAAGGATTGCTTTAGCTATTCTGGGTTTCTTATTCTTCCAGATGAATTTCATAATTGCTTGCTCTATTTCTGTAAGGTACACAATTGGGATTTTAATTGGAATTGCATTGAATCTGTATAGCACTTTAGGTAGTATGGCCATTTTGACAATATTAATTCTTCCTATCCAAGAACATGGAAGATCTTTCCATCTTCTAAGGTATTCTTTAATTTCTTTCTTTAGTGTTGTATAGTTCTCATTGTAGAGGTCTTTCACCTCTTTTGTGAGATTGATTCCCAAGTATTTTATTTTTTTCGAGGCTATTGTGAATGGGGTAGTTTTCCTAATTTCTCTTTCTGAAGATTCATCACTTATGTATAAAAATGCGTTGGATTTATGGGCATTGATCTTGTAACCTGCTACTTTACTGAAATCACTTATGAGTTCTAAGAGTTTCTGGTGGAATTTCCTGGTTCCTCTAAATATATAATCATGTCATCAGCGAACAGGGATAGTTTGAGTTCTTCTTTTCCAATTTGTATCCCTTTAATTTCTTTGGTTTGTCTAATTGCTCTGGCCAGAGTCTCAAGAACGATGTTGAATAGAAGTGGTGAAAGAGGGCATCCCTGCCTTGTTCCAGTTTTAGGGGGAATGCTTTCAGTTTTTCACCATTTAGAATGATATTAGCCATGGGCTTAGCATAAATGGCCTTTACAATGTTAAGGAATGTTCCCACTATCCCTATTTTTTCTAGTGTTTTGAGCATGAAGGGGTGCTGTATTTTATCAAATGCTTTTTCTGCATCTATTGAAATAATCATGTGATTCTTGACTTTAAGTCTATTAATATGGTGAATTACGTTTATTGATTTTCTGATGTTGAACCAACCTTGCATCCCTGGGATGAAACCCACTTGATCATGGTGCACTATCTTTTTAATATGTTTTTGTATGCGATTTGCTAAAATTTTGTTGAGAATTTTTGCGTCGATGTTCATTAAGGATATTGGTCTGAAATTTTCTTTCCTTGATGAGTCTGTGTCTGGTTTAGGTATCAGTGTGATATTGGCTTCATAGAATGAGTTTGGGAGGGTTCCCTCCTCTTCTATTTTATGGAATACTTTGAGAAGTATTGGAATGAGCTCTTCTTTAAAGGTTTTGTAGAACTCGGCTGAGAACCCATCTGGTCCCAGACTTTTCTTTGTTGGTAGGCTTTTGATGACTTCTTCTATTTCAGTACTTGAAATTGGTCTATTTAAATTGTGTATGTCCTCCTCGTTCAGTTTAGGCAATTCATATGTCTCTAGAAACCTGTTGATGTCTTCGAAATTTTCTATTTTGTTGGAGTATAGATTTTCAAAATAGCTTCTAATTATGTTTTGTATTTCAATCCTGTCTGTTGTGATATTTCCTTGTTCATTCCGAATTTTAGTGATTTGGGTTTTCTCTCGTCTTCTCTTTGTCAGTGTGGCTAAAGGTTTATCAATTTTGTTTATTTTTTCCAAGAACCAACTATTTATTTTGTCAATTTTTTGTATTGTTTCTTTTGTTTCAATTTCATTGATTTCAGCTCTGAGTTTAACTATTTCCTGTCTTCTACTACTTTTGGTGCTGTTCTGTTCTTCTTTTTCTAGGGCTTTGAGCTGTAGTGTTAGGTTGTTTATTTGTTGAGTTTTACTTCTTTTATTAAATGCGCTCCATGAAATAAATTTCCCTCTAAGTACTGCTTTCATAGTGTCCCAGAGATTTTGATATGATGTTTCTTTGTTCTCATTTACCTCTAAGAATTTTTTAATTTCCTTCCTAATATCTTCTGTTATCCATTCATCATATAATAGCATACTGTTTAATCTCCAGATGTTGAAATAGTTTCTGTGTTTTACTCTTTCATTTATTTCTAACTTCAATCCATTATGATCTGATAGAATACATGCTAGTGTCTCTATCTTCTTGTATTTGCTAACATTAGCTTTGTGGCATAATATATGGTCTATTTTAGAGAAGGATCCATGTGCTGCTGAGAAGAAAGTGTATTCACTCTTGGTTGGATGGTATATTCTATAAATGTCCGTTAAGTCTAAATTATTGATTGTGTTATTGAGATCTATGGTTTCTTTGTTCAATTTTTGTCTGGAAGATCTGTCCAGTGGTGAGAGCGGCGTGTTAAAATCACCTAGTATTATTGTGTTGTGGTCTATTTGGTTTCTGAAATTGAGAAGGATTTGTTTGACATACATGGATGAGCCACTGTTTGGAGCATAGATGTTTACGATTGTTATATCTTCCTGATTTATGCTTCCCTTAAGCAGTATGAAATGACCTTCTTTATCCCTTCTGACTAACTTTGGCTTGAAGTCCACATTATCGGAAATGAGGATGGATACTCCAGCTTTTTTGCTGAGTCCATGTGCATGGTATGTTTTTCCCCATCCTTTCACCTTTAGTCTATGGGTATCTTTTTCTATGAGGTGAGTCTCTTGCAGGCAACATATTGTTGGATCTTTCTTTTTAATCCAGTCTGCCAGTCTATGTCTTTTGATTGATGAATTCAGGCCATTAACATTCAGGGTTATTATAGAGAAATGATTTGGTTTCCCCGTCATTTGGTTCATTTTTAAAATTTTGTTTATTTATTTGTTTGACACAACTTGTTTCCTCCTTTATTTGTCAATTCCTTTAGGATAATTCCTCCCTTTGCTGATTTGCTTCTTTATTTTTCATCTCTTCCTCATGGAATATTTTGTTGAGAATGTTCTGTAATGCTGGCTTTCTTTTTGTAAATTCTTTTAGCTTTTGTTTATCATGGAAGGATTTTATTTCATCGTCAAATTTGAAGGTAAGTTTTGCTGGGTATAAGATTCTTGGTTGGCATCCATTTTCTTTCAGGGCTTGAAAAATGTTGTTCCAGGCCCTTCTAGCTTTTAGGGTCTGGATTGAAAAATCTGCTGATATGCGTATTGGTTTCCCCCTGAATGTAATTTGGTTCTTTTCTCTCACAGCCTTTAAAATTCTGTCTTTATTTTGTATGTTAGGTATTTTCATTATAATGTGCCTTGGTGTGGGTCTGTTGTAATTTTGTGTATTTGGAGTCCTATAAGCCTCTTGAACTTGATTTTCCATTTCATTCTTCAGATTTGGGAAATTTTCTGATATTATTTCATTGAATAAATTGTTCATTCCTTTGGCTTGTTTCTCTAGGCCTTCCTCAATCCCAATAATTCTTAAATTTGGCCTTTTCATGATATCCCATAGTTCTTGTAGATTCTGTTCATGATTTCTTACCATCGTCTCTGTTTGTTCAACTTTGTTTTCAAGGTTAAATATTTTGTCTTCAATGTCTGAGGTTCTGTCTTCCAGGTGTCTATCCTTTGGATATGCTTTCTGTGGAGTTCTTAATTTGGTTTATTGTTTCCTTCATGTCAAGGATTTCTGTTTGGTTTTTTTTCAATATCTCTAACTCTTTATTGAAATGATCTTTTGCTTCCTGTATTTGCTCTTTTAATTGTCGATTGGTGCGATCATTCAATGCTTGCATTTGCTCTTTCATCTCATCATTCAGTGCATGCATTTGCTCTTTCATCTCATCGTTTGCTTCTCTGATCATTTTAATTATGTACATTCTGAACTCCTTTTCTGTCATTTCTTCTGCCCCGCTGTCATTGGGTTTTATTGATGTAACATCTAGATTTGTTTGCAGCATTATCTTTCCTTGTTTTCTCATATTGTTCAGGTATCAGTGGACCGCTGAGATATTGCAGATTTCCTCTATTGACTTACAATGTCCCTGAAGATTTCTATATATATCCCCCCTTAGCCTTCAGTAGGCTGAAGTCATGGAGGAAGTTGATAATGCGGTGCTCCACAAGGAAGCTGCCTCTCTAGGAGTGGTGGCCTTCAGGTGGGGTATAATCCCTGCTAGTGGGCAGAGGTGCCTCCACTTGTTGACCAATGGTCATCCAAAGGGGACCTAGGCTGCGGGCTGAGGCAAGGCCTGTTTGGGCCTGAGTCTCTGGTTTTACCGTCCTTGTGGGGAAACCTCACCCAGCAGGGAAGA
This sequence comes from Sciurus vulgaris, assembly GCF_902686455.1. NCBI lineage: Eukaryota > Metazoa > Chordata > Mammalia > Rodentia > Sciuridae > Sciurus > Sciurus vulgaris. Next base: position 109,670,455 of record NC_136461.1, read on the forward strand.
CTCACCCGGTGGGAAGGTCTCGCTGGTCTGTTCCCTCCTAGAGGTTCCCCTCAATTTACAGCTACCGCCTGGGCTGGGCTGCCTTCCTCTGCAAAGTTCCCAGGGGCCCGGCCCTACCTCCTGGGCCTGGGAGCCTCACCCTTCACAGATGAATCTCCTTAGGCTGCCCCTCCTCAGAGAATTTGCCCACAGGCCTGGAACCTTCGCTCCGCCCTAAGCCTGTCTCTGTGCGGCTCTTCCACCCAGAAGCCTCCTAGATCCTGGGACCCTGCTCTGCACCTAATCGCCTGGCTGTGTGGTCCCTCCTCTGAGCAGCCACCTGTGGCCCCGAACAATCGCTCTGAGTCCCAGAGACCCGCCACAGGCCTCTTCCTCCAGACAGCCGCCCAGTATTCTGGTGCGGTCACTAGGAGTCCAAGAAACTCACTTCGTGCCTCTTCCTCCCACCAACCACCCGTAGCCCGGGGCAATCAATCACTCCGAGTCGAAGTGACCCTCCCCGTTCCTCCTCCTTCTCCTGATAACCCCCTGGGTGTTCAGGAGCGGTCACTCTGAGTGGCTCTGAATCCACGTGACCCGCTGCACGGGTCCTCTGGGCAACTGCCCGGAGCTCTGGTGCGGCTACTCAAGACCAAGCGTCCCACCACGCTTCTCCTCCAGGCAGGCCCCCTGTGTTCAGGAGCTGTCACTTTAAGACCAAACAACTCACCACTCGCCTTCTCCTCTGAGCAGCCGCCTGGAGCGCTAATGCAGTCACTGCGAGTCCAAACGACCCGCCGCGCTCCTCCTCCTCCTCCTCCTACTCCTCCGGGCAGGCCCCGGGGTTCAGAAGTGGTCAGAGTCCAAACAGCTCGCCACGCAGCCCCTTCTTTGGCAACCGCCTGTAGCTCTGGTGTAGTCACCCGAATCCCAGCAGCCGCGCTCCTCTTCCTCCTCCTCCTCCTCAGGGCAGGCCCCAGGGTTCAGAAGCGTCGTTCTGAGTCCAAACAGCTCGCCGCGCAGCTTCTCCTCTGGCAACTGCCTGTAGCTCTGGTGCAGTCACTCCGAATCCAAGTGGCCACGCTCCTCCTCCTCCTCCTCAGGGCAGGCGCCGGTGTCCTGAGTCCACACAGCTCTCCTCGCCACTCCTCCCCTGGGCAGCCACCAGAGCCCCAGTGGTTGCTCCGAGTCCCAGCGCTGTGCCGCCCGGCCTCCTTTACGGCGCTCCCAGCTGTCCGAGTTCACTGCTCCAGCGGGGGGAGGGGCGTCTCACCGGCAGTTCTACTTCACAAAGTTTCCTGCGTTCCGGGACCCCCGTCCCATCTGGGATGCCTCCCCAGGGGGTGAGAGTCACCCGGCTGCTTTGAGTTGGTCCCAAGCGTCTCAATATCTCCTCTTTTGAATCCTGAGTCCTGGAGCAACATGAAATGCAGCCACCCTCTAGGCCGCCATCTTGAAACCCCGTGTATTTCTTTTTTTGAGAAGTGTCTGTTTAGTTCCTTTGCCCACTTATTGATTGGGTTATTTCCTATTTTTGGTGTCACGTTTTTTGAGTTTTTTGTGTATCTTGGAAATTAATGACCTATTTGAGGAATAGATGGCAAAGAATTTTTCCCTTTCTGGAGGCTCTCTCTTCATGTTCTTAATGTTTCCTTTGCTGTGAGGAAGCGTTTAAGTTTGTTACCATCCCACTTATTAATTATATAAATGTAGATGGACACAATATCTTTCCAAAATTTATTTATTTTTACGTGGAGATGAGGATCAAACCCACTGCTAGGCAAGCACTTTACAACTGAGTCACAACCCCAACCCCCATTAATTGATTTTTGATTTTACTTCTTGCACTTTAGGAATCTTGTGCAGGAATTCAGTTTTTGAGCTGATATGTTGGAGTATTGGGCCAATATATTCTTCTCTTATGCGCAGGGTTTCTCGTCTAATTCCTAGGTCTTTGAGTTGAGTTTTGAGCAGGGTGAGAGATGGGTGCGAAGTTTCATTCTCCTACATATGTTTTTCCAGTTTTCCCCTCACCGTTTGTTAAAATGATGAATTGTCTGAATATATTTGCAGAATCTGAAGACAGTCAGAAGCAAGAGGAAGAGGAAGTAAAGATGGACACCAGGTGAATCTGATTTCAAGGGTGACATCTTAAGATCTCAGGTTCACAGAAAAGCAGAATGGGCTGACTATACCTTTTTCATTTATTCTGCTAACCAGGAAGTTGTTCTATTTTTCTTTTTTTGTTATTGGTTCTTTTATGGGTTTCCACATTTTATTACTTATTTGTGGGGGCTACTGCGAATCCCCTGAACACAGGGGTGCTTAACCACTGAGCTACAACCCCAAATCTTTTGATTTTTTATTTTGATATAGGGTCTCACTAAATTGCTAAAGTTCTTGCTAAGTTGTGAGGCTCACATGAACTTGTGATCCTCCTGCCTCAGCCTCCTGAGTTGCTGGGATTATAGGAGTCCATCACCATGCCTGGCTCCATTATTTGTTTAAGTTTAGTAACCCAGAGACAGACTGACCCAAGGTAAATTAACAGCTGTTCTTACACTCAGGGAGAACCACTGCACTCTCCTGAGTTGCACATACTTTTTCTTGCAAACTTGTTTGTTTTGGTTCCCTCTAATGACATAGTAAGAAATGTGAATGGGAATCAAGAAAATTCAAGTTAAATGACAATATTGATAGAACAAGGCCTGGAATGCCCATAATCATTTGAAGTCAGTAACTACTCAGGAAACATGCTTTACTAAAACCCTGCATGAAAGTGGAACAAAATGTACTTGGGGATGTTATTGTGTCATGTCATGCCTGACCATATTAGGAAAGCTGAGACTCCTTCCTCACCAGTGCTACCTGGTCAGAGCACTGAGCACCTGCTACCCACTCCCCACTCTATACCCCTTCTTAATGTTCCATGAAATTCATGCACTGCCTTAGTCAGTGGGGATTGTTTTGATCCTCCCCTTTCAAGGGATAGCCACTCTTCCTTCCGTGGCTTCTCATTGAGGTTCCCAGTCATGATCTGCTGAGCAGTTGTGAAGTTCAATCTTTAATTGTTTAAAATTCTGTTCCCTGACATCCCTGGGCACAGCATGGAGCTACAAGAGGATGAAGAAATGGATGAAGTGGTGATGGACTCATTGGATGAGATATATTTGGTTCACTCCAGTTCCTGTGACTTCTCTGACTCCCACCAGGCTCCCAAGAGTTCAGCCTCCCTCTCTGAAGAGCATGTGGTTTACTCTACTCTGGATGCAGCCAGTGAGTACCTCCCTTACAAGACTAAGTTTCCCAGTGTTTTCCCAGGAAGTCTCCCTATTCCTTAAGCTCAGCCCTCTGTGTGAATAGGGGAATCTCCCTGCAGGGAGGTCCTATAGTTAATCATTGGTTCGAATCAAACACTGAGACCAAGTTTGAAGTAGAGACATCAGCTGGGTCATGCAGCTTGCACTCTTTCTGTTTCCAGCCACACCTCTCCCACCTTGGCACTCACTGGCCAATGCAGGATATGAACTAAGGCAGGCTGGGAGAGGAGAGTGAAGGTGTACTGAGAAACTCTGACATGTTTGTCACATGCAGATGCTGCATCTTCTGTCCGACAGACTGTTATATAGGGGAACTCATCGCTCCTCCACTGTGTTGGTAAGTGTTCTTTGAGCATTGGTGGCTGTCTGTGGAGGATGGTAATGTTGTCTATATTTTCGGAAATATTTCCATGGTTCCTCAACTCTGTTCTCCCATCCCAACTCGTATCACCCATGTATGGTATTTTTCTTGGCAGATCTCAACCCTGAGGTCAGGGGCCTCAGGTCCTTGTTACACCAAGCTATTCCAAGGTACCTGGTTCTGAGTCACAGACATGCCACACCTGTATAAGTAACATTTTAACCAGGTTTATTATCTCACATCATATTTGGGCCATTGCAATTTCAAGTTGGCTTTGTTGGGATGATAAGGAGAAATACACAGTGGTGGTGAAGGCCAGGATTAAACCAGAGTAGGAGGCAGACTGTGGAGTGAGAAGAGCTCATGTAGAAGAGTGATTTTCTAAGCACTATCCTTAGTACTGTCTTTGCCAAATAAGGACAATTGATTTCTCTTTAATGAATTTCTATTTCTTTTTCTTCACCTGTAAACTGTTGACAAAGGTCTTGCATATTTACATTCATGATACAGGTAGAAATAATTCCAAAGTCATTTCAAAAAAGGATTAGTTCCTTCTTCTTCAATTGGATGATGAAACTGATATAAGGGAGGATGGTGTTGGGAAAGTGGACTTACACTGAAATGCTTTCCACTCAGAGAATTTTCCCAAATAACACAGCAGAGACCTGTCAGTCTACAGAGGTGCTGAGATTTGTAGATGGGCTGGAGCCAGGATTTGCCCTACTTGTCTAAGGAAGGAGATGGTTTTATGTGGCAGCTGTGATGAGACACAAGATCTGTGTCACAGGATCAGCTTTGTAGTAGGTGGGAGGACACAGATGGAGCAGTGGAGAGGAAATCTGCACGCGTTTCCTGTGACCTATGGAACTAAAATCATTTTCATCATTTCATCATTTTAGACAGAACATGTCAAGTTGATTCACCAGGTCAAAGATGTTTTTGCAGAAGGAGTATAAAAAGAAATCAGGCAGATATTCAACCATTCTTATAGCATACCCTAAAATCAGGCATAAATATTTATGTCATCATGCCCAGATAGGCCAGGGTGAAACAGAACTCCATCCTGTCTCTCAGAACATTATAGAATTTGCAGATTGTCAAGAAAATAATGCAGATTATGAAAAAAATCCGCCATCTTATGAAATGAATGTGGAGGACAGGTAAAATATAGAGAGGGACCTTGGAAGGAGAAAGCAGAATGTAAGCACATTCATGATGAAAAGTTGAACTACCAATTTCACTCATCCGACCTTCCCATCAGCCCTTGGCAAGGTTGTATATTCTCCTACTGATTCTTGTAAATTGAGTACAAGTGAGTCTCAAGGGATTTCCTGTACTCCCAAGTTCCATTTATCATTCATGTATGGTAAAAAGACAGGGTAAGATTCCCTTCTACATAAGTCATCTTGATTGTCTGGGACATCAAAGCAAGGAAGGCAGTTGCCTACGTGTAAATGTACATACACATACGTTTCTGTCTCTATCTATCTATACTTTTTTCACAGTGTTCTGAGGAAAAGACTTAAAAAGGAACTCTAGGAGTATATAGGTCTCTATGGTTACACGAGTTGGGGAAGAGAAACTTTGCTTCAATTGAGAAAACTGTGTAAGGATTCTGTTTGAAGACTTCAAAGGGATTTTGTTATAAAAACTGTGTCCTTGCCCTAATAACATAGCATTCATTGCATTCTAATCATAAATTTTCCTTTGTGTCCTACTTTAGGGATTTCAATGTCTCTTAGAAACACAAGTCAGAGACTTGGCTAATTGGAAGTTGAAGGTGCAGGAAGGGAGAGATGCTTCTCTTGACATCAAAAGGCATCTTGAGGATCTCCTCGCCCAGGCTGACCTTGGCTGCCACCAGGGGCAGGGCCTTGAAGAACATCTATCTGAGGGGTGCAGGCTGGCGGGATACCTTGCTGATAAGCTGACTCCAGGTAAGGAGCCAAGAGGCCCTGCTCTCAGAAAGCTGCTCCTATATGCCCAGCTCATAGGGGACTCCACTAGGCAAGCAGTATTTGCACCTGCTCTCCTGGTATCAACCTTTTATTTGGAGTCGTGAAAGGTGAGATGTGTCCGTGGGAGGACAGTAGATAAGTGCACTGGGTAGAGGCCATGGGGTTCCCACTCTCACCATCCTCCTGATGGAATGTGGCATTGGGACAGTAGGTGGCATCCCCCCAGCATCCTTGCAGGAAAGAAAGTGTGACAGGTAGAAGTCCGTGAGGTGGAAAAGAGCCCAGGCTGAGATTCAAAACTTTCCAGGTATCCTCATGCTATTTCATTGTGGGCAAAGTGATGATTTATCCTTTCTGGATTTCTGTTTCCTCATCTCATAAAGATATTCAAAACGTGCATTGCATGGTAGCTGTAGCATTCAGTTAAGGAATGTTCATGAGTGTACTTTCAGCGAAGTCACTTCCTAAGGTTGGTTTAAGGAGTTCATGTAGTAGGAATCTGGGAGTGGGATATAGGGTACACTGGAATACTGAACAGATAACATGGAATTTTCCCTGGTTAAGTGACAGGAACAGGCTTGAAGGATCCTGTGAAGTCCCCACATATATAGAGTGTTGCAGGACAGTGTTCTCTTCCTCTGTGTTGAAGGAGCAGTGGGTTTTCTGTGAAAAGTCATGGTGGTAGTTAAATAGCTGATCTTGGGAAGCAGCCGTGTGGCAGGAAGTAGGTACAGCTGGAGCAGCCTCATCTTTGAAAGATGCCTCTAGTTTCTATTGATCTGGGGAACAAGAGACATGTTACTCTTTGCTCAATTAAACAAATAGTATGCTACTGAAATCCTCCATTAGATAGAGGTCACTTTGTTTCATGGATAAGAATCACCCTGACAGGTCATTTCTTTAACGAAAAACATGACAATATTTTGAACTCATTCATCAGTAATTTATTGCTCTGTGCCAAGATAAGCCAATGCATTCCTATGGGACAAGGTGGAGCTACTTCATTCCTGAATAGCCTTTTTTTTTTTTTTTTTAACAAATTTGATTGTAGGAGATCAAGAAGAGCAGCATAAAGAACAGAAAGAATCAGCAGAATCACCGGCCACCAGGTAGCAATGGATTGCCAGGGAGGGTAATGATCAAGCCAAAAGGAGCACACAAACAGGCCATAGAGCCACATTTATGATGACAGCATAGAGAAAATCTGCTGGTGTCACTGTTTCCCTTTGCTCAACTGTCTGCATTGCCCCTTTTCTGTGAGACGTTTGTATCATCTGTCTCATTAAAAGTGAATTGACTGGGAGCAGGAATGCCCAGCACTTTCAGAGTTGACTGGTTCTCTTCTCTGGAGTGGAGGCAGGTGTTTCCTGCCAGGGTCACCTTTGCCTTTTAGGAAGCATTTCAAAGCAAGCAAAGGCCTGCATGAAACAACAATTTATACTGTCCCAACATTACTAGTCACAAGGTCTCTGTGTGTCTACAAACACCTAAGGAGCAGGTTGTCACCTGGCTGCTGTATGCAACATGTAACAAGAAAAGAAAAATCACAGTTCACAACAATATGAACCAGAATCACAAGTGGAAGGTGTTTGGGAGCTATTCTCACAGAATTCTCTCAAAATCTTCATCACTATCATCATGCCATTCCCACTCTGGAATGTCTTCTATCCCACCTTAGGAATCACTATTCCCTGGTGCAAGTCCAGGCAGGAGAGCTGACGAATTTACTTCAGCAGTTGAAGGAAGGGAGTGTTGCTGCCTTCTCCCTCGTTCATCATCTGACCAACCTCCTCACCCATCCGGCCTCTGGCAGCCACCAGCACCAGGGCCTCCAAGAGCAACTGTCAGAGGGCTGCAGGCTGGCAGAGAGGCTTGCCCACAGGCTCCGCCAAGGTGAGGAGGCCTTGATCATACTGAAATGCTCTGAAGTCCCTGGCTCACAGAACACTCCACACCTCCACCAGTAACACTTCACCAACTGTCCTGGATTCCACATCTCCACTGAGGCCATTGCAAGATGAGCACAGCCGTGCCTGAGGACAAAAGAGAAAAGGACTATATTGGTGGTCACAGTATTCCAGCTCTTTCTGTGCTCGCTGGTGGTGTGTGGCCTCTGGATCAAGAGGCAGCATCTACCAGTGTCCCAGGACCGGAGGCAGATTCTTAAAGTGCAGGGAGCTGGATAGGAATAACAGTCTCCCAAGGTCTTCCTGAGCATTGGTGTCTACACCTATAGGGATGTGGCTCACTTACACCTTCCTCAGTTATTGCTTTGTCACGTATGCAATAAATCAAATAGGGTGTTACTGTTAGCTCTAACTATTGAATCAAGGATTATTCTTAAACTCACTTTAAGTAGGAATAGAATCCATAAGCATTCAGTTAAAAGAACAAAATCCAAAACAATGAGTATAATCAGGTGGTAGAAATGTTGGTTCATACTAGAACAGATCACAAAGAGAAATTGGCCCTAGTACATTGCAGAAGCCAGTTTGGAGATCAGCACAAAACTTGCAATATGGAAAGGAATAAGGAAGAGGGACCAGATTCTATTTGGGGATTGTGAGTGTGTGCAGAACCACTACGTCTGGGAAGGAGTTTTGTAGAAGGAAGAGAGATATAACTAGAGAAATCCAGGAGAACCTGGACAAGAGCCAGTGGTCAGAAGACAAAATACATCTTGACTATATCCATTTAACTCAGAGCACCAAAATAATGGTCCAACCAACTAGTGACATTGCGCAGGAAGGATCAGCAGCACATCAACACAAACCATTTCTTTAAAGTCAACATATGAGGTTGTTCAGTACAATCCTGTATGTGCATCTTAAATTCATGCATATGTAATTTAATGTTCCCATGTTTAGGTATGACACTGTATTGAAATGTGTGAAATGTAGCTATTTAATAACTTCTGTACATTTCTGAATTTGCAGAATATGATGACGATGAGAATGATGAAGAACAAGAGTTACTGGATTACAGGTAAAAATGAATGATCGGGGATAATAAGCAAAAGTAATACAATGGGGTTTGAGTGTTCCAAAATACACACAAAGAGGTCAAAACTAGTTGCAGATTCCAAATCGGAGGTAAAAAAAAAAAGACTTCTGATTGCTGTGATGTTGTTCACTCAACCAAAGATGACATAGTCCTTTTAGCCAGGTAATTAATTTTCTTTATGGTAGTTGTAGAGTGATTCTGTCCAAAGGGACCTAAGGAGTTTTGGGGACTTCTTTCCCATTATGTTCATTTGTATGGACTAAAATCAGAATGAGATGAGTAAGTGCTTTCTGGCCTATTGCCCAAGGTCATTGATATGTATGTCACACCAAGAATAGCAGAGAGGAAAAAAACATGTCACAATATTGATAGAAAAAGATGTAGACGTTACAAACAAGGTCTCTGGCACTTTACAATGCTGAGGATGCTTCACTGGGTAGGTGAATGTAAAATTCAACTTTGGTTATGCACAAGGTTGACCCCTGCTATGCTTCTGATTATGTGCTCCCTCTCATGAGTATACCTTATAAGTGGAGTTAAGCCTCCTTCCTCATCAGCTTGTCATCTGCCCTGGGCACAGGATACTAGTGGCTCTTTTTCTTTCTTTCTATTCCCCATGCCCGTGCCACCCAAGCTTGATAACATTCCTTCCTTTTTTTTTTTTTTTTTTTTTTGAAGAGAGGGGCCCATGTTTTTCTGATCATGACCACATGGGATGCTATGATTCTAATCCACCTTGATTTCATCTGTTGTTTTTCCTGATCTCAATAGTCTCAACAGTGAACTGCAGGAGAAGAAAGAGAATGAACTCCTGCCAGATGAACGGTATTATGGACCCTCTGGTCATCCTGATTCTTCCAACTCAGAAGAGGGTCTCAGCAATGCAGTCTTCCCATCAGATGAGCCTAGAGGCAGCCCTGCAGGAAGCAGTGAGCACTCCTATCACAATGCAGGTGAATCTAACTGGTCTCCCAAGTAACCTCCAAATTCTCCACAGTCTAAGCTGATAGATGAGCCTGCAGGTCTAGGAGATCCATTTTGTTTTAGAGAAGCTGGGAATGCCCAGCTTTTCCTTCTTCCTACTACCTGACTAGATCTCTTTGAGCCTGGTCCTCACTGTGCAGGCCCTAGATTTGCAGGTAGGATGGAGATAGGAGGGAGGAAATCTTGAGTATCTCACAGCCTGTCTGTATAGCTGGGATCTGACAATACCTGTCTGTAAAGGGTTTTCTTTTCTCTCAAGCATTGTTCTGGTGCATTTATTGACCCTGACCTCCATTCTTCTCTGGACAGGCACAGGTGCTTGCAAATCATTTGCCCAATTACTTGAAGGTCTTATGATTCCTGAGCCCCAACTCAGATTCTCTGCTTCCTCTGAGGTCGCTTTCATTCAGTGAAACAATCTAGTTCACTTTTTTCCATACACCACTGGGCAACTCCAAAGGCTTTTCCCTATCTGTGTTCATAATTCCAACTATGAATGTAGTCTCATAGTTTTCTCTTGTAAATTGTCAACAACCAGTGTACATGACAAGTATTCAGTATATGGGCCAACAGAACAGTTCTCTTCATGAATTCTAGAAATGTCTGCTTGTTGAGCAAGCAACTCGTGGAATTGCAGTTTCATGGGGTATGTAGAGAAAAAAAATTAATTTTCCTGTCTACTAATTCAATATAATGCTGAACTTTTTCTAAAAGTGGAACCTTTGGAATTCTGATGATTCTTTCCTCAGTAAATGAACTTGGAGGAAAAGCAAAACTCTGATGTCTTTTACTATATCTGAATATATTATTGTGAAATTAGCCATGAGAAATCTTGTCCCCTAGTCCTTTGATTGGTACCATTTTTTAATTTGACCATCATGTTTCCTGATCCCAGTTCTGCTTCAATGTAATGATGTAAAGTTTCTTTCTCAGATTCACAGCAATTTACCATGTTTACTTGCATCTGTTGTGCACAAAGACCAGTGAGTGCCATGTGAGTTCTCTATACACTCTAGTCCATTAAATGCTCCACAGACGCTTTCGTGTAGCTGGTGATATCTCTTTGTGGGAGCTGAGACACTGAGATTCAGCAAGGTCACTAAACCTGCCCAAGAATCCCCAGCTGGTGTGTGGTGGGAACATGGGCCCAATGTCTGCTTGACTCCAAAGTTAGGGTGGGCCTATTGCTCTGAATCCTGACCTGTTAAGAACCAACAACCTTTCTTCATTATTTTTTGCAAAGAATTTTTATGAGATAATTTCAAACTTAAGCATTAACTTAACCTGCCACATACAAAGTGGTCCCATGGCCTATGACATAGATGTCAAAACATGAACGTGTGAGTGTACTTTGTCCATGAGCAGAGCCAGCACCTCATTAAATGCTTTCAGGAGGAACTGCAGATTAGTGAGGGTCTCTCTGGAAAATTAATCCTGTGCTGGAAGGGCTTTGACTCAACACTTCCACCCAGGCTTTCTACTCTATCTCAGGGTCCCAGTGAGGCCTCCAGGCCTATTGTCTTGACATCCTTTGAAAACTTGGGTGCTGTGTCTCAAACACCCACAGGGAGGACTGGGTCTGATGAAAAGGATTAGAAGTGCGAAGACTTGTCTCAGAAGAAGTGTGTGAATATGAGAGTTCCTTGCCAGGACATTGATAAATACACCAGGTAGAGGATACATTGGCTTAATTGAATGAAAATCCACCCTATGTGCATTCAGTGACACTCACATGTAAGTAGTGTGTACAGACTACAGCTGCAACCCCAGCAGTGCTGCCACAGAATCTGCTCAATCTCATCCTCTCTGTGCACAGAAAGCACCAAGAGAAACAGCATAAATTGAACCCAAGCTCTCAATGAACTTTTATTGAGAAATTTCCCCTTGCTTAATTAGTACCATGTCAGTACTTCAGGAGTTTGACACATATTTTCTGTGTCTCCCAGGAAAGAAGAGTATCAGCTAAGATTAGTCTTATTAAATATTTGCAGGGACGAGGAGAGGCAAAAAGCAAGCAACAGAAAATGTGACACAACGCTCACCTTGATTTAAAATATCCATGGCAGAGGACCTGTTTGGAGAGAAAAAGCTTTCTAGTCCTTCATTGAAGGGCTCAGAGAGTGATTCCACAGGGAACAGAGGCCACCCTTGAGACTAAGCTGCCTGCAAGGCCTGTGGTCTGGGTAGGCCATATTTTAAAAAGAATGTCCTATGGCAGATCAAATTCCCCAGGGCCTTGGTTGATTTGGGCACTCTTATTAATAAACAGTGTATGATGGTGGGCCAGAAATTTGAACAGAATTGAAGTCAACATTCATGATTGGAAATCATAGAGGGCAGGGATCCAGCTTCAAATATTTAAAAGAACTGGGGGAGAGAACAGATTTTTTTTGTGGCATCATGGGTATATACAAAGAAAACATGTGAAGGAAGAGTTCAGGACATCACGGGTTGGACATATACATGGAGGTTTCCTGGCCTTGAGAGTTGTCGAGTGATAGGGTGACAGGTTGTGACAAACTTGCTTCCAAGACTTTTGAGAAGAAACTGCATGATGTATCAAGAGTCCTTGAAGAGATTCTTGTGTCAGTGGACTGTTTCAATCCTTGCAACGTTAAGTTGTTTTTATCTGAGCTTGTCTGGTTTTTGAAAGAGCAGGTATATTTGTTCAAGCTATTAACCCTTCACCCCAACAGGATTTATCTCAAAACCTTACTAAGCATCCTCAGTGACTGTGTTGTTCAGCTATTTGTTGCTGTGACCCAAATAACTTAAAAGGACAAGATAGAAGCAAAAGTTTAATTAAATTCATGGTTTCAGGGTTCAGACCATGGAGATACATGACCCAACTCCATTGCTCTGGGTCTAAAGTGAGGCAGAATATCATGGCAGGAGGTTGTGGTTGAAGAATGCTGTTCACCTTATGGCAGCTGAAGAACAGAGAGAAAGAGGGAGGGCCCAAGGGAAGATGAACGCTCTAGAGCAACTACCCCAACTATGACCACTCCTTCCAGCCATGCCCTCTTGCCTACAGTATGTTTCCATTCGACTGTTCAAAATAGGATGGACTGTTTAGGTTGCAGCTCTCACAATCCAACCATTTTACCTCCCAGCACTTCTGCATTAACATAGAAGATTTTGGGAAACATGTCCAAAATATAGCTGTGACTGATGTTTATTGATGTGTAAACTGAGACTTGAGGAAATGGAAGACATACCAGTCTGAGAACAACACTTTGTAGACAAAAACCTGTATGATGGAAAACATTTTTGTTGTTCTGGAGTCAAGAAAGGCTCATCCTGATTCCAGGGGAGAATTTGTCTAGGGAGTGAAGAGAAGGGATCATGGGTGAGGCAGTGGGTCTTGTTATTAGGAATAGAATGGCAAGGTGAGGAGTTAGAATTATTCAGTGGACAGTTGAAAAAGTTATCACAAGCAGAATAAAAACATGATAAGAAGAATACTTTAAGCAAGAAGATTAATTGAGGCTGGAAGGTGGTGGGACATGCCTGTCAACCCAGCTAATTGGTAGGCTGAGGCAGGAGGGTGTCCTGAGCCTATGAGTTTAAGGCCAACCTGGGCAACAGAGTGAGAGCCTATCTTAAAAATGAAGAAGGCTGATGAGACAATGGATGTTGTGGGGATCTCACAATTAGGGAAAGCAGTGAGGAGGAGAGCAGATGAATCAGGTACCAGTGATGAGACCTGGATGTCCTGTGGTTTCAGGAAGACACAGATCAGGTTTATGGAAGATAGTTTAAGAAAAGTGAGAATGAGGAAGGAAAGAGGAGAGGGAAGTGTTGTACCCACAGCAATGTGCAGCAGGCCATGCTGGCCCAGTCCCTCCCTGACCTGTGAGGACTGGCATGAGGCTGCTGGAAGCCCTTATTTAGCTCATGCTCTGAAGACATCTCTTCTGTCTGGAAATACAAATTATTTTTATTAGGGAGAACGGAGCACAACCTTCTAAACAGATGCTGATAATGGAAGGATCATATGCCATTAAATCTCTAAGGAAGTAAACCTTGAGAGAGTCTGCACCACAATTGACCCTTGCAGTTACAATAAGGGACAGGTCCCTCTGCTACTTTGCTTACAACAGGTGACACCCTCCAGATGACAATAGACTCTATATGTGTTAGGTGTGGGTGACAACAGGGAATTCACAGACTATCAAAACCATGAAAATTTCCCTAAGTTGGAATATGTTATATACAGTTACCCAACTCCCCATTTCATGGTGTCCCCAAACCCACCCAGAGGTTCTATTTCTTTGATCCTTGTGAATAGAGATCGATAACCTTTTCTCCCCACTTGCCCTGGGGTCTCTATATATGTTCTCTCCAGGATGTCAACTAAGGTTAACAACATAGAGATAATATTAACAGTTTGCCTCTTCAAAGTCCTCTGACTCAGGAGGATGACTTCAGGATGACTTTTGTCTCAGCACTTGCCATCTAAGCATCCCCAGACATGCACAGGAGAGTTGACATCTCCTTCAGATATCTGATGTCTGTCTCTGTGCCTGGGTCATTAAGTGGTTTCACTGACAGGCAGGGACATCAGAAATAGATGTAATGAAAGTGCTTAGAAAAGGAAGAACAGGGATTTGTACAGAATTCTGTTCCTCTTTCAGTTCCCACCCAGGAGGCCTGTCCCCAAAGAACTTTTGGCCTATACCTAAGAAACTTTGAGTGGGGAGGCTAGCCCCAACATGCCGGAGAAGCAAGCATCACATGTACATGCACAGTCAAGAGCCCAGAGAAGAACTTGTCTGGGGACTCAACTGGGTCCACACTTTGACCATGGTGACAGCAAAGTCCCTGGGTAGGGAAGGAAAGGGGAATAGGAAGCCCAAGTACAGGTGCTGGTTGTCAAGGTGTTCTGGGTGGAGGAGATGATGGGCCTCTCCATGTTCTCTCAGGGTCAGACCAAAAATGGAGATTTTCTGTTGCCTGAAGTGAGCAGGACTGGCTTCAGTATGAGACCTGCCCTCAGGCCCTGGACTGTCCTTGGTCAGGTGGATTTTGTGAGTGTTTACATCTCAATTCCCATATCTCAGAGAGCTGATAATATCTACATTTATACATTCATGGTATCATTAATTAAAAAATTTTCATAATGACAATTCAGTAAGTGAAATTGTCCAATAAAAGCATTGACTATGGAATATCATGTCCTTAGTCTTTTCTTGCCATGTAAAACAAAATGATTTCTTGGAATTTTTTCATCTGATATAGAGCAATTTTTCAGTAACAATATGAATCCTGGGCCCACAACTCTGTGTCCTGACATATCCAGCTCATTTTTCTCCTTCCCCCCTCTCTTTGAAATAAAGTGAAACCTTCTCACAGAAAGTGCACAAACAGGTCCCTTGATGATTCTGCACTGTGTCCATCCTCTCATCTGTCTATGTCTGTGGCCATGTCCTAGTGTCCTTCTCACAAGGATCCACTTTGTTCAGATGTGAAGACTTCACTTTCAGCCCTCAAGCCCACTTCACCTGGTCATGTTCATCTTACTCTCTGTCACTCTCAATATCACCTCCTGGAGCCTCTTGTGTTCACAACAGGTGGTGCCCTCATCTGAGAGATGGGGAGACCCTGGTTGCAGGGGGAAGTAAGGGTCATGCCAGATAAGGAGCACCTGCCTCCCTCAAGGACAGCTCCCTTGAAAGTGCTCACTAAATGTCAGGGGTGCATTTATCCTGACACACATGTCATCACATACATGGCGAACACCTTTCCATCACACTGTCCTTCTACTTCTCCATGGTTTCCCACAATCTCTGCCAAGACTCACCCCAGGGATCAGTTTTCTCTCTCCTGCACAACTTCCTCAAATGCCAGGGCAGGAAGTGAGCTCCAGTCATGATTTTGTGTGTCAGGATAGTTTAGTCTCCACACTTTTACACTGATTGCTTGCTGCTCTCTAATAGGGACTCTTCTTTTCATGACATCTCTCATTCTTCTCATATTTCTAAAATTTTCCTATGTTCAATTGATCAAATAACAATTATATAATGTCTCCCCTGTACTCCTATATGATAATATGTTTGTTCAGACAAATATGTATCCTGGCTACATAGTAGGTATCATATAAAATGGGCATATATGAAATATCTCATTTTTATGCAAGTTTTGTGAAATTCATAGGTTTACTCTTCATTAAGAGTGGTGTCTTCCTACTTTTATTTTGCTTATTTATTTTCTCCTTCCTTCCCATAGTGCAAACTATACTGAGTATGATTTCCTCCTCTTTGTCTTATATACCTGGGAGCTACTGCGTTTTAACAATCCTATTTTCCTCAACTATTTTTATAAAAAGGGAGCACCATTGCCACATGCCATGTTTATCATTACTGTATATGTATATGTGAAAGGCAAAAATAAAAATAAAATATCCAAGTCTTTCTAGGTTTGATCACATTCTTGGACTTCCTTGTCCAAGACTACTTTCTGGATTTGATGAACTGCTTGTGTGGAAGAGTTTGTTACAGTAAGGTCATAGGTAATGGATCCTGTTGTCTGTGATTTTATTTTCAGAGTTGAACTTGGATTCTTGCCTTGGAAAGAAGAACCCTCCCAAGCTGGAGTGTGATGCTCTTGAAGGTTCTGCTGCTAACAAACATGTGTCTCGAGTACCTGGCCTCATTGATGCCACAACTGTCCTGAAAGAGAAGATTCTCCAAAGAAAGCTATGGCTTAGCAAGTGGAGCATAGCATGCCACTTCCCTGGCCTTCAAGCTACAGGTACAGTGACAACCACATCTGAGGCTCTGGGATGCACTTCCTCCTTTTAATTCTCTAACACTGTAACTCCTCATGCTGTGACTTCTCTTCACCCATTTTTTTCTAGCAGCCAATGGAGCTTCTGTCTGGTGTTGCCTCTATTTTCCTTGAGTTGTCACCCTGCCAAGCCCTTTAATCTGCATCTTTTATTTGCACTTGGGTCTCTGTTTTATGGAAGTTTAGTCAGATTGGCATCCTCTGCCTGCAAAGAGCATCTTCTAAACATGGGCTCCCTTCCCTGAAATCACACACTTTCTAGGCTTTTTACTTTTTTTTTTTTTTTTTTTTTTTTTTGCCTTCTTTCCC
Source organism: Sciurus vulgaris (assembly GCF_902686455.1). Lineage (NCBI taxonomy): Eukaryota > Metazoa > Chordata > Mammalia > Rodentia > Sciuridae > Sciurus > Sciurus vulgaris. Next base: position 109,687,158 of record NC_136461.1, read on the forward strand.
AGTTTCCTTGACTCCATGGACTCTTTATTCTGGGAGCATGATTGTCCTAAGTCACTGGCACATGGCTCCTTCTCTTGGGCCTGCCTTGAGAAACAAGACTGAGTCAACCCTAGACTGTTCTCTTGGAATGCAAATGAAAAGAGTTAAAAGTGATGATTAAGCCCTAATTACAAACCCTAAATTGCAAACTAGGCTCTAGGTGGGAGATGCAGACTGGCCTGGAGGCACATTTGTCTCCAGCGCCAACTGCACAGTCCTGTGCCAATGTGCATGGGTTTTCCAGGACTCAGCATCTAGAGATCATGGACTCATTTAAGCTGACATTAACTAGATGATATCTGATGGCACTGTAAATGGATGTCAGTCTGGTAACAGACCCTAGAGAGGAGCTTCAGACAGCTCAGATCCTGAGCCCCTTAGGCTATGTGTTCTCTCTTTTTATTCCTGTTTCCACTTCTACATGTCCAACTAAGGGTCAAAAATGCATCTTTATTGAATCTTGAAGTCTGAGAATATCAGAGAGCATTTTTATTGACTAACTTGACAAAAGTAAGTCTGGGGAGCAGCCCTCTCAAAACCTGATATAATTGACAAGAATACAGGACACTGTTTACCTCAGACCACTCCAAGTGACAAGAGAGGGGTTTATGTGCAATTTTCAGGTAAAAGAGTTCCACTTATAGTGCCAGGAGGGAAAGACCCAATCATGAGAGAGATGGGGATGTGAAAGGAGATGATGGAAATCAGGAGTCCATTCACTATATCTAAATGATCCTGCCTTGCTATAGGTACCTGGGGAGACGTTCCTTAAGATGAATATGAGAGCACACCTGAGATTCTCACGCAAAGGGTCTGAGGTATAATTCGGAAATCAGCACTTTCAAAAGTTCTCAGATAATTTTAAAACTGAGAGGGAGTATGAGGTGCACTGTGATCTCAGACTATCAACATGGAAGTACTTCAAATGTGGTTTACTCCATAGGAAAGGCTGAGCATCCATCAGCCATTAAGAAAAAGTTGATTCACCTCTAATCTCTTTATCAGGGAAAAAATTTTCAAAGGAAAAGAGGCAGAGTCATGGCTTATACCTGTAGCCTCTCTGTTGAAGCACCTGTGTGCAACTTGTTTAGAATATAAAATAAGAATAACTGAACTGAAACTCAGTGCACAAAAACCAATACCTCCTGCCATTACAAATAATCAAAATGAGTATTTCATTTTTGATTTTTAAAACAAAACATGCAGTTTACATCCTACCACATGAACTCACAGCCTTTTAATGGGATCAGCACCACAACTGGGAGTCTTACATTAGGTCCATTAGTTCCCTCAGGTAAAATACCTCAATAAGTCTCTTCAGTCTCACTTCCTTGAAGGTTATAGAATGGTAAATCACAATGTAAACTCAGAAAATGATTGTTATTCAGACTTTATTATGTCATCTTGACACTAGTGTGAAACACTATAAACAAATCTTTCCCAAAGGAGCACTTGGGGAAGGAAAAAGATGAAGGGAGAGTACAGTAGCACATAATGTCATCCTTTCACCTGAGAGAGTTGTTGAATTGTCCAGAGAGAATGTCCTCAAAATAATTCACCTTCTGACAAGATGCAGTCACCTGCAGGTTCCCAGAGAAAGGGATTTGAGCTGTGGTTAAACCCACTGCTCTCCTTGGCTCATGCCACTTTGAATGACTCCTTTTTCTCTTCATTCTGATCTGCTTTGGAAGAACCGCTAATGTTTCCCATGGATTCTTCTTTCTTTCTAGCCAAGGAGATCAAACAGTCTACAGTGCCTGGCGGGGCCTCCAGATCACAGCCTTCCTCTTCCTTCCCATATACTTATAGAAAGGGCCTGAGGTCTGGGCTCTGGCTCCAGGATCCTTAAGACAGGTCATGTGGCTTAACTTAAAGCTCAACTCCTGTGGCATCACTTGATTCTTATTAGTGAAATCTAGTAGTGACCATGGATGTTGTCTGTGTTCCCTGCCATTAGAGCCTGGAGCACAGAGTTCTGAGAGCCAGCATTTCACCTCTTTCTCCTCTTTATCTCCTCTCAGTCTATTTCTGAACATGCAATACTCGTGCTAAGATTATTAGCAAGAGGGAGGTGGGAAACCCCTCAGTTTGCTCAAGATAAAGAGGAACAGGAGGAAGGTGGTTAGCACCACTACTAATGGGTGGGGCAGTGCAGATGCCCAGTGTTCTTCAGTCCATGCTAAAGTGCAAGTCTAGGAAGGTTTCCTATACCTTGTAGCTGTCATTCCCACCAGTCAGCCTATGGCCCAGTCCTTTAGCTCATCTTTCCAGAGTTTTTTAGGGGGCCCTTGACAATTATGGCCGCTGAGCCATGTCTCCTGGGCAACTGTCAGCTGGACCTAAGTCTCTCATTTGATTTCTCTCTCCCTCTCTCTCAGGCCAAGTACAGCAGGAACTAAGAAAAGATATTGCTGATGTGAAGAAAACTGCATTACCAAATGTAGTTTTTTGAAAAAAAGACAGCAAACCAAGTTAAAGGCCAAAGTGAACACTGGAGGGATCCCTTATGAGCACTGGATTTCGCAGATGGATGCAGCTTTTGTTTTCTCCAAATGTGCACTTTTACTGTTATGCCACCGATTGTGACAGATACCCAAGAATTCCAAATACTAGCTCTACACACTCTATTGACCAATCTTAATTCTGGTTGTCTCCAATCTCAACCTGCATAAAACCAAAGACAGGAGGAAGTGGAAGGAGATCTCAAGTCACAGTGGACACTCTGCCTCCAGATAGGCAGAGACATTAGCAATTCAGTGTTTATGGTGAATGTTTAGCCTGAATTCAAGCACAAGGAAATTATCAGACAACTGCAAAATGTAGACCACTGAAAAAGACAGCTGATACATCTTCAGCGGTCAGTCTCACCAGGAATAACAAACTGAAAAGGCATTTGAGGTTAAAAAGATCTATTAAAACACACACATGCAGATATATGGATGGATATATATGCATATATAAAAATATAAATATAACCATATATTTATATTTATGTGGGCATATTTGTATTCATATAAAGATATTTATATTATATATGGATATATTTATATTTATATTTGTGTATATATAAATATAAACATGGATATATGTGTATGGATATATGTATATATACATATATTTATATATGTGTATACATGTGTATATACACACATGAATATGGATATATATTATATATGTGTATACATTTATATAATATATACATATATGTACACATACATATTTATATCATATTTGCACATTTACACACATATGTATATACACATAAATATGTATATATTACATATGTATATACATTGTATATATATATTGTATATATGTATATATATTACACATGTATATGTGTATGTACATGTGTAATATATACATATTTATGTGTATATACATATACACACATGTGTGTATATGTGTGTATATATATATATATATATATACTTTTGAAATGAAAAGGCCTTTTCATCTTTTTTGTTTTCAGTTTTTGGTGACATTGACTTTTTACTGAAGAAAGATCAGCTGTTATGCTCCATGGCCTACATTCTACAGTTATATGACAATCTCCTTAGGATTAAATTCAGTTTGAACTTTTAGCTAAGAACACTGTGCATTAATGCTGTGTGCTTACCACCACATCCAACCCAGAGGCAGAGTGTCCTGTGTGTTCATCACTTGATGCTAGGACTGGTCATCTGGTAATGGAATCCTCCCCTACGGTCCTCTGAGGAGTGGATACATTATTTTCTCTGTCAGCATAAACCAATTTGGAGACTTGTGCGTGGGTAATGTACAAATATTCTGTTTGTCAATGATCTTTCTCTAAGAATCTTACCATCATTTATGATCCCTACCTATGTAAATTATTATATTCCTGTTTGAAACCTGGAAAGTTTATAATTCAGTTCTTTTTATATAATTGTGTTGGTTGGCCTTGTGTTGTTAGAAAAATGCACTCCTCTCTCTGAACTTCAACTTCATTCCACAATTAATATTAACGTGAATAACTGAAATGTTTTTGTTTATTACTATGGACTCATGGATTTCTTAATTTCAGTTATAACATTTTAATGGTGATCAGTTTTGTGGTTAAGGATATTAACATACTTATTTTCCTATTTATACTCTGACCTCCCCCATATCATTTAGGCAGTATTTTTCATTTGTAGTGGATTTTATTTAGTAGAGTTTTTTTTCTCCATGTTTGTGTTTGTGTTATTTGGTATTTAGGACGGGTCATATAGCTCATGTTTCACATTACCCTGAGAACCTTTTGACATCTTTTGTCTCCTTTATTTGAAAAATGTCTAATATTTACTTTATACAATTTAGGTAATGTTCTATTTCAGCTTTAATGGCCAGTATAACATTATTCACTTATTTCATGTCTACCCATACTACTTGTCCTTTGTATTGTTATTTCAACCAAATCATCCTATATCCCAGTTACATTTATTGCTCCCACCTTGTCTACACATTCATTTTGCTTTCAATAAAAACTGAATATGTTCATGCTCACCAGATATTTAAAATTGAGTGTTCACATTTGTCACTTTTTCACTGGAATTTATCCTTAACATATTCTCATGATGGGATCATGATGCTCTGAGGTTTGCATGATTCTCCTTGTCTATGGGCTTGATATATGAATATCTTGGAGGATATTTTCTATTTGATGAAAATGATTTTCCTTTAGTAATTACAAAATATTGCCTTGCTTTTGAGGATGAGCATGTCATATGTTTGGATTCTGAGTTTCTACTTTTTTCTTCTGGGATCTGAAATTTCTATGAGTTGAAATGAAGCACTCAATGAAATTCAGTATCCCCCCATGATAATATGAAAAAAAAAAAAAACAAAAAACCTCAACAAGTTAAATATTGTAGAAACGTTTCTCAACAAAACAGGCTATATGTGACATACCCATTGTCAAAATCATGGTACTGAATAGGAGGAAAGTTAAAAGCACTTCCTCTAAGAGCTCTCACAAAACAAGAATATCCACTTTTACCACTCCTGTTCAATAAAGTACTGGAAAACAGAACAATAGGCCAAAGAAAGAAATAGTGGACATCCAGATTGCTAAAGAGGAAATCAAATGATGTCTCTTTGTGATCATGTGGCATATGCAAAAAAAACCTGAAGACATCACCAAGGAGCTCTTCAACCTGACAAACACACTTAGTAAAGCTGCAGGATGAAAAATTAATACACACAAAAGAGAATTCTTTTATACATCAATAACAGGTTAGCTGAAAAACACAAAAAGCAGTTCCATTCACAATGTCCCCAAAGAATACTTGGGAATAATTTTTACCAAGGAGATGGAAGACCTCTAATAATTAAAATTACAGAATCTTTTTGTTTTTTTATTGTAAACAAATGGGATACATGTTGTTTCTCTGTTTGTATATGGCGTAAAGGCATACCATTTGTGTAATCATAAATTTACATAGAGTAATTTTGTTTGATTCATTCTGTTATTTTTTCCCTTCCCCCCACCTCTCCCACCCCTCTTTACCCTCTATACAGTACTTCCTTCCTCCATACTTGCCCCCCTCCCTAACCCTAACTCTAACCCTAACACTAACCCTTCCCTCCCCCCCATTATGTGTCATCCCCCACTTATTAGCGATATCATTCGTCCTTTGGCTTTTTGAGATTGGCTTATCTCACTTATCATGATATTCTCCAGTTTCATCCATTTGCCTGCAAATGCCATAATTTTATCATGCTTTATGGCTGAGTAATATTCCATTGTATATATATACACCACAGTTTCTTTATCCACTCATCAATTGAAGGGCATCTAGGTTGGTTCCACAGTCTGGCTATTGTGAATTGAGCAGCTATGAACATTGATGTGGCTGTATCTCTGTAGTATGCTGATTTTAAGTCCTTTGGGTATAGGCCAAGGAGTGGGATAGCTAGGTCAAATGGAGGGTCCATTCCAAGTTTTCTAAGGAATCTCCACACTGCTTTCCAGAGTAGCTGCACTAATTTGCAGCCCCTCCAGCAATGTATGAGTGTACCTTTCTCCCCACATCCTCGCCAACACCTGTTGTTGCTCGTATTCTTGATAATCACCATTCTAATTGGGGTGAGATGGAATCTTAGGGTGGTTTTGATTTGCATTTCTCTTATTACTAAAGATGTTGAACATTTTTCCATATGTTTGTTGATTGCTTGTAGATCATCTTCTGTGAAGTGTCTGTTCATTTCCTTAGCCCATTTGTCGACTGGATTATTTGAATTCTTGGAGTAGAGTTTTTTGAGTTCTTTATAGATTCTGGAGATTAGTGCTCTATCGGAAGTATGAGTGGCAAAGATATTCTCCCACTCTGTAGGCTCTTTCTTCACATTGCTGATAGTTTCCTTTGCTGAGAGAAAGCTTTTTAGTTTGAATCTATCCCAGTGGTTGATTCTTGCTTTTATTTCTTGTGCTATGGGAGTCCAGTTAAGGAAGTCTGGTCCTAGACCAACAAGGTGAAGATTTGGACCTACTTTTTCTTCTATAATCTGCAGGGTCTCTGGTCTGATTCCGAGGTCCTTAATCCATTTTGAGTTTAGTTTCGTGCATGGTGAGAGATATGGGTTTAGTTTCATTCTGTTGCATATGGATTTCCAATTCTCCCAGCACCATTTGTTGAAGAGGCTATCTTTTCTCCATTGCATATTTTGGGCACCTTTGTCTAGTATGAGAAAATTGTATTTATTTGGGTTTGTGTCCGTGTCCTCTATTCGGTACCATTGATCTACCTTTCTATTTTAGTACCAATACCATGCCGTTTTTGTTACTATTGCTTTGTAGTAGAGTTGAAGATCTTGTATTGCAATACCCCCTGTTTCACTCTTCCTGCTAAGGATTGCTTTAGCTATTCTGGGTTTCTTATTCTTCCAGATGAATTTCATAATTGCTTGCTCTATTTCTGTAAGGTACGTCACTGAGATTTTAATTGGAATTGCATTGAATTTGTATAGCACTTTAGGTAGTATGGCCATTTTGACAATATTAATTCTTCCTATCCAAGAACATGGAAGATCTTTCCATCTTCTAAGGTGTTCTTTAATTTCTTTCTTTAGTGTTGTATAGTTCTCATTGTAGAGGTCTTTCACCTCTTTTGTGAGATTGATTCCCAAGTATTTTATTTTTTTCGAGGCTATTGTGAATGGGGTAGTTTTCCTAATTTTTCTTTCTGAAGATTCATCACTTATGTATAAAAATGCGTTGGATTTATGGGCATTGATCTTGTAACCTGCTACTTTACTGAATTCACTTATGAGTTCTAAAAGTTTTCTGGTGGAATTTCCAGGTTCCTCTAAATATATAATCATGTCATCAGCGAACAGGGATAGTTTGAGTTCTTCTTTTCCAATTCGTATCCCTTTCATTTCTTTGGTTTGTCTAATTGCTCTGGCCAGAGTCTCAAGAACGATGTTGAATAGAAGTGGTGAAAGAGGGCATCCCTGCCTTGTTCCAGTTTTTAGGGGGAATGCTTTCAGTTTTTCACCATTTAGAATGATATTTGCCATGGGCTTAGCATAAATGGCCTTTACAATGTTAAGGAATGTTCCCACTATCCCTATTTTTTCTAGTGTTTTGAGCATGAAGGGGTGCTGTATTTTATCAAATGCTTTTTCTGCATCTATTGAAATAATCATGTGATTCTTGACTTTAAGTCTATTAATATGGTGAATTACATTTATTGATTTCCTGATGTTGAACCAACCTTGCATCCCTGGGATGAAACCCACTTGATCATGGTGCACTATCTTTTTAATATGTTTTTGTATGCAATTTGCTAAAATTTTGTTGAGAATTTTTGCGTTGATGTTCATTAAGGATATTGGTCTGAAATTTTCTTTCCTTGATGAGTCTCTGTCTGGTTTAGGTATCAGTGTGATATTGGCTTCATAGAATGAGTTTGGGAGGGTTCCCTCCTCTTCTATTTTATGGAATACTTTGAGAAGTATTGGAATGAGCTCTTCTTTAAAGGTTTTGTAGAACTCGGCTGAGAACCCATCTGGTCCCGGACTTTTCTTTGTTGGTAGGCTTTTGATGACTTCTTCTATTTCAGTACTTGAAAATGGTCTATTTAAATTGTGTATGTCCTCCTCATTCAGTTTAGGCAATTCATATGTCTCTAAAAACCTGTTGATGTCTTCGAAATTTTCTATTTTGTTGGAGTATAGATTTTCAAAATAGCTTCTAATTATGTTTTGTATTTCAATCCTGTCTGTTGTGATATTTCCTTGTTCATTCCGAATTTTAGTGATTTGGGTTTTCTCTCGTCTTCTCTTTGTTACTGTGGCTAAAGGTTTATCAATTTTGTTTATTTTTTCAAGGAACCAACTATTTATTTTGTCAATTTTTTGTATTGTTTCTTTTGTTTCAATTTCATTGATTTCAGCTCTGAGTTTAACTATTTCCTGTCTTCTACTACTTTTGGTGCTGTTCTGTTCTTCTTTTTCTAGGGCTTTGAGCTGTAGTGTTAGGTCGTTTATTTGTTGAGTTTTACTTCTTTTATTAAATACGCTCCATGAAATAAATTTCCCTCTGAGTACTGCTTTCATAGTGTCCCAGAGATTTTGATATGATGTTTCTTTGTTCTCATTTACCTCTAAGAATTTTTTAATTTCCTTCCTAATATCTTCTGTTATCCATTCATCATATAATAGCACATTGTTTAATCTCCAGATGTTGGAATAGCTTCTGTGTTTTCTAACTTCAATCCATTATGGTCTGATAGAATACATGGTAGTATCTCTATCTTCTTGTATTTGCTAACATTAGCTTTGTGGCATAATATATGGTCTATTTTAGAGAAGGATCCATGTGCTGCTGAGAAGAAAGTGTATTCGCTCTTGGTGGGATGGTATATTCTATAAATGTCCGTTAAGTCTAAATTATTGATTGTGTTATTGAGATCTATGGTTTCTTTGTTCAATTTTTGTCTGGAAGATCTGTCCAGTGGAGAGAGGGGCGTGTTAAAATCACCTAGTATTATTGTGTTATGGTCTATTTGGTTTCTGTTTATTTGTTTGACACAACTTGTTTCCTCCTTTATTTGACAATTCCTTTAGGATAATTCCTCCCTTTGCTGATTTGCTTCTTTGTTTTTCATCTCTTCCTCATGGAATATTTTGCTGAGAATGTTCTGTAATGCTGGCTTTCTTTTTGTAAATTCTTTTAGCTTTTGTTTATCATGGAAGGATTTTATTTCATCGTCAAATTTGAAGGTAAGTTTTGCTGGGTATAAGATTCTTGGTTGGCATCCATTTTCTTTCAGGGCTTGAAAAATGTTGTTCCAGGCCCTTCTAGCTTTTAGGGTCTGGATTGAAAAATCTGCTGATATCCGTATTGGTTTCCCCCTGAATGTAATTTGGTTCTTTTCTCTCACAGCCTTTAAAATTCTGTCTTTATTTTGTATGTTAGGTATTTTCATTATAATGTGCCTTGGTGTGGGTCTGTTGTAATTTTGTGTATTTGGAGTCCTATAAGCCTCTTGAACTTGATTTTCCATTTCATTCTTCAGATTTGGGAAATTTTCTGATATTATTTCATTGAATAAATTGTTCATTCCTTTGGCTTGTTTCTCTAGGCCTTCCTCAATCCCAATAATTCTTAAATTTGGCCTTTTCATGATATCCCATAGTTCTTGTAGATTCTGTTCATGATTTCTTAGCATCTTCTCTGTTTGTTCAACTTTGTTTTCAAGGTTAAATATTTTGTCTTCAATGTCTGAGGTTCTGTCTTCCAGGTGTCTATCCTTTGGATATGCTTTCTGTGGAGTTCTTAATTTGGTTTATTGTTTCCTTCATGTCAAGGATTTCTGTTTGGTTTTTTTTCAATATCTCTAACTCTTTATTGAAATGATCTTTTGCTTCCTGTATTTGCTCTTTTAATTGTCGATTGGTGCGATCATTCAATGCTTGCATTTGCTCTTTCATCTCATCATTCAGTGCATGCATTTGCTCTTTCATCTCATCGTTTGCTTCTCTGATCATTTTAATTATGTACATTCTGAACTCCTTTTCTGTCATTTCTTCTGCCCCGCTGTCATTGGGTTTTATTGATGTAACATCTAGATTTGTTTGCAGCATTTTCTTTCCTTGTTTTCTCATATTGTTCAGGTATCAGTGGACCGCTGAGATATTGCAGATTTCCTCTATTGACTTACAATGTCCCTGAAGATTTCTATATATTTCCCCCCTTAGCCTTCAGTAGGCTGAAGTCATGGAGGAAGTTGATAATGCGGTGCTCCACAAGGAAGCTGCCTCTCTAGGAGTGGTGGCCTTCAGGTGGGGTATAATCCCTGCTAGTGGGCAGAGGTGCCTCCACTTGTTGACCAATGGTCATCCAAAGGGGACCTAGGCTGCGGGCTGAGGCAAGGCCTGTTTGGGCCTGAGTCTCTGGTTTTACCGTCCTTGTGGGGAAACCTCACCGGGCAGGGAAGACTCACCCGGTGGGGAGGTCTCGCTGGTCAGTTCCCTCCTAGTGGTTCCCCTCAATTTACAGCTACCGCCTGGGCTGGGCTGCCTTCCTCTGCAAAGTTCCCAGGGGCCCGGCCCTACCTCCTGGGCCTGGGAGCCTCACCCTTCGCAGATGAATCTCCTTAGGCTGCCCCTCCTCAGAGAATCTGCCTGCAGGCCTGGAACCTTCGCTCCGCCCTAAGCCTGTCTCTGTGCGGCTCTTCCACCCAGAAGCCTCCTAGATCCTGGGACCCTGCTCTGCTCCTAATCGCCTGGCTGTGTGGCCCCTCCTCTGAGCAGCCACCTGGGGCCCCGTACAATCGCTCTGAGTACCAGAGACCCCCCACACGCCTCTTCCTCCAGACAGCCGCCCAGTATTCCAGTGCGGTCACTAGGAGTCCAAGAAACTCACTGTGTGCCTCCACCTCCCACCAACCACCCGTAGCCCTGGGCAATCAATCACTGCGAGTCGAAGTAACCCTCCCCGTTCCTCCTCCTTCTCCAGATAACCCCCCGGGTGTTCAGGAGCGGTCACTCTGAGTGGCTCTGAATCCACGTGACCCGCTGCACGGGTCCTCTGGGCAACCACCCGGAGCTCTGGTGCGGCCACTCAAGACCAAGCGACCCACCACGCTTCCCCTCCAGGCAGCCCCCCTGTGTTCAGGAGCTGTCTGTCACTTTATGTCCAAACAACTCACCACTCGCCTTCTCCTCTGAGCAGCCGCCTGGAGCGCTAATGCAGTCACTGCGAGTCCAAACGACCCGCCGGGCTCCTCTTCCTCCTTCTCCTACTCCTCTGGGCAGGCCCTGGTGTTCAGAAGTGGTGAGTCCAAACAGCTCACCACGCAGCCCCTCCTCTGGCAACCGCCTGTAGCTCTGGTGTAGTCACTCTGAATCCAAGCAGCCACGCTCCTCTTCCTCCTCCTCCTCCTCAGGTCAGGCCCCGGTGTTCAAAAGCAGTCGTTCTGAGTCCAAACACCTCGCCGTGCAGCTTCTCCTCTGGCAACCGCCTGTAGCTCTGGTGCAGTCACTCCGAATCCAAGTAGCCACGCTCCTCCTCCTCCTCCTCAGGGCAGGCCCTGGTGTTCTGAGTCCACACAGCTCTCCTCGCCACTCCTCCCCTGGGCAGCCGCCGGAGCCCCAGTGGTTGCTCCGAGTCCCAGCGCTGTGCCAAGCAGCCTCCTTTATGGCGCTCCCAGTTGTCCGAGTTCACTGCTCCAGCGGGGGGAGGGGTGTCTCGCCGGCAGCTCTACTTCACAAAGTTTCCTGCGTTCCGGGACCACCGTCCCATCCGGGACGCCTTCCCAACGGGTGAGAGTCACCCGGCTGCTTTGAGTTGGTCCCAAGTGTCTCAATATCTCCTCTTTTGAATCCTGAGACCTGGAGCAACATGAAATGCAGCCACCCTCTAGGCCGCCATCTTGAAACCCCAAAATTACAGAATCTTGATGAAAGAAAGTATAAAAAATACACACAGAGACACAGACATTTGCAAGTTAGCCCATGCCTGGATTGGAATCATTGATATTGTATAATGCCAATGTGGATTCAATGAAATATCTAATAACAAACAAAGAGCATTGATCATAAAACTAGAAAACACAGTCAAAAAACTTATAGGGAGCCACAAAGACCAAGAATTTCTATAAGTACCCTGAAGAGGTGGTGGAAGGGATGAAATAGAAAGCATCAAAATACATGATTTCAAAACACACTATGAAGCAGTGATAATAAAGACAGCATGATACTAATACAAAATCAGACACATATGCCTATTAAAAATTGAAAATTGAGAATTAAATTTGAATTTTGAATTAAAAATTGAGATATTAATTTATGTATCTTTAGCCACTTGAATTTTTCACAATTCCAACAACACACTTTGGAGAGGACAGTGTCCCTAATAAAGGCTGTTGGGAAACACAGATATACATATGCAAAATAATTAATCTCTACCTCTCACCATATTAAAAAGTCAATTGAAGAACTCGGGATGTAGCTGAAAGGTAAAATTCATACTCAATATGTGTGTGGTTGGGTTCTAGTCCCAGCACTGAAAAAGAAACCAACACAAACTGTACCAAGGTCTAAAAAGTAAGAATGCAGAGTTTGACATTGCTGAAAGAAAACAAGAGGGAAGCAGTTCAGGACACTGGGACACTTTTGGAGAGACCCCAAAAGCAGAGGCAACAAAAGCAATGACAGACCAATTATATCAAGCTAAAAAGCTTTTGCACAGCAGAGGAAAAATAACAGAGTAAACATTCTTCAGATATACAGACAGTGTTTTCAAATTATTCATTTACCTATTCAGAACATGTAAAGAACTCAAAATCTCAACAGAAAATAAAACAAATACTCCAATTTAAAATGGGTAAAAGATCTGATATTTCTGAAAAGGAGACATACTAATAGTCCCCAAATATATGCCCAAATGATCAGCATCACTAATCATTGGGGAAATGCAAAGCAAAATTACAATGAGGTATAGTCTCACTTCAGTTAGAATGGGTATTATCAAAAAGACAAAAAAATAATGATGGCGAGAATGTAAAGGTAACTTTATACAGTGTTGGTGGGAATGTAAATAAGTCCAGTCATTATGAAGAATAGTGTGGAGTACCTTCAAAACCTGAAAAAAGCACTACCATATGATCCAGCCACCCCACTACTTTGTATGTATCAAAGGAAAAGAAGTCATCACATACCAGCAGATGTGTATTTATTGTGGGAGTAGTCACAGCAGTCAAAATAGCAATCAGCTTATGTGCCCATCTATCAATGAATGGATTCTGAAAATGTGGTGTACATATGTGAGAGAAGAATGTTCAGTTATTAAGAGAATGAAATAGTGTCATTTGTAGCAACATCCATGGGACAGAAAGGTATGTCACTAAATATGTGAAGAACAAAAAGACAAATACTAGTTATTTTCACTCATCTGGAAGTAGAGGGTAGATACAAGACATGGCAGTTAGGAAGGGTAGAGAGGACAGAGAGTGGGTAACGAGCACCAAAACACAGTAGGAGGGGAAGCGGTTATAATGTTACTGGTTATATTAATGTTACCTCATCTATAGCTTACAGTAAGTACTTATGCATTTCTAATTAGCTGGAGGCGTGTTGCAGGTGTCCAAACATATAAATGCTAATGTGTATCTTTTATTTCTTCCATGTCTTACATATTTTATGGTCTATCTTAATGAATGCTCTATGTGTACATAAAAAAAAGGGCACATAGTCCTTAGTGGCACTAGTTACTTCTCTGTGGTTGCTAATTTAGCTAACTTGACTGGGTCACTGACTTTCCCCCAGTGGATGGTTAACTTACTGTCTGATCACTCTCGACTTGTGCAGACTTGATTCATGCTCCTTTAGGGTGGATCCATGGAAAACCCACAGTGTTTCCCAATGCCTTTTAATTTGACAGGACTCAACCACAAATCCATCTACCCTGTGGGATTTGTCAGGGTTTGGTTTTAAGATTTTGGACAGTTGCTCTAGAATAGGTATTAATCTAAAGCCTGGGCCAAATATCACTACCAGAATTGATCCTGTGGAAGAGGGTTTGCATGCTTTAGAGCTAAAAAACAAACAAAAACTCTACACCAAGAATAAAATAATCCAATCAACAAATGGGCTAAGGAAATGAACAGACACTTCACAGAAGAAGATCTACAAGCAATCAACAGATATATGAAAAAAATGTTCAACATCTCTAGTAATAAGAGAAATGCAAATCAAAACTACCCTAAGATTTCATCTCACCCCAATCAGAATGGCGATTATCAAGAACACATGCAACAATAGGTGTTGGAGAGGATGTGGGGAAAAAGGTACACTCATACTTTGCTGGTGGGGTTGCAAATTAGTGCAGCCACTCTAGAAAGCAGTATGGAGATTCCTCAGAAAGCTTGGAATTGAACCACCATTTGACCCAGCTATCCCACTCCTTGGCCTATACCCAAATTACTTAAAATCAGCACACTACAGAGATACAGCCACATCAATGTTCATAGCTGCTCAATTCACTATAGCCAGATTGTGGAACCATCCTAGATGCCCTTCAGTTGATGAATGGATAAAGAAACTGTGGCATATATATACAATGGAATATTACTCCGCCATGAAGAATGATAAAATTATGGCATTTGCAGGCAAATGGATGAAATTGGAGGATATCATGCTAAGTGAGATAAGCCAATCTCAAAAAACTAAAGGACAAATGATCTCGCTGATGAGTGGATGAGGACATATAAGGGGGGATAGGAGGGGTTAGCGTTAGGGTTAGGGTTAGGTTTAGGATTAGGGATAAGGAGGGTGGTAAGAATGGAGGAAGGAAGGACTGTATAGAGGGAAAAGAGGGGTGGGAGGGGTGGGGGGAAGGGAAAAAATAACAGAATGAATCAAACAACATTGCCCTATGTAAATTTATGATTTTTAATTAAAATTTTAAAAAAAACCCTTGAATTGGGGTCTTTGTATCACACTGCAGGATTCACTAAAAGGCAGAGATGATGAGAGTCTATAGATCTATTGTTATCTTTTGTATAAAAAGTTCATATGCAGAAACTAAACAGACTGTGGGGAAAGAAAAGTCTGAGTTTCAACAAGAAAACAGTTTCTACTATGTCATGATTCATCTTGGATGTTCTATTGGGGGGGAATGGTAGAAAGTTTCCTGGTGGGACAGTACAGAGCCTGGGATAATGCCAGCAAGTCCTGGATTTAGAGCACAGCAGCTGGGGTTGCTGGCCACCTCGGCTTCCAGAAGCTGGTGATGCCAGTGGGGGGGTTCCATGGCTACCACAGGTCTCCTGATTAAGCATCTCTCAGACACATAATCGTAGGAGCTTGAGAAACTCCTTGTCCCATCACCATAGCAAATGGCTTTGAGTCCCTACAGGAAAGGCCTGGAGGAAGATTTATAGCATATACCTGTGACAGTAATGCAGGGCTCATTCTTCCTCAAAGGAGTCCAATCTCCCCTCAGACAAGGACCTCCAGGCCTATAACTGGATGAGAGGTCACAAATTCCCACTGTGGTGACTTCGTCAGGTCTCTGTTCCCAGATCTAGATTTTTTCTAATCATTACATAAATCAGTTTCTTAGTGGGTTTCCCATCTATTTCATTCCTAGGAATCCCACAATGATTAATAACCATTATACATCCTTGCCTCTCAAGGTAATTATTTCCACTGTGTATAAATGGTTAAGTGCTACCTCCTGTCCTCTCCTCCTTCAGAATCCTTCAGGGAAGGCAAGTCCACAGGGGAGCACTGCTTATCTTTACCTCCAGTCTGCAGAGGGGAGGTACCACAGACCTTGGCAAGGATGCTACTTTTCCCTTCACCTGTGCATTTCTTAATGCCATAGTGAAGGGAATGTTCTGGACCTTCCTAGGTGGGAGCCAAAGAAACTAGAGAACTAGTGCTATGGGGACTCACAGAGAACTGGGACTGTGGAAGAGGGGCCACTGGAGTAATGGGAGGATGTAGCTACTGCTGGATACTCAGTGCTAGACAAGGAGGGAGAGGGAAGAAGTACCAACCTCACCCTTCTCTCACCTTCCAGGCTTCATCAGGCAACCCCTGTTCACCAAACCTACCAGAGAGGTGAACACAAAGGATCCAAGGGGGTGCAACCTAGAGGGGTGAGACTGGAGTGGCACAAACCAGGGCAGAGAATAGGGGAGAGTGGACCTGGAGGAGGTGGAGGAGATGTCAGAGGAGGGAGAAAAAGGAGAACACCAGCTAATAACATCAGCTAACACCAGTGCCATACTAGACAGGCATTCTACTCACTTCAAATGCACTCAATGCATTTTATCCCCCCAGAAACACCTCAGGGTGGAACTGCCTCTATTCCTGCCTTACTGGGAAGAAACTCAGGTTAAACTCTCCCAAACTCTCTGCTCCTTTCAGGAACGTTCTGTATAAAGCACTAAACTAGGAGTCACAACACTAGATTTTCAACCATCATTCCAACAGATACAAAAAGCCAGCTTATGCCTATGCCCGTTTAATTTGACCTAAAGTGTTACGTGGCACTGGGGCCAGAGCATGTTCAAGTGCATGCTAATACTGAGAGTGAAAGAAAGAGGAGAACAGAACAGGTGTCCAAAGAGTGCCACTGACGCTGTGGCCCCAGAGTCAGAGGCTGTGTCAGGCACAAATGTTTCCACGAGATGCCTCGTCATCCTTTCCAAGAGACTCACTTGAATTTGAGCTTGCTGGAATGTATTTCTCCTTCATCTTAACAAATGTCCTAACAGCCTGCAAGGAACTGCCAGCACAGCAGTCAGACCCATCCCTGCTTTGGTTCCACCATCTCCCTGGAAGATGAGGAGGAGGAGGTTCTGGGTCTCTTCCAAATTCTCCTGACCTGGACATTCTGTAATTCTGGTTCCTTTTCACCGATGTTACTTTTGGGAGCACATATTCCCAAGCAATCTGGTCAACAACCTTTCTCCACTGTGTCTAGGCATTCCCAGGGCTATTTCAGATAAGAGGCTCCTGGGTGGCTGTACTCACAAACTGCTCTAAGGCCATCTGCTTCCTGGACAAACGTTTGCTCATTTGGTATGTACATAAAGGGAGGAGACAGGCAGATAGCAAACTTGTATAGCATGAATTATGCCATCTTAAAAAGGACATGAAGGCAAGCCTTTGCAATAATGCTGTAAGATTTATTAATTTTAAGCCTAATCCAGGGAAGGAAGCCCATAAATTTCTTATCTAAATAATGTTTCAGGAATTGTTGAATGAGGGACACCACCATTCAAAGAGATATGCAAAGCTGTGTTCCCAACTATTAAATCTTACCAAGACCTGAGTTTCTCTGAATATGATATTATTTTGTTTGACCATTCTCATTTTCAAGGGCTACCAAGAGGATTTACTTATTTGCCCCATGAGCACAGGTATCATCATTCACCAGTGAGGTCCTTTCCTACCAGCAACCCTATGCCTTGATCACTTGCATACCCTGTGAGGTCTGACTTCAGCTCATGTTGGTCCCAGTTTTCCTTACACAATTAGCCTCCTTTCTGAAACCCAAGGTTCTGGGAGTGGTGTGATGCCCCTGAATTCATTAGCTGTATCTCCAGTTTAGGAAAAAAAAAAAAAACTTATGCAGAAACTTCCTTTGAAAGTACCAAAAATTTCTTACACATTGTGGGAATATACAATGGTATAAACACTTTGGGGGAAAATAAAAAGCCTGGCAGATTCTTGTACTACTGAACTACTACCTACTTGATAACTCAGGAATTCCAAGATATTTATCCAAGGGAAATTAAAACATAGTCCACAAAGTGATTGATACAAAAATATTCATAGCAGCCTCTTTCATAATGGCAAAACTGGCCATACTCAATTATCTGTCAATATAAAAATGGAATAATGAGCTTTGATACATTAATTCAATGGGATAGTAAAATGAAGCAAACTGCTGATGCACACAGCAACATTTTCCTTTGTGTGTTTTGGATGAATCTCAAAAATATTTCATTGAGTGAAAAGAGTCATAAATAATGAGTACATACTCTTGAATCCCACTGATACAAGTTCTGTAAAATATAAGTCAAGTTATAGAGGAAAAGCATCAGAATAGTAGTTGCTATGCATAGGACAGGAATTGCCTGGAAAGGGGCACAAGGAACTTTTTAGGGTGAGGGAAATGGTTGATATCTTCAAAAGGACTCAGTTTACATGTATATGCATTTGTCAAATTCCAGCTAATGTATACTAATGATTTGTTTATTTCATTGTATGTACATTTTACCTCAAAAGAAAAAAACATCTAAAAATCAAAAGTTAGCAAATGATGGGAATGCTAATGTCCTTACAGGCAAGTAATGTCTATAATTTACTTGGAAATGCATGAAAATCTAAGATGGATTGATGGATGAATTGGGAGATGGTTAGATGTATAGACTGTGATAAAGCAAGAGCAGTAAATGTTAACAACAAAATCTGGGTGACGGGTATATAGGTAAAAGAATCCCATGTTTGTAAGTCTTTCAGTTTCACATTATGTTGGAAAATGTTTGTAATGGAGACCCCACAAGGAGGAAAATTGTCATCCACATCACCTGTCAGCCACACCAAGAACTGACCATGTTCTTTAGAACAACAATCTATCCAGAATGAAACCATCCTTTGTGATCAGTTTGAAACAAGACTGCTAAAGCTGCTCAAGGAGTAACAAGGCTTATTGCTAGAGAGACCCCTGCTGGGTTTGGTCTTTGTACATCACGATGGCGCTGAGGAGCACCATCAGTTGATGCTCCTCTTCTCAGTGCAGCAGATGAATCTTTCTTCATGCTAGCTTTTACATGAGATTGCTCTGGCCCACACAGCCCTACTTGAGAAGATGGCTCCCAACTGGAAGACTTGGATTCACCTGTATGGCCCAGGTTGACCACTGTCAGATCAACCATTCCTCCAAATATCCGGAAGTCTCTGTAGGGGAGAAAGCCCCAAGGAACATTCCAGTCAGGCTAGTTCGTAAGATATGGATCCTCGAAACCTTCCCCTAATATATTTAATAAACACATATTAAGCTTTTACTACATTCCAGGAGTGTATTTGGCGCTGGAACAGAGCAATGAGCTTCTACTGTCACCTAGCTCAAAATGTCAGTGTTTTTGTGCCCTTACTGCTACATTCTCACATGATGAGTTTGTAGGCTTTCACTTTCTGGATCTTCCAGTATGGCTTCCCAGGTTAACCAGGGATAAGATTACTGAAACAACTGATGGGGACTCTGGGACCCACCACCGAATTTCATACCCTTGAAGTCTTGCAGACCAAGTTCATTGCAGTCATTTGAAACCCTGTACCACAAAACCTACCTCCCGTACTCAGGACTGCATGGTATGAACTCTAATTCCCTACCACTTTGTTGAATACCGCAAGAAATGTGGCTCGATTCTTCCCTTCCATCAGAACCAGGGCTTCAAATCTCCCTCAGTCAAAAAGCACGGAGTCAAGTAATTTGTTGATCTTTTTAATTTTTAGAAATGTCTGAAAGCAGAGAAAAGAAGATGATATAAATCTATCCTTTAAAATAAACGGCCAATATTCACCTCCCACCTTTAGAATCTATTAGAATCTTTAGAATCTCCCACCTTTAAATCTATTATTTATGCAAAAGATGAAACATCGTTTGAAAGCATTAAAGGATATGAATAGTTTTTCAACTTTAATGTAAATGATAACAATTTACTTTTTATTTTTCTTGAAGAGATTAGAAAGCAGAACAAACTGATATTTCCACGGGGACTCTGGGGGAAGGGTCTGTGTAAGTCACGGGAAGCTGAAGGTACTGGAGGCTTGCAGTTTGCCTACAGCCTTGGCTTAGTCACATGTGTGCTTTCAAGCATAAACTCTGTGTATGGAAATGTACTTCGTGTTCCACACAGAGCAAGTGCTTTGGATAGACTGTTGGGGTGCGTGATATTCCACCCTTCCTTCCAACTTGCATGTGTCACAGTAACAACTGGGGTGCTACGGAAAGGTTCCATTTTTAAAAATCTGATATTTGTTAAGCTCTTATTATGTACCAAGCACTGTGGTTGTACTCATTATGCCATTCAATAGTCACCATTTCCCCACAGGAGATGTACAATTAATATCTGATTTTATTAGAGGAAAAACAGTGGACCCTTGAAGGTCCAGTATCCACCTCAAAATGCCCCAGCTCACGAGTGGCAGTGCCCAGTGAAAATCTGAGTGTTGCCAAAGTCCAGGCACCAATAGCCATGCTCCTCTGCTTCCCTCCAATCCATTATCTGAGGAGGAGATGACTTAAGAAATCATCCACTACAATCCTTGTCTTTTGAAGATGAAGAAACTGAGGCCCAGAAAGGAATATTGATTTTCCTGCACATGAATTATCTTCTTGAGAGGGCTGAGATGTTTTCTTTAAGCAGGTCCCCCCCCCGTTTTTAAAAATAGACATAACAATTTATGTCTTAATCATCTTAAGTGTAAAGTTCAATGGTATTAAATACAAGTATATGTTGTGCAACCATCACCACCATCTATCTTTTTTTTTTTTTTTTGTAAATAAATGGGGTACACCTTGTTTCTCTGGTTATGCATATAGCAGAGGCATACCATTTGTGTAATCATACATTTACATAGGGTAATGGTGTTTGATTCATTCTGTTATTTTTCCTTCCTCCCACCGCTCCCACCCCTCTTTTTCCTCTACAAAG
Organism: Sciurus vulgaris; assembly: GCF_902686455.1. NCBI lineage: Eukaryota > Metazoa > Chordata > Mammalia > Rodentia > Sciuridae > Sciurus > Sciurus vulgaris. The sequence continues at coordinate 109,707,884 of NC_136461.1, forward strand.
CCCATCCTTCCTCCATTCTTGCCTCCCTCCACCCTCCATTATGTATTATCATCTGCTTATCAGCGAGATCATCCATCCTTTGGTTTTTTGGGATTGGCTTATCTCACTTAGCATGATATTCTCCAACTTCATCCATATTCCTGCAAATGCCATAATTTTATTCTTCTTTATGGCTGAGTAATACTCCATTGTATATGTATACCACAGTTTCTTTATCTATTCATCTACTGAAGGGCATCTAGGTTGGTTCCACAATCTGGCTATTGGGAATTGAGCAGCTTATAACTCGTTTTGTCATATAAAACAGAAACTGTATCTTTAAACAGTAATTCCCCTCCCCTACTCTCCTCAACTCTTGTAAGCTACCATTCTGCTTTCTATATAAAATTTTGACTAAGCACCTCAAAGGAACAGAATCATACAGTATTTTGCCTGTTTGTGACTAGCTTATTTTACTTAGCATAATGTCCTCAAAATTCATCCATGTTGTAGCACATTACCAAATGTCTTTCCCTTTTAAGATTGAATAATATTCCATTGTATGAATATACTACAGTTAGCCTATCCATTCATCTATTGATGGACACCTGGCTTACTTTCACATTTTAGCTATTGTGAATAATGCTGCCATGATGAAACTGAGTGTACAAAAACCTTTTTAAGACCTTACTTTCAATTCTTTTGGGCATATGCACAGCAGTGGAATTGCTGGATCATATGGTATTATGATTTGAATCTTAAATGTACCCTAAAGGTCCAGAGGCTAAAGACTGGTTCATAGTTTATGACATTAGCAGGAGGTGGAAGGAAGTTAGGTCATGAGGGGAATGCCCTGGAAGGGGATCTTAAGACCCTGGCCCCTTTCTCTCTTTTTGCATCCTGCAATCCACAAGGTGGACAGACCTCTTCTCTTATGTGCTCCTGCACCGTGACATACTATGCTGCCACAGGTCCAAAGCAGTATAGTCAAGTGACGAGGGTCTGAAATATCTGAAGCTGTGAGTTAAAATAAACCTTTCTACCTCTGAGTTGTTCATCTCAGATATTTTGTCATAGCCGTGGAAAGTTGACTAACAGATGACAATTCTATTTTTAACCTTTTAGGGAGTTGTCATACTGTTTTCCACAGTGACTATACTATTTTACATTCCTATCAACAAAGCACAAGGGTTGTGTGAGGTCCTGGAACCAAATTTCCAACACAATAACTATATTCCATTGTGTAAATACCACATTTCCTTTATGTTTTCATCCATTGATGGGCATTTAGGTTGATTCCATATCTTGTCTATTGTGAATACAGCTGCAATAAACCTGCGGATGCACATATCCTTTCAGCATGGGTCTTTTGGTGTTTTGTTGTTGAGTTTTAGTAGTTCTCTATATAACTGGATATTAATCTGTTATCAATATAAATATATGATTTACAGATACTTTCTCCCATTCTGTGGGTTGTCTTTTAACTGTTTTGATAGTTAGGCAGTTTCTAATTCTTAACTTCAGGATTAGTTAAAGCACATGAATATGTGTCTTTTTTTAGTTTTAAAATCAGAACAGAAAGTGTTCAAAGACTGGCACTGCCAAGAGAGCATCTCTAACTCTCAGGCGTTGCTGGTGTGTATATAAAATGGTTAAGATGCTCTGGAAAGCTGTTTGTCAGTCTCTAACAGATTCAAAAATGCACATATTCCATTACGGAGGAAACCTGCTCCTACATGTGAAATGAAAACACATGTGCACCAAGACAACTTGTATAAGAATATCCACAGCAGTTTTAGTCAGACACTGGAAATAGCCAAAAAGTCTGTCAACTAGAATAAAAAATAAAACACTTTGGCTGTATTCATGGAATGAAATGCAACTTATCAATATGAAAGAGCAACTACTATATCCACGCAAGCAACGAACTGGATGGATCACAAATACATTATGTTGAGTGAAATAATTCAGATGTGAAAGAGTATATATTATGTGATTTCACATTTTCAGCTAGTTATTTTGAGGAGGTAATGTGGCAAGACCCAAGAGACAAGAGGGAGAAAATTTAAAACCATCAGAATCCAAAGTAAAATGAAAAGAAAAATGAGAAAGGAAGTAACTAAATCACATGCTATGACATCTGGTTAAATAGCTTTCTCCAAGAAAGGATAGGTATTGACAAGTTATCAGATAATCCTAGTCATTAAAGATGTTTGCAGACATCTAATCCAGCCTTATGGCACCCCAGTGAGGTCAGCACACAGGAAAGGCATCCTGTACATTCAGTGCTGGAGAGCAGCCCTCCATGAACCCAGGATAAACAATCTCTGATTATTCACAAAGCCAAGGTGGTGGAACAGCTGAGCTCCTAAGGACGTGCTACAGAAGCCCACGAGGCAGAAAGGTAAAATTTTAAGAGCCAGATGACTGAAATTCAGGGGACAGAGCCAAACCCCAAAGACTGTGAGCTTAGCAGGAGCTAGAGAAACCATCTAGTACAATTCCCTCATTTTAAGGATAAGTGAAAAGCCAAAGTCATGGGGTGTTTTGTTCAACGTTACAACTAATTACTTATGTGCATACTTAGAAGTTCTGAGCTTACTGGGCGTTTTGCAATATGAAAATTACTTAATGTTATTGTGAATGCAAACATTTTCATGATTTCTTCCTCAGCTGGTTGGAAAATATAAGAAAGCTATTGATTTGAGTGTCAATTTTGAATCATGCTACTTTGCTCCATTCATTTATAATGCCTAGAAGTGTCCTGGTGAAGTGAAATTCAATTTTTTGGGAGGGAATGGTCTTCTAGATATAGTATCAAATCATCAGCAAAGAGAGATAGCTTGATTTCTTTTCCTATTTACATTCCTTTCATTTCCTTTCCTTATCTGATCACTCTGGCTAGTATTTCCAGGACTATAATGGAGAGGGGTAGTGAGAGTGCATAGTCTTGTCTTGCTCCTGATTTCAGAAATAATGCTTTAGTTTTTTTCTCCATTCAGTATGTTGTTGGATTTGGTTTGTCATCAATGACTTCAGAGAATCTCAGGTAAAATTAGTAAAGTGACAGCTGAGGAGCTGATCTGCCTGATGAAGGATGCCAGCCCCTGTAGCCATGGAAAATGCCCTGACTTTGACCTGCACCCTGACTGCAACAGCAGCTCCCACTCAGCCGGCATTGAGGAACACAGAGGGGGACACTCGGGGTATGGCACTCCCTGGAATGTAGGGACTGATTCAGAAAGCACTGTAGAGTCTGTTGGCATGTTAGGTCCATACTAACAAAAATGGCATACAATTGGCACCAAAGCAGATACATAGACCAATGGTACAGAATAGAGAACACAGAAACGAATCAGCTTAAAGACAGTAATCTCATACTAGACAAAGGCACCAAAATCAGACATTGGAGAAAAGATGGCCTCTTCAACAAAATGGTGCTGGGAAAATGGAAATCCGTGTGTAGCAAAATGAAATGATTTCCCTATCTCTCACCCTACAAAAAAATCAACTCAAAGTGGATCAGCCTTAGTCACTAGGTCAGAGACCCTGTACCTGATAAAAGTAAAAGTAGGCCCAAATCTTCATCATGTCAACTTAGGACCTGACTTCTTTAACAAGACTCCTAGAGTGCAAAAAGTAAAATCAATAATCGATACATGGAATGTATTCAAACTATAAAACACAGCAAAGGAAGAAATCAATAATGTGAAGAAAGAGTCTACAGAATGGTAAAAAGTCTTTACCACACACATGTCAAGTAGAGCATTAATCTCCAAAATGTATTTAGAACTTGAAAAACTTAACACCAAAAGAACAAATAACCCAATAAATGAGCAAAAAACCAAACAGGCACTTCACAGAAGAAGAAATACAATCTATCAACAAATACACAAAAAATGTTCAACATCTCTAGCCATTAGAGAAATGCAAATCAAAACTACACTGAGATTCCAAATCACTCCAGTCAGAATGGCAATCAAGGCCCTGGGCTTGCTCCTCAGCACCACGTAAAAATAAATTAGAGGTATTGTGTCCACCTTCAACTAAAAAATAAAAAAAAGAACACAAGCAACCATAAATGACACACTTTGGTGAGGATGTGGGGAAAAAGGTATACTCATACATTGCCGGTGGGTCTGCAAATTGGTACAACCACTATGGAAAGCAGTATGCATATTCTGAAGAAAACTTGGAACGGGACCACCATTTAACCCAATCATCACACTCCTAGGTTTTTACCCAAAGGACTTAAAATCAGCATACTACAGTCACACAGCCACATCAGTGTTTACAGCAGCTCAATTTACAATAGCTAAACTATGGAACAAACCTAGATAAAGAAACTTTGGTACACAATGAAACATTACTAACCCTTAAAGAAGAATGAAATTATGGCATTTACTGGTATATGGATGGGACTGGAGAATATTATGCTAAGTGAAATAAGCCAATCCCAAAGAACGAAATGCTGAATGTTTTCTCTGACATACAGATTTCAATTCACCGTGTGTGTGTGAAGGGGCAAGAAAAGAGGTATTTTGGACGAGACAGAGAGAAGTGATGGTAAGGGAGAGGGTATGGATTTAGGATGGATAGTAAAATGAATGAGACGTTGTTACCCTATGTGCATGTATCAGGACCTGTGTAACTCTACATCATGTTTAACCAGATGAATGAGAAGTTATACTCCCTTTATGTATGAATGTCAAAATGCATTCTACTGTCATGTATAACTAATTATAACAAATAAAAAATATTTTTTTTAAAAAAAAAAGAAAGTTGAAAGCAAGCCTCCAAATGTTCTGGTGCCAGAAAATTAAGGAAAGGGAAGCAGATGAGAATAGGAAAGACAGCAAAATAAATTGGACATAACTTTCCTATGTTCATGGAGGAATGCACAACTAATGTAATTCCACATCATGAACAACCACAAGAATGGGAAGTTATACTTCATGTATGTATAATATGCCAAAATACATTCTAGTGTCAAGTATAACTAAAAAGAACAAATTTAAAACTTACATTAAAAAAGAAAATATTAATAGCACAGACTTGCCCAGATGATAAGTGCAACTCTAGGTGGTGAGGGTCAAACACATGTGTAGACACACACATTTACCTATACATATACAGGTATTTTTTGAAAATGATATGAATTAATACATGGAAGTTTAGGAAAGATTTTAATCACCATGGAACTTATTTGGTTTGTATGATTTTCACAGCAGGCAGTAGGAACAATCTAAGCAGGCACATTTAAAGCTTCAACTCATATATCATTTCCATTCACATTCCAAAACAAAGCACATTGAGACCACACAGTCATATAACTAAGGGTCTAGATCCTCAATAATCCTACAGGGGAGAAGGTGGATATTGGGAATAGAAATATCATCTACCAAAGTTGGCTACACATGACCCATAATTGAATAGATACAGCATGCTCTATGGTTTCTTCATGAAAATGGGGGAAACACCACAACTGTGGACTTCCCAAGCTAATGAGATTACCTTGGAACCTCAACCATGAAGGACAACTTCTGATCTCTTGAGTCTTTACTAGTGAGATGCAAACAGTTGGGTGATCTCCAGATTTATTTTCAGCAAAAGTTTTTGGTCCTTCACAATATCCTTGAAATTCAAATTTGTGTTTAGTTTCTTATTTTAAAAAAAATGTGGTTTCATTTAGTGTTCTCAGCAGTGCTATAGGACAACTACTATTATCCTCACTATGAATTACTACGCATCATGGGCCTTTCAAAAGCACTCTCAGATTATTTGAGCCCTGTGACGTAGAAGATTATTTTACATGCCATTTTTAAGCATTTTGGGGTATCAAAATGGGGAATTTCCTTGGCTGAATGTTACAACTGTACCTCAGGAATACAGACATATGTGCAACAGGTATGTTCATGTTTCAAAACTAAGGCCCAGGCTTTGTGAAGTTAGAGTATAAGATGGCTTTCGGTTCTTATCAACCCAGAGGAAGAGGAAGGTCACAGAGTGTTCTTAGGATTTCAGTGTAGGTTGAATCAGGAGGAACATTTTGGCTTCATGTAATTTTACTATTGAGATAATCAGCTCCTTATGGGGAAATTTGTCAGAAAAGTTAAACTCCAGCAGTAGTAAACTCAAAGGCTTCAGGGACTAGCTAGGTGGATTGCATAAACGTATTCCTTTTTGGTACAGAAACCAAAAAGAGTGAAATTGCTTGTGACTAATTTAAAAAATATTCAATTAGAAAGAAAAAAAAAAAAAACTGGGCACAAAGGCACATGCTTGTCATCATAGCTACTCAGGAGGCTAATGCAGGAGGATCACGGTTTGAGGCCAGCCTTGGCAACTTAGCCAGACTACCCCTGCCCCCAAATAAAATAAAATAAAAAGGAATGGAGATGTAGCTCAGGAGGAGAGTGTTTGCCCAACACACATGAAACCTTGGGCTCAATTCCAGTACTTCAAACAAATGAAACAAGAAAACAAGAACTGCTCTGTCAAACAAAAGACGCACGGGCAAGTTTCAATGCAAAGCTACCTACAATCTCTGACCTGTGTCCTCAATGATTTTTTGATAATTTTTCAGTGTGTGTCCTTATCTCTGGTATTTAAAGGGAGTGACAATTCTCAGAGGTGACTGGGCAAGAGTTCTGTAAAGCACTTCCTGCTATACTTAAATGCAGTCTCCTTGGTATATCTTCTCAGGCTCTTGGGCTCTCTGGGTTTTACATTTATTATGTAAATCTGATGCCTAAGATATATAATTACCTCAAAGTCAAGTGTAGTTTTTCCTTGCTTGGGAGAAAGAAAACCCAAATTGCTTTCAACTCAGTGTAGGGCGCTGACCTAATCCTAACCTTAGCCCAGAGGTCCAAGTTCATGTATGCAAGAAGGGGTCTGAAATATTTTCCCCTATGGTCATATCTTTTACCTAGCTCCATATCTGACTCACTAGCTGCTGCAACTAGTATCCTATTGTAACCCAGTAGACCAAGGACACAGTGGACAGCAAATATAACCTGTGCTTCAATCACACATTTTTTTTTTTTGTTGGGGTTGAAAATGCTAAGATCTATCCAAGGCGTGATTTGGTTACTGCTAATGCTACTGGGTTGCTGTTGTCAGAGGACATTTCCTTTGTGGAGGAATAAAACAGAATTAATGTAAGTTTCATGACTGTATAGCCTGAGAAATGAATGAAAAAGGAGTTAAACTAGACTTATTAAAAACAATGAGCATCCTTTTATTTAAGTGAAAGGTGTTTGACATCATTGTTTTAGCAGATAAATTTAGCGCATTAGAATCTGGATGAGAGGAAACAAGTCAAACAGAGAATAGGATAAAAAAAAAATTCAGAAGCAGTTTCATAGAACACAGGACCTTCCAGAGAAATCACCAAAGGCTTCAAATCTATGAGAAGGTTTTGAGAAAACACCCAAATAGGAAATTAAAACAGGAACTTAAAGAGGCTGCCTTTGCCAAAAGCCATCTCTTTGCTTGGGCTTGCTGACGCCCAATGGGTAACTAAAAGCAAGATGAAGTTTGGCATCTCTGCCTTTATCTTGTATTTGTATCTTCCATTACCCTATTAAACTTTGGGTCATATTCATGCTCAACTCTGGAGAATACAATAGTTCTATTTCTAGTTTTCTTGAGGAGCCCCATTTTCATAATGGTTATACTAGTTTATATAAGCATAAGCATGTTAATTATTTAAGGAGTACTCACCTAAAGCTGATACTGTGCTTCCTTCAGACCAAAGACATCAAGGTCAGAAAACCTAATGTTTTCCACAAACTGCCTGTTCCAGGACCCTGGAGTGGTGCCTAGAAGTCTTCAGTCATTACCCTACATTTTCCACAGTGAGTCTTGCAGGCGGATCAACCATGAAAACATTGCCCTCCCTCAGCAGGAGCAGTATAGTCCCATGGGAACTGAATTGCTCCCCCATTCCAGGATCATAGATCTAATAGACAAATAAATAATCTATGAAGCAAGAGGAAATTGCCCCTGGAACCACTGTAACTTCCTCAACACCAGTAAGACTTGGTGTGATCAGAATTCAAGAAAATGATAAACCACTCCACGATTTGACCAAGACTGCTTATTACACCTACCTCTTGTCTCCTGCCCCAGTTCTTTCTCTATTCAAGCCAAAGCTCTCATCAAACCTGAAAGACAGGACTGAGACACTTGACATCACTTGTCTTTCCAATACAGCTACATTGATTAAAGTTCCTTTCTTTCTTTTCCCCATTATTTTTTCCATTTGGTGTTTGGGGCATTTCAGATTTGTTAGGACCCCCAGAGTTAGGCCTCTGGCATAGGACTTGGGTAACAGGAAAGGTGCTACACAAAGTCAATGTGACCCTATGCTGTGACACTGTTTTTCTGTCTCAGCATTGATCTTAGCATTGATCACTACTGGATTTTTATTTATTGTCTGTCTTTCCTTTTCAAATATAAGCTCCATGAGATTAGTAGCCTCCATCTCTAGTATCATAAGGAGTGCTTGGCAAATAAAGAAGGTGGCTCGATCAGTATTCATGAACACTCAAGACACAAAATTAGCCTCATAAAACTGTACTTCGTTGGAGTTTCTATGAAAAAACAACCTAAATTGAACTCTTTTATCATTAACTATGAATTTATTGAAGGGGGTGCACTTCTAAAATGGAAGCACCATGACTAACTTACATGGACTGATAATGTTACTTAGAAAACAATACAGTTTCTGAAAGTAGGTCCAAATCTTCATCATGTCAGCTTGGGACCAGACTTCCTTAACAATACTCCCAAACTACAAGAAATAAAAACAAGAATCAGTAAATGGGATGAATTCAAACTAAAAAGCTTTTTCTCAGCAAAGGAAACAATCAATAATGTGAAGAGAGAGCCTACAGAGTGAGAGAAAATCTTTATCATACACACTTCAGATAGATCACTAATCTCCAGAATTTATAAAGAACTCAAAAAACTTAACACACACACACACAAACATAATCAATAAATGGGCTAAGAAACTGAGCAGATACTTCACAGAAGAAGGTATATAATCGATCAACAAATACATTAAAAAAATGTTCAAAATCTCTAACAATTAGAGAAATGCAAATCAAAATTACTTAAAGATTCATCTCACGCCAATCAGAATGGCAAATATCAAGAATATAAGCAACAACATGTGTTGGTGAGGATGTGGGGAAAAGGGTATATTCATACATTGCTGGTGGGTTTGAAAATTGGTGTAGCCACTCTGGAAAGCAGTATAGAGATTCCTCAGAAAACTTGGAATGGAACCACCATTTGACCCAGCTATCCCACTCCTTGGCCTACACCAAAGGTCGTAAAATCAGCATACTATAGCGACACAGCCACAACAATGTTTATAGCAGTTCAATTCACAATAGCTAGATTGTGGAACCAACCTAGATGCCCTTCAATAGATAAATGGATAAAGAAATTGTGGTATATATACACAATGGAATATTATTCAGTCATAAAGATGAATAAAATTATGGCATTTGTAGGTAAATGGATGGTTAGATAATATCATGCTAAATGATATGTCAATATCAAAAAACCAAAGGCCAAATGTTTTCTCTGATAAGTGGATGCTGACACATGGGGAGGTGGGGTTAGGGAAAAATGAAGGAACTTTGGATTGTGTAGAGGGAAATGAGGGGGGGAGGGGAGGGGGAAGGGGGAAGGAAAGATGATGGAATGAGACAAATCATTATCCTATGTACATGGTAATTACATGAATGATGTGAATCTACATTGTATATAGAGAAAAGTTGTACTCCATTGGGTACAATAAATCAAAATGTATTCTGCTGTCATGTATAACTATATAGAACAAAAATAAAACACGTTTGTGTTCCCTGTTGGCCAATTACCATTCAAAGTCACAGTACGTAGGACCTATTTATAGGTTGTTGTGAGTGTTAAGTAAGAAAATATGTGAAAACTCCTTAGGGTAGCACCTAGAACTACATAAATAGATGCAGCTATTTTGTTATTATCATAATATTTGTGTTAGTCATATACTCCATCATAAAATCACTCAAAACCAATGTTGAGTCACCCTTAAATTAACACATTGGTCAATCTACACCCAATGGTTTCCTTGAAACATCCTTGGCAGCATGACATCTTGGTGATTTCAATTCACTACATTCACAGGCTTTCACCTGGCCTCCAGCTAACAGGGAACAGGTCAGGGGGACAGGCTATTTTAGGGCTTTGATTGGTGACCCAAGTCTGCACATAAAGTAATTTGGAAATCAACTAATGTTTTTATACATAGAATTTCTCAGTAAAAGATATGGGCGGTAAACTTTGACATTAGGGGAATGTAAGTCATATTCTTCATTCAAAGTCTTACAGTTTAGCCCACATATGTGTCTACTCTCTGGTTTTGTTGTATTTTATTTCTAGGAATTCATCTACACCCTTATCAACTGGAGGGAGTCAACTGGCTGGCCCAACGCTTCCACTGTCAGAATGGCTGCATCCTGGGAGATGAGATGGGCCTCGGTAAGACCTGCCAGGTATGTTAGTGTGGAACAAGCACTGTTCACCTCCACCAAAATACCTCCTCACATTTCATTACTGTCTTAGCTGTTAGCTACAAGATCTATTTTTATACTAGGACGTGAAATGCCTAACTTTTATTAAGAGATCACAACCTTGGAGTGGATTTTTCCAGTTGTGGGGGTGGTTAAGAATCATGTCATTACCCTTATGTTATCTGAGCTTTGAAATGTATCTATGAGAAGAGTTAATTACTCGAGTTAGAAGTGCAGTCAATGGGCCCGAGCTCAGGGCCCATTTCTCTGTGTTAAGCATGTTTACTTGCCTAAGAACCAAATTGACTCTGACCTCCTTAGTAACACTTTATGGAGTTAACTGTATTGCTTCTAATTTTAATCTCCCTTCCTCAGTGGGGGTGGGACTGCTTCCATTTTTCTACTGTGATACAGAAATGCAGTGGAAGTACCCTATGTTTTCCAAACTACAACTTTACCATCTAATGACCTTGAAAGGGGGGATGCAGTAGAGCCTAGAAACCTGGAGAATCAGATGTGCCCCCCCCCTTGGGGATTGATCATTAGGTGATGTGTTGAAATCAATGCTTCCGTCAGGGTATCAGCAGTACTGCCCTGGGTTGACATATGTCATGGGTGGGCTTGGATTAATGGAAAGTTCAGTCATGACACCCCTTGGGTTAATCATACAAGGATTACTTATCTGAAGGATACCAAAGATATCCTGGTGCAATCATGATGTATGTCAGAGGCAGCTTGATCAGAAATCAGAGGATAAAAACTTCCCAATCCCAAAAAAGTTTCACCAGTGGTCATTGGTGAGAATGAGCAAGGTTCTCATCATCTTTTTAGAAGTTCATCATCCCCTCCAAGGCTCACCTTACATATATAAAGTTTGAGCTGGAGCAGTGCTGCATGTAGGCTAGTCTGACCATATGTTGAAGGCTACTTACTTAGGCCAGGTGTACCTCATCAATCTTGGCATTATTCAGAACACAATATGACCTCTCGGAGAGTAGGGTCCCCTGAGATTCATCACTGATCCCTCTTAGCTTTCTTGGGCAAAGAAATCTGTTCCTGGTTTATTCCTGCACTGATAACTATGAAACTCGGATTTCTGGAGGTATCCTCCCTGTAATCTCTTTTGTCTCTCATTGAAATTGTCCTACTGACTTCATTAAGAGCCAGAAAACTCCACTTGTCCTTTGCCTTTCCAGCTCTAGTTTAAATTCTTTAAATATATACCAACTCTCAATCTGTTTTGGTAAAAGAGGGTTCAGAATTTTTGCATATACATTATGAAAGATATTAGTTTGCAATTTTCCTTATATATTTTTGTCTAGTTTTAGTATTTTGGTAAATCTGGCCTTATAGAAAAAAATGAAAAGTGTTCTTCCTCAATTATCAGGAAGAGTTATGTAGCATTATTATTGTTTCTTTTTTAGATATTTGATAGATTTCACTAATGACTCCAAATTTATTTTTGTAGACATATCTGATATATGGTAATAAAAGATAAACTTTCTCTAAATTGCATCCTCAGGGAACACTAAACAGAATGATTCTAATCCAGTCAAGTAACTTATAAGAGGGTTGCTCTGGGCACAGTTCGGGCTGGGATAGTTAAATAATAAAATCATTTCCTTTATAAAATTAATATGATCATGTCGAAAAAAAGTGAACTGCTACTCTATCATCACAGCACTCTAACCACCTGCAAGCAGCAAGGTATGTTCTCCATCAGTGAAATTATAGTGCATATATAGCTCATATGGTTTCTATTTGTTAATGTACCACTGCCACTGTAATGTTGAATTTTATTATATTTATATTCATAGTCATTTTCAACTGGCTGCATAATATGCCACCAGGAGAATTTATAATTTGCTTAAATGTCTTATTGATGAGGAATCATGAGTTCCTCCTTTTTGGGTTACTTAAGTTAATTTTGATATGAACTATTTGAGCATATAGTTTTCACAGGATTTTGAATATGATCCTTAGGGCATACTTTTTTCCCTCAGAAATAGCACAGTGTTTGGGAATCAAGCTCTTCACATGTTTTTGTTTGTCAAGAGCATTCTTTTTCCTTGTATATCACAGCAACTTTAGAGTCATAAGTGCCTTCAGGCATCTCCTGAAGTATGCCCATTTGGCTTTACGAAATTTCATTTTATACCCATACTTCTTATGAGAATGATTTATTGTCTGTTTTCCCCATTTGAATGTGTGTTCTAGATATGAGCATGTACAAATATGTCATAACAAATCCCAGTATTCAGTATAATCATAACATACCAACTAAAAAAGACCAAGGGCTTTTATCTGTTTTGTTCACATAGAACTTGAGCCAATAGAAGGCACTCTATAAATTTATACAGAAGGAAGGAAAACACAGAAGGCGGGAGACAGTCGGGGAAGAAGGAAAGCACTCTCATCTGCATAGCCGGGCCAGTGGCAGAAGCCACGATGTGTGGGTCCTGTTTGCAGTCAGGTCTCAGCACTTCTGCTTGATGTTTTCAAACTGCTCTTGCTCTTTTCCGTCAGGCATTTTGGTTTTATTGATTTGTCTTGTTTCCTGTTTCTTTGTGTTACAAGTTCAATAATATTGAGCCTCATTGCTTGTAAACTCCTGAAGTAATCAAACACCATCAATTCCCTTGGCAAGTTCCCTGAGGGGCTTACCTGTGGAAGATTATATTTAATTTCTTTACAAAGCAAGTCACATATAAGATTTTGTGTTCTCTCCCTACGGTTGTGGGAACTTTGAGGTTGTTTCTCATGGGGAAAAATGATCAAAACTGCCTTCTTGCTTTGTTCCAGATGATTGCTCTCATCATTTCCTTGGCAGGAAGGTTAAATGATGAAGGACTATTTCTGATTCTCTGTCCCTCATCTGTTTTTGAACATCTGGAAAGAAGAGATGGAAAGGTACAGTGTAGATGTAGCTGGATGTGGGAAGCTATCCATGACTAGCAGAATCAGGCTTGATGGCCTCATCCTTCCCACAGAAACATACAAAGTAACGAAAATGAGAAGCATCATTGCATTTTCAGTTAGCACAAGACCCTCTTGGACCTGATCCTTCTCCCTGCTTACCGCAGACCTTCCCCTGAGGTTTAACCATTATTCTGGATAACAGTTTGGACTCCCAGTATTCTTTCTGGGATCAGCACCTAATGAATGGTGTCTGCACATTGCAGTCCTTTCATGACATGCACACACCATCTCATGGCTCTAGCATTTGGGTTCATCTGCCTCTTTTCTTGGATTTAGATTTGCTCCAGGTCTTTCCTGTGTAACATATGCAGGGGACAAGGAGGAAAGAACCCATCTTCAGCAAGACCTAAAGCAGGAATCACGTTTTCATGTGCTGTTGAATACCTATGAGGTATTCATTTATTTCTCTAAAACAAGAATTCCTAACCTGGGTCCTTAGAAGTTATAAAATCCACTGAAATTATATTTTAATTTTTTTGATAGCACACATTTTTCTAGGGGGACAGTCTACCTTCATCACATTCTCAAAGAGGGACCAAACCAAGCGAAGGATCATTGTGCTTCAAGTTAGCTAGATATATTTCCCTCTCTTTCCTGGTGGAACAATTGGGAAAGCTTCCCAGGAAAGTGGCACTTTAGCTTCCTCTGCTAATGACTAGCAGGAGGCTGGCAGGCAGGTGAGAGGGTTTTGTGTACAGAGGCATCATGACTGATAACTGGAGAATGGAAATGGAGAATGCTTAGTTCCAGTCTCATTTTAAATCTGTGTTTAAACTATGACTGGGTAACTGTAAGACCTTCCACTTAACCATACCTTCCTTCTGTTCATGTGATAGTGCTAGTTTAGAAATTGTGCTTAGAACTTTTTTTGCTTAGTAAACAAGTTAAAGACTTAGATCCTGTGGTTTAAGAAAGTTAAAAAGAAATAAGAAACTAGCTTATTAATATCAGAATTTATCAATACCAGTCTTTCTATGTTTTAGTTTTTTTTTTTTTTTTGGTACCAGGGATTGAACCCAAGGGTGCTTAACTACAATGCTGCATCCCCAATCCTCTTTATTCTTCATTTTAAGATAGGGTCTCACTAAGTTGCATAGGACCTCACTAAGTTACTGAGGCTGGCTTTGATCCTGTCATCCTCCTTCCTCAGTCTCCCAAAGATGCTGTAATCACAGGTGTGCATCACCATGCCTAGCAATACCAGTCTTTTTAATGTATCTTAATTAATTTTTCAGATTTGCTTCAAAGATGCACTGTTTCTAAAATCATGAATATATTGTACTCTCAGAAACTGTGCTGAGTGTGTGGAAGTCTTGTCTTTTCTTATTGTTTGGTACTTTGCCACTTTCCTGATATGTTTGCTCTGTCTTCTTTGGGTCCTGTGTATGCATAAGCAGGCATGGTGGGAGTCCTGTGTCTAACCTCTACTCATTAGCTATGTATTCTTTGGTTAGTTACTTAATTTCCATGAACGTCAGTGTCCTCATCTATAAAATGATGACTATTTTGAGAACTAAGATAAAATCTATATGGTTGATGTTTAGAAGATTCCTAGACTTCTAGTTTCATTTTGGTCCTGGGGATTGAACCCAGGAGTACTTTACCACTAAGCTATATCTCCAGTCCTTTCTATTTTATTTTAAAATGTCGAGACAGAGTCTCTCTAAGTTGCCAAGGATGGCTTTGAATTTGTAATCTTCCTGCCTCAGCTCCCACAGTCTTCATGGTTACAGGTGGGTGCCGCAGCATCCTGCCTAGACACTAGATTTGTTACCTTGTAACTTGCATAGACACTTTTCATGACTGCTGTCTGGTGATTTTACTGTAATATAGGAGGCTTTTCCTGGAAATAACAAAGTAGCAATCAGTGCTATAGAATTAACTTTTTAGAAAGAAAGTTTGGAATATACTTCTAATTCATCCTTTTAAATTATGGTTTGGTTGCAGGGATTGAACCCAGGGGCAGTTTACCACTGGGCTGCATGCCCAGCCCTTTGCATTGTTTAGTTTGAGGCAGTCTCACTAAGTTGTTGAGGCGGCCTCGAATTTGCCATCCTCCAGCTTCCCAAGTAATTGTCATTATAGATGTGCACCATCCTGCCCTGTGTGCTGCTTTAATATTCAGAATTTTCTGTTCTCAAAGTGCCTTATCAATATTTTAAATATTTTTTTTTTTTTTGCTCATCCAGAAAAAAAATTGTTGTCCATCAGTTTCTGATGTAATCTTATTTTGAAGTATTAAAGACTAGGTCATAGATTTTATGACTTCATCCAGTATTTTGTTTTATTTAATTCACTTTTAAATGAGCACATTATCTTACTTTTCTTAAGAAGAGTATATGCTTTCCCTCTTTTTCATTCTTTTTACTTTGTTTCATTTTATGTCATGTCATGTTAATTTCATGTCATTTCATTTTATGGCACTGGGCATTGAACCTCAGGCCTCCCACATGGTAGACAACAGCTTTATCACTAGTTATTCCCCCAGCTCTTCTTTACATTCTTAATATCCAATATAACTATTTTCAAGTCTCTCCATGGAAAGAAAATTTTGTGAAAGTTACTGGTAATAACCAGGAAAGTAAATCATTGAGCTACCCCATGAGCCAGTAGAGGGATAAGAAGTATAAAGACATCCATGATACAAGGTAATATGTGGCAAGTCTCAAAAGATAATAAAATCGGTACATAAATGTTGTTGGGTACTTTATATAAATTGTCCCATTTAGGTTTCATGAAAACCCTAGTAGGCAGGTATTATCATTCACTTTACAGATGAGGAAATTAACAGAGCAGGTATCCTAGTAAGGCAGAGCAGGCATTTGAGCAGACATTCGAACCCAGCACTTGGTGCCATGGCCCTTCTTTCTAAGAGAGCTTCTCTAAGTATCTAGAAGCACTGGAGTGTCACCTTATTCAGCAGAAATATGTTTTTATATCTCAGTCTGTTCTGAATGCTTTTCTGAGTGGAGTAAAGAACCTCAGTAACAAAGGGATATTTATAATGTTGACTCATAGTAAGAATTCCAACAACATAGGTATATTCTTTCAGTATGTTTGTTAAGGTTATATTTCTCCATTACTATATTGTGCATTCTGAAAATAATTTCCTTTGATGAGTGATTCAACCTACTTTCATTCATTGAAACAAATCCACCTCACTTGGCCTTCTGCATTGAATAAGCATTTTTAGATGTTCATGTATATACAAACCTGTGTCTAGTCCTTCCTAAGGAATAGGATCTATCTATTTTGAATGGTACTATAAAATAGACACTCAGCACCTATGTCATAACCACCATCCAACCTCACTGGAACCCTATCTCCTTGTAACCCTTAAATGCATCCCCTGCTTCCACTGCCCAGTGCTCTCCTTGGACTTCCTGCCCTCTCTTTGGATCCCCAGATCACTCATCACCTGCACCACTCTCATTAGGTGAATGGCAGTAGGCACCTCTGTTCCTCTGAATTTTCTCTGTAGCCTCAGAGGAAGAACCCTTCCTTTTTGAAGGCCATCCTCTACACAGATCTTTCTTTTGATTTTTCAGGAATTGTCCTTTATCCACTGTTTTGCTTGACCCACTTAGTTTTACAAGTATAAAAACAATAATTTATGGGTTCACTCTTGCTAAAAGACACATATCCACCCTTATAGTATAATGCAGAGTGGTTTCACTGGCTTAAAATCCTATATCCCATCTATTCATCATTCCTTCTCCCCTCTAACTCTCCTTTAAAAACAGTTTAGATTTATACAGAGTCAACTAAACTGAAACTTTTTTAGTCAAGACTTCTGCAGAGCTAAATGTACTTTTTTTTTTTAGGGGTGTGCCAAAAGTATTTAATATGGCTAATTACTTTTCCTTCCTCTTTTATATAGGAGATAATGCTTATTGAAACCCAGTTATCAAATGAGTACAACCCTACCCCAATAAAATGCATTGTATTTTTGGAGATGTTTCAACTCTCTTTTCAGTGTCTTTAATTTCTTTTAAAAAGTGATCTTATAGTTTTGTCTGCAGTTGCAGGTGTATAGGACATTGCTTACCCCACCCCAATTTACCTAGTCGAAAAATTTGACCATTCACATGGAGTCATGAAGAGACCAATTTTTTATAGAGTATTACCTCCAGTGTTTCATCTGTCGTATTTCTTAGTATGATACCCTTGATTTCATTCCCTTCTCTTGATCTCTTGTATCATTCTGGCAAAGCAGGTGAGAAAGATCAGTGTAGCCTAGTGCTGCCCTTTTTTTCTGAGAAGCCAGTGGAACGTGAACCACCTTCTCCTTGTTGACCTGGTGAAAGTCTGCCCACTCATGAGACCACACTTGGTAAGTTCTGAGGTGATAATTGAAATTTGGTCCTCATCCTATAATAAATCACTTAACTTTAGAGTTCATTTAGAGGAAAATCTTAGATCCGAATTCTATATTTAATAGTGTAGAAGTTGCAGTTTTTAGAGTTTTACTGGAGATATAGTCAGTTTTTATTAGTTTCAAATATTGTTATCTCCTCCCTGGTACAGCATCCTCTCTCTCTGGTGCCCTCTTTGCCTTCTTTGTAGGGACCCTTAATTATGTCTCTTTGCCAGGAGTTTGTACTTTAATATTTAAAATAATATACATACTTAGGATATGACTTTTCCACTTTGCTGTATTATTTAATTCTCCTGGTATGAGTTCTTGTTAAGAGGTTGACCTTGCTTGGCCTAATATCTGTTGTTAATATTTTTCTTAGTTCATTAGTCTCTCCTATTCTTGGTGTTCTTATCTGTTTCTCAGTGTCTTTCCTTTTGCTTTTGGTGATACTGGGGATTGACCCAGGGCTTCATGCATGCTAGGCAAACGCTCTGCCAGTGAGCCACATTCCTAGCCATTTCTCAAAAATTTAAAGAAGTCCTTTCTGTATTGGACTTCTTATGGCAGAATGTCCAGAAACATCCAGAAATCTTGATGTCTTGCATCTGATGTACTGCAAAGTTTTATAAACAGATATACTATGGCTCTGGCTTTTCAAACTCCTCGGGTGTATGTATTTACTCAAATGCCCCAGTTAACTCCCCCTTGTGGGTCATAACATAGTTTGAATCCTCACATAGTGAATACTCGTGCAATACTCAGAGTTCACAAAGTGATGTTACTTACATTCCTATGACAGTGTCTTCTTTACAGATTATTATCCCCTTCTTTTAGTTGAAACTGAAGAGGTATTGTTTCCTACATTAAACAGAGAGTACCACTTGAACTTGAGCCTCCTGATTTCATGTGCCTTAACTCATTCCATTGAATCATGCCACTCTGCGTTTCAGTAAGTGTTGTCATGAGTAACTCAGTTTTGCTTCCCAATATTAGAGACTATTAATTGTGTTTATTTACATATTCTAGTTCTCAGTGGTCTTCAGTCTCCTGTTGACTAGAACTCCTATCTAAAACATCCTCCAAGAGCTCTACTCTCTCCTCAGTTTTGTGGAACCTGAGTTTTTTTCCAAGGAACAGATGGAAGATTTTGTTCAACGTTACCAGGATATTGAAAAATAGTCCAAATCAGGTTAATTCTCATTCAACAAATCATCCCCAAGAGATCTTGACACACAAACTTCCCTAATGCATAACAGTTACAGATAGAAAAGAAAGAGAATGGATAACCAGAGGATACCTGCGGTTCTTCTGACAAAGAACCACAAACACAGGCAGATGTTGGGTCCCTTGTGTTGTGTCCAGTTGTCTCCCATTCATGACTCTTATTTGTTTGTTACATGATTCTGCAATGGGGCTTATTTGGTTCATTTTTGAAGAAGTAGAAAGTACCCACTGATGGATCTGTATACTTTTTTAAAAAAACCAGCTTGTAATTTTCTTTTTAATTTTTTTCTTCTGGTGGTATTGGAGATTGAACCCAGGGGTGCTCTACCACTGAGTTACATTCCCAGCCCTTTTGTAAAAATTTGGAGACAACGTCTTGCTAAGTTTCTTAGGCTGGACTTCAGCTTGCCATCCTCCTGCCTCAAGTATATGTTACCATGCCTGGCTTCAACTTGTAATTTTTATAAAGACTTCATTAACTTTCCATGTCACTTCTCAGTGCAGAAAAGTAAGTGCATTCTCTAGTTCCAAACTACCCTTAAGAATTCTGCAACACTGCTGTTTCTTTTTAACACTTTGCAGAAACCAAAAGTCTGAGATGGGTGGGAAGTGAGAATGAAAAGGGAAGCCTTCATTCATATAACCAGTAACTTTCTCTTATACCTTTACCCCTCTGCCTTGTAGAATCATCTACCCAACAATATGCTGCCTTCAAGAGACTAATCTCATAGGAAAAGATATCCACAGACTGAAGGTGAAAGAATGAAAAAGAACATATATTCACTCTCATGGACTGCATAAAAAAGCAGGGGTTTCCATCCTCATATCAGGTAAAGTGGACTTCAAGCCAACATTAGTCAGAAGGGATAAAGAAGGATATTTCATACTGCTTAAGGGAACCAAAAATAAATAAGACATAACAATCATTAATATTTATGCCCCAAACAGTGAAGCATCTGTGTATGTCAAACAAACCCTTCCCAATTTCAGAAATCAAATCGATCTCAACACAATAATAGTGGGTGACTTTAATACACCTCTCTCACCACTGGATAGATCTTCCAAACAAAAACTGAAAAAAGAAACTATAGAAACTAGTCACTAATTTAGACTTAACAGACATATATAGAATATACCATCCATCAACAAGAAAATATACTTTCTTCTCAGCAGCACAGTTATACTTCTCTAAAATAGGCCATATGTTATGCCATGAAGCAACTCTTAGAAAATACAAAAAATAGAGATGCTACCCTACATTCTATCAGATCATAATGCAATGAAATTAGAAATCAATGACAAAACAAGAAATAGAAATTACTCCAACACCTGGATACTAAATAATATGCTATTGAAGGATGCCTGGATAGCAGAAGACATGAGGGAAAGATTAAAAAAAAATTCTTAGAGGTAAATGAGGACACTGATACAACATATCAAAATGTCTGGGACACTACAGAAGCAGTGCTGAGAGGAAGGTTCATTGCATTGAGTTCATTCAATAAAAGAATAAAAAGTCAACAAATAAATGACCTCACATTAAATCTCAAAGCCCTAGAAAAAGAAACAGATTAACACCAGAAGTAGTAGAAGATAGGAAATAATTAAAATCAGAGCTACAATCAATCAAATTGAAACAGAAGAACAATTGAAAAAATTGACAAAAAAGTTGGTTCTTTGAAAAAATAAACAAAATTGATAAACCCTTAGCCACACTAATGAAGAGAAGGAAAGAGAAAACTCAAATTACTAAAATTTATGATGAAAAAGGAAATATCACAACAGACTCTATTGAAATATAAAACATAATTAGAAGCTATTCTGAAAATCTTAAAGACATCCACAAATTTCTAGAGACATAATATCCACCCAAACTGAATTAGGAGGATATACACAATTTAAACAGGTCAGTTTTAAGCAATGAAATAAAAGATGCTATCAAAAGCCTACCCAGAAAAGCCCAGGACCAGAATTCTCAGCCAAATTCTACAAGACTTTTAAGGAAGAACTAATACCAATTCTCCTCAAAGTATCCCATGAAATAAAAAGGGATGGAACCCTTCCAAACTCATTCTTTGAAACTAGTATCACCCTCATACCAAAACCAGACAAAGACACATCAAGGAAAGAAAACTGCAGACTAATATCCCTGATGAACATAAATGCAAAAATTCTTAACAAAATTCTGGCAAATCACATACAAGAATATGTTAAAAAGATAGTGCACCATGATCAAGTAGGGTTTATCCCAGGGATGCAAGATTGGTTCAACATCTGGAAATCAATAAATGTAATTCGTCACATCAGTAGACTTAAAGACAATAATCATATGATCATTTCAATAGATGCAGAAAAGGCATTAGATAAAATACAGTCCTCCATGCTCAAAACACTGGAAAGAATAGGGATAGTAGGAACAAACTTCAATATTGTAAAAAGTATCTATGCTAAGGCCATAGCCAACATCATTCTAAATGGGAAAAAAAAAAAACTGAAAGCATTCCATCTAAAAACTGGAACAACACAGGGATGCCCTCTTTCACCACTTCTATTTAACATTGTCGTCATTGAAACTCTAGCCAGAGCAATCAGACAGACCAAAGAAATTAAAGGAATATGAATAGGAAAATAAGAACTCAAATTCTATTTGCTGACGACATGATTCTATATTTACAAGATCCAAAAACTCTACCAGAAAACTTCTAGAACTAATAAATGAATTCAGCAAACTAGCAGGATATAAAATCAATAGCTATAAATCAAATGCATTCCTATACATCAGTACTGAACCCACTGAAAGAGAAATGAAGAACACTACCCCATTCACAGTTGCCTCAAAGAAAAATAAAACACTTGGGGATCAATCTAACAAAATAGGTGAAAGACCTCTACAGTGAAAACTATAGAACACTAAACAAAGAAACTGAAGAACACCTTAGAGGATGGAAAGACCTCCCATGCTCCTGGATAGGCAAAACTAATATTGTCAAAATGGCCATACTACCAAAAGTGCTATTCAGATTTAATGCAATTCCTATTAAAATCCCAAGGACATTCTTCATAGAACTAGAAAAAGCAATCATGAAATTCATTTGTAAAAATGAGAGACCCAGAATAGCCAAAGCAATCCTTAGCAAGAAAAGTAAAGCAGGAGACATCACAATACCAGACCTTAAACTATACTTCAGAGGTATAGTAATAAAAACAACATGGTATTGGCACCAAAACAGACATGTAGAACAACAGTACAGAATAGAAGACATAGAGACAAACCCACATAAATACAGGTATCTCATACTAGACAAAGGTGCCAAAAATATTCACTGGAGAAAAGACAGCCTATTCAACAAATGGTGCTGGGAAAACCACATGTAACAAAATGAAATTAAACCTTTATCTCTCACCCTGCATGAAACTCAACTCAAAGTGGATCAAAGACTTAGGCACTAGAACAGTGACCCTGCACCTAATAAAAGAAAAAGTAGGCCCAAATCTTCACCAGGTTGACCTAGGATCTGATTTCCTTAACAAGACCCCTAAAGTGCACTAAGTTAAATCAAGAATCAATAAATGGGATGGATTCAAACTAAAAAACTTCTTCCAGCAAAAGAAACAATAATGTGAAGACAGAGACTACAGAGTGGGAGAAAATCTTTACTACATCCACATCAGATAAAGCATTAATCTCCAAAATTTATAAAGAACTCATAAAACTTACACCAAAAAACCAAATAATCCAATCAATAAATGGGCTAAGGAACTGAACAGACACTTCGCAGAAAAAGATATACAGTCAATCAACAAATAAATGAAAAAAATGTTCAACATCTCTAGCAATTAGAGAAATGCAAATCAAAACTAAGATTTCATCTCCCTCCAATTGGAATGGCAATTATCGAGAATACAAGCAATAATAAATGTTGGCAAGGATGTGAAAAAAAAGGTACACTCATACATTGTTGGCAGGAATGCAAATTGGTGTCGCCACTCTGGAAAGCAATATAGAGATTCCTAAGAAAATTTGGAATGGAACCACCATTTGACCCAGCTGTCCCACACCTCAGTTCATATCCAAAGGACATAATATCAGCATACTGCAGTGACACAGCCACTTCAATGTTTATAGCAGCTCAGTTCACAATAGCTAGATTGTGGAACCAACCTAGATGCCTTTCAATAGATGAATGGATAAAAAAAAAACTGTGGTATATATATATATATATATATATTTATACAATGGAATATTAGTCAGCCATAAAGAAGAATAAAATTATGGCATTTGCAGGTAAATGGATGGAGTTGGAGAATATCATGCTAAGTGAGATAATCCAATCTCAAAAAACCAAAGGTCAAATGTTTTCTTTGATAAGTGGATGCACAAGGGGGGGGGGGGGAAATAGGAGGGGTAAGGAAAGAATGGAGGAAATAGGAGGGGTAAGGAAAGAATGGAGGAACATTGCATTGTATAGAGGGAAATGCGGGGAAGGAGGGGATGGGGGAAGGAAAGATGGTGGAATGAGACAAACATTACCCTGTGTACACGTATGATTACACCAATAGTGTGACTCTACATTGTGTACAGTCAGAGAAATGAAAAGTTGTACTCCATTTGTGTACAATGAATAAAAAAAAAAAAAAACTTGGCTAGCACAGCCCTTCTTCACTAAGGGGGATATTTTAATATTTTAAGCTGTATTTAGTTGTTTGGGACATAGTCATAAGCTATCACTGCCACCTGCTGGCAACATGTGGTAATAACCTCACCTCTTGAAAGTTGGAAGGAAACCATTAAATGAAAATGCTGCAGAACTATAGCAAAAACGTGATAGCAAATATGACCATCACTATTTGGAAAAGGTTAACATCCAGGACCACTTCAGGTCCTAGATAATATACTGAGGACTCCTGGGAGATTAACGGAAAAGCAGAGGTTTCTTTCTTCCTAATTTTAGATGATTCAAACATCTGCTCTCTAAATATGAATAATAAAATCTTTAAAACACAAATGGAATTCCTCTCCCAACCTGACGATGCATTTGACCAGATCCTTCCAGTTTCCCCTAAGACTGACCATGAGACAACCGAATGAATGGCTCTGATGCAGGGTGTGGCACGTGACCTTGGAAGAGATTGAGGCCAAAGGAGTCTGATTATATCTTATTTTTTAGTTTATTAAACAGATAAGACATATGCTGGAGAAATGATCTGCTTATACTCAAGGATTATATCTAACACTTCTTTTATATACCCATATAGTACAAAGCACTTAACAGATGTTTTCTAAATAAGTCTGAAATTTCTTTTCATAAAGATATTAATCTCTCTTTCATCAAGGTCACACATCCTTTTTGTATTCCTATATCTATTCCATACGAATTAAGTTCTATAAAAAATAAGATAATGCAACTCAGATTATGAATTCAAAATTAATTTAAGGTCTTTTTGATTCAGGATGTAAGGAAAATTCCATCTCTCAAAACTGATTTCCAGTTATTTAATAGTATATGAGAGCACTCTGTAACTGACAAAGCATCACAGATGTCATATGATATTTATGATTTAAGTCAGATGGACAATGCCATAATAATTACAAATAGCTGGCAGTTTCACTGTAATCACATTTCAAACAACAGAATGTTTGTTAAACTTTACAACACTATCCCAGGGGTACTCCTGGAGGAGGGGCAACTAGCAAAGAGATTATTTTATTTTCCAAATTCAGGGCTGGGAAGGAGAGCTGCCTCCACTGAACATAAACAAAACTTCCTCGAAATTATAAAAAGAAAAAAAGTTTCAGGACATCCCAGGTCAGAGCAGATTAAGCTCAAAGCAGTTTAGAATTACTTTCCAATAAGCTCGGGTTCCAGCCTCACTTCTTTGTGACATCACAGCTTGGATAGGTTGGACAGAAAAGAGCTCCAAAGTAGAAGTCCAGTACTATGTCGACTGCCTTGATTCTCTCCTTTTATTATACTCCTTGGTAATAAACTCACCTTTCAGAGTATTATGGAAAAATGTACCAATGGTTGGGATGTAAAAGTACTACACCACTCCTTGGTCTGCTTTCATCAATACCTATGTGGCTTACCTGCCCTGGTACTCAGGAGAAAAATAAAAATGGGGGCTGCTGTCCAAAGTTCTTTATAGCCAGATGTCTCTCTTCTCCTCTCACAGAACCATCCACACGCTCATAGCTGTAGCCTTTACATAGAGAAGAACAACAACAAACAAACAGATCTTAAGTCTTTTCAAGGACTCTTCGGGAAGTGAAAAAATCAAGTCATTCCTAAACCAAATGCCTATGTTGTCCTTTCCATATCCAGGCATGCCCCTACTTTAAATAAATCCCATGGGAAAGATCTAAATTTAGGGGGACAATACATCACTTTACAGAAAAACTCACCATAACACTCTAGCCTGGGTTTTTAAAACACATGCAGCCAAAGTTTTGGCACTTAACAGACTTAACATTAAAACAGACTTAACATTCAGTTTTGACTATTCCCAGGCAACTCTAAATATCCACCCTCTATGGCAGTTTGTATTTGCTGAGACACAATCCTTACTTAGGCAAGCAGTAAGTCAAGCACTTAGGAGCCTGCCTGATGACCCAGCATCTGCTTTTCAATGAAGCTTTAGGGTTCTCCACTTACCACCATGCATCAGGTCAGGAAGGGGAACTATAAACTCATCATGTTTTGACAGTGGAGATTCCTCAATGTGCCAATGGCATTTCTGCAAGTATCCAGGTTACTGCAGTACTTGGAGGGCATCAAGTGGATCCGAGAGACCACTCTGAACTAAATTTTAAAACTCTTATTTCTGCAGCTGATACTCTACCAAAGGCTCAAAAATTATCCACTGTTTAAGCTTTTTCCCATTCTCCCACATCAATTTTATTACATATGAAACAGAGTTCTTGGGTAATTGCCTACATTCCCTATTGTCCATAGAAATAATTGGTCTTACCTTCCCCCTGCTTGATTTGTGGGATCTCTATACTATCAATATTCATTTTCTTAACTAATCCTGAATACGTACACAATTGTTGAGCTGAATGTTGCAAGACACTGAAAGTTTTTGTCACTGAAACTCAACTTACACATTTTTGAAGACACTCAACATTTTCACATCTGGTCCAGTACCCATAGTTTATATCACCTGACTAGAATATGGGTGTTTATTTCTGCCCATGTGTCTCTACCCTGCTCTCAATCCCTGCTTCACATAGTGCTGTCCCCTCTCCTCGAATTTTTCATCTTCTTTTGGTTCTGAATAATGTTTTTGCACCTTTTTCCTCTGTAACATTCCCACATCCCTTATTATTCTTCATGGACCTATATGATCATTAAATCTAAAAAAAGGCTTAGGTGATGTAGTGGCAGGGGAGTCACCTCTGTAATCCATATAGTCTTGGAGAATATCCAACATCTGGGACATTTGGGAGAAAAGTAAAACCCAATGGCCCCTGGCAAAGAAAAGAAAAGGAGAAACTCTAGTAGTATTTAGGGTGAGTTACCCTCACACAAAATTTACTAAAGAATAAAATTTTATATGTAAGTGAAATGCTAAAGTAGAAATATAAATGTCACATAACTTTCTCAGAAACTCTACATAGTTTACATAAGAATACACAGTGCCTCCACATGTAGCTATATCCTTCAGAGCAGTTTTAAAGCTACAGCAGAGATATTCCCAGGGCACGTGTCAGTTTACCAGGGACTATGGAAGCCCTAGAGCAACCAAGGAGCCTCTTTCTGGAATGTCACTTCACTCAATGAAAAGAAATACAAACTTTCACTTTAACAGCGAAATAAATATACATGTGAAGAGTAAAGGGCAAGATTCGCTTATATGTGTACCCCTTCCCCAAGATCCTAAAGAGCTGTGGTCAGCTCTCTACCTCTATTCCCTACTTGGGAGTATAAGTCATTATCATCTAGAAAAGTCTGAGAAGCATCACTTTAAAGAAGCAATCCCCCATGATACATGAGGAAACTTACACATAGAGAGTGAAGAGAGGAAAGAATTCAAAATAATGCATTGAGAACAAAGTCGAGCTGAGAGCACCTTGCTCTCAGACATTGTGTTAAAAATTTGCCTAAACAAAGTACAGTGATCTCAAAACAATATTCTTTTTAAGAAAATGAACTTAATTTAAGCTTGGCCCAAGGGTAAGATCGAGAGTTGCCAGATTCTAGCCAAATTGTTGGAAAAGCATTGAGCTGAATAGGATGTGATCCAGCCACCTATGCAGTATTTCAATAGCCAAGGAGTTGCCACATGTAAAGGCCTATACCCTGGCTCCAGGAACCAGCACCAATTTACATCAGTTCCTATTCCTCAGCAGCACGAAAACAAAATAGATGGCTATAGCATGAACAGCTGTATTCTTCAAGATGACTACTGCAGAAAGATCTTTGATGCAAACAGATTTGATTTACATTCTCCTTGTAGCTGTGAAGATCCTTATTTTGAAAACTGAGTTCATTTTCTAGCTTCTACTGATTACTTGAAAAATAATATGGACTGAAATACACCACAAATTAATTAATGCAGAACTGTAGAAAAGGATATTCTGGGTAACTTAATTATGACTTAATCCAGTTAACATGGTACAAAATATGAGATCCAAAAAATTAATTTCCACACAAGGAATATTATCAGAAATAAAAGGGGACATTTCATAATGATGGAGTTGATGCTTCAAGAAAACATAAAATTTCTAAATGTGCACATATCTAATACATAAGCTTCAAAATATATGAAGAAAAATATGGCAAGAACTAAAGGAAATCTATCATAATTAGGGTCATGAACACTCATTCCTCTGTAACTGATAGAACAAGTAGACTAAAAATTTGTATAGCTATAAGGGATTTGAAAACCACAAGCATATATAACATTACCTCCAGTCAATAAGAGAGGAGATACTCACTTTATGATTAAACAGAACATTTTAAAAGCTCATGTGCTAAAAAATTTGGTCCCCAATTGATGATGCCATTGGAAAATGAAAATTGTAAGAGCTAGGACCTAGTTGGGAAAGTTAAATCATTGGGGTCATGCCTTTGAAAGGGATATTTGGACCCCCCACTCCAACCCTGTTATTCTCTGGCTTCCCAGACAACATGATGTGAACACCTTTGCTCTACTACAAGACCGGCACCATGATATTTGGCCTCACCAAAGGCCCACAACAATAGGACCAAGTGACCATGGACTGAACCTTCTCAAATCATGAGAAAAAATAATTCATTCCTTCTTTTAGAAAGGAATAAACAACTAGGGTATTTTATCACAGTTATAAATATGACTAACAGATCAAAAAATGAGTCTAAAAAATATCTTACAGATTTTATTCAGAGTATTCTTTAATCACAACAGAATTAGATTATTAATCGACTATAACAAATCTGAAAACCAACCAAATGTTTTGAAATTAAGCAATATATTTATTTTATAATTACTTATGGGTTAAATTTTTTAAAAAAAACTTACTAGGGAAATAGAAAACTTTTGAACTGATGAAAAATTGAAATGCAACATATCAAACTTGATAGATTACAGCTGAAGAAGTTCTTAAGGGAGTGTTTCTCCCTCTAACTCCTCCAACTGCTTACACTAGAAAAGAACAAAGGGATAAAATCGATGTTTTCTTCATGCTTCCATCTTAAGAGGCTAGGAAATTAATCAAAATAAGTGGATGCCAGGAAAGAATAAAGATAGGAGCAGAAATAAAGGAAATAGAAAACGATGACACAATACAGAAAAACAAGAAAGCAGATGGTAATGCTCCAGAAAATTGATAAACTAGGTGAAAGCAAGACAGAGAACAATTTGAAATATCAAGGAATAAAGGTTAAAAAGATAAAGAAGTCCTAAGACATTACACAGAAAGACAGCACTGTGTATCTAATTGCAACATAATATGAAAAACATTTAGGGTTAAAATAAACTTACAACTTAGATCAACAAATACCATGAAAAAAATTATTAAAATTCATACAAGGAAAAACAATGGAAAAATCTCAATGGCTCAACCTATGTGAAAGTAATTGAATTCATGAAAATCTTACCAAGTAAACTCTAGGCCCATATGACTTCACTGGATATTCTATCAAATATTTCAGAAAGAAATAATGCCAAACTGACAAAATGATTTTCTAATAACAAGGGAGAAAATAATATACTGCCAAACCCAGGCCTCAGTAAATGAGGCCACCAGCAACATAATCACTTAAGGACTTTTAAATTATTTTATTTATACTTACTGCTATCATCCTCCTCCTCATCATCATCACTATCTTTACAGGGCTGGTGATCAAACCCAGGGCCTCTTAGGCAAGCACCCTACCAGTGAGCTAAGACCCCAGTCCACATGAGGATATTTTAAGATAAGCAAACTAGAACTATCATCCCTGGTGAGCAGAGACATAATAAACACAGAATATTGGGAAAGTAGATGTAAAAACACTGTAAAATGGGCCAAGAATCACTGCAACCACTGAGAGACACTCACCTGGACTTCCTGGGGGCCCAGATAGCCTAAGAACCATGGGCAGCCAAAAGATCTGCGTCCCCAGCGTGTCCCCATGCCCTCCCTCAATGTGGCACCAGGTTGGGCTGACCTTGCTGATCCTGAATCCTGGCCACGTTGTTCATCATCCTGCTGCTGAAGGTGTGCAGTTGGCATTTTGTGTAGCATCTCTTCTGTCTAAATTCAAGATTCTGCAAGAACTGATGGGAGACCCAGGAGCCCAGGAAGGATGTCATGAGCCTTCTGGGTCTGAAACAAGCAGATGTTTCATTCTCTGCAGGCAGGATAAGATTAGCTGCCCAAAGCAGGGAACCTACTGATGAAGGTCATTGACTTCACACATGATTCTTTTTCAGTGAAAGGTTGAGGGCAATTGTGAATCTCTGTCTTTAGTGACTTGGCTTTGAAATTTACTAAATGACTGAAGAACATTTGTACTTTTATTTTTTTATACAGCTCAGAAAAATGAAATGTAAATCATATGATAATAAAGGGAATTAAAACCAAATTGGGGGCTGGGGCTGTAGCTCAGTGGTGTAACATTTGCCTCGTGTGTGAGGCACTGGGTTCAATCCTCAGCACCACATAAAAAAATAAAGATATTGTGTCCATCTACAACTAAAAAAAATTTTTTAAAAACAACCAAATTGGACCAATACCAATTTCATCTTAAAGACAATATTTTGTTTGACTAACTTTCTACTTAACACTTATTACTTGGCTCTTGGGATTGTTATTTGCTTGTTTACATTGGTGTGAATTGGTGATCATTCTAAACCTGAAAAAAATCATATTTTAATAGTTATAAAATATATTATTTTCTTCACAGTGTAGCTTGTCTGAAATTGGGATGCATCTCAGTACTGCCAACCAGTTGGTAGTTAAAGAATTATCCTAGCTTGTGCACGTGTGAGTTGCAGCTTATAGTGGCATCCCTTTAACTGTCCTGTGTATTGTTAATGTCAAAAAGTCAAGTTTGACTGGCATTTTATAATGCCTTCAAAAATATTACACTATGATTTAGCATTGAAATGCAAGATTAATGTAGATGCAGAAAAGCATGGAAACAGCATCAGGACAGAAATTCCATATTTCTGAAGCAAATATTCACTGTAGGAGAAATGATCACAATTCCATATTTTCTTGCAAAGCACCCAAAAAATATTGTACAAGACCTAACCCACAAATAGATGAAGCTGAACTACATTTTATCAGTGAGAAACACGCAAAAGGGTTGCCTATCACAGGCCAAGCAATAAAGCCGAAGGCAGAGGAAATGACCAAGAGGCTGGTGTGAGGGATTTATGCATAGAGTGGGACTGTGGTGAAGGCATCAGCTTCCCACTAGCATCAACAGAAGACAGTGGTGGAGCCTCTTTCAAGATGAGGACTCCCCAGTATTCTTGAAGACACCTAGGACTATGTTCTGTGGGCAAGTGCAGAGAGGACACTGATGTAAAAAGTGATTCAAAAGAGTTGAGTTCAGAATATGAAGCTATAGTTATAACAGCCAGTTTATTTCCCATGTCCTTATGTGATAAAAAAAATTAAGTTTCAATAAGTATAAAATAAACATTTTTGTTATAAAAGTACTATAAAATAGATAATACCTTGTGATCAAATGTATTATGTCTCAGGAATGTTAAATTATTTTTATCAATAGAATATTATGCAGTGCAGTTAATTACATTGACAAAATTAATCAATACCTTAATAAATGGAAAAACAGCATTTCACAAAATTCAACACCAAATCATGTTCTAATTTCTAAGCAAACAAGGAATAGAAGGAAAACACCTCACCCTGATAAAAAGTCCTTACAACCAAAGCTAATTTCATATCTAATGAGGAAAGACTGAATAGCATCCACAAACACTGGAGAAAGACAAGGATACCAGTAATCACCACTTCTGTTCAGCAGTTCAGAACAACAAAGTTAGAAAATTACAGGAAGAAATATTTGAAAGGAAGAAGTAGAGCTGTCTTCAATTGCAAATGACATGATTTTGTAGGCAGAGAATCTTCAGGAGTTCACTAGAAAACTGCCAGAATTAATAAATGACTTTAGCAAGTTGCTAGAAATACACATAACTTTGTTAGGGAGAAACTCCTGGAAAATGGGAATCTGCCCCTACAAAGGGAAGTGGAGGGTGGGGTGAGGCTGGTGAATGATTTATCTCAACTAGAGCAGATTTGATGGGAAAAGGTAGGAAGGTATATTCTAGGTGGGGGAGAAGAAAAAACTCTAAGCTCCAGATAGGGACCAGATTGGGAGGCAGTCTGCCCAGAGCAAGGGCAACTGGAGATGGCTGTCGGGATATAGATCAGAATCTAACTATAAACTTGCAGTCACATTAAAAAATAGAAACTGAATAAGGACTAAACACAAGGTGGAGAGGTGGAACACCTGCATGAGGCCTAACAGTAGAAATGTCTGGGTTGCTGTAGAGAACCCTTATGATTACTTTTATGAAACTTTTCTTTACATGGTCTACTATCTACTGAACAGGACTCCAGCCCTTGAATCTCCAGTCAGAACTAGTCCTTGATTTGATGACCTCAAGTTCTGAACCTGTTCCCTCAACCTAAACCTCTCCAGGCCCAGAAGGCAACCTTCTGCAAGGGGAGAAGATGCAGGGGAGGGGAGACAGTGTACTGCTAGTCAACCTTAATCCATTAAGTCCCAAATTTTCAATTCTGCCAATAATTCAATGAAATTGATGCAGGTGCATTAAAATAGTTTGGAAAGTTCAATCTAGAGCTTATAACAATATATTGTCATTAATAATGATATCATTAATATTTGTCAATTTCAGTGATCATTTGCCTATTATGTTACTCAGAATACTTGAACTCTAAAATCATGAATATTTATTTGGAAGTTACATTTTCTATTCATGACTCAAGTTTTTTGGTGTTCCATAAATGGGACAATGAAACAAGAGATTTCCCTAACTGCAGGACTGAAAAGCAGGTTAGTGAAAATAAAGCAAACAGCTCTAAGATTTCTTGGTGGACAGCAGTTTTGAGTGGATCCATAAGGGATTCAAAAGAAGTGGTAGAGACTCCAGAGTGGGCAAGGGCAAATGTGGTGCCTCTAACCCAGCAAATGAAAACTACCCTCTTGGCTCCTTGCTGGTAGGTCCGGTCTCTCTCCTTTTGCTTGTTCTCCCCGCCCCTACACTACCCTCCAAGGCCAACTCTTTCTTTGCAGTAGTTTCAAAGTGAGTCCCTCAAAAAGCAACTATTTTTTAGTCCTTCGTAACCATGGAGAGTTTTTTTGGGAAAAAAAAAATCAAAGAGAACGCTGTCTAGCACCTGGCGGAGAACATTTTAACTAGGTAGGAAGATTCTTTTAAATCCTCATCTAAATTTTTCCGTGGAGGGAATCGCAATGAACTTTTCATGATCTCCTCCAAGGGCATCATTTCAGAACAGAGCCCGGCAGGAGCAAGGGGGAGCCCTGCTCGGACTCTTCTTTGCCTGGGACTAGGAACTTTGCCGAGACGCCGGTAATCAACCCCCTGGACACCGAAATCCAGGCCCAGCTCTTTGCTTGGCCCAGTTCGGGGCTTCAGGGGATTCCCCACAAGGGTGCAAAATTCTGCGCACCTGCGCCCCCTACTGGCCTCAAAAGACACCCGGAAGCTCGCGATTCTTCCCGTAAAAGTGACAGTTAAGAATCTAAAGAACCAACTGAAATGCTCCCAACCCGCTTGAACCCAGGACTAGAAATTGATTCTGATCATCCCACCTCTGAGCTAAGGAACACCATTTTATATTTCAAGTAATTTCTGCTTGTACAGAAATAAAACAATAGGTCCAAATATGAGCAGGAGTTGGGGTGAGAGAAAGCCCAGGGCAGAGGATTTGGTGGCCGGTGGCGGAGGGTCACCTGAGAACAGAGAGGAACTTGCCAGGTCGCTGTGCCCCTTGGCTGAGGGGTGGGAAACTCCAATGTCAGCGAGCATAAGAGGCGTGAGGACAGGACATCCCAAGCTTGGACACCCAGCTCGTGTCCAGTTTCCCAATGTTCATGGCCTCTCTGAGGATCTGGCCTTAGATACCCAAATTAATAAGGAGCCAAGGGACAGGCGTGGTGGGTGGGGATGGGGAGCAAAGACAGGGCTTAGCGGGCAAACAGCAGGAGACCAGGAGGGACATAGAGACCTGGAACAGCCACTTTCCTGAGTAGCCTCTTATCCTGCCCTGAATCCCGCCCATCCACTTAAGCAGAACTTGGGAGGATCATTTAAGGTATGAAAGAAAATGACTTTTACCCCAACTGAACAGAAAGGTCCATGGAAACTTGAACTCTGATTATTGAACTTAAAGTTTTCAGAGTGCTCACCAATACTGCATGGAACCACAGTAATGAACAAGTCCCAACTCGCCCTAGATTTGCAAGTCATTTCACATCATGCCCCAGAATTTCTTCCCTGGGTGAGTACAGATAGTCCTCTGTGTCCTCTAATCCATAAACACATTATATCTCCCAATTTAGTCAGATGTTCTTTTATCGTTTTTAAGTAATTTACCATTTTTACATCTTAAGATGTTTTCTGAAGTATTTCACTTAGGGGGAACAGTTTTAAATGGTATTGATTTTAAGTTTGCTTTCTAGCTGTATATTGCTAGTAATAGAAATACATTTGATTTTTGTTTACATACATTGCACCCTACAAAACTGCTAAACTGTCTCATTAGTTTTAATACTTTGGGGAGTTTTCTGCCCAGCTTCTTTGGGATCTTATGGACAATCTTATCATAAGTGATAGTTTTCTCTCTCCCTTTCCCAGAATGTATGTCTTTTGCTTCTTTTTCGGCACTATCCTGATAATATGAGTGCTTACCTTGTTACTGATGTGTTGGGGACAACATTTGGTTATCACCAGGATGTGTGATGTTAGCTGACACATTTTTGTAGATATCCTCTATCAGTGTGAAGACATTCTCTTCTATTCCTAATATACTGGTAGTTTTTTTTATCACCAGTAGATGTTCTCACTGAATTACCTTTGAATCTTTGTCAATAGTCAATTGGCCATACCAATGGGGCCCTGGTTCTGAATATTAATCTTTTTGTTAAATTCATATGTGTTTATCCCTTTGCCTATAATACAATATCTTGCTAACTAGCTTTATAGTGAGTCTTAAAATTGGGTAGTGTAACACATAGTGTCAAATATAGTTTCTGCATCAGTTGATATTATTATGTGGTTTTAATATTTAGACTATCAACATAGTGAATTACAACAATTACTGTAATTATTTTCCAGTAAGTCAGTCAGGCAACCCTGGGATTAATCCAGGAATTAAGGAAGTTTCTCCCCCCAAAAAAAGAAAACTAATAAGATATACAGATATGAGAGGAAGCATTATGAGAATTGACTTACAATTGTGAAGGCCAAGAAGTCACATGATATGCTGTCAAAGCTAGAGAACCAGATGTAATTCAGTCTGAGTCCCAAAGCTTAAGAAGCAGGGGAGCTTTCACTGCAAAGTTGAAGAGATGACTGTCCCAGCTCCAGAAGACAAAGTGAATTAGTTATTCTACCATCTTGATTGTTATTGCTGTTGTCATTCTTTGCAGTACAGGAGATTGAACTCAGAACCTTCCACATACTAGGACACCAATCTGCCACTGAGGCATATTCCAGCCATTTTTATTTCATTTTGTGACAGGTCTCACTGAGTTTCCCAGACTGGCCTTGAACTTGAGATCCTCCTGCCTCAGCTTCTCAAGAAGTGGGATTACAGGTGTGAGCCACCATGCTCAGTCCTCTACCTTTATTTTCATGGAGCCATTGATGAATGATGTGTAACCATGTCAGTGTCGATGGATCTCCATTACCAGTCCTCTGGGTCAAATACTAACTAATCTTTCCTATACATAAGTAGAAATAATGTCTCACCAACTGTTGGTGTATACCATAATGCAGTTGAGTTCACATTAGAAAAAAAATCATACCCACTTTATTGTATTGCTCATTTTGTATATTTCTGGAATTTGTTAATATTTTATTACAAATTTTTGCATGTATGTTCATGATGGTTATTGTTCTGTAGGTTTTGGGATTTTCTTTTTGTTTCTTAAGAAAGCAGAGGTCTCCTTAGTTTTTTTATCAAGGTCATGCTGACTTCACAAAGCAAATTATAAAGTGTTTCCTTTTCCACTTTCTGGAAAAAATTATGTAGCATTTATAATTTTTTTCTTTAATTGTTAACAAAATTTCCCAGTTAATCAATGTGGACTAGAGATTACTTTTTATTATGAATAAAGTTTTAATAACAGTTATAGCACTAGTCAGCTTATTTGTTTCATTTTGTGTGAGTTTAGTAGTGTGGGGGTTTTCAAGAAATGGATCAACACTTAAATCTATGTGGGTAGGGTAGTTCATAATTGTTTTCATATTTTCTTAAGACATTTCAATATTTTTAGGATTTTTAATGATACCCCACGTCATTCTTGACATTGGTAAGGTGTTTTCTTTCTTTTTTTCAGAATCACCAGTTAGAACATTAACTTTCTTACTTTCTCAGAGAATAACATTTTCATTTCCCATAAAATTTTGAGGAAGAATTGGAGAAGAGAGGATCTAAATATCAGAG
Organism: Sciurus vulgaris; assembly: GCF_902686455.1. Classification (NCBI taxonomy): domain Eukaryota; kingdom Metazoa; phylum Chordata; class Mammalia; order Rodentia; family Sciuridae; genus Sciurus; species Sciurus vulgaris. The sequence goes on from NC_136461.1 coordinate 109,744,149, forward strand.
TTGGAAGGTCAGAAGAATCACCAAAGAGGTAATTCATGAGAGCTGATATATCTATTAGCCCAAGTGTGACCTCAAAGAAAGAAGTACTCAACTCATGTAGGAAGCTGTTCCTTTGTGGGTCTGCAGCCAAACATCTGGTGATGGACCTCGTGCCCCTGTGGGTCTGCGCTGACAGCAGTCATGAAGAGCTGCCTGCAGAATGGAAGGGAGGGAGCTAGGAAAATATGGACCCCAGTAGCTCTCCATCTGTCCATCACCACACTTAACCACTACAGTCCTAAGAGAACAACATATACTTACTCTCGTACATATCTCTCTTTTAACTAATTCCTCTTTGGGCCAATTCTGAGACCTGTTCAACAAAGGAGATTCTAGGGAACTTAGTTCTAATTAAGCTGAGTTGATATGGCAAAAAATACAAGCTCCCTAAAATAGGTTTCCAGACAAGGAATATGACCAGAACTAAAGAGGGACATTCCATAATGATAAAGTAGTTGATACTTTAAGAAAACATGAAATTCATAAATATGCACACACCTAATACAAGAACTTCAAAATGCACAGAGAATAAATGACAAGAACTAAAGGAAATCTACTGTCATATATAGAGTTGTAAACACTCATCTGTCTGTAATCTATAGAACAAGTACAAGAAAAGAAAAAAGTTTGTATGACTATAAAGGATTTGAAAACCACAAGGATTTATAGAACATTAGATCCAGCAGATAGAGAACATATTCATATCAGGATTACATGGAACATTCACTAAGGTAGACTGTAAGATCATTTCTATGGTTTCAATCTTGTATTTTCAATACACACTTATGTGTTGAATGTTGGATCCCCAGTTGATGAGAGTGGTGGAAACTTTAGGAGCTGAGTTCTATTTTGAGGAAGTCATTGGAGGCATGCCCTTGAAGGGGACATTGGGACTTGGACCCTTTCTGTTCTCTCACTTCCTGGACACAATGATGTGAACCCCTTTGCTCCACCACATGACCCCAACCAAACTGGCTTCACCACAGGTTCAAAGAAAAGGGGCCAAGAAACCATGAACTAAACCTCTCAAAATATTAATTTAAATGAATCTTTCCTTTTTTAAAGTTGTTTATCTCAGGTATTTTGTCACAATGTTGGCAAGTTAACTAACACAATCATAAAGTGAGTCTTTATGAACAAAAGTCCCTAAGACTGCTTTTTTCCCTCAGACAGATTCATTCTACAACTACCACAAATAAAAACCATGACGTGGCTAAAAGGGCTGTCACCTTTGATTGAGTGAAAAATATCATGACAATCAGAAGGCTTTTTTTAACTTTGTGTAATCTGTAACTACTTTTGACCTCATGATGTGTATTTTAAAACTGTTAGATCACCCTTGTTTATCATTAATTGTTACATGGAATCCAGTGATTTTCCTTCTTTTCATCCTCCTTCTCATCATCAGATTCTACAAATTCAAAAATGTCCAGAAGTCATAAAATCTCTGTTTTACACATTTCAATACAGTGGCCTACCTGAGCATGAAGACATAAATTACGTATATATGAATTTAGGATGCACATACATGATTGTACTGAATGACCTCATATGTTGATTTTTAAGAAATGGTTTGAATTGACATGCACACGATTACTAGTTAGTTGGACCATTATTATCGCATGCTCTGAGTTGATTGGGTAGAGTCAAAATGTATTTTGGTCTCCAGATCACTGGATACTTGGCCAGGTTTCATTGGATTTCTCTAGCTATATGTATACTCTCTTCCTTCTACAAAGCTCATTCCCAGGTTTAGTAGCTCTGTGCCCCCCTCAAAATTCTGAAATAAAATCTACTTGCTGTACCTCATCCCTCTCTATACTGGGGACTTTGTAGGTATCTCCAAATTGGTTTCTGCAGTCTACTGGAGGCAACTTTGAAGTCTGTTCTAGTATAAACCAACATTTCCATCACCTCATTCCATTTTAACTGAAGCAACCCCAAACATTAGCACTATAGTGTCTTAAAACGAGTTCATGGGAATTCCTTCATTCAATTGCTAGAGCAAAATGCAACACATTATTTGATTCATTTTACAGAAGAGGAAGCAAAAAACCTAGAAGGCAGTAGTGAATCATATGCCTACAGGTATAAAAGCCAATGCTCAGGAAGAGCTGGGTAAACTTTCTTTACTAGTTCAGGCTCTTTGCACTCTAAGAATCTGCCTCCTGTCCTTGAGAACTTCTAGTTGCTACCTCTTGCTCCAGAGGCCTCACACCATCAAGGAGGCTAGAGACAGTTGGAATACTGTGACCTCCAATACAGTGCAGTTCTCTTTTTTTTCCCCACCCAGACTGGACTCATCCTGCCATGGCCTCAAATGTGATGTGGAAACCAGGACTGCTGGTGCAGTGTTCCTGGTGGACGTGTGGGGTGTCCTGTGAGGCAAGGACTTTGGAGCAGTTCAGTGTGATCAAGGCCATCCAAGGCTTTCTACCAGCCTGCAGTCCTCAACCAGTTGATTGCAGAAGTCCTGCTCCTGGTGGCGTCAGAGTCTTTTTGGGTGAGGAATTTCTTGAGATGCTGACTGAGGTAGGAGGAGGAATCTCTCCCTTCCTGTGGCTGCTGGGGTAACTGGGTCAGTTCTCATACCTGAATTTGGGCCAGGAAATAATATTTCCTAAGGTGGGATAGTAGACATTTTCAGAATGGGAATGGTGAATAGATAGATGATGAGGACTTTGAGAGATTACTGAGAGAATAGTTCCCAAATGCCTTCCAATTGTGATTCTGGCTCACTTTTTGGTGAACTGTGACCTTTTCTTTTCTTGTTACATCTTAAATGCAGTGCCCAAGTGAAAACAGGCCCCTGAGGCATTTATAGACACCCAGAGGATGGGATATGAATTTTCATTTTGTGAGTTTGGTGTTTTGGGCTATGAAATACCTGCCAACGAACAAAAGTGACCCAAGCAGGAAACACATGCCTCTCACTTTAGTTCTTAATTACAGAAGAGGGAACCAGTCAGCTGTGAAAGTAATGAACACTCCTGTGCCTGGTCAGTTCACTTTGGATGACACAAATGATACAAATGCCACAAATAGGCAGTGCAGACTAGTTGAGCAAAAGAAATCAGTGTCACCAGCAGATTTTCTCTATCATTGCATCATGAACATGGCTATTTTGGCCTGTTTGTATGCTCCTTTTTGCCTACTCATTACCCTCCAATGACAGTCCCCTGAGGTGCAGTGATTGTGTTGATGCTTGTTCTTCATCCTGATGCTCTTTACGATTTCCTATACTCAAATTTATAAAAGCCCATTTAGATATTAGGCGTTCTACCTCATCATTAGGAACACAGTGGCCTATCTTGGCACAGGGAAATTATCAGTGCCAATTTAAATTATCAGAATTTAAAAAGGTGTCATGTTTTGCTTTAAAAAAAAAAAATGACCTGCCAGGGAATTCTTATCCATGAGATGAAAGTGGCCCTGATCTAATGGATATCCTTAGTAGCATGCTTTTGTTTAATTGGGCAAAGAGAAAGTGTCTTTGCTTCCCCATATCAATAGAAACTGGAGACAACCAGTGAACTTTGGGATACTCCAGCTGTACCTACCTCATGACACATGGCAGTTTCCCAGGCTTGGTGATTTACCTCCCGCCATGACTTTCACAGAAAACCTACTCCTTCCTTCTATAGGGAAGAATGACAAATCCTGTCCCATGACACTTCATACATCTGGGGACTTCACAGGATCCTCCATATCTCCTTCTATCAATTAACCAGGGAAAATTCCATGTTACCTGCTAAGTATTCCAGTGTGCCCCCTACATCCTACCCCCATATTCCTACTACATAAAGTTAAACCAACCGCTGGGAGTGACTTTATCCCTGACAGTACACTCATGGACATTCCGTACTTGAATGCTCCAGCTACCACGTAATGCACATTTTCAACATTTTTAGAGATGAGGAAACCTAAACCAGGAAGGATAAATCACCCATTTGCCCACAATAAAATCAGCATGAGGATACCTGGAAAGTTTTCATTCTCAGCCCAGGCTCTTTTCAATCTCACAAACTTCCACCTGTCACACTCTCCTTCCTGCAAGGATGCTGGGTGTATGCTGCTTGCTATCTAAATGACACACACCATCATAGAGTTGGAACACTATGGCCTCTACCCAGTGTCCTCCAACTGAGGCTGTCCTGATCTTTCAAGACTCCAAACAAAATGTAGATACCATGAGAGCAGGTGCAAAGATGGCTTGCCTAATGGAGTCCCATGTGACCTGGGCACCTTGGAGCAGCTTCTTGTGAGCAGGGCCTCTGGGCACCTTACCTGGCTCTGCTTGAGAACAAGGTGCTCTGCCAGCTTGCACTCCTCAGCCAGTTCTCTCCAAGACCTCAGGGTCATGCTGGGTAAGGAAGTCCTTGTGATGCCTATTGTTAAAGAAAGAAGCATCTTCCCTTCCTGCAACTTCTCCCTTAACTGGACCAATTCTCATGCCTCAACTTCAATTAGAACATTGAAATCCCTAAGGTAGGATACAAGGGGAAATTTATGATTAGAACTCAATGAATATATAATAGCATATTAGGGGTTTGACAGAAATTTCAATGACAATATCCCTTTGAAGCTTTCAAACCAGAATTCTTGTACACTTTGGACAACTGTGCATAAATTTTTTGCACAATTTAGCCTCAGGGGACTAGTAAACACACACCTTGGTGGTTCATATACTTTCTGGGTCTTTTTCTTTGAATACTATGAAAAAATACCTATGTGTGTGTGTGTGTGTGTGTGTTTGTGTGTTTGTGTGTACGTGTGTGTACATGTATATATACAGATACAAATATATATGTATATATCTACACTTGTGTATAGATATAAACATATGTATGTATGGATTCCTTGCTGTGATATTCCTACTACTGAAGGCAAAGAATGTGGAAGGAGGTGTGAATCTTACCCTGCCTTTTGACCATATGTGAGATGTTGGATGGAACCTAGGAGTACAGGAAATCCCCTAAGACTGATACAGAGTAACTCTACAAATCCTAGAAGGAAAACACACATGGCAAGTGGGAAATGGCAGTGTTGTTTGGGTGAATGAAATCAGTAAAATCAGCAGTTTGTGTGTATCTTCGTGTCATGAATATGGCCACATTTCTCTCTGTCCTTCCAAGGACCCTCTCCGTATTTGACCTGTACTGCTCATTCATTTTTGGACAGTGGTTTTTCTTCTTGTTCTTTCTCATTTTCATGATTCTCTGAGAATTCAGAAATATTCTGTCAAACATGAAGTAGTTATGTGTCCTCCTGGCCTACTTAGGCATGGTAACATAATATTTATATATGAATTTAGAATATTTGGGAGATCGTATTGAAAAGTTTCATGTTTAATCTTTAAAGGGATTGCTTTAATACTGGTCTTCACTCTCCATGAGTTTCTCCTTTGTCTTTCCAACCAAGCCAACTTCTCAAGGTTCAAATGTGAGATGAATAATAAAACCTGCTAAAAAGGTTACTTATAGAGGTGTGAAGTTTTCTGTGACCCAGGGACCATGGAGCTGCTCAGTGTAACAAGGGCCTGAGGCCACTTACCTGGGTTGAGTTTGTGGGAAAAGTGATCTGCCCCCCTGCTCCCATCAGCCAGTTGCTCTTGGTAACCCCCTCTTGTGACTGTCAGAGTCTTCCTTGGTGAGGAGGTCCCTGAGATGCTGACTAAGGGGAAAAGAGGCATCTCTCCCATCCTGTAACTGCTGGGTAACTTGAGACCCAGATCAGGTCTCAAGCCTGATCATGACTTAGGACAGAGAATTTCCAGATGTTAGCTAGGAGGGCAGCATCAGAATCAGAATGGGGTATTGATAAGTGATAAGAATCTGAGAGAGGTGTCTCTGAATGCATCACAGGGGAGTCCTTCAGTACAATTCTGACTCATTTAATACCAGAAGTCCATGAGCATTTATAATTTTACTTAAACTCTATTTTTGCATGGAAGATACACATCATTATATATTTTCCACAGCCAATACAATGAACAACATAGAGTGAATCCCACTGTAAACTGGTCTTTAATTATAATCATGTGTCACTCTTGCCTGATTAGGCATAACAAACATAAAAACACAGTCTCGGTTGTTTTAAGGAGAAATTCTCTCTATGGAAGGTGTTGGGAGTGTAAAGCAACATTCCCATCATCAGATGTAACTGTATCAAGGCCCTAAACAAAGTCCAAAGACTGAGGGTCTATATAATTTCCAAAGCACTCATGAATATTCATCCCACACATGTTGGTTATATATACTCTGCAGCTATTTCTATAGATCAGGACACAGAGAATCAGTAGAGATAAAATGATCCTGGCCCACAGTAGTAAGCAAAGCAGTCAGCTGGAGGCTGGGACACTCTCAATCCTAGTCCAGAGTGATGTCAGTTTAACATGTGGCCTTCTGTCACATCCCCTTTCTCTACTTAAACATGAGGTAGATGTTGCCTTTTCAACCTGAAGCTATTTTTAACCAGGGAGAAATGACATTGTTGGACTGCCTTGACTTTTCACACTATGTATTTTTCTTCTGTGTTCTCACTCAGGCATCCTGATCTTGTCATACCCTAAATTTGACATGGAAAACAGAAGAGCTGGTCAAAAGATCACTTGGTGAATGGAGCATCCTGAGATTCAGGAACCTGGAACCTGGGAGCTGCCCAGTGTAATCAGGGCCTCTGGCCACTTTACATGGGCTGTTTGAGGATCAGCCACTTTGCCAACCTGTGCCCCTCAGCCAGAAGCTCATGGAGGCCTGGCCCTTGGTGGCAGTCCGAGTGTTCCTGGGTGAGAAGGTACTTCAGATATTAGTTGAGTAGAAATGACACATCTCTCCACTGTTGTAATTTCTTCCTTAACTGGGACAGCCCCAGGGTTTGATCTTGAATATGATATTGGAATTTTCCAAAATAGAATACAGATAAATTTAAGCTTGCAGAGTTTTACAATAGATCATCTGAACTTTGACAGAGCTTTTGGTGAGAACATACCCAAGGAACTCTCAAAGCAGAATTCTCTTAGCCTACGATAAAAGGAAGAAAAGGGGTGTAGGCAAACAAAGACCTCCCCTGTGTAAGAAAGTGCTCTGTAAGAAACCTATACATTCTCTAAAGTTAGGTGTCTTCTGAATCTTCTTCATAAAGATGCCCCTTCATTTTCCCATTTGACCAAGGACATTTCCATGTGGTAATACACATAGTGCATTGTGCCAGAATGAAATATAAGCTATACACAAAATGTGTCCTGATTCACACAGCTGGGGTTAATGGGAACAATGAAAGAAGAAGAGACTGACAGACTCAAGAAGTCAGCAGCACTCAGGAGGTTATTGGGACTAAGAGTAAATGAGGCAGCACTTGCACGACATTGTGACTACACCAAAGGTCACACAACTAGGTTGCTCACAAAAAAACTTGCTTAATTTTATATTTGATAATTATTTTAGCTCGATGCATTTTGGAAAAGTGGAAATGAAGCTTTCCATAACAATTTTAGACCATTGTGCACAACATGATTTGTTGATTTGTAGTTTTATAATTATTTGGGAGGCATGTGCCTGTCATGGGACTTACGCCCTTTCTTGCTCAAATGAGCTCTTGGTTCCCCCAGCTGAACTGCCAGAGTTGATTCACACACCTTCCTACCTGCCTGAACTGCACATAGCCCCCTCTCCTGAGCTTCTCAGCTAGTGTCAGCCTCTCTGCTAGCTCCCCATCCTTGCACTGAAACTTCTCCCCCAGCACACAATCATTGATGTCTTTGTCCTTTTCACATTCTGAGAAGAGACAAATGTACCTTCCTCAGTGGACAGCTGGATATGCTGCTGTAGGCACTGCCTTCAGAGGAGAAGGCAGGCCCGCCCCAGGACAACAGGAACTTTAAGTCCCAGGCTATATGCAGGGACCTCCACCTTTTGAAATCTCCCCAAATACATGGTATTTGATTATCCTCAATCTATAGATGAGGAAAGAGAAGTTCAAAGACACAGGAAGTATCATAGGAGGGTAATTCAATGTATTTGGCAATCAGATTCACATCTGACTCTGATCCTCGACTACTGTAATTACCAAAGTACAGCCCCTTGAGTCAAATACTAAGCTGGGCATGAATCACAGATTCTGTGTGCACTCAGGTAGGCCCTTAGCACTACAGGGCTGAAGGTTCCTTTATGCTCACAACTTCAGAAAACAACATCTCCAACATAAAAAGTTTTATCTTGATACACTTGTGTAAAGTATAAGCCTTAAGACTGTAAATGCCTGAAAGAAATATGCCTAACACTAAAAGTTTGTATTAAGTGGGAAGTAATAGAACAGTAAACTATCAATGTTTACTCTATGCCAGGCACTGATGTAAGAACAATAAGAGAATTAAGACCTACATGACAACTCATAAATGTAGGTACTGTGATATACCACATAAACAGAGTAGGAAACTGAAGACAAGAAACCTGGATTAGAGTGTAGGAGACTGGCTGGTGCCATACTCTATACACAGTTAATAGGGTCTTGAGGGATATATTTCTTCATTTTTTTTCCTATGATTATACTATGATTCTAAAAGAAAAATTACTAAAATATAGTCTGCCTTTTCCCAAAATTTAATTCTTGAATTCCTTAACAACTTTCTGTACATTTTTTTTTTATTCCTTCCATATGAAAAAAAAAATGCCAATAAATTTTTGGGAAAAAAAATGTAGGTAAATGAGGCAAATTCAAGCCAGGTTATTTCTTACCATATGATTAGCACAGGTCCTTTTCCCATGATTCCTTTAGTCCCAACAGCCCACCTTACTGAGAAGCCACTGGGCTCCCATTGCCAAGCTGACGGTTGGAGGGAAGGGCCTCCAACCTTCTGAGCATCTTGAGTTTTACTGGGGCTGACAGTCTTCTCCACCTAGCTTCACTCTCACCTTGATCTCATAGCACATATTTCAGACCATACAGCAGCTGGCTGGCTATCTAGCAACTCTGAAGGTTCACCGGCTCAGGTACCAGGGATTGAACTCAGGGTCACTCAACCACTGAGCCACATCCCCAGCCCTATTTTGTACTTTATTTAGAGACAGAGCCTCACTGAATTGTATAGTGCCTTGCTTTTCTGAGGCTAGTTTTGAACTTGCGATCCTCCTGCCTCCTGCCTCAGCCTCCTGAGCCTCTGGGACTACAGGTATGAACCACCACACCTGGCAGAAACCTTATATTGCACTGCAGGGAGAAGACTGTCCTGCATTCATAAGAAGAGCCTGTGTCCCTGGAAATGGGGATTTCTCACCAGCAGAGTCCCTGGTCTTGAATATGTCACTTCTGGATACCACTGTTTCAGTTAGTGCCAGACTGTACTTGAGCTCCTTTAAAGAAGGTACTGTGCACTGTCAAACTGGTTCCCAGCATAACAGAAAGTGCTGTCCACTTAGTACTCAAAAGAAGCTTGAACTGAGTGGAAAATCATTAGTCCCGGTCTCTTAGACCAATGCACTTGTTATATGCCTATAGGATCTGATATGATACAGAGAGGATCCTAGTAAAAAAAGGTGTGAGCTGTTCTTGATAAGAACAGGCAATTTATGCCTCCAATAGCAGTCAGTAGCTGGGACATTAACCATATTCCCACTCTACACCTACAAGTAAACTAGAAGATGCTATAGTCTTTGTGCCTCATTTTTCCATTGTCAGTAAATTGAAGGTAAAATATCAATACTTAATTTCTAAAAATGTGTTAAGGATGGAATTACATGAAAGAAGAGGAAAATAAAGTTGGAAAACATCTTGTTTCTCAGAGGAAACAGCTGATCATTCATCACTTGCTGACTGTGACCCCATCTACAATTTACAGTATTTCTGCAGCTGGTTGACCAGACAGTAGGTTGTAGATTTAGATATAAGAAATTTTTCTTTGAGGTCTCGAAACTGCTGTTTGTTGTCTTTCAGTTGAGCTACAATTCCTTTTGATTTCTAGGAGATTCATTTCTGTCTATAGATCAGGTGAAGGGCTGACAGATACTGCCATGATGATATTTGAGACAGAAAAGGTACAGTCTGGGACTGCAGTGAAGAAACCCAAACATGTCATGGGTTAAAGACAAATGAAATCAGTTTCACGAGGTCTAAGGGATGACAATAGCCTAATCATTGAATTACTTTTGAGAAAATGTTGATCAGCACCCTGTAACTTTGAAGAGTCCTTAGTACACAAAACAAGACTCCAGATGTCAAAGCTCAGAGCTGAAGTCTCGCCTGTAGCTCAGACTCAGACTCAGGAGTGAGCAGGTGGGGCCAGTGCACCAAGTAACAGTCTAACAGATGGTTGGAGATGTCATGGAATGTGGAGAGCCCTTGCCTTTCAGTTGCCTTATCCAGGCTGACCCACAGGCCACCTGGTCTCTTCAGAAGGTCATCACAGATGTGGACCCCCACTCATTTGCCTGTCTTAGCAGTTGTGTAGCCTTACACCAATACCGCCAACCTCTCTTTCCCCAAACAACTGAGCATACTTCATGCTTCTCCTTTCTGTGTGAGCAGAAGTAGTTTCCCAACAAGTCATATTTTCCTCAGCACTACACAGAAGTCACCTCGCCATTTCTTTAGCATTAAAATGGATCTTAAGGCTTTTCCTCAAGTGAAAAGTGTAAATTTTGCCAATATAAAACTGTCATGATGTTCTTCTCTGATCCACTCATTATTTCTAAGTCTCTCAAAATATACAGAGGAGCTGGGCTCAGTGATGAATGCCTGGAATCCCAGCTCAGGAAGCTGAGAAAAGAGGATCACAATTTCAAGGCCCGCCTCAGCAACTTAGCAAGACCCTCAGCAACTTCATGAGACCCTGTCTCAAAATAAAAAATGTAAAGGATTGGGGATGGTAAATTGCCCCTGGGTTAAACCTCCAGTACCAAACCTTCCCCCCGGCCCTGCTGCCACAAAATACAAGAGCACTATATATGATTGTTTTGGGCTTTTTCTTTTATCAATATTACTCTTGTTATCTTCCATTTTTATATTGACATCTTTTCTCTTACTGGGCATTTGTTGGTGTTTCACTAAACCTAAATAAAGTTTGACATCACTGCCTCTTAACCTCCTTGCTTTGTTTTTGTTTCCTACTATCACTAAACACTACATTTCATATTTGTTATGTATGAATTTCATTCTAGTTACACAAGAGCTATTTCTAAGGTTAATGTGATTAAAACATTCTTGTATATAACCTTGAATACATGTAAAGTCCACCCATTTTGAGAAGAATTGTAAATATGATATTTTTGTTTTCAGTTTGCTCACATATTGAACAATATAGGGCTCATGGAAAATATAGATGGACATCAATCATTATGAGGTGTGGCTTTTCTCACCTCACATTTTCCAATTACTCTGTGTAATGATACTGGTGCTGAGATTTATCTAAGCCTGTAATGGAATTCCTGAATTCCATTAAAAAAGTTATTATTGACCCAGGATGAATTTGGTAGAGAATGGTTGCAGATCATATACTACACATTTAGTGTCCATTAGGTCCAGAGTTTTGCTACACTCATATTTATAAGAAATACTGTTACTCTAAGCCAGCTCACTTGCTGTTTCAGAACCCTCAAGTCCTTTTCTCCACGACCATCTCGTCATTGTACAAACTCTCCCTCCTCCTGTGTCTCCTAACCTGAGATACCTTTCCTTTCTTGGCCATAGAGTCACAGCCATTCTTCCAGCTTGTTTATGTGCGTGAGGGGCCTCAGGTATCCATAAAGACAGTGGAAGTTTGCTATTTGGTATAGGGCCATCAATTGGGTCACTTGAGTAATGTATTTTCTCCAGAAGTCTCTAGGTATTGCTAAATGCAGTAAATGTCCTCTTGCTATAAGACAACCACACTCATGCATTGAATTTCTCTGGATTTATTTTTTGAGCAGGATCTTGACTTTGCCCAACCATGTGTTATTGAATTGTCCAGTCCACTTCTATGCATCTTCTCTTGATTTGATACTCTTTAAATATGATCTATGAATGGAAAACATGGAGGGGATACATGATAAGTATTTGTGAACCTTCAACTGTGGGACACTCATTGGAAGAGATTTTCCAGATTCCTTTTTTTTTGCAAATCCTTTGGAGATAGAGGCCAGGGCTGACTCTGTCTTACATTGCCATCTCCCTTCACTAGGTAGGGCCTATTGGTGTCTACTATCAATGTTCTCACTTACTGAGAACCCTGGATGCATTTTAAGCTCCTTTGAGGAAGGACTGATATATCCTTCCTCTGCATCCCCCAGTGTAACTAGCACAGTGCTTTATCCACAGGGGCTCAGCAAATGCATTCATTGAGTTTAACTAACTTAGAATGCAATTTTTCTATAAGTGAAGATTTTACATTTTATACACATGGATAGGGTAAATAGAGCAGTAAAGCAGGGATGTTAGTTTATTTTTTATCTAGAACACAAGAGTCATCATCAGAAAGCAGGATTTTAGCTCCACATTCTTCCTTACCTTTTTGCTACAAACCTGAAGAGTACTTCCAATTCCTTCTCCCTATTTGAAAAGAAGGTGGAGAAAAAAATAACAAGAGTTACACATCTAGGAATATGGCCAATATTAGTTTGCGTTGATATGCAGAGAGGATAGGATAGTGAGGTCTAGAGAGAATATTGTGATAATTTTCACAAGGATGAACTCATACATCTTAATTTGCCTCTTTCTCCATTTGGCCAGAACATAGGTAGCTACTGATGTCATCAATCTTATCTTCAGACCTTGACATTGTGGATTGCTCTGAGCTTGGGGAGGATCCCCACACTTTTCTAACTTTTACCTCTGGGAAACTTATTCACCTTTTTGTCACACCTAAGAAAAACAACTCAAAGGAGGTAAGATTTACTTTGGATTATGGTTTAAGAAGTTTCATTCCATGGTTGGCTGACTCCGCTGGTTTGTGTTTAAGGTAAGGCAGAACATCACAGTGGAAAGGTGTGGTGGAATAAAGCTGTTCAGTTCACAGCAGTCAGGAAGAAGGAAGGAGAAAGACACAGAGGGAGGGGACAAGAAATACTATTACGGGACCTGCCTCCAGTGACCTCCTTCCTCCAATGCTGCTCCACTATCTACAGTTCACTCACCTCCCCATAGTCCATTCAGCTACCAACAGATTAATCCACTAGTGGGATTAGAACCCTCATGGCCCAATCACTTCCTAAAAGTCTCACTTCTGAACATTGCTGCATTGGGGACCAGCCTTCATGAAACCAGTCTTTGGGGGACATTTCAAATCCAAACTATAAGAGAATCAAATCAGGTTCTCATGACAAAGATCAGAAAAATCACCAAAGGATTGATAATCTAACATTAGGACTTGCTATAAAGCTACAGGAAGCAAAACAGTATAAAATGTTTGGGAAAAAATCAACAGAAGCATCAATGGAAAAGAATAGAGAGGCCAGAAACAATCCTATAGAAATAAGTCAACTATCTTTAACAAAGGTAAAAAGTTAATTTAATAGAGAAAGGATAGTCACTATAATAAATGGTGCTAGACCAACTAGACATCCACATTTTAAAAAATCTATACCAAGAACTTAAGACTTTCATAAAATGGATCACAGATAAAAGTGTGAGGTGTAAAACTGTAAGACTCCTTGCTATGGTGTGGATGTATTTTGAATATGTACCCAAAAATTCATGTGATGGAAGCTTGCTCTCCACTGTACCAGTACAGAGGTGATGTGGTCTTTAACTGATGGTTAGTTCAGGGGGCACCACCTTCAATAGGGATTAATGTAGTTCTCCAAGGATGACAGGACTAGGTCAGTTCCTGTGAGATTAGGTTGTGTAAAAAAGGAGCCTCCTCTGTCTCCTGCTGCTTCTCTCACCCTGTGGCATCTCTAGCACGCACTTCCACTTGTGTGCTGTCATCTGCCATGTGACAAACCATGGCTTCAGCCAGGTGCCCATCTAGCCTCTAGAACAGTGGGTCAAAATAAGCTCTTTCCTTTATAAACTACCCTGACTCAAATATTTTGTTAAAGGAGCACAAAATGGACTAAGACGCAACTAAAGATACAATGAGAAAATCTAAGTGAACTTTGGTTTGGTGATATCTCTTAGATATAATACCAAAAGCACAATCCATGAAGGAAAAATATTGGCAAATCGAACTTCACTGAAAAAAAAAAGTTATGCTCCATGAAAGGTTCTGTTAAGAAACTGAACAAACAGTACACGGACTTGGAGAAAATATTTGCAAACTACAGATTTAATGAAGGACTGGTATACAAAATATATTAAGAGCTCTTAAAACTCAATGATATTAAAGTAAGCAATCCAATTAAAAATGGGTAAAAGATCTGACACCTCACCAAAAAAGATATACAGATGATGTCAAATAAGCATATAAAACGATGTCCAAAATCATTTTTCATGGGCGGGGGTTGTAGCACAGTGATAGAGTGCTTGCCTAGCATGTGTGAGGCACTGGGTTTGATTCTCAACACCATACATAAATAAATAAAATAAAGGTCCATCAACAATTAATAAAATTTTTTAAATCATTTTTCATTATGGCATTGAAAATTAAATAAAAATGAGATAACTTCTGCAAACCTATCATAATAGCTAAAATTTAAAAAATTAACAGTACCAAATGCTGCCAAAGATGTGGAACATAAGGACTTTCAGTCACTGCTGGTAGAAAAGTAAAATGATATAGTCACTTTGGAAAACAGTTCATCAGTTTATTGCAAAATTGAGTATAATCTTACCATGTAATTACAGGCTGAGGCATTAACAAAAATGTGATGAAAACTTGTATTCACAAGAAAACTTTACATGAGTGCTTACAGTAATTTTATTCATAACTTTCAAAACACTAGAAGTAACCAAGATGTCCTCCACTAAGTGATGAATGAACAAATTCTGGTGTATTCCTACAATGGAAGGATATTAAGAAACAGAATGAAGTGAGCTATGGAGCCATGAAAGAACATAGAGGAACTTTATCTAATGTGAGAAAGAAGTCAGTGTGAAAATTCATATACTATCTGGTATCCCATTCCAACTCTAGGACATTCTGGAAAAGTCAAAAACATAGAGGTAGTAAAGGGGCAAGATAAACTGGTGAAGCACAGAGAAGTTTTCAGTAGTAAAAATATTCTGTATGAAACTGTAATAGGGTTAAAGGCATTCCACCTTTGTCATAACCCATAGAACAATTCAGCACAAAAAATAAAATCTAATTTACACCATGCACTTAAATTAATAAAGATATATCAATATTTTTCATCAATTGCAACAAGCATACACATTAAAACAAGATACTAATAATAGGGAAAAATGTGTGCATGGAGAAGAGTATATGGAAACTCTGTACTATCTGCTCAATTTATATATAAACCTACAAGTATTCTTAAACAAATGTCAGGGTGGGACAGCCCCAAATCAAAGTGTTGGTGACATCCTGTGATGGCAAAGTCAATACTCCTTTTAGGGGTGCACCAACCTGGATTCAGAGTCATTTCTTATTTTCGTGCTTGAGCCCTGAATGTCCCCTGGAATCCAGAAAGGTTGACATAGCCTCTGTGCTCTGAACAATGAAGAGAGACCAGTGGCATCTGGTAGGACAGGAAGAAATCACTGCTCAGGGCATAACTCAGTGAATACAACCATTGAGCCCTCACAACATGCCAGCAGCAACCACAGGTCAAAGGAGAAGGAGATCAGGAGGAATGGAGGGTTACAGGATGAAAGATAAAAGAAACTTCAGAGAATGGTAAATTTTGAGATAGAATCAGAAATTGAATAAGAATCTAGATGAGGACTAAAGCATCCTGGCGTGGGCTTGAACCACCTATCGTTTCCATTAACAGCCATGTGCTCATTACAGCACAGAGAAAAAACACTGTGGAATCATAGACTGTTACCATGCGGGGAGAAGATGCTCCACAGCTCCTTATTCTACTCTGAAAACACATTCAAAACCCACTGGTACTGCAGATTTGTCTTTGGTCAAATTTAGTCTTGGACATGAATGGCTGAGTCACTTGACACCCAAATGCTAATCCATGACCTTCTCCACCTATTTCTCTTCCCTCAGAAACTGCCTCACTGTAGGTGGCAGCCAGAGCCCCTTGGTCTGATATAACTCATCTGCCATTCTTCAGTACACTTCACTTTTCAAATTCACTGCCAGTTTCCCAGGACCCAATAGTCTAGCATGTAGGAGGGACATGGTTGTGCCTCTATGTGCTGCCTCTATCCCTCCAGAGGTGGAGTCCACGAGTCAGACAACTGGCTTTGTTCCACACCACCCCTCTCCCAGTGCAGGACCTGGCACCTAACAGCACCCAGTAAATGCTCCATGAAAAAAGGCATTCTGCCACAATGTCCTGGTGGGGGAGGGACCAAGAGTTTACACATTGGGCATGAAATGTCTGCAGCACTGAAAAAAGCTGTGGTCATTAAATCCTATACTCAGAGATTTATTTCTCTCTCTCTCTCTCTCTCTCTCTCTCTCTCTCTCTCTCTCTCTCTCTCTCTCTCTCTCTCACTCTCTCTCACACACACACACACACACACACACTCACTCACTCACGCTCATCTTGTAATATAGTCATTACCCTGTGCTGCTCTGGACAGAAAATAAACCATGTAAGCAATGCTGTTTCTCAGACTCCTGAATCCCTTCATCCATTGGTGCAGCTTTTTATCTCCTGATTGTGGAAGAAGCCTTAGTATATGACCAGATATAAACACTTTTATCCTTTACACATAGCTAAAATGATCACTGCCAAATCTCTCTCATTTTGAAACTTTCAGCACCTACAAGACTACAAAATACAAATGGTTATCACAACTTTCTTTGGAAAGTCTGAAATGGTGGTGAAGATGGAAGGAAGGTAGCTTAGGGAGAAAGGAAAGATGCCCCAAAAAGCAAAGGGGAGAGCGGAAGAGATAGAAATATGGAGAAACTAGGCATTCACAAGATGATTTAACTGCCTCTTCCTACCACCTAGGATCCTAATTCCGCAGCAATTCTGTGTTTGATTTTAATGCTCCCAACCCCTGTCTCCCTCTCTCCCTCCTTTATAGTGTGGAGACAGAACCCAGAGACTTGAGCATGCTAGGTAACCTGACTCTACCTAATCCTCAGGCATTTGTTCTTGTGAGCTTTCTTGTCATTATTGGAAGAATGGGATAGATTTGTTAGTGACTGAGAGTCAAGTCAGGATGTTGCTGGATTCCTTGGAGTTTCCTAGCAAGCAGCCTCCTTCCCCCTTCTCTCCCCTTGTAGGGCAACTTTTTGCAGGACAGAGCCTCAGAGGACATGGGCGCCAAGGTCCTGAAGACCCTCAGGGGCTAGTCCAGATGGAGATGCCAGGGTGGATCTCACTGTGGGCTTGCAGGACAGCCACACTGGGGGTTGGTAGTCAGATTAACCAGTGGGCTTCTGCATCACCATGAAGACTTTCCTCTTTGAAGGCCCCAGATCAGGTTTTCCACCTCTTCCGCATAAAGAGCCTTTGCCATAGAGCTAGTCTTTTAGTGAATCTGCAAGTTTGTGCAGAGACTTTGGGTCCCTTTATGAAGTCAACTGTCCTCAGTTGCCAATGGCCAGGCTACACTCCTTTTGAAGACTGAAGTTCAGAACTTTTTCTCTAGAAGATGCCCCTTCCTCTCTTTTCCCACCAGAACTGCCCTAGCTTAAGGTATCTATGTCTGATGATGAGGACAGTCCTCCACCAGTCTCCCCAGGCTGGGAAGGGCAGATTATCCTCAGTTCTCAGCCTCCAAACACAGAAGATGAACCACCATGCTCTGTGATCATGTTATGGATAGTTAGTTGTTGCCACAGCAGTTTTGGCTTGAATCCAAATCAACTGAATTAACAAACTTGCTGCTGTTTTTCTTAATGATCTCTAATTAAGCCAACAATATCTTGGAATTTTCCCCTCTTGATATGGAGACACTGAACAGGAGGATAAGGGTCCCGCGGCCTCTCATGGTAGCATTGTAGGGGAGTTCCAGTCTTTGTTCCTCCCTTAATGTGGGGGAAACTCTGTAAGTCACTCAGTTCACAGGTCTGCAGAGAAGTCTTGTTCTTTCCAGTACTGAGGGAGAAAGCACCAGGAATAGACTATGAACAAGGAAAGGCAACCAGAAAGACCATGTACCTGGGACTTATAACTGTAATGTATGTGTAAGACTCAAGAAAAGAATCCTCCATTTCCATGGGAAGCAGATTGTTGCTAAAAGTTTGGGCAACTGACTTCCTTCTGCTAGGAAACAACAAAATCCCTGTTTTTCATCATCCAGTTTGCTCAGTCCTTGGACTTTTGTTGTTTGTTTAATTACTGTAAAGTGAAACTGCTGTTTTCTTCTGGTAAAAACTCTCTGTGGCTACTAACATGTTAAGGTTAGTGTAGTTATCACCATAATCAGAACACAAGTTTTGTCTCTTCCAAAACCTTCCTCACACTCTCTCTTTACCATCACATCTTTCCCCAAAACAAGCCTGGCAACTGCTAATCTATTCATCACCATAGTTTTGTCTTATTGACAATGTCATAGGAACAGAATCTTATAATACCTAACTATTAAGGACTGGCTTCTTTCACTCAATACGTGACTTTGAGATTCTTCCAAATTATTCCACATATCAATAGTTCACATCTTTCTTTATATTTTTGGGTACTGGGGATTGAATTCAGGGGCACTCAACCATTGAGCCACATCCCCAGCCCTATTTTATATTTTATTTAGAGGCAGGGTCTCACTTGCTTAGCGCCTAATTGTTGCTGAGGCTGGCTTTGAACCTCCTGTCGCAGCCTCCAGAGACATTGGGATTGCAGGTGTGGGCCGCCATGCCTGGCTCATTCCTTTATTTTTTGCTGAGGGTTCCATTCAGTGGAAATATCACTGTTTTTGTAGTAATTGGTTAAAGACTTTTGTGTTGATTTTAGTTTGAGGCTACTCCCATTAGAACTACTATGAAGATTCCTGTAGAGGATTTTATGTGAACATAGGTCTTTATTTTGCTAAGGTACAAATGTCCAGGAGTGGGCCTTCTGGATCATACAAGTAACCTTAACTTGATAAGAAACCTCCAAATCTTTTCCAGAGTGAATGTACCATTTTGTACTCATACCACCAATGTATGAAAATTGCTTGCTACTCTGAACAGCTCATCTTTTGATATTTTCAATGGAAGTGCAGAGGTGTTTCACTGTGATTTTAATTTGCATTTCCCTTCTGTCTGATGATGTGGAACTTCTTTACATGTGCTCATCTGCTGAAATGTCTACTCGTGTCTTTTGCCTTTTTGTTGTTGTTGCTGTGTGTTTCCATTTAATTTTTATAATTCTTTATATATTCTAGTCAAAAGTCCTTTGTCATACTTGTGATTTATATATTTTTCTCTAAATTCATAGATTTTTGTTTTCTTAACTAGTTTTTGACTAAAACAATTGTAAAATGAGTCTCAACAAATCTTAAGAATTTCATTTCATGACTACAAACTTGCAATCACATTGAAAAATAAAAATTACATAAGGACTAAACAATTCACAAGGAGGGGAAGAGGAGGACCTGGGGTGAAGGCTAAAGAGTAGAAATGTCTACTCTTAAGAGAAACCTAAAGAAAAGGAACTTTTCTTTACATAGTCTACTGTCTACTGACAGGACTCAGTCCTTGAATCTCCATCCACAACTAGTCCTTGACTTGATGGCCTCAAGTCCTGAACCTCTCCCCTCAATCTAACCTCTCCAGGCCCAGTAGGCAGCCTGTCTGAAAGGGAAGAAGAGTGGAGGGGGAAAACATGTACCTGCCAGTCAACTTTAAGCCATTAAATTCCAAGTTTTCAATTCTGTCAATATTTCAATGAAATTGACACAGGTGTATTAATATAGTTTGGAAAGTTCATTCTAGAGCTTATTATATAATTTATTATCATTAATAATATTGTTAATAATATTTGTAAATATCATCAATGATCATTTGCCTATTACATTTCTCAGAATATTAGAACTCTAAAAACACAATGTTTTCAAGATGGCGGCCTAGAGGGTGGCTGCATTTCATGTTGCTCCAGGACTCAGGATTCAAAAGAGGAGATATTGAGACACTTGGGACAAACTCAAAGCAGCCGGGTGACTCTCACCCCCTGGGGGGGCATCCCGGATAGGACGGGGGTCCCGGAATGCAGGAAACTTTGTGAAGTAGAACTGCCGGCAAAACGCCCCTCCCCCCGCTGGAGCAGTGAACTCGGACAGCTGGGAGTGCCGTAAAGGAGGCCGCTCGGCACAGCGCTGGGACTCGGAGCAGCCACTGGGGCTCCGGCGGCTGCCCAGGGGAAGAGTGGCGAGGAGAACTGTGTGGACTCAGGACACCGGGGCCTGCCCTGAGGAGGAGGAGAGGAGTGTGGCCACTTGGATTCGGAGAGACTGCGCCAGAGCTACGGGCGGTTGCCAGAGGAGAAGCTGCGCGGCGAGCTGTTTGGAATCAGAACGACGCTTCTGAACACCGGGGCCTGCCCTGAGGACTAGGAGGAGGAGCGCGGCCGCTTGGATTCGGGTGACTACACCAGAGCTACAGGCGGTTGCCAGAGAAGGGGCTGCGTGGCGAGCTGTTTGGACTCTGACCACTTCTGAACCCCGGGGCCTGCCCGGAGGAGTAGGAGAAGGAGGAGGAGGAGCGCGGCGGGTCCTTTGGACTCGCAGTGACTGCATTAGCGCTCCAGGCGGCTGCTCAGAGGAGAAGGCGAGTGGTGAGTTGTTTGGTCTTAAAGTGACAGCTCCTGAACACAGGGGGGCTGCCTGGAGGAGAAGCGTGGTGGGACGCTTGGTCTTGAGTGGCCGCACCTGAGCTCTGGGCGGTGCCCAGAGGACCCGTGCAGCGGGTCACGTGGATTCAGAGCCACTCAGAGGGACTGCTCCTGAACACCCGGGGGGTTATCTGGAGAAGGAGGAGGAACGGGGAGGGTCACTTCGACTCGGAGTGATTGATTGCCCAGGGCTACAGGTGGTTGGTGGGAGGAGGAGGCACGAAGTGAGTTTCTTGGACTCCTAGTGACCGCACCGGCATACTGGGCGGCTGTCTGGAGGAAGAGGCCTGTGGCGGGTCTCTGGGACTCAGAGCGATTGTTCGGGGCCACAGGTGGCTGCTCAGAGGAGGGGCCAAGCAGCCAGGCGATTAGGTACAGAGCAGGGTCCCAGGATCTAGGAGGCTTCTGGGTGGAAGAGCCGCACAGAGACAGGCTTAGGGCGGAGCGAAGGTTCCAGGCCTGTGGGCAAATTCTCTGAGGAGGGGCAGCCTAAGGAGATTCATCTGCGAAGGGTGAGGCTCCCAGGCCCAGGAGGTAGGGCCGGGCCCCTGGAAACTTTGCAGAGGAAGGCAGCCCAGCCCAGGCAGTAGCTGTAAATTGAGGGGAACCTCTAGGAGGAAACTGACCAGCGAGACCTCCCCACTGGGTGAGTCTTCCCTGCCTGGTGAGGTTTCCTCACAAGGACGGTAAAACCAGAGACACAGGCCCAAACAGGCCTTGCCTCAGCCCACAGCCTAGGTCCCCTTTGGATGACCATTGGTCAACAAGTGGAGGCACCTCTGCCCACTAGCAGGGAATATACCCCACCTGAAGGCCACCACTCCTAGAGAGGCAGCTTCCTTGTGGAGCACCGCATTATCAACTTCCTCCAAGACTTCAGCCTACTGAAGGCTAAGAGGGGATATATATAGAAATCTTCAGGGACATTGTAAATCAACAGAGGAAATCTGCAATATCTCAGCGGTCCACTGATACCTGAAAAATATGAGAAAACAAGGAAAGAAAATGCTGCAAACAAATCTAGATGTTACATCAATAAAACCCAATGACAGCATGGCAGAAGAA
Source organism: Sciurus vulgaris (assembly GCF_902686455.1). Classification (NCBI taxonomy): domain Eukaryota; kingdom Metazoa; phylum Chordata; class Mammalia; order Rodentia; family Sciuridae; genus Sciurus; species Sciurus vulgaris. The sequence goes on from NC_136461.1 coordinate 109,766,054, forward strand.
ATGACAGAAAAGGAGTTCAGAATGTACATAATTAAAATGATCAGAGAAGCAAACGATGAGATGAAAGAGCAAATGCAAGCATTGAATGATCACACCAATCGACAGTTAAAAGAGCAAATACAGGAAGCAAAAGATCATTTCAATAAAGAGTTAGAGATATTGAAAAAAAACCAAACAGAAATCCTTGACATGAAGGAAACAATAAACCAAATTAAGAACTCCATAGAAAGCATATCCAATAGGATAGAACACCTGGAAGACAGAACCTCAGACATTGAAGACAAAATATTTAACCTTGAAAACAAAGTTGAAGAAACAGAGAAGATGGTAAGAAATCATGAACAGAATCTACAAGAACTATGGGATATCATGAAAAGGCCAAATTTAAGAATTATTGGGATTGAGGAAGGTCTAGAGAAACAAGCCAAAGGAATGAACAACCTATTCAATGAAATAATATCAGAAAATTTCCCAAATCTGAAGAATGAAATGGAAAATCAAGTTCAAGAGGCTTACAGGACTCCAAATACACAAAATTACAACAGACCCACACCAAGGCACATTATAATGAAAATACCTAACATACAAAATAAAGACAGAATTTTAAAGGCTGTGAGAGAAAAGAACCAAATTACATTCAGGGGGAAACCAATAGGGATATCAGCAGATTTTTCAATCCAGACCCTAAAAGCTAGAAGGACCTGGAACAACATTTTTCAAGCCCTGAAAGAAAATGGATGCCAACCAAGAATCTTATACCCAGCAAAACTTACCTTCAAATTTGACAATGAAATAAAATCCTTCCATGATAAACAAAAGCTAAAAGAATTTACAAAAAGAAAGCCAGCATTACAGAACATTCTCAACAAAATATTCCATGAGGAAGAGATGAAAAACAAAGAAGCAAATCAGCAAAGGGAGGAATTATCCTAAAGGAATTGTCAAATAAAGGAGGAAACAAGTTGTGTCAAACAAATAAATAAACAAAATTTAAAAAATGAACCAAATGACCGGGAAACCAAATCATTTCTCTATAATAACCCTGAATGTTAATGGCCTGAATTCATCAATCAAAAGACATAGACTGGCAGACTGGATTAAAAAGAAAGATCCAACAATATGTTGCCTGCAAGAGACTCACCTCATAGAAAAAGATACCCATAGATTAAAGGTGAAAGGATGGGGAAAAACATACCATGCACATGGACTCAGCAAAAAAGCTGGAGTATCCATCCTCATTTCCGATAATGTGGACTTCAAGCCAAAGTTAGTCAGAAGGGATAAAGAAGGTCATTTCATACTGCTTAAGGGAAGCATAAATCAGCAAGATATAACAATCATAAACATCTATGCCCCAAACAGTGGCTCATCTATGTATGTCAAACAAATCCTTCTCAATTTCAGAAACCAAATAGACCACAACACAATAATACTAGGTGATTTTAACACGCCGCTCTCACCACTGGACAGATCTTCCAGACAAAAATTGAGCAAAGAAACCATAGATCTCAACAACACAATCAATAATTTAGACTTAACGGACATTTATAGAATATTCCATCCAACCAAGAGTGAATACACTTTCTTCTCAGCAGCACATGGATCCTTCTCTAAAATAGACCATATATTATGCCACAAAGCTAATGTTAGCAAATACAAGAAGATAGAGACACTACCATGTATTCTATCAGATCATAATGGATTGAAGTTAGAAATAAATGAAAGAGTAAAACACAGAAACTATTCCAACATCTGGAGATTAAACAATATGCTATTATATGATGAATGGATAACAGAAGATATTAGGAAGGAAATTAAAAAATTCTTAGAGGTAAATGAGAACAAAGAAACATCATATCAAAATCTCTGGGACACTATGAAAGCAGTACTTAGAGGGAAATTTATTTCATGGAGCGCATTTAATAAAAGAAGTAAAACTCAACAAATAAACAACCTAACACTACAGCTCAAAGCCCTAGAAAAAGAAGAACAGAACAGCACCAAAAGTAGTAGAAGACAGGAAATAGTTAAACTCAGAGCTGAAATCAATGAAATTGAAACAAAAGAAACAATACAAAAAATTGACAAAATAAATAGTTGGTTCTTCGAAAAAATAAACAAAATTGATAAACCTTTAGCCACACTAACAAAGAGAAGACGAGAGAAAACCCAAATCATTAAAATTCGGAATGAACAAGGAAATATCACAACAGACAGGATGGAAATACAAAACATAATTAGAAGCTATTTTGAAAATCTATACTCCAACAAAATAGAAAATTTCGAAGACATCAACAGGTTTCTAGAGACATATGAATTGCCTAAACTGAATGAAGAGGACATAAACAATTTAAATAGACCAATTTCAAGTACTGAAATAGAAGAAGTCATCAAAAGCCTACCAACAAAGAAAAGTCCGGGACCAGATGGGTTCTCAGCCGAGTTCTACAAAACCTTTAAGGAAGAGCTCATTCCAATACTTCTCAAAGTATTCCATAAAATAGAAGAGGAGGGAACCCTCCAAAACTCATTCTATGAAGCCAATATCACACTGATACCTAAACCAGACAGAGACTCATCAAGGAAAGAAAATTTCAGACCAATATCCTTAATGAACATCGACGCAAAAATTCTCAACAAAATTTTAGCAAATCGCATACAAAAACATATTATAAAGATAGTACACCATGATCAAGTGGGTTTCATCCCAGGGATGCAAGGTTGGTTCAACATCAGGAAATCAATAAACGTAATTCACCATATTAATAGACTTAAAGTCAAGAATCACATGATTATTTCAATAGATGCAGAAAAAGCATTTGATAAAATACAGCACCCCTTCATGCTCAAAACACTAGAAAAAATAGGGATAGTGGGAACATTCCTTAACATTGTAAAGGCCATTTATGCTAAGCCCATGGCTAATATCATTCTAAATGGTGAAAAACTGAAAGCATTCCCTCTAAATACTGGAACAAGGCAGGGATGCCCTCTTTCACCACTTCTATTCAACATCGTTCTTGAGACTCTGGCCAGAGCAATTAGACAAACCAAAGAAATTAAAGGGATACGAATTGGAAAAGAAGAACTCAAACTATCCCTGTTCGCTGATGACATGATTATATATTTAGAGGAACCTGGAAATTCCACCAGAAAACTCTTAGAACTCATAAGTGATTTCAGTAAAGTAGCAGCTTACAAGATCAATACCCATCAATCCAACGCATTTTTATACATAAGTGATGAATCTTCAGAAAGAGAAATTAGGAAAACTACCCCATTCACAATAGCCTCGAAAAAAAATAAAATACTTGGGCATCAATCTCACAAAAGAGGTGAAAGACCTCTACAATGAGAACTATACAACACTAAAGAAAGAAATTAAAGAACACCTTAGAAGATGGAAAGATCTTCCATGTTCTTGGATAGGAAGAATTAATATTGTCAAAATGGCCATACTACCTAAAGTGCTATACAAATTCAATGCAATTCCAATTAAAATCCCAATTGTGTACCTTACAGAAATAGAGCAAGCAATTATGAAATTCATCTGGAAGAATAAGAAACCCAGAATAGCTAAAGCAATCCTTAGCAGGAAGAGTGAAACAGGGGGTATTGCAATACCAGATCTTCAACTCTACTACAAAGCAATAGTAACAAAAACGGCATGGTATTGGAACCAAAATAGAAAGGTAGATCAATGGTACAGAATAGAGGACACGGACACAAACCCAAATAAATACAATTTTCTCATACTAGACAAAGGTGCCAAAAATATGCAATGGAGAAAAGATAGCCTCTTCAACAAATGGTGCTGGGAGAATTGGAAATCCATATGCAACAGAATGAAACTAAACCCATATCTCTCACCATGCACGAAACTAAACTCAAAATGGATTAAGGACCTCGGAATCAGACCAGAGACCCTGCAGATTATAGAAGAAAAAGTAGGTCCAAATCTTCACCTTGTTGGTCTAGGACCAGACTTCCTTAACAGGACACCCATAGCACAAGAAATAAAAGCTAGAATCAACCACTGGGATAGATTCAAACTAAAAAGCTTTCTCTCAGCAAAGGAAACTATCAGCAATGCGAAGAAAGAGCCTACAGAGTGGGAGAATATCTTTGCCAATCATACTTCAGATAGAGCACTAATCTCCAGAATCTATAAAGAACTCAAAAAACTCTACTCCAAGAATTCAAATAGTCCAGTCAACAAATGGGCTAAGGAAATGAATAGACACTTCACAGAAGAAGATCTACAAGCAATCAACAAACATATGGAAAAATGTTCAACATCTCTAGTAATAAGAGAAATGCAAATCAAAACCACCCTAAGATTCCATCTCACCCCAATTAGAATGGCGGTTATCAAGAATACGAGCAACAACAGGTGTTGGCGAGGATGTGGGGAGAAAGGTACACTCATACACTGCTGGTGGGGCTGCAAATTAGTGCAGCCACTATGGAAAGCAGTGTGGAGATTCCTTAGAAAACTTGGAATGGAACCACCATTTGACCCAGCTATCCCACTCCTTGGCCTATACCCAAAGGACTTAAAATCTGCATACTACAGAGATACAGCCACATCAATGTTCATAGCTGCTCAATTCACAATAGCCAGACTGTGGAACCAACCTAGATGCCCTTCAATTGATGAGTGGATAAAGAAACTGTGGTATATATATACAATGGAATATTACTCAGCCATAAAGAATGATAAAATTATGACATTTGCAGGCAAATGGATGAAATTGGAGAATATCATGCTAAGTGAGATAGGCCGATCTCAAAAAGCCAAAGGAAGAATGATATCGCTGATAAGTGGAGGATGACACATAATGGGGGGGAGGGAAGGGTTAGAGTTAGGGTTAGGGAGGGGGGCAAGTATGGAGGAAGGAACTACTGTATAGAGGGTAAAGAGGGGTGGGAGGGGTGGGGGGAAGGGAAAAAATAACAGAATGAATCAAACATTGCTCTATGTAAATTTATGATTACACAAATGGTATGCCTTTACGCCATGTACAAACAGAGAAACAACATGTATCCCATTTGTTTACAATAAAAAAAAATAAAATAAAATAAAATAAATAAAAATAAAAACACAAATATTTATTTCAAAGTTACACAAATCCTATATTCGTGGTTCAATGTAAAATTTTTGGTATTTCATAAATGAGACGAGACCTAATGGGTTAAGGAAAGCAGGCCTCTGATTTAGCGACTACACATATTATAAGGGATTTCCCCATACCACTAAGAAGACTGAAAAGCAAATTAGCAAAAACAAACAAAGCAAACAGCTTCAGGCTTTCTGGGTGGACAGCGTTTTTGGGTGAATCTGTCAGTGTTCAAAGGACACGCACCAGAGAGATTCCATAGTGGGCAAATGCGGTGTCTCCAACCCGGCAACTGAAAGCTACCCTCTTGTTTCCTTGCCGGTCTCCTTCTTTCTCTTTCTCTTTCCCTTGCTCCTTTCTCCTTTCATGACCTTTCATGGCCTCTGGCTTTCTTTTCAAACACTCCAAAATGAGCTCCTCCTCTCACCCAATTTTGAAGGATTTATATTTTCCAGTCCATTGTAACCACGGAAAGTTTTAAAACGAAAAAAAAAAAAAAATCAAAACTTCTCTGTAAGAAAGGATTTGCAAACCTATAGAGAGGCGAGCAGACTGTTCAGAGAACATCTTAACTAGGTAGGAAGATCTTTAAAATCATCCAAGTTTTTCCGTGAAGAGGAAGGAATCGCAAAGAACTTTTTCATGATCTTCTCCAGTGGTGTCTTGGGCGCAGAGCCTGGCAAAAGCAGGGGTCTCCCGCGACTCTGAGGCCGCCCCTGGAGCTCTCAGGCTCCTTTCACCTCCGCCGGGCGAACTGCCCTGGGACGCTGGGACTCAACCGCTGGGACACGCAAATCCAAGCCCAGGTCTTTAACGGCGGAGTTCGGGGCTTCAGTGGATTCCCTACACTCGGGTGCAAAATTCTGGGCGACTGCGGCCCCTACTGGCCTCAATAGAGACTCGGAAGCTCGGGATTATTCAGGCAAAACGGTGACAGGTAAGAATCCAATGAAACCAAATGAAATGCGCCCAGCCCGCTGGAAATCAGGACACGAAATCGAGTCCCATCACCCCGCCACTGAGCAAAGGAATGCTATTTCATATTTCAAGCAATTTCTACTTATACAGAAACAGGACAGTAGGTCCAAATATAAGGAGGAGTTGGGGTGGGAGAAAACCCAGGGCAAAGGATTTGGTGGTCAGAGGCCGAAGGTCACCTGAGGACCCAGGGGGGCTTGCCGGGTCGCTCGGCCCCTTGGCCGAGGTGTGGGGACCCCCAATGTCCGCGAGCATGGAGTCAGCAGAGTCTCTGAGAAGAGGACATCCCAAGCTCGGACACCCAGATTCGATGTGTTCCATTTCGCAGTGGTTGTCGCCTGACGATGGTCCTCAGGTATCCGAATTAATGAGCTAAGGGACAAGGCGGGGGACAAGGGCTGTGCGGTGCAAAGGACCCGGGAACCTGGAATATCTGCTACCCTCAGCTGCTTCCTTCCCTAGACAGATACCCTCCTGTCCAGTAAAGCAGGATGTGGAAGCAGAAACCGTGTCTCGCTTACAGAGTGAAAGAAAATGGCTTTGATCCCAACTAAATGGAAAGGTCCCACCGAGACTTGAACTCGGATCGCTGGATTCAGAGTCCAGAGTGCTCACCATTACACCATGGAACCACAACAGCACTCTTTGCTCGCCTCTCTATAGGTTTGCAAATCCTTTCTTCAGCTTCCATTGTACCCTAGAATTCCTTCTCCGAGTGCTTTTCCTTGTCAGACAGGATGCAGGTGCCATCACTCTACAAGGGGAGGAGGAGTCGCGCCCCCCACCCCTCCCCTTCTCTCTGCTCATTCCGTTAGGATTGTACTTCAGAGAATGAAATTAAATCCACTTTGAGATTAAGGACATGCGAGAGTGTTTTAGGCCTCCTGCAAACCCACCTGTTCCTCCTAGGTTGCTAGGATTTCCTACCATGACATAAAATTCCTGCCCCACCCCCTAAAAAGTTTTTCTTTACCCTTCTTTGTAATTGTCCTCTTCCCATTAATTATCCAGAGAGCTGATGACCTTCAGAAGCGGATTTGGGAGTCACTGTGATTCCTCCTTTTCCCCTCCTTTATCCCCATCCCTTTTTTCTCTTTTCGTCTTATTCCCCATTTTCCTCTTCCTCCGCCTCCCTCACTACTACCACTCACTTTTCCCTGCTTCTTGATCTCTATTCAGCACAGATTATCAGAACAAGGGGAAGGGTGCCACTGTCAGAATGGAAGGTGAGGGAACGCTGTACACCAACGCAAGCCGCATACTGCTTCTAAGGTCAGAACCCTGAGCGGGTCTTCGCTGGGGAGATAGAATGAGACGGCCCCTGCTGAGTGAGCGTCCCCAGGCAGTCCTCCCCTGGGCAGCACGGGCCTTAGGCTGGCACAGAACAAATGCGGAGCTAAGGCGATTCACAAAGGTGAAGAACCTCGGGTTCCGCAGGGCTTACGGCTGACTCGCCAGGTCCAGCAAAATCCACCCACCTTGCATAATTCTCCTTTAATACCCCAATTGAGAAACGGCAACAGTTGCCCTCATCGCCCCCTTGTGGCTACATCGGGCACGGAGTACAACGACCGGAGCTGCTAGAGCAGCTGCCAGCTGCCTGGCAGAGAAGTGGAAAGTCCAACAAAGACTGAGGAAATACAGAAAGAAATAGGTATGCTCCTCTTTCCTGGGTACAAGCAGTGTTGAAAAACTATCTGGCATTTATCTGGCATTTTAGGATTCAGAACATGAGTCTCCATAGTCATTGGCAGGCGGAAGAAAAACTGACTTACAAGGACCTCTATCCTGCTACTAGCCCTTCCACCTTCAAACTTTCAATTGTATGGCCAGTACCTGTGCACAAACCCAACATCAGGGCATTTGGACATTCGTAACTCTTGAGTGGAGGATCAGATCTTGGAGAGGTCCCCTAGTCTGTTTAGTGGGGAATTAGTGAGCCAAGAGTGGCAGTTTATATATGATTAGCAGTGGTTGCTCTAGGAGAAATGAGTATGAAGGAGCAGAATTTAATATTTGTCTATATTTTTTATCATGTGAGTAACTTACAAAAAGAACACATCCATGTGTTCCTTGTGTTTAAAAAGATACAGGAAGAAAATAAGAAAAAAGAAAGATGATTCAGATGCCTATTAAAGGTAATTTAATTGGGGAGGGTGAGGAATTTAGAGAGACAATACTGAGAGCAGCCAAAGTCCTGATAAGATCCTAGGGAATAAAGCTGGAGCTCTACACAGACAGCTGGAGCAGAGGAAGGTGATTTGGGCACTGGACTAAGCAACCTCCTCCTGCAAATGACTTCTTTTGGAATCCATCCCCACCCACTTCTTCTCTAAATGGCTTTCAAAAATACCTTCCCCTTCCTAAGGCTGGTCTGTACTTGTAGAAATACTATTTCATCACATGGGTTAATGATTTCTTAATAACTTGACCCTATTTCCCACATTAAGAATGACCCAGTCACATATAAACACAAGGGAGCACATTGCAGCCTTAAATGAGAGGAGCTTCTCTTGGCACTGGTACGGATATGGTTTTTTATGTGAGGGGGGAAAAAAGCAAGGTACAAAGCACTGTGTCAAGGGAAAAGGGGGTTAGATAATATTAATTAGATATATTGTTTCTTCAGGAACACTATTTTGCAGAAAATGGAGTGTTTTTTAATCTAAGGGTATATGGGAATGGATCTAAGGCACAGAAGTAACAAGAACTTTCAGGGCTGGAGTTGTGGCTCAATGGTAGAGCCCTCACCTAGCATGTGCAAGGTAGTGAGCGGGTGCTGTTCTCAGTACCATATGAAAAATATGTAAAATGGAGACATTGTGTCCAACTATAGCTAAGAGTATTTTTAAATGACTTTTATAAGTATATCTTAATCTAGTTATTTTTAAAACCATATCAATATTTTATGTATCCCAAAAAGAGTGGAAAGGATAACCTTAAAAACAAAAGCAGAACAAATGAACAATATATCAAATAAAAACATAACCACATAAAATTTAGTTCAAATAAATTTAGAAGGCAGTGGTTGTCTGTCTATAGTGGAGTATATCCTGAGGACATCTTGAACTGTATTTAGTAGGTTTATTGGTGGCAGAGGAATTGGTATAATAATTCTGAATCAGTTTTGTAAGCCATACAGGATAGAGTAAATCAGTAAATGCTTTGAATTTTCTCTGGAACAAGGTTATCAACTTTGGCAGAGGAGGACAAAACTATGAAATGGGAAAAGTTAGAGAAGAACCCTATGGTGTTGGGTTGGAATTGTAGATAGCTATATCAATTCATGATACCCACTGTTAGAACCTTGAAGCAATGGTATCCAAGCAGCAGTGAGCATATATAGTGCCCATGCCTTGTTTTCTGAATACCATTTCCTACTAAAGGAAAGTCAGATTCCTTGTCTAAAAAAAAAATCTGTGCTTTGGGGTTGGGGAAATAAAATTGCAAGATGAACTTGGAACACCTTCTTGTGCCCAAAGATTAATAGGGACATTTCCTAAGGTCACAAAGGCCTACTAGAAGTCCCTCGAGTCCAATCAAAGACCACTGGAACATCAAAAATATAACTATAAGGTATTGCAACATGTCGAATAAAAAACGATTCCATATAATATTCTTGCTATATACACATAGTGGAATCCATGTAGCATCCTTACAGAAAAAAGGGAAAACTGCTAAATAAAATATCAGTCAGATCATGAAAGAAATAATAAGGCTGTCTTTGTTCAAGAATCCAAGTTTATAAGTAATGTTCAAGTTTTAATTTATTTTAGAAGATGAGTGATAAGCAAGATGCACCTGATCTTTTTTATTAACTATGTTTTTTTGTTGTTGTTGTTGTTTGTTTGTTTGTTTGTTTGTTTTTTACTGTAGAGTATGGTTTACATGATCATTCCTAGTAATGGTAGTCCAAAAGGTTTTGCTACCCTAGTTCCTCTCTGAAGCCAAAATTTTACTCCTGAGGCATGGTTTCATTTACCTAAGTTCCTAGCAATTTTCTGGTTCAACATAATTACTCTGAATTTTTATTTGACAAATTTTATTTATATAGCTATAAAAGAAGTGCTAATTATGGGGCTGGGTTGTAGTTCAGTGGTAGAGTGCCTGCCTTGGTGTTAAGCACTGGGTTCAATCCTCAGTACCACATAAAAATAAAGGTATTGTGACCATCTACAACTTAAAAGATATTTTGAAACAGAAGTGCTAATTATGTACATAATATCCTTGGTAATATATAGGCAATATAACTACATACTAAAGACTGAGAATTAACTTCTTTTTGGAAGCTTTGTAAAGTCTATAGGTCGTAATTTACTGTTTTGGGTGCGAGCAGTATTTTCTTTTCAGTTTTACTAAGATTAAGGATTCACAATCAGTATTTACCAGGATTTATCTGTTTCATCTAAAACCATAAGGCTCCTTCCTCCCTGCCCACTCACATTCTTTAATGTTGCAAGCCAATAGGAAGAAACATCTTTTACTACCTATAGTAGAGTCTGGGATTCTGTAAACCATACACCAGGTAAGAGACCATTTCTGTGACAGGACCTGGCAGGCATCATTTCTATAGATGAAGCATAGCTCTTTTTCCTTAATAGCGAACTTTCATGCCAAATTAAATAAGACTTGTGCCTTGGTCATGGATATAATACATTTAATTATGTTATTGTTTTAGTTTTCTGTTGCTGTGACAAAATACCTGAGAAAATCAATTAGAAGAGGAAAGACTTGTTTTGGCTCTTTGTTTCAAAGGTTTCAATCTATGGCCTGCTGGCTCCATTGTTTCTGGGCCTGAGACAAGGAAAAATATGATGGCAAAAGTGTCTACAAAGAAGGCAGCTCACCTCATGGTGGCTGGGAAGCAGAGTGAGGAGAGTGAGGAAAGGGCGTAGGTCAAGATATACCCTTCCATGGCATACCCCCAGTCACCTACTTCCTCCTACTAGACCCCCACCTCCTACAGTTTCTACCACTTCCTAATTCATCAATGGATTAATTCACTGATGAAGTTAGAGCCTCATGATCCAACCACTTCACAGAAGGTCCATCTCTGAATACTGCTTCATCAGGAACCCAACCTTTAACATATGAGCCTAAAGCAATCCTTAGCAGAAAGAGTGAAGCAGGGGGTATTGCAATACCAGATCTTCAACTCTACTACAAAGCAATAGTAACAAAAACAGCATGGTATTGGCACCAAAATAGACAGGTAGATCAATGGTACAGAATAGAGGACACGGACACAAACCCAAATAAATACAATTTTCTCATACTAGACAAAGGGGCCAAAAATATGCAATGGAGAAAAGATAGCCTCTTCAACAAATGGTGCTGGGAAAACTGGAAAACCGTATGCAACAGAATGAAATTAAACCCCTATCTCTCACCCTGCACAAAACTCAACTCAAAATGGATCAAGGACCTCGGAATCAGACCAGAGACCCTGCATCTTATAGAAGAAAAAGTAGATCCAAATCTTCAACATATCAGCTTAGGATCAGACTTCCTTAACAGAACTCCCATAGCACAAGAAATAAAAGCAAGAATCAACAACTGGGATAGATTCAAACTAAAAAGTTTTCTCTCAGCAAAGGAAACTGTCAGTAACGTGAAGAGAGAGCCTACAGAGTGGAGAAAATCTTTGCCACTCATACTTCAGATAGAGCGCTAATTTCCAGAATATATAAAGAACTCAAAAAACTCTACACCAAGAATACAAATAATCCAATCAACAAATGGGCTAAGGAAATGAACAGACACTTCACAGAAGAAGATCTACAAGCAATCAACAGATATATGAAAAAATGTTCAACATCTCTAGTAATAAGAGAAATGCAAATCAAAACTACCCTAAGATTTCATCTCATCCCAATTAGAATGGCGATTATCAAGAACACAAGCAACAATAGGTGTTGGAGAGGATGTGGGGAGAAAGGTACACTCATACATTGCTGGTGGGACTGCAAATTAGTTCAGCCACTCTGGAAAGCAGTGTGGAGATTCCTTAGAAAACTTGGAATGGACCTACCGTTTGACCCAGCTATCCCACTCCTCGGCCTATACCCAAAGGACTTAAAATCAGCACACTGCAGATACAGCCACATCAATGTTCATAGCTGCTCAATTCACAATAGCCAGACTATGGAACCAACCTAGGTGACCTTCCATTGATGAATGGATAAAGAAACTGTGGTATATATATACAATGGAATATTACTCAGCTATAAAGAATAATAAAATTATGGCATTTGCAGGCAAATGGATGAAATTGGAGAATATCATGTTAAGTGAGATAAGCCAATCTCAAAAATCCAAAAGAGGAATGATGTCACTGATAAGCGGATGATGACACTTAATGGGGGGTGGGAGGGGGACAGGAATGGAGGAAGGAGGGACTGTATAGAGGGAAAAGAGAGGTGGGAGGGGTGGGGGGGAAGGAAAAAAATAAAGGAATGAATCAAACATCATTACTCTATGTAAATGTATGAATATGCAAATGGTATGCTGTTACTCCATGTACAAACTGAAACAACATGTATCCCATTTGTTTACAATAAAAATAAATTTAAAAAAAAAACTAAAAAAAAAAAAAAAAACGTGGTACAACACTGCCTTCTAATGGGTAGAAAAAGAGCTGCAGCCTCCTGGGCGCCCGCTATCCATTGGCTTCCCCAGGTCCAGGAAATGATTAGCTTGTGAGGGTGTTTGCTTTCAGAAGCAGGCGCTCTCTTGTTCAGTCCTTTCCTAAAGCCAAGTACTCAATCTTCACCCACACATAGCACCTTCCCTGAATCAATCCTCAATGGCTGCACCACACCCTCCTTCACACACACTCTCTCCCACATCTGAGATGGCTGTGTCTAGGCTGGGTACTGAGAGCAAACCCCTTGATCCTGTCTACACCCTTCACCATCCCTCAAGGAGAAGGCCTGGGAACAAACGGCCGCCATGCAGAGCCCCGCCAACCTGGCTTCATTCAAACTAGTGAAACCAGGCATGAGGATATTTCGGTGCTTAGCTGGATTTTGCAACTAACCAGGGAAGGATGTAGTACATTCATTGTTGGGGAGTTTGTAGTATGTAACAATAGAGAAAGGTTATTCTTTTTTTTTTTTCCTAAATATTTTTTTTAGTTGTCAATGGACCTTTATTTGTTTACTTATATGCAGTGGTGAGAATTGAACCCAGTGCCCCATACATGCTAGGCAAAAGCTCCTCTGTGCTACAACCCCAGCACTGATCATGGTTTTTGAGACTTGCTGAAAGTGAAAAAACACCTCATAACTAAGTAACCCAGCAGAATGTGCATCATCCAGGCCTCCTGCTGCAGGAAGAGCCCACCAGTCTGGGGAACACCCAAAGGCCACCTATATAAGCCATCTTGGATCAGCTTCCTGGCAAGAAGGGCTTTGTGACAAGAGTTCCCCTTTTCTCTTGTTGAGCTAGCTTTCCAAATAAAGTCACCTTCCTTGACTCAACACCTTGCCTCTTAATTTAATTGGTCAATCGTGGGACAGGCAGCCAGACTGTAATTCCAGCAGCAATACAAGGTGCATTGATTTTTTTTTTTAATTTAAGCAAATTTGAGTCCTTCAACTGGTATCAGATAAACAAACTGTTGCATCTATACTATGGAATTCTATTCTGCAATAAAAAAGTAACCAACTACTGATACACACAACAAAAGGAACTTTTTGTTTCAAATATATTATTATTTTGAGCACAGAAAGATTAAAAAAGGGATGTAGCTTAGTGTGGTGCACATGGGCAAGACCCTGGGTTGAATCCCCAGTATATTGGGGGGAGAAAAAAAGGCTACTGACAACTCCATTCATATGATGCCCTAGGAAAGCAAAACTATAGCAATAGAACAAACAAATGGGTGGTTGCCAGGGTGTAGGAGGGGTTGGTCACAAAGGGGCAGCACCCAGGGTCTGTTTGAGTGATTAAACTGTCTTATCTCTTGTCTGTGGTGGTGGCGACGCAACTGATGCATTTGTACCCCAAAAAGATGAATTTTACTATTTGTAATTCTACTTCATAAAACTCATTGTTGAAATAAAACAATAAAAAAGGGACATCAGGAAAAAAAAGAGAAATATGTGTACATATATATGTCCAAGAACCAATGAGCACCCCCCACTCCCCCCCCCACACACACACACAAAAGAAATTCTTAATGAAAAATTAAGGAATCATTTCCACTGAGGTGGTCAAAATTGTCAGTTAGGATATATGTTCACTGTAGTGCTCAGTGGGCTGCCCTGCGAGGAGTCTCAGTGTGGTAGGTCCGCAGGTGCAGACACTCCCCACGTGAACCGGCTGGGTGTCACCTGGCCCAGGCAGGCAGCAGGTAGGCGCTGGGTTTGCCGTGCAGCCTGGATCTCCATTAGGGCTGCCTACAACCAACTCACCCTACGACCTCTTGGGGCTCTTTCCTGGGCTGTTGGGCACAGAACACGCCTGCTGGGGAAGGCAAGGAGGCGTGACAGTACCCCCAGTTGTCAGTCTGCCATCTTAGCCAGCCATTGGTCCAGTTGTCAGTCCGCCATCCTATCCAGCCATTGGTCCACTTGTCAGCTTGTGCTTGGCAGTCATTGGCTTAATCCGTTGCCCGCAAATTTCAGCTGCTCAGCAATTGGCCCGATCATCCTTAGCCTGGGAAATTCAACTACTTAAGCCAAGCTCCTCCACCATGCTCTCTGGCGTTCTCTCTCTCTCTCTCTCTCTCTCTCTCTCTCTCTCTCTCTCTCTCTCTCTCTCTCTCTCTCTCACTCTCTCTCTCTCTCTCTCTCTCTCTCTCTCTCTCTTTCCATTTGTTCTTGAATGTTCTTGAACTATCTACTGAGCATGAGTATAAGGGCAAAGGGTTGTTTAAACCTTCCTCTTTTTGTGTTGCTTACCAAGTTGCCAGTTGGAGTTCAAAAATTCTCTGCTTCCCTTCTCACCAGTAGGAGGTAGGATGGGATGGGAAGTCTTGTCACAGCTGGAGTTCTGTCAGCACAGACCAGATCACTGCACTCCCAGGGTGTGGCTGCTGCAGAATTCTTTTTTTTTTTTTTTTTTTTTCCTCTGAGGAGCCAGGGATTCGAACCTTGGCCCTTGGGCATGCTAGGTGAGCACTCTCCAAAATGAGCTATTTCTTCAGCTCATGTTGCAGGGTTCTAAGAGTGGAATTTCTGAAGGTGGGGCTTAGGTCTAATAAGGTCTCAGGGGTGATGACTGCTCTGGAGAAACTGGATCAACACGTGGGGCTCAGCGCTTACCCTATCTCTGCTGGGAGTCTGGATTACAGGAGTCACCACTCAGTCGGACAGGGAAGCCAATCCTTCACATCCTCTGCTGCCCATGGACACAGCCTTTCCAGGCTTCTTGGGTTTGGTCCTTGAGCTTAGACACCTACTTATTCAAATTCCTGACCTGGTTCTGCAAGCCATCAGACTCAAAGGGGAAAGTGAGTCAGGCTCCCCTTCACCTTTCCGGCTTGAATTCCCCTGGGTAAAATATCCTCTGTGCTCCAAAGCAAGGGGTGGGGGGCAGTTGTCTAATAGAAAAGCTAAAACAGACAGATGGACAGAGAGGGCACCAACTGATGACAGTGAGGAGCTTGTAGACAGGGGAAGAGATAAGGAAAGGAGAAAATTCCAAAGACCATAAAAAGAACAGGCCAAAACTCCCCCAATGGATTCCCAGCTCTGGGGCCCCTTCTCTTCAGAAAAGTCTATCTCTGTTACCTTTAGCAATAAACCTGCTTCTTGCTTGCTATCTGTGTGTCCTATTCTTCAATTCTGTGCTGAACAGAGACAACAAACCCAGCACCCCCGATAGTAACATAGCTGCATTTGCTCAGATCTCCCAGTTCCTGCAGCACATGCTGCAGCGTGACCACCTCAAGATGGCTCCCGCCTCAGCTCTTCGGCACCAGTTGGTAAATACCATGCAAGGTACAACCTCTGGATCAGCTTTGGGGGCAGGCTGCTTTTCTGATCTCAGAATTTTTCTTACTAAATCTGTTGTGCTTCTCTGCATTCTCCCTTTTTTTTTTTTTTTAATTACTTGTTTATTTTGTACAGACTGCATTTTGATTCCTTGTACACAAATGGGGTACATCATTTTGTTTCTATGGTTGTGCACGATGTAGATTCATACCATTCGTGTAACCATACATGTACATAGGGTAAGGATGTCTGTCCCATTCCACCATTTTTCATACCCCTCCTCCCTCTCATTTCCCTCTACATAATCTTGTATCCAAATTTCTGAGTCTCTAAGATACTTTGATGGCCCAATACTGTTTTAGTGAAATCACTCTTTCACCAACCTCTCAAGCAGTATTTCTGCTGCTTGGATCCCAGTTCAGACTTCCCCTAACCCTTGAATTTCCCTGCACTGTTTATTTTTAAAGGTCTTTTTTGTTTGTTTCATTTTGAGTGGTTTGTGTTGTTTTGCAATTGTTAGCACAAAAAGACTGATGTGGACACTAACTTCGCAGATCATCTCTTCATTCAGGAATGAAGTCTCCTGCAGGACTGGATGAAGGGTGGGAACGGGGTGACGCTGCTGGACCCACTCTCCTGGTGGAAAATGGGCTACTGAATAAAAGAGGAGACTGGGTTTATATAGGTTATACTGTGAGGGGACTTAAGTAATGAGCATGTCTGCTTGAGCACTCAGGAATTTGGGGTTCGTCTTACTGGGTGAAATGGGAGGGGTTCTGGGGTCAACAGTTTGAGCACTCAGGAAACGGCTTTGTGAAAATTTGAAAATTCATTTTTACTGGGCAGTATTCTTACTTGGAGAAGAATGGAGGGTCTGGGGTCAATGTTCAGTGCTTATCTCTTTCCCTTTGGGTTCCCATTGTACAGCCACTGGGAAAGGATTTATCTGGGGAAGGACCAATGCTTTGGATTCCTTTCTATGGGATTGTTCTGTAATCGGGAAGGAATGCACTGGGAAAGGAACAATGCTATTAATGTAAGGCTTTCTTTTTCACTCCCTTTTCTCAGGCCTCACTATTTTGGGGTTTTTCATTTTCTATATCCAACAGCAATATCTAATGTTTATCTGAGTATTTTTCCTCTCATGATTTGTAGTTCTCATCTCTTGAAGCTCAAGTGGTATAAATATGTACATGTGTGGACATATAATCTTTCCAAATATGTAGAAGAAATTATATTTTTCAATATCCATTGTCTGCTGTGTCTAATCCCTGTAAGTTTTGAGTCAATTTATTTTTTTCTCATTACTTAAATTTCCTCTTTTTTGAATGCTTCATAATTTTTTATTGGATCTCAGATATGGTAAATTTTATCTTGCTCGGCGCTAGGTATTTTTGTTTTCTGTAAGTATGTTTGAGCTTTGTTCTGGCATGCAGATATGTTGAATTAACTTGATCCCCATGACTTGGCATTTTAAGATTTAGATTTTGCTTTAGTTTTTTTTTCTATGATCACTGTGACAAATTACAGCAAATTCAGTGGCTTAAAACAACACAAATTATCATACACTTCTTTGGTTTCTAACTCCAAAACGGGTCTCTCTGGGTTAAAATTAAAGCCTTTCTTTCCTGGAGGCTCTAGGAGAGAATCCATTTCCTTAATTTCCAGCTCCCAGGGGCTACCTACATGGCTTGGTTCATTATCCTCTTTTTCCAACTTCAAAGTCAGCAAATAGGTCAAGATCTTTTCATATCACATCACTCAGAGCTTCTTCCATTTATAGTTGGGTCCAACTGAATAATCCAAGCAAACTCCCCATTTCAAGCTAACCTTAATTCCATCTGTAATCTTAGTTACACTTTGGCATATAAGCTAACATAATCATAGATTCTGGGAATGAACACAAGATATCTTTGGAGGGTCAATTTTATGCCTACTATCAGCATTCAGTCTTGAGGGAAATGTTCCCTACTACTAATGGAAAATTCTTATTTGGTACTCCATGTCCTCAACTTAGGCAGTTCACTAGACTGTAAATTCATAACTTAGAAATTTCCAGTCATAACTCAGAAATATTCTCAGGGTAGTAAGCTGAGGCAATCAATTAAAGGGTCCACCTCATTTGTTTTCCATATTTCAGAGGTCATCCTTCTTCATTCCTTGTTATTTAGTATCTATGGTAGTTTGAATGTATCTCCCAAAAAAGTATGTTACAAAATTAAATTCCATTATCATAAAATTAAGAGGTGATTAGGCCATGAAGATTCTGCCTCATTAATGGATTAATACTGTTACTGTGGGAGTGGGTTTATTATCATAGGATTGAATTCCTTATAAAAGATTGAGTTCCACCCTCCACATGGGATGACATAGCACAAAGGCCCTAGTCAGATACTAGCCCCTTGTTCTTGACCTCCTAGTCTCCAGAACTGTAATAAATAAATGTTTTACACGTGTATGTGTACATATATATGTAGTGTGTGTGTGTACCTGGGATTGAATCTAGAGGTACTTAACTAGAGCCATGTACCCAGCCCTTTTTAAAATTTTTGAAACAGTTCTCACTGAGCTGCTTAGGACCTCGCTAAGTTAGAAACTGCTGGCCTTGAATTTGTGTTCTTCCTGCCTCAGCCTCCAGGGTTGCTGGGTTTGCAGGTATGCATCACCATGCCTGGCTTCTTTGCAAATTTCTGAATCTTCAGTATTCTATTATTGCTGCACAAATAGACTAAGACAACGTCTGAAAACTATTGGTTCATATATTGTGTTTGGAATGTTGTTTTTGGTGGCAGGGTAAATCTAGTTCATGATATTCCATCTTGCCTAGAAGTCTTCCTAGTAATTTTTGATTGGCTGTCAATCATGGTAGCTCTTTACCATGTTGAGAGGTGGATATTTTTGATTCTGACAGGTATCCTTGAGTTTTGTTCTGGTATACAGTTTGCTTCTTCAAAAACATTTTGGGAAGCTCTTTAGTTATAATACTCTACCTTACTTCAATACTTGCAAAATGTTTTAGAACCATGTGCTTCAGTTGACTCTCCTTGCTTTAGTTAGTCTTTATGACCTTAACATCATACATCTTTAAGATTTTACTCTGCTTCTTATAAGCTTTTGTGGTGTCTCTCTGTACTTCCCATATAGTAAATGTCCTTTGGGGGAAAACTGGCTGCACATCTGAAGTCCCTCAAGTTTCCAACCAGCCCTCTATTATCTCATACTGCTAGTAGCTTTATTATCTTATCAGATATCCTCTGGCTAGGCAAAGGTCATACACAGTCCAGACCCATAATCAGCAAATGGTTCTAGAGGATAAAATGACTATTGATCTCAGTTCACCTTGGACAGTTCTACCTTTTCTCCTGAACTTTTAGTTCATCTAGTTGTAGTTGCTACCACAGTTCTCTGCTGCATCTGAAAATAAGATGCTACTCCTCAGAATCCTCTGAGCCCAGACTAGCTCTTAATCTGGTGGATCTCTGGATTGTCATTTCCTTTTATTTCATCTATAGATACTCTTAACTGTAAATTACTCTCCCAATCTATAGAATGCAACTCGGCTAATTGGAAGGAAACACCACCTTCAGGTAATCACAAACATTTACAAACATTTGTGTATTTAAAATGTTCTTAGCCTGTCCAGATTCCCTCTCTCTTATTTTCTAAGGCCCTATTAAGGACAACACCCATGACACTATTCAGTTCTAACCCCCAACTTGTAATTGTGACCCAGAACTACAATTTTGTAATTGATAACAGAAATCCCTGAAAACAAGAAGATAGAGCTATAGGGTCACAGTTCTCAGTTATCAAGGGAATGGAAGTCACAATTTCCCCCCTTAAGATCCAGGTACACAAGTCTGCAATAATCTTGACTCCTTCAGGTACCCAAAATCTTTACTTGATCTTCTCATAAACTGTCACTATTAAGGACTTTGGAAGCAGTAGTGAAGGGAAATTAGATCCCAAGTAGTTGAGAAGTATGTGGAAACCTACTTGGAGTCTTAAAATACATAGCATACTACCTTACGCCTTCTGATTTCTGACAAAAGGAAACACTCAAGACTCTTTCAGAATATGAATGAGTGTATGAAAAGTGCTAACTGGACAGAAAACATGAAGAAGTTTATCTTCAGTCAATTTAAGTGCCCTGGAGACAGGGGATGTTAGGTAAAGGCAGGTGGCACTCCATAACTGCGTATGTGCTGCTGGATGATTACCACAGAGGCCAGAGGGAAAGGGAAAGAGAGATTCAGGATGTCCCTGAACCACCTCTGTCATTGGTCCTTGTCACTGCAGGAGAGCCAGGGTGGGTTTAGAAAGGAGAAAGCAAAAGGCCACAAGTCAAGTAGACCAGAAAAAGATGCTTTAGAAAGCACACGCCAATTCAAGTTTGGCCTTGATGGAATCATCGTCATTTTTTTCAGTGACTAAGCCACATGTTTAGAACATTCTTCCAGAGGCGGTGTCCATATCTCATCTACCACTAGTCTGCAGGCATTGTCTGGGCTTGCTAGAGGTTTGTGGTTAACTATTTTGCTCCATTCCTATTATCACCATTTTTCTTACATGTTCTTCTGTGTTATATCTCCATTCCCTCATTAACTCCCTTGTTAAACTGTGGTCACTCCCACATTGTCATCTCTTCTCACCCTTAAGAAAGTTCAACTCAGTTGAATCTTTAGAGAACTAAATACAGGGGAGCATGGCTGTTTTAGGAAAAGAAGTCCAGAAGCCAGCTATATGAAAACCCTGTGAAATAAAGTGACAAGATCCAAGAATGAACATATTACACTCATGGCCCTGAACAAGACCATCTTAAGGATATCTGATCTGCTGTCAGAATGAAGTATATAATCTATTTTCATACAATGAAGTATATAATTTGACAGAGAAAGCAAGCTATGGAGAGTCCAGGATAATGTTCTTCAACCCTAAATGTCTATTACAATCACCTGAGGGAACTTAAAAAATATGTATGGACCACACATCAGAGATTTCCATTTAATTGGGGTGAAGGTAGTACACTGGGCATTAATGTTTACAGAATCTCCAGAGGTGATATAAATGTGCAGCTGGGAATGACAATCATTGGTCTAAGATCTCAGCTAATCTCACAGCATAATAGCTAAATGTGCAAAGTTTAGAAAAAACACTGAAAATAAAGTCACTGACTTGGTTTACATTCCCATAATTAACGATGGCATAGTCTGGAACAAAAAGAGGAGGAAATATGGCAGACGGAAGGACATCACTAGTGTACCTGCAGCCATGAATTCTTCTCTTTATCCAAATGTGTCTGTCTGGCAATTTACATTCTTCAGATTCTGAGATTATCAAGGCAGACAGATCTTGACACTATAGTCAGCAATCAATAAGTAACTCCAATATTATTGCTGTATAATACTTTTATTAAAGTTTTAATGAAAAAACCCCACATTTCTGTATGAGTTACATCATATAATTTTCAGGCATTTCAGAGTCAAGTGACAAATTACATGGAGAAAAGCTTTAAAATCCATACTTGTATTCCACTCCTTTGTGAAATATTAAAAAGCAGCCTCCGTACCTTAGCATTAAAGGTTACAAAAAAGCACCACTTAAAGGATCTCACATATTTTATTCCCTTCAAATCATAGTCTTTATCCTCCCTTTATGGCAGACAGAGCTATACTCCTTCCAAATGCTTTAGTGTAATACCAATCAACATCTCCAGTTCACCAAAATTCAAACAAGTCTCACATATGAGACCCAGTGCAGGGCTTAGGACTAATCAACAATGAGCTTTGGCTGTCCTAAAACCACAAGGTGGGTAAGGTGCTCTGTAAAGGGGAATAGAAAACAAGTAAGATGATCAATGTCTAACAATACAAGTATCCCTTGACCATCTAACCTTAAACCTATAAAATCCAGAGTTTGGTATTTCACATCAATCTTACTGAAAAAGTACTGTGCTACATATAATTAAATATAAGTAAATACCAACTAATGTAGAAGCCAATAAAAATTTATTTTTTAATGAAGTTTATTCACTCCAAAGCACAAGTAAGAAAAACAAATCACACAAGGCCCAAATGAGGATCCTGGAGGGATTCCATGGCTCATAATTGGATTATACAAGTAACAGACTTGAAGTTTTTTTTCTTCCTTCCTTCCTTCTATTATAATTTTTTAAAAGATTTGGCTTTTTACTCCAAAAGTGTAGTTTCATTGCAGAAATCAGTCTTTCAATCTCCAGTTGTGATTGGCACTTAAGGAAAGACAAATGCCTACACCCATAAAGTTCTGAAAGACCCTTACTCCTACCAGGTCCTTCATCCCATGGGTAACTGGAGTCAGCAGCTCCTGGTAGAAGATAGTAAAAACTTGGCTTTAAGGATGAGTCAGAATAATATGTGAACAAATTATAGTTCTGCTTATAAGCTCATGCCCCAAATTGCTAGAATGTGAGGATGTAGAAATCTCTGAGAATAGAATATATTTCAAACACACAAACATAGACTATTGCATATCATTTTAAATTGAGGTCAAAATTTTGAAAGCCCTATTTCCCCAATAAAAGCAGGGAATTCTATCATTAGTGTTTCTCCTTCGTTTACACCCCAAATTACTATAAACCCAGTCTTGAGATATCACTTCTTTCCAAACTCCACTTCACTTTAGCAGCATGCATAGAATACTAACACTTTTCAAAAGTTTTATCTGAAATCCATTAGATTTACAAGGACTAAAAATAACTGAAAAAAATGTGTGGGCCTGGCTTGTCGGATCCTCTCAGAAACATCTCTTGGATGACTGTTTTACACGTTAATCATACAAGCATGTGTTAAAAAAAAGTCAGCACTATTGAGGGTACGTATGCCCTGCAGGGGTGTTGCCTACTGTGGTTAAATCTCATTCAAGTCTGAGCTTAACGCAACCTACTAACTTTGGTGTGGAAGTTTTCCATACCAGTGAGATGACTAACCTATGTATTTTATGTAACATTTAACTTTAGACTCTGGTAGAGTCTGTCTGACAAAAGAAGTTAAAGCAACAAACAGGAACAAGAAGCAAAGGAAAGATGTTCCACATAATGCTAAGTTTTGTACAATGAGATCCAAGGATGTATCACCAGGTTGTGTCTGATTTAAATTTTTTATAAAAATTATTTTCAGTTGCTTAATTCTTTATTTTCCTGATCTTACTCCTCAACTCACTCTTCCTTCTTTTCCCCTCAATCACAAAACCATATTGCTATTGTTTAAGGGTCAGCCCACCTTTAAGGGCTATTTTCTTATCCTGCCAACTTTGACTCAGCAAAATTCCTAGAGGTCAAAAAAAAAAAAAAAAGTTAAAAATTTATTTTTGCCTTTACTCATTTTCAAGCTCTAACATTCTCTTCTAAAGAAAATAATCTATCCCTTTAAGTTATCATTATAAAAGGGGAGTGAATTGTACTTTAGGCTACCTTTCTTCCCTGTCCAGAATAGTTTCTTGGTGATAGACCAAAACAGGGTATCTCAGGGCCATTTATTAGCAGGATAGAAAAGGGACAGTGTTGAAGTAGTCATTACCCAATTCCCTCTACCCATTCCCTTCCATACCCACTGATAGGTACCCATTTCACATCTGGCTGAACGATAAGAATTTGGGAAATAAATCTGTACATTTCCAGATTTTACCAGCAACAAAACCTACTCTCATTAGAGCCAGACCCAACTGACAAGAAGCCTCTGGCCTGAGACACATTGAAGAGATTTCTTTTTCTGTTCCACTTTACTGATAAACCTATGTGGAGTAAAAAGTTTGATACATTAACACAGATAATTGCATTTCAATACTGTTGACAAGAAATGAATACAAATCCTCCATGTAACAACCAGGATTTGAATCCTTCTAGGTGGCCCAATTATTTAATGGGTGTAGAATAAAAACAAAATTCCAGCACGACTGAAGACTATATAGATCCTGAGAGTTGGTTAAAATAGGATTTGGCCTGGATTTTTAAAATGGCACACCACTGACAAAATGGTTTGGACCATAAAAGGTTCTCCACAAAAGCCTTTTGTTGCAGAAGGTGGCTTTGAAAGGCAAAAACAGTACCTACTCTCAGCTTAACTACCACAGCACTTAGTAGTTTGCATTCCCTGGAAAACAACAAGCCCACACCTTACTGCCTCATATCTGGGATCAAAGAGGTCTATATTCCCAAAGAGTCAACTTTGCATGGAAAAAACAGAGGTAGCTAAACTGACCTATAGGTGCCCTTTCAGCGTGGCTGGGCTCATCTTAGCAATCAAGGAGTCTCTCAACCATCAAGTATGGCCTCCTTCGAGGTTGAAAGTTTGACTGCAGTTATCTGTAAAATGGAAGAGCCAAGATACTTGGAAAAAAATGTTTTATCTCTGAACCCCAAGGGTGAATTGAATACTTTTCAGTCCATAAATGGAAATCAGTGACCCTACTTCGTTACTGAACACATTTAAAAAGAAGAGGTAAAAATAAAATAAAAAAAATTATCTTATGACTATTTAGTACAAAGAGCCTTCCAGGAGTACTTCCTTGCTTCTTGGCCTTATACATCTTAAGAGTTAAGGGAATCTATTATGTGTATCAATGAGTCTGTATGAACTTGTACCAAGAGCAGTACTTGGTGTAAAGTTGAACATGGGTCTGGCCATATTAATATAAGAGTGCAGTCTTCTCTGGACTAGAGAAGAAAATCTTAAGGACCATTTATTAAAAGTCTGAAGTTCTTCAATATAGTCTCTTTAAGACCAATGAAAGGGCATATTTTTAATTAAAGAAAAATGCAGGAACCTAAAAATCTTTCACAGATGAAAGTCCTGGAAGTGTTCCCTAGTCCATCTCTTGTGTATGCTCTGAGAAAGCATAGCTGGAAGCAAGGTCAGGCCAAATGGGAAAACTTATGGAAATGCATCATACAGCCAAAGCTGTAGTAGAAATTAAAACAAAAAATAGATCTTCTGCATTATACCTTTTTTAGAAGGTTGAATCATATTTTCTTCAGTAGAAATTTAAAACAAGTTGTAACAAAGTGGCTTAGACCTCTGATGGGCTAAAAAGGAGATCTTCTGACAGCCCTCATCAATAAGGTGGGTCAGGTCCCACACAACTTTTCAAAGGCGTCACTTACTGAGTGAATTTTATATTAAAGGGGTCAGGTATGGGAACTGAAGGAGGCTAGTAAAGGAAGAATGTGAAATGAGAGAACGAAGCCTTCTTGTGAGGCATCTGTTACATAAAAAAAAAACAAAAAACAACAACAACAAAAAAAAAAAAAAACAGAGACTGTGCCACACACTGTGAAAATACAGAGACCCCATGCAAGAGAAGCTGCCCCTGCAAGGCAGAAGCTGTAAGTAGGGCAGCAGTCTAGCCCAAGTCCATTTCTTGGACACCCAAGGTAGCAGTGATAGAATATTCACCCAACAAGGATCCTAAGAGTTTGCTCTTCTTACATTTTAGGAAAAAAACCTCCCCATACAGTTATTCCTGAAGCTTCCCCAAACATGTCTTGGCAAATACCCACAGATAGAAAGAATATATCTAGCTGGGGCTAGGACGCTTCCAGTAACCTTCGTCTCATATATATACGTTTTCTTCTTAAAATAAATTCCATGAACTCATAAAGCTCTCATCTGCAATCAAATGCAAAAGCAGAGCATCCTATTCAGAGGCTCTGAAACACACATATTGGCCTCAAAGCAAATCAGCCTTCCAGTCTCAGGTAAGACTGGTTCAGTTCAAAAGCAAGGGAGAAGCTTCTCCTGAATCCATGGAGGCAAGACAGGATGCCTTCAGATGGGCTTGTACAGCAGCGTAGTGACATACTTCTTCTTGTAGCGATGGGTTGCGCTAAGGACCATCACACTGTCCTGCAAGGGAAAGAAACACATGAAGCTAATTTCTTAGTTCTAGTGGGAGGCAATTGCTCCCAGCCAATAGTCCTACACAGCCATTCACTGTTAACAGAGATAATTTGATATAAACCAACCAAAGAGGTTGGTTTTAGAGTCAGGTCAACTTCAGTTCCAAACTGGACTTCTACTGTTACTGTGGCCTTGGGTAATCTACTTAAGGTCTCTAAGTCTTTTTTTCCCCTCATCATACAGAGAATAACACCCTCCCTTAATGTGGTTTAGATGATTACAGAATATCTGACACAGTACCTGACACATGAAAGGTGCTGAAGAAACTACTAACTTCTTATCTCACTTCCTTCCTCATTTCAAATTCTAATACTGAGCTTAAAACTAGCAAAAAAGGAAATATCCTGGCATTTGTTTCTAGAAGGAAATATTAAATGCAATGAGAAGAAAAATAATCCTTCTAAACAACCATTTCTAAGCTCTAAAGCAGATCTAATATCCAGTAATGTCAGAGTTGAACTAAAAAAAAATCCTGATATAGAGGAAACTGAGGAATCCTCCTCTCTCATTGAAAAGAAGTAGACAAAATCCTCCTTGAAAGATATTCAAGAAGAGTAAGAAGTATCATTTCCCAGAATATGTTACAGACTGTGGATATACCATAGGATGAGATGGCAGGTTTGTGACTTCAATTGACAGTCAAGAAGCAGTTAAAGGAGACAAAATTCAATCAGAAGCCAAAGAACTCAAGTCAATCCAATTTACAAACCTTTCCCCCCATACTGTATTATCCATAATGAATGCATCTCAGGTTAACACTTTGACCAGAGAATGTTGACACAAAGCCTAAATATGACAGAAGGCAGGTAAAAATTCAACTTCAGTTGGGCATGGTGGTGTATGCCTGTAATATTAGTTACTCAGGAGGCTAAGGCAAGTTCGAGGTCAGCCTAGGCAACTTAGCAAGATCCTGTCTCAAAATTAAATAAAAATCTGGGGTGGAGCTCAGGGGTAGAATGCTTGCCTAGCATGCACAGGCCCTGGATTTGATCCCCAGTAAAACACACCAGCACACACAATCCCAGGAAAAATTTTGTAGAAATGAGAAGCAGGTCAAAAAAATCCCTATTTGGTAAACCTGGCATGATAATGCAGAGGATATAACATGGAATTAGGATAAGGAGACTGAACCTCAGTCCTGTCTGTTAATTACTGGCAATGTGGTCTTCTCTGAGCCTTAGTTTATCTATAAAACTGGGGTAAAAAATAATACCTAACAAGGTAATCATAAAAGTGAAATTCAACATTTTTAAATTTTCTATATTACCATATAATCTGTTATAGTTGGCTCTACCAGTGATTTCCCTAATCTAGCTACACACATCTAAGAAATAAAAGCAGTTTGCCAGGCACGCTGGTGCATGGCTATAATCACAGTGACTTGGGAGCCTGAGGCAGGAGGACCACAAGTTCAAAGACATCTTCAGTAATTTAGTGAGACCCTGTCTCAAAATAAAAATAACACAAAAAGGGTTGGGGATGTGACTGGATCTCAATGCTCTTATTTGAAATCTTTGGAGATGACCAGATCTTCAACTCTACTACAAAGCAATAGTAACAAAAACAGCATGGTATTGGTACCAAAATAGAAAGGTAGATCAATGAATGGTACAGAACAGAGGACACGGACACAAACCCAAATAAATACAATTTTCTCATACTAGACAAAGGGGCCAAAAATATGCAATGGAGAAAAGATAGCCTCTTCAACAAATGGTGCTGGGAGAATTGGAAAAACCATATGCAGCAGAATGAAACTAAACCCCTATCTCTCACCTTGCACGAAACTAAACTCAAAATGGATTAAGGACCTCAGAATCAGACCAGAGACCCTGCAGATTATAGAAGAAAAAGTAGGTCCAGATCTTCAACATGTCGGCTTAGGACCAGACTTCCTCAACAGGACTCCCATAGCACAAGAAATAAAAGCAAGAATCAATAACTGGGATAGATTCAAACTAAAAAGTTTTCTCTCAGCAAAGGAAACTATCAGCAATGCAAAGAAAGAGCCTACAGAGTGGGAGAAAATCTTTGCCACTCATACTTCAGATAGAGCACTAATCTCCAGAATCTATAAAGAACTCAAAAACTCTACACCAAGAATACAAATAACCCAATCAACAAATGGGCTAAGGAAATGAATAGACACTTCACAGAAGAAGATCTATAAGCAATCAACAAACATATGGAAAAATGTTCAACATCTCTAGTAATAAGAGAAATGCAAATCAAAACCACCCTAAGATTCCATCTCACCCCAATTAGAATGGCGATTATCAAGAATACAAGCAACAACAGGTGTTGGTGAAGATGTAGGGAGAAAGGTACACTCATACATTGCTGGTGGGGCTGCAAATTAGCGCAGCCACTCTGGAAAGCAGTGTGGAGATTCCTTAGAAAACTTGGAATGGACCCTCCATTTGATCCAGCTATCCCACTCCTTGGCCTATCCCCAAATGACTTAAAATCAGCATACTACAGAGATACAGCCACATCAATGTTCATGCTGCTCAATTCACAATAGCCAGATTGTGGAACCAACCTAGATGTCCTTCAATTGATGAATGGATAAAGAAACTGTGGTATATATATATACAATGGAATATTATTCAGCCATAAAGAATGATAAAATTATGGCATTTGCAGGCAAATGGATGAAATTGGAGAATATCATGCTAAGTGAGATAAGCCAATCTCAAAAAACCAAAGGACGAATGATATCGCTAGTAAGTGGATGATGACACATAATGGGGGGAGGGAGGGGTTAGTGTTAGGGTTAGAGTTAGGGTTAGGGAGGGGGGAAAGAATGGAGGAAGGAAGGACTGTATAGAGGGTAAAGAGGGGTGGGAGGGGTGGGGGGAAGGGAAAAAATAGCAGAATGAATCAAACAACAGTACCCTATGTAAATTTATGATTACACAAATGGTATGCCTTTACGCCATGTACAAACAGAGAAACAACATGTATCCCATTTGTTTACATTAAAAAAAAATGCATATAGATTGGAAGATGGTTACTGGCTTCATGGAGGACTTAGTAAAGAATAATGCTTGATTCAAAGGAAAAAAAAAAAAAAGACCCACTTGCTAAAATGTAAGTTGTTCTTAACCATTACTGTCACCTTCAGCTAAAATGAAGTAGCTGAGCAAGTAAACACTGCACAACATGTTACCCCTAACCTTTCACACAGCTGAGATGTGAGGAACCAAGGACACCACTTACCTTAATAGATAATGCATAGAGATGGTTCAGCATAACATGGTTGGGCTCTGGAAGTAAGGCTGGATCACACTAAGAGACACAAAAAAAAAATAAATAAAAAAGAATATCATTAGTTGTATGGACAAACCATCAGCTTACTCTTTCTCAGAGCTTTCTGGAACTGTTAAGAACACCTTATTGTTATCTCCTTTCAATAGTGTATCCACTCCAGTATGTATCAATAATACATTCTTACTACAGAAAATTTGGAAAATTCTCGGTTTGGGGTAGAAACCCTAAGCATCAAGATCTGCTAATCTTAATAGAGCTAAAACAAAAATCTTGCCTATGGAAGATTTGCATTAAATGGCAAAAATAATCTTAGTGAGAATCAATGAGAATGAATACAGAAGTCAATTACATGCAAAAAAAAATTGTAACTCTTTTGTATATCCCTAAATAAGTATTTCTTATCTCATGTTGGAATAGAAATCTCAGAAATTGGTTCTAGAATACACTGTGGCCCTGATTTTTTCAGGAACAGAGACAACTATAAGTTTTGATTTTAGTTCCTGAAGAAGCTAACAACACAGCCTTGGTAAAAGGACTCTATAGTGCTATTCCTATGTATATGATTTATAATCTCAATGTACCTTTATAGTAATCCCAACCTCTAGGATTACTGAATTTTGGCCCAGTTAATCCTACAGTTCCCCAGATCCTCCAGCAATATTCTTAGGATACTTACAGAAATATTAGTGTCCTTGTTAAGAATAACTTGGAGTAGGTGAGGAGGAAGGATGGGTGGGGATTTGAATCTCTCTTCAGATCGAAATACATACATTTCTTGACCATAAGGCCCAGGGGGTGAGCTGGAAAGATCTAAAAGGTATTTCCATAAATATGAGGAAACGTACAAAAATTAGGACAATGCATAGAAAAATACATGGCCACTAATATTAAATATAGAAGTCATTGGGTCTACAAGTCAAGTAGCACAAGGAAAAAGTTGCCTAACATGGCAACAAGATGCCATGAAGAGGAGAGGGGTCATAGCCTTGAGCTCAGGAAGGAGCTACCCTATTTATCAGCTTTACAACCTTGGAAAATGCCTTTACCACAGTCAGTTTCCTCATCCACAAAAATAAAAAGAATCCTGCCCTATTTCCAATGTTACTGAGGAAACTAAAGAGATAATGGATGTGAAGAGGCCTTGTAAACTTTCAAACAATTTAAACAAATTAGATTTCCTTTTTTCCCCCCACCCAAGTAACAGATAACAAGGTTACAAATTCTAAGATTACTGATACTACAATGACTGCAGCAATAAGAACAAGAGGTATGTAACAGTCATTAGGGAAATGCAAATCAAAACCATAATAAGATGCCATTTCATACTCACTAGAATGGCTATAATCAAAATGACAAACGAATAAGTACTGGCAAAGATGGAGAAGTTGGAACTTTCAAACGACAGTATTCCCATTGCCAGTGGGAATCTACAATAGCGGCCACATTGGAAAACAGTTTGGTAGTTCTTCAAAGAATTAAACAGAAAGTTACCACATGACCCACCAATTACATTCCCAGGTATATATCCAAGATATAATATGTGCCCACATGAAAACTTGTATGTTAATGATTATAGTACCAAAAAACAGAAACAATACAAATGTCTATCAATAACAAATTAACAAAATGGTATGTCCATACCATGATATATTATTGCATCATAAATAGATACATGTTTCAATATGGATGAACCCTGAAAACATTAATCTAAGTGAAAGAGTCACACAAAAAACACCATAAATAAGTAAATCCATAAAGACAAAAAGTAGACTTGTAGTTGATAGGAGTATGAGAAAGGAATGGAAAGTGACTGCAAATGGGTATAGGGTTTCTTCAGGGAATGATAAAAATGCTCTGGAATTAGTGGTAATGTAAAGCAACTCTAAATATACTAAAACTTATGAAACCATACAATTTAAAAGGATGAATTTTATGGTATGTAAATTATACTTCAAAAAATTGAAAAAAAAATGCATCTCAGAAGGAAAAATTTTAAAATAAACTGATTTTGTTTAAAGATTTTTAAAAAATGTTTTATAGTCTCCAGTGGAAGATTATAATAGTTCATTTAAAGAACTGATTTCAGTTAAACATATATGAAGCAAAAGCAAAATTAATAAATACAGTGATATTATACAATGTCTTAAAAACTTTCCAAAGCACATCCAGTTATTATGTCATGTGACCCACAAAACACTGCTGGGAAGTACACAGAATAGATTTTTTAATTTCCTAATCAACATCATCATCATCCAAAAAAAAAAAAAAAATACAAATTGGTTAAATAACTGGCTACACTAAACTTAGTGCAAAAAAATGTATTCTAAGGATTACCTCAATGGATTGGGAAATTAGGTGAAAGAGGGAAGTGAGAAATATCAAAAGTATGCTGGTCTTCTCTCTGTATACTTATGATTGACTATTATTCATTGGTTGCTTTGCCAGAATCACATAAAGCAAAAATGTAGTTACCAGTGGCCTCATAATTTAATTTGGTATTTTTAAACCCTTTTAAATCACTGCCCACCAGTCAAGAAGAATGTCTAGTTTAACTTTGAGAGTTTATATAATGAAAACATTATTATCCAAAATTCCCTCAATAATTATTATACTATGCAGTTTTAGAAACTACATGTCACCCTTATGCCCTGAGATTATTAATATGTTCTACTTCAGGACCTGTGATTGCTGAGAATCACTGAGTTAAGTTTTACAGTTAAGGAATACAGAACCAAAAGAATTGAGGGCCTTGTCCACAATGGTAAAACTGCTTAGAAGCAGAGGCAGGCTTTGAGAATAAGAGAGAATACTCAGTGTAAATACAGCACACAGTTCCTTAGATAATATAGCTCTTACTGTAAAGTAGCAAAAAAGTAATTACAAATGTGGTTTGGAGAATATTTGCATTACTGACATAGTAAATTAAGTAGAGATGAAGGTCTTAGAAAAAAATAATATTAAAGGAAACAAAAAGGGCTGGGAATATAGCTCAGCTGGTAGAGTGGCCTTGCAAGCACAAGGCCCTGGGTTCAATCCTCAGCACTGCAAGGAAAAAAAAAAAAATAGAAAGAAAAGAAAAAGAAACAAAAGTATATAGAGATCTTTTCCCCTACCAGGGATTTTTTTTTAAATAAAAAATTTACAAAATTTTGATTATATGCAAAAGAATTGCATGCTATTGTGTGTGTGGTTTTTGTTTTTTAAGCTACTTTTCCCCAAGGACTACTATACTTGAAGGGTCTCATAAAACTACAGAACTGCCAACTGATTTATCAAACTGGCAGATTAAGCTGAGGCAGCTTAATAAGACAAACAAGGCACATCTAGTCTCTGCTGGGTGATACCACCAAAGGTCAATGGAAAACTTGAAATATTACTAGAAAGAACTTTCAAACAATAGGTTATAGCCCACTAATGGGTTATAAAAAATACAATAGCAGCCATGTGCTGTGGCACAGGCCTGTAATCCCAGTGACCCAAAAGGCTGAGGCAGGAGGATCTCAAGTTCAAGGCCAGTCACAGCAATTTAGTGAGATCATGTTTCAAAATAAAAGGGATTGTGGTTGTGGCTCAATTCGTAGAGGGTCTCTGAGTTCAATTTTCAGTACCAAAATAAATAAATAAATAAATAAATAAATAAATAAATAAATAAATAAATATTTTTAAAAAACAGAAAAGAATACATCACAGGGAATAAAGGCAAACATTATACCACATATTACACTTCTGTATATCTGTGTATGTGTGTATTGGGTTGCAATGCAAAATAAATGCCTTACTGTAGATCCTGGGTTAAAAAGTTAAAGTACACTAGACTGAGATTATTTTGGTATAAAGAAGGGGATCTAAATGTTTATATAAGAAATATGTGCACATAGATACATGTGCACATAGATACATGTGCACATATATACAGGATTCAGAAGATTCCTGAGAAGAAACGGAAATAAACAAAATTAAAAGATCACTTTCAAGAAGGAAATTTAAAAACCACTTTTGGGTTACAAGAAAGACAAGGCAAAAGAGAGCAAATATTATAAAATTACCTCGACAAGATGTCTCAGAGCTTTCCATAGAATCTAGTTTTAAAGCATCAAACACCTCAAAATCAGATTTCTTGACATGGATCAAATTGTTAATCGTGCCAAGCTGACTGGTAACCACTGGCTGAAACAATAAGCAGAAAAAAATTCTTGAATTCCCTTTTCAAATCCCTCTCTTCCACCCAACCTCCTCTCTGCATCTACTAAAGGTTAAAAAGGATCACACTCAGCATCTCCATCTTTTATCGAGAGGAATCCTTTAGTGTAAGGGAACTGCTACCATCAATTCAGAGAGCAATGGTAGTTAAAATAAGGCTGCTAAGGCATGGTGACCTTTGAAGATCAAAACCTTACCTCTGATGGATCATGAACCCACTGTCCATCTACAAAAAACTTGTATTGGTGCTCTCCCTCAGGGAGATCCAGGATGGCAACAAAGTCATTATGGCTGTAGAAGAAAACAGAAGGTCAGGCAAGTTCCTTTAAGAAGACAGAATGTAGAAAACCAAGTGGTAATTACAGTATTATACCAATGACTTCCCATATCCCTAAGCCACTATGTCCCTTATGTAAAAAATAATGTATGAATCCAATCTCTTTATCTATATCATCTTGGACATATATTCGCCAACCCTTCCAACAACTTTGGTTCTTAAACCAATGCCTAGAAAAAAATAGTCAATGATCTCCCAAAATGGTTCATCTTGGTATAACTATTTTGCTCTAGCAGAACAGATCCCTCACAAGTATAAGTACCTTAACAGATTTGGGATATAGGAGTCCTTAAGGTACTTTCCATATTTTGGTGAGCCATTACTGGAAAAAACGATCAATCTGGTTATAAGGGCCATTCTAATAATCAGTTAATTCATTATTGCTCTGAAAGTACCACATAACACTACCACCTCGAACTTTACAGTGCATTTTGCTTTAGTGCAGAAGTCAGAGTAACAGATTCTGTCAGTTACAGGCTTCCCCCAAGCATAGAAAAGACCTGTGTAACACCACCCCACCCTAAAGAATACACCCACAAAGCTATTATAAATTCCCTTGAGGTAATGATATTCTAAGTGGTAAAGCATCTGACTCATGATGAGGTTAAAAAACAATGCCATAGATACTAAGTGGTCACAGAAAAGGACATATTCCAAAGAAACCATCTAGTGGGTGGAGATGGGAAGTCCAGCCTGTTCACTCTTATTAGAAAGGATATCGGGTTGGTCACTATTCCTGGACCCCTCAGCTTCAACCAAGACACTTATCTTCACCTCTTAATCAGTGGAATCTTGGTGCTCCAGTTGTTGAAAGACCCAGAAATGAAGACCTCCTTGCCTCCTTCAGACCAGCGGATAACAGTAGGCCGGGCCTGCTGGGTGGGCTTTATGGAGTCGTCCAAATCCTGCTGCCATGATACAAACTCTTTGTCCCCAGGGAGCTGTAAGAAGGAGTACGTCATCCCTAGAATAAATTGTGACCCAAGAATTCTTAAAAAGATCATCCTCCTTCTTAGGGTAAAGAGGGGTGCTAGACTTCAGCTAAGGAAATAAGCCTTAAATTAGAATAAATCAGATTTTTAACAAGCCATAGAAAAAGAACTCATCTTGAACCAAAAATGGACAAATGGCTTATGCTCAAGTGCTATATAAATCATAGTCTAACTTTTGAGTTTGCATATATTACTTACCCTTTCAGAGCCTCAAGATTGCCCTTAAAAAAAAAAAAAAAGAAAAGAAAAAGAAAACCCTATTCCCTACTGCCAGTTTAATTCATAAGCAGGCAATTATAACATACTTCTGAGTACCTCTTAAGAGAGAAAAAACTGAAAACAAAAGATGTCTATATTTTTAAAAATTAAGTCAGGTATATATTTTTCACAAGTAACTATAAACAGCTCTCAATTATCAGCTGTAAAGAAAGTTACAGATCCCAAACTTCATAAAAAATTTATAAACTCTATTTTAACTAATAGGTTACACAAAAAAGGGACATTAAAAATTTAATACTGAAGGTCTGGGGAAGTAGCTCAGTGCCAGAGCACTTGCCTAGCCTATGCAAGGCCCTGGGTTCAAGCCCCAGAACCACAGATTAATCAGTTAATTAATTAAAATAAAAAAACCAGTTCACTGATTTTTATAAAATGGAGAAATAGTGGGCTGAGAATGTAGTTTAGTGGTAGAGCACTTGGCCTAGCTAGTAAGAGGCAGTTTGTGTTCTAGTGAACAAAAATGTGGTCATGAAATCTTACTTGCTCACCTATGCCAGGTTTATTCTATTTGAGGTATACGAATGCAAACTTTGGCACCTCAAACAGCGAAAGACAAAAACACAGTTTCCTTTAACAAAAACAATTATATAATCAAATAAGGTTTGCAGGATTCTGAAAAATATTAACTCCTTAGTTTTTTTGTTGTTGTTGTTGTTTGGTTTTTTTCCTCGTTACCATCCCTTTAGACCAGTAGTTGGCAAACTGCAGCCAGTAAGCCAGGTGCTTTTATAAAGTTTTTACTGAAAAATAGCTATACTCATTTGTATGCCTATTATCTACAGCTGTTTTCATGCCACTGTGGAAGCAGTTGTGAAAGACTGTATTATCAACATAGTCTAAAATATTTACCATGTGGTCCTTTACAGAAAATGTTTGCTAAGCCCTGCCTTAAACTGGCTTAAACTGGTAACAGGTAAAAAGGACTATACACTGTTAAGTAAAGATATTACCAAACAAAACAATGTGCATTAAAAAAAAAAATGACTAGCTCATTTACTTGGGATTTTTTTGTGTGTGGTGGTGATAGGGAATGAAAAAGTCTACTTTCCATATTGTCTCTCACTATTCCTAAAAACTACAGTCTGAGAAACCAGGCACATAATCTAAAATAAAATCCAAGGTCTGGGGATGCAGCTCGTTGGGAGAGCACTTGCCTAGAATGCGTGAGGCCTTGGGTTCCAGCCCCAGAAGCGCAGATTAATTACTTAATTAACTAAAAGAAAAAAATCTGAAAAAAGAAAACTGAAGAGGCTTTTACAATATTACAAGGAATTAGCATAAGAGAAAACCTAGTACCCACATTCTAAAAGCAATGCATTCTGTCTGACTGGCTGCATTAGATAGGAATTTTTGCATATGCCTAAGAATAACCTAAGATTCTGATTCAGACATAGGATCTGGGAATCTATTTTTAAAATCATCCCAGATAAGACTGTGATTATGTTAAAATGGAGAAAAGAATCTCATCTTTTGAGGTACATCATAATTTGTTATAGCATCTGGAATTTATTTCAAAAAAATTGGTGGAGGAATAGTAGATTAGGGTATGGATGATATGCATTTATTTATGCTTTGACCAATCTCTAAACTTGGTGAGAGGTACACAGAGTTCATTATACTGTTCACCCTACTTTGTAAATGATTCAAATTTTCCATAAAGTATTTAAACAAATCTCAGGTGATTCCAATACATAAATAAGATTGAGAACCATTGAATTAGTCTGCTGAAAAAGGATGGGATCCAAAGTCGGCCCCACTGCTACTGTTTCTATCAATTATTTTACAATTTAGGATTTTTCATTTAGAATCTGAAAGCCACAAACTACTAATGCTCCAACATTTGGAGCAAAGCCCTTCCACTTATGACATGACATTTCTGTGGTACGAATGAATGCAGCTGACTAGAAAAAAGGTTGATTACTTTAAGTAAAACAGCAGAACCACTGGTAAATGAGGCAAAACAACAATTAAAATTATAGTTTGAAGAGGTTTTAGTAAAATACAGAGGGAAGAAAAGGGTAGGTCAAAAACCCTTAGATTTGGATGGGACCTTAAGAATTATATGAACCATTTTCTTGTTTTCCAAATGGCAAGATTGGAGTGAGGGAAAGAATGATCCAGAATAGGCCCCAATTCACACAGAACAATTTGGCTTTAATTCAGGATACCAACGACTTCAGTCACAGTTTGACAAATACAATGTACTTAAATCCTGAGTCACTGATGTAGGAAAAGGGTAAAAATATGAGGTCAATCACCTTGGAAAAGCTTTAAAGAAGTAAATACAGACGGCGGGGTAGACAGACCATATAAAGAGGAAGAAGTTCTGAAGTGGGAGAGGAAAGAAAGGAAAGGAATGGAGAAAAAGCCCCATGAAATGCCCCTTTCAACCACTCTTACTTCTCCCTCTATGATGATGTTCTCAATTGGGATCCAAAATAAATAAATAAATAAACCATAGCATCCAAATTTCATGTACCACTGCTGTGGCAAATAAAACTAATTTCTCTCTAAAGCCTCAAACATATCCCCCAATCGCCTCAATCCCTCCATTTTTCTATTTCACCCCTGAACAGCCTACCAGAAAGAATTAAATGTATTTATGCTGACACTTCTAAGTGATTAGAAACGTTAGGATGGTAATCACATTGCTGTCAGCTCCATCTGTCTTTTCTGTTAGCAGGGAACACAATTGACCTCTTCCTGTAACTCCTTCAATTGAAAGCAAGGTTCTCAGGGAAGCAATGAATTGTTGCTTTTAGGCTAAGGAAACATTTTGAAGGACTACTGCGGAGTGGAGCTAACTGGGAATCACTGGCTCTCCCACTTGGGAAGCTAGCCTGAAAGCACAGCCTGTGTAGCACAACTACAAAGTATAGGACGAAAACTGAACAGTCAAGTAAATGATGCCCTTTATTGATCTCCAAGACTAGGCACAAGTGGTGGCTGCTCACAGCCATGCCAAAAGGGAAAAGGACCCAAAGTGCAGAGTTCCTAAAAGAGCAAAAAGGATCCAAACAAACAGAAAATTCCAGGAAAAAAATTCACTTAGCCATTTCAAGGAAAATGTAAGCAACTGAGCTAGGGCCAGCGGCTCAAACAACCTGCCCCCTCAAGTTTTCCACCAGAGCTTACAACCTATAAATTGTTAGAAGAACCAAGGATGGTGAGGGCGGGGGAGGTGTCTATGGTCCCTGCCCTAAAAATGTGGCTCAAGGCTTGGTCAAAACACCAAGAAAACAAGAACTCTACGTCTGCCCTATATTGAGGCGGCACCACAAGAAGAATTTACGATCGAACACCTCCCTCCCCGGAATATCCATAAAAAAAAAAAAAAAAAAAAAAAAAAAATTCCCGTAACCCAGTTAACCCAGTTTAGTGTGATGAAAGGAGCCAAGGAAAGGAGGAGGAGCCCGGAAGCCAAGCAGCAGCTGCACCGCCACGGTCGGGGGCGCGGAGACGAGTACCTTGGAGTCCGGCAGGCTGAAGACGCCGGGGTCGTCGGTGCTGCCCACCATGATCTTGTGCTCCTTGCCCGGGGCATGGCCGCCGCCGCCCTCCGCGCGTGCAGCCTTGGCGCCGTGACGCTCCCCGGACACCCTGTCGCTGGTGGTGTTTCCCATGGCTGCAGCTCCAGTCGGGGGCCACCTGGCGCGGAGAGCTAAACCCGGCGGGGAACACCCCAGCAGCCGCGTCAGGGGCACCCCGCCCCGCCTCTGCGCCTGGGGACCCGGGAAGGGAATCCCCGCCGCAGGAAACCGGGCCGTGGTCCCCACCTCCCGGCCTACAGGGACTCCCGCAAGCCCCCGGTCTCCCGCTGCCCCCACTCTGGAAACCCGCCCTCGGGACCCCCCCGCATACCGCGCCCACTCCCGCACCCCGATCACCTCCAGCGATGCGCTCCCTCTTCCCAGGACCACAGGCGGGTTGGCCGTCCTGCGGGCAAGGCCACCAATAAAGTTATTGAAATTGAAGCCGCACCCCGAGCCAGGGATCTGGGTTTCCTCCTAAAATGGCTACAAGGCCCGTGGCGCGGGGCCGCCCCTGCGCCTTCCTGCTGCCGGCTACCGCGGCTCCCGGCCAGCCCGCCCGCCTCTCTAGCAGCCACCGCCGCTGCCGCCTCGATGGTGGGCGCGCAGCCTCCAGCGCCGCGCGGGGGCGTCGAGCAGGGACCGCCCTGCGGGGACACCACGCCCGAAGCGCCGGAGCAGCGGCCCTGCTCTGCGTGGAGAGGGGACAGCTCCGAGGACGCGCGGGGCTCGGTGCCGCAGAACCCGTGCAGCTTTCTCTACAGCCGCCTCCTGCGGCCTCTGGTGTGCGAAGAAACATTTTATGAGCCGCGTCTCTCTGAGCTGTGACCGGGATAGGTGGGTTCCTACAAGGAATAATAACATGGACTTTGTCTCCAGGCAGAGGGAAGTAGAGGTCAAGGCTAGAGGCTGAAACTGTGCAGAGCCACAGGAAGGACTAGTCAGCCCGAATTGGGGTCCTGGGGAATAATTCAAGATGGAGTGTCTAATAGTAGATAGACCCTGACAAATTAGTGGATTGTTAGAAGAAAGAGAATGCTCTTATAAGCTAAGAAATAGCATTTTTGCAATGATTAACCCAGAAGAAACAAACTCCAAGAGAAAGGGCAATAACAAAAACATTAGAAGGCACACAAAACGTATAAAAAGGTCACAGACAATTCTAAAGTTGGGAGGAGTCCAAGATTTTATGATAATGGGACTTATCGTTCCCTATGAGAAACCTGTATTACTCAATATGTTATATATACAGACCAGCAGCATTCATGTATCACCTGGGAACTTGTTAGAATCTAAACAGGATCCGAGGTCCCATCCTCGTACAGAACCAGAATCTGCATTTTAACAAGAGTATTTTAAAGTGCGAGAATCACTGCTTTGACAACTGATAACAGCATAGATCCAGATTTGATCCCTTTTCATATTCTGCACACACCGTGTACGGAGTAAGCTTTCAGTAAACATTTGCTGAGTGAAGAGTACAGGAATACTGCTCACTACATTTCTAACAAAATATGCCTCTTAGGCGTAGTGATGGGGAAGGCAGCCAAAGCTGGGGAACTCCAAGTCACACAGGCCATGGTTTCTGAGTGAGTGGCACTGTTTGTTGTAAAGTCGTTCTTGTATTATGAAGTTGAAAAATCTACTTAACATACACTGCGCCCCCATTTTTTGTTTCTTTATGAACTCATCTTCTTGCTATTGATCAAAAACAGTTTAAGGGAAGAGGTGCAATCTTACCACAACTGCTTGCTCACCCCTCCAAATTCTTCACTGCCTGAGTGCCTCCTTTTGGTTATGCTTACTTTTTCCTTCTCACCTCCAATTCCTTTGTTTTTCCCCTGGGACTGACTGGGGATTGAACCCAGGGCTTATGTGCATGTGAGGTAAGCACTCTACCAATTGAGCTATATCCTGAGCCCTGCTTCTGGTCTCTTGGAGGAAGAAAAGCAGCAACGTGATTAGCTGAGGAGACAAGTATTTGAAGTTTGAACAGGTGGGAGGTATGAAATAATCAACTAGAATAGTAGGATAGAGAATTGACTAGAAAACCTAAGTGTGAATGGCAGATTGTACTGAAGGTCCAGGTATGTGTGGTGGTTATGAATTTAAGACAAGCCAATCAACCATAGTGGTATTTTTGTCTTACCATATTTAGCTGTTTGGGTGCAAGCATATACCAAAGCAGGTATGGAGAAGGGCAACAAAGGAGTTAAGAGTGCATAGCAGGGTGGGATTATAATGCTGGGCGGTGGATTTTAAACCTGTTGGGCTGGGAAATGAAGAGCAGATTGATGGAGGGCCCAGGGGCGTCAAAGAACTGTTGGCCGATGACATTAAGTACCAGAGGGAATGAGCTTAGTAGGTAAGAGATGGTTTGGAAAGTAGGATGTTTGGTATTGAGATTTCAGTGATGTTGCAGTTATTAGCACTTAGATATGACCATAGGTGTAGGTAGGTGAGGTGAGATGGATCATAAAATCATTGGAATAAAGTTACAGAACTGAAAAATGAGATGGCAGAGTGTTAAAGACCCACTTCAACATTCATTTCCTTTTCAATAACCTTCGTATGTTGCCTTTCTGTATAAAGACACATTTCTTAGCTTCCCTGGAAGCTAGATATGTGATTACATTC
Source organism: Sciurus vulgaris (assembly GCF_902686455.1). Classification (NCBI taxonomy): domain Eukaryota; kingdom Metazoa; phylum Chordata; class Mammalia; order Rodentia; family Sciuridae; genus Sciurus; species Sciurus vulgaris. The sequence goes on from NC_136461.1 coordinate 109,807,276, forward strand.
TTCCAGTGAGATCTAAGTGGAAATTTTATATGGAACTTCTGTTAAATCTCCTTAAAAGAAAGGGTATGCCCTTACATTTCTCCTCCCTTCTATGTGGCTGTTCATAGAATGGCTGAAATTCAGCAGTCACCTTGGACCGTGAGGTAGCTGAGAATAGTACAGCAGAAAAAGGAACTATGGAGCTGCTATATATCAGGTCTGTCTACCTCTGGACTTTTTTTATATGAGAGGGAAATAAGCTTGAGTCTTGTTTACATCATTGTTTAGGGCTTTTCTATTATATATAGCCAAACCTAATCCTAACTAATATGTTGGATTGATAAAAGTTATTACCTAGATACTAAAGTCAACTGCAGAAGTAGTTATGTTTACAAAAAAAAGGCATGAAGCTTGATACTAAAATATTTACAGAATGAAGAGGAGTAAATGGGTCTGAAAATAACTACAATGAGGAGAGGTGGTTGCCAGTACTTCAAAGGAGCAGGAGGATTTGAGAAAGTAAAGAGAAACAGCAATGAGGAACTCTAGGCAGCATAAGGAATGAAGAAGACATATACGCCACTTTGTTTTTTATGTTGATCCTGACTTTAAAAGACCTATTTGATTGAGTAAATAAGTTATAGACAGACACTGTGTTTCAAACCACAACAGAATATTAGATACTGACTCAGATCAGTGATCTATTCCAGAATATCTTCTGAAAGAACATGTTTGCCCCAGACATTTCAAAATGTTAAGCACCCCTATCTCCTTAATGTTTTCACAAAGTGTTGTTCCCTATTTAAGTCTTTAAAAACTCGATCATATTTTTATCTCCCATGTTACATGTATTCATTCAATTAATTAATCTATGGACACACTTCACTGTGTTTCAGGCACTACACTAGGCACCAAGAACACATAAATTGATTGAAAATTATCTGCCTCCCAAGAGTTTACTAATTCAAAAAGGAATCATGTGAGAGAACTGTTACCAAGTAGTTTGATAAGGATATTCAACAGGTGTGGTAAAAGCACAAAGGAACCCAGTATTTCTTATTGGGATTCAGGGAAGAGAAAACAGATGAATTCAATCTTGAGGATAATGGAGGTATTATTTAGCTGGAGAATTTACTGAAAGTACAACAAAGGAATATACAGAAGCATGGAAAATCATGCACTTTGGGAACTTCCAAGTAGGCAGTCTAGAGAATGTTTATTACTGCATTATTATTAGCCATAGTAACAAGGCAGGCCAAGTATTAAGTAACATTACCTTAGTTATGTATGTAGTTGCCCTTAATATAAGTGTCATTTGTGAGGACTGCTGGCTTCATGTTCTCAGATACAAGAAAACTTATCTAAGTGAATTGAAGAAATTGTCTTTTGACTTTGTATCACCATTTCTCAATCAATACAATTATAGTCAGTACTTACTCAGCAAAGGATGCAAAATTAGCTGTGGTAAGTTAGATTATGTTTTATTAGATCAACTTAACTTGAAACTAATCAGGTAAACACATAGTAATATAAATGAATGGTATAGTTAATGTTCTTCGTCTAAGAAAATTCCACTAGACTGTAGTTCTGGATCAAATCCTGAATCAAATAAATACATTTCTTTTTTTAAGGTAATTTTTAATTTTGAAATAGTTTTTGATTTAAGAAAGGTTGCAAAAATATTTCAGAGTTCTTGGATATACCACACCTAGTTTTCCTTATTGTTGACACATTATTATGGTACATTTGTCACAGCTCATGAACCAACATTGACACATTATTAATCAAAATGCTTACTTTATTTATATTCACCTATTTTTTAAATCAATCCTCTCTTTATTCCATAATATCCATTACATTTAGATGACAGATCTCCTTAGGCTCTTCTATACTGTGACAGTTGCTAAAAATTTCCTTGTTTTTGATGACCTTGAAAGTTTTTTTTTGTATTTTATTTTATTTTACTTTTTTAAATTTATTTTTATTGTAAACAAATGGGATACATGTTGTTTCTGTTTGTATATGGAGTAACAGCATACCATTTGCATAATCATACATTTACATAGGGTTTGATTTATTCTGTTATTTTTCCTTCCCCCACCCCTCCCACCCCTCTTTTCCCTCTATACAGTCCCTCCTTCCTCCATTCTTGCCCCCCTCCCACCCCCCATTATGTGTTATCATCCGCTTATCAGTGAGATCATTCATCTTTTGGATTTTTGAGATTGGCTTATCTCACTTAGCATGATATTCTCCAATTTCATCCATTTGCCTGCAAATGCCATAATTTTATTATTCTTTATAGCTGAGTAATAGTCCATTGTATATATATACCACAGTTTCTTTATCCATTCATCAATTGAAGGACATCTAGGTTGGTTCCACAGTCTAGCTATGGTGAATTGAGCAGCTATGAACATTGATGTGGCTGTATCTCTGTAGTATGCTGATTTTAAGTCCTTTGGGTATAGGCTGAGGAGTGGGATAGCTGGGTCAATTGGTAGGGATGACCTTGAAAGTTTTGAGGTGGTAAGGCAGTTTGAGAATATTTCTCAACTTGAGATTGTTGATACTTTTCTCATGGTTAAACTGGGTTATGGTGTAGGGGAGGAATACCACAGAAGTAAAGTGACCTTCTTGTCATATCATTTCAAGGGTACATATTGTCAGTATAACTTATCACTGTTGATGTTAATCTTGATCACCTAGCTGAAGTGGTATTTGTCAAATTTTTCCACTGTAGTCACTTCTTCCCCCTTTCCATACTGTAATTTTTGGAAAGAAGTCAATCTATGCAGCCCATTTAAGAAGTAGAAAATTGTGCTCCATCTCCTTGAGAAGAAAGTATCTATATAAATTCAGAATTCTTTGTATGGGAGAGTTGTCTATTCAATATCATTTATTAATTTATTTATTTAATCATTTATTTATATCACTATGGACTCATGTATTTTTATGTCTTTTGTTCTAATACTAGGTTATTTATTTTATTCTTCAAATTTTCCACTATATGATGGCTCCTGTGTTCCTCTGACATATGCTTATTCAGTTTCTGTTTTGAGCACTTTCTTACTCTCTTGGCATTACAAGAATGCATTTTTCTTTGGTAACCAGATTTAATATAATGGGAAAAAATTTACATAAATATATATACATGTATATGATCTTAATATAAAGAGCAAAATATGTAAATAGAATATTAGTACATATGCATCAATAACTAATGCTTTGCATCTTGAGTTGTTTTGAGTGTAATATCCTATTCACATCTTGCATTCAGCTTGTTGAGAAATTGAGCAATGATTTCTTTTTTGGTAGCCTTGCATATTAGAATCAAATCAATTTAAAAATAAACACTTTAAAGAGGAAACTGGGGTATTATTAGTAATATTTAGGAATTATTAGAGGATTATTAATTCAATACACTTACATTCTAAAAGAGAGGCAAGTTTATATTATAAAAGGAGAAAATTTAAGAAGAGACCTTCAATTTACTTTTGGACAAGAGTAATCTGCAGATCAAAAAATACTAGTTCTACTTTAATAGATGACAAATCCCCTGTATCATTAAGATTAGAGAAGGAAAAGGACCTAAGAAACAATACCAACTTTCAGTACTCTAGTTCTCAAAAAGGTGAAATGATAGGCAGCTGTCCAAATAATTATGTGATTAAGAAGTTTTAGCTCTCACATTTCTAATTCTCTTATGTGCATTTGTATTAGTTGGATGTCCTTTTACTTGTTCAAATTTATCCTGTAGTTAAGAAATTGGCAGCAATCCAAACTTACAAACATTGCACAACAGCTATTAATGAACATGCACTTGACTGGTACTTTCAGTACCTTTCCCTATTGAGTTCATTGTGCTTGACAGCTGACAATTTCTCATGAACAAGAACAGAGCAAAACTTCAACAGATGAGAAAAAAGAATCAGCAGTAGCACTGGATGTAAACCCAAGTTCCTGCTTTTAATTTATTTGCTCTGTTTTCGAGAACTACACTGTGTGACATAAGAAAAAGAGGTATTGGAGAAATACTCCTACATTTTAGACATAACTTTTTTGAATTCTTATTACTTAGATTCTACTTGAAGGAATGGGAGAAAATTAGAACTACAAAACACATTTGTAGTTCACATTACAATAGTTGGCAGCTACTTATTTCCTAAAGTAAAAATCTGATTAGATTCAATCTGGGAACTAAGAGATCAAAAAAGAAAGAACAGCTACTTAAAAAAAAAATCCCAATTTTCTCAACCAAGTAGAACCCATGGGTTGATGCTAAATTATTAAAACAATCTATGAGCCTAGAAAGTTGAAACTAATTTCTTTATTAAGAAAATAAAGACATGTTGCTTAGGGAGAGGAGCAAAAATGACCATTTATCAGGTACATTAGTAAATAGTAAGTAAAACAAAATGTCTTATCATAGAAAACTATTTTAAGATCATTATTTCTCTTATCTCTCAGAAAACATATATTTAGTTGTAATATTAAAAACAAACAAAAATTGAGCTTTTAATAGAAAATCAAATCCTATCAGAAGAATTACATGGAGTCAGCCATTTTTTAGAGATGCTGATTTAGGGTCCCCACCATAATATTTGATAATTAACATACCACATGTCTCCTAAGGATGTAATATAAAAATGACTAAAGGAGTTCCTGAACTCACAGTCTAGGACTTATTAGAAGGAAAAAGTGACAGATTACAAGAGTAAGGGAGGATGAATCAACACAAATGAAAACCCAGGATTTCATTATAGAAAAAAGCAGAAAGAGGATCAATGCTTCTGAAAGAGAAATAAAAGTAATCTGGGAAATATGAAGCTGAGAGTTGTTCCATCTTGTTAGGTTTGGAAGCCATCTCTAGATTGAGCTTCCCAGTGAAAGCCAGGGCATTGACGATAGGACATCTAAAAATAAGCCATAAACACTGCAAAGAAAATAACAGCTAGCATAAACCTGCCTATTGTCTTTGTTGAAGCTATGGAATTACTCTTTTCAATTACTCTTGTCTTCATTGGCTTCCTGATACGATCATCTGTGGTTAAGATGGTTTTTCGAGCCCCATCCCACTTTCCAGGGCCCTGTAGACGAAACTGGACTGGAGTGCAGGGTCCCAAAAATAACTGTAATGCTAGCTTGGGGTCAGTGAAGGCCAGAGACAGTAGATTAGGCCTGACTCCCACCAAATCAGCAATCTCTTCCATGCTATCAATGTAGTCTCCCTGAATGGTATGGCGTTGGCTCTCCACGTACCTAAAAGTAGAGAAGATAGAAGCCATGGCCTATCAACAAGGCAATCAATTAGATGATCAATCAATCAGTGATTTCTGAGTGCTGTATTGATTTTATATTGGACTATGAGCTGTAATAAATAGTGAAAAAAAGATGATATTTATCACCATCCTTAAAGATCTTACAAATCTAGTAAGAGATAAGATAGGCATACATGTAACAGGACACAAGGGTTTTGCTAAATATTGTGGGTTTGACTGCTAAATAGAAATGTAAAAACAGGGCACTTAAAAGAGGGTTATAATAGGCCCTTGAAGGATTGAAAGATATAGATAAGATGAGAACAAAGAAAAGTATTAAAAATCAGGAAACAGCAGCAAAGTGAAAGAATAAAGCAGGAATGGGGCAAAGAATATTTGTGGTCATTGCCTAAATTAGTAGAAAACAAGAATGGACAGCATTCCAGATTCAGAAGACTCTGATGAGAAAGAGGAGAAACTCACCACAAAAATGCTCAAACATGGTATTCTCAATTATTTTATGAGGGCAGTGGTGGTAGGGTGGTGGGTGTCCACAGATCAGGGCTTCCCAGGGAAAATGTTAACTTGGAATCCTGAAATTCCAAGGGAATTTCAAGGGAGAGAGGGTGACTTATCCTACAAAAGGAAGTGGCCCTCCAGGTGGAACCAGATGGAATGATAATACCAAATGCAAATTTGGAGAGCTAAAAAAGACTTTTTAGTGGGAAAATGTGGTTAACAGTAAAATATATGGAAGAAGTGTGAGACTTTCACTTGCTACTTTCTATAATGAAAAGAAAGAACAACAGAACACAAAGGAAATAAGAGGAAAGTCAAATTAAGCTGATTGAGGGATCCAAAAACGAGGACAGGAAAAAATGATTAGAAAATAAATTTTAGATAGAATTCTTGAGATGGAATTCAAAGGAACTGATAGATGGTCAAGTATTACTTTATCAAAATGGTGCTGGAGATGAAATAGGAAAGAATTTGAGAGCTTTCCTTTCTGGAGATGGTATTAACTCAGGTGTTTGTGTGTGCATTTATTTGTCTTATAGTTGTAGGTCAAGAGCTGGAGTTTTCATGAAAGTTTCACAAAAGGATTCATTAGTTCCAGCTTTGCAGGATTGTTATGAGGATTAAATAAGCTCCATGTACATGAAATGTTGAATGTAACTGTCAACCCTTAATAAAGTTCAAATTATATCCTTGGGGACTGCTTATATCAGAAGGTGGTAGGACAAGAATAAGTCAAAGGAAAGAGAGCAAAAAAGTCCAAATAAAAAAGTGTAGTGCCAGAAAAGAAGGTAAAGAAAACACTCCAAGGGAAAACGTTTAAAAATGCCAAGCTCAGTAGTGAGAGATTGGAACCTGGTCATGGATGACCTTCAAGGGAACAATGTCAGGAGTAAGGAGGCAAGTTTAAAATACAGGGACTTGGGGGAGCAAAGGGAGAGGCCTGAGAGCATAGGATGTAGAAACTTTAGATGTTTTGGCAATGAAAGAGGGGAAGAAAATAGGAGAGCACCTGGTAAGGATAAGAAGATTAAATAAAAAATAACTTTCTCTTCCTCCAAGATAGGGGAGTTTTGCTAGTATATTCAGTTGCAGAAAAACCACCATTTGGGGGCCTTCACCAATTTCCACTTTGTCCGAATAAAAACAACCCTGGGATTGAGCTCAAGTTCAGACTTCCGAATCATTGTGTTCACCAAAGCACTAAGCAGCCAGCTGATGTTATTACCTTACCAAATCACATGGACTTTTCATGCTCTAAGCCACTGTAACAACTATTGTTACAAACTATTGTTCCCTTTTTAATCAGAATTCTCAAATTAACAAGAGGAATCTGAAATGTAGTAAAATATTGTTCATATTAAGAAATAAGTAGAAAAAGTTACCATACATCATCCTGGGAGAATTTCTTACCTTTTTGCCATTTCCTCTTGAGTTTTATTTATATCTGCCATCATTTCACTTTGTGAGGGCAATTTCTTTAGCCCTAAAGAAAAACAATGATCCTATTAACAATTACTGTGTTATGGGGAATTCAAAGAAATATAGGATAATTTTCTGTACTCAAAGGGATTACAGTTTGCTTGAATACTTGATCCTGCCACCATCAAAATATAATAAGTGGAGTATACCTAATTGGAAAAACAGAAATCTGAAATGTTCCAAACACCAATACTCTTTGAACACTGACAAGATGCCACAAGTAGAAAATTCAGCACATGACCTCGTGATAGCGCACAGTCAAAAAACAGGCACACTAAAACTATTGTATAAAATTACCTTATGGGTATGTTGTGTAAGGTACATATGAAAAATAAGTGAATTTCATTTTTAGACTTGGTTTCCATCTCCAAGATAGGCCATTATGTATATGCAAATATTTAAAACTCTGAAAATACATGAAGTTCAAAACACCCCTGGTCCTAAGCATTTTGGATAAAGAATATTCAACTGTATCAATATGTGCAGCTTACTCTATTCTGCTTTGTCTTAACATGTTTACTGTACTCTGTCTTCCAACAAATATCTGCCTCCTCCCTAACATAGTCTTTGAATTGGTAAATGAAATATGGACACATGGAAATGACAAATGGTCTTAAAAGCACATGAAAAATGAGATACAAGGTCAAAAGGCAAGTTGGATGTGGTGACGCAACCTGCAATCCCAGCACTTGGGAGGCTGAAGTTGGAGGATAATTTGAGTCCAGGGATTCAATCAACCTAAGCAATGTAATAAAATCCCATCTCAAAATAGGGAGGGGACTGGAGAAATGCACCTACACAGGTATCTTAATAACAAAGGTATTTTATACAATGGAGAATAAAGGAAGTAAACATAAACTCTGAATCACATTTTATGCTAAAGTCCTATGGAAGATAAGCCTCAACTTCTAACCTTTTTTATTAGATAAGAGTTTGTGTGTGGGGGGATAAGGCCAAGGGTAACTCATAATACCCAATCTTGACAAATAAATTAAAGCATTAATGTACAAACAGTTCCTGTACTAGGATCTAACCCCAAGGACATGGCTAGACAAAGGCAGAATCACATTTAAGTCCATATATATGACTCTAGCTCAAACAATTAGCCTGTTGCCCAGATACACAGCCTTATGACCAGATATGAAGGCACTATGCCATGTAGAAAATTTAAGCCACAATCCTAAAGTGTTACTCTATAAAATTCTGGAATGTAGAATTTTAGAATGGGAATATGTCTTACTCAGTCCGATCCTTCTTTCTACAGTATAATATCAAGTGATCATCTCATTCCTCCTTAAAAGTCTCTGGTCTTGGAGATCTCACTACCTTCTAAGGAGATGATATAATTGACCACTGTAGTTGCTGGAACATTATTTTTTTTACTGACCCCCAAATCTACTTCTATTCTACTTGCATCATTGGAACTAGCTCTTCCTTCTGGAGCCATAGAATTGAATTTTAACACCTGACATGTCTTAAAATATGTGAAAAACACCTGTCATAACTACTTTAAGTCTTCTCATTATCAGGCTAACCAGCACAGGTTCCTTATGTAACAGGTTTCATGTTCTCTGCCATTCTAGTTGCCCTTCTCTGGGCACACTCCAGTAACTATCCTGATATGCTCCTCCTGAAACACAGAAGTCAGAAATTCAGTACTCAGAGCTTACTGTGTTTTTTGATGTGTTTTCTCATTTTAGCTACAGAAATTATTACTTATAAATTAATAAGGAAGCATGGGAATGTTTCCTTTGAAATTAATCACAGGTCTTTTAGGATGCTCAAGAAGTACATTTTAAGAGCTTATTTCCAATTACATCTTATAGGGTATTCATAGAGGTGATATCAAGAAAGTTCTTGGCTGCCACGCAAGAAGTTTGCATTGAATGTAGGTTATAGAGAACCACAGAAGGATTTTAACTGGGAGAGAACTCACATCAGATTTTCAACTTAGAATACATGTTAGAGGGAGTAAATACATGCAAGTAAATCTTGCATTTATTAGCTTGAAACTTATGGAGGAGGAGGGGGGTGGAGATCTATTTCTTGGTGGTGAAAGGCAGTCAGTTCATAAACAACAATAACAAAAATCTGTTAAGATTTGATGGACAAAGATATTTACAACATTCTGTGGTGCAGTTCTCTTTGAATTCATTAATTTTCAGTATTACCCTTGTTTAGACACATATTGTATCATATTTCTTATCTCCCTCCAAATCTTGCTCCAAATCTTGTATTCCTAGTTTACATTAATGGTCACAGCACCTGGGCAGATTCTTTTCTCTCTTATCCCCAACATGTATTCTGCCACCAAATCCTTTTAAAGGTACCTATGAAGTTTCATTCAAGTTTGTCTCCTCCTATTCATTTAGATTGCCATTACCTTGGTTTGAAGGCTTTATGAGGTCTTACTTGGACTGACCTTCCCATTTTACTCCCTCTAACATGTATTCTAAATTGCAAATCTGATTTGAGTTCTCCTCTCCCAGTTAAAATCCTTCAGTGGTTCTCTGTAGTGTACATTAAAAAAAAAGAAACAAAAAAAAAAAAACTTCTTGCATGGCAGCCAAGAACTTTCTTGATATCACCTCTATGAACACCCCGGCTTCATTTTCCTTAATTCCTATAACATTATTTCCCAACATTCTCAATTACTTATAATACCCAGAACTCATTTTACTGTCATTCTCCCCTAACTTTACATAAACATTGGTGATTTTCCCACTCATATGTCAATATTTCCTTTTTCTTTTAGTATATAGCCATGGGAGAATTGGGTACTTGTTGCCCACTGTTCCCACAGTAGCTCCTCTACATTGTTACTAAACCATCTGCTTAGGATGGAATGAATGAACACATTAAATGTTTGTTTCTTGTCTGTCTTCCTTCCATGACTCTGAGTTCCATGAAAATAGGTATTTTATGTTTTTCTGTTTTTTTAGCACCTAGGAGATCATACATACTAAGAGATCAGTAAATGTTTGCTGAACAATGTTGTTAAAGAACAGTGAGGAATTGAAGTTTATTTTCCCAGGGTCCCAGGACAATGTGGGAATGAAGAGAGGCTAAATTAAGTTCTATGGTAATGGACCTTTCAAAGTCTACTCTCAGGAGTAAGGCATGTTGTATTTGTGTAATCCTGACTTTCTGAAATCCTGACTTGCCCTGCACATTTTGGTATAATGTTACAAGAGAAAAGAGACATGGCTGCCATACTGGCCTTCCAGACCAGTTCAGCCTTTTAACATGACAAGAAATTGGCCAAGGCACTTGATAAACTGAGATCTTCTAAAGTTTCTACTACAGAATTCAAAACTTCATTTGCTTGAAGGCCATACTGTATTCATTTGAAGTGACATTTATTAGATATCTCCTATGTGCTAGGTATTGGTCTAGCCTTGGAATAGAAAGGTAAATAAACATGATTATAAAGAGCTTTCAATATACTAATAAAGGAGGGAGGACATATGCATAGGTTTGTCCTGTATAAACAGAAAGTAAAGGGAGGGCATACTAAGAAGAGAACATCAGAAACTAAAGTTCTGGGTACAAGGATATCTGCTATATTGTTGCTTAGTGCATAAGTCATCCAGTGCTTCTAAAAAACTTGAGGTGTGGTAAAGACTAGTGAAAGATGAACCTGAAAAAGTAGGTTATACCAATCTGTGGCGGAACCTAAATGTCACCCTATGACATTACACCTTCTGGTAATACAAAGAATTGGTATAACTTGATATGGTTTTCAAGAAGGAAAAAGTTGCTAAATCAAAGAACGCTTGTGAGACCAGCAAAACAGGCAAAGAACAAATTGATTTCATTCATGGCAAGAATGAAATCTTGCCATGTTCAGTGTTCTAGAAAAGGGTGGAATATTTTCCTTGACAAGAGGGCAATAATACCAGGGAATGAAGGAAGAAGGAAAATGGGACTTTTTTTTTTTTTTTTTGGGTGCTGGGGATCGAACCCAGGGCCTTGTACTTACAAGGCAAGCACTCTACCAACTGAGCTATCTCCCCAGCCCCGGAAAATGGGACTTGATAGAAGGAAGACAGACCAAAGAAGAGGACAGACTGAGCTGGGCAGGCTTGAAAGACTAGGAAAAACTAGGTCAAAGATGAACTAGTGAAGATAAAATTCAGAGATGAGAAAGAAGATTTTGGTAGGTGTTGGGGGCTGTGCCATGTTGGCGGCGCCCGGACGGCGCCTGATCACATCGGCAGCGAGGAGGTTAATTGACATAAGCACACTCAGGTGATTTATCGTCCACGCACACAGTGTATGCGCATGTGTTCTCAAGCAGTCCTAATTGTGCCTGCTCGGACATCTAGCGTCTGGCCTAATCTTTGGGTAAGAGGCGTGGCCCTGCTCTCCGCCTCCTGGAGGTGATATAAGCTTAGGTGGAGCGAGACAGAAAAACACAGAGCAGTAGCTAGTAGAAGGACACACATGGCAGCAGCTAGTAGGGACACACTCAGCAGCAGCCAGAAGAAAGGAAGCAGAAACAGCAGCGAGTAGGGGCAGTGGCGGAAGGCAGATCGCAGAACGGAGAACTGAGACACATCACTAGGGCACCTTGGGTAGATGCACCCTTGGTTTACAGGATGCAGGACGCACCAGTAGGAAGCAGCAGACCTTAAGTGAGGTGTAGCAGGTCTCTCTTCCTCTAAGCTCTAAGCAAAGCCTGTCCTTCTCTCAAAGTCTCTCTTAAGCAAAGTCTCTCTCTCTCCTCTCAAAGCAAGTAAACCTCATTTCCTCTACCCTCTACAAACAAACAAGCAAGAAAGCAGTGCACTAAAGAGAAAGATAGAAGTGGCTCAGTTTCCAGTCCACCACCCATAGGACCCATGCAAGTTGTTGCTGCAAGCGGTGACAAATATCCATGGATTTTGTACCGCAAAGAGCCAGCAACAGGTAGGTAGACAGGTAAGCCATGGCTAGAATAAAAAACTCAGGGTTCCCGTTGGAAGTTTGGTAAAGTCATAGGGATTCTTCTGAAGATTTCTTTTTTGCAAAAGCTGGAAGAATGTGTGCTAGGCTTCTGCTACCATAAGAAGCTGAAATTTTTGTACATTTCCCTTCAGATCACCTACTCTCATACCCATAATGCAGATTCTTTCAAATATTCATGTTTCTAATTCCTCTTAGCAAGTTACTTGGGCCTGGAATAAGAGTCCCATTTGCTTCAAGCATACTAAGATGCTCTGGCCTATGTTAATGAAACCTTCTCCCTTACTTAATTGATCTAATTAAAATATCCACTTAATATGACTAGAATTAAGCCAACCATGGGTTACTTGCATTTGGTGGTCCAGTGCTCTTAAATAGTACATGACCAACTGCATAGACTGTAAGGAATTAAGAAATGGCAGTCATTTGGAAAGATGTTTTTTACCTATTAACTATATACTACTATATTTTTCCCTCTGCCATCATAAAGATCTTACTAGTAAACAGTAAGCTATAATTCCAATGAAAATACTGAATAGTTTTAATTAAATACTAGTAATGATAGCAAATTTTATTATAATAATTATAGGATCAAAGAATTTCTTCTTTAGAAAGAAACTTCAAAGTCATCTGGCTTCTCTCTATTCTGAGGCTTAACTCTCCTCCATTCACCCTTGTTCAAATGGCTATCTAGCCATGTGACATTCTTTTGCTATTATGTTTGGATTTCTCACAATTTCAGAGGCAGACCAAGAAAAGGTCTTGTTGACCTAGGCATTAAACCAAAAACCCTGCTCCTACCAGAAGAAAAAATAGGCCCAACTCTATCATGTCAGCTCAGGAACCGACATTCTCCATAAGACTACTAAAGCAGAAGAAGTAAAATCAAGAATCAATAAATGGGATGGCATCAAAGTAAAAAGCTTCTTCACAGCAAAGGAAACAATCAAAGGAACTTTCAGAATGGTAGAAAATCTTTACCATCTACACCTCAGAGCATTAATCTCCAGGATGTACAAAGAACTCAAAAAACTTAATACCAAAAATCCCAAATAATTCAATCAATAAATGGGCAAAGGAACCGAACAGGCACCTCACAGAAGAAAAGGTAAAAAAAATATGAAAAATGCTCAACATCTCTAGTAATGAGAGAAATGCAAATTAAAACTATACTGAGAGTTCATCTCAGAAGTATATCAAGAATACAAGCATCCTGTTGGCAAGGATGTAGAGGAAAATGTATACTCATACATTGCTGGTGGACTGCAAACTGGTGAAACCATTCTGGAAAGCAGTATGGCGATTCCTCAGAAAACTTGGAATGGAACCACCATTTGACCCAGTTATCCCACTCTTAGGTTTACACACAAAGGACTTAAAATCAGCATACTACAGTGACACAGCCACATCAATGTTTACAGCACTCAATACATGATAGCAAAGCTATGGAACCAACCTAGGTGCCCTTCAACAGATAAACAGATAAAGAAAATGTGGTATATATGCACAATGGAATATTGCTCAGCCATAAAGAAGAATGAAATTATGTCATTTGCCAGTAAATAGATGGAACTGGAGAATATCATGCTAAGTGAAATAAACCAGGACTAGGGTTGTGGCTCAGTGGTAGAGCACTTGCCTAGCATGTGTGAGGTCCTGGGTTCCATCTTCAACACCATATTAAAAAAAAATGAATAATATAATGGTATTATGTCCATCTACACCAAAAAAAATTTTTTTAAAAATAACCAGTCCCAAGAAATAAAAGGCCAAAGTACTCTCTGATATGTGGATATTAACAAATAACAGGGGAGGGTAGGGAGGAAAAGTATGGAAGTTCATTGGATTAGACAAAGGGGAATGAAGGGAAAGGAGGAGGGATGAGAATTGGAAAGTCAGTAGAATGAATTAGACATAACATTCCTATGCTTATATATGAATACGAGACCAGCGTAACTCCACATCATGTTCAACCACAAGAATGGGATCCAAATTGAAATGGGTTGCACTCCATGTATGTATAATATGTCAAAATACACCTTACTGTCCTGTATATCTAAAAACAACAAATTTAAAAAAACCTTTATATGGACAAAAAAAGGTCTTGTCTTTTTTATTTTTTAATGTTAAGCTGATATTATGCAACCCTCAAGATTTCACTCCTTGGTTCTAGTTTGACTCTCTGTCCTAGTAAGTAGGTCTGATTCTTGTCCCATGGGTTATCCCTTCAAATATTTGGAGGGAACTCTCAGATCTCCCCCAGATCTTAACTTCTTTAGCCTAAACTTCTCCAGCAAATTCATCTGTATGTCAAATGATATGTTTTCACATTCTGTAAATCATTCTTATCTCTCCTTATTCAATGAATCCCAGTTTCACTTTTATAATGTTTTCAGGTGATAGTCTGACCAGTGTAGAGAACAATTATGTGTTCTGGGACATAATAATTTTTTGTTGATGCTAGATTCAATCATGCCTTTTAGAAGCCTTATCCTCTGCTGACTCATATTGAGACTACTATCCCAAACCTCAAAGTTTTTTTCTAGTACTCCTAGTCAAAACTGAAAGAAGAGATGTAAAGGGGGGTGTAAGGATTTGAAAGTTGAATATTCTACATTCTGGACTAGTCTCCTACCAGGTGTTAACTTGCTGTCTGAAATTAAGTCACACCATTTCTATATTTGACATGCTCTATAATGAAAGATGACATTCTTTTACTTCACAAATATATGCCAGTTGTCTAAAATTTAGATGAGTGGAATCATCTGGGGAACAATTTTATCAAAAATCTTATGCCTGCCCCACCCAGATGTACTGAATAAGCATCACCAGGGATGAGATCAAAGCATCTCTTAAGTTAGGAAAATATCCCAGGTGATTCTAATATATGTTTATAGTTATAAATTACTACTTTAGATTCACTTAAAAATAAATGTTCTAGTACTAACTTTATGCCCGATATTATGCAGCCCTCAAGATTTCAGACATACATACTGCTATTTAAAAGCAAGTACATAAACACAATTAAACATCATCAAGTAATTAAGTAGTCAATTTGTATTGTCACTTACCTTTAAATACTTGAGTGGCCCAGCGTCCTTGGAGCTCTGCAATGGGCATAATGGCTCCTAAGGGTTGAATCAAACCTATGATAGCAAGAGTTGGCTTTTCTAGGTTAGGGGGGAAGACTTTTTTATATAGGGATATCTTGTTTTTGACCACTTGGACAGAATCTTCAAGAAAAGGAAAGGCAAAGCTATAGCCTGTGGCAAAGATAACAGCATCAATGTCATCCTCTCTGGAGCCATCCTCAAATATGGCAGCTGTCTCTGTGAATTCCTTCACATTTCCTTTCACCTTCACCAAGCCAGAAATTATGCGATTTGGCAGCTCATCATTTACTGTTGGATGCTGGCTCAGAGCTCTACGAGCGCCAATGAAGAGGAGAAATGAGAGTGACCAAGAGAGAGGGAAAGAAGGGGAAAGAGAGAAATAAATCATGTAAGTAAAGTTTTGCTTTGGTGAAAGTGGTTAAACAATATGTCAATGGTTTCCCCTCAGTCTACCCATGAAATTTGGAAAAGTTCTACTTTATACCAGTTTTACTTTACATCAGCTTTTCAGGGCAAAAGCTGAACCCTAGAAGTCACTCAAAAGGGAAGGTACTGGAGAAGTGAAGGAAGAAGAGTTTTATTTGAGGAGTGCATATGTGGTTTCTTAAGTATTAGTAACACTCTGTGGTATCATAAGATATAGGCCAATAGTTTCTGTCCACATATCATAAAATCTAGCAGAATTTGACTGTTACTATTCTGTTCAGTTCCATTTCTAATTCCAAAGGCCCAAGAGGTAGATTTAGATTTTCATGTTCCAAACTGTGTAATAAATTACATCCACATAGCAATTTAGAATTTAAATTACATTTCCATGCATTAACTTGACAGTCACATAAACTCTGTGAAGGAGATAGGATAGGTGTCATTATCTAGGTTGTATAGATGTGGAAACCGAAGTCAAGAGAAGTGAAGTGACTTGACCAATGTTATACAGCCTGATATTTTAAAATTTCTATTAAAATAGCTTTCTATAAACTCTGTTGGGCTACTTCGGACCTGTTAAGTAGTGTTTTCTAGAGACAGCATGGAATAAGGATATCAAAATAAGTAGGTCAGGTTTCCAGTATCTTGGGTCTTTTAAAAAAAGTCTTAATTGAGTTTTAAAACAGTCTTAATTTCTGAATTTTAAGTCAGTAGGCTCTGAGAGTCCTCATCCCCATTATCTTCCTGGCCTAGCCTCAGGAATATTATGTTTCGCAACTATACCTGATTTGTTGAATTTAATTTGCTTAGATTGTAACCTTTAGGAAGATTCTTTTCTGCATTCCAACCTCATGATTTCATCTTTCTCTCTAAACTTATTCCCTTTCACTAGCAGTACCTCCATTCACATAGTTGGCCAAGTCACAAAACTATCTCATATCTGCTCACCAAGTCTATACTTTTATCTCTTAAAAAGGAATAGTTTTATTCCAGAATAGTTTTATTTACTCCCTATTTCCCCGGAACTACTACGGTTGTCTTTAGGGCTCCCTTCCTATCTGCCTTCTATACCATTTGCCTTGGAATAGAAAGCCAAATAAACATGATTTTAGGATCCTCAATTTAGAAAAGAAAATAAAAAGCTAGAAAGAATATTATTGGGTCAGGTGCAGTGGTCATTCTAAAATACTTTTATTACAGATTTATTATTATGTCACTCACTTGCTTAAATTCTAGGCAAGTGTTCTGCCACTGAGCTAAATCCCCAACCCCCCAAACTTTGTATTTAGCAGAGCACACAAAAAGTTTCTTACCTGATAGACCTAGAGATATATTCAACTACTCTTCTACCTTTGCCATATAGTCTAGATATATCAGACTATGTGCAGGTCTCAAGGTATAATGTGCCTTTTGCTATTCTAAGATATTATAATTAGAATGCTACATGCTGACACTATTTGCCTACCTCTTATTATTCCATAATACCTCAATTTGTTTTGCAACTACAAAAGATATTCATGCTTAAATAACTAAATGAAAAAGTTGTTGGGAAACACAGCATCCAAGTATCATCTCACTAATTAATTTCAAATTGCTAAGGAAATTTAGCAAGGCCCTAAGCAACTTAGCGAGACCCTATCTCAAAAGATAAAAAGGGCTGGGGATGTAACTCAGTGGTAAAGTGACTCTGGGTTCAATCCCTAGTACCCAAAGAAAAAACAAAAAGAATATTATTGGGACATCTGTGGAAATTTGAATATGCTAACATAATGTATTTTATCAATGTTAAATTTCCCAAATGTGATAATTGTATTATGGCATATAGGGGAGTGCCCTTTTTCTTCAGTATATATTAATGATTTTGACTTACTTTAAAAAAAATGTACTTAAGTACGTATGTATGCTACATATTGTTTGGATCTACATAGCTTCTATAAGGGAAAAGAGAAAAAGCAAATATAGCCATATTTTATAGGTGAATCTAGATAAAAGATATGTGGATATTCAATGTATTTATTATTGAACTGCTTTTCTATAGATCTGAACATTTTCAAAAATAAGAAGTCAGACAGAAAAATATCATTTAAAGTCAGTATATAGAAATGCTTTCACAATGTTCCTCCTGGTTGTATGAGAACCTCATTCTTTATACTCTGCATCCTATGCATTTCTTTGTCATATCCTGTTATCTGTCTTCTCATTTATACATTTAAGGTAGATCCATTCTGAAATCTTCCATTTGTTACTCATGTTTTCCTTGGGCAAATTACTTAGTTTCTCTAAGTTTCAATTTTTTTAATCTGTAAAATGGACATAAAAAGGGTACAGGACCCCCAGGGCCATTTGTGAGGGTTAAATGAGATAATACATATAACTCATCACTGTGCTTGTCTTTAAAAAGTCTTCAAAAAAGGTAAGATATTATTTGTATTATCATGTCTTTTTTCTCTGCATTTCATGCCCAATATAAAGCCTTGCTCACAACAGGTGCCCCATATTTGTTGACTGACTGAATGATGCACTGCCCTGTACTACCTTTTGTTGTTGTTGGGCACAATATAAAAAGAACTGATACCTGACAGAATAAGAAAATGGTTAATGCCAATGAGAGTGAGTGACAGAAATCCTTTAGACCAGCAGATCTTGGTCTTCTGTGGTTGATAAGATATAAACTGAATTTCAGATTCTCTGGGTTTTCTTAATGTATGGGTAGAGATAGCTCTGTTAGCCTGTGTGAACAATCCTTGTTCTTGTATCTTAGCCATTACCAACTCCATTCCCATCCTGAGAACATACCTGTGTTTTGGCTTCAGGCCAAACATTTCATGATCAAATCTTTGATTCATATTTTTTTCCAAAAATGTATTTGTTAATGCTTGGCCACATATCTTTGATATAAGATGTTTAAGTCGAGAAAAGTGTACCACATCAAAAGGATATCCATGGTCCCCTACACGATTCAGGATCCAAGCTCCTCTTCTGGTGCTGAGGAATACCTAAGGCATGGGAAATATTGTTTACTTTTATCATACTGGCTCACAATCTGAAAGCACTCCCACTTTACTCGCCATGATCCACCACTATGTTTCTGTTTAAAGCTAAAGTGCTTGAAAAGTTCTCCTCTTTTAAATTCTCCTCAGCCCATTCATTTTTAAGATCCAGATCAAGTTGGCTTCCTCCATGAGAATACCACTGACCTTTCAGGCTGATAATTCTCTCTCCATCCTCTGAACTTCACTGGCACTTACCACCTATAGGACTCATTAAAAATCATGGAATAGGCCAGGCTCTGTGGGGCATGCCTATAATCTCAGCAGCTCCAGAGGCTGAGGCTGGAGGATCACAAGTTCAAAATCAGCCTCAGCAACTTAGCGAGGCCCTAAGCAACTCAGTGAGACCCTGTCACTAAATAAAATATAAAAAGGGCTGGGGAAGTGGCTCAGTGGGTAAGTGCCCTGTGTTCAATCCCCAATAACCACACCCCCTAAAAAAAATCGTGGAATGGTAAAACTGAAAACTGGAGATATTTAATCCAAAACTCCCAGTCTTTTTGTCATTGACATTGCTTGCAATAATAAGAACTGTTATTTATCATTTATATTATATGAAACTTTGATGCTCTTAACCTGTTTCTCTAATTTTCTCCACAGTGGGAGAAATAGCCTGAACATCTTTTAGTCTCCCCAGCACATCATCATTACTTTTATTTACTGAGACTTGTGACCTGTAATTCTCTGTACTGAGTCCTTTGTATTCTTTTTTCTTTTTTGAGGTGCTGGGGATGAAACCCAGGGCTGAATGCATACTTGGCAAAGGTATTAGCCCTGAACTACATCCTTAGTCCCTTTTTATAATTTTTATTTTACTTTGATATAAGGTTTCTCTAAGTTGTTCAGGCTGGCTTCAAATTTGCAACCCGCCTGCCTTAGCCTCCTGAGTAGCTGAAATTACAGCTGCCTAACCGTTTTACATTGTTACACAACAATCCCTTGAGGAAGCCAGTATTATCCTCATTTTATGGAGGAGGTGCATGGAGAATATGAAAAATTTGCCTGAGATCATATAGCTATTAAGAGGCAAACTGAATTGTCAACCCATGTCTGACTGATGCTAAATCCTGAGCTTAAGAAATGTTCTATTATTTTTTAATTTTTTTTAGATTTTGATAGACCTTTATTTTATTCATTTATTTATATGTGATGCTGAGAATCGAACCCAGTGCCTCATACATGCTAGGCAAGGGTTCTACCACTGAGCCACAACCTCAGACCCCTGCAATGATTATTGAATGGGAAAAAATTAAGATTGCTAGTAGAACTACAGGAAATTGTTCAGTGCTTCTTTGTTCTTTCTTGGCTAGAAGTACATGTTCAGAACTTATTAAGGTTGATATTCAATTACCTGGCAGAAGTATCAGAACATTTTCAACTTTACACAACCCTGTGGAGGAGGTGGTTTCTGGAGTGGTAAGGTAGATAAGTACATTGTTTCCTAGTCTTTTGTCTAAGCTCTCATGTAAAAAGATGCCTGTCTACAAAGGTATAATTCTTTACTTCACACATATATCCTGACAGAGAGTAACTTTAAGCACTATCATATTTAAGTGCTTTTACATGTCACAGTTGAAAGACCCTGCATGGTCTCAGGATTCAAATGATTTAGGGTAAGGCTAATGCTTAAAGCCTTAATTAAAAGGTTCCCTATTTATTAAATAGTTACAATAATACATATATCACAAGACTGTTGTGATAATTTTTATAAAAACTGTGGCATACAGTAAACACTGAATAAATGCTTAATGGCTGTCATACTTATTTCAGCTTTCCACCAACACTTTGTTTTAAGCCTCCTGAGTAGCTGAAATTACAGGTATGAGACATTGCCTAACCATTTCACATTGTCAACACAACAATCTCTTGAGAAAGCCACAACTATCCTCATTTTATGGATGAAGGGCATGGATAAGGTGAAAAATTTATAAATTTTACCTTAAAAATTATACCTTATAAAGATGATATTTATAAATTCAGATTTATAAGAAAAACATAAGGAAAATTGTTAAATCAATATAATCTTGTATGAAATTAACCTGATGAGAAAGGGATGCTTTCACAAAATCATTATACCAGAAGGATCATACCAAAACTTCCTTATGCACTGAAATTTACAAATCCACTTAAAATTTTTTGATTTGCAAATAACTTCTCTTTAATACAATTTAATATGTAAAGCAAAAAGCTAGAACTCAGCAATTAAATTTCTTGAGCTTGCATTACTGTTGTGATGGCAATGCCCCTGCTATGCAGATGTAATTTTGCTATGTGTCTTCCCAGGGCTTTCTCATCAACATGGCTGCCTTATCTCCACACTCTGAATATTTTGTTCCCGGGAAATTTTAATTCCACAGTGCAGGTAAGGTCCAGCTCCCTTAGAAATGACCACTCCACAAGCCAAGATATGAAAGAAGACTCCTGCATGGAACCCTACTATCTACACTGTACATCCTTCTACTGTACCAACCTCATGTCTTTTTTATTCTTTATTGTTAATATAATAACTTCCTAATAAATGTTTGTGGAATTAATTCATGGAATAACATATGCTGTCACTTATATATTGATAGATGAAAATAGTACTGAGAAGTTATTGGAACTTAATTGCTGGGTAAGGGACATTTAACAAAATTTCGTCATTAAGCTTCTGTTTTAAAAAATAATATGAAGCATATTTATAGAGAAGTACAGCATAATTAAAATTACTGAAGAACAAGTATGCATTTACCTATTTCTAATAAAGTTATGATTCAATGAAGACAACAAAATATAATAATGACATGCCTTTTTCTAGGAGTTTATAGTGAAGACACTTTCTTCAAAGCTCTATATCTATGGTACAGAAACCAAAACAAAACAAACCAAGGACATAGAAGTTGCTTTGGAGTGAATGTCATTCTGTGCTAACTAACTGTATGCAAAGGCTGGCACAAGCTGTTCACATATGCTGATATCCATATTGTTTTTGGAAAGATTAGATTGCTTCTTTTTTTCCATTTGAGAGGCAAAAAGGAAATTCACCCACCATCCTGTTAATTAAAAGTTTTTAATAACCAAAGTGTGCCTTCCTTTATATGAGAACATGGCATTTCTTCTGGCCAATGGACAATCCACACTCTCAATATTGCATTTGCATAACCTCTTCCAGCAAATACCTGGTCTTCAACAAAGCCAGGGAGAGGCTAACTAGGATTCTTTAAAAAAAAAAAAATTGTAGTTGTAGATGGACAGTATGCCTTTGTTTTATTTGTTTATTTTTATGTGGTGCTAAGGATGGAACCCAGTGCCTACACGTGCCAGGCCAGCCCTTTGTCACTGAACTACAGCCCCAGCCCTAACTGGGATTCTGAGTGTAGCCTGAAGCAGTGAACTTATTCCTTAGTATTAAGCCAACTGAATAATGCAACTCTAACCAGTAACCATGCCCCTTCATTTAGCATCAATCATGATGCCAATCGAGGCAATGAAACCAAGCCCCATATTTGCCACTGGTACTGATGGGCAAAGTGTAGCCATCCATACTCTGTTGGGTCTACCTCCTTGATAAGACTAAAGATAGAATGAGGCAAAGTAAATCATTGACTCAAACCTGCTTGGCTGTGTGGCTAATCTCTACAGCCAGATCTCCTCCAGAATTCCCAATGCCAATTATAATGACTCTTTTTCCAGCCAACGCCTCTGGGTTTTTATAGTCTCGACTATGGAAGTACTGTCCTTTGAACTTCTCAATTCCTGCAAGAGAACAGAAAATAATTTTGGGATGATAGTTTATATGATGGATATCATTTATAAAATCATTCTTTTGTAGAATTTAAAGTTGAAGCACATATTCTCCACATGGTCTCCCTTTATTCAGCTATTCTTGTCTTTCTGAATACTTTTGCTTATTTTTTTTATTCCACAGCCTCAGAATAGTAACTTGTGATTCCTTTTTTGTAAGTAGTTTGTATTTTGGATTTGTAGACTCACAGATCCAAACTGCCTCAGAAAACTGCCAATCTCTTGTCTTTTCATTCCCTTAAATACATACTCCCATTTCAATTAGAGTATATATGTTTCTGTATACTCTAGGATATACATAAAGTGCATTTTTTAAAAAAAGAAAGTTCAGGCCCCAAACTGAAACTAAATTATTCGAGCTTTCACTCAACCCTTAGAAACTCAATATTTGTTTCCTCAATTACTGAAAAATTCCACATCTGAACCAATGCTGAGTAAGAGTTCCACAGTCTTCCTTTCTGATCCTTAAGAAGACCAAAGTCATTGTGAAACTAAATACAATCATGTGCCACTTGTCAGAAATACATACATTTTGAAAAATTTGCTGTAAGTTGGTTTCATTATTGTGAAAACATCACAGAAGTACTTACATAAGCGTAGATTGTTTAGACCAGTCACTCGATGTGGCCTCCTGATGCATTCAAGACCCACAATAAACATTAGACATGTGAGGCTAGTTGGTGTAACATAGCAGACTGTTTTACAGTAAACGTTTCTATAAGTAGAAGGAGTATATTCTACACTAAATGTAGTACAGTAACTACATAAACCAGTAACATGGTTGTTTATTATTATGTACCACACACATAATTGTGTGAGCTGTAATTTTATACAACTGACAGTGCAGACGAGTTCGTACATCAGCATCATCATGATATTATAATGGCTATGATACTACTCAGCCAACAGGAATTTTTCAGTCCCCATTATAATCTTATGGGATCACCACTCTGTATGTATTCCAGCCTTGACTGAAATGGCACTATGTGGTGGCATGATTGTTCACAGACCTCCAAACTCTAAAATTACCATTGCCCAAATGGCAATAATACAAATTATCCCATTTTCAAGGGAACATGCACAATTAATAAGACTTATTTCACCCCAAGTGAAATAAGACTTATTTCACCCCAAGGTAAAAATCACTCAGACCACAACCTTCTATTCCTCAGGGTCAAAAGCATGGCTTAAGGGTCAACCTCCTTCCTGGTAGGTCACTCACCTGGAAAGCTTTCCAGGGGCAAGTGAGCATTAGTGTGATGACCAGTGCAAACCATGACTCCATCAAAGACATTAACCTCCTTTTTCCCTTCACACTCAGTGACCACCTCCCATTGGCCTGAAGTAGGGAAATCAGGCCTCTTCTTCACACTGCACACAGTGGTCTGAAAGAAAAGTGACATACACAGGGGACTGTAACCATATCCAGTACAGTGTATTGTCTTCCCTGACATGACTTTTCCTGCAAAATGTTACACAAAAGGTTGATACCACAGGTACCATCACATCATTAGGGTCCTTGCAAGAATATTTGATTTTCATACTCCATAAAGAACAGTTTTGTTTGAGGCTGTGGTCCAAATGAGAAGACTTCTATAAAGCAGATAACGTAAAATGGAGTTGACAGACTTATGTACTCTCCTGTGCTTCTAGACAAGTAGGATTTGCTAGGATTTTTAGTCTCTGCCTTAAGGCATTGTACCACCCGAATAAATCCTGGATTTCTCCTGTACTTCTGTGACACTCTGTGCCCTAACCACCTATTCCTCCACTAACCCCAGACATCCCCAGACTCTCTGATGTCTTCTGACACCCAAGTCCTCTTCTCTCTGGCTAACCTCAAACGTGTGACTATGAGGCTCCCTTTCATATTAGAGCAGGAAAATATCTCAGTGGCTCTTATTTTTGTAAAGGAATCTCTCTTTGTCTTCTACATATGCCCACTTTACAAGTAAATAAAGAAAGAGGCTGTGAGATAGGGAAATCAGTGGTACAATTTTTAGTTTTTCAAAAATAAGCAATAAGTATGGGTTACTCTGCCAGCCTAAGGAAACATCAAGAATGCATTCCAATGTGCTTCTAGGGCCTTGGCTATGATGTCTTGGTTGACTAATAGAGACACTGTCTAAGCCTTAACCATCCTGTACTATTTATAGTTCCTGTCATGTGTTTTTACACAAGCTGGTGCTTCTACTTGGATCATCCTTTTATTCCTTCTTCATTTGGTAGACTCCTTTCTACTCAAGACTCAGCTTGGACATTATCTTCTCTAAAAATCTTTCCTGGAACTTGATTCCTCTTCCCTGATGGATTAAACATCCCTCTTCTGAGCTGCAATGTATAGATCTCTATGGCACTTATCACTTGGTTTATTACTTATATGTATAATAATAATTTTCTTCATTTTTCTGTGTCTTTAAACACAGTTACTTATTTTTTTTTTTTTTGTCTTTGCATCATCACTGCTTAGTACAGTAACAAACTTGTTCAAGAACTGTCACTTAAACAAGTCAGAGATGCACCACTGGTCTGTAAATGACTGGCTTTGGAAATTGTCACCAGGTAGTACCATTTTATTATTGTTGCTAAACAGAAAAAGGTGGAAGGTTTGGGCTTTAAGCCAGGTGATATATCTGTTTATGTCCATGATTATAAATTATGGGAAAATCACAGCAGAATTTAGAGAAGGAAGGAACCAAAATACATACAGTACAATCATCTTCTTTTACAAAAAAAGAAAATTATGATAAATTCAAGTTGAGAAACTAACTCGTCTCAGGTTACAAGTTAATTAGCGGTAAGAACAAGGGCCAGAATTCAGGGTTTTGTTTCCTAATTCAGTGTTCTACTCTCTCCACCAGATTTTAAGTTCTTTGCTTCCTCAGTAGCTTCCCAGTCACTAAGTACTTCACCAGGTTGTTTTGGTGATCACATAAAATAATATATTGGAAAGTGCCTCAGAAAGTATAAAAGAATAAATAAATAGTGGAAAAGTTGTGTAACCAGAAAGCTTTAAAGCTTTAAAGTTCCCATACCTATTCATTCCCTTCAGCTCCTTTATTATAAGCAGAGAGTGTGAAATGAAGACAATGCAAATACTGGTGGCAGGTATCGTTCTGTATCTTCAGCCAAAATATATGAGAGACTTTCCCAGGGGTATTTTAGAGAGAGAACAAAGAGTGGAGTCTATGTACTTGAGCATATCAAGCTAATATTTACACATAAGTTCTGGTTAATAAAGCCACATTATTCACTTACTTGATGAAGAATTTCACACACAAAGACACCCACAAAACTGCCTACCTTGAACTGGATATACTTTAAAAGGTTGAAGTTTTTGGCATACATCCTGAAATACTCGAGGACCTGGGAATTGTGCATGAAGTTAGGATAATGATCTGGGATGGGGTAGTCACTGAAGCACATCATCTCTTTAGAAGTATTGATGATCACTGATTTGTAAATACTGGCTCTCCCTTCTTCAGGATTTTCCTGCAGTAAATTAGAAGCATTCATGGCAACTTGAGAACTAATTTCATGATTTACAAATAGCCAGTGAACAGTTGAAAAATTTCCTGAAATACATGCCAATTCAAACAAATGACACACATACATGACCTCCACACATCTCCCAGTACTTGTGCCTCTGTGTAGTTCCTTCCCCTTGAATCTCAGTATCTTTATGACTTGCTTTTGACCAACAGTATATAGTTGAAATGGCACTGAATGACTTTCAGTACGAAGTCATAAGTAGTCTTGCAGCTTCCACCTGGGTGTCTTAGAAGGCTCACTTTGGTGGAAGCCAGCAGCCACGTAAGAAGTTAGCTTTTATAGCTGTGACCCAAATACCTGAGAAGGAGAAAGAATTCTTTCGACTCATGGATTCAGAGGTTTCAGCTCCACTGCTTTTGGCTTCAGGCAAGGCAGAACATCATGGTGGTAGGGTATGGCAGAGGAAAGCTTCTCAGCTCATGGTAGCCAGAAAGCAGGGGTTGACGGAAGAGGCCCAGGACAAGATATAGTCCTCAAGGGTAACCCCCCGAACCCGTGATCTGCTTTTCCAACCATGTCCCACCTGCCTACAGTATCTACCACTGCTTAGTAATCCATTCAGCCGTCAATGAATTAATCCAGTGATGATGTCAGAGCCCTAATGAATGAATCACTTTCCAAAAGACCCACCTCTGGACAATGCTGCATTGGATACCAAGACTTGAACACCTGGGCTTTTGGGGGATATTCTAAATCTTTACTATGAAAACTCCAACTACCTTGAGTACCTTGAGTAACACAATACTGTTAGGAAGCCCAACTTAGGCACATGGAAGAAAATATCTAGGGTAGAGAAATATTCAAATAGCACCCAGAAATTCTAGCTATCCCACCTAAAGTTCTAAACATGTGAACAAAGTAGTCACATCAAATTCAGTCTTAGCACTCATCAGATGGCAATCACAAAAAATTCCAAGTGAGAACTTCCCAGTTGAATGAATAAGTCTCAAGAATTTTCATATATATTGAGACATTGCTCTCAAGAAAATGTACTAAGTCTCTTTCCAGTATAAGTTGTTATTCACTCCATTTTTACTATTGCTGGGTAACAGTCATTTAAATGAGTAAAAATGGGTTAGATCAAAACATACTAGGGAGAGTATAAGTTAGTACAATGTTTTCTGAGTAATGTTGCAATGTATATAAAAGTCCTTGAAATTTACATAGCCTTTTAAAGAAATATTCAGACTTGCAAACAAAGATTATTGTTAAAGGATGTTAGTGTCAGCGTTATTCATAAAATAAAAAGGAAACAAGTTAAATGCTTAAGAAAAAATAACTGAAATTTGAGAACCACTGCTCTAGATCCTTGCTATCCAAAGTATGGTCTGTGGACCAGCACAAAGGGCACCACTATGGACATTGTTAAAAATGCAGAATTTTAGGCCCCTCCCTAGACTTACTGAATCAGAACTAACATATTAACAAAATCCTCAACTGATTCAGATGCACATGAAAACTGAGAAGCACTGCTTCAGATGACATTAATCCCTAATTCAGTGTCTTCTTTTCTACAACAAACTTTTTGTTTCCTCAAAAATTTCCAATTAATTACTTCATGGGGTTAAGGTGGTAATCCAATAAAATAATGCAATATTGTCACTGAAATGTCACAAACCACAGGTTTTCAAATCTATTATATTTAAATTTTTTTGATTATAGAAAATTACCTTAAACCAATTTGGACCCTCTCCTTCCTTTTTATTACAGAAATGAATAAATATTAGGAGAGTGGGTATTACAAAACATTAAATATCCACAAAACAGAGTGTTGGATTTGTCCACATTCAGGTTTATTTTCCTCCCAATTCTTATTAAAGAATTATCTAGTCTAGGAATCCAAAATTGACCATACTTATTTGTCTGCCCCATAATTATTTCTTTTTGACTTCTAATAAGGTTTTCAGGAGTCTTCTTTCAAGTCTTTTCTTATTTATCTTATCTATTTCAACCAAAGTATTCATTTAAGGTGTGGCTGTGACTATATTTCTGCCCTAATTAAAATTTTAGCTATTCACATTTTCTATATTACCTAGCAGAGAGCTTTATTGGGACTCCAAATCAACACAACCAGAATCTCATAAATAGGCTGACATTATTTTTTGTTAATGTTTCCCCAGTGATTAATTCTTCAATATATAGCAAAACTGGACAACTATACCCTTGTGTTTTTCAATCCATTTATTGTCTTATTCTCTTTTTTGCCATTTTTTTGAGAAAGGAGGAGTTACGAAATTTATGGGTTTTTAAAAAAACATATTTCATTAATGGGTGCTTATTAGTTAATTTTCTGATTAAACAGTAACAGTAACATTTTATATTATACTGTGCCCACATGGCATCTATTTGTCTGTCTATACTTTAAAACTTTACTATGTGAAGTAGTTATCTGATCATCAGCATAAATATCACTTAGGGCTTGTCAGAAATGGAGAATTTTGGTACACCCATAATTAATTCATGAGAATCTCCAGTAACTTATGTGTACATTAAAGTTTGAAAAGCACAGTTTAGCATGTTTTAATAATTTTTAGATATGCAGTTTGACTAAAAAAAATCAAAGATTATTTTGTAGCATGGAGTACTTATTAAATCCTTAGCATTTTGAAAGAAATTTATTAACTTTTCGAGTTATTGCATTCATAAGGTAACATCAAAGTAAACTGATACATCAAAGTAAACTGTAATATATCATATTACAACCTACTTTCTACCATCAATCTTACTTAATGTTAATGAAGAGATCAAGAATTGACTGAAATTAATGTCTTGAGAGCTCATATGATTATTATTAGAAAGTTTTCAGCTGTACAAGGAGGAGACAATACTAGTTTGGTAGGTAGACATGATCAAAAAATAGAAATGGTGGTGTCTGACAAAACAATTGTTTGGCAGATAGAAAAATGAAATAGGAATCAGGATAGGAAAGTACAAGTGGTACTACCTGAGAAGAAAATAAAAATATCCTGGATCCCAGGAACCTGTCACAATAAAAGAGAAAACAGAAGCCCTGAATTCCCAGTGTTCTTATTGGACACCAAGCAGTGGAGGTGGAATTTCAAAGTGCTTAGACCAATTATACATATAAAACCTCTAACAAATTATAAAAAAAGTTTTGGGAGATGGAAGGACAACTAGACTCCAAATAATGAGCATGAGACTGATAGAGAAGTATGTCTCAGGAAAAAGTTCTCAAAGTAACTACCAGCAGCATGAAAAATATGTTTAGTTCATTAAAGGATGTTTATAATGCCTTAGTCTCCACAGCTATGTAACTGTGAGAAATGTGAAAAGGAGGGTCTATAGTGCCATAACATTCTTAGCAGCCACTCAGGACAGTTTCCTTCTCAGGAATCCACTTATTAAACATAAATATATTGGGTAGGAACTATATGCCAGGCATCATTCTTGGTTCTAGAATATAATAGTCAACCATATAGGTATGTCTGTGATAAGAAAAGTCAGAGAAGTCAGAGCATTATGATGAAAGTTTATTTTTTTCATGGAAGCAGTTCATAAGGTGTTGAAATTTTGCCCAGAGGATAATAAAAAGGAAATCCTCATGCTGTATATTCAGCAGATTATAACTTCAAATCCCTTTAGAGTTTAAAAACCACAAAACTGATAATCAGGCAGGATAATGGCTACCCTCCCAACCTCATCCCTGCCTCAATCGATTTCACTGCTGTTCAGTAATTGCCAAACCTGGCTAGGATGCTTAAGGAGACTCAAAATGTGGGGGTCCCACTCTAGGCCTGAATAATAACTGACTTGTAGCCATATGTGGAGCTGGCACTTTTATAAGAGATTGATATAATTATTCATTCACTTACTCCCTATGATCACTGTACAAAGGGGTATTACTATTATCCCTTCCTAAAGATTAAAAAAAAAAGTGGGCAGAGAGGTTTAATGATTTGCCCAAGGCCATATTTCTTGTAAATGACAGACAGTCTTTGAATCTAAAACAGTGCCCTTAACCTCTACAATAGGATGTGACTGGATTTCAAGAATTTTCTGTTACTAAAAACAAATTAACAGGGTTTTCAGCCCACATCTAAGACTGATTATGATAAAGGTATAGGGATTTGCTAAGGGGATTCATTTTAGATCTGAATAAGACTATAGTCAGAATTAGTTCCCAAAACAGAGCCAAGATACAATACATCTGTTCAACTAAGAAATGTCATAAGGCCACTTTTAAGTAGCTGGCCAATACTGTGTTAGTTTTTATGATGTGCAATATACCTGTGGCACCTCAATTCCATTCACTGGTTCAGAAAATGAGTTTTTATAAGTAAACCAATTTAGAGATCAATGAAGGTAACTGATACTTTTTGGTACTAAATAAGCATATAATTTAAATTGATGATATTTTCAATGGTTACTAACAAGTTGCAGACTTGGATGTGCATATTAAAACAATTTAACTTTAAAACTGAGTATGTGTAAGGACAAGATAACCCATTTGCAGGTGCCCTCTGCCCTCTTCTGGAAGACAAAGGACTTTGAACTTCTCAAAGCAAGAAGTTTACAGCAAACAATACTGTAAATAAAGTTTTATACTTTATTCAAGGACTAGAACTGTTAGAAAAATACCTGGACTTTTTTAATAGAAAAAGTAATGTTGAAGATTGGGGAGGGGGGTATTCCTGGAAGGAGTTGGTTATCAGGTAATTCTAGCTCATTTACCTTTAAGACATATCAGAAGTAATCACTCTACATTTTCTAATCCCTGTGTGCTTTCTAAAGTTTGTTCTATTACTCAACCTCCCTGCCTCACCACCTTGTTTCCCTCTTCTGAAAAACAGCAAAACTAACAAAATGAAAATGTTGTCTGTGGTTTTTATAGACAGTAGAAACGGAAAAAAAGGTATATCTACAATGCATTTTGGAGCCAACAAAGGGAAAGAGAAACCCTCATAAAATGTGGGGTGGGGGGACGTTAAGAAGTCAACAGGCAGAATTCTATCGGGTTTAGTCACTTTCAAGCTCTCATTACCTAACACGAGATAAAATGTTGCATGGAGCTACAGGGAGGTCTTCAAGTATTAAGGGACAAGGAGATTTACCTGATACCTCCAAAGCCCCCCAATGTCATCAGTCCTTTCAAAGCAAACAGGTTCCAAGTCTTCATCCAGGCAGCACTTAACAGAAGAGAGCCCACAGACTCCACTCCCAATCACAGCAATTCTTTTCTTGGTCATGGTCTCCAGAGATCTTCACTTGGCTATGGCAATGTCACTTGTCCTAAAGAAAGAATGACAAGAGACAGAAAGCACAAATCTGTCAACAGTTTTTAAGGAAGACAGTTGCCATGACACTCAAATAAATGCTGTAACAAGAGGTGACTTTGGGGAACCAGATTCGGTTGCCCTCTTCAGAATGAATCTCCTGCAAAGGATAGGGCAGCCCTGTTGCCTGCAAGACCCAGAGCTGAGAAGCTCCATAGTGTTATCTTACTCTGTATCCAGAAGCACCTGGCTGATCCTTCAGCTGCGATCTGGAAGTTACT
Organism: Sciurus vulgaris; assembly: GCF_902686455.1. Lineage (NCBI taxonomy): Eukaryota > Metazoa > Chordata > Mammalia > Rodentia > Sciuridae > Sciurus > Sciurus vulgaris. The sequence continues at coordinate 109,838,900 of NC_136461.1, forward strand.
CTGATTTTCTGCTGTAATAAAAGGAATATAAACTACGGAAGTACAAACAGCAGCAACAGCAACAGCCGATGGGGAGGCACTGTTCTGCCCCACCTCCTTTCAGCCAACACCCCGCTCACTCATTGGCAGCAATTCTCCCTCTGAACTGGAAGAAAACGTGGAGTGAATCTGCTTTGGGCAGAAAACAAAAACAAAAACAAAAAATCATCTACAACTTCTGCAGTTTTCATCTGCTGTTATAGGCAGTGCCTTTTTACTCCCTCTGGAGACAGAATGGTCCTCTAATCTCTTTTGCTCCCCTACTGTGGGCATCCACTTTTAACTTCCTGCTTTTCCCTTAAAGTGACAAACTCCTATTAAAACAAAACTGTCAACAACTCCCAAGCAAGCTTGATAGAAATGCCAAAATACAGAACACCCTCCTTGCAGGGGATCTGTTCAAACAGGTGATCCTACCCCCTTCTCTCCCTCCTCCCCACCTCATGGACTGAATCTTCAGATCTACACTACTGGTAGAATTTACTTTAAAATCCCCATGCATGTTTTAAACTACTTTTAGATGAACTATAGCTGGCTTCATCTCAACTGCTTTTAAACATGGTTAAAAATAGATCTTTGGCTTGGAGAATTATTTTACTCCATCAGGAAGATGTTGTCTTAGACCAATATATGGTCTGAGTTATATAAAAATATAGGAAGCACACAATGGGGAACAGATAGTCTCCATATCACCTAATGGGATAATGAAAGAAAAGAGGATCAAAGGTGGAGTTCTGTGTTTGTGTATAAATATGTATGTATATATGTAATAAAAAGGAAGGTTTTCACTTTGGTTGGAACACAAGGGATTGAACCCAGGGCACTTAACTACTGAGCCACAACCCATTATTTTTCATTTTGAGACAGGATCTCCCTCAGTTTCTTAGGGCCTCACTACTTTTCTGAAGCTGGCTTTGAACTTGTGATCCTCCTGCTTCAACATCCTGAGCCACTGGGATTATAGGTGAGTGCCACAGCACTGGGCAGAATGTGTTTACTTTGTGATGTGGTTCTGTCAAAACAGTTATTCATCAAAATATACTTATCTTTCAATGGACACATCAAGATGACCTAGTCAAGTAGTTTTATTTTAAAAGAGCTGCTATTTAATTTTGCTCTGAATTCTCTTCTCACTTTGCTCCTGCAAAACTTCCACTAATACCTTTATTTAACTAGTGTCTGTCCTCACAGATTACCACCAAAAAGAGTGCCTTTTGTCACCAAGGACCTTTCCTTCTGTCTAATGCTACTTTCTCCTAGAAAGATAAAGCAATGTTCTTTTTTCAGTTACCTGTTGGGACTAAGGACACGTTAACTAACTCAGGCTGACTCCTTACTCCCTGGCGAGTGAGCAAGATCAAGGCCTCAAAGGCGGTTTCAAAAGTTAACAACGATAAATCAGACTACCGTCAGGCATTGGTTAACAACAGTTCCGCGAACGTGATCAGCTCATGCTTGCCATATAGTCCTATGGGACTCTCGCCTGCATGAACCCCCCCACCTCGTGCCTTGATGACCTTTCAGCTGATTGGTTCCCACCTAGCCTCCACCCTACATAAAAGCTGTGTGACTTCCTCAATAAATGAGTTCCTGCTGTGACTGGTCTCCCTGACGCATCTGATTGTCCTCCACCAGGAGGGCTGGGTGCGGGGAGTCAGTCGGCCCTACCTTTCCCTGTCTGGCCTTGTTGGGGAGTGCTCCCTTCCCTTGTCGCTGGTTGAGAAGAGCAAGGTGGCTAAAGACCCTGACAGTTACCTAAATGTATCTCTTTGAGATTTCAGAAGAATTAGTTTCCCATTCCATCCCTCCCAAGACCTATGGTAGTGAAACGGCCAAGGGATACTTAAGAACAGGACATCCCATCTACAACCATTCAGTTTCTATTAAACTATGGTTTGTCAGATGTTGAAGAACACAGATGGTATTCTTTCTGTTAATGAATCACTGGACCACAAGGAGCTACATCTGAATCTGAGAGAGACAACTGCATGTCACCCAGACATACAATTCAAGTTGGGAGCAGTAGCCAGATGGGCTTGGGGTTGTCATCCTTGGGATAGGAATGAGCACATCAAGGGCAGAATTAACACTGAATTTTAGTGGCTAGACAATAAGCAGACACTACTAGATACTCAGTAAAATGTTTTCTCCTCCTCTTACAATATCATATATCCCTTTGGAATGGGGCTGCCCAAAGAAGAATTGCATTTTCCTGGTTCTCCTTTAAGCTATGTGTAAATTTATGATCAAGTTATCACCAAGGAACATAAGAAGAGCAAATGTGAGCAACTTCTACCTAACCTGTGAGGATTGCACTATTTTGAAAATGTTAATATCACACAACAAACATATGAAAAAATGTTCAACATCTCTAGTGATTAGAGAAATACAAATTAAAGTGACATTGAGAGTTCATCTTGTTGCTGGCTCTTTGCGGTTCCAAAATCTGTGGATATTTGTCACCGCCTGCAGCAACAACTTGCATGGGTCTTATGGGGTGGAGTGGAAACTGAGGCACTTCTTTTTCTTTAGTGCACTGCTTTCTTGCTTGTTTATAGAGGATAGAGGAAATGAGGTTTACTTGCTTTGAGAGGAGAGAGAGAGACTTTGCTTAAGAGAGATTTTGAAAGAAGGACAGGCTTTTCTTAGAGCTTAGAAGAAGAGAGACCTGCCACGCCTTAAAGTCCTGCATCCTGTGAACTAAGGGTACGTCTACCTAAGGTGCCCTAGTGATGCGTCTCAGTTCTCCGTTCTGCAATCTGCCTTCCGCTGCTGTCTGCTAGCTGCTGTGCCGTTTTTCCCCTACTAGCTGCCAATGCGTGTTTCCTAGCTGCTTTCGTGTTTGAGTCTTCTTCTACTACTTTTCTGCTAATGGCTGCTGTAGCGTATTTTTCCCTCTGGCTGCTGTCACACGTGTGTCCTTCTTCTCCTGCTTTTCTTCTGCTAATGGCTGCTGTGTCTGTCTCGCTCCGCCTATGCTTATATCACCTCCAGGAGGCAGAGAGCAGGGCCACGCCTCTTACGCAAAGATCAGGCGAGATGCTCTGAGCAGGCAATTAGTGCTCGAGAACACATGCGCATACATTGTGTGCGTGGACGAGAAAATCACCTGAGTGTGCTTATGTCAATTAACCTCCTCGCTGCTGATGTGATCAGGCGCCATCCCGGCACCCCCAACATGGCACAGCCCCCAACACATCTCACTCCTATCAGAATAATAATTATCAAGAAAACAAGTAAGAATAAATGTTGGCAAGGATACAGTGAAAAATGTTCACTCATACATTGCTGGTGGGACTGTAAACTGGTACAACCACTCTGGAAAGCAATATGGAGATTCTTTGAAAAACTTGGAATGGAACCACCATTTGATACGGTTATCCCGCTCTTAGGTTTACACCCAAAGAACTTAAAATCAACGTACTATGGTGACACAGCCACATCAATGTTTATAGCAGCTCAATTCACAATAGCTAAACTATGGAACCAACCTAGATATCCTTCAACAGATAAATGGATAAAGAAAATGTGGTATATATACACAACAGAATATTACTCAGCTGTAATGAACGAAATTATGGCATTTGCCAGTAAATGGACAGAAATGGAGATTATCATACTAGGTGAAATAAGTCAATCCCAAAAAACCAAAGGCTGAATATTCTCTCTGATATGCAGATGCTAACACACAGTAAGGTGGGGGAAGGGAAGAATAGAAGTACTTTAGATAAAGGAGAATGAAGAGAAGGGAGGGGAATGAGAATAGAAAAGACAGTAATATGAACTGAACATAACTTTCCTATGTACACATATGAATTCATAACCAGTGTAACTCCACATCATGAACAACCACAAGGATGGGAATTTATACTCCATGTATGTATAATATGCCAAAATACATTCTAGTGTCATGTATAACTAAAAGGAACAAATAAAAAAATAAATTAAGAAAAGAAAGAAACATTAATAGCAGATAATTTTCCAGATGATAAGTGCAACTGTAGGTGGTGAGGGCCAAACACATGTGCAGAATAGCCATTGAATTAACCAACAGTTACCTTTACCTTATTAGCATAGTAAAATGCTATACACCTCAGCAGAAGACCTAAGGTGGAGACTTAACATGGAAAGAAGATATGGGACTCATGAAGAGGCATGATGAAGAAGAATGTAGGCACGACTCAAGTTCCATCTCTACAGGTGATGACATTAAGACACACATACATAATCTATACACATACACTTATGGAAATGGTATGAATTAATACATGGAAGTTTAGGAAAAATTTTAATCACCATGAAACTTATTTGATTTGTATAGCTTTCATAGCAGGCAGTAGGAAAAATCTAAGCAGGCGCATTTAAAGCTTCAACTCATACATCATATTCATTCACATTCCAAAACAAAGCACATGGGCTCTGTTCATTGAGAGACACAGAAAGTCACATTACTAAGGGACTAGATGCACAATAATCCTTAGGGGAGAAGGCGGATAGTTGGGAATAGGAATACAATCTACCGAAGTTGGCTATGCATGACCCGTAATTGAGTAGATAAAGCACACTCTGTGATTTACTTTCAGAGCCCACATCTATGGGTCATGATAATGGGGAAAACCCTACATCTGTGGATTTCATAAGCCAATGAGATTACCATGGAACCTCAACCATGAAGAATGACTCCTGATCTCTTGAGTCTTTACTGGTGAGATGCAGTCAATTGGGTAATCTCCAGATGTATTTCCAGCTAAAGTATTTTGGTCCTTTATAATATCCTGGAAATTCAAATTTGTGTTTTGTTTCTTATTTAAAAAAAAAAAAAGGTGGGGCTGGGGTTGCAGCTCTGTGGTAGAGCACTTGCCTAGCATGTGTGAAGCACTGGGTTAATTTCTCAGCACTGCATATAAATAAATGAATAAAATAAAAGTCTATCAACATCTAAAAAATATTTTTTTAAAAAAGTGGTCTATTTAGTGTTCTCAACAGTGTTATAGGACAACTACTATTATCCTCACTATGAATTACTATGCATCATGAGCCTTTCAAAAGTACTCTCAGATTACTTAAGTCCTCTGAGGTTGAAGATTATTTTCCATGCCATTTTTGAGCATTTTGGGGTATCAAAATGGGGAACTTCCTTGGCTGAATGTTACAACTGTACCTCAGGAATACAGATATATGTGCAGCAGGTATGTTCATTTTTCAAATCTAAGACCCAGGCTTTGTGAAGTTAGAGTATAAGATGGCTTTGGGTTCTAATCAACCCAGAGGAAGAGGAAGGTCACAGAGTGTTCTTAGGATTTCAGTATAGGCTGAATCAGGAGGAACATTTGGCTTTATGCAATTTTACTGCTGAGATAATCTGCTCCTTACATGAAAATCTGTCAGAAAAGTTAAACTCCGGCAGGAGTTTAAGGCTTCAGGGACTAGCTAGGTGGATTGCATAAAAGTTTTCCTGCTGGACCAAAAAGAGTGAAATTGCCTGTAACCAATTTGAAAAAAAGTATTCAATTAGAAAGAAAAAAAAAAAAAAGCTGGGCACAATGGCACATGCTTGTCATCATAGCTACTCAGGAGGCTAATGCAGGAGGATCACGGTTTGAGGCCAGCCTTGGCAACTTAGCCAGACTACCCCTGCCCCCAAATAAAATAAAATAAAAAGGAATGGAGATGTAGCTCAGGAGGAGAGTGCTTGCCCAATACACATGAAACCTTGGGCTCAATTCCAGTACTTCAAACAAATGAAACAAGAAAACAAGAACTGCTCTGTCAAACAAAAGACGCACGGGCAAGTTTCAATGCAAAGCTACCTACAATCTCTGACCTGTGTCCTCAATGATTTTTTGATAATTTTTCAGTGTGTGTCCTTATCTCTGGTATTTAAAGGGAGTGACAATTCTCAGAGGTGACTGGGCAAGAGTTCTGAAAAGCACTTCCTGCTATACTTAAATGCAGTCTCCTTGGTATATCTTCTCAGGCTCTTGGGCTCTCTGGGTTTTACATTTATTATGTAAATCTGATGCCTAAGATATATAATTACCTCAAAGTCAAGTGTAGTTTTTCCTTGCTTGGGAGAAAGAAAACCCAAATTGCTTTCAACTCAGTGTAGGGCGCTGACCTAATCCTAACCTTAGCCCAAAGGTCCAAGTTCATGTATGCAAGAAGGGGTCTGAAACATTTTCCCCTATGGTCACATCTTTTACTGAAGCTCCATATCTGACTCACTAGATGCTGCCAACTAGTATCCTATTGTAACCCAGTAGACCAAGGACACAGTGGACAGCAAATATAACCTGTTCACTAACCTGCACTTCAATCACGCTTGTTTTGGTTGGGGTTGAAAATGCTAAGATCTATCCAAGGCATGATTTGGTTACTGTTAATATTACTGGGTTGCTGTTGTCAGAGGGAATTCCCTTTTGTGGAGAAATAAAATAGAATTTATACAAGCATTATGACTATATATCCTGAGCAATGAATGAAAAAGGAATTGAGCTAGACTTCGTTCTGGCAGTTAATACTGACTCACTAGAAAATATTGAACAAGTTTCCTAAACTTTCTGTGCCTTTGTTTGCCCATTTATTAAATGTTCTCTCTTTTCCTCAAGGTTATAACAATCATAGGTCCTATATTTTCGAACTGCTCCAAAGGCCCCTCACTCATGCATTTAATAATACTTTCTCAGTGCTACCAATGGGCCAAACACTGTTCTAGTTACAAAGCCAATATATCCTAAAGGTGAATTTATTATCTTCCTTCCCTCAAACCAGTTTTTATCTCTTATAATCCCTCAGCGGTGGCACAAACATCCAGATCACAGGGTACACACCTGTGGCAGTCCCCTGGGATCTGTTTCTCTCACCTTTAGCCATGTGCTTATCAATGACCAAATCCCTTCAAGTTCATCTTCACTAATTTTTTTTCTTTCAGCAGTAGAGATTGAACCCAGGGCCCTACACATGCTATGTAATTGTTCTACCATTGAGCTATATAGCTTTTTATTTTACATACCTTTTATTTCATTTTATAGTCATTTTTATTTTGAGACAGTCTCACTAAATTTCCCAGGGTTACCCTGAACTTGCCATCCTCCTATCTCAGCCTCCCAAGTAGCTGGGATTACAGGTGTGCTCCATTGCACCCAGCTCTGTCACCAATTTTTAAATATATTTATTATCCCTTACAAATCTTGTCTCAATGGCTTTGCCTTTGTGATCCCTCTGACCTAAACTTTCTTCCTCTGATTTTACAAAGCTGGCTTCCCATCATTCAGACCTTAATATGAATGTCATCTTTTTAGTGATATCCTCTTCAACCCACTCTACTCAGCTGCTACCCAGCCCTATTCTCAATATCATTACCTTCTTAGCACTATTCTACCTGATAACTTATTTGTACTTTTTTTTCTTTTTATATTTCTTCATCACTAAAACCTGAGCTCCACAAGTGCAGGGACCTTATCTATCATGTTCACCTCTATTCTAGACAGTGGGGATATGACCAACTTTATTATCACGCTCCATTGTATTCATCTGGCAAATATCCAACCCTGGTAAAACTTAATTCTCTAACTCTTCCCCACCGGCAGCCAACACACACCATGCTGCCTGGTCTCCTGACCATCAACTTCAAGTGGCCCTCACTGCTGCTTGGCAATGGTACCATATTCCTCTCATCCATTCACTTCCACTTCCCCCCTAGACAACTATTTCACATCTTTCCTCAAACCCCCAACACCCTTCCCACACAAGCTCACCAGATGCCATTGTTTCTTATTTCATTTAGACAATAGAGTCAGGAGAGATCAGGTGCTGTCACCACCAAATCTGTTTTCATACAATGCCTTCTACTGTCTAGGCCAACCCCTCTACTTGTGCATTAGATCCCACCTCCTCTCACTCAAGAACATTACCCTGGTATCATTAGATTTTATCTCCACTGGATCATTCCCATCAGCATTCAGTATGCTCTAACATTACCATCTTAAAACAAAATAAACTGCCCTTGACCTGGTAGTTACTGCTGCCAATTTTCTGCTTCCTTTTATATCAACAATCTTTAAAAGGGGTGAGATGGTCTGTCTCCACCTTCTTTCCTCTCATTCTCTTTATTTAATCACTCCAGTCAGGCACTGAACTCCTTGCCAAGACCATTGAAAACCTTAATGTTGTCCAATTGAGTGCTTATTTTCTATCTTTACTCCACATTTTAACTGCATTTTGATGCAGACCATCACTCTTGAAACCCTTATTCATTTGGCCTTAGGGATACTCTATTCTTAGTTCTCATACTATTTTACTGGCTGCTCTTAGTCTCTTCTGTTGCCTCCTCTTCTCGATTTCTAAATATTAGTTGACAGGATTAGTCTTTTTTTTTTTTTTTTTTTTTATAATTCCAGTCATGGTCTTGGGGATATTAGAACTTAAGCTCCATCCTAAAATTATACCTTCCTTATCTGTGCTCAGTTCTAACCCTTTCCCCTGAACTCTAGTATAGTCTATCCAGTTAACTACTCAAAACCTGTACTTGGATCTATATTACTGTCTCATTATACTCTGTTCAAAATTGAATTGTTTTTTCTCAACATGAATTCCTTTTGAAAAAAGCTTTCGATACATGTATTTTACAAATTTTAATGGACATAATAATTGTACATATTTATGGGATACAGTGACATTTCGTTATGTGTATACAATGTGAAATAATCAGATCAGGGTAATTGATTTATCGATCACCTAAAAAATTTATCATTACATTGTGTTAGAAACATTCACTATCCTCTATACTATTTTGAAATATTCAACTTAATTACCATCAACCATAAGAACCACAATGTGTTAAAGAACATTAGAAGTTATTCCTCCTATCCAGTTACACCTCTGTGCCCATTAACCATCCTTTCTCCATTCCCCTCTTCTTCTCACTCTTCCTAGACTCTGGTAATCATTATTCTACTCTCCACTTCTATGACATCAACTTTTTCAGTTTCCACATTTAAGTGAAAATATGCAATTTTTTTTTGTGCATGTCTTATTTCACTTAATGTTCCACAGCCTCATCCATGTTGCATTAAATGATAGAATTTCATCCTTTTTTGGATGAAAAACATTCTATTGTATATATATGTCACATTTTCTTTATTCTTTCATCCATATAGGGGTACCTAGGTTGATTCCATACCTTGGCTATTATGAATAGTGCTGTAATAAACATGGAAGTGATCTCTCTTTGACATACTGATTTCATTTCCTTTAGATATACTCAGTAATGGAGTTGCTGGATCATATGGTAGCTCTATTTTTTTTTAGGAGCCCCATAGTGTTTTCCATAATGGTTTTACTAATTTACATTCCCACCAGCAATGTATGAGAGTTCTCCTATTTTTGCATACTTTCCAGCACAAAAATGAACTCTCGATGTTCTCCAAACTCTTCATTCTGTCTTCCTCCTTCCATATGGCAATTCCATTCTACCACATGCTAATGCCAAATCCTTGAAATCATCTTTTATTCTCCCATTTCTCCCAATTCTCAATTTGTGAATCTTCTAGGCATTACCTGTTCAATATATCTACTCACCATACCACTGTTACCATGCTGGCTCCCAAATTATCATCTTTTGCCCAGACTATTGCAATAGCCTCCTAACTGAAGTCTCTGCTTTTCCCCTATAGGTTCGTTTCATACAGCATTCAGAGTAAAACTTCTAAATGTTTTACGTGACTTGCACACCTGGAGTCTCTCGGTTAGCCTTTCTCAACTATATTTTAAATGCCAGACTCAAAATATCAACGGTCTACTTAGCTTATAGCTAGGACCCCATCTCTGAAATGTTAAAGTTAAAAATAATCAGCATCCTTTTGTTTAAGTGGCAGGTGGTTGATATAATTGTTTTAGCAGATAAATTTAGTGCATGAGAATCTGGATGGGAGGAAATAAGTCAAGCAGAGAACAGGATGCAAAAAACACTCAGTAGCAGTTTCATAGAACTGAGGATCTTCCAGAGAAGCCACCAAAGGATATAAATCATAAGGTTTTGAAAAAACACCCAAAGAGCAGAGTAAAACAGGGACTTAGGCTGCCTTTGCTAAAAAGCCCTGTCTCTTCTCTTGGACTTGCTGATGCCCAATGGGTAACTAAAAGCAGGATAAAGTTTGGCATCTCTGCCTTCGTTTAGTACTTCTCTTTTATTACCTTATTAAACTTTGGGTCGGATTCCTGCTCAACTCTGGATCATATGATAGTTCTATTTCTAGTTGTTGTTGTTGTTGTTTTGTGGAGTCCCATAGCATTTTCATAATGGCTATACTAGTTTATATAAGCATAAGCACATTAATCATTTAAGGAGTATTCATCTAAAGTTGATAATGTGCTTCCTTCAAGGCCGAAGACATCAAGGTCAGAAAAACTAAGGTATTTTCCACAAACTGCCTGCTTTTACGGTGTCCTGTTCCAGGGCCCTGGAGTAGTGCCTAGAAGTCTTTAGTCATTACCCTACATTTTCCACAGTGAGCCTTGCAGGCAGATCAACCGTGAAGAGATTGCCCTCCCTCAGCAGGAGCAATATAGTCCCCTGGGAACTGAATTGTTCCCCCATTCCAGTGTTACGCCACCTGCAATTCCCCTTAGTGCTTGACAAGGATTCCACTGAGTAAAAAAGATGTTTGCAAAGTCTCATCTCATTGGGAATTTGGGTTGTGGGCTTTCCTTCCTTGCTTGCTTAATACATGTAGGTTTACTATTAATGTTTTATGTGTTTTTCCTGAAAATAGGGTCTTAACAGAACCAGGGTTAGAACATAAAAATCAGACTTCTTATGGAACAGTGATTTCAGATTTCATTTGCTATGAAACTCTGAGTAACCAAGACTGCTATGAGAAAATACAAAAACAGATTCTAGCTGATCCCCTGTTGACTACTCTCAGATGACCTGAAACATGTAGGCAAATAATTCCAACCCCATCAGGAAGGAATAACAGGAACAGAAGAAATAAAGGGTTCCTCAATGTTAATTTCACAGAGTATAAGATGATATCATATATTTGTTAGCTCAAAATGTCTAGCATTTATTAACTACAGCAGTAGTCACATGACATGACTGACATTTATTCAACCCTACTGAACTTGCTTTAACCTTTATGATCAGTTAAATATTAATACGTCTTATTGTTTAGTTATAGGTTATCACAAGTAAACAATTACTAGAATAATTAGAATACTTCATTGTCTAGTCTAGTAATGATCATACAAAATATTTTTGTTTTTCTCCTTGTGACTTTTTCCTGTTCTGAAAAAACATGTGTAACTGCCTACCTTTTAATGTATAAAAAGCTGGCTGGGAAAAATAAAATTTAGAACTTAGCATCCATTCCTTGAGTTTGTGTTGCTTTGTTCTCTACCTCGCCGACACCTACTCCATCACCTGTGACCACTACGACTCCTGCTAGGGCTGGACCCGGCATTCCAGGATCATAGATCTAATAGATAAATAATCTATGAAGCAAGAGGAAGTTGCCCCTGGAACCACTGTAACTTCCTCAACACCAGTAAGACTTGGTGTGATCAGAACTCAAGAAAATGATAAACCACTCCACGGTTTGACCAAGACTGTTTATTACACCTACCTCTTGTCTCCTGCCCCAGTTCTTTCTCTATTCAAGTCAAAGCTCACATCAAACCTGAAAGACAGGACTGAGACACTTGACATCACTTGTCTTTCCAATACAGCTACATTGATTAAAGTTCCTTTCTTTCTTTTCTGCATTGTTTTTTTTTCCATTTGGTTTTTGGGACATTTCAGATTTGTTAGGACCCCCAGAGTTAGGCCTCTGGCATAGGACTTGGATAACAGGAAAGGTGCTGCACAAAATCAATGTTGCCCTATGCTGTGACACTGTTTTTCTGTCTCAGCATTGATCTTCACATTGATTACTACTGGATTTTTATTTATTGTCTGTCTTTTCCTTTTCAAATATAAGCTCCATGAGATTAGTAGCCTCTATCTCTAGTATCGTAAGGAGTGCTTGGCACTTTAGGTGGCTCGATCTGTATTCATGAAGACTCAAGACACAAAATTAGTCTCATAAAACTGTACTTTGTTGGAGTTTCTATGAAAAAACAACCTAAGTTGAACTCTTTTGTAGTTAACAATGAATTTACTGAAGGGGGGTGCACTTCTAAAATGGAAGCACCAGGATTAACTTACATGGAAATAATATTCTGATGACATTATTTAGAAAATATTAGTTTCTATTCTCGGTTTGCCAATTACCATTCAAAGTCACAGTAAATAGGACCTACTTATAGGTTGTTGTGTTAAATAAGAAAATATGTGAAAACCTCCTTAGGGTAGCACCTAGAACTACATAGATGCAGCTATTTTGTTATTAACATAATATTTGTATTAGTGGTATACTCCATCATAAAATCACTCAAAACCGATGTTGAGTCACCCTTAAGTTAACACATTGGTAATCTACATCCAATGGTTTCCTTGAAACATCCTTGGCGGCATGACATCTTTGGTAATTTCAATTCACTACATTCACAGGCTTTCACCTGGCCTCCAGCTAACAGGGAACAGGTCAGGGGATTTCAGAGTCTAAACCAATTTATCACTAGAGTCAACAGAATTGAGCACGCTCCTGAGAACCGCAAGCCTTTCCAGCACTCTACCCAAGAACTCCTGGACTAACCTTGCTGACTCGCAGCTCCAGCTCCGAGACGTCCTCAGCGTGCGCCCCCTGGCGGCTGCGCGGCGCCCGCCGGTCCCCGGCGCACCGGAAAGGCCAAGGACGCAGGGCCCGAGGGCGGAGCCTCTCGGGGCCAGATGGAGGGCGACGTGCCCGGCTTCCTAGTAGCCCTAAAGGCGAAGGGCAGACCCGAGGCGGTGCGGACGCGGGTGGAAGAGCAGGACTTACGCCAGTGCGGCCTGATGGGTAAGTGGGCTCCTGGCGGACGACCGCTCAGACGCGCCAACTCGTGAGCACTGGCCTTTTGCCGGCCGGGTCGTGAGGGCTGCTTTCCCGCGGGCGCCGGGACCTTCGGTCCGCCGGCCGTGGGTGGGCGCGGAATGTGCCAAGCCCGAGTCGCGCGCATGGGGGACGGAGCTGTGCCTGGGCCCTATCCTGGTGGCCGGGCCGGTGGGAGGAGAAACTTGCAAAGGTGCCCGCGAAGCGCAGGTCTCTGAACAGAGACTGCGTCCTGGCGCCCCAGGCTGTGCGATTGCACTTCAGTTTCCGGTGGGGTTTGGAGGCCTGGCCTGAGCGGTGCTTTGGTAAAACTCTGAAAACTCATGTCCCACTTTTGATTTCTTCTCCGTTGACTGTGCAGGCGCAGTTGATGGTTTGCTACTGGTTAATCACCCCAAAGCTGTATTTTGACAAATGCAAACAAGCAAAAGTTTGTAGGCTCCTTACCGCACGTGTTGTCGATTTCAGGTCCATCTGCCCTCTTCTTGGTCTTCTAAGCCTGGAGAGTGCGCAGCGACCCGCAGCGCCCACCCTCCATCCAGCCTCTCCCAACCTCCTTGTCCTTATTTATAAGCCCCGGAAGTGGTGGTGCCTTAGCGGAGTGACAGAACCGCGTTCAATAGTAACATAGCCATTTACTCATCATTTTATTGAAATGCTAGTGAGAGCATGCTATTGGGTGTTGGGTGCGGGAGACAACAAAGCCAAGATGGGCCCTGTCCACCGAGTTTCTAGATTAGTGAACCAGTGCTTTTCAAAGTATGAAAGCAAGCGTTCATTCAGCTCATACTTATGCATTAAATACCACGGGAGTGTGAGGTTTTGTTCTCCGAAGGAAACCAAAGGTGCAGTTCTGTGTTCTGCTTAGAAGAATGATGGATCCGGATGGATGGAGAGGGTGCATGTCTGAAGAGTAGGAGTCTGGCAGAATGTATATCCAGTCTTAAGTACGAATTTTTGTACTGGCCTTTGTGTGTTCAGCATATCTCTACTAAAGTGTAAATGTCTAAGTGCTTGCCTATCAACAGTGTGCGCACGTTGATATCCAGGGGCAGAGAAACCTACGTGTGGATATGAGTTAGTGAAAATGAGTAGACAAGAGGTTTGAAGTTGAAGAGGATGAGATAGAATGAGTAAAAGCAGAAGTATATAGGAAAATTAGTGGGCGTGTTTTTATCAACTGGTGTTTATTACTGATAGTGTAGAGAAAGAAACAGAAAATAGAAGTAGCCCAAAGCATAATTATTGAATATTGTAACTTGTAATTCCTATTTGCCAAAATAAATTAACATTTTGGGAAACTATTCTTTGTGACTTAAATTTTATTATTTTCCTAATTCCAGAAGTAGTTTGAGTTTTTTGTAAAACATTTGGGGAAATAGCCTATGCTTTTGGTTGTGGCGGTGCTTTCTGTATTCCTGGTCATGGAGGTTGATGCTACCTTAATGAGTCAGTTCTATGGTAGTTATTCAGTAGTTGTACCAGGAAGCTAAACCTGGAGGCTACTCTTCTAGCCCTTCCAACAATTTTATGGTGACCTAATTCCCTATATTAAATTCTTTTCTGCCTAACTTTCTTGAATTTTTTTTTTTTTTTTTTGCAGTTGTCTCAAGTATTAAATACTGTTATCTTTGTGGACATAGTTTCATAATTTAATTTAATGTGTTTTATGATAATTACAGATTCACATTCTGTTTAAAAAACATAATAGAGATCCCATGTAACCTTACTCAGTTTCTCCAATGGTAATATCTTGCAAAGCTATTTAGAATATTATAGCCCAGAGTTTACTTGATATAGTCAAGAGCCAGAACATTTCTGTTACTAGAGGCCTAACTCTGGGCCTCTTTTGGAGATCCAAAAGATCAGGTGCGGCTACTCTTCCAAAAAACTAAGCAAAAAGGTAATTATGAAAAACATGCCAGGACCTCTGTCCTTCTTTTTTAGATCCTTCAACATGCATATGTTGGACCCTTTTGTTGATGTAGGATAGAAGAGGCTGGACACATGAGGAGTTTTCAGGAAGCAGGTTCATTGACTGCAGGGTCCAGGGTGGCTCTTGCCTAAGAATTCTTCCTCTGAACAAAGATTTTGGAAATTTTTTGAACTTTATATCCAGTGGGAGGAGGGACTTGGAGGTTTTATGTGACTATTGCTTTCTGATTCATCCCCTAGACCAGGTTTCATAAGTTTTTATCAAGAAAGCAGAGATAATATCTTTTTGTACAATAAGCTTGCAGACTAATTCTGTCACACCTTATGTGTACAAACCTGGCATTTACAAGAAAGAGGAAGCTTCAAACCCCAAGACATCCTGCTGATTGACAAGAGGAGAAGCTTATTTATGGCAAGGGTCTTTTGGGTGGCAATACCTAGTCTGCTTCACTATAGTCACCTCCTAATCACAACTGGGAACCCCTTTCCTAAAGATGTATGTGATTAGATTGGGTAGTCCAGGATAATTCAGTACAATCTTCCCATCTTAAGACCCTGAACCTTAATTGTGTCTGTGGAGTCTTTTTTGCCAAATAAAGTAACCTACTCATTGATTTTGGAGTCTACACATGAACTCTTTGAAGTCCACTCTTTATCTACCACTCCAACCTTTTACTTTTGAACTATTTATAGATAGATATAGATAGATAGATAGATGCTCATACATTTCCATTCTTATCTCTGCTTCTCAGTTGACGCATACAGTCCTATTTTCATTTTGTCCTTTAGCATGTGTCACTCCACAGCCCTGTTGTGCTAGGTTGTGGAAAGGCCAGAGAAGGTGCTTGGAGACAGCATGGGAGACATGATTCATTGGGGAAAGCTTATAGCAGATCAGTGGCAGCTCCAGGAAGAGTTCCATGGCAACAGACTGAACCAGAGCATCTGTGTCTCTTAAGGTGCTTTTCCAAGCGGTACCTCTCTTTCTCGTGGTGTTTTGCCTAGTGGCACTGGCCAAATGAGTGACATGTATCCTTTCCCCAGTGTCCTCAGTTCTTTGCTCATCCCCATTCAGAGGGGCTTATGTGTTAGACTGAAGAAGCAGTGACATCAGCATTAGTTTGCTTATATGACCAGCATCCCAAGGAGCAACTGACCCAGTGTACATGCAAGAAAGTAGCTTTTTACGTATAACACTAACTTGCCCTAGTTCCCAGTGTGCATAAGAGAAATCCAATGTCCTTTAAGATGATATGTATCTGGACTTTCCAGATCAGTCTTGCTCTCATTGTTCCTTTAATTTTGGTAGGTTTTTGGGAACAGAAAGGGAGCATTCAGGGTCATGGTGTTTTAGTTCTCCTTTTCTTTAGTAACAACACAGCACAAATGGCAAATTCAGATGGGTTCCATTAAGCAAGCATGTGAACAATCCATGTGTTGTTTGTTAAGTTGCATCATTACCAGGAGCGCTTCATTTCCAGGAAAGGACAATGGCATGAGCTGGGTATTAGAGAACAAATCCCAAGCTGAGTTTCTCATCTATCAAGTGGATTATATAATAGTGACAGGCTATTTTAGGGCTTTGATTGCTGATCCAAGTCTGCACATAAAGTAATTTGGAAATCAGCTAATGTTTTTATACATAGAATTTCCCAGTAAAAGATATGGGCAGTAAACTTTGACATTAAGGGAATGTAAGCCATGTTCTTCATTCAAAGTCTTAGAGCTTAGCCCACATATATGTCTACTCTCTGGTTTTGTTGTATTTTTTTATTTCTAGGAATTCATCTACGCCCTTATCAACTGGAGGGAGTCAACTGGCTGGCCCAACGCTTCCACTGTCAGAATGGCTGCATCCTGGGAGATGAGATGGGCCTCGGTAAGACCTGCCAGGTATGTTAGTGTGGAACAAGCACTGTTCACCTCCACCAAAATACCTCCTCACATTTCATTACTGTCTTAGCTGTTAGCTACAAGATCTATTTTTATACTAGGACGTGAAATGCCTCACTTTTATTAAGAGATCACAACCTTGGAGTGGATTTTTCCATTTGTGGGGGTGGTTAAGAATCGTGTCATTGCCCTTATGTTATCTGAGCTTTGACATGTATCTATGAGAAGAGTTAATTACTCGAGTTAGAAGTGCAGTTAATGGGCCCAGGCTTAGGGCCCATTTCTCTGTGTTAAGCATGTTTACTTGCCCAAGGACCAAATTGACTCTGACCTCCTTAGTAACACTTTATGGAGTTAACTGTATTGCTTCTAATTTTAATCTCCCTTCCTCAGTGGGGGTGGGTTAGAGTAGGACTGCTTCCTATTTTTATACTGTGATACAGAAATGAACAGGAAGTACACTATGTTTTCCAAAATACAACTTAGCCACCTAATGGCCTTAAAAGGGGGTGAGGTATGGGACTGGGGTTTAAGCTGTGTTCGAGCACTTGCCTAGCATGTGTGAGGCACCTTGTTCAATTCTCAGCACCACATATAAATAAATAAAATAAAGACCCATTGACAACTAAAAAAAATTCTTTTTTAAAAAGGGTTGCAGGTGAGGTAGAGCCTCAAAACCTGGAGAATCAGATGTGGCCCCCCTGGGCATCAATCAGTAGGTGGTGTGTTGAAATTGATGCTTCTGTCAGGCTAATCAGCAATAATGCCCTGGGTTGACATATGTGGGCTTGTATTAATGGAAAGTTGAGTCACAATACACCTTGGGTTAATCACACAAGGATTACGTATCCGAAGGATTCCAAAAATATCCTGGTGTAATTATGATATATGTCACAGGCAGCTTGATCAGAAATTAGGAGGATAAAAACTTCCTAATCCCAAGAAAGTTTCACCAGTGGTCACTGGTGAGAATGAGCAAGTTCAACTTCCCCTCCAAGGCTCACCTTACATATATAAAGTTTGAGCTGGAGCAGTGCTGCATGTAGGCTAGTCTGACCGTATGTTGAAGGCTACTTTACTTAGGCCAGGTGTACCTCATCAATCTTGGCATTATTCAGAACACAATATGACCTCTCGGAGAGTAGGGTCCCCTGAGATTCATCAATTATCACTCTTAGCTTTCTTGGGCAAAGAAAATGTTCCTGGTTTATTCCTGCACTGAGAACTATGAAACTAGAATAAAACTCAGATTCCTGGAGGTGTCCTCCCTATAATCTCTTTTGTCTCAGTCATTGAAATTGTCCCACTGACTTCATTGAGAGCCAGAAAATTCCACTTGTCCTTTGCCTTTCCAGCTCTAGTTTAAATTCTTTAAATATATACCAACTCCCAATCTATTTTGGTAAAAGTGTGTTTAGAATTTTTGCATCTACATTATGAAGGATATTGGTTTGCAATTTTCCTTTCTTATAATAATTTTGTCAGGTTTTAGTATTTTGGTAAATCTGGCCTCATAGAATAAGTTGAAAAGTGTTCCTCTTCAATTTTCAGGAAGAGTTTATGTAGAATTGTTATTGTTTCTTTTTTAGATGTTTGATAGACTTCACTAATGACTCCAAATTTATTTTGTAGACAAATCTGATTTTTGGTAATAAAAGATAAACTTTTTTCTAAATTGTATTCTCAGGAAATGCTAAACAGAATGATTTTAATCCAGTTAAGTTACTTACTAGAGGGTTGCTCTGGGCACAGTTTGAGTTAGGATAGTTAAATAAGAAAATCATTTCCTTAATAAAATTAATATGATCATGTCAAAAAAAAAGTGAACTGCCACTCCAACCATCTGCAAGCAGCAAAGTATGTTCTCCATCAATGAAATTATAGTGCACATATAGCTCATATGGTTTCTATTTGTTAATGTACCACTGCCACTGTAATGTTGCATTTTATTATATTCATAGTCATTTTCAACTGGCTGCATAATATGCCACCAGGAGAATTTATAATTCACTTAAATGTCCTATTGATGAGGAATCATGAGTTCCCCCTTTGTTGGATTACTTAAGTTAATTTTGATGTGAACATCTTTGAGCATATAGTTTTCACAGGATTTTGAATATGATCCTTAGGGCATATTTTTTCCTCAGAAATAGCACAGTATTTGGGGATGCAAGCTCTTCAGATGTTTTCATTTGTCAAGAGCATTCTTTTTCCTTGTGTATCACAGTAACTTTAGAGTCATAAGTGCCTTCAGGCATCTTCTGAAGTATGCCCATTTGGCTTTACAAAGTTTCATTTTATACCCATACATCTTATGAGAATGATGTATTGTCTATTTTCCCCATTTGAATGTGTGTTCTAGATATGAGCATGTACAAATATGTCATAACAAATCCCACTATTCAGTATAATCATAACATACCAACTAAAAAAGACCAAGGGCTTTTACCTGTTTTGTTCACGTAGAACTTGAGCCAATAGAAGGCACTCTATAAATTTATACAGAAAGAAGGAAAACACAGAAGTCGGGAGACAGTTGGGAAGGAAGGAAAGCACTCTCATCAGGGCAGCTGGGCCAGCGACAGAGGCCACAATGTGTGGATCCTGTTTATAGTCAGGTCTTAGCACTTCTGGCTTGATGTTTTCAAGTATGCCTGCTTTTTTCCATCAGTTTGGTTGGTTTCATTGATTTTTGTTTTTTCCTGACTTTTTTTGTTTGTGTTAGAGGTTCAGTAACATAAATATTGAGCTTTATTGCTTGTTAACTCCTGAAGTAATGGAACACCATCAATTCCGTCAGCAAGCTCACTGAGGCTTTCCTGATTTCGCTCTAGGAACGTACTAGTGTCCTAATGTGTGAAAGATTGTATATAATTTCTTTATGAAGCAAGTCATATGTTAGAGTTTGTGTTTTCAACCTACAGCTGTGGGGACTTTGTCGTTTCTTATGAGAAAATGTGATCAAAACTGCCTTCTTGCTTTGTTCCAGACTATTGCTCTCATCATTTACTTGACAGGAAGGTTAAATGATGAAGGACCATTTCTGATTCTCTGTCCCCTGTCTGTTTTGAACAACTGGAAAGAAGAGATGGAAAGGTACAGAGTAGATGTAGCTGGACTTGTATCATTTATGTTGATATTTTTCTAGATGATGTGTAAGATCATAAATCAAAATCTCATCATATTCAATGATTTTATTCCAGAAAGCTTGAACCGAAACAGTGTAGGTTAAGACACAGGATCTGATGGGGGAGGATCCAATGGGTGTTACTGTTACCATTACCATTCTGCAATTTCAAGGCTACTGCTCTTTTTTTTTTTTTTTTTTGGTTCCTGTGTTTATTCATTACTGCCTGATTTTGAGGTAAATAGATATCCTGTAGCATACCAATTGATGTCTGTTTCCTTTATGTATTTTTGAAATATTTTCTTAATGGTTGCCCTAGTGATTATAATAAACATCTTCACTTAAAATAATTTTGTACAGATTGATGCCAACAGTTTCAATAGTATACAAAGCTTTGCTTCAATATAGTTTTCTCTCTCCCTTCTTAGTGCTCTTATTGTCATATAAATTGCATCTTTATGTATCATAAATAAATTTTATTTATCAAAAGGAGAAACTATCCTTCCCATAGAAACATAGGAAGTAACGAAAATGAGAAGCATCATTGCATTTTCAGTTAGCACAAGACCCTCTTGGACCTGATCCTTTTCCCTGCTTACCACAGACCTTCCCCTGAGGTTTAACCATTATTCTGGATTACAGTTTGGCCTTCCAGTATTCTTTCTGGGATCAGCACCTAATGAATGGTGTCTGCACATTGCAGTCCTTTCATGACATGCACACACCATCTCATGGCTCTAGCATTTGGGTTCATCTGCCTCTTTTCTTGGATTTAGATTTGCTCCAGGTCTTTCCTGTGTAACATATGCAGGGGACAAGGAGGAAAGAACCCATCTTCAGCAAGACCTGAAGCAGGAATCACGTTTTCATGTGCTGCTGACTACCTATGAGGTATTCATTTGTTTCTCTAAAACAAGAATTCCTAACCTGGGTCCTTAGAAATTATATTTTAAAATCCACTGAAATTATAAAATCCACTGAAATTATATTTTAATTTTTTTGATAGCACACATTTTTCTAGGGGGACAGTCTACCTTCATCACATTCTCAAAGAGGGACCAAACCAAGCGAAGGATCATTGTGCTTCAAGTTAGCTAGATATATTTCCCTCTTTTTCCTGGTGGAACAAGGGGGAAAGCTTCCCAGGAAAGTGGCACTTTAGCTTCCTCTGTTGATGACTAGCAGGAGACTGGCAGGCAGGTGAGAGGGTTTTGTGTACAGAGGCATCATGTCTGATAATGGGATTATAGGAATGGAGGATGCTTAATTCCTGTCTCATTTTATATCCTTGTTTAAACTATGACTGGGTAACTGTAAACCTTCCACTTAACCATACCTCCCTTCTGTTCATATGATAGTGCTAGTTTAGAAATTGGGCTTACATGTTTTTTTAGAGTTAACAAGTTAAAAGACTTAGATCCTGTGGTTTAAGAGAGTTAACAAGAAATAAGAAACTAGCTTATTAATATCAGAATTTATCAATTGCAGAGTTTTTATTTTCTTAATTTATTTTTTTAGTACCAGGAATTGAGCCCAAGGGTGCTTAACCACTGAGGCACATCTCCAGCCCTTTATTTTTCATTTAGGACCAGGCTTCACCAAGTTTCTTAGGGCCTCATTTAAGTTGCTGAGGCTTTCTTTGCACTGGTCACTCTCTTGCCTCAGTCTCCCAGAGTCACTGGGATTGCAGGTATGTGCCACCACTCCCAATAACACCAGTCTTTTTAATGTGTCTTCCTTAATTTTTCAGATTTGCTTAAAAGATGCACCATTTCTAAAATCGTGAGTATTTTGTATTCTGTCAGAAACTGTGCTGTGTGTGTGTGGAAGTTTTGTCTCTTCTTACATTGTTTGGGACTTTGCCACTTTCCTGATATGTCTGTTCTGTCTTCTTTGGGTCCTGTTTATTCATAGGCAGGCATAGTGGGAGTCTTGCATTCTAATCTCTACTCATTAGCTCTGTGTCCTTGAGTTCGTTATTTAACTTCCTTGAACTTCAGTGTCCTCAACGGTAAAGAGGGGATAACGGTCTTTCTTTGGATGACTGTTGTGAGAACTGAGATTACATCTACATGGTTGGTGTTTAGTAGATTTCTAGTTGGTTTTTTTTTGTTTTGTTTTGTTTTGTTTTGGTACTGGGGATTGAACCCAGGAGTTCTCAACCACTGAGCTACATCTCTAGTCCTATTTCTTTTATTTTAGCATGTTGAGACAGGTTATCTGTGAGTTGCCAAGGATGGCCTTGAATTAGTAATCCTCCTGCCTCAGCTCCCAGAATCTCCAGGATTACAGGTGGGTGCTACTGCATCCTGCCTAGACACTAGATTTGTTACTTTGTAACTTGCATAAACATCTTTCAGGACTGCTGTTTGGCGATTTTACTGTAATATAGGAGACTTTTCCTGGAAATAACAAAGTTCCGTGGTATATATACATGATGGAATATTATTCAGCCATAAAGAAAAGTAAAATTATGGCCTTTGCAGGTAAATGAATGGAATTGGAGAATATCATGCTAAGTAAAATGAGCCGATCGCAAAACACCAAAGGTCGAATGTTTTCCCTGATCAGTGGATGATAATATAAAATAGGGGTGAAGGGATAAGAGAAGAATGGAGGAACTTTAGATTGTGTACATGTATGATTACACTAATGGTGTGAATCTACATCATGTACAACCATGTAAACAAAAAGTTGTACCCCGTTTGTTTGTGTACAATGAATTAAAATGCAGTCTAAAAAAAAAAAAAAATGCAGTCTATAAAAATTTTAAAAAGACCTTAAAAAAAAAAGAAATAACAAAGTAGCAATCAGTGCTGTAGAAATTAACTTTTTAGAAAGGAAGTTTGAAGTATACTTCTAATTCATCCTTTTAAGTTTTGGTAGCAGGGATTGAACCCAGGGGCACTTTACCACTGGGCTGCATGCCCTGCCCTTTGCATTGTTTAGTTTGAGGCAGTCTCACTAAGTTGTTGAGGTGGCCTCGAATTTGCCATCCTCCAGCTTCCCAAGTAGTTGTCGTTATAGATGTGCACCATCCTGCCCTGTGTGCTGCTTTGCCATTCAGGTTTTGTTTTCAGAATGTCTTATTGCTCATCCAGGTTGTTGTGCATGGGTTTTTGTTGTATTCTTATTTTGAAGTACTAAAGTAAAGACTAGGTCATAAATTTTATGATTTCATCCAGTATTTTGTTTTATTTAATTCACTTTTAAATGAGCACATTATCTTACTTTTCTTAAGAAGAGTATATGCTTTCCTTCTTTTTCCTTCTTTTTACTTTGTTTCATTTTATGTCATGTCATGTTAATTTCATGTCATTTCATTTTATGGTGCTGGGTATTAAACCTCAGGCCTCCCACATGGTAGACAACAGCCCCACCACTAGTTATTCCCCCAGATCTTCTTTACACTCTTAATATCCGGTTTAACTCTTTTCAAGTCTCTCCATGGAAAGAATCTTTTGTGAAAGTTACTGGTAATAACCAGGAAAGTAAATCATTGAGCTACCCCATGAGCCAATAGAGGGATAAGAAGTATAAAGATATCCATGATACAAGGTAATATGTGGCAAGTCTCAAAAGATAATTAAATCGGTACATAAATGTTGTTGGGTACTTTATATAAATTGTCCCATTTAGGTTTCATGAAAACCCTAGTAGGCAGGTATTATCATTCACTTTACAGATGAGGAAATTAACAGAGCAGGTATCCTAGTAAGGCAGAGCAGGCATTTGAGCAGATATCTGAACCCAGCACTTGGTGCCATGGCCCTTCTTTCTAAGAGAGCTTCTCTAAGTATCTAGAAGCACCAGAGTGTCACCTTATTCAGCAGAAATACGTTTTTATATCTCAGCCTGTTCTGAATGCATTTCTGAGTGGAGTTAAGAACCTTGGTAACAAAGGGATATTTATAATGTTGACTCATAGTAAGAATCCCAACAACATAGGTATATTCTTTCAGTATGTTTGTTAAGGTTATATTTCTCCATTACTATATTGTGCATTATGAAAATAATTTCCTTTGATGAGTGATTCAGCCCACTTTCATTCATTGAACCAGATCCACTTCACTTGGCCTTCTGCATTGAATAAGCATTTTTAGATGTTCATGTATATACAAACCTGTGTCTAGTACTTCCAAAGGAATAGGATCTAATCTATTTTTGAATGGTACTATAGTATGGACACTCAGCACCTATGTCATAACCACCATCCAACCTCACTGGAACCCTATCTCCTTTTAATCCTTAAATGCATCCCCTGCTTCTGCTGCCCAGTTCTCTCCTTGGACTTCCTGCCCTCTCTTTGGATCCCCAGATCACTATTCACCTGCACCACTCTCATTAGGTGA
Source organism: Sciurus vulgaris (assembly GCF_902686455.1). NCBI lineage: Eukaryota > Metazoa > Chordata > Mammalia > Rodentia > Sciuridae > Sciurus > Sciurus vulgaris. The sequence continues at coordinate 109,863,217 of NC_136461.1, forward strand.
ATGGCAGTAGGCACCTCTGTTCCTCTGAATTTTCTCTGTAGCCTCAGAGGAAGAAGCCTTCCTTTTTGTAGGCCAGCCTCTACACAGATCTTTCTTTTGATTTTTCAGGAATTGTCCTTTATCCACTGTTTTGCTTGACCCACTTAGTTTTACAAGTACAAAAACAATGCAGTGGGATTCCATAATGTTACTTACAAAATTAAAAGTCAAAAATTGTATAACTTATACTTTATTGTTTTTGCATGGTTTTCACATTTTTAAAAAGGATATTCAATATTTATCTTTTTAGTTATTATACAAGTATTTTTGCAGCATAGTATTATTTTATCACCTATTATTGGATATTTAGTTTATTTTTCAGTTTTTTGCTATATTATAAGTATTGCATCTTAGAATATCATCCAATCCTTTTCCATATTTTGGATTTTTTTAACACCTTTCCATCAGTAGCATCTGTTTAAAATATGGTTTTATGACTGAACTTCTTGAGAAAGTGCTTTCATAACCTACTATACTACAAAACATACTCTGGCAGTAGCCAGGAATGACCTGCATGTTAACAAGTCCAGTGGCAGCATCTTCCTGGACATCTCTGAATCTGTTCACCTCTCCCCCATTTTAAAGTCTCTTGATTTTCCTTATGGGTTTGAATCTTAGTTCTACCTTTATGATCTCAACCTATTTACTTAACCTTTCTGATTTTTAGTCTCCTTGTTGGCACAATTATGGTTGCTTATCTTATTCTTTTGGATTAAATAACACATAAAGCCACAAGCGCAATGTCTGGTACACAGTACAAGATTATAAATGTATCCTTTTGTTTTCTGTCTTTGGCCTCTTACTTCCTACACAGATCTTTCTCATCTTGGCAAAAGAAAAAAAGCACTTGATAACCTCTGAGATAGGAAGGTCATGATTCCAGGTATATTTCTAACAGAGTGGGCTTACTTACTGTTAGTCTTTCTAACAAGTCACAATTTTGTAATAAGATGTGGTTGTGAGATATGTGTTTGAGCTACCTGAAAATGAAAGTTTCGATTTTCTCTCACAGCTTCACATGGAGTATTCTTGTTGTGGATGAAGCCCACAGATTGAAAAACCAAAGCTCTCTGCTGCATAAGACACTTTCAGAGGTAAACCCAAAGGATAGTCTTAGATATAACCTGCCTTCATTTTTTAATTGACTTTATTTTTTAGAGCAAGTCAGGTTTCCAACAAAATTGAGTAGAAGGTATAGAGTTTCCATATGTCCCCTGCCCCTTTACAAACACGCTCCCCACATTCTCAGCATCTCCCTGAAGAGAGATGTTAAAACTAATGAACCTGCATTGACACATCAGAATAACCCAGAGTCCATAATTTATGGATTCACTCTTGCTATTGCACATTCTTTGAGTTTGGACAAACAGGTAATGACACATATCCACCATTATAGTATCACACAGAATGGTTTCACAGGCTTAAAAATCCTATATCCCATCTATTTATCATTCCTTTTCCCCTCTAACTCCCCTTTGAAAATGCATAGTTTAGGTCTGTACATAGTCAACTAAATTGATATGTTTTTAGACAGATTTCTGCAGGGCTAAATGAACCTTTTTGGGGGGTTAGGGGTAGTGACAAAATTAGTATTGAATATGGCTAATTACTTTTCCTTTCTCTTTTATATAGGAGATAATATTTACTAAAACCCAGTTATCAAATGATCAAGACCCTACTCCAGTAAAATATATTGTATTTTTGGAAATGTTTCAACTCTCTTTTGAGTGTCTTTAATTTCCTGGCAAAAATGATCTTATAGTTCTGCCTGCAGTTGCAGATGTATTGGACATACCTTACTGACCCCCACCATTAACCTAGTCAAAAATTTTGACCATTCACATGGACTTATGAAAAGACCAATTTCTTATAGAACATTGCCTCCAATCTCTTATCTGTTATGTTTTTTGTTATGATACCCTTGATTTCATTCCCTTCTCTCAATCTCTTGTATCATTCTGGCAAAGTAGGTGAGAAACATCATTGTAACCTAGTGCTGCCCTTTTTTTCTGAGAAGCCAGTGGAACGTGAACTACCTTCTCCTTGTTAACTTGGTGAACGTTTGCTTACTCATGAGACCACACATGGTAATTTCTAAGATGATAATTGAAATTTGGTCCTCATCCTTTAGTAAATCACTTTGAGTTCATTTAGCAGAAAATCTTAGATCCGAATTGTATATTTAATGGCCTAGAAGTTGCAGTTTTTAGAGTTTTATTGAAGATGTAATCAGTTTTTATTAGTTTCAAATATTTTTATCCCCTGCCTGGTAGGGCATCCTCTCTCTTTGGTGTCCTCTTTGCCTTCTTTGTAGGGACCCTTGATTGTGTCTCTTTGCCATAAGTTTGTACTTTAATATTTAAAATAGTAGACATAAATAGGATATGACTTTTCCACTTTGTTGTATTATTTAATTCTCCTGGTATAAGCTCTTGTGTCAGTTCAGAGGTTGACCTTACTTGGCCTAATATTGTTGTTGTTTTTCTTCCTTCATTAGTCTCTCCTATTATTGGTGTTCTTATCTGTTTCTTAGTGATTTTCCTTTTTTATGTTTTTTTTGGGGGTTTTTTTTTTTGGTGATGCTGGTGATTGACCCAGAGCTTCATGCATGCTAGGCAAGTGATCTGCCAGTGAGCCACATTCCCTGCCCTGTTTTTCAGAAATTTAAAGATTCTTTTCTGTATTGGACTTCTATGGCAGAATGTCCAGAAACATCCAGAAATCTTGATGTCTTGCATCTGATGTACTGCAAAGTTTTATAAACAGATATTTTGTTAGTGTACATCTTGTTTCTTGCTTATAGCAGAGAGGTCTGATGCTATGGCTCTGTCTTTTCAAACTCCTCGAGTATATGTGTTTACTCAGATGCCCCAGTTAACTCCCCCTTGTGGGTCATAACATAGTTTGAATCCTCACATAGATTGAATCCTCACAAAGTGATGTTACTTACATTCCTACGACAGTATCTTCTTTACAGATTATTATCCCCTTCTTTTAGTTGAAACTGAAGAGATATTATCTCCTGCATTAAACAGAGTGTACCACTTGAACTTGAGCCTCCTGATTTCATGTGCCTTAACTCATTCCATTAAATCATGCCACTCTGCGTTTCAATAAATGTTGTCATGAGTAACTCAGTTTTGCTCGCCGAAGTTAGAGATTTTTAATTGTGTTTATTTATATTCTAGTTCTCAGTGGTCTTCAGTCTCCTGTTGACTGGAACTCCTATCCAAAACAGCCTCCAAGAGCTCTACTCTCTCCTCAGTTTTGTGGAACCTGAGCTTTTTTCCAAGGAACAGATGGAAGATTTTGTTCAGCGTTACCAGGATATTGAAAAAGAGTCCAAATCAGGTTAATTCTTGTTCAACTAATCATCCCCAAGAGATCTTGACACACAAACTTCCCTAATGCATAACAGTTACAGATAGAAAAGAAAGAGAATAGATAACCAGAGGATACCTGCGGTTCTTCTGACAAAGAACCGCAAACACAGGCAAATGTTGGGTCCCTTGTGTTGTGTCCAGTTGTCTGCTATTCATGACTCTTATTTGTTTCTACAGCGGGGCTTATTTGGTTCATTTTTGGAAGAAGGTAGAAAGTACCAACTGATCTGTATACTTTTTTTAAAAAACCAGCTTGTAATTTTCTTTTTAATTTTTTTCTTTTTGTGGTATTGGAGATTGAACCCAGGGGTGCTCTACCACAGAGATACATTCCCAGTGCTTTTGTAAAAATTTGGAGACAGCATCTTGCTAAGTTTCTTAGGCTGGCCTTCAACCTGCCATCCTCCTTCCTCAAGTATATGTTACCATGTCTGGCTTCAACTTGTAAATTTTTATAAAGACTTTTACTTTCCATGCCACTTCCCAGTGCAGAAAAGTAAGTGCATGCTGTAGTCCCAAACTGCCCTTAAGAATTCTGCAACACTGGTATTTCTCTTTAACACTTTGCAGAAACCAAAAGTCTGAGATGAGTGGGGAGTGGAAGTGAAAAGGAAAGCCTTCATTCATATAACCAGTAACTTTCTCTTATACCTTTGCCCCTCTGCCTTGTGGAATTATCTTAATAGTTCTGTAATATCTGAATATCCTAGGCTGATTATCCAAAACAAATGGCAGGAGGCCAACTAGTGATTATGTATGTACTGGTTAAATATGAGTTGCAGTACCACAGGATAAAGATTACCTTGTGAACCTGCTGATTGATTCCTCCCATATTTAGAGTTGCCAGATAAAATATAGGACATCCAATTACAGGTGACATGGGACAAACTTATATTGAAAATCTGTTAATTGTTTATCTGAATTTCAGATTTAGCTGGTTGCTTGTATTTTTATTTTCTGTTTCTGATAATCCTATGTGAAGTATAATTCTAATTTAGCATAGTTTTTGAAGTTCAGGACTCCTGTTCAAGGAACAAGGGATTAGAAGTCAAAAACTCAAGTTTGAATGCTGGCAATATTCCCATTCACCTGTGTGTCCTTAGATAAGTTGCTTAATTCCTCTGAGCCTCACTTAACTGTTGTAAAAATGGTGACAGTATTACTTGCCATACATTTCTAGGCTGTTAGGATGCTCAATGAGATTAAATGCAAGAATACCCTGGAAAACAGTTTCTTGCAAATGAGATTATTAGTAAGAAGACTCAAACTCTTTGAGTATTTATATTTTTGGGGTTAAAAGCCAGGAACAAGTCCAGAAGGAATAGAGAAGAACCCAGTGAAGGCAAAAATCAGACAGTCCTCTAATTATGTGTGTTCACAGCTTACAATTTTTTGACTTTACCATTTTTCAAAAGCATTACACATTCAATAGAAACAGTATTTTGAATTTTGAATTTTTATTGACATACATATTTGTGCCTATTTTTGAGGTATGTAGTATTGATGTTTTGATTCATGTATGCATTGGGTAGTGATCAATTTAGATAATTAGCATATCATATACTCAAACTTCTTTATGTTGAGTATATTCAAAATTATGTCTGAATTCTAACTGGTTTGAGATATATAATGCATTATTGTTAGTTATATTAAAATGTTCAATGCCATTAATCGTCAGGGAACTGCAAATTAAGACCACAATGAGAAACTTACTCACCCCAGTGAGAACAGTTATTACAAAAAGACAAAAAAACTAACAAATGCGAGCAAGGATGTGGTGAAAGGGGGACTCTTATATACTACTGGCAGGAATGTAAATTGATCCAACCATAATGGAAAACAGGGTGGAGTTTCCTCAGAAAACTAAAACCAGAACTGCTGTACAATTCAGCAATCCCATCAAAGGAATGGAAATCAACATGTCACAGAGATATCCCTACTCTTGTGTTTATTGCAGCACTATTCACAGTACCCAAAATTTGGAACTAACCTAAATGTCTATTAGCAGATGAAAAAAAAAAAAAAAAACGTGGTATATATACACAATGGGATTGTATTCAGCCATAAGAGAGCATGAGCATCAACATGAGTTTCAGTCTTTCTGGGCTAGAGATAGGTTGTAAGATACTGTCCTGTAAGGGTGGGTGGCAGCAGCAAGTCACAACTCCCTAGTCCCCCTAGCGATCATGAGAGTAAATACCTGATACTATATAGTGTTCTGTGTTGTCATTGTTGTTTAGACACAAGTATTCAGTAAATATATTCAACAGTTTTTCATAAAATATTATTATGTTAGATTATTTTGCCTGACCTGACTATTGTAAGCATTGTGAGCACATTTAAGGTAGTGTGGCTAAGCTGTGATGTTTGGTATGTTAGGTCTTTTAAATATATATTTTTACTTACATGATATTTTCAATTTGTGATGGGTTTATAAGAATGCAATCACTTTGTAAGTCCAGGAGCATCTGTACTATGAAAATTGCTATGCTAATCTAGAATGCAAAAGAATTAGCTTGAAAATGAGGAAAGTAAATTGCTATATGATCTCTAGTAGTTCAGTGCTTTTGTTGTATTTTTGAACCACTCTCTTGTATTTTGTTTCCTTACACAGCAAGTGAACTACATAACCTCTTGCAGCCGTTTCTGCTAAGGAGAGTAAAAGCTGAGGTAGCTACAGAACTTCCCAAGAAGACAGAAGTAGTGATATACCATGGCATGTCAGCATTGCAGAAAAAATACTACAAGGCTATTTTGATGAAAGACCTAGGTAATCAGAGGGCACTTGATCCATTTAGAAACTAAATGAGGATGTAATTTTTGGGCAGGGAAATATTTTATAATTACACTCAATCTGTATAGCAAGAATATAGGGTAGCATTTTTGTATTCTGAATGAGACTCAGGTCAGCTGCAGTGAGACAGTGGCAGTGTTAAGTGTATCAGACTTAGTTGTTGCATGATGAAATTTCCCTTTTTCCTCTTGCCTAGTTTTTCTTATTCCCTACATTGAAGCAAACACTTTTAAATGTCCATTCATGCCTTTTGTCCTCCATTTGCTTTTTTCCCCCCCTCTTAAATCCACAATGGCAGTTAAAGAAGGAAATTTTAGAAATTTCCAGTCATTATAACAAACCACCTCCAAGTTCAATTTATAGACTTCCTTCTCAAAACAGTGATGTATAAGAAACTTCCATGTGGATATGCTGTTAATTCTCAGTGCAGATGAGCCATTGGGAGTTAGTATAAATTTGAGGAATGTCCTATGAAATGAGTAAGGTTATTGATAAAGAGTTGGGTTTGTTTTTGTTTTTGTTTTTGATTTGTTAGTCCATTTTTCTTTCCGTCTTCAAAATTACAGATGCTTTTGAAAATGAGATGGCAAAGAAAGTTAAACTTCAGAATATCTTATCCCAGCTTCGAAAGTGTGTGGATCACCCATATTTGTTTGATGGTGAGGCTTTTTCCCCACATTATTTTTCTTTAGTAGTTCTGTTTCCAAAATCATAGCAGAATTCTTTAAAAAAAAAAAAAAAAAAAAAAACTACCTGTATTTACTGTGTGTATTTTGCTTATTCTCATTTTCTCTATATTAATATTATCTGATGTTATTCAGATTTCTTCAGATGTTCCTGTAATATCCCTTAAGGCTATGTTTTTCTATTTCTCTCTTAATCCAAGATCCATAGATTCTTTATTGCATTTGCCATGTCTCTATTTTTCTACAATCTAGAAATGTTTTTAAGCTTTTTTGGGATTGTGGGGAGGAGACTTTTTTGTCTTTCATGATGTTGACAGTTATGGAGAATAAAACTGGTAGTTTTATAGAATGTGTCATAATCTGTATTCATTTGACCATTTCTTCGTGATTAGATTTTCTCTAGTCTTGAACCTACTCGGCCACTATGCCAAGTTCACCTATGATCTCTGTGATGCCCAGTGATCGTCAATTCACATTAAGTTAACCTCTCAGAAACCCTGGACCCAGGAGATCACTTTTTCCTTGAAATACTCTTCACTCAGCTTCTGGAGTAGCACTTTCTCTTGCTTTTCCTCCTGCCCACATGCTCCTTAGTATCCTTTGCTGCTTCCCCTTCATCTTACTGACTTCTGTATGTTTCTCTCTAAGCACTGCTTTAGTGCCTGCCCACAAATTTGATGTGTAGTGTTTTCATTTTCATTCAAATAATGTTTTTTTGACACACTCTGATAGGCAATTCTCTGGCCATGGAGGCTCCAGTGTAGAAAGAATGCAAAAGGTTTGCTGTACTTGTTTTGAAGACTTTTTGCCAAGTAGCACTGTGAACTATTTAAAAGTTTAACAGGATCTTAATCAGATGCACATTAGAATTTTTTTTTTTAAGGAAGAAGAGGCATTAGGAATGTAGATTTCAAAGGAAACCTTCAAGAATATTCTTTTTTCAAGTTTTTAAAATTTGTTCTAATTAGTTTATGTGACAATAGAATACATTCATACATTTTGATAGATCATACATAAATGAAGTATAATTTTTCGTTTTTCTGATTATACATGTAGGATCACATCAGTCATGTAGTCATATATGTACACGAGGTAAAAATTGTCTGTTTCACTCAACTATCCTTCCTACCCTCATACCCCTTCCCTTCGGTTCACTCCCTCTACCTAATATAAAGTAACTCTATTCTTCCTCTACCCCACCTTATTGTAATAAACATCTGCATATCAGAGAAAACATTTAGCCTTTAATTTTGGGCATTTGGCTTATTTCACTTAGCATGACATTCTCTAACTCCATGCATTTACCAGCAAATGCCATAATTTCATTCTTTTTTAAAACTGAGTAGTATATCATCAAATATACATACCACATTTTCTTTATCCATTCATCTGTTGAAGGACATCTAGGTTAGTTCCATAGTTTAGCTATTATGAGTTGAGCTGCTGTAAACATTGATGTGGCTGCGTCACTGTAGTATGCTGATTTTAAGTCCTTTAGGTATAAACCAATGAGTGGGATAGCTGGGTCAAATGACGGGCGGTTCCATTCCAAGTTTTCTGAGGAATCTCCATACTGCTTTCCATAATGGTTGCACTAATTTGCATTCCCAGCAGCAATGTATGAGTGTGTCCTTTTTCCCCCATATCCTTGTCAACATTTATTGTTGCTTGTATTCCTGATAATTACCATTCTGATTGGAGTGAGAAGAAATCTTAGGGTAGTTTTGATTTGCATTTCCCTAATTGCCAGTGATGTTGAACATTTTTTCATGTATTTGCTGATCGATTGTGTAACTTCTGTGAAGTGTCTGTTAGCCCATTTATTGATTGGGTTATTTGTTTTTTGTGTTAAGTTTTTTGAGTTCTCTATATATCCTAGAGATTAATGCTTTATCTGAGGTGCACGTGGTAAAGATTTTCTCCCACTCTGTAGTCTCTTTCTTCACATTATTGATTGTTTCTTTTGCTGAGAAGAAGCTTTTTAGTTTGAATCCATTTCATTTATTGATTCTTGATTTAACATATTGCGCTTTAGGGGTCTTGTTAAGGAAATCACATCCTAGGCCAACGTAGTATAGATTTGGGTCTAGTTTTTCTTCTATTAGGCCCAAGTCTTTGATCCACTTTGAGTTGAGTTTCATGCAGGGTGAGAGATAAAGGTTTAATTTCATTTTGTTACATGTGGCTTTCCGTTTTTCCTAGCACCATTTGTTAAATAGGCTATCTTTTCTCCAGTGAATGTTTTTGGCACCTTTGTCTAGTATGAGATACCTGTTTTTATGTGGATTTGTCTCTGTGTCTTCTATTCTGTACTATTGGTCTACGTGTCTGTTTTGGTACCAAACCATGCTGTTTTTATTACTATACCTCTGTAGTATAGTTTAAGTTCTGGTATTGTGATGCTTCCTCCTTCACTTTTCTTGCTAAGCATTACTTCGGCTATTCTGGATCTCTGAATTTTCCAAATGAATTTCATGATTGCTTTTTCTAGTTCTATGAAGAATGTTATTGGGATTTTAATAGGAATTGCATTAAATTTATATAACACTTTTGGTAGTATGGCCATTTTGATAATATTAATTCTGCCTATCCAGGAGCATGGACATTCTCTAATGTCATCTTCAGTTTCTTTCTTTAGTGTTCTGTAGTTTTCATTGTAGAGATCTTTCACCTCTTTTGTTAGATTAATACCTTTTTTTTTTTTTTTTTTTTTTTTAAGGCTACCATGAATGGGATAGTTTACTCTCTTTTTTGGAGGGAGGGGGATAATTTTCTTTATTTCTCTTAGTGGATTCATTACTGATGTATAGGAATGTGTTTGATTTATGGGTATTGATTTTATATCCTGCTACTTTACTGAATTCATTTATTAGTTCTAGAAATCTTCTGGTGGAATTTTTTGGATCTTCCAAATAAAGAATCATGTTATCGGCAAATAGTGATAGTTTGAGTTCTTCTTTACCTATTTGTATACCTTTAATTTCTTTCTTTTGTCTAATTGCGCTGGCTAGAGTTTCAAGGACATTGTTGAATAAAAGTGATGAAAGGGCATCCTTGTCTTGTTCCAGTTTGTAGAGGGAATGCTTTCCAATTTTTCTCCATTTAGAATTATGTTGGCCTTGGGTTTAGCATATGTGGCTTATGATGTTGAGGTATGTTCCTACTATCCCTAAGTTTTTCTAGTTTTTTTAAACATGAAGGGGTCCTGTATTTTGTCAAATGCTTTTTCTGCATCTATTGAGATAATGATTCTTGTTGCTTTTTTTTTTTTTTTAATTGGAAGCAAATGGGATTCTTGTTTTTAAGTCTATTGATATGATGAATTACATTTATTGTTTTCCATATGTTGAACCAATCCTGCATCCCTGGGATGAACCCCACTTGATCATGGTGCACTATCTTTTTAATATTTTTGGTAGCAATTTTCCAGGATTTTATTGAGAATTTTTGCATCTGTTTTTTTTTTTTTTTTTTTTTTTTTTTTAGAAAACTATTACATCTTCTTTATTTTTTTTTGAATGACAGGAAAATTATCAATTTTCCTGGATAATACAATCTTTAAAAACATCTTCGATAAAATACAACCATACCCATTCATCTACATTATATGAAAAATGAAAATTATCTTCAGTGGTACTCTTATTAGAAATTATCTGATCTTCAGCACATTAGTATTTTATTTACAGGCTTAAGTTATGTATTTTTGGCAGCCCACGTACAATGACATTTCTCAACAAACTCAGATGCACAAAGTGGCTAAGAAGGCATTAGTCCTGGGATGAAATGAATGCCTGAGATCTTGTCACAAGGAGTCAGGAGTAATGCCTTGTCTTACAGACTTAAACACACTCTCCATCCTAAAATATTTACCCATTCGCCCATGATACTGTTGGGAAAAATGCATAAACAAACAGACACATAATTGAAAATTCAGTGCTGTTATTTAAAGAAGTGAGTCCCTGGGGCAGATCATATAGTACAAAACTGCAACTATTCAAAAATTCAAGCATTAAGAGAAATAATCTATCTTGTCTCAGTCTCTGAAAAGGATTTCTTGTGCTATCCAATGTGGGTTAGTCATTCTTTTTTTTTTTTTTTAAAGTACAATTCACTGTAATATAGTCATATATGTACATGGTTATTTTGATTAATACATTGTAGATTAATTTGGGGAAAATTGTCATCTTTAGGAATGGAACCACCATTTGACCCAGCTATCCCACTCCTTGGCCTATACCCAAAGGACTTAAAATCTGCATACTACAGAAATACAGCCACATCAATGTTCATAGCTGCTCAATTCACAATAGCCAGACTGTGGAACCAACCTAGATGCCCTTCAATTGATGAGTGGATAAAGAAACTGTGGTATATATATACTATGGAATATTACTCAGCCATAAAGAATGATAAAATTATGACATTTGCAGGCAAATGGATGAAATTGGAGAATATCATGCTAAGTGAGATAAGCCAATCTCAAAAAGCCAAAGGACGAATGATATCGCTAATAAGTGGAGGTTGACACATAATGGGGGGGAGGGAAGGGTTAGAGTTAGGGTTAGGGAGGGGGGCAAGTATGGAGGAAGGAACTACTGTATAGAGGGTAAAGAGGGGTGGGAGGGGTGGGGGGAAGGGAAAAAATAACAGAATGAATCAAACAACATTGCTCTATGTAAATTTATGATTATACAAATGGTATGCCTTTACGCCATGTACAAACAGAGAAACAACATGTATCCCATTTGTTTGCATCTGTGTTTATCAGGGATATTGATCTGAAGTTTTCTCTCCTTAATGTGTCTTTGTCTGATTTTGGTATCAGAGTGATATTAGCCTCATAAAATGAGTTTGGAAAGGTTCCCTCCTTCTATTTCATGGAGTAATTTGAGGAGTATTGGTGTTAATTCTTCTTTGAAGGACTTGTAGAACTCAGCTGAGAATCCATCTGGTTCTGGGCTTTTCTTAATTGGTAGGCTTTTGATGGTGCTTCCTATTTCATTACTTGAAATTATTCTGTTTAGATCATGTATGATCTCCTGATTCAGATTAAATAGGTCATATGTCTCTAGAAATTTGTTGATATCTGCAGTATTTTCTTTTATTGGAGTACATATTTTCAAAATAGTTTCTAATTATTCTGTATTTCATTTGGGTCTGTTGTGATGTTTCCTTTTTTATCTTGTATTTTAGTAATCCTAGTGTTCTCTCTTTTTCTCTTTGTTAGTGTGGCTAGGGATTTATCAATTTTATTTGATTTTTTCAAAAAACCAACTTTTTGTTTTGTTAATTTTTTCAGTTGTTTCTTTTGTTTCAATTTCACTGATTTCAGTTCTGATTTTAATTATTTCCTATCTTCTACTGTTTTTGGTGTTGATTTGTTCTTTTTCTAGGGCTTTGAGATATAATGTTTACTTGTTGACTTTTTATTCTTTTAATAAATGAGCTCAATGCAGTGAACTTTCCTCTTAGTACTGCCTTCTTAGTGTCCCATAGATTTTGGTTTGTTGTATCCGTATTCTCATTTACTCTAGGTATTTTTTTCATTTCATCCTTGATTTCTTCTACTATCCGTTTGTCATTCAATAGTGTATTATTTAGTCTCTGTGTTAGAGTAGCTTCTATTTTTTATCTTATCATTGATTTCTAATTTCAGTCCATATGATCTGATATACTGTAGGGTATTATCTCCATTTTTTTGTATTTACTAAGAGTTACTTTGTGGCATAAGATGTGGTTTGTTTTAGAGAAGGATCCATGTACTGCTGAGAAAAAAAGTGTATTCGCTCGTTTATTGATGAAATATTATATATATGTCAGTTAAGTCTAAGTTATTTATTGTATTATAGAGTTCTATAGTTCCTTTATTTAGATTGTGTTTAGATATGTCCAGTAGTGAGAGAGATGTCTTAAAGTCAGCCAGTATTATTTTGCTGTGGTCTATTTGATTCTTGAAATTGTGAAGGGTTTGTTTGACGTACATAGATGCTCCATTGTTTGGGGCATAAGTATTTACAATTTTATGTCTTGCTGATGTACATTCAGTGGAATGAAATGACCTTCTTTGTCCCTTCTGATTAACTTTGGCTTGAAGTCCACCTTATCTGATATGAAAATGGAAATCCCTGCTTGTTTCCACAATTCGTATGAGTGATGTTTTTTCCCATCCTTTCGCCTTCACTCTGTGGATGTCTTTGCCTATGAAGTGAGTCTCTTGGAGACAGCATGTTGTTGGATTTTGTTTTTGAATCAAATCTGCAAGTCTATATCTTTTGCTTGATGAGTTTGGACCATTAACATTCAAGGTTATTACTGAGATATGATTCATATTTGTGGTCATTTGGTTTATTTCTGGCTTTTAATTTGATGTAGTTTCTTCTTTGACTATTCCTTTAGTGTAGTTCCTCCCTTTTCTGGTTTTCACTTTTTTTCCTCTTCATCATCATGGAATATTTTGTTGAATATTCTATAGTGCAGGCTTTCTAATTGTGAATTCTTTTAACTTTTGTTTATCATGGAAGGTTTTTATTTCATCTTCAAATCTGAAACTTAATTTTGCTGGATATAAAATTCTTGGTTGGCATCCATTTTCTTTCCAAGCTTGAAATATGTTGTTCCATGACCTCCTAGCTTTGTGGGTCTGGGTTGAGAGAACAGTTGAGATCTGAATTGGTTTTCTCCTATACATAATTTGCTTTTTTTTTTTTTTTTTCCTCACAGCGTTTAAGAGGTTACCCTTTTTCTGTATTTTAGTCATTCTCATTTCAATGTGTCTTGGTGCAGGTCTGCTGTAATTTTGTACATTTGGAGTCCTGTAAGCCTCCTGTATTTGACTTCCCATTTTATTCTCTTGGTTTGGGAAATTTTCTGATATTATATCATTGAAAAGATTGTGCATTCCTTTGGTTTGTATCTCCTTCTATCCTAATAACTCTTAAATTTGGTCTTTTCATGTTTTCCCATAAGTCTTGGAAGGTCTGTTCATGGATTCTTGCCATCTTCTCTGCATGATCAACTTTATTTTCAATAGTAAATAATATCGTCTTCATCGCCTGAGGTTCTGTCTTCCAAATGGTTTAATCTGTTGGTGATGCTTTCCATTGAAAGTACAATTTGGTTTTTTGATTCCTTCATTTCAAGGATTTCTGCTTGTTTTTTTTCCCGTAATCTCCAAGTGTTTATTGAAGTGATCTTGATCTTTCACTTCCTGTATTTTCTCTTTGATTTCTCTTCATACCATCCTTTACTTCACAGATCAGTTTAACTATGTACATTCTAAACTCCTTTGTGACATTTCTTCTACTGATTCTCTTATTGGGGCATCTTGATTTGTTTGGGGCACTTTGTTCCCTTGTGTTTTCATGTTGCTTGTGTGTTTTCCCATCTAGTTGTATGAATCTGAGGTACTACAGACTCTACCCTGTAGAATTATATTGTCCCTGAAGTTTTCCATTACCCCACCTTTGAGAGGGAGACCAACATCAACAGAACCCGGTACAAGCAATACACAGCCTCAAATCTAATAGCTTCCACCAAGGTGTCCACTGCCCTCTAGCTATAAACAGCAATGATGAGTTCAATCACAGTCCACAACATAAACAGAAAATTTGCCAAAAGGATTTACAATCTCAAATAGTGGACAATGAGAGATCAGAAATAGTGCAGGATATGATGTTCGTGAAGGAGAAAGAGAGAAACCAGAAGCAAAAATCCACAGGAAGAGTGGAAGAGGAACCAACAGAGATTGACTATTAGGGGGAGAAAAGTTAGAAAGAGAATCCAGAAAAACAGACAAGGAAGAGGAAGAATATATATAAAGAGAAAAAAATTTTAAAATATAAGAATGTATGGCAGAACTGCAAAACACCATGCATATATCTCCATCCTCAACAAACTGGTGCATGAAAAACACCGTGCTCCAAATATGTTGGAGAGAGATGCCAGAAGACAAAATAAAATAAAATAAATCTCAGTGGAAAATTGAACCACTGTCTCTCCCAGCATCCGAAAGCTTCTTAGCCCTGCCTCTGACTTCCCACAAGACTGCCTGGCCCAGACAGGCCCTGGCAGACCCAGTCACTATCCCACAAATCTGGGCCTCAGATGTCTTAGGTTCGGCCATGTTGCAGTTCCAAGATCTCAATGATACTGGAATTTGGAATGAGACCACCAGGGATAAGCAATCCTGAGAGACAGTAACTAGATGGCAGCAACCAGCACCCCCTAAAGGAAGACCCCAGGTGCAGCCAAATCCACAGGCAGCTAACACTGAACCTCCAGGTCCTGGTGGGTGTCCCCAGACAGGGTCACCTTATCTCCCCAAGATGACAGTAGCAGCAAACCCAGCAGCATCTCATACCTCAGGCTCTGGCTGGTATCTCAATATGGATGCAATCATGTACAACCAAACCTGGAGTCTCCCTGGCAGTGAACCTCTGGGCAGTGGTAGAAGTTGTTGTGGCAGCGGGTTGGTGGCAGTAGGCAGGTGCTCAGCAGCAGCTGGTCTTTGGTGGTGTTGGCAGCAGTGGGGGGCCAGCAGCTGCAGTGGTGGCAGCTGTGGCTGCAGCTGCAGTGGCACCCAGAGAGAAGACCTCCAGGTGGCCTCTGGGGAGCAGCAGCTTTGGCAGCAGGGATGTCAGGGGCAGTAGCGTACACAGCAGGCGTGCCCAGAGAAAAGACCTCTGGTAGGTGGCAGCAGCGTGGGCAGCAGCAGCACCCGGAGGAAACACCTCCAGGCATCTGGAGCAGCGGCCCCAGGGGCAGGTGTGCCCCACCTAAGAAAAGGCGATGACCCCTTCCAGAATATTCTGACTGCTGCCCCACACCTAAGCCTGTTTCTTGATTTCTTTTCTAGAATGAGAGCCTTAGCATTTCATTTTTGGATCTTCTTGATCTTTGGCATCTCCCTCTGCCTCAGATTCCTGAAGAGTGGGTTTGATTCCTAGGCAAGTATTTATTAGACTTTTTGGATGTGCCAGGCTCTGCAATTGGTTTTAAGCTGCACTGAGGTAGTCGTGCAAGAAATAGTTATAAAATGCCTCAAATAGATGTGACTAAGGGACATAATGGATTACAAGGAGCTTGGGTTCTCTTGCTGTTGCCTACCTATTGACTTTTCTATTCAAGAAGTTTGCCCTGAGTCAGGGCATGTGATTGGGAATGGGCCCTTTCTTTTCCAGGTGTAGAGCCAGAGCCTTTTGAAGTTGGAGACCACCTGATTGAGGCTAGTGGGAAACTTCACCTGCTGGATAAGCTGCTGGACTTCCTGCATTCCAGGTATAGGTTCCCATGTACTGCTCTGAGCTGGTGACTGGTTAAAACCTAATTAATGAGGAACTTACTTATTTTGTGAGACTGATTCTAGTTTTCCTCTTTTACAAGACTCCAATTCAGGGTCTACTTTATCTACAATTATACACCCACCCCATTCCATCTCATCCCACCCCACACTTCCCCACCATTATCCTTTCCTGAATTCCTATAGCATTTAGGATCCGGATCCCACTCCGGCACTTGGCAAGCCCTACCTTAATCTGTTGCCTGGTTGATCAGTGTATGTTCACCTCATCAGTCCAGCTATATTGTTTAGAGCCACAAGGACAGAGTCAGCATTGAGCATTTCTTTTATAATTGTCTGCTGGTACCTTGTGTTGAATTGACACATATTAAAGGCTCAGTAAGCATTCATTCTTGTTAACCTGTGGGGTTTGATTTAACTCAAGGGATACTTGGAATAGTCTTTCCCAGAAATTTGAGCTTGGTATCAGAAGACCAGAATTTCAAAATCGTCCCTTTAGGATGACTGTCCCAGGTGTGACCTGAACTAACCTAAAACTTCAGATTTGGCAAAATTTCCCAACCTTTTGCAAGTTAAATAATTGCATGTATTACTGTGTTTTATTTTCTTTGACATATCTACTATAGGTGTGTTAGAGGTGGAGAACAGCCAATAACATCCAATAAATACCTTCCATCCAAGTTTTCTATGTCACAGACCCAGAAAGGTCTTGTTCAAAGTCATAGCTAGCCAATGTCAGACATAAGAATTGAGGGACTCACTTTCGAGCTCAATGCTTTCCTAACAATTTGGGCTAGAATCTGGCAGGAGTTCTCCCTAACTCTTGATCTTACCTTTGTGGTAAGCTTAAATTAAGTTCATTTTCTTAAAAAGAATATTGTTTTGTCAGCACTGTACTTTGTTCAGGCAAATTTTAAAACAATGTCTGATAACAAGGTGCTCTCAGCTCGACTTTGTTCTTAATGCATTATTTTGAATTCTTTCCTCTCTTCACTCTCTATATGTAAGTTTCCTCATGTATCATGGGGGATTGCTTCTTTAAAGTGATGCTTCTCAGACTTTTCTAGATGATAATGACTTACACCCCCAAGTGGGGAATAGCAATAGATAGCTGACCACAGCTCTTTAGGATCTTGGGGAATGGGTACACACATATGTGAATCTTGCCCTTTACTCTTCACGTGTATATTTATTTCGCTATAAAAGTAAAAGTTCATATTTCTTTTCATTGAGTGAAGTGACATTCCAGAAAGAGGCTCCTTGGTTGCTGTAGGGCTTCCATAGTCCCTGGTGAATTGACACGTGCCCTGGGAATATCTCTGC
Organism: Sciurus vulgaris; assembly: GCF_902686455.1. Lineage (NCBI taxonomy): Eukaryota > Metazoa > Chordata > Mammalia > Rodentia > Sciuridae > Sciurus > Sciurus vulgaris. Next base: position 109,880,740 of record NC_136461.1, read on the forward strand.
TGTAGCTTTAAAACTGCTCTGAAGGCTACAGCTACATGTGGAGGCACTGTGTATTCTTATGTAAACTATGTAGAGTTTCTGAGAAAGTTATGTGACAATTATATTTCTACTTTAGCATTTCACTTACATATAAAATTGTATTGTTTGGTAAATTTTGTATGAGGGTTACTCACCCTAAATACTACTAGAGTTTCTCCTTTTTCTTTTCTTTCCAGGGGCCATCGGGTTTTACTTTTCTCCCAAATGACCCAGATGTTGGATATTCTCCAAGACTATATGGATTACAGAGGTGACTCCCCTGCCACTACATTACTGAAGCCTTTTTAGATTTAATGATCATATAGGTCCATGAAGAATAATAAGGGGTGTGGGAATGTTACAGAGGAAAAAGGTGCGAAAACATTATTCAGAACCAAAAGAATATGAAAAATTTGAGGAGAGAGGACAGCACTTTGTGAAGCAGATGTGAAAATGTTGAGTGTCTTAAAAAATGTATGATAAGTCAAGTTTCAGTGACAGAAACTTTCAGTGTCTTGCAGCATTCAGCTCAACAATTGTGTACTTATTGAGGATTAGTAAGAAAATGAATATTGATAGTATAGAGATCCCACAAATCAAGCAGGGGGAAGGTAAGACCAATTATTTTTGTGGACAATATGGAATGTAGGCAATTACCCAAGAACTCTGTTTTATATGTAATAAAATTGATATGGGATAATGGGAAAAAGCTTAAACAGTGGATTGTTTTTGAGCCGTTGGTAGAGTATCAGCTGCAGAACTAAGAGTTTTAAAATTTAGTTCAGAGTGGTCTCTCGGATCCACTTGGTGCCCTCCAAGTACTGCAGTAACCTGGATACTTGCAGAAATGCCATTGGCACATTGAGGAATCTCCACTGTCAAAACATGATGAGTTTATAGTTCCCCTTTCTGACCTGATGCATGGTGGTAAGTGGAGAACCCTAAAGCTCCACTGAAAAGCAGATGCTAGGTCGTCAGGTAGGCTCCCAAGTGCTTGTCTTACTGCTTGCCTAAGTAAGGATTGTGTCTCAGCAAATACAAACTGCCATAGAGGGTGGATATTTAGGGTTGCCTGGGAATAGTCAAAACTGAATGTTAAGTCTGTTTTAAGTGCCAAACTTTGACTGCTTGTGTTTTAAAAACCCAGGCTGGAGTGTTGTGGTGAGTTTTTTTGTAAAGTGATGTATTGTCCCCCTAAATTTAGATCTTTCCCATGGGATTTATTTAAAGTAGGGGCATGCCTGGATATGGAAAGGACAACATAGGCATTTGGTTTAGGAATGACTTGATTTTTTCACTTCCCGAAGAGTCCTTGAAAAGACTTAAGATCTGTTTGTTGTTGTTCTTCTCTATGTAAAGGCTACAGCTATGAGCGTGTGGATGGTTCTGTGAGAGGAGAAGAGAGACACCTGGCTATAAAGAACTTTGGACAGCAGCCCATTTTTATTTTTCTCCTGAGTACCAGGGCAGGTAAGCCACATAGGTATTGATAAAAGCAGACCAAGGAGTGGTGTAGTACTTTTACATCCCAACCATTGGTACATTTTTCCATAATACTCTGAAAGGTGAGGTTATTACCAAGGAGTATAATAAAAGGAGAGAATCAAGGCAGTCGACATAGTACTGGACTTCTACTTTGGAGCTCTTTTCTGTCCAACCTATCCAAGCTGTGATGTCACAAAGAAGTGAGGCTGGAACCCGAGCTTATTGGAAAGTAATTCTAAACTGCTTTGAGCTTAATCTGCTCTGACCTAGGATGTCCTGAAACTTTTTTTCTTTTTATAATTTCGAGGAAGTTTTGTTCATGTTCAGTGGAGGCAGCTCTCCTTCCCAGCCCTGAATTTGGAAAATAAAATAATCTCTTTGCTAGTTGCCCCTCCTCCAGGAGTACCCCTGGGATAGTGTTGTAAAGTTTAACAAACATTCTGTTGTTTGAAATGTGATTACAGTGAAACTGCCAGCTATTTGTAATTATTATGGCATTGTCCATCTGACTTAAATCATAAATATCATATGACATGTGTGATGCTTTGTCAGTTACAGAGTGCTCTCATATACTATTAAATAATTGGAAATCAGTTTTGGGAGATGGAATTTTCCTTACATCCTGAATCAAAAAGACCTTAAATTAATTTTGAATTCATAATCTGAGTTGCATTATCTTATTTTTTATAGAACTTAATTCGTATGGAATAGATATAGGAATACAAAAAGGATGTGTGACCTTGATGAAAGAGAGATTAATATCTTTATGAAAAGAAAGTTCAGGCTTATTTAGAAAACATCTATTAAGTGTTTTGTACTATATGGTTATATAAAAGAAGTGTTAGATATAATCCTTGAGTATAAGGAGATCATTTCTCCAGCATATGTCTTATCTGTCTAATAAACTAAAAAATAAGATATAATCAGACTCCTTTGGCCTCAGTCTCTTCCAAGGTCACGTGCCACACCCTGCATCAGAGCCATTCATTCGGTTGTCTCATGGTCAGTCTTAGGGGAAACTGGAAGGATCTGGTCAAATGCATCGTCAGGTTGGGAGAGGAATTCCATTTGTGTTTTAAAGATCTTATTATTCATATTTAGAGAGCAGATATTTGAATCATCTAAAATTAGGAAGAAAGAAACCTCTGCTTTTCCGTTAATCTCCCAGGAGCCCTCAGTATATTATCTAGGACCTGAAGCGGTCCTGGACGTTAACCTTTTCCAAACACTGATTATCATATTTGATGTCCTGTTTTTGCTATAGTTCTGTAGCATTTTCATTTAATGGTTTCCTTCCAACTTTCAAGAGATGAGGTTATTACCACATATTGCCAGCAGGTGGCAGTGATAGCTTATGACTATGTCCCAAACAACTAAATACAGCTTAAAATATTAAAATATCCCCCTTAGTGAAGAAGGGCTGTGCTAGCCAACTTCAACCCAAGAGGAAGATAATTTTTATGGAACACATTTTTAAATGAAATATAACTGCCTAGATAGTAGTAGGATATAGTGGATAAAAAGGTTTTGGAGCCAGGTGCAGTAGTGCAGACTACAGTCCCAGTTTCTCAGGAGGCTGAGGCAGAAGGATGGTGTGAGCCCAGGAGTTCAAGGCCAGTGAGGGCAACACAGCAGGACCCTGTCTCAAACCCAGGAGTAATAACCACACATTCTGGAATATGGGATGGAGTCCTGACTCTTTCATCTTCTAGTGGTACAACTTCAAATAAGTCCCTTAATCTAGCTGTGTTTCCATTTTAGCATCTGCAAAATGAGAATTATACCAGCAAGGATGCAGGGTTGTGAGGGTTAAAAGAGTTAATTTATGTAAACCTTTTTGAACAGTGCTTGGTGAATAGTAAAGTAGAAGTGTAACTGTCATTATTTGATATAATTTAGCATCTCTCAGTAATCAGTCATTATTATTTCTTTATTCCAACTTTAATTTTATATGAAGGCTTTAATGAGAATGTTCCTGCCTGACTTGTCTTGAGATCCAGCTGGGAGTCAGTAGTCCTTGTGAAAAGGAACCCTTCATTCAACTCTTGGAACAAGTCCTTTTAGGCTTGTTTCAGCAATGAGCTGTAACAACCCTGGCAAGAATGAGTCCATTCTGTACTAGTTTTCACATTAATCAAAGAGAAGGCTGTAATTTGCCTTCATAGTAGTCTAAATTCCTGTAACCCAAGGTACTTCCTTGGCCCTTTTCCTGCACCACTGAATAAAGACCAGAAAGTTGTTGCATTGAGTGTTCTTGTCTTGAATTGATTTTATGACATTGTCTTTGATTAATGTGGAAACCAATTCAGGAAGACACATTCAAGTTTTCTTTAGTCACAGGCATGTATCATCCCCTCTTCTCATTAACTAGTGTCAGGGTCTTCCTACCTTGTAGCTTGCAAGTGTGTTTAAGTGTTTTTCTTAATGCACATTGCAGACCTCTCCTTTTTTTAAATACATATTTTAGTTGTAGGTGAACACTGTTTTATTCAGCTTTTTTGCCACTGTGACTAAAAGACCTGACCCAAACAACTGTAGAGGAGAAAAGTTTATTTGAGGACTCATGGTTTCAGAGGTTTTAGTCCGTAGAAGGCTGGCTTCATTCCTTGGGGCTCAAAGTGAGGCTGAATATCATGATGGGAGAGTGTGGCAGAGGGAAGCAGCTCACATCATGATCAGAAAGCAGAGAGAGACTCCACTCTCCATATATAGACTATATACCCCACAGTGGGGACTGAACCAGTTCCTTCAGCCACACCACACCTGCCTCTAATTACCATTCAGTTAATCCCATTAGGGATTTATTCACTTTTTTAGGCCAAAGCTATAATCCAGTTATTTCTCCTCCAAACCTTCTTGCATTGTCTCACATGTGAGCTTTTGGGGGACACCACATCTAAACCATAACAGACAATATCTTTATTTTGTTTATTTTCATGTGGTGCTGAAGATGGATCCCAGTGCCTCACACATGCTAGGTGAGCACTCTATCACTGAGCTACAACAGCAGCCCCCAGACCTCTCATAGAGCTGTTTTCTAAAAGAGCATGTGTCCTTATTCACAGACTTTTCTAAGCAAAATCCAATCAAGGTTTTCAAACATGGCTTCACAGCATTAAATTAAGCATCCTTTTCTTCCTCTTGCCTCTCATTCTGTTATATTTGATAATTAAATTTTTCTGGGTCAAGCAACATAAGGTGAGATGGCACTTTTGACCACTCCAGGGCTCTGGAGTTGGGAGCAGAGATGTCCTAAAGTAGGAAACCATTCAGATGAACTGATTTCAGGTGTTCAGTGTCACCCAGTTTAGCCTTGTGTCTGTTTTCCAGTTCCGTATTTGTGCCTTGCTGATCATACTCCTTTTTTGCATGGTTTTCAGGTGGAATTGGCATGAACTTAACAGCAGCAGATACTGTTATTTTTGTTGACAGTGATTTTAATCCTCAAAATGACTTACAAGCAGCTGCCAGAGCTCACCGAATTGGCCAGAACAAGTGAGTGAGTTAGACATCTGCATTTTCCTGCCCTATTGGCTTGTAGTTCTGGATTGGAGAGAAAGTAGTCCTGACAACAGTGTCATACTGGGAGTTGAGAACCACTGGGTTTTAACCCCATTTTGCTGCTGACTTGCAGAGTCATGTTCAGTGGGACACATGATCAATTCAGTCTCACTTTGTTAAAAAGAATAGTTAGATTGCAAAATGATTAGAAGAAACTTTTAGGCTTTAGTTAGAACCTAACTCAGTTTAAAAATGGAGTTACAGCTGGTATGGTGGCACATACCTGTAAAATGGCAACTTGGGAGACTGAGGCAGGAGGGTCGCAAGTTCAAGGCCAGCCTTGGCAACTTACCAAATACCCTGTCTCAAAATAAAATATTTTGGAACTGGGGTTATGGCTCAGTGGTAGAGCACTTGCCTAGCACATGTGAGGGACTGGGTTCAATTCTTAGCACCACATATAAATAAATGAATAAAATAAAGGTCCATCATCATCTACAAAAAAAAAATTAAATAAATAAAAATAAAACATTTTTTAAAAAAGGGATAGGGATATAACTCATTGGCAAAGATCTCTTGGATTTGTTTCCCAGTACCACAAAAAGGAAAAAAAATGGGTTAAGAGGTTATGGAACTACCCTGTGACCTCAGGACAACATGCCTGCCAGGGGTTGTCCTTAGCTATAGATGAAGTCCCAGTTGTGGTCACCTCATCATCCTTTCTCTGACTTTCTTGGGAAAGGTTCAGAGAGAAGTTGAGGCCAGATCTCTCTAACAAATGCTCAGGTCCAAATGAGCAATGTCCTTTGAATTTTTCCCTGAATATGGTCTTTGGTTCTGCTTCCTTTTTGGTGTATTTTCCTGGCATGCCTTTCCCCCCAGCTTTGCAGACTCATAGCACACTGCTCTCATTTGACTTATGTACAGGGCTGTGAAAGTTATTCGGCTGATTGGCCGAGACACTGTGGAAGAAATAGTTTATAGGAAAGCAGCCTCCAAACTGCAGCTCACCAACATGATCATAGAAGGAGGCCATTTTACTCTTGGAGCCCAGAAACCTTTGACTGATGCTGACCTCCAGGTAAAATATGTTGTTCTTTTCTTTAAAGTCCTATGATTTATAATGCATACTCTGTGGATGTGAATGCAAATAAAAAGGACCAGCATTAACTACCCTTTGTCCCCAGTTACACATTTGTTCCTTAGCCTAATTCATACCTACTCAGTACCTACCACATGCAAGGTGCCATTGAAGCTAAATGAGTGTGGCACTTAAAAGCAGAGAAAACAGAATAAAGAGAATGGGATTTAAACTATCCAACTTGGATTCAGATTTATACCTTATCACTTACTGGATGTATGACTTTGAGCAGGTAACTTAACATCATGGATATGATCTCTTTGGGGTTTCTAAAAATGAGTATGCCACTGGTTACCTCACAGAGAATCATTTGTTTGTTTGGGTTTTGTTTGGGTTTTGTTGTTGGTGGTTTTTAAAGAAGAGCTTGACTTAATCAGTGATGATTGATTCCATACCTCCTCCTTAATCCCAGACCCTTTGTGCAGTGACTTACAGTACTCATTGCCTACCCGGAGGAGGATGAACAAGACTGGGAATTCACAATTATGCCACAGGACATATGGATGAAGGAACTAGAGTTAATTTGCTTGAGGAAACAAAAATTAGATGGGAGTCAAATGCTGGCTTAGAAGATTCTAGAGAGCTCTCTTTTGGAGGAAGGCTTAGAATTATGCCATAGAGCAGCCTTTGAGTTCTAATTTTTTAGGACCCATATTATAAAATACCCCAGGTCCTTTTGAGGGATTAGATACAGAGAGAACCACTAGGATTCTGGAATGATTCAGGTATGAAGTACGTAAGAAATGGCTGACAAGGGCAGTAGCTATGGGAAGGTCTGCAGTAGGAAACATTGCAGAGAAAAAATGACAGGAGTTGACTATTGTTTTGAGGCAGGGAGTGAGAGAGATAGTAAATTCAAAGATGACTTTAAGGCTTTAAACCTGAATGATGAGAATAGAAATTAGGAAGATAGGCAGTGAATTGTTAGGAAGATAAAAATAATGTAGGCTTTAGTCAACAGGGTTTGTAGTAAAAATCAATGTAAATTATTGTTAGAGGGAAACTCAGAAAAGGAAGGGATTTCATTTAGAAAAGTTCACAAGAAAAACCAGACTTTAAAAGGACCAGCTATCAAACAAAAAAATCAAGAGGTATGCAAAAGGGGAAAAATTACACAGTATTACAAGCAGAATTATCAAGTTTACAATTAGCCCAAGTGTGGGTTAAAAAATAGCAGTTTTCTCTCACACACACCTGTATCTGCTGTATTAATATCAGCATTGCAGACAGGGATCGGTGTTATTTTTATTAGGGAGTCATTGACTTGCAGGAAAGGTTCACAGTTTTTTGGGTACTAGAACCTGAAAGAAGAACCCTAGGTTTTGTTTGCTTGGTTTTTGTTTACCTTAGGGAGTAAATGTGGAGTCTGAGTTTTTCTATATTTTTAGTCTTGAGCATACTCATCTGTCATGGTGGCAGGACAGGCTGTGCATTTTATTTGCACTATTGAAGAGGCAATTACAAAATGTAAGGTGAAAGCTTGAGAGAGAGGTAGTTATATCTGTAGATGTCTAAATACATTTCTTCACAGGACCTTGAGAGATGAGCTCATTGTGGGCCGTCGTGAAGGCGCACATATTGGGAGTTAGAAGAGATGAGGTCTCAGATACTCAAATTCTTCCCCAGTGGAGGGAGCTCCAGGCATTCAATTAGGGGTTTCCATGTGATGTGGTCTACCAGCACATCACTGTGTAATGCGCAGGCACAACTCCCTGCTGTTGGCCAATATAGACTACTGGCCATTGGAGAGGACCTTGGTGGGACTTTCTGCCCAGGCAAGGGGCAAAAAATCTCATTCTGGTTCTGTGTGATTTCTTTCCTCCCCATCCAGACTATGAGTTATTTATGGTTGCCAAGAATAAGGATAATAACTCACTGCCTTGTCTCAAAAGAAAGCAAGCATTTTCTAAATTATTAAAAGAATCTAATAGTAAAAGATGTGGTTCTGGTTTGATAAATCTAAGCAATGTAGAGTTGTTAAGTCCTGAAAAAGGAAAGCAGGTCCCTTATCCTGCAAGGAGAACACAGCAGAAACATAGAGGGACAGATATAGATGTAGTGAACATTTATTGAATGCTTACTGTGTGCTAAGCATTGTCTGCGGTGTACTTTTTTCAGTTGTTACATGAAGAAGAGTAACAGAAGAATGAAGTAGACACTGTCTTTATCCCCATTTTAAGAAATTTTCCAAACATCATTCAGATTGATGACTCTAATCCAAGCACTCTGTAACTTCCAACTACATGCTCTTAATTACTGTAATACACTATTTTTCATTTTTAAAAAGGTAGTTCCTTAAAAACACATTGTGAGTGCTCAACAGCCAGGGAAACCAGGAGACTTAAGTTCAAGGGAGTGGAAGGGAGGATCCCAGTATGAACTGAGCTTCATCATAAATACTTGGCTTTCTTCTGTTTTAGTTACTAAATACCAAAGCCATTTGCCTTGGTTTATATATATGTATTTATGTATTTATATATATAGGTTTATGTATATATGTAAGTATATATGTATGTATATATTAATGTAAGTAATCTATACACATATTTATGTATATGTCTGTGTATGTGCATACATATACACACACACACACCTACCAAGGCTAAATATAAATATATCCAGGTGTGTTCTTGCTTAGTTTTTATCTCAGGTGTTTTCAAGCTACAGGATACCTTTAAGTTTGCAAGTTACAAAATAGACAGTCTAGAGATAACTAACCAAAACTAAAAGGGCAAAATGCAAACAAGGGCCGTCTTTTGGATCCTAGTTGGTTCAGAATTCTTAAGAGAGAGTGCTTAGGGAGGTGTAAAGTTGGAAGTAGCAAGTGAAAGCCAGGTAATACTATCTAAGCTTTCTGGGTGGTTCTTGTAGCCTTAGGAAGTAGGCGGAGTATCCCCTAGGGAGGAGTGAGAGGAAGGGGCAGGATAGGGAGTGCACAGGGCTATCCAGGGAGATTGAAATTAAGAAAGGGCCTTTGGGCCTTGGTGATCAGGATTGCTATGGTTTTTTCAAGGTAGGTTCCATAAAGTACTGTGGTAGGAAGGCAACTTGGCAAAGGAAAGGAGTCAGCTTATTGTGAGGTGAGGTACTGAGTGGCACCTTTAGAGGTAGGAAGGTAGCTAACTGGGTCTCTGACTTCTCTCAGGACTGCTGGACGAACCTATAAAAAATGCTGGTGAGAGGTACTATAGAAGATGCTGGAAAATCATTTTATTCTTACCCCCCCACAAAAAAAGAAAGAAAGAAAGAAAGAAATTGGAAGCTAATAAATTTTTTTTGTTGCAGTTATAGATAATTATCAAAATCCATAGCTCTGGTCATCATTTATCCCCTTTCTGCTTATTCCTCATCTAACCCCACAGTAGCCTGGTTGAAGTCATCTGCCATGGGAGAGAAGAAAGTCCACAAGGGAAGGAATGTGCTTTGTGTCACTTAGACACTCAGCAGATCACCACATCCTGATCTTTGTTTTCATGAGAACTAACTGGATTTTTTGTTTTCTCCATTCAAGTTGAGTGAAATACTCAAATTTGGCTTGGATAAACTACTGTCTTCTGAGAGGAGCACCATGGATGAGATAGACCTGGAGTCCATCCTGGGAGAGACAAAAAATGGCCAGTGGGTCTCTGATGCCTTGCCTGCAGCCGGAGGAGGGAGCAGAGAACTGGAGGAGGGAAGTGAGTTGGGGATTAGGGAGAGCAAATGGCACAGTCACCTCAAGCTAGGGCATGAGTGATATGCGTCCCCATGGGAAGTCCTGTATCCTACTCCCTGGGACCTCTTTTTCCTCCCCAGCCCTATTGTCATCTTGAGCACCCCCTTAGGCTTCTTGGTCCAAGGAATTGACATTATATCTGGTTGTTCCCTTGTGGCTGAACTTTGAATCCAAGTCGTGATATTAATGTTTATGGTCCTGTCATCAAGGATTAAATTTGTACCTTTTCTATTGATGCAGACATCTAATCTGGATTTACTGGAGAAGCATGCTATCTTTATGATGATGCTCTACACAGTGATTCCTCTTCTAAATAGTAGAATTTTTTTTTAAATTGTAGCTAATATTTATGGGCATTTATTGTGAGTTCATCAACAATGCCGCCAACTATGTCATGTGCTTTATATCTTTTTCCATTTAACCTTCATAAGACCCATGAGGTGTAGGAGATCATTTTGTCTTCCTTTTTCTTTTTTCTCTGAATTTGGTTAAAATATTTATCTTTTTAAAAAAATATATTTTTTGTAGTTGTAGATGGACAGCATGCCTTTATTTTGTTCATTTACTTTTTTAATGCTGTGCTAAGGATCAAACCCAGTGCCTCACACATGCTATGCAAATGCTCTGCCACTGAGCTACAGCCCTAGCCCCTATATTTATCTTTTCATCCTTTTCTATTCTGAAATTTTTGAATTTTATATTTGAAGGGATTTTTGGTTTTGTTTTTATCTTTTCTTTTCATGTAGTGGCTTTGTATCATGCTCCCTAATATCGCATGACAGATCATTTTTAAAATGACTGTTTTCCTGTATCAGCACCAATAGGGAGTCAATATGGGCTGGAGTGAGAGGTTTCTTACTGAGCTTCTTTTTTTTTTTTTTTTTTTTTTTTTTCAGCTCAAATTGACTTTTTTCTTTTTTATTGTAAACAAATGGGATACATGTTGTTTCTCTGTTTGTACATGGCGTAAAGGCATACCATTTCTGTAATCATAAATTTACATAGGGTAATGTTGTTTGATTCATTGTTATTTTTTCCCTTCCCCTCACCCCTCCCACCCCTCTTTTCCCTCTATACAGTCCTTCCTTCCTCCATTCTTGCCCCCCTCCCTAACCCTAACTCTAACCCTAACACTAACCCTTCCCTCCCCCCTTTGTGTGTCCTCATCCACTGATTAGCGATATCATTCGACCTTTGGTTTTTTGAGATTGGCTTATCTCACTTAGCATGATATTGTCCAATTTCATCCATTTGCCTGCAAATGCAATAATTTTATCATTCTTTATGGCTGAATAATATTCCATTGTATATATATACCACAGTTTCTTTATCCATTCATCAATTGAAGGACATCTAGGTTGGTTCCATAGTCTGGCTATTGTGAATTGAGCAGCTATGAACATTGATGTGGCTGTATCCCTGTAGTATGCTGATTTTAAGTCCTTTGGGTATAGGCCAAGGAGTGGGATAGCTGGGTCAAATGGTGGTTCCATTCCAAGTTTTCTAAGGAATCTCCACACTGCTTTCCAGAGTGGCTGCACTAATTTGCAGCCCCACCAGCAATGTATGAGTGTACCTTTTTCCCCACATCCTCGCCAACACCTGTTGTTGCTTGTATTCTTGATACTCACCATTCTAACTGGGGTGAGATGGAATCTTAGGGTGGTTTTGATTTGCATTTCTCTTATTACTAGAGATGTTGAACATTTTTCCATATGTTTGTTGATTGCTTGTAGATCTTCTTCTGTGAAGTGTCTATTCATTTCCTTAGCCCATTTGTTGATTGGATTATTTGCATTCTTGGTGTAGAGTTTTTTTTGTGTTCTTTATAGATTCTGGAGATTAGTGCTCTATCTGAAGTATGATTGGCAAAGATTTTCTCCCACTCTGTAGGCTCTTTCTTCGCATTGATGATAGTTTCCTTTGCTGAGAGAAAGCTTTTTAGTTTGAATCTATCCCAATTATTGATTCTTGCTTTTCTTTCTTGTGCTATGGGAGTCCTGTTGAGGAAGTCTGGTCCTAAGCTGACGTGTTGAAGATCCGGACCTACTTTTTCTTCTATAATTTGCAGGGTCTCTGGTCTGATTCTGAGGTCCTTAATCCATTTTGAGTTTAGTTTCGTGCATGGTGAGAGATATGGGTTTAGTTTCATTCTATTGCATATGGATTTCCAATTCTCCCAGCACCATTTGTTGAAGAGGCTATCTTTTCTCCATTGCATATTTTTGGCACCTTTGTCTAGTATGAGAAAATTGTATTTATTTGGGTTTGTGTCTGTGTCCTCTATTCTGTACCATTGATCTACCTGTCTATTTTGGTACCAAAACAATGCCGTTTTTGTTACTATTGCTTTGTAGTAAAGTTGAAGATCTGGTATTGCGATACCCCCTGTTTCACTCTTCCTGCTAAGGATTGCTTTAGCTATTATGGGTTTCTTATTCTTCCAGATGAATTTCATAATTGCTTGCTCTATTTCTGTAAGGTACGTCATTGAGATTTTAATTGGAATTGCATTGAATCTGTATAGCACTTTAGGTAGTATGGCCATTTTGACAATATTAATTCTTCCTATCCAAGAACATGGGAGATCTTTCCATCTTCTAAGGTTTTCTTTAATTTCTTTCTTTAGTGTACTGTAGTTCTCATTGTAGAGGTCTTTCACCTCTTTTGTGAGATTGATTCCCAAGTATTTTATTTTTTTCGAGGCTATTGTGAATGGGGTAGATTTCCTGATTATTCTTTCCAAAGATTCATCACTTATGTATAAAAATGCATTAGATTTATGTGCATTGATCTTATATCCCGCTACTTTACTGAATTCACTTATGAGTTCTAAAAGTGTCCTGGTGGAATTTCCTGGTTCCTCTAAGTATATAATCATATCATCAGCAAATAGGGATAGTTTGAGTTCTTTTCCAATTCGTATCCCTTTAATTTCTTTGATCTGTCTAATTGCTCTGGCTAGAGTTTCAAGGACAATATTGAATAGAAGTGGTGAAAGAGGGCATCCCTGCCTTGTTCCAGTTTTTAGTGGGAATGCTTTCAGTTTTTCACCATTTAGAATGATATTAGCCATGGGCTTAGCATAGATGGCCTTTACAATGTTAAGGAATGATCCCACTATCCCTATTTTTTCTAGAGTTTTGAGCATGAAGGGGTGCTGTATTTTATCAAATGCTTTTTCTGCATTATCGAAATAATCATGTGATTCTTGACTTTAACTCTATTGAAATGGTGAATTACATTTATTGATTTCCTGATGTTGAACCAACCTTGCATCCCTGGGATGAAACCCACTTGATCATGGTGCACTATCTTTTTAATATGTTTTTGTATGCGAGTTGCTAAAATTTTGTTGAGAATTTTTGCGTCGATGTTCATTAAGGATATTGGTCTGAAATTTTCTTTCCTTGATGAGTCTCTGTCTGGTTTAGGTATCAGTGTGATATTGGCTTCATAGAATGAGTTTGGGAGGGTTCCCTCCTCTTCTATTTTATGGAATACTTTGAGAAGTATTGGAATGAGCTCTTCTTTAAAGGTTTTGTAGAACTTGGCTGAGAACCCATCTGGTCCTGGACTTTTCTTTGTTGGTAGGCTTTTGATGACCTCTTCTATTTCATTACTTGAAATTGGTCTATTTAAATTGTGTATGTCCTCCTCATTCAGTTTAGGCAATTCATATGTCTCTAGAAACCTGTTGATGTCTTCAAAATTTTCTATTTTGTTGGAGTATAGATTTTCAAAATAGCTTCTAATTATGTTTTGTATTTCAATCCTGTCTGTTGTGATATTTCCTTGTTCATTCCGAATTTTAGTGATTTGGGTTTACTCGTCTTCTCTTTGTTAGTGTGGCTAAAGGTTTATCAATTTTGTTTATTTTTTCAAAGAACCAACTATTTATCTTGTCAATTTTTTGTATTGTTTCTTTTGTTTCAATTTCGTTGATTTCAGCTCTGAGTTTAACTATTTCCTGTCTTCTACTACTTTTGGTGCTGGTCTGTTCTTCTTTTTCTAGGGCTTTGAGCTGTAGTGTTAGGTTGTTTATTTGTTGAGTTTTACTTCTTTTATTAAATGCACTCCATGAAATAAATTTCCCTCTAAGTACTGCTTTCATAGTGTCCCAGAGATTTTGATATGATGTTTCTTTGTTCTCATTTACCTCTAAGAATTTTTTAATTTCCTTCCTAATATCTTCTGTTATCCATTCATCATATAATAGCATATTGTTTAATCTCCACTTGTTGGAGTAGTTTCTGTTTTTTACTCTTTCATTTATTTCTAACTTCAATCCATTATGATCTGATAGAATACAAGGTAGTGTCTCTATCCTCTTGTATTTGCTAACATTAGCTTTGTGGCATAATATATGATCTGTTTTAGAGAAGGATCCATGTGCTGCTGAGAAGAAAGTGTTTTCGCTCTTGGTTGGATGGTATATTCTATAAATGTCCGTTAAGTCTAAATTATTGTGTTATTGAGATCTATGGTTTCTTTGTTCAATTTTTGTTTGGAGGATCTGTCCATTGGTGAGAGAGGTGTGTTAAAATCACCTAGTATTATTGTGTTATGGTCTATTTGGTTTCTGAAATTGAGAAGGATTTGTTTGACATACATGGATGAGCCACTGTTTGGGGCATAGATGTTTATGATTGTTATATCTTGCTGATTTATGTTTCCCTTAAGCAGTATGAAATGTCCTTCTTTATCCCTTCTGACTAACTTTGGCTTGAAGTCCACACTATCTGAAATGAGGATGGATACTCCAGCTTTTTTGCTGAGTCCATGTGCATGGTATGTTTTTCCCCATCCTTTCACCTTAATCTATGAGTATCTTTTTCTATGAGGTGAGTCTCTTGCAGGCAACATATTGTTGGATCTTTCTTTTTAATCCAATCTGCCAGTCTGTGTCTTTTGATTGATGAATTCAGGCCATTAACATTCAGGATTATTATCGAGATATGGTTTGGTTTCCCAGTCATTTGGTTCATTTTTTAAATTTTATTTATTTATTTGACACGACTTGGTTCCTCCTTTATTTGACAATTCTTTTAGGATAATTCCTCCCTTTGCTGATTTGCTTCTTTGGTTTTCATCTCTTCCTCATGGAATATTTTGCTGAGAATGTTCTGTAATGCTGGCTTTCTTTTTGTAAATTCTTTTAACTTTTGTTTATCATGGAAGGATTTTATTTCATCGTCAAATTTGAAGGTAAGTTTTGCTGGGTATAAGATTCTTGGTTGGCATCCATTTTCTTTCAGAGCTTGAAAAATGTTGTTCCAGGCCCTTCTAGCTTTTAGGGTCTGGATTGAAAAATCTGCTGATATCCCTATTGGTTTCCCCCTGAATGTAATTTGGTTCTTTTCTCTCACAGCCTTTAAAATTCTGTCTTTATTTTGTATGTTATGTATTTTCATTATAATGTGCCTTGGTGTGGGTCTGTTGTAATTTTATGTATTTGGAGTCCTATAAGCCTCTTGAACTTGATTTTCCATTTCATTCTTCAAATTTGGGAAATTTTCTGATATTATTTCGTTGAATAGATTGTTCATTCCTTTGGTTTGTTTCTCTAAGCCTTCCTCAATCCCAATAATTCTTAAATTTGGCCTTTTCATGATATCCCATAGTTCTTGGAGATTCTGTTCATGATTTCTTACCATCTTCTCTGTTTGTTCAACTTTGTTTTCAAGGTTAAACATTTTGTCTTCAATGTCTGAGGTTCTGTCTTCCAGGTGTTCTATCCTATTGGATATGCTTTCTATGGAGTTCTTAATTTGGTTTATTGTTTCCTTCATTTCAAGGATTTCTGTTTGTTTTTTTTTTCAATATCTCTAACTCTTTATTGAAATGATCTTTTGCTTCCTGTATTTGCTCTTTTAACTGTCAATTGGTGCGATCATTCAATGCCTGCATTTGCTCTTTCATCTCATTGTTTGCTTCCCTGATCATTTTAATTATGTACTTTCTGAACTCCTTTTCTGTCATTTCTTCTGCCATGCTGTCATTGGGTTTTATTGATGTAACATCTAGATTTGTTTGGGGCATATTCTTCCCTTGTTTTCTCATGTTGTTCAGGTATCAGTGGACCGCTGAGATATTGCAGATTTCCTCTATTGACTTATAATGTCCCTGAAGATTTCTAGTATATCCCCTCTTAGCCTTCAGTAGGCTGAAGTCTTGGAGGAAGTTGATAGTGCGGCGCTCCACAAGGAAGCTGCCTCTCTAGGGGTGGTGGCCTTTAGGTGGGGTACATTCCCTGCTAGTGGGCAGAGGTGCCTCCACTTGTTGACCAATGGTCATCCAAAGGGTAACTAGGCTGCGGGCTGAGGCAAGGCCTGTTTGGGCCTGTGTCTCTGGTTTTACCATCCTTGTGGGAAAACCTCACCCGGCAGGGAAGACTCACCTGGTGGGGAGGTCTCGCTGGTCGGTTCCCCTCCTAGAGGTTCCCCTCAATCTACAACTACTGCCTGGACTGGGCTGCCTTCCTCTGCAACTGTTCCCAGGGCCTGGCCCTACCTCCTGGGCCTGGGAGCCTCACCCTTCACAGATGAGTCTCCTTAGGCTGCCTCTCCTCAGAGAATCTGCCCGCAGTCCTGGAACCTTTGCTCCGCCCCTAAGCGTGTCTCTGTGCGGCTCTTCCTCCAAGAAGACTCCTAGGTCCTAGACCCTGCTCTGCACCTAATCGCCTGGCTATGCGGCCCCTCCTCTGAGCAGCCACCTGGAGCCCCGTACAATCGCTCCGAGTCCCAGAGACCTGCCGCACGCCTCTTCCTCCAGACAGCCGCCCGGTGTTCCAGTGCGGTCACTAGGAATCCAAGCAACTCACTGCAAGCCTCCTCCTCCTGCCAACCGCCCGTAGCCCTGGGCAGTCACTCCAAGTCCAAGTGACCCGCCCCCTTCCTCCTCCTCCTCCTCCAGGTAGCCCCCCCCGGGTGTTCAGGAGCGGTCACTGTGAGTCACTCTGAGTCCACGTGACCCTGCACACCTCCTCCGGGCAGCCGCCCAGAGCTCTGGTGCGGCCACTGGACACCAAGCGATCCACCGCGCTCCTCCTCCAGGCAGCCCCCCAGTGTTCAGGAGCGGTCGCTTTAAGTCCTAACAATTCACCACTCGCCTCCTCCTCTGAGCAGCCGCCTGGAGCTCCAACGCAGTCACTGCGAGTCCAAATGACCCGCCGCGCTCCTCCTCCTCCTCCTCCTCCGGGCAGGCCCCAGTGTTCAGGAATGGTCGCTTTGAGTCCAAACAGCTCGCCTCGCAGCTCCTCCTCCGGCAACCGCCCGTAACTCTGGTATAGTCACTCCGAATCCAAGCAGCCACGCTCCTCCTCCTCCTCCTCAGGGCAGGCCCTGGTGTTCAGGAATGGTTGCTCCGAGTCCAAACAGCTCGCCGAGCAGCTCCTCCTCTGTCAACTGCCTGTAGCTCTGGCGCAGTCGCTCCAAGTCCAAGTGCCTCCCCGCACTGCTCCTCCTCCTCCTCCTCCGCACAGGCCCCGGTGTTCAGAAGTGGTCGCTCCGAGTCCAAACAGCTCTCCTCGCAGCCCCTC
This sequence comes from Sciurus vulgaris, assembly GCF_902686455.1. NCBI lineage: Eukaryota > Metazoa > Chordata > Mammalia > Rodentia > Sciuridae > Sciurus > Sciurus vulgaris. The sequence goes on from NC_136461.1 coordinate 109,898,140, forward strand.
CTCTGGGCCGCCGCCCGGAGCCCCAGTGGTTGCTCCAAGTCCCAGTGCTGTGCTGAGCGGCCTCCTCTATGACACTCCCAGTTGTCCAAGTTCGCTGCTCCAGCGGGGGGAGGGGTGTCTCGCCAGGCAGCTCTACTTCACAAAGTTCCCTGCATTCCGGGACGACCGCCCCATCCGAGGCGCCTCCCCAACGGGAGAGACTCACCTGGCTGCTTTGAGTTGGTCCCAAGTCTCTCAATTTCTCCTCTTTTGAATCCTGAGTCCTGGAGCAACATGAAATGCAGCCACCCTCTAGTCCGCCATCTTGAAACCTCTCATACTGAGCTTCTTAATTCAAGAGTTCCTTCTAGCTGGGTGCTGTGGCGCATGTCTGCAATCCCAGTGGCTCCGAAGACAGAGGCAGGAGGATCCTGAGTTCAAAGCCAGCCTCCGCAAAAGCGAGGTGCTAAGCAACTCAGTGAGACCCTGTCTCTAAGTAAAATACAAAATAGGGCTGGGGATGTGACTCCGAGGCTGAGTGCCCCTGAGTTCAATCCCAGGACCCCCACCCCCCAAAACAGAGTTCCTTCTCCCACCAATAGAGAAGCACCATGGCTTCAGTAGGTGGTGCTTCCTTTACTGGTAGGGAGTGGGCTGGGCAAGGCTTTTGGTTTTGTCATTCTCAGCTTTACTACTTGCTTCTTTCTTTTTCTTTGCCATAAATTTGTCAAAGGATGCCTCCCTTTCTAAATTACTTCTTTCTCACCTAAAAGCAAATCTTCCCCAAATTTTTGACTGCACCTACTTTCCAGCCCTTCCCTTTTGATTCCTTAGTAGCCACTGCTGTGATCTACCAGGTCTTGGACCCATCCTCATTGTTTTTCCATTTGGAGTGTGATTCTCATTTTGGAGAATAAATTTCCTCCGTTTGGCACTACTAGAACCCCACTGTTCCCTCTCCTGTGCAGTCTCTGCCTACCCAGACTAGTGAGCGCTGGCTCAGCTGGTTTGGGATGTTCATTTCTCTACTTACCTGCAAATGGAAGATTAGAGTAGTTTCTGACTCCTAATTTTGTAGCAGGCTTAGATTAGGGGTGATTTCATTATCCTTATTGATTGGTGTGGTTTTTATAGGATATATGAAGAATTCAAAATTCAGGCAACTGGCATTATTTTACAGAACACTGTTTTTGACTTTTCTTGTGTTTTATCTTTAAAATTTGTTACAATAGTATCACATTTATATTCAAGAATTCTTTCTTGTTCTCTGCTTGTTGTTTGTATCCTGTTCTCATTTCAAGGATACGATATCCTCACTGGGGACATTTATTATAGCTTTTTAAAATATATCCCAGGGAGGATATTTATTATATCTTTTCAAAAAATGTTGCCCTGCCCACTGTATTGTCTCTTTTTCTCCATTTGCTTCTCCTTCTTCTTCCATTTGCTTCTCCTTCTTTCTCCTCTTTTTAAAAAAAGAATCTCTTGTTTTTTTTGGGGGGAGGGGGTGGTATTGAAGTTGGGGATTGAACCCAGGGCCTTGTGCACTCTACCAACTGAGCTATCTCCCCAGCCCCATCTCTTGTTCTTATTAGCAGTTTTCCTGAAACATCTGGTGTCCTGTGACTATCTGATCCGGGTGCTGGTGAAATGCCCCAAAGCTGACAGGCAGCTCTGTTGTGAGCAGGTGGACAGCCTATGGGCCTCATGCCAGCAGCACTGGTTGGCAAGCCAGCTTTTGCACTGGGGGAGCCTTTCCAGACACCCAGGTTTGAAGACATCACTGGACAACTTGTTTTATCCTTAGACAAGTCCTCTTTTATCATCCTTGGAAGATACATCATTACAGCAAAATTGTTTAAATTGAAAAGACAGGGATCCAAGGGCTCATGGTGCTCCCACTGCTTGCTGTGTGGATCCTTTCAGTTCCCCCACATCGTGGTGCCCTGTGGGACTGTGAGTCCTAAGCTTTTGGAGTATTGAGAGGGTTTCTATTCCTGTAGTCAGTCCCAGCTGGATACCTGTGTTTTGGATCCACAGCTCTTCTTAATCTGTTTTCATTTTCCAAAGAGTTTGTGAACGTTTTAATGTACCATTGCCTCATATAGCTTTTTAGAAATCCATTTATTGTCATTTAGCTGTTTCAGGTGAGAGAAAAAATAAATGTGTGTGGTCATATTTTTAAGTTATATTGGATTACCTTAGTATCATGATTACAGCCTTTTCTATACTCATCTATATTAATTTAATTTTATTTGCTAGAACAAAATAAAATTGCAGTGTTTTTAGAAAGATGATTGTATATCTTCACCTGCCTAAAAACAGGTATTTTTGCAGACAATCTAACTGCCATAAAAAATTCTCCAGTTTGATTAAAATCTGAAATGTTGTCTTCAATGACCATGTCTTGGTTCCCTTTTTGGTAAATGGTTCCTCTGGCAGGACCGATGAGGGTCTAGACCTGTGGGCTCCAACTGCCTATTAGTAACAGACTAAAGACATGGAGCATCATTAAAAATAATATAAATAAACATTAAAGAGTAGTAATTAGAGCAGCCCAATCAAATTTAGGTAAAAAGTAAGGTTGCTTTAACTTTAATGCCAAAGTTTTTTTAAAAAGCACATTTATCTGGTAAGTTGAGAATTTCATGCAGTATGATGCTACATATGTTGATCATATTTGACACTTCTCAGCTCTTTATTTTTTTCCACTTGTTGATAGAATACCTCATTGAAAGCCCCCTGCTGATTTAATTAGCAAATGCCAATTAGAATTACAGCTGGTTAGATTTGGGTACAAGTGTGAAGCAATTGATCTCTTGAGAATGAAAATGTTTTGCTTTCATACTCTCTAGGGAAAACATACTTATAGCTGATTTCATAATGCTGTGAAAATACATTATTTGGTAACATGTGCTGTTAAATACACTTCACTTTTGAATCCTTATCTTACCTGTCTGTGGTTACTAGTCTTGGCTGTTTATCACTTGATTCATGATCGTGGCAGATCACCCAGCCTCATTGGGCCTTTGTGTCTTCATCTGTAAAATGGTGCTATTAATGTCTCTTTTACTCTTTTACACAGCTGCAAAAATCAAACGTGGTAATAGATGTGAAATTGCTCTGATAGCATAAAGTGCTACTTAAAGAGTACTCTATCAGCCGGGGGTGTTGCTCAGTGGTAGAGCTCTTACCTAGCATTTGTGAGTCCCTGGGTTTGATCCCCAGCACTGTAAAAATTAAAGAAAAAAAAAAAAAGATCATACTATTGTCCTTGTTGTTTTTGCCATAATTATTTGCAAGCCTGTTTTCTTTCTACTTTTCTCTATACACTAATCTACCGAAAAGAGCATACTGATCTTAGAATCAAAAAAACCTACCTTGTTCATTTTGTAGAAGAGAGAATTGAGGAACCCTTTAATCCCTGTGAGTTTCAGTTTCCCCCTTCATAAGTTGGGTTAGTTATACCAGGATTGAAGTAAGAAACATGAAGATGCTTTGTGAGATCTACAAAGAATATTATAAATCTAAGGGATTATTTTTTGTGATTTTTTTTCATTTTCTCGTAGATTTGCCCCTTGTTCCTTTTAATATTATAGAAAAGGGGGAAAAGACTTGAGTATTAAAATTATGTTTGGACTAAAAAAGTTGAGATTTTATTAGGGGATCTTAAAAGTCAGTGAGATTTGCACTGGGAATAGTTGTGGAATGGATGAATGATTTGAGACTCAGCAGTGTAGAGAGATCCAGCAGAGATTCCCACATCACGTAGGGTGGGCCAAAAGGGTTTAAGCCAATGCTCTGTCCTTTGAAAAGTGAACACATATAGAACCCAAACTCATCAGTATTGGTGCAACAGGAAGTGAAATTTCATTACAAGCTGGTCTTCACCCATTTAGAGTATTCACCTAGTTATTGCTTTGAATAACATTGACCTATTTTTCAATGTCTTAACATTTCTCACTTTGTGTTTTATATTCTTAGAGAACCACATGTACTTATTTGAAGGTAAAGATTATTCTAAAGAGCCCAGTAAGGAAGACAGAAAATCCTTTGAACAACTGGTGAATCTTCAGAAAATCCTTTTGGAAAAAAAAAGTCAAGAGGGCCGGTTACTCCGAAATAAAGGCAGTGTAAGAGCTGTTCATTTGTGTGAGATCATAAATTCTTCCAAACTGTCTTCCTATAAAAGAACCAAAAGTGATCTCAGTATCATTTTTTGTTCTCTTAGGATGATTTATTAAGAAATGTGTATCTTGAAATGTAACAAATTAACTGAACCCTAGTATAAAAGCTATGTAAAAATCTAGCATAAAAAACATTAATAAGGTGAGTATATTGCACAATTTAGTGCAGGTAAAAGCAGCCCTGTCCCTCTTCTAAGCCACCCCTAAATGGATCACCATATTAAATCAAAATATCATATCCTGTTGTTGATAAACATTAAGAGATGAATATGTGTAACGTTCAGTGTTCGATGCTTAAAATGTACTTTCTAAATGTTATCTATCATTAAGATAATCATGCTAAAATACTCTGTATTAAAAGGAATTATACATTTATAGAAAGATTTGTGTTAAAATTGTTTAAACTTTAAATGGTATCCTACATTGTATGCTTTCAATCAAGGAGAAAAAGTTTCTATTCTGAATTACCTTATTGCTCATAAAATGAATCAAAATGACTGTACTATCCATGTCAGTACTATGGCTGAATTTAGAACACAGTGGCCCACCATGCCAATGAGATTCATAATATGAACAGTAAATTGAAGTATCTTGCTGCCAGTGCCCACCACACAGTATTTTGTGAAAGCCTAAGCATGTTGCCTCTGTAGAAAGACTGCTTTGGGGATGAATGAAACTCATAGGGGAACAGGAAATTCCTGACCTTCCTGGCTTTCAATCTTATCCTTCCTACAGGTTCTTATCCCAGGCCTCTTGGAGGGGTCTACCAAAAGGAAAAGGATTCTGAGCCCAGAAGAACTGGAAGAAAGACAGAAAAAAAGACAAGAAGCAGCAGCCAAGAGAAAGAGACTAATGGAGGAAAAGAAGAGGGAAAAGGAAGAAGCTGAGCATAAGAAAAAGTATGTCTAGGGAGTACTGTCATTTCTAGTGACATAGATATTTTGGTCTCCTCCACTAGAATCACTTAAAAATTCAAAAAACTATCAATCTGGTAGTTTCTGTTGATAACAGAATACTTTTTTTTTTTGACTAGTGATTGAACCCAGGGGCACTCTACCACTGATCTAGTTCCCCAGTCCTTTTTATTTTTTATTTAGAACCAGGGTCTCACTAGGTTGTTTAGCTGGCCTCCAACTTGTGATCCTCCTGCCTCAGCTTCCTGAGTAGCTAGGATCACAAGTTTGCACCACCATACCCAGCTCCACAGAACACTTTAAAAGATTCAACTTTAGCATTTCATCTACTTTAGTGAGAAGTCTTGAGTGCCTAAAGCAGAGAAGATGCATTCTATTGAAACGAGAAATTTTTAAGGTTTTATTGTAGCCAGTGAGGAATCATTTATTTGAACAGGTCCCTTTTAGTCATGTTCTTAAAAACAGGGACATTTATTGGATGCTCATTATTGAAGTATAGTCAGGAGACAGACTAATCAGTAAAACTTGTTTAATTACAAATGAGCAAAAAACTTCAGTCAGGGTAAGTTTTTAATTACATTTTACTTGGTAGTTATTGTTTGTGAATAGCAGTGCAAAATGTGCTCCAAGGAGAGGTTAATTTTCTTTTCTCTCTTTCGGGTCAAAGGATGGCTTGGTGGGAGTCCCACAATTACCAGTCCTTCTGCTTGCCCTCTGAGGAGAGTGAGTCCGAGGACCTTGAGGACGAGGAAGATGAGAGTGCTCCTGAATTGGGTTACGGTGACCCAGACCCAGCCTCCATCAAGTATGTTAGTGGTGATGTCACGCACCCTCAGGCTGGGACAGAGGATGCTCTCATCGTGCACTGTGTAGGTACGAGAAGTGGTGTGGGCAGGGAGTGTGCCTCAGTCTTTATGGTGCCAAGAAATGGAGAAGATGAGTCTAAATCATGACTTAAGGGTGCTGGTCCCAATGTAATTTCATGTGATCAAAAAAGCATGACAAATTCATGTGAATTTGACTCTTGGCTCTTTGGTTTACCTGGTTGAGTTACCCACTCTCCCTGAGCGTGAGCTTCCTAATCTATATTAATGGGATATCTGTCTCATCCTCAGCACAAGTTTTTTAAGAGGGTGAAATGAGGCTACATTTTAGAAGAAAAATGCATTCTCTGAGAAACTCCCCGTGTGTTCCCCTCACAACCTCTGCATGTTCTGCCTGGAACCTTATTTTCTCTAGTCACATCAAGCATAGTTTAAATGTCTGCCTCTCAGAAAGGTCTTCCCTGATCACCTCATATAGAACAGTTTACATACTCCCTCTGTTACTCTTTGTCCTCTTTCTACCCAATTTACCTTTATCACCTCCTCACATATTAACATATATATTTGTTTGATTATCTCATTACATTAGAAAATAAGCTTAATAGAAGAGAATTGTGTATGTGTATATGTGTCCACCACAGTAGCTCCAGTACCTAGAATGATGTTTGACAGGTAATACATATAAACAAATATTTGTGGTATGAATGAGTATAAATACAAGGTACTAACCTATTATGTTAATGCAAGCTTGAATGAGTCGTTTAACTTTTCCTTTTCCTGACCTGTAAAATGGGAGTTGTATGCTATGATATTAACAGCACTCGCTCACAGTTATGTTCCCCCAGGACTCCACCCTTCCTTATTCACTTCCCCCAGAGTTATAGACCCACCGGAGATTTTTTTCTCATTCATAACACTCACTTTTGAGATGCCTTTCTGTTATGATGGCCAGGTATATCTTTCAGAAAACCTGTACATATTTGGGAATCCAACTATGATACTCCTAGGAGATCAGATATAGCTTTCCTTCCCTTTGAAAAAATCATTCTTCTACAAGCCTAATTTGTGTGCCTTTGTTTCTCTAAATTGTGGGCTTGACTTTGCCTCTTATAGATGAAAATTTTCTTTCTTCTGTCAGATGACTCTGGCCGCTGGGGCAGAGGTGGCTTATTTACCGCTCTGGAAGCACGGTCAGCTGAGCCAAGAAAAGTATATGAGCTGGCAGGGAAAATGAAAGGTAAGATGAAAAACAGAACAATGGAATAAGACAGGAGTGGACACTTAAGATGGTATCATGGGGTTAACTGGCCTTGGAGAAGGACTCAGAAGAGCCGATTGTGATGTGAATTCTGTCATCAGCTGGTTTTATGTGACTGTGACCCCTTTCTCTCTGCCTGTTTTCTCATTTAATTTATAATACTTTGCTCCACCTACCCCAAGGGACTCTAGTGAGGATAATGAATGTGTAGGTCTTTTGAAAAATGTCAGTTGCTGCATACATCTTCAAGTATTAGAATAAAGATTATTTCATAATTTACCCAACTCCCTCATCTTCATAAGGGAATATCTCATGAAAATGTCAGAGATCTATAGGAGGGAAATGGGACACACTATTAAAATGCTAACATAGCTCAGGTTTGGTGCTAGGGGGAAGGAAGGTAGATTATGAGGTCAGCACAGCTTGGGTACAACACTCCCTGGAGACAGAAGTAAAGTTGTTTGGGACCAGGAGGACTTGGAAGACTGAAAAGTATTGTCTCTTGACATACAGAAGGGAAAAGGCCACCTCCTTTTACATGCAGAAGTTGCAAAATGGAAGGAAGAGTAAAAGTATCATTGTGATTATTTTCTGGGGAAGATGAGCAGTCAAAGGACCTTGTCCAACAGAGATGGGCCCTCCAGATATCTTAGAGATTGGTTTTTCCTAATTCTTTGGCCCAGTTCTCTAAAGTAGAGAGGAATATAAGGACGTAAAACACATTGCTTTTTCTGGTAAAACACATTTTTAAAAGAAGGGTTTGGTGTGTGTTGAAATGGCCAACCCAGATCTGGCAGGATTCAAAAAAAAAGGTGCAGAGAATCCCAGAGAGGTCAGAGCTAGCGGTGCAGACTAAGGCATCCCTCTTTGAAACCATGTGGGAGAAATGAGAAGGCAGAGAACAGAACATAGAAAATTTTTGGAACTGAGATAAGAGGAGAGACAGTAAGAATTTTCAGGAAAATAAGAGAATCTTGAGAATGTAGTATTTTGAAGGTTTAGTAGCCTTTATTCAAATTGCTTAGGACCAGAAGTATTTCAAAATATTTTTAAACAGTGGATATTTGTGTATACCTTAGTGAGATATCTTGGGGATGAGATCTAGATCTAAACACAAAATATATTTATGTTTCATATGAACCTTATAAACATGTAATTTTATACAGTATTTTTTAGCACAGCCTGTCACATGAGGTCTGATGTGTAATTTTCCACTTGTGGCATCATGTCACTGTTTAAAAATTTGGGATTTGGGAGCATTTTGGATTTGGGATTTCTGGATTAGGGATGCTCAACCTGTGTAAGGGAAGAGAGGATGTTAAGAAGGCAAAGTGGTCTGCAGTGTCAGACTCTGAAGTAAGAAGAATTGGGAGAAGGCCACCGGATTCAACCTGTGGTTGATCATGTGACCTTAGAGCACTTTGAGGAATGTAAAGACTATCACCTAATTGCACAGATTTAAGGTAAAAGTGGTCACTAAAGAAATGGAGATAGCGGTGTACACTCTTTCCTGAAGAAGGATTTAAATTGGCTATAGCAGAGTAGGTGGAACTGGGCTAAGGCTGCTGGGGAAGGCTTCATGGAGTGGTGAGAGTTATCTGGGGTCTGGGAAGATGGCTTGAATTTGAATAGGCAGATAGAATGGCAAGAGGATTCCTAACAGTCACATTCTTTTTGGTATCCCCGTGGTAACTACTGTTCCCAGGTAGTTACACAGTCCATATGCAGGCCAGGTTTAGGCCAAGGAACAGAGGAGAGTTCAGTTTTAAAGGGAGGTTTGGCCACATCATAGAAGACTATACATGGCTTATCTAGGGGATACCATTCTAAATAGGACCATATCCAGTGGATAATGGCTAGATATACAGGAAATCTGATCAGAAGAATGGCATAGCAGAGCTAGTATTTTAGAATGACTTAAAAGATTGGGGTGTGCAAGATATTTGTCATTTTTAGTTTGAACAAAAAGTTTAAACTGAGTTATGTAAAGCCCCAAATTAAATTAGCATCTCTAAGTGACAGTTTGATTTGATTTTATAGGGTTAGAAAATATGCAAACAGGAATAGGTATAGTATAATGCAGTATTTGAATGATGTAAGACAAACAGTAGACTTCCAAAGGAATTTCAAGCCCATAGAATTCCTCCCCACCCATGGATACCTCTAGCATTTGTATTCATTCTCCTTTGCCTATAGGGCACTTGGTTGGTAAAGTTTGGGGAATATTGAATTAGGAGAACATGAAAACTTCAGAAGAGAAGCAGGTAAGAACGTAGCTAAGGAGAGTAAGAAAAGGCTATGCAAGACTGGTGGAGGTGGGGTTCCAAACCTAACTGGATTTGGAAGAAGAAGACACAGGAGGATCCGGAGTAATTCTCCTTCAGTGGTTCATGTGAGTTGAATGTTCCTTCTGTTGTTCTTTTTTCTTTTTTTTTTAATCTCAGACTTAAGTTTGGGAAGTGTCCTTTTGTTTCCTATTGATGATAAAGAGACAAGAAACACAGGGCAAGATCTGGTAAGTAAAAACCAAACAAACAAAAAAACCACATCTTTTAATCAGAACTAAAATTTGGCTCCCATCAATTTCTCTTAAAACCCTTCCTGCCCCCACTGGGGCCCAGATCTCTAGTATTAGAGTGGTTTGCAACAGCTGCCATAACAGTACCTAAGACTGGGTAGCTTAAACCATAGATATGTATGTTCTCAAAGTTCTGGATGCTGCAAGTCCAAGATCAGAGTGTTAGTAGTTTGGTTTCTCCTGAGGCCTCTCTCCTTGACTTGTAGATGACCACCTTCTCACTGTGTCCTTCAGGGTCTTTCCTCTCTGTGTAGACATCCCTGGCATCTTTCTGCATGTCCAAAGTTCTTCTTCAGAGATCACAAGTCAGTTTGGATTAGGGCCCACCCTAATAACCTCATTTTAACTTAATCTCTCTTTTTTGAAAATTTTTATGCTACACAATAGTAGAATGTATTTTGACATATCATACATACATGGAGTATAACTTCACATATTTGTGGTTATATGTGATATGAGTTACACTGGTAGTGTCTTCATATATGAATATAGGAAAGTTATGTCTGATTAATTCTACTATCTTTATTTAATAATGTCTTTAAGGCCCTTGTCCAAGTGCAATCACATTTGGGGGTACTGGGAGTTTGGGCTTCAGAATATGAATTTGGGGGAACAGGGTCCATCCCATAACAAGCATATTGGCCCACACATTCCACTTCCCCTGTCCCCCAGGCTTCTATCACAGTCCATGGAGCACTGTTCTCTACTTCTTTATGCGTGCACTGGAGTATACTACAGGCCCCTTCAGGTATAGGGACTTTTTTATCCTTCGTATCCCACATAGTATTGGCTCATTAGAAATGCTCCATGAACATTTACTAAACAAGTATGAAATCATGTCTCAAAACTCTGAGGGTTTTATTATTTATTACATGAAAGTTTCTATAAAGGATTATATTTTCTGGACAGCCACAGGCAGAGGAGAGGAACCAATACATACTTCTCTGCTTACATCAGAATCCTACTTTTGCATCTTAAGTATCTCTCGATGGTCTGTCATTTGGAATACCTGTAGTGAATTTACTTGCCATACCTATAGTTTTTTCCAAGGTCTGAATTCATATCCAAATTTTAAACCAAATCTTATTCATTTAAGAAAATAAATTTAGAAACAAGGCTTAAAGAGGTTCATTCTCTTCATATTGGTGTGGCAACAAAGTGGTTTCTATTCTAGTCATTCATTCAGAATTTCTAAAATGAAAAAGAAAAAAAAAAACAAAAACAAAAAAAAACAAAATAATGCCCATGCATGAGAATTTCAGTGTACAGTTACTCAAGAAAGCTGTTTACGGTGTGGAACAGTGTGTCTAGGATGTGACTGTAGTGACTGACATTGGTCCCAGAAGCTTCCTTAACTCTCCAGCTCTACCCCATTTAGGAGGAGGTGGAGATAGTTGGCACTTGGTTTTCATAGCTTGTTTAGACAGAGATGGACTGACTGCTTGTCCTGGGAGACTGACTCTAATATCAGTCAAGAGGGCTGGATTATAAGAACCTCTAAAATCCTATCTATTCCAAAGAGTCTTAAAATTTTTCTTTACCTATGAGAACGTTTAGAAAGTATAAATTTTAGACTCTGGTTTTTAACATGTCATAAAAAGTGGAAGAAATCCCTGTATAAAGTTGCCACAAAAATAAGAGATCAATTATGATAAGGTGGATCATCACACATTGCTGTTCAGGCAGAGCAAACAAAAGAGATGGAGCCACTGGGCACAGTGACACATGCCTGTAATCCCAGTAGCTCAGGATGCCGATGCAAGAGAATCACAAGTTCAAAACCAGCCTCAGCAATTTAGTGAGGCCACAAGCAACTTAGCAAGACCCTGTCTCAAAGTGAAAAATTAAAAAGGACTGGGAATGTGGCTGAGTGGTTAAGCACCTCTGAGTTCAATCCCAGGTACCAGAAATAAAGGATGGAGCCAAAGCCTGAGTGGTCCATAAACGGTTATGTCCTCTCCATGGGCAGGTCACTGAGTTGACAATGGAGCTATCTCATGTCATGTCATTCATCTAATGGTTCTTTTTAGTTGGCCTTGGTAGTGGCTCAGCACCGTGATCGCTCCAATGCCCTGTCTGGCATTAAGATGGCAGCTCTAGAAGAGGGCCTCAAGAAGATATTTTTAGCAGCAAAGAGAAAGAAAGGTAAGCTCTTCCAACAGAGATCAGGAAGAGATGAATTTCTTTTTCTAGACATGCAGTGTGATTTTTGAAGGGAGATGAATGCCAAGACCGTGCTCAGTTTGCATAGCAAAGGTAGAGCACCGAGTAATGACCCCTTCATTTTGTCTTTGTGTAACCCAGTTCCTTTCCAGGTTGGTTTCATATTCATTATTTCTGTGGACCATGTCCATCCACTGGTATTTTTCTCATGATTTTACAATGGGGAAGCAGATATTAGAGATGAAGGAATTTGGTTTTGTGTAGTTGGGAAAAGCCGTTTATTATACTTCCTCTTAGAGAGTCACAATCTGCCATGACTCTCTGCCAAAGAAATGTAATTTTGTTTCCAAACCTAGTATGTCTTGGTATTTGTTGAATTTCATGGCTAATTGGAGAATCTTTGTTTTAACTTTGATTTCACCATCAATCATATTCTACTTCCATTGTGCCTGCTTATTTCAAGAGCCTGTGGATCTTCATGTTCAACAGAATAACTGAATTTTTCCCTATTATGATCACCCCCTGCCAGAATATTTTTCACACTATACTTGTATATTTTGGGCAAAAGGTCAAAAATTATTCTTCTATGTATATGTTATACCCATCAATCAATGTTTGATGAGTGAAGACATAAAAAATCAAAAAATAGACGTGACCTTTTTTTTTTTTTTTTTTTCTTTTTTTTTAATAGCAAGTGTTCATCTTCCACGCATCGGTCATGCCACCAAGGGTTTTAACTGGTATGGTACTGAGCGACTTATTCGGAAATATTTGGCTGCAAGAGGCATCCCAACTTACATGTATCCTTTTGTCATCTTAATAGTATGTTTTCCCAACTCAAGAGGGAAATACGTTGTATTTTTTGGTATCACTGTTTAATCCAAAGCCGAGTCCTTTCCTGCCATGTTCTTCAACTCTGTCCTCCTCAGTGGAACAAAACTAAGAAGCATTTTCTGACTTGTATGTACATCCAGAGTATACACCCAAGGAGATGGACACACTAACACTTTTGGATGCCAAGAGATAGATGAAAAGAATATATGAAGGGGAGAATTAAATGAGCAATTGCCTTTTGGTAACATACTAGAATTTTTTCTCACTGCTTTTCTGGATATCTTTCAGGTCTGTGGACCAAGGCCTATGAACTTCATCCTGTTCTCTAAACAGTTAACAAATAAGTGAACTATTTTATTTGGGGAACTTTTTGTTGTCTTCTTAAGAGACAATATGAAATTCATTCTATTAAGTCATAATCTGCTTTAACTAGACTAATATATTTTTCTCACGACCTCCTTGGTATGTAAATTAGTATTCTTTGAACTATTATATTGTACCCAAAGTGAGAAGCTGCCAAATTGACCCCCCAATTACTATAACTATACAGAAACTCCATATTTGTACTTAGATTCTTACTGAATTAGTTCAGTCACAACTCATTACAAAAGCTTAATAGAGAAGGCATGTTTTATGTGCTTGTACAATTCAAGCAGTAGCATAAGAGATTTAGTGCAACAGATTAATAGTAGCAATAATTAGTCCTAACAATATTGGAAGTATTTATGATATAGAGAAAAAGAATTAGGACATACTACTTCTAGAATGGTTATTTCAGTAATTATTAAACGAGAGAACTAGTAGTTTTGGCAAAGTTGAATGTAAAGTAATGAAATACGTCTTCCTTGACATCCTTATCAGATATTACTTCCCTAGAAGCAAGGCTGCTGTCCTTCATTCACAGTCCCCACTTTCCTCCTCAGCACAAGTGGTGCCTTAACAATTGGCCCAACACCAAATCCAGTATTTAGCAACCAGCTATCAAGATATTTGTCCCGAGTGACTGCTATGAGTATTTTAGAAAGGAATCAGGCCAAATGTGGTGGCGCATACCTGTAATTTCAGTGACTCGGGAGGCTAAAGTAGGAGGATCACAAGTTCAGACCAGCCTCAGCAACTAGCAAGACACTGTCTCAAAATAAAAATAAGAAGGACTGAGGATGTGGTTAAGCATCCCTGGGTTCAATCCCTGGTACAAAAAAAAGAATTGGATTTGGGGACCTCTTGGATAGTGTGTTTTCTGAATTCAAAATTTGTTCTCCTGGATGTGTTACTCTGATATGGTACCTGTAATACAGGATGCACAACTTATTTTGGAAAGCCCTTTGATCTCAGTTTGCATAACTATTTGCATAATAATAAATTTTCTGCTCTTTCATTGCCATTTTATTACTTCCCCCTATATCTAGGTTTCTTCTCCTTCACCAGAAGTCCTTACAGAAGGAAAGATTGTCTGGATTAAGGAGATACGAAAGGAAATAGAACAGGGTGTCTCTGGGTAAAGGAAGCACCTTCTGGCAATTCATGCCTTTAGGAGACATCCTTGGGCATAGAGGCTGAGAAGCAGGATTCTTGATCCAGACAAGTGAAGCTTCGGTCCTTCTCTTTGCACTGCTCTGTGTCTGTCGGATAAAAAAGCACTTTGGCTCAGAGGCCTGTCAAGTGCAACTTCAGAAAAGCCAGTGAATCTCCTTTCCCCTACCCACCAAATCCAGTTCAGCTTCATTTTTGTGAAAGTGGCACAAAACAGTCATAGAATGACTAGTGGTGTTGGAGAAGGTCAGTGCCCGAGAACCACTTGGAAAGGAGTCATGGGGAGAGTCCATATAAGTTTTACTTTTCAGTTTTGTATGTGAAGTCTTAGTCTTGGGCACCTGTCCTCAACCAGCCTAATTCTTATCTCTTTGAGGCCTTCAACACCCTGAATGCTGCAGGGTCCTCTTCCAAACTTTTTGCAATGCTTTTAACTGCCTCCTGTCCACTTTTCTCCCCACCAGTACTAAACACATAGGTTATTTTTTTAGTTGACATATATTATTTGTACTTATTTATGGAGTACAGTATTCTGATTTGACATATGCATCATATATAATTGGTCATGATGTGTAATAACCAAATTGAAGTAATTAGCATTTCCATCTCCTCAAACATTATTATTTCTGTGTGCTAGGAACCTTCAAACTCTTCTCCTGTAGTTATTTTGATTTGTATAATTTTTATAGGCTATTTTTACTAAGCTATAGAACATTGGAATTACTCCTGCCTCCCACCAATGATATTTTGGTACCATTATCACCCTCTCCAAAGCTCCCATTTTCCTCCCCTTTCTAGCCTCAAGTGACCTCTGTAAGTCCATCAACTTCTATATAGTCAGAATTTTTAGCTTCTACAAATGAGTGAAAACCTTTGATATTTATATTTCTATACCTGGTGTATTTAACTTGACGCAGTGTCCTACAATTTTATCCATTAGCACTACCTGGATAGTTTCTGAACATCCGAGAGAAGTATCATAACAGGGAATTCACCACCTAAGAAAGCATAGGTGACCTTTCCATGGGCACAGGTTTTTTTGTTTGTTTGTTTGTTTGTTTGGTGGCAGAGGGCTTGTCATCCTATACTATGTACCATGCTCCAGCCACGGGGGATTTTACTAGTTATGGAGCCTGTATTAGTCAGGGTTCTCCAGGAAAACAACCAATAGAATATGTTTATGTAAAAGGAGGTTTATTAGATTGGCTAACATGACACGGCTAAAACGTTCCACAGTGGCCATCTGTAAGCTCTGGAGAGCCATGGAAGTCAGCAGCAGCTCAATGCAAGAAGCTAGAAAGCCTTAGAATGAGAGATACTAATGGTGCAGTCCCCCCAACCCCCTGCAGCCTAGGCCGAAGGCCCGAAACATCCCCAGTCTGACTCCTTGAGGGTTGTTGGTATAAGTTTGTGTCCAAAAACAGGAAAACCTGCAGTAAGTTGTCTAAGGGAAGCAGCAGAAGAAAATGAACCTTGCTTGAAAAGTAACAGGGAGAAAACAAGTTTCTCTCTTCTACTTCTTGTTTCATCTAGGCCCCTAAACTATTGGATGGTGCTGTCCACCTTTAGGGTGGGTCTTCCCCATTCACTTTGCTCATTCATATGCCATTCCTCTCTGTAAACACTCTCACAAAAAAAAAAAAAAAAAAAAAAAAAAAAAAAAAAAAACCCAGAAGTATGTTTTACCAATTCTCCAGGCATCCTTCAATCTAGTCAAGTTAACACCCAAATTAAACATTATAGAATCCCCATACAGTCTCCTGGTTAATTGGGTCAAGTAACACATGGATATAGCCTCAGAAAACTATCAGTAGGGATGCTGACAATCCTAGACTGGAAAGTTTTACAGTCTTCACAGGCATGTAGTCACTTAAATAAGTACCATAAGATAGCCTTGCTTTGGAAAAAGGATGTCATGTATCTCCCAGCAATTGACCATGATGCTGTAGCAGAAGTGAGCTACTGTCTGAATTTGAATGGCTGTAGGGGTCAGGAAACCCAGCATATTCCCATCTCTAACTCCACAGACATTTCACCATACACTATGGCCTAATTTACAGATGAAGAAAATGATCAAAATAACAGGAATAAGCCCTTACCTATCAATAATGAGCTTGAATGTAAACAGGCTAAATTCTCCAATTAAAAGATAACCAGGCTGAATAGATCAAAAAGCCATATCTAACATTATGCTTCCTAAAAAAGTTCAATTCACAAGTAAAAACATACAGACTGAAAGTGAAAGAATGGAAAATGATGTTCTAAGCAAGTGGAAGCCTAAAGCTAGCAGAAGTAGCTACATTTACATCTGACATTGTAGACTTTAAGATAAAATCTGTAAGGACAAAGAAAGTCACTATATAATAATAATTCAACAAGAAGATATAATGAGGGCTGAGGAGATAGCTCAGCTGGTAGAGTGCTTGCCTCGCAAGCACAAGGCCCTGAGTTCGATCCCCAGTACCGCCAAAAAAAAAAAAAAAAAGAAGATATAATGATGATAAATCTATGTGTAACTGATATCAGAGTAACCAGTTTTATAAAATAGACAGTATTAGATCTAAAGGGAGAGAGTCCAAAACTATAATATTGGGGAATTTCAACACCCCACTTTCATTAATGGACAAATCATTTAGACCCTTCCCTGAAAATCAACAAACATTAGAGTTAAAAGTCAACAAATATCTTGACAATAGACACAGAACATTCCATTTAACAGCTGCAAAGTACACATTATTTTCATCAACTCATGGAATTTTCTCTAGAAGAGACCATATATTAGGCCCCAAAACAATTCTAAATAATTCTTTTTAAAATGAAATTATATCCTGTATCCTTTCTGCTCACCGTGGGAAAAAAACAAAGTCAGCAACAAAATAAATTAGAGAAATTAGAAATTGCATGACCACTGAACAACATACATTTGAATGAACAGTGGTTTGTCAAGGAAGTCAGAAGAGAAATAAAATTTGTGGAAACAAATGAAAATAAAAACAGCATACCATAACTTTATGGTATACAACAAAACCAATATTAAGAGAATTTTATAGCAATAGTGCCTACTTTAAAAAACAAAAAAATTCAAATAACCTTAGAAGAAACCTTTCCAAATTCCTTCTAGGAGGCCAGCATTATCCTGTTTTCAAAAAAAGGTAAGGACATGACAAGAAGTAATAAAGAAAGCTATATAGACCAATATCCCTGATGAGCAAAGATGCAAACAACCTCAACAGAATAATAGCAAACAGAATTGAACAGCACATCAAAGAGATCGTTTACCATGCAACATTTTTTGAAAGCCATCTGACACTATTAGTTAAATTAAAGGGCATGTACCTTTATACCACTTTCCAATCTTGAGTGTCACATGGACATAACACAAACATAAAAGGACATGCTTACAAATATGAATTCACAACTGATTTTCATTACTGAATATGACTGACCATACTATTTGTTTATAGCTGGCATATGTTCTAATTAAGCTAGTGAAATTACTGGTTGGTTAGGATCCATGCCATGCTAATGGCTATTTTTTTTAATATCACTCCAGTATGTAAGGGATACATATATGCTTGCATAGGTGTATGTTTTGAAGTGGCAAAAAAAAAACCTTGTAGACAAGTTAAATATCCATTAGCATAGGAGAAATGGTCAAACAAATGATACAACCATATTGTAAAACATTTTGTAGCCATTTAGAAGTTGTTTTATCATTCATTAAAAAAAAGCTAAAAGTTGTAGCAGAACTGGTGTTTGCCAATGTGGTATTCATTCTTCCCTTTCATCATGTAACAAAATGGTGGTTTTTATTGGTGTAGGGTGTGTGAAATGTATCTAGCTAAACACTGACAATGTGAACTGTAGCTGTGTTTATAGTTAGAAGTGACCATGGTGGTGCACACCTATAATCCCAGGTACTCAGGAGGCTGTAGCAGGAGGATCACAAGTTCGAGGTTAGCCTCAGCAACTTAACAAGGCCCTAAGCAACTTAGCAAGACTGTGTCTCAAAACAAAAAATAAAAATGGCTGGGGATGTGACTTAATGGTTAAGCCCTCCTGGATTCAATCCCCAGTATCCAAAAAAAAAAAAAAAAAAGTGAAGAAGTGACCAAGTGACCAAGTCACTAGTTAATGACTATCGATAGTGTAAGTGAAAGTTGCTAGATAGATTTTATGAGAAATTGCTTCAAACTTAGGGAGGTTTCTCATGTTTCGGGCCATAAGGAGTAAATCAGTCTAGGATTTTGCTCTTATTTTAGACAATTAGAAAAAGACAACATTTAGAAAAATTTTCAGATATGGGATAACAGAAAGCTCCAGGTCATGGTCCCTAAAAGAAAAGAAATAAAGAAATAAATAAAGAAAGAAAAGAAATAAACACTCAGGCTTTCTTCTTGTAGACAATTTCTGGACTATTACACAGGGAGGACCCCACACACACATAAACACACACACAAAAAAAAATTGCAAATTACCAAGTTAAGGAAAGGAAACCAAAGTTCAAGGAAACTTGAATTTTGGCATAGAATTCCAAGAGGAAGGCGATACACAGAGTAACACAGATATGTGTATAGTGATCTCTGTAAATTAATAACTGAATGGGATTCTGAATGGCAGGGTGCATTTCCATGAGGCTACACAAGATCAGCTTCCAGGGAAAGAAGAGTTTCCAGGAGGAAGACAATTTCTAGAGATCACAGTAGGCTAAAAATCATTATGGTTCTCATCAGCCAGAGTGGAGACATGGAAAAGCACCTTGAAAACTCAGAGATGGATAGGAGAGACCCCAGAGATGCCACGCCTTGGAAGTGGAGCCAAGTTAGCCCTGGAGTAAAGACCGCTAAACACTCTGAAAGAACCCAAAACACAAGCCTCAAAAGAAGTAAACTGAACAAATAACTGCTAGTGAGAACATAGTCCAACAATACCTTTTAAAAATACTAAAAATTCAGCAACCAACAATGTATGATTCACAACATCCAGTTCTGATAAAACATTACACATAGGGGAGGAAACTGACCCATAACCAGGAAAAATATCTTACAATAGAAACAGACCCAGAAATGAAGATGGAATTGGCAGACAAGGAAATTAAAACAAGCAATGTAAGTTATGCTCATGTGTTCAAAGATGTAAAGAAACATGAATATAATGGATGAACAATGGAATATATATGTGGACAAAACTTGTAAAGATAATAAAATACTCGAAATATTTTATTGGATATGATTTATAGAAGTTCAAAGACTGCAGAAGTATTATACTTAAGGCATAACAGAATTTACCTAAACTGCATTAAGAGAAAGAGCAAAAAAAAAAATCTTTGTGACTTGTACAAATATTAAACTAGCATAGTATATGCATAATGAATGTTTCACAAATGGATGAGAGAGATTAGGGCAGAAAAATATTTGAAAAATAATGTCTCAACATTTAATATTTAAATGCTCTAAACAGAGAATAAGAATCTTAATGAACCTTGAGCAAGATACACACACACACACACACAAATCAAACCACCCCAGAATTGTTACTCAAAACTAGAAAACTGACCAACTTGAAAAAGATATCATACATAGAGAAAAAAAAGACATTATACAGATACAAGAGGAAAGATAAGTTTTACAGATTTCATGTAAGTCTAAAGACAATATAGCAACTTTCAATTGTGGAAAAGAAAAGGGAAATAAAGCCTGTCTACCTTGAATTTTCAATCCTGTGAAATCCTTTAAAAGGGAAGAATAAATTTTAAAAAAACTTTTTTTCTGGATAAACAAAAGCTGATATAATGATGCAGAATCAAGTCTGCACTGTGTAAACTGTTAACATGAAGTTCTTCAGGCAAAAGGAGAATGTTGTCACTTGTAAATGTATATCTACACAAGGCAATGACGAATGCTAGGAGACGAATATAAATAACATAATGGGCATGTAATAAAGACTTTCCCCTAATTTTAAGGTCTTTAATGGAAAATTGACTATTAGGATCAAAATTTAGTGTGTGCTTTGTAACATGTAGAACTGAAAACAAAGGACAGGAAGAGGAAATAGAAATACTACTTTCAAGGTATATGCGGAGTGTTATGCCATTATTTAAAGGCAGATTGTAATAAGTCAAAGATGCATATTTTAAACCGTAGAGCAGTGCCAGCAAATGGAAAAATGTGAGCCATGTAGGTAATTTGAAATTTTCTAATACCTACATTAAAAACCTAAAAGGAAACATATAATTAATTTTACTTTTTTAAAATTTAACACACTACATTCAAAACATCATTTCAATATATGATCAACAACAACAAAAAAAATCAATGGAACATCTTTATTTTTCATACTAAGACTTTGAATTCTAGTGTACATCTCAATTTAAATTTTCATTAGAAATACATAATCTATATATATAGTTGAAAATTTAGATTCCCATACTCAAATTATTTTCAATGTACTTGAAATTTTCTAATAGCTGAGTCAAATATCAGGTTTTTTTTACTTATATTGAAATTAATTAAAAATTAAATACATTGGACTTGCAGTTTTAGCTCTGATACTTAAAGAGCTTGCAAATTGTTACTGTCGTTCTTATAAGAAGATAAAACCTTAAGTCTGAAAAATCAATTATTTCTCTTGGAATCATCAGAGAATTGAGGTTGTAGGGTAAAGAGCAACAGTGAAATCTGGTGAGAAGCTAATACAGAGAATCACAGACAAGATTCATTTACACAGAACAGAAGCTTCTACAGCCATAAACTGATAGAAACAATTAAACAGCAATGTTGATGAGCTGCTGGAGACTGAGTACAATCCAATGCGAGTGAGAAACTACTGAGGTCAGAGTCTTACAGGGGCCTCCATGGGTCCTAGCTCCAGAAACCATATTGGGCCTTCAGGGTAAAAAGCTGAGAAAAAAAAATTTCCTCTTGTCTCTGGCAGGTGAAAGGGAAAGTAACCGTTTTGGAATATGCCAAAGCTTTCTCCATAATGAAGTCCAACTCTCCAAGGGCACAGACATTACCAGAACCTTATCCCACCTAGAGAAAAGGATTTCAGTCACCTCTAGCCTTCCTGCCTTACTTAAGAGGAGGCTACATGGTGTTCACAGCCTAGAGAGATTAAGATTTAATCACAAGATTATAGATATTTCTCCCTCATATTTTATCACCACATCAATAGGGCTTAAGTATCATAACAGCAGATTATAGCTGGAAGAGCCTCAGGGCACAGCCAAAATTTAAGGACTAAAGACAAGGACTTGGAGGAATTTGAAGCCTCTGGCACTTACAGCAAACACCAAATCCTAGCCAGATTAAAAAAAAAAAAAAAAGTAAAGCTGAAGACTTTTTACCCTAGTTTCTATTACCCAAAATACCACATCTGGCTTTCCGCGAAATTACAAAATACACTAAAAGACACACACCCAAATTTTTTTTAATACTCTAAAGAGACAAAGCATACATATAATCAGACTCAGATATGACAAATTTCGGAATTATCCAAGTTAATTTAAAATAATTATGACAATACGTTAAAGATTCTAATGGAAAAAGTATAAAACATGCAATGACAGATGGGTTATGTAAGCAGGGAGAAGAAACTGCATGAAAGAATCAAGAGGAAATGCTAAAGAACAAAAACACTATAAATGAAATGAATGTCTTTTTTGGGCTCATCAGAAAACTGGACACAGCTAAGCAAAAAACAGTGAGTTGAAAGATAAATCAGTGTTCTATCTATAAATGTCTGATATTGGAAAAGTTATGGTATGCACTCAGTGTAAATATAAGAATTTCTTGAGGATAATCATATCTCTAGGGTCTTGATTTGTAAGCATATTTTATAATTTTAAAGTAAATAATAGAAGAAACTAGAAAAAATGTTTACTGCAACTTGTTTATTTTGTTCCTTTCATATCCATTATTAGTAAGTTCTTTTTCAAAAAAATGGAATGGAGTGATTTCACATATCTTGCCTATTTAAGTGGCCCACAACACAAATATTTTGAATCGTATTGATATAAAGGAAATAAGGAAATAGTTTGTTCTAGATCAGGATTCTAGGAATCTCATTTCTGGAAATTTCTCATCTGTCATTGCCCACTGCATCACCACTTTGGGCCCTCAATTTTTTTTTTTTTTTTCTTTTGTGCAAACGAGCTAGAAAGAAATGGTAAAGGATTAAACAAAAAACAACATATGTTAATTGCCTCAGTTTCTGTTACCCAGTGTTTTATATCTGGCTTATAACAACAACATTACAAGTCATTTAAAGGCAAGAACAAAATGATCTAAAACTACAATGTAAGCATTAAAAACCAGACTCATGGCACAATATTTGCTTTTATTAAACTGGGAATTTAAAATAACTGTAATTGATATACTAAGGACTCTTATGGAAAAATGGACAACATGTAAGATTAGATAATGGAAACCAAGACAGTATCAAAAGAAGCAAAAAAACATAAATGAAGACTATGAGTTTTTCGAGTTTATCAGAGAATGGATCAGAAGATAAATTTCAAAAAAAGTATCAAGAATTTTCCAAGATAAGGACAGACACTAAACCTCAGATGCAATAAGCTCAGAGAACACCAACAAGGATACATATCTGCTTGGTAAAATTATACTTAGATATAGCATATTCAAACTTAAGAAAACCAATGACAAATAGAAATCCTTTTTTAAAACCCAGGAGGAAAAACAACTTATCTATAGAGAAATAAGAAAAGTATTACAGATGACTTCCTCTCAGAATGGATGCCAGCAAGAAGAGGATGATTTGAAATATTTAAGCTGTTGAAAGAAATGAACCTACAAACTTTGTAGAATTCTATATTCAATGAAATTATCCTTCCAAGGTGAAGGAGAACGAAAGACTTGGTTTCTTGCAAATAAAAATGAGAGAAATCAATAGCAGCAGACCTTCCCTGTAAGAAATACCAAGGAAATTCTTCATGGAGCAGAAAAATGATATAGATCAGAAATTTGGATTTACTAAAGAGAAGTATCAAGGAAGGAATAAATGAAAGTGAAATAAAATGTTTTTTTTTCTAAATTGATTGAAGTTAATTGTTGAAAGTAATAACAATAATAATGCATTGGGTGATTAAATCATGCAGACAAATTAAATAAATGAGAGTAGTGCCATAAGAGAGGGAAGAACTGAGAGTAGTCTGTTATATGGTACCAGCACCACACATGAAGAGGTAGACATATTAATTGTAAGTGTATATTGTAAACTATACAGCAACTACTAAAAGAAATTGAAAAAGGAAGTGTAACATATCCTAACGGGAGATAAAATAGAATCATATAAAACCAGAAAATGAAGGGGAAAAGGGAAGAATTTTTTAAAAAGCACAAGTGCAATGAATAAAAAACATAATAGATATTAATCCAGCAATATCAATAATCACTTTAAATGTGAATGATCCAAATGCACTAATTAAAAAACATATTGTTGGGATGAATAAAAAAATTTAAAAAAAAAAAACTTAGCTGGTGTATTTGAATAGAAATGTTATCCCCAAACTACTTTGAGGCAAGTTTTCCCTGCTCTTTGTTATCTGGTTTCCTGTCATTAAAAAAAAAAAAAAAAAAGATGAATCTAACCTAACATTCCTATGTACATAGATGAATGTACCACAGTGACACTCACCATCGTGTACATCTACAAGACACTAGTTAAAAAACAATAACAACCTATAAGTAAAGAGCAGATCAGTAGAGGGAGAAGAATGGGGGTGGGATGAAAGGAGAAGAAGGGGAAATATGGAGGCTGAATTAGAACAAATTATATTCCATGCTTTTATGATTATGACATAGTATATTCTGTTGTCATGTATAGCTAAAAAGAACCAATGAAAAAAGAAAAGGAAACAAGCTGATTAACTTCCCTACTAACCAGTATATCCAGATAGTGTATGCTTAAAGTGTCACTGGGAAAAGGATCTAAGGTTACCAGGAGGGGACCTCAACTTAGGTCCTTGACATTTCACCATGAAAAAAATTTCAGGATGTGTCCGTAGGAGGCCCAGGCTGATTTATTAAGCAAAGGCAAACCAGTATACACTCAGAGGGAAGGGATAAAGTGCAGGCATGCAGAGGAAAGAGATGTGCTATGTATGGTCTGGGGATTAGAGAATATATAGGATCTTTTGGGTATTTTAAAATGAAAGACCTAGCCTAGCTGGGCTTACTGGCGCGGGCCTGCAATCCCAGCAACTCAGGAGGCTGAGACAGGAGGATGGCAAGTTCATAATCCAGCCTTAGCAATTTAGCGAGTCCCTAAGCAACTTAGTGCCTTAGGTTCAATTCCTAGTACCAGAATAAATAAGTAAAATAGAGGACCTAAGATATTTGTCTAAAGTTAGACCTTGAATCATTTTGCCATCCACTAGTAAGCTTATTTTCTTATTACCTTGTAATGAATGTTCCTCTCTCCTGGGGTCAGATCTTTTCCCCTTTTAAGCTAAGCAAAAACAATGGACTAAGTTTATTTGAGTGTGTGTGTGTGTGTGTGTGTGTGCTTGCGCGTGCGCACGTATGTGCTTATATTGTGTTACCTGTGTGATTTAGAGTGAGAATTTAAGAATTGTGCTGGGATAGCTCACTGTGTGCTCCAGAAGTCTGGTAACTGTTTAATAGTTTTGTTTGTGCACTGGTCCCTTTGAAGGTGGAGGTCTTTGAAGTGAAGCACAGCCTTAAGAGTTTTGTATGCCTTATAGTTTGTGGCCTGATCTGTTTCCTTGTCCCTATCTCAAAATGACAGAGGCTTCTATGCTGGCAGATAGTGTAAGGGAGTATTCTTGGGGAACCAGCTCATACATGAAACTGTAGTAAAGTAACCCCACTTTCTAAAATCCAAGTGCCCTTTAAGGATTTAACTATTCTTTGGTCATCCTCAGGAAGAAGGGATTAGTTATTACTTCTATTTAACATTTTGTGAAAACTTAAAATAAGTGCCTTCAGTACTCTAGACAGGAAAGCCAGCTCTCTTGCATCGTCCAGCACTCACTCCATGGTACACCCTGTGCTGTGCCCCTGTATTTGTTAATACCCACTCCCTTGTCCATGGCCAGTCCCACTGTGGTTCTGTAGTAAAATGGGGCCCATTCTCTAGAGCTGTGAACTTTGCATATTTCTTTGGGTTTAAACTGCCAGGCATGTAGATAAGTATCCAGTAAGCCACTGAAAGGAAATGAAACTTACAGGGCATCGCCAGCAAGTGTCTTTTCCTCTTTCTTTCTTGGTCCTGCTCAGAGTTGTCTTGTTGGCAGGCAGCCGCCTGTGAAATGTGCACATTTCAAAGCAAATGGCTCCAGGAGCTCATAATTGCTGCCAAACGTGTGTGGATTTTAATAGCCCATTTTCATTAGCCTTGTGTGAAATCACCTGTCTCTGTGTTGTTACCCAACGTAATTGTCAATTATGGTGATTAAGCTTGGCTTTCACTACCATCACTGGTAATCATTAGTATTATCTCTGAGGCTGAACTGAGGGAAAAAAACATCACTCTGTAGGTGAAGGTGAATGTTTTGGTGTCGATGAATGAAGTGGCATTTTTCTTTGTTTGGACGGAGCCAAACCCGAGTCTAGCTGTCATTTCCAATCTGCCTTTTAGATATCTTAGGATGAATTACCTCTCTTTTGTCACTTGGTTTTTTATCATCAAAGGGGTTCCCTGAAACCCACCCCTTTCCAGTTCTCCAGAGATGTGTACCATAGCTAATTAAGATAGTAGGTCAGATAGTTAATACCTTTAAAGTGCTTTCAGCAATGTTGATGATGCTACATATAATCGGTACAGTACTAGAAACATTTGGGGGGTAGTGCAGAAAGTGCTGCCAACGGGAAACTTGAGATTTTGATTGCTGATTTTTTTTCTGCCTTCATCAACCTTATTAATTTTAAGCACCTTCCCTTGGCTTCTCCTATATAGACTCATTTAATTGTGCATCTTGACTAATGTTTTACTTCTCCTGGAATTTGGAATGAACAATAATGAAAATCTAGGAAATCATCATCCCTTTTCCTCTTTCCTTACAAATTTTAATTTGGTAAAATTCCCAAACCCATTTCTGTTATGCTTTTGTGGGATTTCAGGACATGGCAAAATAATGAAAGACTTTTTAAAAAATGATATCATTAGACAGCATCTCAAGTATCTGAGTGCCATGTGTGTCCCCAAGGTTTATGACACTCTTAAGACTTGATGGTTTCTTTTATCTTTCAAAAAACCCTTTGAGGAAACTAATAAGAGATTTTTTTTATTCTAATTTAATGGGAAAAAAGAAATTAAGTCATGCAAGCTTAAGGGATATGGAGAGTGAATCAGTGACTGTTCACTGCCTCCTGGGGTAGAAGAGGAATAAAGCTCTATCTCAGACAGTCTTTAATAAAAACACCTAAATCCATAACCTTTCAAAGATCCTCTGGCAAGTCTAGACTGAGGCAGGCAAGAGTTATAGAGGAATTACCTTCCTGGATGGTTTCCTTTTCTCCCAAATTTCCCATTCCTGTTTAGTATTGCTTTTAATATTTTGTTTCTGTTTTTGTTTTAAAGGCCTGATTGATTATAACAAAGACTTATCTTCGTCACTTGTCTTCTAAGCACTCTGCACTTAAAATTGCTGGTAGCAGATTCATGGTCACCCACCCACGCACAGTGAAGGACTGGAATCTGAACCCTTAGGGTGATTTTCTGACTTCTGCAAATAGATGTTTCTCTTGTAATAGAAAAACTATATTATTTTTAATTCCCAAAAAAGTTAATTCGATTTAAAATATCACCTAGGAATAAAAGAGGAGGACATATTACAGTTCAAATATTTTCTCTTATATGAAGCTTTTGCCATCCCTTTCTTTCCCAAGTCCCTGTGACCAAATAAATTGCTTTCTTTTCTATGCTCCCATTGTTCTTTGTTCTTATGTGGGTTACAGAGCAACCACATTTTACTAGTTATTTGTTGTGTAATTCCAAATTGCTGTCCTCAAATTTAGTCAAGAGAGAGCTTCTTTTTCAGTTGCTGCGCAAGTAAGGAGAGAGTGATGAGGGAAAGAGAAAATTCAAAGTCCCTAAAGTTATGAAGTGTAAGTCCCGAATAGGGAGGATTTCTGACTCATGGTGAACTGATTCAAAATAGAATGAGCTACTTTAGTGACCTGGATATACTCTATAGGCTGAGTGGTTTCTCTACTGGACAGCATTTCCCCAATTTATGAAGTTGCTATGCAGACTTTGCAAATGCTCATAGTTTGTGATAGGAGGGCCTCTGGCAGGTGAAGATGTAACTTAGTGGTAGAGCACCTGCCTAGCATGTATGAGGTCCTAGGTTCAATCCCCAGCACCAAAAAACAGAGAAAAACCTCTCAAAGAGCTGAGCTTGCTCTAATTTGAAACTCTTTTATATTCCACAAGTGTATAGGTATCTCCTATTAGGACAAATTCTAAATTATGTTCCTTCTTGCCCATAATCTAGGACAGTGTCTTGCACAAAGAACAGCAATAAATATTTGCTAAATAGGTTTTAACTATCATACTCCACCCTTTTAACTCCATAAATCAGTTTTGAAATCATAGTTAAGGGAGGAACAATGTTAGATATTCATTTTCTTTCTTTAAAGTTCACCCCCTTGGGCTGGGGTTGTAGCTCAGTGGTAGAGTAGTTGCCTAGCACATGTGAGACTGGGTTCAATCCTCAGCACTGCATATAATTAAATAAATAAAATAAAGGTACTGTTTCCATCTACAACTACAAAATAAATTTCACACCCTCAGGGGTTGGCAAGATGACAAGTGAAACCAGCAAATCTGGAATCTAAGCAGTGAGAGAACAGCTGATCAGAGAGGTGTATGACAGCAAGAGTGCCCTCAGACACCATATTGGACAGTCAGTGACCTGGAGGGAATTGGAAATTCTGGTTACTGGAACAGAAAACAGGAATTTGAACTTTCACCAGGGTTGGTGGGGGGCACATGGAATAACAAAGGGAGCACAAAGGAAAGGCAAAAGTGACAAATGGGTAGAAAAGTCAGAGCAAGTGAGGTCAGGGTAGGAGCTACAGAGGCACTTGGCGAGATGTACACAGCTTATCTCAAATTTCTGGTGGAAAACTGGCAGGCAGCCATCTGTAGAGACCATGCCTAAGCCTTCAATCTAAATAGCTTCATCCCACCTGGAGATAATAGCAAATATGATCATAGGAAATGCCTTTGAAATGGGCTGTCCTAATAACCTGTGTAGCAGGATTGCCACTAGCTGTTGGTTGCCAAACCCCTCTACCACTGACAAGTGGGACAGAGCAGGGCAAAAGGCAAGTCACTCTCAGACAGTGCAACAACTGGGGAACAGCAAGTGCCCCAGCCACAGCTGTGTGAGCCACACGTGCCCTGTGTGAACCTCAACTGCCTTCTGCAGCCTCGTGTACCCCATTTTGGCAGGCCCAAAATGGCTATAGTTAGGCTCCCCTACTGAGGCTTCCGAAAGGCTACATTATGTTTGAGTGTGTAACCAAGGCCGTGAATCAGCTATACTATGGTCAGTGTGTAGTCAAGGTGAGAACACTGATTCAGTGTGTATACTCAAGGTCACAAACATTTGCTTGTGAGCATGCGTCCACTTATATAACCTGTTGGCAGTGTGCCTCTTTGACTTGCATAAGAAAAAAGGCCTAATGGAAAGGACTCTTGGGCTAAATGGAACTGACTGGGGCTAAATGGAAATGGCTGGGAACTTGAGCTGGAACTGAAGGAGGGAGGCTGGCTAGGGGCTACTGCTGCCTCTGAATAAAAGATGACTATTACCTCAACTGTGATTGGCATCTTCTTCCACCTGCCAGGATTCTGAACCTTGCTTCCAGGACCTGAGTCTTACCCCAACTGACATCCCAGTCTGACAGAAGCTGCCCTTGCCCCAGCAGTGCAGTGAGTACCTCAAAGGCACTCTGCAGTTATTCAAGCCCTAGAAGTCAGCCACCACGGAGCACCCCAGCAGTGATTTGCTGATATGCACACCCTGGATGCCAGCCACCACCAAGTTGTCCCTAACAATGGTCCACCATTGAGGGCACCCCAGCAGCAGCCTGCTAGAACACGCACCCTCATCACAGGCCTCCAAGACACACACTCCAGCCAAGGGCTGCCACCCAATGGCACTGCCACCCCACCAGGCTGCTGTGCCACTGCTGTGCCACACCTGTGTACCCTGAAGTCACATGGGCAAGTTCACGCTTATTTTGATAGCTCCGGGAAGATGAAGCATTCTTATAGGTGGACATATAAGACTGCAATCCAAACCAGGGAGAGACCTGGTTTCTAGGCCACAGACAATTAGGGAATATTGATTCTGATCCAACAGAAAGCTCTTAGGTGCCTAGACACACCAAAAAATGGAGGGAGCCCCCTAGATTTATGTCAAAAGTGAGCAGAATGAGCCAGGCGCAGTAGTGCACACCTGTAATCCCAGTGGTTCAGGAGGCTGAGGCAGGAGGATTGCGAGTTCAAAGCCAGCCTCAACAATGGTGAGGCACTAAGCAACTCAGTGAGACCCTGTCTCTAATAAAATACAAAATATGGCTGGGGATGTGACTCAGTGGCTGAGTGCCTCTGAGTTCAATCTCTGGCCAAAAATAAATAAATAATCAAATGTGTGTGTGTGTGTGTGTGTGTGTGTGTGTGTGTGTGTGTGTGTTTACAGTGAGTGGAATGAGGTCTGTAGAGACAGATTCCATAACCTAAGTTCTATATAGTTTTGGAAGCAAAAACCTGAATTAGATGGGAGCCAGGGAAACTTACTACATAGCTCCATAATCCAGCAGAGAGACAGCTGGTGTGATTGCTAACTCTAAACCCAGAGAAGCTTAGAAACTTAGAGTTCAAGCCAAGAAGGTATGGGCATTTACCAAGATTCCCACAATCTGATCGAGTCCAAGCCTGAAAGGCCCCATAAGAAATCTCTCTCTCTCTCTCAAACAGCTCAGCAAAGAATAATTTAAGACTCTCTAATGTCAGTTTTGTATTTCACCAATATTATTTTCTGTATTTATTTGATAGGTTCCCCTCATTATTTGATATTTCTTCCTTAATCCAACTCTATGTGTTTCTTTTAATGCTTTAATGAACTGATTGGATTTATAGTTTCTACATTTTTTGTTGCCATTTTTATACTTTCCCAAGACTCTTTTTTTTCTCTTTCTCTTCTCTTGCATTACCTACTTCCAACTACTGTTCACCCAACCATTTTTCATCTTTTTCATATTTTCCCTTTCATAACCTATATATTTTAATAGTAATTTTACTTTCTTTGATACCTAATCTCAGACTGTTTTAAAGCATTATTCCTCTTTTTTACTTTTTGATTAGTGGAGATGTAGAGAACATTTCAATACGTTTTTAAAGGTTTATTAGTATATGGTTTTGCTCTGAAGTGGTCACAGTTAATAGTGATTATTACCTTAAAGTGGTGCTAGAAACTGAAAATAGCATTGATTATGTTGAGTGGGAGTTTTGACAATTAGATATATCCCCAGGCTTGGGCACATAGTCAAGAGAAAGAAGTTCAATAAAAAGTCCCTTGAATAACAGTGAAAAAGATGTGCAAATATTAACATAGAAATACAGGAAACATGAGTTAATAAGGTTCATAACACTCCCACAACTGATCCCACAGACATTAAAGTGGAGGAAATGCCAGATAAAGATCTCAGAAAGTTGGGACCAGGGTTATAACTCAGTGGTAGAGCACTTGTCTAGCATGTGTGAGGCACAATGAGAGTACCACATATTTATAAATAAAGTAAAGATCCATTGACAGTTTTAAAAATATTAAAGAAAAGAATTCAGAAAGTTGATTAGGAAATTTATCAATGAACTTAAAGGAGATCTAAGGAAGAAAATGCAGGATATGAAAGAGCATTTCAATAAAGAGATAAAGAACCAAACAAATTCTGGAAATGAAAAATTTAATTAATCAAATAAAATCTCAGTTGAAAGTCTCACTAATATATAAGATCAAGTAGAAGACAGAATTTCAGGCCTTGAAGACAAGATATAACTTGAACACTCTGCAATTTTTTTTAAAGTTATGTTCAGAATTTTGAAAAACTTTGGGTAATATTTGAAGACCTTACTTAAGATATTATGAAGAAGAACAGATAGAGGCTAATAGCACTGGTAACCTATTCAGTGAAATAATAGCAGAAAATTTTCCAAACCTGGGGAATGAAATGAACATTCTGATATTGGAGTCATTTGGAACTCTAAATAAACAAGACCAGAAAAGAACCTCACCATGACACATAATAAAGTGCCAAAAATTCAAAACAAAGGAAGGATTTTAAAAGTTTCAAGAGAAGAGTACCAAGTCACTTACAAAGGCAAACTTATCATAATAACAATAATTTTATCATCAGAAATTCTAAATGCCAGAAGAGGGTATGAAATGACATATTTTAAGCCCAGAAAGTAAAATAATTGCCCACTTATATTACTATATACAAAAAAAAGCTATTCTTCAGAATTGAAGAAATAAAAAAACTTCAAGAAAAGCATAAACTAATGGAATTCATGATCGTAAGCCAAGATTACAGAAGATACTTAAAGGAACTCTACAAAAAGAAGATAAAAAACAACAAAGAGAGTGTGGGAAAGAAAAAAATCTCATTAGAAGAGTGCATAAGCAAATGAGAAATAGGATCAAATAAACTGTTAGAAAATTATTAGAAATAAAGCATCAAGAAGTAATGTTACACTTTATAATAACCCTGAATGTAGTAGTCTCAATTCTCTAATTCGAAGACATAAAATAATGGGTTGAATTTATAAAACAAAAACTAAATAAATGTTACCTGTGAGAAACACTTCATTTGCAAAAACATTCGCAGACTGAAAGTAAAAGTATGGGAAATGAGATTCCCTGCAAATGGAATCTGAAAACAAGCAGTAGTAATTACTCTCATATCAGACAAACCAGACTTCAAGCCAAATTAGTCATAAGAGACAAAAAGGTCAATACATATTCTTAAAGAAAATAATCCAAGAAATAACAATTTATACCCTGAACATTGGCATACTTAATTTCATAAAACACACACAACTAAAGGCTCAGAGAGGCCCCAATTAAAAAAAAGTGTTTCAATACACTTCTATCACCAACAGACAGTTCATCCAGACATGAAATAAATGAAGATTAGATTTAAAACTTACTGTAGATCAAAAGAACTTAGCAGACACCTACAAAATATTTCTTTTCAGCTGTTCGAGGAACTTTCTCCAAAATAGATTATATGTTAGGCCACAAAGTAAGTCTTAGCAAATACAGGCAAGTTGAAAAACTAGGGATAGCATAATAAAGACTATTATACAATAAAACCAAAGTCAACATCATCCTTAATGGGGAAAAATTGAGAACCCTTCCTCTAAAGTCAGGAACAGGACAAAGACGTTCACTCTCACCACTCATGTTCAATATAGTACTTGAATAAAATGTCTACAAAAAGGAAAAGAAGTCAAATTAGTCCTATTTGCAGATGATATGCTTCTGTACTTAGAAGGCTCCACCAGAAGACCTCTAGAGCAGATTATCAAATTTAGCAAAATAACAGGACACAAAATTAGCATACAAAAATCAATACTTTGTGGGGCACAGTAGTGCACACCTGTAATCCCAGTGACTCGAGAGACTGAGGTAGGAGGATTGCAAGTTCAAAACCAGCCTCAGCAAAAGTGAGGTGCTAAGCAACTCAGTGAAACTCCGTCTCTAAATAAAATACAAAATAGGATTGGGGGTGTTGCTCAGTGGTTAGCACCCCCAGGTTTCATCCCTGATACCAAAAAAAGAAAATTACTTTTCTATACAGAATTACCCTGTTTAGGAAGAAATCAAGAAAACAATTCCATTCATAGCAGCCTCAAAAATGAAAAAGAAAAAAGCCTAGGAATCAATCTAACCAAGGAAAATTATAGAAAACTGAAAAAATAAATAGAAAAAACAGTAGACAAAAAGATTTCCTATGTTCATAGATAAGTAGAATTAATGTTATTGAAATGGCCATATTACCAAAAACAATTTACAGGTTCAGTATGATGCCCATTAAAATACAAATGAGATTCTTCACGGAACTAGAAAACAATTCTAAATTCATATAGATAAACAACAGGCTAAGAACAGTCAAAGCAATTCTAAGTGAAAAGAGTAATTCTGGAGGTATCACAAAACCCAAATTTTAAATTACACTAGAGAGCTACTGTAACTAAAACAGCACAGTACTGGCATTAAGAACAGATATGTAGGCCAATGGAATAAAAAAGAAGACAGGTGCTGGGTTTGTGACTCAGTGGTTGAGCACTCACCTATGTGTATGTATGTGTATGTGTATGTATGTGTGAGGCACTGGGTTTGATCCTCAGCATCACGTAAAAATAAATAAAATAAAGGTATTGTCTCCAACTATAACTACAAAATGTTAAAAAAAATAAAAGAAGAGGACACAGAAACAAATCCACACAGATACAGTTATCTGATCCTTGACAAGGCACCAAAAACACTAGAGAAAAGAGAGCCTTTTAAACAAATGGTGCTAGGATTATTGGACAGACATATGTAGAAAAATGAAACTAGAATCCTGTCTCTCACCATGCACAAAAGCCAACTCAAAGTGGATCAAAGATCTAAGAATAAGACCAGCAACTGCTAAAAGAAAACACAGGGGAAACACTCCGATGTATAGGCACAGGCAATGACTTCCTCAATAAAACTCCTACAACTCAGGAAATAATAGCAAATAGGATGGCATCAAATTTAAAACCTTCTGTACAGCAAAGGAAACACTTAGGAGCATGAAAAGAGAACCTGCGGAATGGGAGAAAAATATTCACCAGCTACCTTCTGTCCACGGATTAATATTCAGAATATATAAAGAACTCAAACAATGCCAAGGAAACAAATAACCCAAACAATAAATGGGGAGATGAATTAAAAAGAAAATTCTCAAAAGAAGTAGAAATGCCAATAATTATATGAAAAAATGTTTAATATCTTTAGCCATGAGGGAAATGCAAATCAAAACTACCTAACTCCAATAAGAATGGTAAGAATACAATTAACAATAACAGAATGAATC
Source organism: Sciurus vulgaris (assembly GCF_902686455.1). NCBI lineage: Eukaryota > Metazoa > Chordata > Mammalia > Rodentia > Sciuridae > Sciurus > Sciurus vulgaris. The sequence goes on from NC_136461.1 coordinate 109,932,527, forward strand.
AAACAACATTTCTCTATGTAAATTTATGATTACACAAATGGTATGCCTTTACTCCATGTACAAACAGAGAAACAACATGTATCCCATTTGTTTACAATAAAAAAAAAAAAAGAAAAAAAAAAAGAACAAAAGTAAACTGTAAGGACATGCAAAAAAAAAAAAAAAAAAAAACAATAAATGCTGGTAAGAATGCCACGAAAAAGGAACTTTTATACACTGTTGGTGGGAATGTAAATGAGTACAGCCACTGTGGAGTTCAGTATGGAGGTTCCTCAAAAGACTAGGAATGAAACCACCATGTAACCCAGTTTATACCACCACTCCTTGGTATTTATCCAAAAGAATTAAAGTCAGCATACTATAGCAATACATGCATACCCCTGTTTATCACAGCACCATTCACAATAACCAAATTATGGAACCAGCCTATGTGTCTGTCAACAGATGAATGGGTAAAGTAAATGTGTTATGTATGTGCAATGGAGTTTTATTCAGCCATAAAGAAGAAGGGAATTATGTCACTTGCAGGAAAAGAAATAGAACAGGAGAGCATCATGTTAAGTGAAATAAGACAGATACAGAAAGTAAAGGATTGTATATATGTGTGGAAGCTAGGGAGAAAAAAGGAAAAAACGAATCTCATGAAAATGAAAGAGAGACCAGTTGGATAGAAGAAAGGGAGCAGGGGGAGAGGAGAAGGAAGTGTAGGTACTTGGGAATGAAACTGATCAAATTGTGTCATGTGCATGTATGAATATGCCACAATGAAAACTGCTATTCTATATAATTATTTTGCACCAATAATTTTTTTGAAGTTAACACCCTTAATGTATATTCTAAGCAATAAAACAAGATATAATGTCTTTTGATGTCAGGATCTCTACAGCTGTTTTTTCATAGAACCTGTGACTCTCCTCAAGCATCTAGCAGGACAAGAGAATCTTGCTGTTCTAGATGCTCCTTTGCATCTCCTTTGTGCTTAAGGAGCAACTTCTTTCTGATTATTTAAATTTAGAGCTGCATTTGAGATTTCAGATGCCAGTATCAAAAGCTCCCCAAATTTCCCCTGCAAAAGTTCCCTGATTCAGTCATCTCTGCCAGTTGGGGTTTCTGAGGAAATGAACCAAAGCCAGCAGTGGTTGCCATGGTGACTGAGTCTCCCTGGAATGAAGTCAGCGGAGGATCCATTTGAAGTAATGGGGGAGCAATATTCTAGTAGAATGACCATCTGCTGAGAATGAAGTGGCCCTGAATAAGGAGTGGGTTTGATGGGGAGCCTTAAGGAATGTAGAACAAATGAAAGACGCATTATGAAGGACGCATCAGTGACTCAACAAGAGATTAAGTGATTGAACAGCAGTGAGAGTCCAACCTAGGAGAGAGGGCATGCATCAGAGCGGGCCCTGAGAGCATGGCTTTGTGGTTACTCACAGAAATTCTCAGCAGCCTGGGAGTGTGGCAGAGAAAACAGACAGAAGGAATTACCCAGGGCTTGATATTGGCAAAGGAGAAACATAAAATGTGTAGATCAAACACACCTGTGAAACATAAACACACCTCCAATTACCAAGAACCATATTCACAGAAGTTTTTGCTTGAACAGTTTGCTGCATCTTGAAGAGAAGTATGTTTGTGTGAAAATCAAGTAGGATGGAAGTGAAACATTTGATTATCCTAGTAAGAATCCCTAAATCACAGAGTTATTATGAGAGTACATTTTATAATTTACAAGTAGGTGCAGATGTGCCTGCTACATAGTTTATGTTCAATCAGTTCTTTTCTTGACATTTTTAAAAATTTATTTTCTCAAATTCTAACTAATGTTCGTTCTTAAGCCATAGAATAGCAAACACACTTCCTCACAGAGCTCCTAGGGGATGAACTCACCAAATAGACCTGTAACTTGGAAACAGGCCTCATTCACTTGATGATGGACACTGACCTCTGGAAGAGGGTTGAAGCCTCTCTTGGTCTCCCCTTCATCCAACCTATCTCTGACTTTTGTCCTGTCACAGGATGACCTGGGATCAAGAAACAGCTTCTCCTTAAGGAGGTATCTAGATTTAAATTGGTCAAATGTGTTAGCAGCAGGTGAAACTCTTAAAAAAACACCTTCGGCATACCTGGAAGTAGTATTCCCTCTTTTTTCTCCTTTTAATTCCTTCCAGGGGTACCTTCAGCCAAATTTCTTTCTCTTCTCCCACAGCATGGCAGAGTTTAGAGCTCAGGATTTAGAAAACCCAAGACAGACAGAAGAGCAAAGTTTGTGTGAGGAACCAGAGCAGAGACTCATCTATTCCTTCTTACTCATTGTAACTAAAGAAGCTAGGATGAGGATCTGGGTCTGTGGGAGGTATAAAGAGGTGAGTCCCCATAGCCTGCTTTGTTTCCAGGCCATTCAAGCCAATGAAACGAAGAGAAAGAACAGTGGAACAGCCTAGGCTACCACAATCTTGCAGTGGAAATTAATTTACATATAGTGTACAATGTAAATATACCTCACTTGGTTTACATTGTCCTTTGCCTATGACACTCAGAAACTCTTTTTTTTCTTTTTGGTACAGGGGTGCTTAACCACAGGGCCACATCTCCAGCTCTTTTTTTTTTTTTTTTGAGACAGGATCTTTCTTCTAAGTTGCTGAGAACCTCACTAAGTTGCTGAGGCTTGCCTTGAACTTATGATCCTCCTGCCTTAGCCTCCCAAGAGGCTGAGATTACAGGTCACCACTTCAGGCCATGAACTCTTTCTTAAGTCTGTTTTGTTTTGTTTTTTGCAGTGCTGGGGATCAAACTCAGGGCTTTGTATGTGCTAGGCAGGTGTTCTATCACCAAGCTATGCCAGAAACCTCCTTAGAAACTCTCAATGGAGAGGTGACAAGTCAGGACCAGCATTTGATCAGCCTGAATCTCTTCAATTAAATACTACTCCTTTCTATCATGTAATACCTAGTCCAATATTCATCTTACCATTTTAATCACAATTCCTTCACAATAAGGGAAAATATCAACTTTAATCTCAGCTGTAAAGGGGGAGGTTGAACAATGATTATTATATTTATTTTTTAATCTTTTTTTTTCCATACCGGGGACTTAATCCAGGTACTCTACCACTGAGCTACAGCCTCAGCTCTTTTTATTTTATTTTGGAATAGGATTTCACAGAGTTGCCCAGGATGGCCTCAAATTTGTGACCCTACTGCCTCTGCCTCCCAAGTCACTAGGATTGCAGGTGTGCACGACCATGGTCAGATTTAACCATCCACTAGTCTTTGAAGGAAACAATCATGTATTGTTAATTTTCTTGTCCTTCAAAGCATTAATATAGTGTCTCTCCCAGTTTCCAGATAGCTGTTTGTTACACCAGAGTAATAAATTCTCAAAGTTGGAAAGGGAGCTGGGGTTATGGCTCAACATCAGAGCACTCACCTAGCACGTATGAGGTGCTGGGTTCAATCTTCAGTATCACATAAATAAATAAATAAAGTTGTCTACTTACAACTAAAAAATAAAAAAAAAAGTTGGAAGGGACCTGAGAAATCCCAGAACCCCATCCTTTATCCAGGAATGAATGAATTTCCTACCAAACCTCCAGGGCAAGTGGGGTTCAGCCTCTCCACGGATGCGTCCAGTGATGGAGAGTCAGCATTCCTACCCACTGTTGGACAGCTCTTGTGTTGCAAAGCCCCTCTTTACCTTGTGTTGAAATGTGCTTCCATGCGATATCCACCCAATGTGCAGTTTGCTGCTCCAGAACGTCACATAGTTCCTTCACAAGTCCATCTTATAACCCTTCAAGTATTTGAAGCAGCTTTCGTGTTATCTGGGTTTTAAAGTCCTCCATATTTTTATGTGTTCTTCAGAAGAAATGTCCTTCATGATCTGGTTTCTCTCCCCCGAGGGTCTGGTTGAATAACATTTCTCATAAATTGTGGAACCTGAAACAGACCCTATACAATAAGACAGAACTAGCACAGAGTAGAGACGGATAAGTCTTCTTTTCATGCGTTATGAGCACTAGCATTTTGGCAGTGCTTCAATTGACTTCTATGTCCCTATATTAACTGTTGTGGAGTCTGATCTTACCCATTCCAATCTCTCTCTCTCTCTCTTTCTCTCTCCCCCACCCCCAGTACTGGCGATCAACTCCCCAGGACTTTACACATACTAGACAAGTACTCTAAGACTGAACTACAGTCCCAGCTTTTTTAAAAAAATTATTTTGAGACACAGTTGCACTAAGTTTCCCAGGCTGGCCTTGAAATTGCAATCCTCTGCCTTATCCTCCCAAGTAGCAGGGATTATAAGCCTGAACCACTTTGCCCAGTTTATCCATCCCCAACTTACACAGCTAGATTTAGACAATCAGGTAAATGGCCTATATTCATCCATATTAATTGACTATTCCAGTTGATTAAGTCTATTGGGATGCTTTTAAAATCCTAGTTTCATTAGGAATAATGTGTCTTCTTTATTGTGAGAATTACATGAAATAATGTGTGTGTAAAGCATTTAAAATACCCCACATAGAGTAGGTACTTAATAAATAGTATTTCAAATTGGGTAGGATAGTACATACCTATAAACCCAGTGATTCAGAGGCTAAGGCAGGAGGATCACATATTTGAGTCAAACCTGGAAATCTCAAAATAAAAATATTTTTTAAAATATTTTGAGACCTTGTCTCAAAATAAAAAATAGAAAAAATTAGGATTGTAACTCAGTGGTAAATTGGCCCTGGGTTAAGTCCCAGAAAGAAAGAAAAAAGAGAGAGAGAAGGGAGGGAGGGAAGGAGAGAAAGGAAGGAAGAGACAGAGAGCAAGCTGTTCATGTGTTTATAGCCAACCTAATTATGAATTAAGTAGGGATTTTATTAGTTTTTGGAGTTCACCACTAATTTGGGACTCCTGATTTTAATTTTGCTATTCAATCCAATATTTATTATATGTTTTTATACTTTTCCTCTAACCAAAAATGAGAGACATAACTTAAGTCAAAAGGCAAAACATTTCTTATCCTCCCTTCATAACCGTGTTAGCCAAATGATGTAAACAGCAAGATCGTAAGATAAATAAGTGTCACCAGCAGTAAGCTCTTCAATAGAGGAAAGGGTTTACTAGAAGATATAATCAGAAGCATCCATCAGGAATAGTAGAAACGGCAATTTCAAACACTGAAAGTGAGATTAGGAAGTATAAATAATATAAATACCAAAAAGATATGTTTTATATTTAATGTAAATTTGAGTTAGCAAAGGAAGTAATTTGATGTATGGAGGCATATATAATGACTGACTTAAATCTAACTATTAAAAATGATTTTTTAGCTGGTTGTATTATTAGAGTCCTAAAGTCATCCAGCCTCTTGTTTCAAATTTCTCAAAGACTTTATCAGAATCACCTGGAGCACTTGATTATAAAAAAGATTCCAAGATATTGTTCCAAACCACTGAAATGGAATCATAGAGACTGGATCTGGTAATCTGAACTTTAACATTTGATACTGATGAACACAAGAGATTGAGAACCTCTGCGCTGTGACATAACTTGGAGGGCAAAAGTCAGTCACCACATGGAAGAAAAGGGTGGGAACTTCACCACACCTATTGCAGGGCCGCACATCTTGTTAAGGCTGTGTCACCCCCTTGGAAATCATGTATTTTAAAAGCTTAATCTTTCTCCTGCTCTGTCCATACAGAGAACCTAGGGTCTCCAGACTTCTGAAATGCCTCAACCAGATAACCTACTAGGAGTGAGATAATTCCTCAAAGACTGAGAGGATCTCTACCATTACCAAACCCCTATATTAAAAAAACAAAAATAAAAACAAAACAAAACAAAAAAAGCAATAAAAAACTCGTAAGTTTTATTTACATTAAATGTATTGAAATTAAGTTTTGGATCACAATTTGGCACACTCCTGGTCCTTAGCAGTTTACTGATAGCTGTCATGTTTGCAACATGTGACTTCAACTTCCTGGCTGTGTAAATCAGATTTTCTTTCCTGGGACTTTGGAATTTGGCATGAGAATTAACAAGTTGGTTACTAATTTGTTTGGAACTAAGACATGTAAACTTGTAATCTTTGTCCATTCTGCAGACAAAGCAGAGAAAACAGGTAGATAAAAAAGCAAATGGGCAGAGAGAAGCAAAGAATTGAGGAGAGTTTAGTTCCCAACTTTCTTCTCAGGTCTAGCTGCATTCTTATTCTAGGGTTCATTGAGAAATCACTGTATTTGTCTTAAAAAAAATCCTCTTTTTATATGTGTATTATACTGATTCAAGAAACTTTTGATTGCCTTCAACTGAAAGGATCCCAATTAACTAACACCATTTGCCACTTACTCATTTTTACCTTCTCACCACTTAGCATGTAACACCTTCCTGAGATCTAGCCCTCCACTCACTTCTTTGTTTTCTGCCCTTGGTTCCACTTGCCACTGTTATCTCTCCACCCATATTTTTCATGGAATCAGTCCTATGATTGGTAAACTCCCCTCAATCTTTAGCTTATTATTCTTTCTCCTTTGGCTTTAATTAAAGTGATCTTCTCAGAAACTAACAGGTCCCTATAGTCCTCACAAGAGGAGGCTATTTTCATATGCCTGTTCATCAGTCAAGAAAAGAGTGAGGTTACTACAAATGGTTTAGGCCAATCATGATATATTCTGTAGCCTGGGTAGAGGCCTACTTTCCTGAGATTAAGGACTATCCACTGAGGGATTATCTGGGAAGAAGTGGGAGGTTCGCTGCTGGATAGGAAAGAGTTTATGTCAGACATTCCTCCTACTCCCCATGTACACACACTCCGGCCACACTGGAGTTCTTTTACTTTGGACTTTCCCATATGCTGTTCCCTCTGCCTAATAATCTTCACCTTCTTCACCACAGTAATTTTTATGCTCCCTTTATGCCTTTTTTAAAAGTGTTCCTTATTCTGGAAAGCTTTCTGTGTCACCCTCCCCCAATCAGGTGCTTTTGCTATGCTCTATCATTGCAGTGAGCTTTCCTTGCCGTGCACCTTACAATACTAGTGGTTTGATTGTTATTCTCCCCTACATCATTTTTCCCAAGGCACATGACAGAAAGAGGATATGTTGCCTTTCTGTATCTTTGCATTCCCAGTAGCTGTAATGATCTAAGTCCATCATGGCAGGAATTCTATAGAATGTTTGCTGGGTAAATGAATAGTCTACTTCTGAGCTGGGCTTAGAATATATTGACTGCCAGTTTTTCACAATTTGAGGACACCTTTGAAATTCTGAAGGACACACAAAGAAGCTTCAGATAGATGCCAAAAGACATATGAAGGAGTTTTGAAGATACAGAAAAATAATACATTGTTTTGCCATGAACTGATTATAGTACTTAGGAAATTTCCTAGGTGAGAGTCTTCGCCCTGACCTGGATGTATGGGATAGCCCAGAAATTATCCAGGCAGCGCGTCAGGGACTAACAGGATTATATTTGTCTGTGGCATCCAAACTGATGGCTCCCCCCTTTCCCCTCCCCTTCTTTCCCCCATGTGTGGATCTTCATAACTGGAGCCAAGGTATACAGAAAACATGGTTCTGGTCTTCTTAATTTTGGCTTCTATTCTCAAAATCCTCTCTCCCTCCTTCTTCATATTTCACCACAATTTTTCCTTCTGTGTATGTTTGATAATAAATTGAATTTAGTTAAGGCAGGTTAGATTTCTACCTGTAATGCTAGAAAAATGGAATGGTATAGGCTAATAATAAATAAGAGGCAAATAAGATTACAAGGGGCAAATATCAAAAATTGTCTAGATAGTGCCATGAATCAAGTTTAGCTCTTGCTATGGTTTGCATATGGTTTGTTTCCCAATGGTTTAGATGTTGGTATTAAGGTAGTAGAAAATTTGAGAAGCAGGTAGTAGAAGGCAATTAGGTCATAGGGATCCATCATGAATGGATTAATTCTCTCAGCAGTGAATTAGGTCACATTCTGCATTCATTCTTATGAGAATGGATTGTTATAAAATGAGGCCATCCAGTGTGATTGGTACCTTGTTCATACATCCAATTTCCTTTCTGCTTTTCTGCCACATCATAATGCAGGACACCAGTACCATGTAGTTTAGACCCTCAAGCCTCCAGAATCATGAGCCAAACATACTTTATAAGTTATCCAGCCTTGGGTATTTTGCTATAGCAATACAAAACAAAGTAGCTTTTTTCAAAGAAAAAGCAATGTATCCAATTGCTTTTTAAATTTCCTTCACACCAATGATTTCATAATTATTATCTCATGGTTCAAGTATCCAGCTAACCCTGAGCATAGGCACTAAAAGATAAAGATTGCCGTGCTATCTATTACATTATTCTTCATTTTTAAAACAAAAACAAAGTTCCCTATTGAAACAGCATGTTAAATATAACCATTTAAAATTATGCAACAAATACTTGAAAAGTACAAAATTCAAAGAAATCAAGCATTTAGGTAAAATCTGGAATCTTTTTCACATGGTTGTCTACTACTGCTAAATTCAACCTTGATTTGTATTCCTCAGATTTTGGTGAAGGTTTCCTTCTAATGCATCTTGAGTTCTTATTTTGCCATTATTTGGAATATCTTATTTGGGATAAATCGTGGATTTCAGACTATTTTAATATCAAAAGTTTCCCCATCTGCCTCAGATTCCTTTGGTCACAGACACAGGTATTTCTTTACCCTGCCTGACTATTGGAACTAAATATAAATCCTACTTTGCCTTTCCCTCTGGCACATCTGCTGCCTCTTTTGCTTCTTTTCTTATAAACAACATAAGGGAAAAGAGAACAATTAGTCATGTTAGCTGTCTCTGTCAATAGCATGAGCCTCGCTGACTCTTTTTCATAGAGAAGTAATATTTTATGATCCTCAAAGAAAAGGAGTGATTCTTCTTCCAAAACAGCTTTCCCTCACCAGGAAGCCCTTAAGTTTGCATAAATTGACTTCTCAAAGCAGTTGCTCTACTAAGTTGTTGAAGAAAGAAAGTGCTTACAGTTAAAGGAGACATGCACTTTTTTCATGTAAGACAAACCTTTTAAAAATGCACTTTGAAAATTTAACAATGTTCAACATAAGAGACATTCAATAATCACGTTATATGAACTACAGTCTTCATGAAGAAAGTCAGATGAACACTCACGTGCCATGATCATGTTGCAGCATTTCTTTTGGTTTCTAATGTTACTTTTCTATCCAACTCCAAAACTGCCAGCAAAATGTCTAGTTGAACCACAGAAGCAGTGAATCCTGAATCCATCCTTGGGAAACTTATTAACTGCCTCTGCAACTAGGATCATTCAAGGGAGAAGAGTGGCATGAAAACCTTCTTCTTTCCACCTTCCTACGTTCCACATTTTCCTCTTGGAGTCTGAAGGACACACAGGACAGTCAGTGGAGGACTTGTTCCCCAGGTTTTTCAGAGTCATCAGTACCTGCCTTGTGGGTTATTAAACAGATCTGCATGAGTCCACAGAAAGTGAATTCCAGAAAGGAAATTTATTCCTCAAATTAAGTTGCATATTTTCCAAATAGAGTCCAAAGTTACAGGTAGAAAGCCAATCCTTTTCTAGTTACCTACATTTTTACTTAATATTCTAAACTAGTAATTAAATCTCTCTCTCCTTAAATTTATGTAGCAGGAAGAGGTAATATTTACTGAGCTCTCTGTGTCCAAAACTCCATCTCATTTAATCCCCTAATGCTTCTGTGGATTAAATACTATTGTTTTCTTTGTAGTACAGATGAAGACACTGAGGCTTAAAAAAGTTTATAATGTGTCCAAGGTCAACTAGTTATTAGGACTAGGATATAGACCTGGGATCAGAACCTTATCTGCCTCCATTCAGCTCTTTCATAACGCCTGACTGGCACAACTTAAGAGAATATGGTCAGAGATAGTTCGAGTAGGTCTACCCCCACAATATTCAGGCTCTACTGGATGGAAATGAGACAACTCTGATCCCTAGGAGAAGTTAACAACTCTGACCTTTTCTGTAAAGATCAGTAAGGCATATGAAAGAAACCAGGAATGGAGGAGAGGCTTCTGTGTTAGCTTTCCATCACTACAACAAAGTACCTGAGACAATTAACTTATAAAGAGAAAATGTTTATTTCGATCATGATTCTGGAGGCTTCAGTCCAAGATCAGGTGCTTCTACTGCTTCAGCCCTCAGATGAGGGCAGTATATCATGGTGGCTGCATGGGGCAGAACAAAACTGCTCACCTCATGAGCCAGGAAGCAAAGAGAAGAGGAAGAGACTAGGGTTCCATAATCCCCTTTGAGAGCTTTTCCCTAATGACCTAAGTACCTCCCAATAGGCCCCTCCTCCCAAAGGTTCCACCTCTCAATGACACCTCTCTGTGGATCAGGTCTTTAATACATTTTATTAATGTTTGGGGAACATTCAACATCCAAACTATAGCAACTTCTTACCCACCCACCCACCCACCCAAGACCCACAGTTTGTTATGCCTCTCCATGTGACTCATTCTTGGGGAGTGGTGAATGGTTATTTTAAGTTCATGGGGTTTTGTTTTGGTTTGTTTTTGTTTTTGTTTTTTGCAGGGATTTTATGCCTGGCTCACCATCCTCCATCACACAAAAATCTGTTCTTGAATCTCCTTTGTCAACTAAGCAGTTCACAGGAGCATAATAATTGTTGTTGGTTCATAAAATATATTAGTGACAGGAACAATATGAAAATTCCTCAATCCTGAGTCCTTATGGAATAGTCTTTCCTCTCACTTCATAGGCTGCTGTTAGCTAGTATAACATGGAGGGCAAGGTAGAAATGTACATTTCAACCTCACCCTACTACAGACAAGCAAATGCCCTGCGATAATGCTGATTCACTGCCAAGTTGCACAATTCTGAAAGGAATCAATTGAGTTATCCTGGATGCAATCTTTAACCAATCCCCCTCCCTTCTCATACATACATATTCATCACTTTTATCAGAAGATAATCCATTCTGGAAAGGCAGCTGCTTTCTAAATAAATTGCTGTTCCTTAGCAGCTGAATCCAACAGGCTGTTTTTCTCACTTCAGTGAATTTGTTCTGACAACAGTGCACGCCAGTCATTTGCTCTTTTCCTTTCATGATTTGGTTTTATTATTAATCTATTCATTATGTTTATTGGTTCTGTCCATTATTTGAGAGCCTCAGTGCATATTTACAAGTGCAATAAAGAGAGAGGCTCAGCCATTATGTCATACAGTATAATAGGCAGTCAAGACAAAACGATCCTTCTCTCTTCTACCTCTGACTAAAGCTATTGGGGCTGTTGGGTTGACTGATCAAACTGACTAGCTAATACAAGATGATCTGGTCACATAACCACATGATGTAATCAAACAATTGGTTTGTTTTACTTTACCTCTACCTAATTCAAATTCAAGGCTAAATTTTTCTTTTTAAAAATTATTACAATATCATCCAGGTAGCATATATTTATCCCCTTAAAGTATGCCATTCAGTGGTTTTTCACAAGGTTGTATAACCATCACCATTATACAATTCCAGAACATTTTCATCACCCTAAAAGACATCCATACCCATTAATACTCATTTGCCTTTCCTCTTTGCCTCCCAGCCCCTAGCAACCATTAATCTTCTTTTCTTTCATTGACAAATAATATTTGTGCATACTTGTATTAGTTAGCTTTTTGTCACTATAAAAAAATACTTGAGGTAATTAACTTACAAAGAGAAAAGATTTATGTTGACTCAGAATTTTGGAGGTTCTGGTTAATAATTTGTTGGCCCTGCTGCTTTGGGCCTATGACAAGGCAGAACGTAAGGGAGGGAGCACATGGCAGAGCAGAGCTGCTTACTCCATGACTAGGACGTGAAAAAGAGAAAGAAGAAGGGCATCCCCAATGCCCTGAACACCTCCTGCTGTCTCATTTCTTAATGTTTCCACTACCCAGCACCTCAATAGCACCAAGTGGACTTTTCAGGGACGTTCCAGATCCAAACCAAATCTATGTTTATGAAGTACATGTGATGTTTTGACTCAAGTATATATTGGGCAATCTTACTACTGGAGATATATATATCCGAAGTAAATGAAATCAACATGTTGAAAAGACAGCTGCACTCTCATGTTTATTATAGCACTATTTGCAATAGCCAAGATATGAAATCAACCCAAATGTACAAAAATTGTTGCATAAATAAAGAAAATTTGGTATCTATACACAAAAAACATGAAATATTGTCATTAATCTACTGTCTACCTCTGTGAATTTGCTTCTTCTGGACATATTATATAAATGGAATAATAAAATATGTAGCCTTTTGTGCCTGACTTCTTTCACTTAATGTTTTTAAGGTTCATTCATATTTTGGCATATATCCCCACTTCAGTCATTTTTATTGCTGAATACTCCTCAGAAGGAAATACAACATTTTATTTATCCATACATCACAGACATTAGCATTGTTTTCTGCTGGAAATATTAGAGTACAAATTTTTGTATGAACTTATGCTTCATTTCCTTTGGGTGTTTTCTTAGGAGTAGAATTTCTGGGTCAAAACTATGTATTTAACATTTTGAGAAGCTGCCAAGATGTTTTCAAAGTAGTACACATATTCCAGCCCAGTAACATATAAGGCTTCTGATTTCTCCTTGTCTTCAACAACTCTTGTTATTATCTTTTTAATTATAGCCATCCTAGTACATGTAACAAAGAATCTATTATCATTGGTATTTACTTTTTCCTAATGGTTAATGATATTGAGTATCTTTACATGAGTTTATTGGCCATTAGTATATCTTCAAATAAATTTAAGTTGGCTTATCTTTTTATTGAATTTTGTGAGTTATATCTATTCATATCAGACATATGATTTATAAATATTTTCCCTAGCTCTGTGGGTTGTCTTTTCACTTCCTTGATAGTTTCCTTTGAAACACAAAAGCTTTACTTTTGAGGAAGTCTGATTTATACATTTTTTTCTTTGCTTATGCTTTGCTATTGGTGTTATATTTGAGTATTCACTGCATAATCCAAGCTCATGAAGATTTAAATCTATATTTTGTTCTAAGGGTTTTACAGTTTTAGCTCATATATTTTGGTTTTTGATCCATTCAGTGTTAATCTTTCTACATGATATGAGGTATATATCAAATTTCATTCTTAAACAGAACAGTTGTGCACAACCACTGTGGTAATCCAGTTGTTCCAGCAATGTTTATTGAAAAGACTACTGGTTCTCTCATTGAATTGTCTTATTACCCTTTTTGAAAATCAATTAATAATAAATGCATATGCTTATTTCTGTACTCTCATTTCTATTCCATTGATATGTCTTGCTTATGTGATGGGCTGACATATTTGACTCCATGGAAATGTTATAGGCCAGGCTATCTGGGCAATGACTAAACAGACTCCATTTTACCTTGAGACTCCATGTTATGTAGGAAATAATTCTCCCATGGGAACGCCCACCTTTGTACCCATCATCGATTGCTTAGCATGACATGTTTGGCAACACAAAATGGCAATTCTTATATAATAAAAAAAATTCTTCTTTTTTATTCCTTTTTCCTAAACAATGTACCATGTCAACAGTGATGTCAACAGTGATTGTCTAGATGTTAGTAACCATTCTTTAATTCGTACCTAAGTAAGGTCATTTCCACCCACTCCCCCCTTCTGCTAATGATTTTAGATCTCATGATGTTAGTTTATAGTTTTTGAATCATAGCAATGGACACTTATGATTGAGGTACTGACTTATGGTATAAAAATCCCTGCAACCCTGTGGTCAGGGCTGTTCTCCCAATAGCCATTTTGGGCATTATGTGAGACAGTCAGTTGACTGGCTAATAAAGACTCTCAGATTTGGACTCAGTGGTGACTGGTCTGTTCTTCAGTTGTGCCCCATAACAGCTTACTATAGTTTTATAATGAGTTTTAAAATCGTGAAGTGTGAATCTTCCAATTTATTTTTCTCTTTCAAGTTTGTTTTAAGTCCCTGCAATTTGATATAATTTTTGTATCACTTGTCATTTCTGCAAAAAAAAGAGAAATTTTGATAGCTAGTGTGTAGAATTTATAATCATTTGAGGAATATTACCATCTTAACAACATTAATTTTTCTAACCCCTGAACACAAGTTGCCTTTCCAATTATTTTTGTCATCTTTAGTTTCTTTTAATGACATTCAAGAACAAGTCAGGGATGGGGTTGTAGCTCAGTGGTAGAGCACTTGCCTCGCATGTGTAAGGCACTGGGTTCAATCCTCAGCACCACCACATAAAAATAAATAAAATAAAAGACCTAAGTCAATAATTGTTCTTTATTGAAACATTCCCCCCTTTAATTTCCTTCCTTCCTCCCTCCCTCCCTCCCTCCCTCCCTCCCTCCCTCCCTCCCTCCCTCCCTCCCTCCCTTCCTTCCTTCCTTCCTTCCTTCCTTCCTTCCTTCCTTCCTTCCTTTCTTCCTTCCTGCCTTCCTTCCTTCCTGCCTTCCTGCCTTCCTTTTCTCTCTCTCTCTCTATCTCTCTCTCTCTTTCTTTCTTCTTTCTTTTTTGGTTTGTTTGTTTTGTTTTTTTGAGTGACCAGGTTGCTCCATTTCACTCCCTGTTTTACTCATTGGCTTCTCAATATCATGTAATCTGACATCAGCCCTCATAACTAAACCTTTTTGCAAATCACGTCCCATATTTTTTATGCTTTCTTTCTGTGGGAGTTTAGCACTGGTCACAGCACTTTTAGTACAGTAATACCTCACTGGCCTACTTCCACTAGTCATTACAAGTATGGGCCTATGAACCCCTTCCCTTCTTTGGCCTTCCCGAAATTCCTAATGACGTCTATAATAAGCATTCTTTACTTGTTTTCCTTTTCCATGACCTCTCCTTTTCGCCTCCTTAATTAACTCTTATTTATCCTCTTGGCCCATGGAATATGTTGTTTTGAATGTCCAATGTCTACCAAAAGGATTTGTTTTCTTGACTTATTTGATGGTGTTTTTCTGTGTCACTACTATTGGTAGCAAAATAGAAAAATTCATATAAAACAGTAAAGTTAGAAAATTATGCCTCTTTTGAGTTACCAATATTTAAAGGAGATTTATAACAATACTCCTTAAGTTTTACTTATTCTAACTTATGAGATTCCAGTAGGGAACAAATAGAGATATGAAGGGACAAGTTCTTGTCATCTTTTAGAAACTGAAATGTTATTATAGATTCTTGAGTTTCATTAGGCCATCTTTTGGACTCAAAGTCAAATTAAAAATACATGTAAAAAAGATTTTTAATATTCATTTTATTTCTCACTCTCTAGTCCTACTTAGCAAAAGTATACATCAATGACCTTGGAAGAAATTTCTTCAACTTCTTTGGATAAGGTCATTGCTGAACAAAAGGTCCTACACACATTTCTCAGTTATAAGCTTCTGTTCATTCAGAAAATATTAATTGAGTACACTTATAATGGCTCAGATGATAAATGGTATTTGGAACTGGACCTCTAAAGATGTTTACAAGGCAAAGGAGGTATAGAATATAGGAAGGAGAGGATGAGAAGACATTCAAGGAAGAAGGAAAGAACATGAACAAAGTCACAGACTCGTGAAAAGATATCATATTTGAGAAACTGCCAAGGGTTCAAGTTGACTGGAACACAGTGTAGAGTAGTGGAAGATTAGGCTGGAGGTATGGCTTGCAATTTAGACTGGATAGTGCTTTGTGTACCAAACAGGAGAGGGAGTGGTAAGTTAGAGGGGACCCCATCAAGACTGGAAATATTCTATTTTTTAACCTAAATTGTGATTATACAAGTGATTGCTTTATGATAGATTGTTAATCTGTACTCTGTGCACTTCTGTGTATATATGTTATAAATAAAACACCTTTTAAGAGAAGAAGATAAGAAACAATTTTCTAACGTAGGATAGCTAGATATACTTAGAAATGAAACACTGAAACAATTTCTGTCACATAGTAAAACCACCATTATTTTTTAAAGACAACCTCTGTTCCCTGGTTTCCCACTGCCTTTCCCAAACAACTTTAACAATGTCTTCCAGAAACCTGTTAAGCCCTTCCTTGTGTCTTCCTCTCTACCTTTTACATTATTTGTGTTGAGGAACATGCTTTCTTTACTATCCATACATAAACTCTTGAAATTGGAGTTCGCAAGTGATTCAACGCTGTATTCCCCTTAGTGCCTAAGAGGATTTGGAACCTAAGAGGACTTTGGTATATATCTGTAAAAAAGAATGAGCAACCTCTTTCTGCTTCCACTCAAAGAAGCCATGGTCAAGGGTATCAAACTTAGCATCTGTTTCAGAGGTTCAAGTCAACAGAGTTGATACCTTGCTACAAGAGAACATCAATAGTAGCTGTGTGAACATACTCTTCTCATTAAAGAATGGCTAAAATGTGACATACTTCCTTTATTCTTTCTGCACTCCTTTCCAAACCAACCTCCAAAGCTATTTGAACATAATTTCTTTGAAAAGCTCTATCCAATGTAAACTGTGTAGATCTCCAGCCACCTGATATTTTTGGTATGAGCCTCATCTTAACCTTAATATGTGTAATGTCACTGAGACTCCCCAGGCAAAGGGCTAAAGACTACTGAGTCTCATTATGTTAGTTTTACCATAAAACTGTTATTGAGGAGGAAATGGAAATAACAGGATACTTTATGAGAGCTCTGAGCTTCTTGAGCTCTCTTGTGGCTCCTAACGAGAGCATAATCACAAAATTATTATAGGGAATTTTTTCTTCAACCAATAAAAATGACACATTTTTCTGAGTCTGAACTAGAAAACAACTTTTGCATGTCCCTGCTGTCATTTACCTGCACATGGTGCAAGCACTTATTTTTGGTTCTTAATGAATGCACGGAGCTTCTAATTATTTAGGGATGTGATTAAATGAGTTTCCCAGTGACTCGGTGTCGCAGGAGAAATCTTTTAATTTGCACACTCCTACGGCTGATGTATCTTGCAAACGGTGACTATTTAACAATCCCCATTGCCACTCATTTGCCACTGCTACTCCAACTCATTGACTTTGAAAGTTTTAATAGTGCCCAATGAAACTTTTAATTGCCACTGATTAGCGTTTAGGTTTCCGAGGCAGTCTGTTAGGGGATACAGCCTGATTTTGCAAAGAACTGTCTGCAGAGGACTAGATGAAGATCATATGAAGAACAGAATTTCTTCATCACAATCTTTCTCCTACCCACTTTTTTCACTAAAGGCTCAATATCTACTTGTGATATTGAGCTTGACTTATTTTTTTTATTTTTATCTTATCTCAGACACCTGTTAAAAATCTGAAAACCAGACCAGAAAAGCAAAGAACATCATAATTTCATCTAAAATTCTGACAACATAATTCATTGTTTAAAAACTTTAACCCATTCTTCTTGTCTAAGTCTCATTATCCTTAATTGACCTTTACATTTCAGAGTGAGATGTACTCTCCGAATTTTAATGGGTTCAGCATGAAAATCATTGCATCCCCACATCAAAATATTGTTCTGTAATCCACATTCAACTTGAAATAATTGTGGGTAATGAAACTAATAGTCAGCACTGATTTTAGAGAAATTGTAGGCAAATTTTAATGGAGAAGAAAATAAACAGAAAAAGTGGTAGGACGAAAATTACCTCAACCAACCAGTAGTGAGCTTCAAATGTCTTAGCATCAAGGAAAGAAGATTGGAGTAGTTAAAAAGATGAGCATGTCAAAATAAGGTGTCCATCAACAGGTGAATGGGTAAAGAAAATGCAGTATGTATACACAGTGAAATTCTACTCAGCCATAAAGAAGAATGAAATTCTGTCATTTTCTGGTAAATGGATGGAACTGGAGAACATCTCGCTAAGTGAAATAAGCCACGCTCAGAAAGTAAACGGTCTAATGTTTTCTCCCTAATGGGGAAGTTAGAGAGAAAAAAAGAATAAAAGAGGGGGATCTCATGAAACTAGAAGGGAGAATACTGGAGTAGAGGAAGGGACTAGAGTGGGAGGGAAGAAAAGGAGAAGAACTTTAGAATGAAATCAACTAAATTATGCTATGTGCATGTATGAATATATCACAATGAATCCCGCTTTATGTATAACTGTAATGCTCCAATTAAAAAAAAAATGAATGAATAAAGGAAGACCAACAGTGTAGAGGAAGGAAATCAGGAGAGGGAAGAAGAAAGGGGAATGAAATGGAGCAAATTATGTTCTATGCATATGAGTATGCCACAATGAACCCCACTACTACATAGAATTAGAATGTGCTAATAAAAAGAAAATAAAAACAAATGAATAATGAGTGAATAAAGAATGAGTGAATAAATAAATATGGGTAGAAACTGTATATATGGGGAAGTGTAAATAAAGAATTAAGTTCTTGCTGGTTGAAAGAACTCAACTGATTACAGATATGACCACCACAATAATCATTTGGGGAGTTCTTCGAACTTTTTATGGTGATATAGTTTTAAATTACATGTTTCTAAATAACTAGTGTTGCTCTGCTTTCTTTTTCATTTATCCTTTAAGAGAGCTGGAAGTGATTTAATTAAAACTCTTTGGGGGAAGTCCAGTATGCTCATCAGAAACTACTAATCAAAAATTCATCTGCCATTTTTTCATCTGTCATTTAGTTCCTTGATTAGTTAATTTCAATGATTGTTTAGGGAATCACTGATTATGTATTTACTGAGTACAGAAACCATCTGGTTAATGGTAACAAATTTTTTGTGCTTTTTGGAATACTCTTTTCCAGTATTTCAGACTTTGGCTTATCAATTTGTTGTAAAATATAACTTAGCCTCTATCCATCATATACCATATGCACTCTTTTAAGACCAAAACCCACCTAGTTCATAGAGTGACTGTCTTTATGCTAGGCTGGAAATCTCCTGTCATTTCTTATTTTCCACCCCACTTTTTACATTTGCCCTTATTCTACTTTACAGGGAGGGGCACATCTCTCTCTCACCTATCCCAAATTGAAATGAGCTCATTCGTTGCTTTAGGGTATCAAAGGGAGTTACAATAATGGCTTAGACAAAGCCTCATTCTCAAGGCACTCAGTGTGGCTGTCTTCCTCAGTCTTCCACATATTTCTGTTAAAGGAGAAACTTCATATTCGAAATGGTGTGATTTTGACCCATGTAAGGTTATAAATTCAGATATATTATAGATGTAACAGAAATGACAACAGTTATTCTTCCATGTGATCTCCTCTCTTCTATTTCTTTGGCCAAAAACATATCCGTCTTGAGGGATGATCCCGTGAGAACAAAATCAGAGAGCACCAGAAAGAAAGAACAAAGGCAGCAAGTCTTACTTAATTCTTGGAAATTCTCCATTGTTTTGTGCGTTTGTCTATTTACTTATCTTAGAATAAAACATCAACAGTTGGATGACTGTCATGGGGATACATATGTTTATTTAAAAAAGAGTGAAGTCACTTTTTTATGATTTGACTGACAATGAGAGGGCTTAATTAGATTACATAGTAGATATTTACTATAAATTGGTCAAGACAAGTATCAAATTGTAAATCCAAGACTCTGTTAAAAAGTATATGATAAAGTAAAAGCATTTTATAAAAAAATTGCATTGTTAAGATATATATAAATGAATAGTGATTTTCTGAATCCTTTCTGAGTTTATCGAGTAAAGCAAGTAAGTACCTCTAAGTGGAGGAGTAACTATCACTATTAATAGTAATTTGACAAATCTTGGTAAAATCTTTTTGGGATATTTCCCAGAAAATGAGAAAATGAAGAACTGTAATGACTAGGTAACAAGTGAATTGGTAAATCAGATTGTTTCCAATTTCAACAAAATTTACTAGTTGAGATTTTACTAGTACTAGTTGATATACTTTAATATTATTGATTAGATCATGTTATGTGATTTTTGCATATAGCTCAGAGGGAGTTAAAAAAATTGAGTGACAGTAGTATGGCAAAACTTTCATTTCCAGCTGTGCATTTACTTGAGCTTAGCTACTTAGCACTGAAAGTTTTGAAAACACAAAGTTGTAGAATTAATGCTAAACTCTATATTCTTCTAGCAATAAGTAATATTGAATACATGAACCAAACTTTTTTAAAAAGCTGACTTATAGTGAAATTTTATTTCTTTGTTAAAGAATGTTTTTAAAAATTTGGAATTGTTTTGATCAATTGTGTAATCATGTGTGTAATAACTCAATCCAGAAAAGAATTTTAATCCTTATAGTTTTATGGTAATGGGAAGTTTAAAATATTTTAACTTCAATTTATCAGTGCACAAAACTTGTTGCATTTAGATAAACTTCTTATAAAATATAAATTCACTATGAAAATCAAACAGTGTAAGTTTGCAACTCTTAAAGAAAACAGATTCATGTAGTTTTTTGGTTGTTTTAGTTAGTTTGTTTGTTTGTTTTCATTTTTTGCAGTACCAAAGATTGAACCCAGAGCCTCATGCTTGCTAGGGAGGTTCTTTACCACTGAGTTATATTCCCAGTCCTCATGTAGGATTTTTTTGTTTTGTTTTGTTTTTCTTTTTTTGGTACTGGGGATTGAACCCAGAGGTGCTTTACCACTGACCTACATCCCTGGTCCTTTTATTTTGAGATTGAGTCTCACTAAATTTCTTAGGTCCTCACTAAGTTGCTGAGGCTGGCCTGGAAGTTGCAATCCTCCTGTCTCAGCCTCCCAAGTCACTGGGATTACAGGCATGTGCCATTGTGCCCAACTCATGTAGTTTTTAAAATGAGTGATGGTAGCAATCAAATTGTTATTTCAATTCTACAAAAATATTTAAAGGAGTGAGGTACCCATTTTGATTAAACATGACAGTAGGTATAATAGCCCTGGAAATTTCAGCTTTACAGTCACTTAAAGTTATGATGAAAATATTTTATTATTTAAAAATACAGATGGTATTATTTTTTCAAAATTATATAAGGTACTTCATGAGAAAAATGTTGGAGGGTGACTGCCTCTTTCCTGAATATATGTGTATCTGTCATGGTCATCTTTATATGAGACAAAATTGCCTTAAGTAAAATTTTAACTATAATTCTAATGAGACTGCTCTAGTGTATCAATGAGTTGGAGATGATCTAAAATCTTGCCTCAATCCCTCATTAACAACATGATTCAAGGGTAATTAATCTTTCTGTCTTGCTTCCTACTTCAAAGAGAAACTGGAGGTTATTAATGAGAGGTTCCCTCATCTTCCTGCCCCTGCCTGTGACCTGCTTGACTACATCAGCATTCCTTCTTGTGTAAGACTGATTCCTCCTCCTGTGCTCTTAATTTCATCACCTCTTGTCTTTCTTAGAACTGTGTTCCATAAATTCCCCCACCTTACCTTCAATCATTGCAACTCTGTTGTTTTTTCACATTCAGTATTTTGAAAATGCAAGTCCCTCTCATTAAAATTGGAGGAACATTCTGTAGAGAAAAGAGGAATTCTCATAATTGCTGCAGGGAGTGTAAATTGGTGTTTCCTTTCTGTAGAGAAAGCTAGTGATAGGAGTCAAGGACTTTAGAAATGGATGTATGGTCCTCATTTTCCCATCATGAGCACAGCCTTTACTGTCTGCATTCCTACCAGCATTCTAGCCTTCTGAGCTACCACCAGAATCATCTACTAAGCTTCAGTTATTGCATTGGTAAGCTTTCCCTTTGATAGTCTTTAAACTTTTTAAAAATTACTCCCACAAACCAGTTCTAAAGGCTCCTAAACAACATGGTCAAGTACAGTCACAGCAGAGACCCCGCTTTTGCTACTAATATTTCATCAGGGTGAAAAAATAACTGAGAAAAGCAACTTAAAGGATGAAAGATTTATTTTTGCTCATAGTTTTGGAAGTTTCAGTCCATGGTCATTTGACTCCTTTGTTTCTGGCCCTGTGATGAGGTAAAATATCATAGCAGGCAGCATGTGGTAGAGCAAAGCTGCTCATGTTATGGTGGCCAGGAAGCAGACAGAAGAAGGAGTGGGGAAGGGATATGAAAGAGTAGAGACCCCCTTATAAAAAGAAAAAGGTAGAGACCCTCTGATATAAAACAAATATATCTAGTTAAGATTGACCAAACCAAAGTGGGTGTGAATAAGATCTTTGAGTTGTGCTGACTGTGGTAAATACACAGACAGAAATATCTGAGATAAAATAATGTGGCCATGAGTTAAAGACATTGTGAACATTTCTGCGAAGCAACTCATACCTCCAGAGGCCCTAGAAGCTGCTGATTTCAGATATGGATAGTCTAGCTCTCCCACCTAACTGCCCTGCTAACCTGCTAGATGCAGCCTAAATTAGATAAATTGAAGTTTGCTGTTTGCATTCCTTGAAAAAAGACCCCTATTGTAAGCCTGCCAAGATTTTTGTGGTTTTTACTTTAAAAACCAGTTTGCTGAAGTCGCTGGCTACTACTGCTCCCCCTTACTTGGAGTGGTAGTCCTGATGCATCAGCTTGCTTCTTCTCTTTCCCCAAAATAAAATTTTTCCTACTCTAGTCTGTGGTAGTCTCACTACACGTTGATAACCGGACCCCATAACAGGGGTTGAGATAAAATACACCCTTCCATGTCACACCCCCAGTGACCAACTTCCTCCAAGTAGGTCCCACCTCCTAAAGATTGTACCACTTCCCAATAACACCACAGTCAAGTGATGAAGCCTTTCACACATGGCCTTCGGGGGACATTTCAGATCCAAAAAATAACACATATGATCCAGTGATTCCATTTATTTATTATTATCTAACAATTCTGGATATATATCCAAAACATTGAAAGCAGACATTCAAACATATTTGTACACCTTTACTTGTAGCAATATTATTCACAAAAACCAAAAAAAGAAGCAATCCAAGTGTCCATCAACAAATGAAAGGATAAACAAAATCTGGAAAATAAACACAATGTAATATTATTCAGCCATACAAGTGAATGAAACTCCAATACCCACTACAATATGGATAAACCTCAAAAGAATTGTGCTAAGTGAAATAAATCTGACACCAAAAGGACAAATATTGTATTGTTACACTTATATGAGTCACATAGAATAGGCAAATGCATAGAAAAAAAAAGTGGAATAGTGGTTACCAGGGGTTAAGAAAAAAGGGAAATGAGGAGTTACTGTTTAATGAGTACAGTTTTATGTTTGTGATAGTGAGAAGTACTAGAAAAAATAGTGGTGAGAGTCGCACCACATTATGAATGTATGTACTTCATGACTCTAAGTCATATACTTTAAAGGGACTAAAATGGTATTTTTTTGGTGTACATTTTACCACAATAAAAAATAATCTCTATACAAATCTCCACAGAGAACTGACTGTTAAACAAAGACTATGTTTCAGGCTGATGGTCTAAAGGCATCTTTTGAAGTAACTGTACTGGCAATTGCTATTCATGGCTTGACATTGGTTAAAGAGTACAAACTACTGATTCCTAGAAGACTGATGGTGATCTTAGAATCAGATATAAAGAGAACTGCTCATCTACCCAGTAGGAAACTTCTACTAAAAGCCTCTCTTAAACAAAGCCCTCATTTTCAACAGGGAGAAAAATTTCTCAAAGACTCCCTAGGTAGAGAAAGGCCAAAACATGAGAGGCTATAAGTAAAGCCTCAGGAACACCAGGCTGTGGCCCAGACTACAGGATCAGAATTCCAGCTGAGGAACTGGATCCAGGACTTTTGTTAATACAAAGTGGTTCTTTAGATGTTATTTCTAGCAATAAATTATTTTAATGAGACACTTTTGCAGAATTCTAAAATATAATAGATAACTGAAGAATTGCTTCATGGATGGGCACCTTTGCATCCTATCCCCCACTTCTTCCTTCTCTTACTACCCTGCACTTGGGCCTGGGAGGATGCTCTGAGAAACAATCTATTAACTAATGACTAGCATGCATTTAAATGTTTTTTGAATCTCTCTTACTGACATTTTCTTCAGTAAAAATATAGTTTGTTAGTACAAGGTATTCAACCAAGCATTTGTAGAGTAGTTAATTGATAAAGATCATTTTACATTTTTATTATTTTAATAATAATTTTCATTAAAGTCTAAATAGAGTTTTTCAATGGAGTCATGGGTTCTGGGGCACTTTTGAAGATATCTCCATGTTGCCAGATATGCCTCATTGTTATCTCATGTTTGACAGAATTCTGGATGATGGACAGAAGACCTAGATTCTGGCCCTGAGCTTAAGATTCACCAGCCGTATATATTGAGCAAGCTACTGGACCTCAATTTCTCCATCTCTAACATTCTCAGATTAGATACCTCTAGTCTCTTCTAACTCTCATACCCCATGATAATACTTTTTTTTTTCCCTAGTTCTCCAGAAGTTATTAGCTGGAGGTTGTGAGTGTGGTCATCCACAGCACTTTGTGCCACAGATATACCAATGATGATGATGAGAAAATCTGGTTAAATCATAGGAAAGATCAATAAACTATTTATTCAGGTAGTTAGAACAGGAACTTACATAAAGAAATACCACTGCTCTTATTTGAATAGTATTCAGAATTACAAGCTCAAATATGACTAGGATTCATATTTTCAGGAGGAAAAAAGTACAAAATAAAAATATCCTGAGAGTGAGATAGAAAAGATGACTGAATAGAGGTACACAATATTTACCTTTTCCTCCACAAAGAGCCAAAGCAACAGGTGTTCCCTGCATATTGAGGTGAGTGTCCATGGGAGAACACTGAATTTCAAAAGTATGGAAAGAGACATCTGGTAAAAACCCAGAGACCTGGGGCAGCAGCATAGCAAGAAAACCAAAATATCTCATACTGATCACTCAGGCCTCATAGCTGGGGAAGGAGGTGTTCCCTCTAAAGAGGTAAAGGTGAAAGAGAGAGTCCCAGCAAACTCTTATCGGCATAGACACTGACAAACCCAGCAACTGGAAAGTCTCATGGACCTTACAAGCTTACAGTTTAGATAGATACTCCTGCATTCTGCTGGTTGAATGCCATCTCTCTCTGTCCTACAAGTATTTCAGCAAGAGAAATTTTTCTCTGCTCCAGGAGCAACCCAGCCTGCTGATCCCTGGTGGGCACTACAGCTGAAGGTATCTGGAGGAGAAAAGATCCCTGGCCATTGCCCCATCCTGAAGTATGCCTAGCTTGGGTGGGGAAGGTCTAGGGTCTCACAACTGGGAAAGTACACCCTTAGTAACATCAGAGAGGAATAACAATTTTTCCTGCCTCAGACATATGCTGGTCCCCTGTATTGGTTTTGCCTTCACCTTGTATGATCACACTGCTGATAAGACTGTATAAATGCCACAGAGAGGTGCTGTGATTCCTGCCCCTGCCTCTCTGGGAAGTACCTCGACGCACACCAAGGTCTAATCAGAGGACAAACACGTCCAGGCCCCTCCCCACTACTGGAGCAGCCAACACCAGAGACTCACTTAAGGAACACAGTCAATATCAAACTGCCTAAGGAAACTCCCTTCACCAAATAGGAACCACCACTCCCCTTGTATGCATAACCACACAGGGTGCTATCCACACGTTCTGCTATCTTCAGCCCACCTGCCTGAAATGCTAGAGTGTCAAACTCTTGCTTGACCCATGGAGATACCAGTCTCTCCAACTCTGATACATTGTGTGCTGTGCCTAAACTACTAATCACAGCCAAAGAAACCACAGGGAGCTTACACTGTACTATGGTACTCAGCTAGAAATAACATTGTGTAACAGATGCCTCAGGACACATCTTTAGAAGAAAGTTACTCACTGTGAAGGTCACCACATAAAAGTGGTAAAGGCAGGGCATGGTGGCACATGCCTGTAATCCCAGTGGTTTGGGGGGCTGAGGCCAGGAGAATTGAGAGTTCAAAGCCAGCCTCAGCAACTTAGCAAGGCCCTAAGGAACTCAGTGAGACCCTGTCTCTAAATAAAATGCAAAAAATGGCTGGGGAGGTGGCTCAGTGGTCAAGTACCCCTGACTTCAATCCCCAGTACGAAAAAGAAAAAAAAAATTGCAAAAGCATGCATTTAACCAGATGTGCAAATCTTAACATAGTTAACACAAAAAATGCGAAAAAAAAAAAAGGTGAGATAATACTTTCTAAAGTCAATAACCCTCTAGTAACAGATTCTAAAGATACAAAAGTGGATAAATACCTAATTAAGAATTCAAAAGAACAAATTTTTTCAAAAGCTCAATGAGATCCAAGAGAATACAGATAAACAGTTAAATGAAATTAGGATGACAATGCAGTACATGAATAAGAAATTCAATAAGAAATTTTGAAAATAACCAATCAGAAATCTTGAAAATGAAGAGCTCTATAAATAGGGCAAAATTTCAGCTAAAAGTCTCAGCTAAAGACTAGATCAAGTAGAAAAATGAATATCAGTGCTTACAGATAGGTCCTTGGAAATTTCACATTCAGACGGAAATTAAACAAACAAAAATAATAAAGAGAGCATACAAGATCATTGGGATATCATTAAAAAAATCAAACATCAACATAATCAGCATACCCAAAGGAGAAGAAATAAAGGTAAAGGGGATAGAAAACCTATTCAATGAAATAACAGCAGAAAACTTCCCTAATCTTGGGAAAGACATGGCCATTCAGGTATACATCCAGGTATAGGAGGCCTATTCAATCCCAATTAGACACGACCAGAAAATATCCTTAAAACATCCTATTAATCAAACTGTTAAAAGTACAAGACAAAACAAGAATATTAAAATCTTCAGGAGAAAAGCATCAAGTCATATTTAAGGGCACCCCCATAGACTAACACCAGGTTTCTCAGCAGAAACCCAAGAGGCCGGAAGGACATGAAATGATACATTTCAAATCCTGAAAGAAACTACCTGCTGATAGAGATTATTATACCCATCAAATCTGCCCTTCAGAAACAAAAGAGAAACAAATATCTCCCAAGATAAGCAAATGCTAAGAGAATTCATGACTACCAAACCAACTTTACAAAAGATACTTGAGGCTTACATTCAGAGATGGAAGAAAGATAACTATCATCATGATAGTATGTGAAAATATAAATCCCACTAGAAGAGTAGATACAATAGTGAAAAATAGAAAATAATTGAACATTATCAATATAGCAAAACATCAATTCACAAAGACAAACAATTGAAGAGAAAGTGAATGATCAATGTCCAAGACAACTAAAAGAAAATCAACAAAATTACAGGTCAAAATCCAGACCTTTTATTAATAACTTTGAATGTATATAGTCCTAATTTCCCAGTTAAAAGATACAGACTGACTGAATGGATAGAAAGACAAGATCCAATAATATGCTGCCTGCAAGAAACTTACCTCACCAGTAAAGACACAAACAGACTAAAAGTGAAAGAATATAAAATGATATTCCATGAAAATACAATCTTAAAACAAGCAGGAGTAGCTACACTATACTTACATCTGACAAAGTAGACTTTAAGACAAAACAGTAAGAAAGGACAGAAAAGAACACTATATAATGATCAAGGGATCAATTCATCAAGAAATAATTATTACAAATCTATAGGCACCTAATGGAGCACCCAATTTTTATAAATGAAAACCACTGTTAGACCTAAAGGCAGAGATAGACCCCAATACGATCATGGTTGGGGATCTCAGTATTCTATTCTCATCAATCCAAATAAAAAAATCAATAAAGAAACATCAAATTAAACTATACTATAGATCAAATGGACTTAGTAGATAGTTACAGAACAGCTGCAGAATACATCTTCTCATCAACACATGGTACTTCCTCTGGAATAGACCAATAATAATCCATAAAACAAGTCTTAACAATTTCCAAAAAGTGACAATTTAATTCTATCTATCATGCTTCTTTTCATATCACAATAGAATGAAACTAGAAATCAGCAGCAAGAGAAACTTTAGAAATTATTCAGATAAATAAAGACTGAACAACACACCTTGGAATAAATAGGGAGTCATTGAGGAAGTTAGAAGGTAAAATTTAAAATTCCTTGAAGCAACTGAAAATGGAAATACAACATACTGAACTTATGTGATACAGAAAAAAAGCAGAACTACAAGGGAAATCTATAGTGATAAGTTGCCTATATCTAGAAAAACAGAAAGATTTAAAGTAAACAACCTAATGATGCATCTCAATGCTTTAGAAAAGCAAAAAGGAACCATATCCAAAATCAGTAGAAGGAAAAGAACAATAAAGGCCAGAGCAAAAATAAATGGTCCACCTGCCTCCAGTTACCTCCCACTTAGTCTGTTCCCACTAGGATGGACTAATAGGTTATAACTGTCATAATCCAATAATTTTATGTCTGAATATTCCTGCATTAACACAGGAGCTTTTGGCAGACACCTCGTATCCAAATTACAACAGATGTGAAGTATCCCTCAAAGACTCATAAAGGCTTGATCCCCAGTGCAATATAATCAAGGAGAAAGTCAAATTATCTGTTTCCAGATTATATGATTCTATACATAGAAAAATCTAAAAATTCCATCAAAAGACTCTTAGAACTGATAAATGAATTCAGCAAAGCAGCAATACAAAAGACCAATAGCTTTTCTACTCTCCAGTAATGAAGTTGGTATGAAAGAAATCACATTCACAACAACCATACACATAAAATTAAAGACCTAGAAAAAACTTTAAACAAGAAAGTGAAAGACCTATATAATGAAAATTACAAAACACAGAAGAAATTGATGAAGACATTGGAAAGTGGAAAGACCTCCCATGTTCATGGATTAGAAGAGTTAACATCATTAAAATGTTCACATTATCCAATGTCATATACAGATTCGATGCAATCCCCATCAAAATATTTTCACAGAACTAGAAAAATATTCTAAAAATCATATGGAATCATAAAGACCCCCAATACTCAAAGCAATTTGAGGGAAAAAAAAAGAGCTAGAGCCAACCTAATTTGTTACTTAGACACAGTAACAAAAACAACGTGGTATAGGCATTAAACATCCACACAGACTAATGGAACAGAATGGAGAACCAACACTTCAACAGGCAGCTGATTCTTGACAAGGGTGCCAAAAACATACTTTGGAAAAAGACAGCCTTTTTGAAAAATGGTCCTGAAGAAAACTGGATATCAGAATGCAGAAGACTGAAGGATGACCTCTATCTTTCACCTTATAAAAAACCAATCTAAAATGAATCAAAGACTAAAGGGAAGACCTGAAACTCTGAAGCTGTTAGAGGAAAACATAGGGCAAATACTTCAAGATATTGATATAGGCAATGATTTTCTGGATCAAACTCCAAAGCACAGGAAACAAAATCCAAAATTAACAAATGGGATTAAATTAAACTGAAAAAGCTTCTGCACAGCAGAGGAAACAATCAATAGAACAAGGAGACAATCTACAGAATGGGATAAAATATTTGACAGTTATTTGGCAGAGGATTAATATTTAAAATACATTTTAAAATGAAAAAAGTCTTTATAAAAACCCAAGTAATCCAATTTAAAAATGGGCAAATGATCTGAAGAAGAAATACAAATGGTCAACAGACAAATGAAAATATGTTCAATATTATTATCCATCAGGGATATGCAAATCAAAGTTACAATGAAATACCATCTTATCCTAACTAGAATGGTTATTGCCAAATTAAAAAAAAATGAAAAATGCTGGCAAGGATATGGAAAAAAGTAACCCTTATACATTGTTGGTGGGAATATAAGTTAGTATAGCCACTATGGAAAATTAGTACAGCACCACAAAAAAAAAAAAAAAGAAAAAAAGCTAAATATTGAAGTATATATGATCCAGCTATACCTACCACTCCTGGCTATATATCCAAAGGATGAAGTCAGCATGCAATAATGTCAGCATGCAAAAGAAATACCCACATGTACATGTTTATTGCCACACTATTTACAATATCTAAGATATGGTATCAGCTTAGGTGCCCATTAACAGATGAATGGATAAAGAAAATATGGAATATAGACAAAATGGAATATTATTCAGCCATAAAGAATAATGTAATTTTGTCATTTGAATCATGTAAAGTGAAATAAGCCAGACTCAGAGACTCAGACACAAGTATCATATGTTCTCTCTTACATGTGGAAATAAAAACAACAACCAAAAAAAAAAAAAAAAACTGAAAGTAGAAGATAGATTAATTACCAGGGACAGGGAAGGGTAGAGGGGAGGGGGAAAGATAGAAGTGTGGTTAGACATGATCAATGCATCAGGTATACATGTATGGAAATAACAAAGAATCATATTAATTTGTTCAATTAATATGTGTTAATACTTGTAATTCTAAAAATGATAGAACATTAAAACATAAAAAATGTTGTAAGATCCATTGGTAGACCTTATCAAAGACAGAGATGACTCTATTAGCCTGGAACAAGCTGGTCAGCAAAAATTAATTTTCTACATATTGGGAGATTATTCCTTCATGTGCAAAAGTATTTTAAACTTTTATCTTTTTTCTGGATGATTTTCTAAAATACTCTTAGACATTTCACTGCCTTTTAAAGCAAAGTGAGTTAAGTATGATTTAATAATTTATTGATGGCTAGCAGCTATCTTTTGGGGAAAATAAATATACCCTTCATTATAATGCAGTATTCATCAACATGGTTGAGTTATGTAAGGAAGTTTATCCCTACACTACTATACTTTTTGTTGTTGTTGTTGTTCTGGGGATTCAATCCAGGAGAGCTTTATCACTGAGACACATTCCTAGCCCTTTTTGTTTTTTAGTTTGAGACAAGATCTCATTAAGTTGCTTAGAGCCTCACTAAATTGCTAAGGCTGGCCTTGAACTTGAGATCCTCCGGCCTCAGCCTCTTGAGTCACTGGGATTACAGGCATGCGCCACCATGCCCAGCTCTGCTTTACTTTCTAGTTTTTTAGTTTTCCTCTGTTTTCATTTTATTTATTTATTTATTTATATGTGGCTCTTCGTTGGCAGGCTGTTAGCTTATCAATTGTTTCTGTCAGTGCACTTGAAATCAGCAGTTCTACATTTCTTGCCAGTTTTTAGCATCTTTTCTTTGTTGTAGGGTGGTAGGGATTGTGGTAGTAGGGTATTTTTGTGATCTTTTTAAAAAATACTTTTGTTTTTCAATTATGTTATGAAAGTATGAGATTGTTGAATAACTAATCCCCAGAAAAATAATGTGTAACTGTGATTCCATGATATTTCTATTCTTTATCCCCAAATAAGTGATAAAAGTAACCAGCTGTGAATCATACCTTGTATATATTATATGTACTATATTATATCTCTATCTTTGTGTAAAGTGGGGAGTAAACAACTTGAAGTAGCTCTTAGAGAAGCTGAAGAAAAACAAAACTTCACCAGTGGAATAATTTTCTATCCTCTTCCAGTTTCCAGCAATCTCCAGACAACTTTTTAAAATTTTTTTTTTATTTTATTAAAATCTTTTTTATTTTTACAGACTGCATTTTGATTCATTGTACACAAATGGGCTACGACGTTTTTCCTATGGTTGTACACAGTGTAGATTCACACCATTCATTTAGTTATACATATACATGGAGTAATGCTGTCTATTTCATTCTATTGTCTTTCTGTCCTCCACCCCCTTCCACCCCATTTTTCTCTATACCATCCAAAGTTCCTTCATTCTTCTCTTCCCCCCACCATCCCTCCTTGTTATATATTGTCATGCATTTATCAGAGAACACATTTGGTCTTTGGTTTTTTGGACTTGGCCTATTTCACTTAGCATGATATTCTCCAATTTCATCCATTTACCTGCAAATGCCATAATTTTATTCTTCTTTGTGGTCGAGTAATATTCCATTGTGTATATATACCACAGTTTCTTTATCCATTTGTCAACTGAAGGGCATCTAGGTTGGTTCCACAACCTAGCTATTGTGAATTGAGCTGCTATGAACATTGATGTGGCTGCATCACTGTAGTATGCTGATTTTAAGTCCTTTGGGTATAAACCAAGGAGTACCATTTGACCCAGCTATCCCACTCCTAGGTTTATATCCGGACAACTTTTTAAGGGCAATTTCAAATCCTCAGGAAGAGGCATAAGCTGTCTTTCCTAACAGAGATAACTACATTGGATGAAACTGCAAGGAGATGCGATATGCTAAGGCAGACAAAAACCTCAGTCAGAGGCTGATTAGAAACTATGTTTTCTCTAATTTTTTATATAAATAATATAGCTATAGTGGAGACAAAATGTCAGTCGAACCCAGGCCTGACTCCAAAGCTTGAGTGTTTTCTACAGACGACTGACCTTCATAGAACACATGCCATCCTATGTAAGTCATGGTTCCCCTCCAGGAGCCCAGTGCTGAATGAGCCACTAGACACACATACTTTTTCCTCTGAGAGACAGAGAAATGTGGACAAGGCTCTTTTGCAGTAATTCTGTCGATAAGGGTCAATACATAGCAACATCAATGTGGGTGACCTAAACCTAGGGGCAAAGATGACCAACCCACTTGGCTTACAGCTTGGGCCAAAAAACAAAAGCAAGCAAGCAAACAAAAACAAGCCCTGTTTTATGGTTTCTGTTGATGAGCTGAAAAGCAATGATTTCACTGTGCATCTGTTTTGCATGGATCTCTGTTTTCCCTCATTCAGTTGTTCACATGGAGAAGGTGGGTTAACATGAAGTCATAAGAAACTCACTGACAGTGAATTTTGAGAGGCTTACTTCCAGATAATTTACCATCAAATTAACACAGAGCAGTTAATCACTTTTAATGTCTCTTTTCATACATCTATTTCCATCAAAACCGTCCTTTCTGTTTAACTGCTCTGACCCAAGTATTTAGAATGAATATTGCTGCTATCACAAATTCCCTTGAGGGAGAATATATAATGGGGACTCCCACATTAAAAATGGCATGGTGAAATAAGGGAAAATATGTAAGTAAATATACTACAATGTTCTTCATTTCACATGGGAAAATCCCTCAGTTTGAATACAGGGTATCAGGACACCAAAGAATAATTTTTCCTGTAACTCTGTATCAAAATATCCAGCACTATTTGTTTACATGATCATATGAATGAAACAACCCATACTTTGTCAAGCTTTCTGGTTGTACAGCTTTGTGGGTAAGTACAACATTCTGGTAAACACACACCATTTCTCTATACTCTCACACAAAACACATCCAGCCTCAGATGTGTTAGGCTTCTCCCACATTCGTCAATTCTCTGACACCTTCTGAGTGTCCTACAACTCAACTCTGACACTGTCTACCTGGAATTAGTATCAGATGTCAGAAGTACAAGCTCAGTCCCACAAGACTGCCCCCCCTTCAGACGTCAATCACAAGTCTGGGCTTCTCATACTTCTGACTGACTGGCTATAAATCAGGAATTCCTACAACCCCTTCTTCAGCTTCAATAATTTGATAGAATTATTCTAGAACTCAGGGAAACACTACTTATGTTAACCAATTTATTACATGGGATATAACTCAGGAACAGCTAGATGGAAAGTGCATAGAACAAGGTATGGAGTGAAGGGTGTGTGTAGTTACCACGTCCTTTCTGGGTAAGCAACCCTCCCAATATCCTGATGTGTTCACCAATCCAGGAGTTCATTAAAACTCATCATTGAAGAGTTTTTATAGAGCTAAATGTCCAACTCCACCTCCCCCCTTTCCAGAATCCAGGTAAAGGTACAAAAAATTCCAACCCTCTAGTCTCTTATTCTTTCCAGTTACTGTTCCCACCCTATGACCAACTAGGGATCCCATCCTAAATCATCTCACCAGTATAAATTCAGGTGGGATCAAAATAGGCTCATTATGAATACAAATATCACTCAGGAAGTTCCAAGTGTTTTAGGAGTTCAATGTCAGGAACTGGGGACAAAATCCAAATATATTTTTTATACCACAACCATGTTGATCAGAAACTTAAATGCAGAATGTTATTTAGAAGATGCAGCTCAGGAAAACTTTAGATCAAGTGATACCCTGGTTAGAAGAGAGATGGTTGCTTTCTTCCAAAGTCATTAGCTTTTCCCATTCTATGTAAATTGATTCTTTTTGATCCAAACACGCTCCTATTTCTAATCATAATCATTTTTTCTTCTTTTCTTCATCTGACACAATTGGGTCAAGGTCTTGGACTTAGAAGACAGGCAATATTGAGTTAGGATGTCAACGCTACAACACATTAGTTGTATGATCTCAGGAAGTTCTGTAAATCTTTTGATCCTCAGTTTTCTTACCTACATATATTGGAGATTGAAGTAGTGTACCCAGGTGTATGCAAATAATTCACTTCTTGGTGAGTGGGAAGTCAGTAAGCATGACTAGAAGAAAAAATGGGAAAAGATTTATTATTCACAGAAAGTTAGGAGAGCACTGGAGTTATATGAAAAACCATGCTCTCCCAGAACAAAGGAAGTTTGGGGATTTAGGGTGTACATTTCAGAGCATGCTCAGGTCAGAATCATAATTCAAGAAAGAAAAGATAGTACATAAACTCCTAACCACTCCTGTTTCAGTTTTCACTGCTGTAACCAAAATACCTGAGAAAAACAAATTTAAGGAGAAAAAATTTATTTGGGACTCCTGGTTCCAGGGATTTCGGTCCATAGATGGCTGATTCCATTCCTTGGGACCCATGGTGAGGCAGAACATCATGGTGGAAGAGCGTGGTAGAAGAAAACAGCTCAGGGTACGGTTATCAGGGAGCAGAGAAAGAGAGCACTGCTCAACAAGGACAAAATATATAATCCAAAGGCATGCCCCCAGGCACCCACTGCCTTCAGCTACTCCCTTCCTTCCTGTGGTTACCAGCCAGTTAATCCATATTAGGGATTAATTCACTGATTAGGTTAAGGCTCTCAGAACTAGATCATTTCACCTCTAAATTTTTCACTTTGTCTTACACATGAGCTCTTGGGGACATCTAATCATATCTAAGCCATAACATCTCCTATTTAATATAGTACTAGAAATTCTAGCCAGAGCAATTAGATAAGAGATGGAAATAAAGGGGAAAAATTAGAAAAGAAAGAAGTCAAATTATCAGTGTCTGCAGATGACATGATCCTATACTTAGAAAATTCAAAAACCTCCACCAAATACTGCTAGTGCTAATAAACAAATTCAGCAAATTACCAAGAAAACCAAGTTCATCAGTCTTTTCAGTCAAACCAGAAAAACTCAGTTTTAAGCCCCCTCACTTCCTGTCACCTTCTTACAATGACTGCCTATCTTTCTAAAATCTGCACCCCGTTCCTTTACTTCCTCAGTAGTTGTATATGAGCCAAAGGGACTCAACCCTGGAAGACTTTCCAACCACAAGGAAACAAATGGAGGTGAGGACAACCAAAAGGTATATTTCTTTAAATAACAAAATAGGAGACAGTGAAATCAGCTCCAACCAATAAGTGGTGGTCAGATACCCTCTTTTCTTATTAGTTGTTCATGCCAAAGATTGTGCTATCAGCCCCAACCAAATGGGCAATGACCCAGTACCCTTGCATCAGGGATAAAAGCTGAGCAGATTACCTGCCCTAGCACCTGCTTTAGGTTTTGATTGCTGTGTGCCCTTCTTCATGGAAGTAAGTTCTTGCCCTACCAACTGAACTAATTCATCTTTGAGTGTTTATTTTGACTCCTGGGGTGCCCAGGACCCCCAATATTTCCAACAGTAGCAGGTTACAAAATAAACATACAAAAATCAATAGCTTTCCTATATACCAACAATGAATTTGTTGAGAAAGAAATCAGGAAAACAATCCCATTTGCAATCATCTCAAAAAAAAAAAAAAAAAAAAAAAACCTAGGAATAAATCTAACCAAGGAGGTGAAAGACCTCTACAATGAAAACTACAGAACATTGAAGAAAGAAATCAAGAAGTTGGAAAGTCCTCCCATAATCATGGCTAGGCAGAATTAATATTGTTAAAATGGCCATACTACCAGAAGCAATATACAGATTCAGTGCAATCCCCATCAAAATGCCAAAGAAATTCTTCTTAGAACTAGAAAAAACAGTTCTGAAATTTATTTAGAAGAATAAAAGATCCAGAATAGCCAGAGCAATTCTAAGCCAAAAAAGCAATGGTGGAGGCATCATAATACCTGACTTCAAATTATACTACAGAGCTATAGTAAAAAACACTGCATGACAGTGGCATAAAAACTGATACATAGATCAATGACATAGAGACAAACCATATAGAGGCAATCATCTGATCTTTGACAAAGATGCCAAAAACATACATTGCAGAAAAGACCACCTTTTAAACCAATGGTGCTGGGACAACTTGTTATTCATATGCAGAAGAATGAAACTAGACCCTGTCTCTCACCTTGCACAAAAATCAACTCAAAATGGAATAAAGACCTAGGTACTAGACCAGAAATCATGCAATTCCTAGAAGAAAACAGAGTCAACACTCCAACATATAAATATAAGCACAGGTAACAACTTTCTCAATAGGACTACTAAATCTCAAGAAATGATGCCAAGAGTTAATAACTGGGATGGCATCAAATTAAAAAACTTCGATACGGCAAAGAAAACAATTAAGAAACATGAAGAGAGAACCTACAGTGTGGGGGTCATGTCCCGTGTGGATGAGAAACGGGTTAACTGCCGGAGGATGATATTGGCTGTAAATCAATCAACTACCAATAAACTTATCTAATCAATAAACAACAAGTGCCAATACTTCTTTTAAATAAGAGTGGGGGTGCGATGGGTCTGACCATACCAGCTCTGGCCTCTAACAGCAGGAAGTAGCCCAACTCTCTTTTATTTATAGACAGACAGGTAAAGGGGCCAGGAATGGGAGGCGCTTCTTCTGTGATGAACAGGATGGGGTGAAGCTGGGGGAGCCATTTTCTCAGGGAAACTAGACAGGGACCCACTCTCACACAGCTCCACATACTTCCATGGCTGCTACTTCCTGGAAGCCAGGCCTCTGTGTCCTGGTGCTCAACCTCATCTGATTCTGTTAGATAAGGATAACTTCCCACACTACGGAATGGGAGAAAATCTTTGCTACCTACTCTCCTGACAGAGGACTAACATCCAGAAAATATAAAGAATTAAAAAAACTTAACACCAAAAAAAAAAAAAAAAAAAAACCAATTAACAAATGGGAAAATGAACTAAACAGATACTTCTCAAATGAAGAAATACAAATGGCAATATATGAATGACAATGTTCAACATCATTAGCAATTAGGGAAATGCAATTCAAAACTACACTGAGATTTCATCTCCCTCCAGTCAGAATAGCATCCATCAAGAAAACAAACAATAATAAATACTGGAGAGGATGTGAAGAAAAAGGAACACTGTTACACTGTTGGTGGGATTATAAATTAGTACAAACACTATGAAAATCAGTATGGAGGTTCCTAGAAGACTAGAAATGGAACCAACATATGACCCAGTTATACCACTCCTCAGTATTTATCCTAAAAAATTAAAGTCATCACACTATAGCAATATATGCATACCCACGTTTACAGCAGCATAACTCACAATAGCCAAACTATGGAACCAGCCTAGATGTCCATCAATGGATGAATGGATAAAGAAAATGTGGCATATTTATGTATAATGGAGTTTTATTTAGCCATCAAGAATAAAATCATGTCATTTGCAGGAAAACTGATGGAGCTTGATAACATTATGCTAAGTGCAATAAGCCAAACTGAAAAGGTCAAGGATCATGTTTTCTCTCATACGTGGAAGCTAGAGAGAAAAAAGGAAAAGAAATATGGGGAGGTGGGATCTTATGAAAATTGAAGGGAGATCAGTAGCATAGAGGAAACAGATCAGGGGGAGAGAGATGGGGAAAGGGAAAATACTGGGGAATGATATTGACCACATGATATTGTTATGTGCATGCATGAATATGTAACAATGAATCCCACCATTATATATAACTACAATGCTCCAGTATAAAAATGTGGGGTAAAAGATGGTGATACATTTCTGGGCATGCTCAATTATAGAGCACATGGTAAAAGGTTAAAGGGACAAACAGGAACACTTAAAGGTGGCAGGCATGAACACTTCTTGGCATGCTCAGTTCAATACTGTAATGAGCTATGTTTTCTTAGGAACCTAAAAGAAAAACTTGGAGTGGCTCAGTGATCTTGAAGATCATGACTGGTTCTTCCTAAATTTATCCAAAAAGTGTTAAGCGCTTTCCCTAATGGTGCCTATCTCTTTTAGCAGCTAACGATAGATATTATTTACCTCACAATATTGTTATGATTAAATGATATGATGTATATAAAATACTCAGTATAAAATCTGATTTGCGATGGGGACACCACAATTTTAAATATTCTCATTTGTATTATAAACAAATATGGATAATTAACTTTTTCAATTAATCTATAGTGCTTATTGTGATGGGCTGACAGATCTGACTCCATAAGAATGTTATAGACCAGACTCTAAGGGAAATGACTAAACAGACTCCATTTTGCTCTGAGACTCCATGTTATGTAGGAAATAAGCTTCTCCCATGGGAACACCTTGCCTCTGTGCCCATCATCAGTTACTTGGTGTGACATGTTTAATAATATACAACGGCAACTCCTATGTAGTAAAGAATTGCTCTCTTTTGATTCCTATTGCTCCTAAACAATGTACCACGTGAACAGTGATTGTGTGGATGTTAGCGACCATTCTTTAGTTTGTACCTAGGTAAGGGTCATTTTGACCCACTTCCCCCTCTGTTGATGATCTCATGATGTTAATGTGTAATTTCAAATCACAGCAACAGACACTTATGATTAATGTATTTTTTGATATAAGAACCCCTACAACACTATGGTTGGGGCTGTTCTCCGAATAGCCATTTTTTGGGGCACTGTGTGAGACAGTCAGCTGGCCAGCCTAATAAAGACTCTCAAATTTGGACTTCTCAGTGGTGATCAGTCTGTTCTTAAGTTGCGCCCCATAACACTTAGAAGTGTCATTTCAGTTCTTTCAGATTAATTACTAAATTCTAGAAGCTGAGATAAGTATAATGAGCACTTGAAAAGGGCACTGCTGCATCACGATTTGTTGAATTTGCATTGTTACATCAAAACTCTTTGGGAGTTGGGGTAAGTGCTGAGGATTGAACCTGAGGCACCTTACCACCGAGGTACATCCCCAACCCTTTTTATCCTGTTTTAAGACAGGGTTTCACTAAGTTGCTTAGGGCCTTGATAAATTTCTGAGACTGACCTTGAACTTGCAAAATCCTCCTGCTTCAGCCTCCCAAGCCACTGGGATTACAGGCATGTGCCAACTTGTCCAGCTAAATCAAGACCCTTGAGACAGAGGGATCTCTGATATAAAAGTCTTTAGTGAGCTGGTACACATGCTAGCCAGAAAACAAAGGACCCGTCCTGGGACAAGTTTCCACAACTCCCAGCAGCAAAGCTAGGTAGCAGTTGAAAAATGCCCACCAGACCTAGTGTTAACAATATTTTTACAAAATATGGGGGAGGAAAGTACAAGGTGTTTACATTGAGTTTGCATTGGCAATAGATAAGAGAGGTAGGATAATGTAAAACAGGAAAAGATTTGGAACAGGATGTCAGCATTAAGGAGAAGTATCTGTTGCTTCTGGGTTGGTTGGGGTTAACAGTCTGGAAAGTTTATATGTAAACAAGGCATATAGCCCTGGTGGTTGACTGTGATGGGATTTAAGTCAAGTTTTCAACATACATTCAGGAATGAATAGTCTTGTTGGTATCCCCTGAAACTATTAACTGACTAACTTCCCTTATCTCTTACCTACTCCACCCTCTGGCCCTTGTAATTTTTTTCTTTCTCTCTCTATCTTCTCTCTCTCTTTTTTTTTTTAAGTGCTGGGGATCCTAGGGGCCCATGCAAACTAGACATGTGCTTCAATACTGAGCTACCCACCCAGATCCTGGCCCTTGTAATTAAATTTAGGACATTCCAGAATTTTTCTTTTATGTACATGTAGTGGTTTCTAATGTCAATCAGTAATACGGAGTTATAACAGGACAAGCTGCAAAGAACTTGAATTAATGATCCCTGTGTGAAAATTGTTAGAACCAAAACCAAGTTACTGTGTCAAGTCCTACCAACAACATCAAATTAAATAAATAAAGGCTGGGGGCTATGAAGAAAAGGAACTCCTGCTTATGCCTGATAACAAAATTATCACAAAACATTGCCAGGAACACAACCATGCACAAGAGCCACAGCAACCTTACACGGAAAATACTTCTTCAAGGATGTCTGCCCCCAGACTGCCTGTTTAATCTCAGACTGACATCACCTTTGTTTATTGATCCCTATAGCCAAGTATTATTGTTTTAAAATAACTTCTGTAAGCCAGGCACAATGGTGTGCACCTGTAATACCAGCAATTTGGAAGACTGAGGAAATAGGACCACAAGTTCGAGGCCAGCATAGACAATTTAGTAAAACGCTATCTCAAATATTTTAAAAATTAAAATAAGAAGGACTATGGATGTAGCTCAGTGATAAAGCACTGTTTGGTTCAAACCCTAGTACCAAAATAACTTTTGTAATCTCCATTTTGTCATTAAAAACATAGTTTACCATGGCGGGCATAGTCCCATTGCAATGCTACGCCTGAATATGCTTATTAATCTTTGGAGAATCTCTACTTCTAATTTAAGTTGAGACCTGCATATGTTAATTAGTGATGATGGTTTTCTTTGTCCTGAGTAAGTATCAGTCAATGCCCAGACGAATTGCTTCTGCAGATGAATTGCTCCCCATGTGTCATGGTGCTTCTAAAAAGAAAAAGAGGTGAAGATGTGTGCATTTTTAGCATACATCATGTTGAATGCTGTAACATGGTGCTCCCCAGGCCCATGGCAGGGCAAAGGGCTTGTTTTGTTTTAAGATGAGGTCAGAATTCAGAAAGCTTTGCAGTGTAGCTTCTTAACAATTCTAGGAAGAGTTATGCTTCCATGTACATATGGAAAAATCTTGACCTTTGGGGACCAACCCAGAGTAGGACTGCAGACCAGCCTCACAGAATAATTCACTCATAAAGAGCTGGAACGCGGCTGATGTTTAAGAAATCACACTGAATATTCTAGTTTCTGGTATAGTACAGAAGAAAAAGAAGCTGATGAATGGAGGAAACAGGATATTAAGGGTTTCGGGAGAGCAAGTTTGTTGGGTATGGTTAGTTACTAATAATCTCTAAAATTTAACTTGACTAAAACCTCTGGCTTGAAAAGCCCCAAGAGAGTAATGGAAGGACTCCAGTGAATTGTGATGATTGCTTACACTAGGCTGCTTCCTTCACTCTAGGACTCTATCACCACAGTATTTTAGTTCTGTGCATTCCTCTTTCCATTGATATTAATTCTATTGTCACATTTTCTCACCTGTATTTGGCCCTAGGTTCAGAATTCTCTGGAGATAATGTAATTATTTCTGTGCCCAGCAACTTATGTGCTCAATAAACGACTTAATGAATCCTCATAGTAGACAAAAAATATTTTAGTCTTCTAAAATTTTTCAACAATTAAAATCTCTCTCTCTCTCTCTCTCTCTCTCTCTCTCTCTCTCTCTCTCTCTCTTTCTCTCACTCACACACACACTCTCCCTCTCTTCCAACTTAATCCTTTCCATAGTCAAATTGGCAAAGCGGATGTCAAATTGGCAAAGCGGATGAAGATACCTCTCTAAAAATAAATGACATCCATCTGTGCATCTGTAAATTCCAATGGACTCCAAAGATGAAAATGGAATTTGGACCATGAGGTCAAAAGAATTACAGATGCAACTCTCAGTTACAAATGGTCCACATAGGAGACAATTTGGTGAATTCCTCACTCACACTGGGCAAGCTAAGCAAAAATCAAGTGATTCAAGACTAAAACAAAAGTAACTTATTTCTACCCTGGTAACATTGTTCCTGAATTCTTTGAATGAATAAATAAACAAATACAGGAAATAAAATTCAGTGGATATAAACTTCTCAGGTTTTTAACCTGGAGAGACAGTGTCAGTAATCATCACATTCTACTGGTGTCCTTCTGTTACTCTCTGAGTTGCAGGATGTAGGTTTTGGTCATACTAGGTTTTAGAGATTATGAGTCACTACCCATACCCAACAACCTTCCTCCCCTGAAACCGTTGTCTTTAGATACTCATTTAATTATTCAAGATTGCTCAAATACAAGGGCAGTCTGTTGAGTAGGTTTTTAAATAGTGATGAAAGAGGAATGCACAGTGAAGTCTCTGTCTCCAAGATACACAAATCTCTCCAGAGAGTAGAGCACTACTCCAGAGGCCAAAGAGAATACAGAACAAACTTATGTCTGAGTTAGTGCGCAGAGCCTTAAGAGATGTTATAATGAGCATGATAATGAACTAAAAATTTCAAGAATAAGTAATCCTAAAGCACACTTTTAAAACGAAGGACCATCCCCTATCAGTTTCTATTCAAGAAAAAGACACAGTCATTACAGTTTGATTCCAGAATATACACCCAATAATCAGCATCATCCCAAGAGGCCTAGAAAATGAAGAAAACCATTAAAGCTCTGGAAACAGAGCTTTGAAATGATTTCTCTGCTTGAAAGGATTTATGTAGTTCTTGCTGCTATGCCTCAAAAGCAAGTTTTTCATAATTTAAAAAGATTTAAAGAGGAGGCAAAAATCATTGAGATACTGGGAGTTTTCAAATAGAAGTTTTTGGGGGGATTTTGTTTGTTTGTTTAAAGTTAGATTTGCACTCATTCTGGAAATGAGAAAATCTAGTTAACAGTAAATAAATCTACAGAATTAAAAGTAGCATATTTAACTGAACCAAGATTTGCTTATTCACCAGTCTCCAAGTCTTGGGAAAGGGAGATGGCAACTTTTGAAACTCATAAAAGAAATTCAATGCTGAAAAGGTAAGTGTGAAAAGAAATAACCAAATGCATTTGGTCAAATTATCACTGATATCGTCATCAATGATTTTGAAATATACTCAGCTCCTATAATTAAGATGGTTTCAGCAGGGGCATTAGAAATATTTTTCTTGACATCTTGTGAGCAGAAGAATTTGGGTTTGGATGAACCATATGTTTAAGTGTTATCAAACAGCTCATGAGTTAGAAAAGTTTTCAAACTATTGATATAATCAAAATATTACCTCTAATCTATCCAGCATACCACTTTTTATCCTTCTCTCTATTTCAAATCCAAGTACAGTAAAGACAAACTTTCAATAATGGATGCGTCCCTTTGATTGATGGCCATAGGTCAGGACTCTGCAGCAATTCTGATGAATATATGTAACTTCTTAGTTTATCTCTATTGTTTCATCTTAAATTCTGCAAATGAGATGATGCAGATGAGCAGTGCTGCAGTTCCTTCTCATTTGCATTTTATTAGCTTTATGACAGTTTCCTTCTTGCATGATATTACCTAATTACATCCTTCAAAGAAGCACTAACATATCACTCTCCACTTTCAATTATTCACTCCAACGAAGGGAATCATGAAATATCCACCCCTTTACAGAAAATCCACCCAGCAATTGGATTGCTGTGGCAGGGAGATGGTGTAAAGTGGGACCACAATTCCTAACAGGAGGTCTGAAAGAGAAGTCTAGCTTTGGCCCTCTTCCCCTTCAAGTCAACTTTCTGGCTACATAATAGCACATGTCTCAGAACCATACATGCCCACATGACATTACCCAACTTTATTGCTCATGTGCTTCACTGAAGTTGTTCCAAAACCAACCTATTTCAAATAACTTTGGGTTATTTACAGAAAATATCCATGTATAAAGAATCATGTTTTTCCAATATTTCAGCAAAACATTGTAGTCTCTGAAAACCTCTGAAAGAAGAAAATTCAGACTGATTTTGAGCACTGTTGCAATTGATACGTAACTTCCTAAGGTATCTGCTGTACCTTTCAAATATGGATTGTCAGCTCCATGTAAAATAGCAAAACATGTCGCTTTGTGCCCAGTTTTTCTTCTTTGACTCTTTCATCTTGATGGCACCTTTCCTTTATTCTTTGGTACTTGACTCAGGAGTCTTATGATGCTAGACTTCCTTTTCATTCTATTTCATTTCTACCTTATTCAGTTAGTGTACCTTGTTTTTTGCAAGAAAGCATTCATGGTTAATTCTTCATCAAGTTGTCTAACTCTATTTAATTCTGTCTACCTACACTTTCTTTAAATATTGCTTTGTTGGGGGTGACAAGAGTATAGTTTGCTACACTAAGCCCTAGAGGTTGAGCAGAAGACATGGCTGTTATTTGGTGCTTGTATGACCCTGTTGATTTAACATCTTTAAAATCCAGTTTCCTTATTTGTAAATTGTGGCAAATAATGGTTGGTCTGTCTTCTCTACAGGGCTTCTGCAGGCCACAATGGTTAAATATGTTTATAACTACCCTATCCATACATTTCCTTCATGATTTGATAGTTTTCAGTCATGTCTCTTTCTTAATCTTTCCAATCTTTTCAGCTTGTCTATTCATCTCTTCCTGATCATTTTTCTTTTCCTTTGTTTATTCCATTTTTCAATTATTGATGGTGATGAATCAGAACTTCAAGCATTATTCCAAGTGCTACTTTCTCTAAGAGTACTGTATTTCATTTCCAGTTCCCTTTTTACTGATGACAATATTTTATTTCTACAAAAATCAAAAGCAGCACATGGAATGAAACTTTACAGAATAATTGCCAATTTCTCTTGGAAACTTTTCTCAGACTACACCTGATATTAAAGCTCTGTTCATAGAAAGTAATATGTTACTGACTCATGTACACACTGTCAAGAACCTGTGAATGTTCCTAGAGTCTATCTTAATATCTTGGCTATTTATTCACTTCTTGATAGAGTTTCATGCCAATATCAGACTTAGAGATTTAACTGTGCACCATTTATTGTTTCACAAAATAAATCTAAACATGTCGGATTAGACCAAATACAGGTGCTTCACATATCC
Source organism: Sciurus vulgaris (assembly GCF_902686455.1). Taxonomy (NCBI): domain Eukaryota; kingdom Metazoa; phylum Chordata; class Mammalia; order Rodentia; family Sciuridae; genus Sciurus; species Sciurus vulgaris. Next base: position 109,977,476 of record NC_136461.1, read on the forward strand.
TTAGTCACGCTCTCTCCACTCAGAAATGTACATTTACATATTCCTTGCCAATATCAAAGCACCAACAGTTCTAAAGTAGTTCAACTTTTAATAATTCTTTTTTTCTAAACAGGTGTATTTATTAAGACTTGTATTCTAGGGCTGGGGATACAGCTCAGCTGTTAGAGTACTTGCCTCACAAGCACAAAGTCCTGAGTTCAATCCCCAGCACTGCAAAAACAAACAACAACAACAAGAAGACTTGTATTCTAAAGAACATCAATCCAGCACTGACCATGAGTCCGCATAGGTAGTAACAACTCAGAGTAAGTAACTTGTTCTAGATATAAGTCTAAATAATATAGCTTACACTTTAACTCAGAGAGTCTTTTGAAGTAAATAGCTTCTGAAGGTATCTGCTCTCTAAGACAGAAAGGATCCTCTACGGATATGGCAGGTTCAGCATGCCACGCTGGCCAGCATTAGCAAGACTTCGAGACTGGATTCCCAACTCCGGGTTGCAAAATTGTCAACAGGTCCTCACTCCACAAAACACAGCAGGAATTCATTTTCTAAAAGGTTGTTTTTTTGTTTTGTTTTGGTTTGGTCTTTTTCTCAATATGTTTGTTTTGGGGAATGTTTGATTAGTTGGGGTTTTTTGTTTTTGTTTTTGTTTGGGGTTTTGGGTTTTTGGGATTTTTGTTTGTTTGTTTGTTTGTTTGTTTTGGCTTTTTTCATCCATTAAAGAGGAAAAAAAAAAAAAAGACACTGGGTGAAATTTGCATTCCACCAGATCACACTTTGAAGTTCAGTGTTGGTACAAAAACTTAAGATGACATCGGGATTCTCAAGTGAAAAAAAAGAAGGAAATTAAAAATGACCTGCCACTAACTAAGAACACCTGAACACTGACCCAGACTTAAAATATTTTTCTATTCCTCAGCAGCAGATTAGACAGCCAGAGTCGGGGAAAGTAGCCGGCTCAGTGTGGGCAAGGCATCCGGAAGAATGGCTCCCCCCAGGACACAAAGGTGGTCATCACATTAGAAAAACGAAGACCTATCTCTCCATCCAGTAGAAAATCCAAGTGGACAGACAGATCAGCATTTTAGACAGATAACACAGACAGCAAAGATTGTAAACTAATCGAAGAGGGTGATCACTGACCTTTAATTTCAGTGCTTCAAGATTTTAACAGCATCCTGTACAGGACAGAATCACCCATGTATTCCTATGTTTGCTACAAAAGCAGTAGAGAGGAGAGAAATAAAGTCTCTTATGGAACTAGTAAATGACTGGATATAAGAACGAGAACATAATTTCTGCCAAAATAAAAATTCTTTGGATATATTAGGATTTTTGTTGCTTTTTCTTTTTAAATTTTTTAAAATTCTGTTTGTTTTAATTAGTTGTACAATTAGTAGAGTTCATTTATACACTTTGATAGATCATACAAAGAGTGTAAGCTCTCATTTTTCCTGATTATACATATTGCAGGATCACATTAGTCATGCAGTCATTCACACATTTATGCACATGAGGTAATAATGTCTTTTCACTCTACTATCATTCAGGATATTTATATTTTGCATTAGGTCAGTCTGACTGAAGCTGACAAAAAATTACAATACATAGAAAAAATAGCAATGAATGTAGCTCCATCTGGCAAAAATGAACTACAAAGAAGGTAAAGATTCCACAGTGCAGCCCACACAGGACCACACACTGGAGCTGAGCTGAAGATAGCACCTAGCATACAGTTTTAAACTCTGTTTTCAAAGTAACTGCTAACTGCATAAGAAACTGGCTCGTCCTTATTGTTTGTTTTGATTCTGCAGTTCCTTGAGCATCACCTCCTCCTACTCCTCCTGCTGTTTCTCATAGTGAGAAAAGTCGATGAGGGAGATGGTGTGCTTGCAGAAAGTGACAATTCTCAGCACTTGTTTGGCTTTTTCTAGGGCACCTGTGTGTCTCAGGAGTTTGTGACCAGTTTGTTGTCATTGTTTTCTACTCTGATGTGTCGGAGCTGGTTATTAGGCACATCCTTAACAAAAATCCACTTCACATCAAGCTTGCCCTTCTACTTGTCCTGAGACCAGACCCCAGCACTCCACAGGAGACTTCATCCGGGCTACCCCACAGATATGCCCACTCCTGTTTATGCTGCAGAGCAGGTAGACAGGTCCTCAGCTGCTCACAGCATGGAAGGCACTATCCAGGCCCTTATTGCCATATCTGGTGCTGCTTGAAGGAGCCATGGATGTCATCCTCAGAATAGCTCTTTATGATGACCACATGCCAGCTTTTAAGGGTCTAGTCAAACTCTAGGGTTGTAGCTCTGGCAGCTTTCAGTTTCAGTTTCTCAAGGACAGGGTGGGAGTCTAGGCTGGGGGCAGAATTAGGATGGGTACTTCCAGGAGAGTTACTATCACTGCCAGCCCCTCCACTCTGCCCAAATGCAGCAATTCTGTTATGAGAGGTGACCCTATGGGTTTGGAGTAGCTGCTGAGGGCTCTGATACTGTGGCCGGGCCAATGGGAAAGGCTGAGCTGGGAGAGGCTGTGCCACCTGAGGGGACTGTGGGGCAGACAGAATGGGGTGGTGCCTGCTGGGGAACTGGGGCCCCAGCACAGGCACCTCATCCCAGGTACCAATGTTCATGTTATGTTTTATAAGTTTAGAAGGCCATGTGTCCCTAACTACAGGCCTGCTCTTCGTTTTTGTTTCAGGTTGTGGTTTTCAGGCTTGCTGTCATTGGCATCCCACAGGTTGGTTTTAAAACTGGCATGTTTACATTTGTCCCACCATTGATGGAAAGAACATCTATTCAGTGCCACGCTGTGTACAAAAGAGCCCACCACCTTCACCACAGAGGTGGTGACATTCATCCAGGATCTTCAGGCCAACTATTCCCTGCTCCAGGCTATTCATCCCAGGCGCCTTATTAAGGGTGTTGCTGTGAAAACCCATGAACAATGGCACCACCCCAGGAGCTTGCGTTTGCCGAACTCTGGGTCTACTGCCCCGGAGAACCCACTCCCCCAAACTGAGAATGTAGGGTTTTCAGGGAAGAAACTAAACCTATGCCGAGGCACGCTGTTCGCAGACCTCCCGGCTGCTCCAGAACAGCATCTTGCGTGAAATGATGGTCTCGGTTATTGAGCTGACAGAACTGGTGAAGTATGGAATTGGAGGGCCCCCTGCACAGACCATGCCTCACTGAAGGAGTAAGGAAGTCCGATTGGCAGGTAGGGATCGCTCATCGGGGTGTAACTGTTACCCAGATTGGACTGACCCCAAAGGTAGGACTGAAAGTCATTGTCATGACCTATATCCTTCTGATGCAAAGAACCATTTTGTACTTTACTATCTTGTGGTTTTGTTCTCTGGTGTTCCATACTGGTGGTGGACATGCTTCAGGTGAGCAACATGGCGCTGCCGTCTTGGGCCTCCAGCAAGGCCAAGTGTGTCGCTCCAGGACCCCAGTTGTCTACTATGTGGGCGTGCTGAGTGCAACTTTTAAATAATTTTTGACATAAAACTTCTCTAATGTATTTTTAGAATGGAAACATTTTCATTGTTCTATTTGCCAGCAACATATTAGATGATTAATGCATTTTTCAACTGAATCATAACTTTTTCTCGTCTTATTTTCCTCATCCTTTACTTTGAAAATAACAGATTAGTATGACATGGTTTTGTTCTTCAGAAACCATATTGCACTTACCCAAACAGACTACTTTTGTAGAAATGTTGAACCATTAAGATACACCAGTCAACTAACTTGCTTTAGAATGGAAAGGGAACAGCAATTTACTATGTATTGAGCTCCCACTAGAGTTATTTGGGGGGCTTGTGGTGCTGGGGATTAAACCCAGAGCCTCACATGGGCTAAGCAAGCACTCTACCACTGAGCTACATCCCTAGCTCCTGGAGTTCTTGTAAATGAAAATTGTAAGTACAATTCTTCTCTTCTAACCCACTGTTTAAGATGGCAAATGGTAAAAGTTAGCTAGAGGTTGTGCAATTTCCATTCTTCACATTCTGAAAAATGTCTGAGTTGGAAATGTACTACTCCCCTTTCTGCAGTTTCCCCTAGAATACTTAATTTCAGAGTCTCTTCGAACTTTTGTGGTGACATTGGGCACACTTCATGAAATAAAGGTTGTAGGAAAAACTGAAGAGATCCAAGTTCCCAGACAACTCAAGTATATCTTAATAATGACTTTCCCGAAAAAAAGCTTTAGACTTAGACCTCTGACTCATTTTGGATATTTAGATCACACAGGTAGTTTGGTGAGGGAGATATTTAGGGAACTTGCTATATTTCAAATCATACAGTATGGATAAGTACTGTCTCTATTTCCCTATTCAGACAGTTCTAAACTGAGCCATGAGTACAGTTTATTTGGGCCCAGTACTTTTATGCATGCTTGTGTCGCTCTGTATAAATTGCTTAATTCCTCTAATGATTCTTCTATATTGGATTTTTCTCTGTCCCTTAACACTAATGCATCCCATGGTGAGATTATTTCCTACTTTAAAAGTATCACCACAGAAAATGGCACTCATTATTTGCTCTATGACCACTTATTTCCATTATCTCCACATCAGCCTTTCAAGATGGCCTTAAAATACAAGAAAAGACCTTCATATATTTGTACTGAGGTATAATTGATAGACACCATAATGCAAATGTTTAAAATATAGAGTTAGATGAATTTTGACATATGTATACCCTGCCCCACCACTGATCTTCTTTTTATCTCTACATATCAGGATTTTTCAAAATTTTTAAACATTTTGTATAAATAGATTTATACAAGTACACTTAAATATCTGGTCAGCATAATTATTTTGAGATCCACCCATGTTGTTCTATGTATCTCTAATTTTTTTTAAGTTTCTTTTCTTTCTACTTCATATTGACATTCTATTGGATATACCACAATTTGTTTAACCATTTACTTATTGACAAACCTTTCAGTTGTCTTCAGTTTGGGATTTTACAAGTAAAGATATTATAAATATTCATGTTCTAGTGTTGGACTAGACATATATTTCTGTTTTTCTTTGGTAAATACATTCAAGAATGTTTACTGGGTCATACCATTACTGTTTAACTTTTTTAAGAAGCTGCCAAACTGTTTTCTAAAGAATTTGTTATTTGTATTCCTAAAATAGTATGCAAGAATTCCATTTGTCCCATATCCTTACCAACATTTGGTTTGATCTTTTAAACTTTAGTCATTCTGGAGGAGGTATACTATTATCTCATTTTGGTTTCCATCTATATTACTCTGTATTATTCAGCTCTGGCATTGTCATGACAAGATATCTGAAAGAAACCAACTTAAAGGAGGAAAGATTTATTTTGGCTCACAATTTCGGAGATTCAATCCATATTAATTTGACTTTGCTTCTTGGCCTATGATGAGGCAGAACTTCATGGTCAGAGTGTGTGATGGAGAAAAGTGTGTGAGGTGAAAAAGCTGTTCACCTCATCATAGCTGGGAAGGAGTAGAGAGAGAGACAGAGAGAAAGGAAAAGGGGACAAGGACAGGACACAACCTTCTAGAGTATACCCCTGAGGACATATACTCCATTTAGGTCCCGTTCCTAAGTTTTCACTGTCTTCCAAATTGCGAATCCATTAATTCATTAAGTAATTCACTGATGAGGTTGTAGACCTCGTGATCCAATCTCTTCTCCAAATCCCCACTTCTCTGAACATTGTCGCACTGGGGACCAAGGCTTTAACACGTGGGCATTTGGGGCACATCTCAGATCCAAACCATAGCATACCCGAATTACTAATTATGTTGAGCATATTTCATGTGCTTATCTGATGATACCTATACATCTTTGTTGGTGAAGGGTCTGTTCAAATGTTCACCTTTTTTTTTTTTTTTTAATTTTGTTGTTTGTCTTAGAGTTGAATTCTAAATTCTTTTGCATAGTCTAGATAAAAGACTTTTTTGGATATATATTTGCTAATATTTTCTCCCAATCTGTGGCTTTGCTTTTCATGTTCTCTACATTGTCTTTTTAAAAAAATGGTGTGTATTAATTATACACAATAAGGGGTTTCATTGTGGCATAATCATACATGCATATAACATAATTTATCAATTTGATCAATAATTTGACCAATGCGTTCCCTTAGCCACTTGATTCCTTTTCTCTATCCTAAAGGTCTCCTTTCTCCTTTCATGATGTCTATGATGTCTCCTACCGTCCAGAGTTGTTCTTTTTGATTTTTGCTTTTTTTTTTTTTTTTTTTTTTTTTTTTTTGGAGTGCTGGAATTGAACCCAGGGCTTTGTGCTTGCAAGGCAAGCACTCTACCAATTGAGCTATATCCCCAGCCCCTGCCCAGAGTTTTGTGCAGGTCTGTGACCTAAGTTCTTGCCTTGATTGACTTGAGTTGGGCATCACTGAAAAAAAGAATGGCCATTGGGTCTTGAAGATTTTTTTAAATGCTGGGGTTTCTGATGATGACATTAGAAATGCTGATATCCACACAGGATGTCTAGATAACAAAGCCCCTCTTCAGATGACTCCCCATCTTTGCACTACCTGAAAAAGGAAAGTGCACCTTTTCTCTTGCACAGGTTGCCTATGTAAAATCCACATCTTCTTCCTGCCCTGACTGAATTTTTGCATGATAGTGGAGTCTGCATTGCTTTGAGATGCCTGCTAGTTTCTCATTCACCCACCAAAGGGGAGCTTCCCCTCCTCTACTGAGCCATAGCCACCCTGGCATTGGTGTAGTTGCCTTTTTTTATTAATTCTTTTTATTATTATAAAAAACAGTATTTATGAGTTTTGCCTGTTCACTGCCTCTTTTGAGTTGCACTTCAGTGTTTTCTCATGACTCCCCTACTCCATTATGTACCCTTAGGCCCATTGATTTGATTCAGTCCTGGCGAGCAGCTGATATGCAGTAAAAGCCTTTAGTCCACCATTTCCCCCCAAAATCTACAGTGCCTTTTTGAAGAACAGAAGTTTTTTTTAATTTTAATGAAGGCAATTACCTAAATATTTTCTCTTACAGCTCATACTTTTTATGTCATCTATGAAGTCTTTGCCTAGCCAATATTGTGAAAATGTCTCCTGTTTTCTTTAGAATTTTAATAGTTTTAATCTCATATTTGGGTCTATAATCTATTATCAGACAGTTTTTTAAGTAGTACATTATTTAGCTATCGTAGGTTTTCAGAATTTCCTTACAGATCTTAGAATTGAATTGACAATTTCTTCCTTAAAAATTAAAACACTTATATTGAGTGGGATTCAATATAAAAATTGAGAAATAATTGGGAGAAATTGAAATTTTAGCTATATTGAGTCTTCCTATATTCAAACAGTTTCTTACCTTTTTCAAAACAGTTTTGGATATTTTGAGACTTTTGTGTTTTCGTATAATTTTCAGGAACTTCTTGTGAGTTTCTTTATAAAATCTACTGACATTTTGAATTGAATTGAATTGAATTGAAAGACGCAATTTGATTCTTCCAATACAAAAACATTGAATATTTCTCCATTTCTTTAGGCTAAGAAAATCCCTGCAATGTGTCTGAGCCATTAGCATACAAGACTTACATGTCTTTTAAATTTATTCCTAAATGTGATATTCTTTTTAGTGTTTTTATGAATTCTTAATTCCATTTTCAGATTGTTCATTGCAGGTATATAAAAATATAATTTTTTTGGTGTATTGATCACGTCTCTTGCAAAATTGCTGAATTCACTTATTAGTTCAAGGATTTATTCTTATAATTGATGGTTTTGAAGACTCCCTGGAATTTTCTACAGAGACCATCATATCATGTGCACATTGGTACAGTTCCTTTCTGACCTGTATGCCTCTTATCTCCTTACTGTGCTAGCTAGAACCTCCAGTCCAATTTGAATATAATAGATGAGAGTGAATATGCTTGCCATTTACTTTCTCTTGGAGAGAATATCTTCAACCTTTCACTGTTAGACTGATATGCACTGTAAGTTTTTTGTAGATGACCATTGTCAGGATGAGGAAGTTATTGCCCATTCATTTATGAGGGGGTTTTATCAAGAAATGATGTTAGATTTTGTCAAATATTTCTCTGCCTATGTGAAGATGACCACATAAGTTTTGTCTTCTGTTATTTCAGTAAGGTATATTGCATGAATTGATATTTTATTATTAAATAAACCTTATATTCCTGTGATAAATACTAATCAGTTATAATATATAACTTTTTAAAAATATTCTTACATTTTTTCGTGATATTTGTCAGAGGGAATATTTATCTATTATTTTCTTTCCTGCAATATTTTTGTCTTACATTATATGAGAGTGAAACAACTTTACAGAATGAGTTGAAAAGTGTTTTTAGTTTATGAATAAGTTTGTAGAGTAGTTGTATTATTGCTTATTTAAGTTTTTGATAGAATTCATCAGTGAACTCATGTAGGCCAAGCTTGTTCTTGTGGGAAGATTTCTAATCTCTAATTCTAAGTTCTTTCTTATTTTATGTCTATTCAAATATTTTATTTCTTAAAAACCATCTTTCTATAATAACACTGAATAAAAATGGTCTCAATTCTCTTGTTAAAAGAAATAGACTGGCAGAGTGGATTAAAAAACAAAACTCAACCTTAAGTTGTTTATAAGAGACTCATCTAATAGGCAAAACCATCCACAGGTTGCAGACGAAACAATGAAAAAAGATATGCCATAAAAATGGGGACCAAAAGGAAGCAGGAGTAGCTATTCTGAGAGTATACTTCAAGCTAAAATTAATTGGAAGAGAAAAAGAAGGCCACTTTAATACTTGTTAAGAGAATTATCCAAAGATAAGATGAAAGCAAAAAATAACCGAAACAGGGACAGAACTCAATGGATCAATGATGATTTTATTAAGCATTGGAAGGGCACATTTTGGGGGGAAGAAAATGGCAGTGGGTCACTACCAGGGTCTGGGTTTTATGGGGTCAGCAAAACCAGGTCGTGGGATGAGTTGGTTGGCTATATTTCGAGGGCTTACTAGGGGTGGGACAGGAGGTGCAGGTAAGGAAATTCCTGGGACCTATTGTACTCCAGGCAGCTAATTCAGTCAGGTGTGAGTTCCCTTTGTGTTCTCCCTGTTTTCCCTTTCTGCCTTTTCTTCTGCCGAGACCTGGGTTTCTAAATGACAAAAACTCCAATTTACCACAAGGAGGTAGGTGCCCAGGGATGTGCTTTTGGGGTTTATATTTTATCTTTATTGAGCAGAGTGCTCTCTCGCAAGGGCTCTCTCTCTCCTTCCTGGAGCCGTGTCTTGAGCTGCTTTTCTCTATCACACTCTTATTCCATGGTATTCTGACTCACTTCAGGCCCCAAGGAATGGAGTCAGTCATCTATGTATTGAATCCTCTGAAACAAAGAGCCCCAAATAAACGTTTCCTCTTTAAAATTTTTCTTGTCAGTTCCTTTGGTTACAGCAGTGACAAAAATGACTAAAACAGACATTGGTACCAGGAGTGGGGTCATTGCTCTAACTAACCTGACCATGTGATTCAGAAGTGTTTGTTTAACTTTTTGGAAGTTGTGGGAAGAGTTCTGGAAAGTTTAGCAATGCATGCTGGAAAAATTTTAGATTGTTGTAAACAGACCTTAATTGGTGATTCTGGTGGGAGTTCAAAAGACCAGAATGTCAATCTGACTGAGAAGAGTAAGATAGGGCTCATGAGGTTTCAGAAGAGTACCCTATTGGAAATCGATCTAGAATTCAACTAGAACATAACACTTGAATTCCTGTTTGGCTAAGAAATTGTCTGCAGTTTGCCTATGTCCTGAGACATTTTGTGAGGCCAAACTTTGAAGGTAGTGGACTTCTTAACCTGGTAAAAGAAATTTCTAGGCAGAGTAGCATTCAGGCAGTGGCATGGATATTGCTGACATCTTTTAGTCAAGCTTATTGTGATAATCAGGAGCAGAAAACAAAGCAGAAAATTTTTAAAAACTTGCCATTTGGCCAGAATATTGCAAGTAAAACAGGGTGAGGAATGTGTGGTTGTTAAATACACTAAAGAAATGCTAAAGACTTTGATCAGAGACAATGAGAAAGATGGCTTGAGGGCATCTCAGGATTGGAAAGACCACATCCATCTCAAGCTCAAGGGTATAAAAGTAAAAGTTCCTTTGAGAAGAGACCAGTGGGGTACCCTGCTTCCACAGAGGGGCCATGGTCTCCAGAGCCTTGGCTAGTGGTCAAGATGGTGGCAGACCTTGGCAGCAACCACACTGTACTGGTTTTGCAGAAATGCAGGATGCTGTAGTTAACCGGTCATTTCCACCAAAATGTGGAAATCCCTGGGAGGCCAGACAAAATGCAGCAGGATCAGAATCCCTGCAAGGTTGCCCCTGAAAGTGCAATGCATAGAAATGTGAGGAGAAAGCCAAAGTTTCAGTGGAGATCCCCAAGATTAAGAAATGTCAGTGCTGTGGAACATTTATTGAGAAAAGCTGCAGGAATCAAGCACAGACAAGCCGGGATGAAATGTGATGGTTTGGATATGTGTCCTCGGATTGCTCACTGTCAGGCACCTATCATCTGCCATTTGCCTGCCTCTCGCCTGTCCATCGCCTGCCTTACTCCTATCCATCACCCAGCACAGGAGGTTCATCTCCGATCGTCCGACAACAGTCAGCAAACTGATCCCCGACCGCCAGTGAAGCACCAGCTGCCTGCTGTTGCCTGGAAGTTCCCTGTTACAGCGCCTGCAGGTTTGATTACATGTGGCTGCCACCATTTTGAGACAACAGCCAGGCCCCGTAGGATCCCTGAGCCCTGTCTCCAGGATGCCTCAGCCCAACCAATCACTCCCAACCTCTGGGGCCCTCACATTGACTAACTGCTCCCTGCCACCAGGAACCCCAGACCAACTGACTGCGCCCTATTACCGGGACCCCAGACCGACTGATTGCAACTGGCCTCCAGGATCCCACAACCACACCAAACACACTCGACCTCCAGGACCCCTGCCTGACCAACCGCATCCCGCCTCCAGGACCTCCTGCTGACTACGGCCACACCCTGAACTGCAGCTCCCCATTTGCCAACACGTTTCAAAGCCAGAGCAGCCATCTTGGATAATCCTGGAAGCCATAGCTCCGATCTTTAGGTGGGGCAAAACCCATCCTGAGAGGCCTGCTGGAGGCTTGAGGCTCACTGTTAGGTACCTCTCATGCATCAGGCTACTGAATTCTGGGAGGTTTCATTACTATATGACTGTTATACTGTAGATTTTCTTTTTTCTCCTTATGGATACGTGTCCTCCAAAAGTTCATGTGTAACACAATACAAGAAAGTTTAGAGGCAAAATGTTTGGGTTATGAGAGCCATGACCAATCAGCAAATTAATCCCCTGATAGGGATTAACTAAATGGTAACTGTGGGCAGGTGGGGTGTGGCTGGAGGAGCTAGATCCCTGGGGGTGTACCTTTGGGGTATATAGTTTGTCCTTGTTGAGCGGAATTCTCTCTGCTTCCTGGAGCCATGTCTTAAGGTGCGTTCCCACTACCACACTTTTCCACCATGATGTTCTGCCTCACCTCAGGCCCCAAAGAATGGAATCAGACATCTGTGGACAAGGTCCTTTAAAATCATGAGCCCCCAAATAAACTTTTCCTCTTCTCTGATTGTTCTTGTCAGGTCTTTTGGTAGTAGCAGCAAAAAAAGCTGACTAAAACATTATGAAAGCAGTTCCAACAGGAAAGTTTATAACATTGAGTGCCTACATTACAAAAACATAAATAAATAAAAACAAGAACAGGAGGATCCCACATAAATAAGCTAATGTTACAACTCCAAATCCTAGAAAAGCAAGAGCCAACAATTTCCAAAACCAGAAGATAGGAAATAATTAATATCAGAGCTGAAATTAATGAAATTGAGAATAAATGATAGAAAGTAAATACAAAGGATCAATGCAACAGAGTTTGTCCTTTGAAAAGGTAACCAAGATTGATAAAACCCTAGGTAAACTAACCAAAAGAAAGAGAAGACCCAAATCAACAAAATTACAGATGAAAAAAGGAGATATCACCACAGACATTTCTAAAAGGATCATTACAAATTATTTTGAAAACTCATACTTCAATACATTGGAAAATCTTAAAGCTATTCACAAATTTCTAGAAACATATGACTACCCAAATTGAACCAAGAGAATATAGAAAATCTAAGCAAACCATTATCAAGCAACAGTATTGAAGCAATAATTACAAGTCTTTCAACAAAGAAAAGCTCAGGACAAGGTGAATTTCAACTAAGTTCTGCCGGAAATTTAAAGAAAAATTGATGCCACTCCTTCTCAAGTTATTTCATGAAATAGAAATGGAGGATTCTATGATACTGACATCACTGTATTACCAAAACCAGATAAAGACACATCAAGGAAAAAAAAAACTATAGACCAATGAAAATAAATGTGAAAATCCTTAATAAAATATTTATATTCTCATTTGAAAACACATTAAAAAGATTGTACAACACGACCAAATTTGTTTCATCCTAGAGATGTAAGATTTGTTCAACATTCGCAAATAAATAAATGTAATTCACCACGTCAATAGAATTAAGGACAAAAATCATAATGATCATTTCAATAGATGCAGAAAAGCCTTTAACAAAATTTAGCACCCATTTATGATAAAAGCACAGAAGAAACCATGGATTAAAGGAACTTACCTTGACATCATAAAGATAATATGACAAACCCAAATCCAACCTCATACCAAATAGAGAAAAACTGAAAGCATTTCCTCTAAAATCAGGAATGAGATAAGGACGTCATCACCATTCCTACTCAATATATTCTTGAAAATCTAGCCAGAGCAATCAGACAAGAAAAGGAAATTAATGGTATAGGAATAGGAACAGAAATCAAATTATCTATGTTTGCTAATGACATTATCTTATACTTAGAAGACCCAAAAACTCTGCCAGAAGACTAATAGAACTAATAAATGAATTCAGCAAGATAACAGAATAAAAGATCAACATACAAGAATCTACAGCTTTCCTATATTTCAATAATAAATCTTCTATGAAAGGAATAAAAAAAATTCCACTCACAGTAGTCAAGAAAATAAAATAAAATACTTAAGACTAAATCTAACCAAGAGGTGAAAGACCTCTACAGTAAAATTATTGAACATTGGAAAAAGAAATTGAAGAAGCCCTCAGAAGTTGGAATGGTCTGCCATGTTCTTGGATAGGCAGAATTCATATATCAATATGGCCTTATTACCAAAAGTTATATACAGATTCAATGTGATCCCCATCAAAATACCAATGGTGTTCTCCACAGAACTAGAAAAAACACTTATAAGTTTAATATGGAAGAAGAAAAGACCCAGAATCTCCAAAATAATACTGAGCAATGAATGATGCTGGTGGTGTCACAATACCTGATCTCAAATTATACTACAGAACTATAATAACAAAGTATGCATGGTATTAGCATAAAAATATACATGAAGAACAGTGGATTAGAACAGAAGACATAGAGATAAATACACACAGATACAGTCATCTTATCCTTGACAAAGGTGTCAAAAAATATGTTGGAGAAAATAGTCTTTTAAACAAATGGTACTGGGAAAACTGGGTAACCGTATGTAGAAAAATGAAACTAGATCCCTATCTTTCACATTACACAAAAGTCAAATCAAAGTGGATCAAATACTCAGGAATTAGACTAGAAACACTGAAACTATGAGAAGAAAACCTAGGGTCAACATGCCAACATTGACACAGGCATCAATCTTCTTAATGGTTCCTAAAGCACAAGAAATGAAACCAAGAATCAATAAGTGGGATGACTTCAAATTAAAAAGCTTCTGCACACAAATAAAACGATTTAGAGCATGAAGAGAGAGCTTAGAGAATGGAATAAAATCTTTGCCAGCTACTCTTCCAATAGGAGTTTAATCTGGAACATATAAAGAACTCAAAAAAATTGTCACCAAAACATACACACATGCGCATGGGCACACACACACACACACAATCAACCAATCAATAAATGGATAAAATAACTAAATAGACATTTCTCAAAAGAAGAAATGCAAATGGCCAACAAATATATGAAAAATTTTCAGAATCCTTAGCAATCAAATCAAATACAAATACATAACTAAATAGAACAACCAATTTTAAAAAAGAAAGCAAGATTTTTAAAAAAGGAAAATACAAATCAAAACTACACTGAGATTTCCTCTCACTCTAGTTAGAACAACAATCATCAAGAATACAAATAACAGTAAAGACCGGCAAGGATATAGGGAAAAAATTACAATTATGCATTTTTTTGAGAATGAAAATTAGTACAACTACTTTGGAAAGCAGTACGGAGATTCCTCAAAAGACTAGGAATGGACACACTATATGACCCAGCTATCCCACTCATTGGAATTTATCCAAAAGAACTACAGTCAGTGTACTATAGTGACATATGCATACCAATGTTTATGGCAGTGCAGTTCACAATAATCAAGTTGTGGAATGAGCCTAGGTATCCATCAGCAGATAAAGATGGTATATATATACAATGAAATTAAACTCAGCCTTGAAGAAGAATGAAATTATATCAATTGATGGTAAATAGATGGAACTGGAGAAAATCACACTAAGTGAAATAAGCCAGACTCGAAAAGTGAAGGTTCAAATGTTCTCTCTCATTTGCAAAAGTTAGAGAGAAATAAGAAATTTTTTAAAAGGGGGGAATCTCATGAAAATAGAAGGGAGAACAGTAGAGGAAATAGTAGGGAAAGGGAAAGGGAATAGTAGAGGAAAGAGATCCAGGCTGAGGGAGGAGTGACGGGAAAAGGAAGGAGCAGAAGATTAGATCATCCTATGTGCATGTATGCATGCATCACGATGAGTTCCACTTTTATGTATGACTACAATGCACAAATTTAAAAAATGAATTAATACATGGAAGACCAATAGAGAGGACGAAGAGGATCGGGAAGAAGGAGGGGAGGGAAGAGGGTAGCATTGTGGATTTAAATGAGATAAATTATATGATATGCATTTAAAAATATGTAAAATTTATCCCGATAACTATGTATAACTCTAATGCACTAATTATAAAAGGAAAAATATTTTAATTCTTCTTGCATTAAATTTTTGTTTTTGTTTGTTTGGCGGTACTAGGAATTAAACCCAAGGCTTCACTCATGTTAGGCAGGTGTTTGGCAACTGAGCTACATATCCATCTCTTTTTATTTTATTTTGAGACAGGGTCTTACTGAATTTCCCAGGTTGGCCTCAACCTATGAGCACACTGCCTCAGCCTTTTGATTACCTAAGATTATAGGAATGTACCTCCATACTTGGTTTGGCTTGGCATTAGTTTCAAGATTTTTTTACTTTCTTAGAGATTTGACTTTTATCAAAGTTGTTTAATTTATTGGCATAAATTTTATAGTATTCCATTATCCTTCCTTTTTCTTCACTGTGTGTGTGTGTGTGTGTGTGTGTGTTTTCGTGCTGCTGCTACTTCTGAGGATCAAACCCAGGGCTGTGCACACATTAAGCAGACACTTTTCCCATTTAGGCATTTAAAGCCATAAATTTTTCTTCCTCCTGTGGCTTTAGATGCATTTAGATGCATTTTGATGTGTGACATTTCATACTAATTCACTTTAAAGTATTTTCTTATTTATTAGGTAATTTTTCTTTCATCTGAATTATTAAAAAATACATTGCTTAATTTCCAAATATTTGTGGCGTTTCCAAATTTCATACTGCTGTTGGCTTCTAATTTAATTCCATGTGGTCCAGGAACATACTTTGTATTATTCAAACCCTTTAAAATATATAATTGGTTTTATTGTCTAGAATGTGGTCCATCCCAGAGAACACTTCATGTGTCTTTGAAAAGAATGTGTATTCTGACGTTGGTTGGAACATTTTGTGGATGTCTGTTAAATGATGTTGATTTATACTATTATTAAAGTCTTCTGTATCAACTATTACCATATTTTCTGTTTCTCCTTTCAATTTTGCTAATTTTTTGTTTCACATATTTTGAATCTCTATTCTTAAATGCATACATATTTATAATCATTAAAGCTTCCTTCTGAATTGACCTTTGTATCATTATGAAATATTATTCTTTGTCTCAAGTAAGCTCTTATTGTTCTAAAGTCTATTTTTTCTGATATTAATATAGTCATTTTGGCTTTTTTTTCCTGCTTGCATGGTGTATATTTTCCCCATCTTTTTGCTGTCACCTTATTTGTATTATTGAATTGAAAATGTGTCTCTTATGTACATTTTGAACATAATTAGATCTTGCTTTTTAATTCAATCTGACAATCCCTATCTTTTGTTTGTAGTATGTAATTCACTTATATTTAATGTGACTATTGAAATGGCATCATATTGGTCATTTTGAATTTTATTTTCTGTATATTTTATTGACTTGTGTTCTTCCCTTACTACCATCTTTTGGGTTAAATAAATATTTTCAAAAGTTTCATTTAAATTTTTTGTTGTTTTTTTGTTTTAGTGACTTGCTTTTATTAATTAACTTACTATTTTTAGAGTAGTTTTAAGTTCACACGGAATTGAGCAGAAAATACAGTTTGTCATATATTATTTTTACTTTAGACTTTTAAGTTATTTTCTTAGTGTTATGAGTATCACAATCTGTATCTTAATTTAAACTAAATGAATTCCTATTAATAAAAACTTAATTCCAATAGTGTAGAGAAGCTTTTCTTGCATTAAATTTCCTTCCCTTCCCATTATTATAAGCTAATTAAAACATTTGTAATTATTATTTTTTACAATAATCTTTTAAATCAGAAGAAAAATAACAAAATATGTTTATAAAGTCTTTTTATATACCTTCTTAATTGCTGTTTAATTATTTGTATAGGTTTTTTTAATGTGCATTTAAGATACTCTCTAGTGTCCTTTCTTTTAAGCCTTTAGTATTTCCGATAGGGGAGGACTGCAGGTAATGAGTTATCTCTGCCTTGTCTGATAATGTCTTCATTTCTCCTTCATTTAAGTTTTTTAAACAAAATTAATTTAAATATCATCAGATCCAAAGAACTATACAATGTACCCACAACTGATGCATGACTAGATTGCGTAATTAGAAGGAAACATTCTGAACCCCAAATATCAATTGATTGACCTGGATTTGATTTTCATAAAAGTTTGCCTGGAAACCATACTTTGTCTCCCAGAAAAATGCCATATATAGGCAGACAGCTCAACCTTGGGTGTGTCATTCATCTCTTCTTCTCTGAGAGGCAAGGGGACTCTGCACCCTGCTTTTGGGATATGTGTGCCTTTGCTTTGCTGTGCCAAATCTTTGCTTGGATCTTGTTTTTTCATGTTCTTAATTTATATTTTCAATGGTTTAAGTCAAGAACCCTCTTGGTTCAACTTGAGGTTCCTCTGCCTCAACTTGGGGAATATCCTTGGACCCTTCCAGTGACAAAATTATTTTCAAATACTTATAGATTCAAAATAAGTTGTTGTAATGATAATACTGAAAGATCTCATGTACCCTTCAACAACTTTCCTTCATTGGTTGTATCTTACATAATAAGAGTGCAATATCAAGGCTAGAAAACTGACATTAGCATAAAGTATCTGTAGAGTTCTACATTACTATCATGGACCAAAGTCACCACAGTTGAGATAAGGAACTATTTTCCACCACAAAGGTCTCCCTCATACTATTTCTTAATAGCTATATCCCCAAATTCTTCCATCTATAAAACTCCTGGCAACATTGATCTGTTCATCTCTATCATTTTGTCCTTTAAAGAATGTTATATAAATAAAATTGGAGAGTATATAAGCTTTTTTTTATTATGGATTCTTTTTTATTGTAAACAAATGGGATACATGTTGTTTCTCTGTTTGTACATGGCATAAAAGCATACCATTTGTGTAATCATAAATTTACATAGGGTAATGTTGTTTGATTCATTCTGTTATTTTTTCCCTTCCCCCAACCCCTCCCACCCCTCCCACCCCTCTTTTCCCTCTATACAGTCCTTCCTTCCTCCATTCTTGCCCCCCTCCCTAACCCTAACTCTAACCCTAACACTAACCCCTCCCTCCCCCCATTATGTGTCCTCATCCACTTATTAGCGATATCATCCAACCTTTGGTTTTTTGAGATTGGCTTATCTCACTTAACATGATATTCTCCAATTTCATCCATTTGCCTGCAAATGCCATAATTTTATCATTCTTTATGGCTGAGTAATATTCCATTGTATATATATACCACAGTTTCTTTATTCATTCATCAATTGAAGGACATCTAGGTTGGTTCCACAATCTGGCTATTGTGAATTGAGCAGCAATGAACATTGATGTGGCTGTATCTCTGTAGTATGCTGATTTTAAGTCCTTTGGGTATAGGCCAAGGAGTGGGATAGATGGGTCACATGGAGGGTCCATTCCAAGTTTTCTAAGGAATCTCCACACTGCTTTCCAGAGTGGCTGCACTATTTTGCAGCCCCACCAGCAATGTATAAGTGTACCTTTTTCCCCACATCCTCGCCAACACCTGTTTTTGCTTGTATTCTTGATAATCGTCATTCTAATTGGGGTGAGATGGAATCTTAGAGTGGTTTTGATTTGCATTTCTCTTATTACTGGAGATGTTGAACATTTTTCCATATGTTTGTTGATTGCTTGTAGATCTTCTTCTGTGAAGTGTCTATCATTTCCTTAGCCCATTTGTTGATTGGATTATTTGCATTCTTGGTGTAGAGTTTTTTGAGTTCTTTATAGATTCTGGAGATTAGTGCTCTATCTGAAGTATGATTGGCAAAGACTTTCTCCCACTCTGTAGGCTCTTTCTTCGCATTACTGATAGTTTCCTTTGCTGAGAGAAAGTTTTTTAGTTTGAATCTATCCCAGTGGTTGATTCTAGCTTTTATTTCTTGTGCTAGGGGAGTCCTGTTGAGGAAGTCTGGTCCTAAGCCAACGTGTTGAAGATCTGGACCAACATCAGGAAATCAATAAATGTAATTCACCATATCAATAGACTTAAAGTCAAGAATCACATGATTATTTCAATCGATGCAGAAAAAGCATTTGATAAAATACAGCATCCCTTCATGCTCAAAACACTAGAAAAAATAAGGATAGTGGGATCATTCCTTAACATTGTGAAGGTCATCTATGCTAAGCCCATGGCTAATATCAGTCTAAATGGTGAAAAACTGAAAGCATTCCCCCTAAAAACTGGAACAAGGCAGGGATGCCCTCTTTCACCACTTCTATTCAATATCATCCTTGAAACTCTAGCCAGAGCAATTAGACAAACCAAAGAAATTAAAAGGATACAGATAGGAAAAGAAGAACTCAAACTATCCCTATTTGATTATATACTTAGAGGAACCAGGAAATTCCACCAGAAAACTTTTAGAACTCATAAGTGAATTCAGTAAAGTAGTGGGATATAAGATCAATGCACATAAATCTAATGCATTTTTATACATAAGTGATAAATCTTTGGAAAGAATAATCAGGAAAACTACCCCATTCACAATAGCCTCGGAAAAAATAAAATACTTGGGAATCAATCTCACAAAAGAGGTGAAAGACCTCTACAATGAGAACTACAGTACACTAAAGAAAGAAATTAAAGAAAACCTTAGAAGATGGAAAGATCTCCCATGTTCTTGGATAGGAAGAACTAATATTGTCAAAATGGCCATACTACCTAAAGTGCTATACAGATTCAATGCAATTCCAATTAAAATCTCAATGACGTACCTTACAGAAATAGAGCAAGCAATTATGAAATTCATCTGGAAGAATAAGAAACCCAGAATAGCTAAAGCAATCCTTAGCAGGAAGAGTGAAACAGGGGGTATCGCAATACCAGATCTTCAACTCTACTACAAAGCAATAGTAACAAAAACGGCATGGTATTGGTACCAAAATAGAAAGGTAGATCAATGGTACAGAATAGAGGACACGGACACAAACCCAAATAAATACAATTTTCTCATACTAGACAAAGGGGCCAAAAATATGCAATGGAGAAAAGATAGCCTCTTCAACAAATGGTGCTGGGAGAATTGGAAATCCATATGCAATAGAATGAGACTAAACCCATATCTCTCACCATGCACGAAACTAAACTCAAAATGGATTAAGGACCTCGGAATCAGACCAGAGACCCTGCAAATTATAGAAGAAAAAGTAGGTCCAGATCTTCAACACGTCGGCTTAGGACCAGACTTCCTCAACAGGACTCCTATAGCACAAGAAATAAGCTTTTGAGTTTGGACTTTTTCACTTAACATTATATCACTGAGATTCTTCAAAGTTGTTACATATATCAATAGTTAAAGGGGCTGGGGATATAACTCAGTTGGTAGAGTGCTTGCCTAGCAAGATCTTCTTCAATAGTGGATTCCTCTTTTCTGCCAAGTAGGATTCAATGGTATGAATGTACCATAGTTTGTTTAACTACTCACTGATTATAGAATGTCTTGGTTGTTTTTAGGTTTTGGCTATTAAAAATAAAGCTGGCCCAAACAATCACGTACAGGCTTTAATGTGGATCTTAATATTCATTTCTTAGGTATAAATGCCCTAGTGACAAAATTATGAATTTTATGGCAACAGCATGTTTCATTTTTTTAAAAAATTGTCAACTATCTTCCAGAGTGGTTGTATCATTTTTTCATTCCAACAAGAAATGTGAACAAGATCGTTTCTCCACATCCTTTCTAGTATTTGGTATAATTTGTTTTTATTTGAGCTATTCTAATAGGCATGTAATGATACCTCATCACAGTCTTAATTTGTTTTTGCTTAGTTGCTAGTGATCTTGAACATCATTTCTATCTGTATTACATCATTTCTATCTCTTTTATAAAATGTTTGTCTATCTAAAAATCTAATTTTAGTTAAATTTTTACCATAATTTTGAGACATCTTTTTATCTTCTAGATGAGTTCTTTGTCAGCTGTATCATTTGAAAATATTTTATAGAAATCTGTAACTTGTTTTCTCACCTTTGAATATTTCACAGATCCAAAGTTTTAAATTCTGAAGTGAATTGATTGATTTTTTTTCTTTTATGAATCAGATTTCTGTCTGGAAAGTCTTCACCAAATCATAGATCCCAAAGATTTTCTCCTATGCTTTCTAAATTTTTTTGTAGTTCTATGTTGAAATTTAAATGTGATGCACTTTAATTAATTTTTTAATAAGGTGTAAGGTTTAGGTCAAGGTTCAATTTTTCTTTTTTCCTTTGCATAACTAATTGCTCCTATTTGAAAGACTGTCCTTCTTTCACTAAATTGCTTTTGAAGTTTTATCACAAATAAGTTACTTGTATTAGTGTGAGTATATTTCTGGGTTCATTATTCTGTTCCCTTGATATATGTGACTATCCTTACACCAACATTACAACGTGTTCTTCCTGTAGGATACATACTTTTTCTTTAGCTTTTCTCATTTTTTTCACAGTTTTTCTTTTTTAAAACTGTTTCAGATATTCTTTTATCTGTTCATTTAAATTTTAGAATAACATTTTCCATATCTATAAAAATTTACGCTGAGAATTTGATAGAAAGTGCACTGAACCTATATATATCAGTATATATCAGTTTGGGGAGAATTAACATTTTCACTATGCAGAATAATCAAATCCATTAATGCAACTTCTGTTTTTTAGCTCCTCTTTGATTTATTTCACAAACATTTGTAATTTTCAGCATAGAAGTCCTATATATATTCATTAGATTTAAACCTAAGCAATTTTTTAAAAAATTGTAAAGGGTATCATATTTTGAATTTTAGTTTCCACATGCTCATTAATAGTATACAAATACAAAGTTGATTTTTTTTGGTATGTTCATCTGAGACTTGCTGATCTCATGTATTAGTTCTAGGGGCTTTTTTTAGACATCTTAGGATTTTTGACATCGACTATGATATCATCATAAAAAGAAACTTATTTCTTCATTCTTGATCAACTTGTCTTTTATTTTATTTTCTCACCTTATTGTATTGGCAGACCTAATGTGTGTTAGGTTTTGCCAAATGTTTTTTCTGCATTTATCATGAGAGCTTTCTCCTTTGACCTGTAAATATATGGTGAATCACATTAATTAATTTTTAATATTAAACCAGCCTTGAATCCCTGGAATAAAACCCACTTGGTAATATAGCATAATTCATTTTATATAAAGCTGAATATATGATAGTAAGAATTATTGTACTTTATTTCATGACAAATATTTATAGTTTTCTTTCCTTGGAATGTCTTTGTCTAGCATTGGTATCAGAGTAATACTCACTTAATAAAAATAAATTAGAAAACGTTTCTCCCTTTTGTATTTTTTTTTTGAGAAGTCCAAATTTGAGTCTTTTTTTTTAATTAAAAATCATCAATTTACATAGAACAATGTTGTTTGATTCATTCTGTTATTTTTTCACTTCACCCCAACCCCTCCCACCCCTCTTTTCTCTCTATACAGTCCTTCCTTCCTCCATCTTACCACCCTCCTTATCCCTAACCCTAAACCTAACCCTAACCCTAACGCTAACACCTCCTACCCCCCATTATATGTCCTCTTCCACTTATCAGCGAGATCATTTGTCCTTTAGTTTTTTGAGATTGGCTTATCTCACTTAACATGATATTCTCCAATTTCATCATTTCCCTGCAAATGGCATAATTTTATCATTCTTTATGGTGGAGTAATATTCCATTGTATATATATGCCACAGTTTCTTTATCCGTTCATCAACTGAAGGGCATCTAGGTTGGTTCCACAATCTGGATATGGTGAATTGGGCAGCTATGAACATTGATGTGGCTGTATCTCTGTAGTATGCTGATTTAAGTCCTCTGGGTATAGGCCAAGGAGTGGGATAGCTGGGTCACATGGTGGTTCCATTCCAAGCTTTCTGAGGAATCTCCATACTGCTTTCCAGAGTGGCTGCACTAATTTGCAACCCCACCAGAAATATATGAGTGTACCTTTTTCCCCACATCCTCGCCAACACCTATTGTTGCTTGTGTTCTTGATAATCACCATTCTAATTAGGGTGAGATGGAATCTTAGGGTGGTTTTGATTTGCATTTCTCTAATTACTAGAGATGTTGAACATTTTTTCATATAACTGTTGATTGCTTGTAGATCTTCTTCTGTGAAGTGTCTGTTCATTTCCTTAGCCCATTTGTTGATTGGATTATTTGTATTCTTGGTGTAGAGTTTTTTGAGCTCTTTATATATTCTGGAAATTAGCGCTCTATTTGATGTATGAATGGCAAAGATATTCTCCCACTCTGTAGGCTCTCTCTTCACATTACTGATAGTTTCCTTTGCTGAGAGAAAGATTTTTAGTTTGAATCTATGCCAGTTATTGCATCTTGCTTTTATTTCTTGTGCTATGGGAGTCCTGTTAAGGAAGTCTGATCCTAAGCTGACATGTTGAAGATTTGGATCTACCTTTTCTTCTATAAGGTGCAGGGTCTCTGGTATGATTCCGAGGTCCTTGATCCATTTTGAGTTGAGTTTTGTGCAGGGTGAGAGATAGGGGTTTAATTTCATTCTGTTGCATATGGTTTTCCAGTTTTCACAACACCATTTGTTGAAGAGGCTATCTTTTCTCCATTGCATATTTTTGGACCTTTGTCTAGTATGAGAAAATTGTATTTCTTTGGGTTTGTGTCCATGTCCTCTATTCTGTACCATTGATCTACCTGTCTATTTTAGTACCAATACCATGCTGTTTTTGTTACTATTGCTTTGTAGTAGAGTTGAAGTTCCTGTATTGCAGGAACCCCCTGCTTCACTCTTCCTGCTAAGAATTGCCTTAGCTATTCTGGGTTTCTTATTCTTTCAGATGAATTTCATGATTGCTTGCTCTATTTCTGTGAGGTACGTCATTGGGATTTTAATTGGAATTACATTGAATCTGTATAGCACTTTAGGTAGTATGGCCATTTTGACAATATTAATTCTGCCTAT
Organism: Sciurus vulgaris; assembly: GCF_902686455.1. NCBI lineage: Eukaryota > Metazoa > Chordata > Mammalia > Rodentia > Sciuridae > Sciurus > Sciurus vulgaris. The sequence goes on from NC_136461.1 coordinate 110,001,475, forward strand.
GCAGGAACATGGGAGATCTTTCCATCTTCTAAGGTTTTCTTTAATTTCTTGCTTTAGTGTTCTGTAGTTCTCATTGTAGAGGTCTTTCACCTCTTTTGTGAGATTGATTCCCAAGTATTTTATTTTTTTTCAAGGCTATTGTGAATGGGGTAGTTCTCCTAACTTCTCTTTCAGAAGATTCATCACTTATGTATAAAAATGCATTGGATTTATGAGCATTGATCTTGTAACCTGCTACTTTACTGAATTCACTTATGAGTTCTAAGAGTTTTCTGGTGGAATTTCCAGGTTCCTCTTAATATATAATCATGTCATCAGTGAACAGGGATACTTTGAGTTCTTCTTTGCCTATTTGTATCCCTTTAATTTCTTTGGCTTGTCTAATTGCTCTGGCTAGAGTTTCAAGGATGATGTTGAATATAAGTGGTAAAAGAGGGCATCCCTGCTTTGTTCCAGTTTTTAGGGGGAATGCTTTCAGTTTTTCACCATTTACAATGATATTGGCCATGAGCTTAGCGTAGATGGCCTTTACAATGTTAAGGAATGTTCCCACTATCCCTATTTTTTCCAGTATTTTGAGCATGAATGGATGCTGTATTTTATCGAATGCTTTTTCTGCATTATCGAAATAATCATGTGATTCTTAACTTTAAGTCTGTTGATATGACGAATGACATTTATTGATTTCCAGATGTTGAACCAACCTTGCATCCCTGGGATAAAACCCACTTGATCGTGGTGCACTATCTTTTTAATATATTTTTGTATGCAATTTGCTAAAATTTTGTTGAGAATTTTTGCGTCATTAAGGATATTGGTCTGAAATTTCTTTCCTTGATGTGTCTCTGTCTGGTTTAGGTATCAGGGTGATATTGGCTTCATAGAATGAGTTTGGGAGGGTTCCCTCCTCTTCTATTTCATGAGATACTTTGAGGAGTATTGGAATGAGCTCTTCGTTAAAGGTTTTGTAGAATTTGGCTGAGAACCCATCTGGTCCCGGATTTTTCTTTGTTGGTAGGCTTTTGATGACCTCTTCTATTTCATTGCTTGAAATTGATTTATTTAAGTTGTGTATGTCCTCCTCGTTCAGTTCAGGTAATTCATATGTCTCTAGAAACTTGTTGATGTCTTCGAGGTTTTCTGTTTTGTTGGAATATAGATTTTCAAAATAGCTTCTAATTATATTTTGTATTTCACTCGTGTCTGTTGTGATATTTCCTTGTTCATTCCGAATTTTAGTTATTTGAGTTTTCTCCCTCTTTCTCTTTGTTAGTGTGGCTAAGGGTTTATCAATTTTGTTTATTTTTTCAAAGAACCAACTATTTATTTTGTTAATTTTTCCGATTGTTTCTTTTGTTTCAATTTCGTTGATTTGGGCTCTGATTTTAACTATTTCCTGTCTTCTACTACTTTTGGTGTTGGTCTGCTCTTCTTTTTCCAGGGCTTTGAGCTGTAGTGTTAACTCGTTTATTTGTTGATTTCTACTTCTTTTGTTGAATGCGCTCCATGAAATAAATCTTCCTCTAAGTACTCCTTTCATAGTGTCCCAGAGATTTTGATATGATGTGTCCTTGTTCACGTTTACTTCTAAAATTTTTTTTATTTCCCTCCTGATGTATTCTGTTATCCTTTCATCATATAATAGTGTATTATTTAATCTCCAGGTTTAGAGAAGTTTCTGTTTTTTATTCTGTCATTTATTTCTAATTTCAATCCATTATGATGTGATAGAGTACAAGGCAGTATCTCTATCTGCTTGTATTTGTCAACAGTAGCTTTATGGCATAAAACATGGTCTATTTTAGAGAAGGATCCATGTGCTGCTGAGAAGAAAGTGTATTCGTTCTTTGTTGGATGGTATATTCTATATGAGTTGGTTAAGTCTAAATTGTTGATTGTGTTATTGAGATCTATGGTTTCTTTATTCAATTTTTGTTTGGACGATCTATCCAGCGGTGAGAGAGGTATGTTAAAATCACCTAGTATTATTGTGTTGTGGTCTATTTGATTTCTGGAATTGAAAAGGATTTGTTTGATGTACATGGATGAGCCAATGTTCGGGGCATAGATATTTATGATTGTTATGTCTTGCTGATTTATGCTTCCCTTAAGCAGTATGTAATGTCCTTCTTTATCCCTTCTGACTAGTTTTGGCTTGAAGTCCACATTATCTGAAATGAGAATGGATACTCCAGCTTTTTTGCTGTGTCCGTATGCATGGTATGTTTTTTCCCATCCTTTCACCTTTAGTCTATGAGTATCTTTTTCGATGAGATGAGTCTCTTGCAGGCAGCATATTGTTGGATTTTTCTTTTTAATCCAATCTGCCAGTCTATGTCTTTTGATTAATGAGTTCAGGCCATTAACATTCAGGGTTATTATTGTGATATGATTTGTATTCCCAGTCATTTGACTCATTTTTGTTTTTTGACATGATTTGGTTTCTCCTTTATTTGGCTACTCCTTTAGGCTGATTTGCATTGCTGTTTTTCATCTCTTCCTCATGGAATATTTTGCTGAGAATGTTCTGTAATGCTGGGTTTCTTTTTGTAAATTCCTTTAGCTTTTGTTTATCATGGAAGGATCTTATTTCGTCGTCAAATCTGAAAGTAAGTTTTGCTGGGTATAAGATTCTTGGTTGGCATCCATTTTCTTTCAGGGCTTGGTAAATGTTGTTCCAGGCCCTTCTAGCTTTTAGGGTCTGGATTGAAAAATCTTCTAATATTCTCATTGGTTTCCCCCTGAATGTAATTTGATTCTTTTCTCTCGCAGCCTTTAAAATTCTATCTTTATTTTGTATTAGGTATTTTCATAATAGTGTGCCTTGGTCTATTGTAATTTTGTATATTTGGAGTCCTATAAACCTCTTGTACCTGGTTTTCCATTTCATTCTTCAGATTTGGGGAATTTTCTGATATTATTTCATTGAATAGATTGTTCATTCCTTTGGTTTGTTTCTTTAAGCCTTTCTCAATCCCAATAATTCTTAAATTTGGCCTTTTCATGATATCCCATAATTCTTGTAGTTTCTGTTCATGATTTCTTACCATCTTTTCTGTTTGGTCAACTTTGTTTTCAAGATTAAATATTTTGTCTTCAATATCTGAGCTTCTGTCTTCCAGGTGTTCTATCCTATTGGTTATGCTTTCTATGGAGTTTTTAACTTGGTTTATTATTTCCTTCATTTCAAGGATTTCTGTTTGGTTTTTTTTTTTTTTTTTTTTTTCAGTATCTCTAACTCTTTATTGAAATGATCTTTTGCTTCCTGTATTTGCTCTTTTAACTGTTGATTGGTGCGATCATTTAATGCCTGCATTTGCTCTTTCAATCCTATTTCAATGCCTGCATTTGCTCTTTCGTCTCCTCTTTCAATGCCTGCATTTGCTCTTTCATCTCCTCATTTGCTTCCCTGATTGTTTTAATTATGTACATTCTGAACTCCCTTTCTGACATTTCTTCTACTGTGGTGTCATTGGGTTTTATTGATATAGTATCTAGGTTTGTTTGGGACATTTTCTTCCCTTGTTTTCTCATATTGATCAGATGTCAGTGGGACTCTGTGATATTGCAGATTTCGTCTATTGGCTCATAGTGTCCCTGTAGATTTCCAGTGTATCATCTCCCAGCCTTCAGTAGCCTGAAGTCTTGGAGTAACTTGATAATGCAGTGCTTCCGAAGAAAGCTGCCCTAGCCCACTACTGGTTCCAGGGCTTGGAGCTGGCTCTGTGTAGAAAGGCTCTCACTGTGGGGCCTGCTGTGAGAAGCTGGCCGTGTGGGAGGAGCCCACTGCTGGAGTGCGCAGGGCTGCCTGGGGAAGTCTCTAGCTGCCCTGCCCTACTCTAATAAGCCGCCCGAATCCGGCCCTGACGCCCAGGCCAAGCTTCGCTCGGTGGGGGAGACTCACCCCGTGGTTCTATTTTAGTCCGAGTCTCTCAGTGCCTCCCCTTCTTGAATTCTGGGTTCTGGAGCAACTGGAGATGCAGTCACCCTCTAGTCCGCCATCTTGGATTGCCCACCAAATTTGAGTCTTTATTAAGCCGGCTGGCTGACTGTCTCACACAATGCCTCAATAAATGGCTATTGGGAAAACAGCCCCAACCATAGGGTTGTGGGGGTTCTTATAACAAAAATCACATCAATCATAAGTGTCTGTTACTATGATTCAAAATTACAAACTAACATCATGAGATTATCAACAGAGGGGGAAGTGGGTCAAAATGACCCTTACCTATGTACAAACTAAAGAATGGTTACTAACATCCACACAATCACTGTTTATGTGGTACAATGTTTAGGAGCAATAGGAATCAAAAGAGAGCAATTTTTCTTTACGTAGGAATTGTCATTCTGTATTGTTAAACATATCACACTAAGTGATGATGGGTACCATTTTGTAAAATTAGCATTAATTTAGTTTGTAAAATTAAAATTTGACAGAGGACTGGGGGTATAGCTTGGTTGGTAGAGTGTTTGCCTCGCAAGCACAAGGCCCTGGGTTCAAATCCCCAGCACTGCAAAAAACAAACAAAAAAGTTCACTGCTGTGAGGCTGGGGTTGTGGCTCAGTGGTAGAGTGCTTGCCTAACATGCGTGACGCACTGGGTTCAATTCTCAGCACCACATATAAAAAAGAAAAAAATTTTGACAGTATTCTCCGGTGGACCAATTTGAGCATGGAAGTTTCTCATATTGAATTTTTTAGATTATAGATTTAATTTTCTTAATAGTTGTGACCATGTTATTCAAATTATCTATTTCATATCAGGTAAGTTGTGAAACTGTGCTTTCAAAAGAATTGGTCCATTTCATCTAAGTTATTAAATTTATATATATGGAATTATTTGCTATATTTCCTTATTATTCAATTGATACGTGTAGTCTGTCTTCTTCCTTTCTTAGTCTTAGTAGAATTTTATCAATTTTATTGATTTTTTCAAAGAACCAGATTTTTAAAATAAATTTTCTCAATTTCACTGATTTTTGCTCCTAAGTGTATCATTCACTCTTTTTGTGTTTTAAAAATAGTTGCATATGCCTGTGTGTGCATTTTCTATTTTTGGAATTCTCATTATCCAAATACTGGTATTTTGTTAGTGTTCCACAGGTCTTTGAGGCTTTGTTCATTTTCTTCACTCTTCATTCTTTCTGTCCCTCAGGCAACATAATCTCTGTTGACCTATCTTCAAGTTTCCTGATTCTTTCTTCTACTTACAAAAATTGCTGTTTAACTCATGTAATGATTCTACTTGGTGCTTTTATAATTTGCATTCTTTATATTCTTTATTTGTTGAGACATAGTTTTCATACCTTCTTTTAACTATTTAAACATATTTTCCTTTAGTGCTTCCTACTTGTAATAACTATTTTAAAATCTTTTTTTTACTAAATCTAAATCTTTAAAGTTTTTAGTTATTAAAATGGGGACATGTATTTGCAGTTATTCCAACATGACTGGAAATTGAAGTCAAAAAACAGATTTTTAAAATTCACAATAAAACACCTAGACTGGTTTCAATGACAGGGAAGAAGAAAAGAGTTAGGAACTTTGATGATATTTAAATTAAATGAGAATTTAATTTAACTCTCAATCCAAATATAATGTTCAGAAGTTCAAACATTAGGAAATATAGTTAGAACTCAAACTCATGTCTATGAACACAGGGCAAAAGATGTCCCTGGTACTCCAGTTGAAAAACCATAATAAACTACCAAAAATTTAGGAGCTTTTTTTTTCCAGTACTGGGGATTGGACCCAGGGGTACTCTACAACTGAGCTACATCTCTATCCCTTTTTAATTTTTTATTTCAAGATAGGGTCTCACTAAGTTTCTCGGGCTGGCCTCAAACTTAACAATCCTCCTGCCTCAGCCTCTAGAGTCTCTGGGATTACAGGTGTGTGCCACCATTCCCAGTTGATTTAACTCCTTAAAACAACACAAATTTATTATCTCACAGCTCTGTAGGTCATAAATTCTGGTTCAGCATGAGTTGTGTAATTCTTTTGCTTAATCTCGAAAGAGTCAAATCAAGATGTCAGCAGAGCTGTGGTTCTTTCTGAAGGCTATAGAGGAGAATCTCTTTCAGGTTGTAGGTAGGATGAATTCTCATGTGGTCCTCAGACAAAGGCCCCAGTTTCTTTTTTAACTATCAGCCACACATCATTCTCATCTTCTAGATCCTGCCTGTATGCACTAGCTTGTAGGGATCTTCAAAGACAGCAATAATGGATTAAATTTCTTACGTTTTAAATATCTCCAACCTTGAGATCCTGGCTCATCTCTTGCACTCCTTCTCATTTAAGCTGGAGAAATTTGTCTGCTTTTAAGGGCTCAACTGATTAGCACTGGCTGACCTGGATGATCTGGGGCAATCTCCCTAAAATAAAGTCCATAGACTTAAATGTATCTCCAAAGTCCATTTTGCATGTAATGTAACACCCTCAAGATCCAGGAATTAGGGAATAGATCTCCTGGGTTGGGGCATTATTTGGTCTACCACACCAGTGTACCTGATAAAATCCCCACCCTACCCTAAACTCAAAGACAAATGAATAAACAACTGTTCTATCCCTGGAAGGCCTTTGACTTTTTCGCCCTTGCTCTGTTATAGGTTTCATTTTGGAATCTGGAAAATAAGCAGATATCAAATAGAATCACAAAATATCAGAGGTACAAAGAATGTCTAGCACCTAGTCTAGCTCTACTTTACAAATGAGAAAATCGATGTCCAGAGACAGAAAGGTTCTTTGACTAGTTGATAAAGTTGAACTTTTATGCTGGATCTCCAAATCTTTGCCAAAATGTGATTTTATTAACTACATGAGAGAAAATAGGCAAATTCCTAGAATTTCAGCTTACTTGGATCTAAAGGGGAATGCTAATGACACTTTTTAATGATGATATAAGAATTAAAGGAAGTAACACCTGTAATCCTAGCGGCTTGGGAGGCTGAGGCAGGAGAATCACAAATTCAAAGCCAGCCTCAGCAAAAGCGAAGCACTAAGCAGCTCAGTGAGACCCTGTCTCTAAATAAAATACAAAGTAAGGCTGGGGATGTGGCTCAGTGATTGAGTGCCCCTGAGTTCAATCCTCAGTGCCAAAAAAAAAAAAAAAAAGAAGAAGTAGAAGAATTAAAAGAAGTAACTGTATGTAAAGCATTTAGTGCAGTAACTATACTTGGCATCTAATAAGTGCAGAACATGTTAACTATTATTATTGTTGTTACTATTATATTATTATTCTATAGTCTAGGCTGCATCAATACACAGGCCCCTTTTTGATTGAATCAGTTGGTTAACTGAGTAGTTTAGTCACCAATTGTGAATGTGAAACTTATCACTACTTTTTCCAACATGATGCTTCCTTTTTGATTGATTTGAAATTTTATATGGGTGAGAAAATCTGTACTACCGTAAATAAAATTTAATTTTAAAGTGACAAAGCAATAGGTAATCACATTAGTTCTTTTAAAATAAATTTAGTCATTAATTCTTTTATAAAACAATATATATGAGCCAGGCAATATATACAGAAGTGATAAAAGACAGACATGATGCCTCCTCACTCAGAGTTTATTCACTAGATAAGACAATGAATAAACAAAAATACAAATAAGCATTGTTACAAATTCTTTGAAATAATATGATGTTTTAAGAGATTTTTTTTAAAAACTATACTAGATTAGTGGTCAGATGGCTCCTCTGAGAAGTGATTTTCAATTTGAGACTCAAAAGATGAGAAGGATTCAACCATTTAGATGATGTTCATGGAGAGATGAAAATCAACACAAGAATTTGAGGAATACTTGAGAGAGAGAGAATCAGCAGGATTTGCTAAAGACTTAGATATGGGCAGGGAATAAGCGGAAGGAGGGTACAGGATGACTACTCCATTTTCTACTAGGACTTGAGGAGTATTAAGAGAAGAACACTCAGAGGCACGAGGTCTAATTTTATCAACCACTTCATAGTGTTATTTGCAGTCTCATTTGTTTGGCTATTTTAATTTCCAGTTTCAGAGGAAATCTTATTATCTGAAAGTGTTGATAATGAAATCCACTTTCTTTCTTCATTGGATTCTTGTGAAAATATGTTTATAAGATGTAATTGTAAAACAAAAAAGCAGATACAACTGTAGGGTGGATCATAAGTATTTATTTAATGAGAGAGAATTATGTAATTTAATTATATACCGGTTGCTTAAAAGTAGAGCTGGTAGAGATGGTGAAATTAAAATAGGATTTGGGTCAAGCTGGAGAAATACAAAAGGGAAATAACATTTTTAAAAGTGAACTTGAAATGGGGGCAGTTGCATAATAGACATAATGTGTGTTCTAGGTTAACTATGTTCATTGCTTTGTTATTCATTAATTAATTTAATCTTTACAAAAAAGTCTGTAATCCAAACATTATCCCTTCTTAAACATGAGCACAGAAGCTAAGGATGTTTTTCCGGGTCCAGGTTAACAATTGATAAAGCCATGATCTAATCCCAACCGTTAAAAACCCAAATACAAATGCTTACACCAGGGGTTGAAGAATCTTTTTGGTAAAGGATCAGAAAATAAATATTATAGGCTTTGAGCACTTAGCCCAACTATTTAGTACTGCCATTATAACATAAAGGCAGCCATAAATAATACATAAATGGATGAGTGTGCCTATGTTCCAATAAAAATTTATTTAAAAAAAATAGTGTGCTTGATTTGGTGGCTGACCACTGATTTACACCAAGGAAAAGGGACAACTTAGCAGTTCTCAGAAAATGAGGAAGTTAGGATACAAGTCTCATCAAAGGACAGTCCACCAAGAAAATAATTTCGGATGCAAGTTGATGGGCTCTCATAATTTCCAGAACTTGTGGTTGTTATGTCACAGCCTCAAATACATTGGCTGGCTGTTCATGGTAAAGCAGCATGGAAAGAGACTAGTTAAAACTTTAAAATAATCCAAAAATATCACCTTGCCCAATAGTTTCAAATTCATCTTTCTCCTAGCCTTTTACTGGAGCTATTGACTAGGAAATTGAGTAGTATGAATTTGACTTTTTCTTTTATATTCTCTTTACATATTCATTAAGAGGTCGAGCTGACCACAGGCAGAATGAAGGAAAAGATAACAAATAAAGGGGGATGGTCACAGATTTGAAAGGATATGAGATAATATCACTCCTAAGGCTTCTAGACTAGTGGTCTGTCATAGCTAACCCCAAATAATCAAAACTTTTATACACCAAATGGAATGCTTGGTGTATTTGTTTTCTATTGGTATCACAAACTTAGTCATTTAAACACCAATTTGTTATTATCTCAGTTCTGTGGGTCAGAATTCCAGGCACAGCATGGCTCAACTGGGTCCTCTGCTGAAAACAAGGTACCAGGTGAATTGGTTTCTAATCCAGAGACTCTGGGGAAAATTCCACTTCCAAGTTTATCCAAGTTGATGACAAAATTTGATTTCTTGTGATCATAGGACCTAGGTTACCATTTCCTTAATATGTGATCCCCTTTATCTTCAAACCAATAGAGACAGGTTGAATTGTAATTGTAAGGTGAATAGAGATTTCATCTTTAGCTGGAGAATGATCTCTGCTTTAAAGGGCCCACTCTAAAAATCCAAGATAATCTGTATTTTAAGTTCATGTGAACTTAATGACATCTGCAAATTCCCTTCTGCCCTGTAATGTAACACATTCACCTAAGTAAACCAGGGGACAAGGTCATGGAGGTAACCTCTCACTCCATAAGGTAGAAACTGGTATTGTAGTGTTTTCATGGAAGAGAGACATTGGGAGGAAAAGTATCTGGGCTCTAGCTCAATTCATCAACTATTGTTTTTGCAACATCAGTGAAGACTGAATTTCTTTCCTTCCTTCTAATGGAAGTTTTATAAATTATATAGGGATTAAATAAAGAGACAAATATCATGTTTAATAGAATTTACATACTGATAGAGGAACTAAATAAGCTAATAAATAATAGTGATATGCATGAGAATAAACTCAGGATCAGGGAAGTACAGGAATGAGAGGAAATCCTCACACCTTATTCTTAGTTCCAAGCTACAATATCTAAAACAGATGTTACCTAATCCAAGAAAAAAAGAATAAGTTGGAGTTAGCTCTTCTGGTGTTTGTCACCATATTTCATTGTTTTTAAATTTTATTTTCCAATATTCATCTCAGTTGAGGAAGAATCAAAGAAATGGAAATTCAAACAGTGGTCATTGAATTCATCTTCCTAGGACTTCTCAATCATCTAGAATTGTAAGATCTATTCTTATAAAATATCTGTTCTTCTTGGATATTTATCTGACAATTTTCTGAGAAATATAGTCAGAGTCAATTATGCCCTTCACATTTCAGTGTATCATTAACTCAGAAACTTGAGTTTCTCAGACATTAGCTACTTATACACCTAGTCCAGGTCATGCTGATAAACTTCTCAGAAAAGATTTATCCTAAGAGGGCTATTTCTCCCAGACCCTCTTTCTTGTGACCAGTTCTGGCATTGAGAGTACTGCCATAACTTATGATCGCTATGTGGCCATTTGCCACCCTCCTCAGTATCCAGTTCTCATGAATGTGAAGGTCTCTGTTTAGTGGCAGGGTCCTGGCTGTGTGGGCTGGTGAATTCTGCAACACACACAGTGCTGGCAACCATGCTCACTCTTTGTGGGCCCAACCAGATCAGCCACTTTCTCTGTGACATCCCATTGCTCCTGAAGCTCTCCTGCTCAGACACCTCTGTCAATGAGTCTGTGCTCCATGTGGCCAGTGCCATTATTGGCCTGAGCCCCTGCCTCTTTACTGCAGGGTCCTACACACTCATCATCTCAGCTATCCTCAGGATTCCCTCTCCTCAGGGCAGGAGAAAGGCCTTCTCTACCTGTGCATCCCTCCTCACTGTCGTGGTGGTCTTCTTTGGAACAGCCAACTTCAACTGTGACAGGACCAGAGAAAGCTACTCCCTGGACATGGACATCCTGGTCTCTGTGCTTTTCTGTGTGGTGACCCCCATGTTGAACCCCATCATTTACAGCCTGAGAAACAAGGATGTCAAGGGTGCCCTGTGGAAGCTGGCTGGAAAACAGATTCTCTAGTGAGATCAGCAACTGGATAATGGATTTCACTCTAGAAAATTTCTTCATTGTAGAAATATGTGAACATTCAGCAGCAATTATAACAGTGATCTCTCTAAATAGCATCTCTTGACAACTGTAGTGCCCCCTCTCACCAAGGCAAACACTTACACCTGTGATTAGCTTCTCACACATTGCCATCTCATGTACATTGGATTCTCTCCAACAAACTGATACTTTAGAACGTTTTCATTACCCCCCAAAAGAGGGCCCCTACCCATTAGCAGTTACTTATTTTTCCTGAAAATCTCAACTCTAGGCAACTATTAGTCTATGACTCTATGGGTTTGCTGATTCTGAGCACTCAACATAAATGGAAATGTAAAATATGTGACCTTTCTGTCTAGCTCCTTTCTGTTAGCATGTTCTCAAGCTTCACCCATTCTGTAGCATGTATCAGTACTTTTCTTTTTTATATCAAATAACATTCCATTGATGGGTTTATCACATTTTATCTTTTTATCAGTTAATAGACATTGCATTATTCCCATTTTTGTCTATTATGAATAATACTTAAGAATATTTTTGCACAAGGTTTTGGTGGAATTCACATTTTCATTTCTCTTGGGTATGTATATAGGAATAGAATTGCTAGATTATATGGTAACTCCACTTAATCTTTTGAAGAACTACCAGACTACTTCCAAATCGCTGTACAATTTTACATTACTATCAGCAGTGAATAAGGTTTCCAACTTTTCACATCCTCATCAATTATTATTTGTCTTTTTTATGATAACCATCGCTCATGGAAGTGGTAATGATTATTTTGATTTGCATTTCCATAATGGTCAAATTTGTACTTCTTCACATATGGAAAAATTCATGTTAAAGGAACTTTGAAGTTTAGAAACTTAACACTGTTTAATGTTTTAATCAAATTTTTGGTGTAATAAAATACCGCAGTATTTTCAAACTCATACCTTCTCCCCATCCATGCCCTTCTGAGCTGTCTCATGTCTCTCTGCCTTTTTCTCTTTGAAGTTCACAGTAGCAGTGTCATCACCAAATCATGAGCAATGACAGGACCAAAACTCAGGGGCAAGCTGGAATAAACCATGATGGTGGGAAAGAAAGGAAACACTAAAGCAGATATGCTGTTAGTACTATGGTACATATACATGTCCAACTGGCAGGGCATGTAGCATAGTCTAGGTTTATGCCCTTGGTCATGCTCTGTGGACAAAGGAGGAAATTCTCTTATGCATTGAAGAATCCAACCAAATAAGCCCATATCCTTGCATATCCCTTTGCTCCCTACTAGGGAGGAAGAAAGGCAGTCTTTCAGATTTTAGTTTCCACAATTTTGAACAATAAGTCTAGTGCTAAAATTCACCCACAAATATCCCAAAAGAGATAGGAAGCTCATCTCTTTGCATGCTGGGAAAAGATGATTGCCAGGACCTTAATGAATCCAAAAGAGAATTAATTGCAGTTCATTTTACAGTTTCTATTCAGACTTCTGCCTTTACATTATGTTTGCACACTGAGAGTCCCAGAACAGCTGCTGAGAGAGAAATTAGATGGATATTCCCAAAAGTTCAGTCCACAGGCCTTTATAAACGGCCATCCTAGAAAAATGAATTGTGGAGAAAACAAAGGGGATTTTTAACTCCTGTTCGATTAGATTCTAGGATGTTCCTGCAATGGCAGGTCTCCATCATGATGCATGGAGGTCAACAGCCAATTTTACCAAAGTCCAATTTTTTCACTATTGTGTAGGCAGCAAGACCTACCACCAAAGCTGGAAACATGGGTTTTCAGCAAGAGTCAGTGGTAAGTAATTTATTCACTTACCACTACAAATAAGACAAAAATCTTCTCAGGATTTCTACCTCTTAAAAACAATTATAAAACATAGTACATACTTTTGTTATCATTTTCATGACATTTATGTAACTACATAGTCTTAATATCATTTTTATGTGTATCAATTGCTAAAATAGTAATAATAAAACCAGAGTTGAAATGACCTTAGAGGTTGTCTACTTGAAATTCTGAGGAGTGCCTGAATTCCTTAAGTGAGCAAATATGAGTAGAAAATATGTTCATGGTAAAATACAAGACAAAACAGTATTCTTACTCTAATTTTGACAAGCAGAACAGTAGCAATAATTTTTCAAGGAGAAAACAAGGTCACATCTCTCCTTTGATTCATTATGGTATGACAGTGGGCCACAAAAAAAATTAATCAACATGAAAATTAAACTTTTGGGAATATCCATTGTTTGAATAAAATACTAAATTTGCATAACACTTAGATTTGGAAACTTTCTTGTTCACTCAGCTCTCATCTTTATGTTGCAACACAGTGATACTTAGGAGGTGTGTTGCAATCAGTTTATTTACTAAAATGAATCTGGGAAGCTTGTGAATTATTTACTTCTCTCAATCACTTTTTAAAAAGTAGACCCAAGATTATTCCTAAATAATTTTATTCTCAATCATTTGTCTCCTGAGATGATTTATTAATTCAGAAAGAAAGAAGCAGAGCCACTGCTGTCAGTTGGAAAATTAGCCAACACTGCCATGTGTCTCCACTGAAAACATTGCTTAAGACAGGAGAAGCCTAAGTTCCCACAGGCGAAGGGTCCAGGGTGCCATATTTATGTACCCATAAGCTGTTATTTTTCTTATGTTTTTAAGATATTTGGACCAGAATCACTGAAGAGAAATATCCTCTGGAGTTTAACTGAGATGCCCCTTCCTCTCTCCCTGTGGGTCTCATTACTTTCTATTTATTATAAAATGCTTGCTTATATAGCTTAAATTTGGTTAGTGAAAAAACAGGTTGCAAGTCTAAAAAAGACAACGCAAAAATAGATAGCAGCCCATGAAACCTAAAAGTGAAAGGATCTCATTTCTCATTTCATTTCAAAGTAAATTTTGGCCAAGTGAATTACCAAGCACTACTTGGAATGAAGCAATTAAGTAGAGTTTTGAGAAGTACCTGATTCTTCATATATTATATTACTTAGTGGTTAAAACTGAGGCTCTGAATTCAGATTCCCAGTGTAAACTCTTAAAGTTTTAGTTTTCTCACTGGAAAAAAACAGGATTAATAACAGTACTTACACTTTCAAGTTGATTGAGAATTAATGACATAATTCACAAAGAGCACCTGACGTATTGGATGTGTTCAGTAAGTACTAACGGGAGGAATAGTGATAGTGCTAGCAATATGTATAGGAAGAAAGGGAAATAGCCCTTCTTTCAGATGGCCTTGACTGGGTAATCACAAATTTGGTAGGAAGGTTTCCAAAGTTGAACAGATAGAGGTCATTTTTATCATCATTACCCTAGACTATTTGAGATAGAAGGGATTTCCATCCATCTCACCAGGTAGAAATACTCTGAATTTATATACATATTGAAGTTTGAGAATAATCAACTATTTGATGACTTCTGAATGTTTTCAGCTTACTACATGCATACCTACCCATATTATGTGGAGGTATGCATGTAAGAACCTGGTGCAAAGTGAAAATAGTTTATATTCCATACCAATGAATTAATTTTGCCATAAACACCTAAAATCTTTTGGACTTTCTTTTAGAAAAATTCTCCTGAAACATTGTTATTAATTGGTCTGTGTGTGTGTGTTTGTGTGTGTGTGTGCGTGTTAAATGGGCAATTTGAAAATTAAATTTTTAATTTTAAATTATTGCTTCATATTACATAAAATATGAATAGATGTTCTATTTTCCTTATGTGCTTGAAGAGTTTTCACACTCAGACCTTGGTTTATTTTATGCGCATTTTGTTTCCTTTGAGGATGGAACCTCCTATGTTAGTTAACAGAACATTTCATAAGTATTAGCTATTATTGTTTGGAAGATCCTGGTAGAATTCAGATATGTAAAAATAAGTGGTTTTTTTCAGTCATTCATTGAATTTTGTTTTGTGCTTTTGATGAGATGGGTTATAATGAACTTATTTTAACATTTTAAAAAACACACTTTTTTAAAACTAAACTCAACATGACCTCTTCAAGGTATTTATTTTAGTGTATAGACTCAACCTAAGCAAAACATTCTCAATCTATTTTTCTAGTGAAATCTATCCTTACCTAACAGGGAGAGAAAGGTCATTACCGTAAAGCAGAGGTGTTGAGATTGAGATTGCCTATTGATATGCACTAGCATGTAAATTCCAAGAAAAAAGTGTTCAGAGTGTCACATAAACTGTAGTGTATAAGTGGAGCTTGTTCATAATGGATTTTGATAAATGATGGTGATAATTCATTGTTGACCTAGACAAACAGTGGGAGCATGAAGAATATGGAAAGTGAAATGGACATCACTCCTTACTCTATCTCTGGCCCCCCAGAATTTAGACTAGCTAGTTAAACCAAGAAAATTTATTATTATGGTTCTTAGTCTCCTGCATATATATACATATATATATATATACATGTGTATATTTATATATATGTATGTCTACATATATATATGACTTGAAATCATCTCTGAGAAATATTGATAAGGTATGAAATATATATGTAAGTCACATTAAATATAACTACTTTTAAATGTAATTATAGTACATTAATATATTATATATTAATATATAATATATTAATATATATTTATATATTATATATAAATTTAATTACAATTACATGTAATTTAATTACTTATAATTATATTTATAATAAATATAATTGTACATAATTATATATAATATATAAATATCATTATAATTACATATATGTTTATATAAGTATACATAAATATAATTACATTTAAATATAATTATAGTATACATTATGGATGTAAATATATGTGTAAGTTATATTGTATATAATAGAGTATGTTACATAATATATTACATGTATTTACATAATATATTTCATAATATATTTCTCAGGGATGACTTCAAGTCATATTTAAAATAAGCAATATGTGCGACTTCAGAAAGTGTAATTTGTTAAATCCCTAAACATTAAAAATTCCTTCTGCAATTTAGTTGAACAAAGATCGTATATCGCTTTCTGTTTATGGGTCAATGTTTCATGGGAGGTCTCATTTCTTCCTATGAATGAACCTAGACATCTACCTATAAAAGTATTGTAGCACTCACCTTTTCAATATCATGAGTTAGAAAATGTATGTCACTGATTTTTTTTTTATTAAAAATCATAAATTTACATAGGGCAATGTTGTTTGATTCATTGTTATTTTTTCCCTTCCCCCCCACCCCTCCCACCCCTCTTTTCCCTCTATACAGTCCTTCCTTCCTCCATTCTTACCACCCTCCTTATCCCTAACCCTAAACCTAACCCTAACCCTAACACTAACCCCTCCTACCCCCCATTATATGTCACTGATTTTTAACAATTTTAAATCCATCTATGCAGATGATGGAGAAAACAAAAAACAGTACACACATATTTCATATTGTATAATGATTTTGTAGGAGATACACAGATTTCCAGCCCAACTGGAATGCAATGTTTCCTAACTGTGAAGCAGTGCCCACAGCTCATGTAGAGGGAGTATTGAGTGTTGGTAAACCTCCTTCTTGGAAGCCTTCTACATGGTACTCCCTATAAACTTTGGTGATGACAACAATCCCATCCTGGCCTTCTTTCCTCACTCTACTCTCTGGTGGATTCATGAACATCTATGACTTCAACAGTCACCTTTAATACAATGACTCCCAAGCCTGTATCTAAACAGGTCTACCTATCTCCTGAGGAAAATCCTGTTTTCTACTGCCTACTGGGAATTTCCACATGGATATCCCAAAGGTACCTAACACTCAATATCAAATCTCCACCATCTCCTCCAAACTTGTTACATCTCATGCCCTTCCTCTTTGAGTAAACGATCCTACCAGCCATTCAGCCTACCCAAACAGATTGGGTGCCCTCGTCATGTCGTCATCACCATGGACTTTAAAGTGATCTACCCATGGCTCCTTCTCAGAGATTTTCTCCAAGCTCCGAAATGTTACATCTTCAGTTACAAATCATTTCATTTTAATCTTGTTTTAGCACTCAAATTACTCTCTTAGACTATATGAGGATATTTTAACCAAAGGCACATAAACTATAAGGGATTATTATGGTTTGGATATAAGGAACTCCCCTCAAAGGCTCATGGGTCAGCCAAAGTAGAAATGTTCATAGGTGAAATTAGATTATGAGAATAATAACCTAATCAGCTATTTAATCCATTTGATGGACTAATTATTTGAAAGGACTACTGCACTGAGTGGTAACTGTGGGCAGGCGGAGTGTGGCCAGAAGTTGGTCACTGGGAGCATGCCCTTGGGAATTACATCTTGTCCCCCTGTGTACACTCTCCTCCCATCCTGTCCCCTGCCCCCTTGCCCCCACCCCTTTCAGCTTTCTGGCTGCCATGAACTGAGAACTTTTCCTTCACTTGTTCCCTTTCACCATTGGTTCCACCTCATCTCAGGCCCACAGCGATGGAGTCAGTTGACCATAGACTGAACCTCTGAACCATGAGACCAAAGTACATTTTTGCTTCCCTCCAAATTGTTCTTGTCAGGTAGCAGTGTTCTTGGTAACAGTGACAAAAGTTGACTAGACAGGGACTTTGGGAATAGGTTTTACAACTATATGACTCTTTTGGAATTACATGAAAAGTTCTGTGCATGACTACACAAGCATTTCCTAAATATGCAGATTTTGTCATTTTCAAAGCTAAAGATATTTTTTTAAACTCAAGCCATTTCCTTACAGATGTCCCTGCTTCCAACCTGCCCTCACCTAGAATGCTGTCTACTAGTAATTATTGATATTCTTCAGCCATCCCTGCCCATTATGATACCAAAGCCTTGCTTCTAGACAGCCAGACATCCAGACTTCTGCCTCTGAGGAGAGAAGGAATATTTTCTGAGGACCTTGTTAAAAGACCACTTACTTGTTTTGCTTCCTTGTTTTTTAAGGACCACACTCAGAGAACATGTTTCAGGCAGCTTTCTCATCCCAGTCCTGTTCACAAAAGGTAAGTGATTCACTGCCACCTCCTCTGGGGTAGCTAATGAGGTTTTTCTTGAAGTGAAAATCACCAGGCTCTTTAGAATAAGTCATGAAGTTTGGAAGGAACCAGCCAAGATTGACCTCCCAGCTCTGTGCAATTAATAGGAATCTCCAGGGACTAGGGACACAGCTGTAGGTGATGAGGCTGCCAGCAAAACTCAGAACTCTACAGTGTCCCTTCCTCTAATAACTTACAGAGAAGTTTACTAGTGTTCCAGAGACCTCCAAGTCTTTTCTTCTATAAGCATGAGGACAACATAGGTCTTTTGATTTTATTGTCCTTGTCTGAATAAATTCATGCTATCTATAGTTTGTTTTTTTTTTTTTTTTAGATTTATGCCACCAATATTGCCTGGGATGCCAACCTGCTATCTTCTTGCTTATGGGACAGTGTTCTCACATATGTCTCCCTCCCAAATCCTCCACAATAACACATGCAGAACACACACACACACACACTCATTGTGAGCATGGTTTTTTACTTGTGGTTCAGGGCCCCTGGGAGCACCAAGCAGGTTGACTTCTCCAAATTTATCATGAGAAGAGAATGTATTATGTTTGCATATGCAGGAAGAGGCAAGACTGTAGACAAGGAAACAATTTAAAGGCAGTTATAATAATTCAGGAGAAAAAAGATGGTAAGGCACTGAACTATAATTGTGATAGGGAGAAAGTGGAAAGATGAACAAAAGAGAAAAAATATTTAGAAGGTCCTAGTAATTGGTTGCACTTGAGTCTGAGCTACCTGAAACGAAAATCATGAAAAGTATCTCCTGTTTTTATCCCTTTCCTTGTTTTATTTTAAAAAGTAAATCATATTTTACATTAAGTAAAATGGAAAAATCTTAAGTGTGCAAGTTAATGATTTTTGCATATATATGCACCCATGTAATCACTACTCAAATCAATAAATAAAACATTTCCACCTCAGGAAATTCCTTCATGTGCCTTTTCAATCAGTATCATCCAGAGAATAATTGTTATTCTCACTTTGCAACCAGAGATTAATTTTGAGTAATATAGAACTTTTAAAAATATCTTTAATTTTTTAATTAATATAACTACATATTTATAGAATACAACATAATATTTCAATGCATACATACAATGTGTCATGATCAGATGAGAGTCATTGGCATATCTAGTACCTCAACATTGATCATTTCTCTGTGTTGGGAATGTTCAAAATCCTCTCTACTAGCTATTTCAAAATATTCATGTACAATTAGTTAGAACAAATAAAATTTTAAAAACTTTAAAAATTTAAAAAAAATGTTCAGTTGTTGTCAACCATAGTTATCCTATTGTGCTCTAGATACTAGAAGCCATTTATCCTATTCAATGCAGCCTGTGCCCATATTTTCTCCCCTACATCCTTCTCAGGCTCTGGTAACCACCACTCTACTCTCTATTTCTTATGCATATATATATAACATAATATTTATCATCTTAACTCTTCATGTGTACAATTCTGTGGCATTAAGTACATTCATAATGTTGTATAATCATCTCTCCTCTATATATATCCCCTATTTTTTATCATCCCCAATCTGTACTCTGTATTCCAATCCTTCCCTCCTTTCAGTCCTTGGAAACCTCTATTGTACTTCCTGTCTCTATGAATTCATCTGTTCTAGGTAATTCATGTAAGTAGAATCATATATTTGCCCCTCTGTGTTGGCTTATTTCATTTAGCATAATGTTTTCAAGGTCCATCCATGTAGTACTGGATATCAAAATTTCATTCCTTTTTGTAACTGAATAACATCTCATTGTATCATACACCATATTCTATATCTGATGATGGACACAGGTTGTTTTCACCGTCAGTCTATTATTTCTGTGCTCTCTATTCTACTCTATTGATCTATATTACTGTCTTTATGCCAGTACCATATATTTTAATTACTGTAGCCTTATAGTAATTTCAAAGTCAGGAATTGTGAGTATTCTAAATTTCTTCTTTTTCAAGATTGTTGAACTATTTGCAGACCCATGAAATTCCATATGGGACTTCAAGAAAACCTTTTCCATTTCTTCGGGCAGGGGAAGCTGGTGTATGACGGAGATTGTGTTGAATCTGTAAATCACTGGAGTAGTACTGACATCTTCAAAATCTTATGTCTTCTGTTTGATGAGAACAGGAAATATTTCCATATAGGTCTTCTTTCATTTCTTCCAACAACATTTTGTAGTTTTCATACATAAGTCTTTCACCTCCTTCACAAGATTAATTCTAAATACTTCATTTGTTTAAATGTATTGAAAATGAAATTGATTTTTTTTACAGTGCTTCAGATTGAACATTGGGCTTCACATATGCTAGACAAGCCTTGTGTCACTGAGCTACAGCTTTAACCCTAGAATTGATTTTTTACTTTCTTTTTTTGGATATTAATTGCAACTATGTAGAAACACAACTGATTGTTCCTATGTACAACTTGGCTAAACTTGTTTATTAGCTCTTGTAACTTTCACCTGGATTATTTAATGTTTTTCCATATACGTGATCATGCCATCTTAAAATTTGTTATTAGAGCATTATATATAGAAATTGGGTTGGTTTTAAAAAAATAATACATGCAAGGAATTTGATTTACTCCATTTCAGTCCCCATTCTTTCCCCTTCCCCTCTCACTTCCCTCCCTCTTCCTCTCCCTATTCTCCTTTCTCTATTGATCTTGCTTTTGGTCATTTACTTGTTTATTTTTGATTGGTGCTTCCTACATATATATAAAGGTGAAATTTCCTATGATATATTTATATATGCATATAACATGATTTGGATAAATACATTTCACATTTCTTACCTTTCCCAAGTCTTTTCCCTCCTTCTCAATCTCCTCCTTCTATTCCACTGATCTTCCCTATGTGTTTATGATATCCAACGCAACACCCCCCTCACCTTCTTTCCCTTATTTTGCTCTAGCTTCCATATGTGAGAGAAAAAAATCTGATCATGTCATCATTGAATAGAAATAGTTTAACTTCTTCCTTCCAAATAAATAGAGATCGAGATTTATATAAAATGAAAAAAAACAAAACTCTACACTGGCAAACACTGAAAGGTAGCACTGACTGATCCTGCAGATGAATGACTCTTCTCTGTAAATTATTTTTCTTAATTTTTTATAATAAAAATTTATTTCTTAAAAAATCACAACGCTGGGTTGGAATTATAGCTCTTGCCTAGCATGTCTAAGGCACTGGGTTTGTTTCTCAGTACCACATGTAAATATGTAAAATAAAGGTCCATTGACAACTAAAAATTTATTTTAAAAAATTACACACTTATAGGAGGGAGATATTACTGAGACAAGGAGAAATGATTTCATACCAAAATAAGGTTTAATGGCTGGCTTCTAGCAAATCTTCATTTATTCTCACCCACCATCATTCCTGCAAATATGTGCAGGACCTTGGTACTGAACTGGCTAGGCCTATTAATGATCTCCCTAAGATCAGCCTCACCGGTTACCAGTATCCAGACAGCTTTTTGTTCAATATTATTTGCTATGTTGCTGCAGATTAACAAGCCTATTTGGGGTGTTCTCAGTGCATTATTATTATGACTTCTTTTTCTCTGTTTTGTAGCTATGACACCATTTGAAATGAACAATCAAACATTTGTCACCGAATTCATCTTCTTGGGATTTTCCAACCACTCCGACCTACAGGGCTTGTTCTTTCTTGTCTTTCTGGTTATTTACCTGACAACTCTCCTGGGGAACATGCTCATAATAATAGCCACCAGGGTCAGTCCTGCTCTCCATACTCCAATGTACTTTTTCCTCAGCAATTTGAGCTTCTTGGACATCTGCTACACATCCACCACCATCCCTGTACTGTTGGTGAACTTCTTCCGGGAGAAGAAGACCATTTCCTATGAGGGTTGCCTTTCCCAGATCTTCTTCTTTGTAACAAGTGCTGGCACAGAAGGTGTCCTGTTGGCTGCCATGGCTTATGACCGCTACGTGGCCATTTGCCGTCCTCTTCAATACCCAGTTCTCATGAGTATGAAGGTCTCTGTTTGTTTAGTGGCAGGGTCCTGGCTGTGTGGGCTGGTGAATTCTGCAACACACACAGTGCTGGCAACCATGCTCACTCTTTGTGGGCCCAACCAGATCAGCCACTTTCTCTGTGACATCCCATTGCTCCTGAAGCTCGCCTGCTCAGACACCTCTGTCAATGAGTCTGTGCTTCATGTGGCCAGTGCCACCATTGGCCTGAGCCCCTGCCTCTTTACTGCAGGGTCCTACACACTCATCATCTCAGCCATCCTCAGGATTCCCTCTGCTCAGGGCAGGAGAAAGGCCTTCTCTACCTGTGCATCCCACCTCACTGTCGTGGTGGTCTTCTTTGGAACAGCCAACTTCAACTATGACAGGCCCAGAGAAGGCTACTCCCTGGACATGGACATCCTGGTCTCTGTGCTTTTCTGTGTGGTGACCCCCATGTTGAACCCCATCATTTATAGCCTGAGAAACAAGGATGTCAAGGGTGCCCTGTGGAAGCTGGCTGGAAAACATATTCTCTAGTGATATTAGCAACTAGATAATGGATTTCACTCCAGAAAATTTCTTCATTGTAGAAATATGTGAACATTTCAACTGCAATTATAACTGTGCTCTCTCTATATAGTGTCTCATGACAACTGTGGTGCCCCATCCCATTAGGCAAACATTTACACTTGTGCTAAATATTTCACACATTGTGGTGGATTAGCTCTAAGATAGTGGGGATGCTGTTAATATCGTGGCTCCTGATATCTGTCTATCTGGCAAAGTATGTAACGTAAAGGGAAAACTCCCTGTGCAGTGTGAAATCCATCCAAATAAGTACACACCCACACTTACCCCTTCTCTCCCTAATGGGAAGGAGAAGCCATCTTGATGTTTCAGATGCCCACAATTTCTTAGCAGAAATTTTATTCTGAACTTCACTCACCAACATCCCAAAAGAGACAGGAAGCTGATCTCCTCATTGCATGCTGGAAAAATATGATTGCCAAAAACTTAATGAATCCAACAGAGAATTAATTGCTCTTCATTTTTGAAGTTTCAGTTCAGGCTGTTGCCCTTGAGTTGTGTTTGCACACTGAGGAGTCCCAGAACAACTGCCAAGAGAGAGATTAGATGGATACTCTCAAAAGGCTGGTCCACAGGCCTCTATAAATGTCCATCCTAGAAAAATTAATTGTGGAGAGATCAAAGAGGATATTTGACTCCTTCATTAAGCAACAGATATGCTATAAGCAGCTCTTGGAATGACAGGTCCATTTCATGATGCATGGTGATCAACAGCCAGTTTTACCAAAGAGCATTCTTCACAGCCCACGTCCTAGTATGGAGAGCAGCAAGGTCCACACCAAAGCCAGAAATCCAAGACTCTCTGTGAGAGTTGGTGGTAAGTAGTTTATTTACCATCACAATTTTTGAAAACACTATCCCAGAATCAGGATATATCTACTCCTTAAAAACATATTATAGAATATCAGTGCACATTTTCATTACAATTTTTTAAAAATATTTTTAGATGTTGATAGACCTTTATTTTATTCATTTATTTATATGTGGTGCTGGGAATCAAACCCAGTGCCCCACACATGCTAGGCAAGCGCTTTACCACTGAGCCACACCCCAGCCCTTCATTACAATTTTGATGGCATTTATGCAATGACATATTTTAACACTTTTTCTATGTGTGTATAAATTTCTGCAATACTATTTACAGTACCAAAATAGAAATAACTTCAGAGATTATTTCAAAACCTGAGGATTTTGCATGATCAAACTCCCTAGGTTTGATCCCCAGTACTGGGGAAAAAATCAAAAGCAAAAACAGAAACTCTGGGATGCCTAAATTCCTTAAGAGACATATGTGAGTGGAAAATTTACTTGTGGTAAATAATATATAATACTACATGTTAATCCTCTCCTTTTGATGAGCAAGACAGAAAGGAATAATTTTCAGGGAGAAAGTACAGGACACATTTCCATTATGGTACAATATAGTTTAAGAATAGACACACACAAAATATTTGTTTAAATAAAGATCATTAATGCAGAACAACTTATGTTTAGAAACATTTATTCACTAGGAGTTTTCATCTTTATCTTATTGATGTTTGGGGGGCAGGGGTTGCAAGCAATTTATTAACTGTAATAAAGTCCTGAAGCTTGCGAGTGATTTATTTCATACACAACCCCCCCCATTTTAGAAATATTATATATTTGGGGTTATTCATAAATAATTTCATTCTCAGTCACCTGACTTTGAGATGATTGATTAGGAAAGAAAGCAGCAGAGTTGTCCTGTAGGAACTGAGCCAATGCCAGCACATGGTCTCCATGACCAATACTTTTAGGAGAGAGGAGATACTAAGTTCCTTACAAGCCAATGGGCTAGGCTGTCACATTTATATCCCAGAGACTGTTATTTTTCTCAGTAAGATACCTTTACCAGAACCACTGAACAGAAATGGCCTCCAGTCTCTGTCAGGTCTCTCTCTGTTCAGATCCTGTAGGGCCATTAAAGAATCTTTTAAGAGCTCTGCTCCATAGATGTACTTTACAGCCCTCTTCATTCATCAAAACTTTCTTGAGTCACATTTACATAAGGTCTTGCACTAGTTTTTAGCACACAATTGAAAGGCCCAGACTAGGATTTGGAGGAGATTATATTGAAGATGGAATGAGGGGCTTTGAGCAAGGATTAAGTGTTCCATTCCCAGACGTATTCAAGCAGCAGCTATCCAACCAAGCATTAAGAGAAAAAAAGATAATAATTTTTAAATTCATAGAATTGTTACCAAACTTCCTGTCACATATCACAGTTCATTTTCCCATTAGATTGTAAGTTCATTGAAGGACAGGGATCAGATCTTATCCCCTTTGGGTTTCTTAGTGGGTCTGGCATAGGACCATATTAAACCCTGTATAGGAACAAAATTGGTTTGAATTGAAACTAACCACTACCAAGAAAAGAATGTTAAAAAATGCTACATGGAAAAAAGAATTTCATATCTTGAAGAATTTTATAACTAAAAGGTTCTTACCTATCATAAGAGGTAATAATTTGTCTTCCCTTTCCCCTTTATACTAGGGGAAGCACAGGTGAAATAAAAAGAACTGAAAGATCTGGGCACGGTGGTACACACCTGAAATTCCAGCAGTTCGGAGGCTGAGGCAGGAGGATCTAAAGTTCAAAGCCAGCCTTAGCAAAAGTGAGGTGCTAAGCAACTCAGTGAGACCCGGTCTCTAAATATAATACAAAATAGGGCTGGGGATGCGTCTCAGTGGTTGAATGCCCCTGAGTTCAATCCCTGGTACTCCTTGTCCCCCAAAAAAAGAACTGAAAAAAAAAATGTTAAATGCTGGAATTAAATGCTGAATTTCCAAGACAGGATGGAGACTTTTTTCTTGGTGAATTTTTTAAGAAAAGGTTTTAAACCTACCAGTTAGGGGTAAGAGTATCCCTGCATGTTAGGTGGGAATAGCCCAGACTTGCCACTAAAGTGTGGTCCTTGGACCAACATCATTGGTGTCACTTGAGAACTCATTGGAACTGCAGGGAAACTGGTCTGCACAATGACCTCTGACTATTCCCTCTGATCCTAAGCACCCATGCTATAGGAAGGATACGAGTAAAAATCTGGGCCAGGCAAAAATAGCTCATCTATTCCATAGTCATAAATTCACATTGCCACAAGAGCTTGAAATCATTTAGATATTTTTCTGAATATTTGACCTTGTGCTGATTGTGTGTGTGTGTGTGTGTGTGTGTGTGTGTGTGTGTGTGTTTTAAGCAATTTACTGGGCAACATAAAAGTTATATCTAAAAATTTTAAGCATTGCTTTTTGTTATAGAAATCAAATAGGAATAGTTGTTTCCCTAATGTGCATAAGGGTTTTCATAATCACACCATTTTCCCTAGTTTAGTTTATGCCCATTTTTTTCCTTTGAGGAAATGAATCCCTTAAGGTTAGTCAGCAAAACATTTCATTTATTGCCAAAGCAAAAAAAAAAAAAAAAAAAAAGAAAAAGTTCTTCTTTTAAGACCTCTAGGCTTATTTGTTTTCTACAGTTTGCTTATATTTAGATTTTAAAATTATTTGTGCTTAACTTCAGCACCAACTTTCTATTGAAATTTAAATACTTAAAGCTCCTTAAGGTCCTGAGATTTGGAATTTTTAATGAAAGCTGTGCTGGCTTATTAATCATGTGCAATGAATTATTAGAACCAAAGATAAGAATGTTTGGGCATTGAAGGTTATAAAGCAGTTTACAAATATATGATATTATTATCATGTAACACAAAGTACCACTACAAATAATAGTTATTACATGACAAATTTTCTGTGTTGATTTCTTTTTTTGCTCCTTAAATCATAATTATTAACATTGTATTAACTGTACAAATTAATGTACACATTGTGCAAATTAAAGGGATTCACTGTGATGTTTCCATACTTGCA
Source organism: Sciurus vulgaris (assembly GCF_902686455.1). Lineage (NCBI taxonomy): Eukaryota > Metazoa > Chordata > Mammalia > Rodentia > Sciuridae > Sciurus > Sciurus vulgaris. The sequence continues at coordinate 110,028,100 of NC_136461.1, forward strand.
TTAATTTATCATGCATTAATCTCAATTCCTTTATCTGTGAAATGGGGATAGTTATCTTATAGGTTGTTGTATAGACCAAATAAGTTAATGCACATAAAAGTCTTAGATGTAAAACTTATAAAAGGTTACCACATTATAGGCATTCAATAAGTGTTAGCTATTTTTATCTAAAGTGTATCTCTATTCATTACTCAATTTGAAAAATTCTGGTTAGATTCAAATATGTAAAAATGTATCTTTTCAAAGAAATTCACTGTGTTTTGATAGAATGGGTTATATGAAATTCAATCTAACTTTTAAAGAAAATGTACCACTTTTAAACTACATTAAAAAAGATTTTTAAAGTCAGGCATTTATATGTATTGAACCAATCTAAGAAAACTCACACTCAAATTGTTTTTCCTTTGAAGTATACCCTATATGATTGTGGTGATTATAGGTATCATTATTACAGAGCAGAGGGTTTACTATTAAGTTTACCTGATTCCTATGCAACGTCATATAAATTCTAAGGGGCAAGTATATATTGTGTCACAAAGTGTCATGCATCAGTTATGATGGTTGATGATGGGTTCTGATGATGTCCATGATGGTGGTATGATTCAATCTAATGCCCTATACTTACAGAGAGCATTAGGGATAAGGAAAACGGTTTAGATGTCACCCTTCACCCCACGCCATATCCCTGCCATACAAGAAATTAGCTGGTAAAACCAAGGAAAAACTTATATGTAGATAAAATTATTTAAACATATATAGGAAGATTTTTTAATGCCCCTTGCATATGTCCCTCCTGAACTGACTTCAAGTAATTAGAAGCTACATTTCAAGACCTTTACAATAAGCAGTACATAGAACTTTAGAGATTGTATTTTTTTAAAACACTGAATGTTTACATTCAGCTTTCCAGTTTAGATATCCACAGATCTTGTACCAGTTTCCCATAGTAAAATCTGCTGGAAATAACTTCTATGAGGAATTCTATTTCTTTCTCTGAAAACATCTACATATCTACGTATAAAAGAGATTGTCATGTTGACCTTTTTGATATGGGGAGTTAAAAGAAAATGCATGTTACTGATTTGTAAATGACTTGAAGTTCACCCATGTTGTTGACAGAGAAAACAGAGAATATAAGAAATGTCAATTGCATGTAGTTTCCCAGCTCTTTTTCAAAGTTGATTTACTGTAAATCAATGCTAATGAGGTAAATACCTATTTTTTAGGGGAATTATTTAGAGAAAGCAATACCTACAATTGACCTAGATAGTGTAGCATTTTTAATCATTCCTGGATAAACCTTTGCTACATTTTTTATGAACACCAAGGATCAAAAGAATCCAATCTTAGCCTTCTTCTCTACTTCTTCTATCTATTCTCTTTGGTGGATTTCATGTACACCCTTTGCTACAACAGTTGCTTTCAAGACAATGACTTCCAAATCCATGCCTGCAGTTCTAGCCTGCCTCTGAAGGGCATTTCTACCTGGCTATCTCATAGGTACCTTACATTCAACATTACTCAAATGGAATCCACTAAATCCTCCTCTAAATCTGCTATACCTCACATATTTCCTGTTTTCATGAATGATCCCACCAGCTGGTCAGCCTGCCCAAACTGATTTTTTGTGTTCATTGTGTCCTCTTCATTTATGGACTTTTAAGTGCTCCAAACTCATCTCCTTCTCCATGATTGCTTCAGAGATTTTCTCCCACCTTCAACATATTACATCTTCAGTTATAGACCATTCCATTTTGATGTTGTTTTAGCTATCAGATTACTCTTTTGAACTAAATAAATATGTTTAAAACCTGGGCACAGGAACTAGAAAGAACTCTAGGTATGAGTTTCACAATATTGACCCCTGCTCCTTGTAACTGCATGCAAAATTTCATGAGTGGGTAGATGTGCATATTCTAGATCTATAGTTTTTCAGCTTCTCAAAGCTGATGATTTTCCAAAACCCATACTATTTCCCTCTAGATATCCCTGGTTTCAGTCTGCATTCACCTAAAAAGAGATTTATGGTCCCCTATTGTTGATACTCTGCAATCATTGATGCCCACTTTCATACCCAAGCCTGGCTTCCAGAAGCATATCTGGGCTCTCTGCTGGCCCAAGGGGGAAGGAAAAATATTTTCTGAGATCCCTATTGCCAAGTACCTTGTCCAGAATGTAGGCCTAACACAGTTTTATACAGCCTAGTCCTGTGCCCTAGATACCCTGCCACCTCCTCTAGGGTAGCTAATGAGGTTGTGCTTGGAGTAAAAGTCACCAGGCTCCTCAAAATCATTTACTTACTTATTTACTTACTGAAGTACTAGGGATTGAACACAGTGGCACTCTACCACTAAGCTACATCCCCAGCCCTTTCAATTTTTTGAGATAGGGCCTTGCAAAGTTACCCAGATTGGCCTCAAACTTGTGATTCTCCTGTCTTAGTCTCCCAAGTAGCCAGTATTATAGGGATGTACCACTCTTCCCTGATACTGTACCTATTTTTAAAATTGAGCTATAATTTGTATTCAGTAAAATGCACAAATCTTGAATACAGGTTTATAATTTTTTACATACATATGAATTACCAAAATCAGGATACAAAACATTTCCACCACTTTAGAAAATAGCTTCATGCTTCTTTCCAATTGATATCACCCCTAAGCCCCAGAAATAACCACCATTATTACTTGATCATTATAGTTGTTTGCCAATTTCTTAACTTCATTTAAAGGAAACATACAGTATGTAGTTTGTATCTGGCTTATTTCACCCAGCAAAAACTTTTTAGATTTATCAATGTTATTAATATTTCAGTAATTTGTGTTTCTAACATAACTGAATTATCCCTGCATGATACACAGATTTGTCATCTGTTCTTCTGTTGAAGGCATATGATTTGTTTGAGCTATTACGAATTTTTATACAAGAATTTTTTGTGAACTATGCATTCTTTTCCTTGGGAATAGTCCAGGAATGGAATTGTTTTGAATGGAATAACTGTACATTTAACTTTATTAGAAAATGCTAAATAGAATGTAGACTTCAAGTTTCAACTTGAGGATCTATCTGAATAACTAGAAAGCATGTTGCTTTCGTCATTATAACAAGCAAAAAGAGCAGAAGAAAATGCAAATTAACGACTTTTCTTGACATCATCAGGGAATTAAGATTGCAAGGTAAACCACCTAAACTGAATTCTGGGGAGAGCTAAACAACCAAAATGATCCATGCATTTTTTTTAACTAGTGCAGAACCCACTAGATACATATTAGCTGAAAAAAAGACTCAATAAAAATAGTTAATGAATTGCTAAAGACTAAGTATAGACTAGTGTGAGAGCATAATGACCCTGAGAACCATAGACATAAGATGTTTTTGGTTTTTCTTTTCCTCCATGAATTCCACCAAATGCTCACAAGGAGGATGGGAAAGGATTCTGAGAAAGTTTCTTTAATGGTATTATTTCTTGAATAGGTGGAGGAACAAAGAGCAGCAACAACAGCCAAAACTCCTTCCAGACCCATTTCCTATATTTTTTGCATAGGTCAAAAGCTATAATCTTTAGGGGAAAGAGGAACAAAAACTGTTACATTAGGACACTAAATGGAAAAACCATTGCAGCTGGGGAAAGAAACAGGCTAATGTGTCCAACACTTTGAGAGGAGTAAGAACATATGCTAGGTTCAGCACTACAGCTGGAAAGGGGACAGGATCACTTGTGAAAGCCATATCCCTGTGACTGAGTTTCATAGTACCTAAGGCAGAGGCTTCCTGAAAACATCAGAAATCCCTTTTCTGTTTCCCACTAGTCCACGAACTTGCATTGAATGAAAATGGTAGTAGAATACAATTGAGAATTCTTCAGGAATTAGATTCTCTCTGGAGAAAAGTGAAAATAGAATACATAAACACAAGCAAGGAGCAATATTAACAAATTGAAATCAGAAATATATAAGGATAACATATCACAGTCAGTTACGATAAAGCCCAAGAATGCAAGGCTGGTTCAATATTCAAAAATTCAGTCAAGGGCTGGGGATATAGCTCAGTTGGTAGAGTGCTTGCCTTGCAAGCACAAGGCCCTGGATTCAATCCCCAGTACCCAAAAAAAAAAAAAAATTCAGTCAACCTAATTTCCATAGTAATGGACTAAATAAGAAATATATCATCTCAATAGATGCAGAGAAAATGAGAAAATTCAATATCTACTTATGATAAAAATCATAAATAAATGGGATTAGGGGTGAAGTTCAGTGGTAGAGTGCATGCTTAGCATGCACAAGGCTCTGAATTCAATCACCAGCATCAAAAAACAAAACAGAACAAAACAAGAAACTATCAGTAAAAAATGGATAAAGGGAGATTTTCTAACTTGATAAAGGACATTGGATAAATGTAATGTGCCAGACACATAGCTTATATTCACAGATTAGCATGAGTAACAACAGAAAATCAGTAATCGTATCAATTGTTTTTTCAGGAAATGTAATGTTTGCTGAAGTAAATCTTATACTATTAATGAAGAAAAATACCTAGCTATATATGATTGTTTGAAATTTCTTGTATCTTATAAAATCTAAAAAAATGAAAATTTCTACTGCAAAAATGAGATCAATGTATTTAAAAGCAGACTAACTTAAAATTTTATTTTCAAGAAATAATGAGAGATGTTCACAGATACACATGTATGAAAGCTTCTACTCAATATTTATGATAGTAAAAGGAATGGAAGATTTCTAAGTTCAATCAAAAGAGGGATGTTAAATTTATTTTATGTTACAGAATACTTGAAAAATCTTGGGAAATTTTGCTTCAGATATTTTAAAGATAGAGGCTAGAATGGAATTCATAAAAAGGGAGCTTTGATTCTGTGGCTGGTTCTATTCTTCATTTTTCACAATGAAAATGTATTACTTAAGATATATACAAAAAAGAATTTATCACAGTGAAGCACAGCGTTAGGAGGGAGATACTGAGACCCAGTGAGATATAATAGTTGGTAGTTTGTTGTATATTTTGAGCAAGTCTCTGTTTATTCTTTCAACCCAACACCCATGCAAAAATCTGTGAGAAGTCATGCTCTCTCTAAAGTCACTCCTATACATCTCTCTCCACAGTCCAGGCTGCTCTATATACAGTATTATTTGCTATGTTGCAGATTAACAAGCCCATTTGGGGTGCTCTCAGTGCATTATTATTGTGGTTTCATTTTCTCTGTTTTGTAGCTATGACACCATTTGAAATGAACAATCAAACATTTGTCACCGAATTCATCTTCTTGGGATTTTCCAACCACTCCAACCTACAGGGCTTGTTCTTTCTCGTCTTTCTTGTTATTTACCTGACAACTCTCCTGGGGAACATGCTCATAATAATGGCCACCAGAGTCAGTCCTGCTCTCCATACTCCAATGTACTTTTTCCTCAGCAATTTGAGCTTCTTGGACATCTGCTACACATCCACCACCATCCCTGTACTGTTGGTGAACTTCTTCCGGGAGAAGAAGACCATTTCCTATGAGGGTTGCCTTTCCCAGATCTTCTTCTTTGTGACAAGTGCTGGCACTGAGTGTGTTTTATTGGCTGCCATGGCTTATGACCGCTACGTGGCCATTTGCCGTCCTCTTCAATACCCAGTTCTCATGAGTATGAAGGTCTCTGTTTGTTTAGTGGCAGGGTCCTGGCTGTGTGGGCTGGTGAACTCTGCAACACACACAGTGCTGGCAACCATGCTCACTCTTTGTGGGCCCAACCAGATCAGCCACTTTCTCTGTGACATCCCATTGCTCCTGAAGCTCGCCTGCTCAGACACCTCTGTCAATGAGTCTGTGCTTCATGTGGCCAGTGCCACCATTGGCCTGAGCCCCTGCCTCTTTACTGCAGGGTCCTACACACTCATCATCTCAGCCATCCTCAGGATTCCCTCTGCTCAGGGCAGGAGAAAGGCCTTCTCTACCTGTGCATCCCACCTCACTGTCGTGGTGGTCTTTTATGGAACAGCCAACTTCAACTATGACAGGCCCAGAGAAGGCTACTCCCTGGACATGGACATCCTGGTCTCTGTGCTTTTCTGTGTGGTGACCCCCATGTTGAACCCCATCATTTATAGCCTGAGAAACAAGGAGGTAAAGAGTGCCCTGAGGAAGCTGGCTGGAGGATGTGCATTCCCTTGCAATATCAATGTCTAGACCAAGTCTTCAATCTGGAGTATATAATCATTTGAAAAAAAGTCTCCAAAGGATTTGTAATATACATAGTTTGAGAGTCTAAATCTAGAACTTCAATTCCAACTTACCAGGTTTTAAAATTTCTAAGAACTCCTTTCTCTCCTTCCTTTCCACAAATACCTTTTCCCACTTTTCAGGTCAAGGTGTGTCAGATACCTTGTGTCAGTTTTCAGCACTCTCTATCCTTCTATGTTCTCCCCACATCACAGGGGCAGAAAGTTTGTAAACCTTATTTCCCAGACTCCCTTGCCACTAGGCTTCCATTTTAGATTCTGTCAAGATCAGCCAAACACTAGATAAAGTAAGAAAAAGAAGAGAGTATATTCTTTTGGATCTCCATAACATCCGTGGCAAACTAGCACTGCAGTGGCAGAAATAAACTTCCTGGCTGCAAGGAGCTGATGTGTGCAATCTCCTATAACAGCTGTTCCTAAATTGTAAGGTCACAGTAGTATGTGAGTGTCTCTTTACAGGGAAATTAGAAATTTCCATATATGGAGTAGTGTTACCTGCCCTCTTTTCTTCTTCTTCTTCTTTTTTTTTTCCTCTTCCAGATGTCCCAACCATTTTGTAATTGATTTTCTGTCAATTTCCTCTACATTGAAATATCAAGAGTGGTTTTTCATTTCTGCTAAACTACTCTTGACATTTCAAGAGTAATTGCACTAACCACAACAGCATTTTACATCAGTGGTGGTTCTAGATAACAGTCTAGATATCTGACCTGATGGAATTTGAATATGTTGATGATATCATAGCCAATGGGAAATGGGATCTGATAATCCATGATGTGCAATAACAAAACAGATACTTTAAATTATCATTGCCTGAAATCAAATGTCTATTGAAAATCAAGCTTTGGAATAACACCTTTATGGTGGGAATGAACATTACAATATGACTAACAGACTACTATTACTGACTGTAGTGGAAAGCTTACAGAAAGAAAATGATAGGTTCGAGCATTATATTACTCACTCAAGTTCAGATAATCAGAAAATATTTTATCTCTTAAAACTGATAAAGGTTAATATCAGAATAAAAATCTGATTCTCTAAATTGCAGAATTACACAGTAAATTATAAATCCACAATTTATCCAGGTCTCTAATATGTCAATTAGGACATTAACTGGGAAATGATTGAGACCCTGTTAATTGGAATGGGAAAATACCAGTGGAATTAGACAAATCTCAGAGCCTTGAACCCTGAAATCTCCATTAACCCTCCTTGCTATCAGAAGCAGCCCCCTCTCCCCCAAGGAGATTAGCTTTCCCTAAATTGAAGACCCTATGATGACTCCTCCTGAGACAATTGTCTTACAAGAAATGCTAATTCTTTTTAAGATGCTTATCCACCATCCCTCATTGTTACCAGACTCTGAATTGGTGAATACCTCAGGGTAAAGTATAAAATATAGCCCAGGAAATTATAAGGGTTACAACAAAATAAAATGTAAAGATTTTACTGTATTTTGCTAATAGAAGTCTTAAGAATATGTAAAATAATTTGTTTGAGTATGCTAGACCAAAGAGGTCAGAACATAATGCTGGGAGAGAGTCACAGGGATTCACTTAACAGAAATGCCAGAGTCAAGGCATTTTCCTGAGAAGCTGGAAGTGGCTCTTATACTTTCTTTGGTTGATGAACTGAAATCTAGACTCAATGTTGGCATAAATCCAATAACCAAAATGTTCCTAGAATAATGTAAAGGATGGTAACCAAAAGTAAATACAAATGTTAGAATGGTATGTTTTATGTAATCCTCTTACCCTAGGCCCACAAACTAATTACTTGAGGAGGGACTAGAGCACTGTCCCTTCACCAAAGCATCTTGCAAAATGCGTTCATAAAGGGAGCACCAGCATCCTTGTAAAACTCTGAGCAGTTGCCCTCTGCAGCCTGGGAATGCATGAGGAGAATGCATTAGAACTCCCTGATTTCAGTGGGAATAATGGGATCCTGAAGTAGTAGAGATCATGTGGTTAAGCAGTAATCAGAATATTTTAATCTGTAGAGATCTTTGGCAGTGGCTAAATGATTACAGTATTTATAAATCTGAAAGAATGGACATCCTACTAAAATATTTATTGCCTGTTCTATATATGAAAACTCTTTTTTTCATACTTTTATTGGTGCATTGTAGTTGTACATAATGGTGGGATATGTTGTTATATATTTGTACACACACACAAAGTAACAATAAAATTTGGCCAATATTATTCCCTATATATCCCTTTTCCCTCACCTCCTCTTCTGGTGCCTTTACTCTGCTCTACTGATCTCCCTTCAATTTTCATGATGAGACCCCCTTCCCAACTTTCTTTTACTTTTTCCTCTCTAGCTTCAACATAGAGAAAAAAAATATGACTCTTAACTTTCTGAGTTGGCTTATTTTACTTAATGTTTTCAAGATCCATCCATCTTCCTGCAAATGACATATTTTCATTCTTTTTCATGGCTGAATAAAACTCCAGTGTGCATATACCACATTTTCTTTATCCATTCTTCCACTGATGGACATCTAGGCTGGTTCATGGGCATGCATGTATCACTATAGTATGATAACTTTAATTCATTAGGATGAATACCAAGAAGTGGTACAGCTGGGTCATATGGTGTTTTCATGCCTAGTCTTGAGGAACCTCCATTCTGATTTCCTTGGTGGTTGAACTGATTTACAATACTACCCTCAGTGTAACAGTGTTCCTTTTTCTCACGTTCTCTCATTATTACACTCATTTCTGTTTGTATTTTTGATGGCTGCCTTTCTAACTGAAATAAGATGAAATCTCAGTTTGTTTTGACTTGCAATTATTTTCATATATGTGTTAGCCATTTGCAGTTTTTCTTTTGAGAAACATCTGTTCAGTTCATTTTCCCATTTGATAATTGGGTTATCTGGGGTTTTTGATGTTAAGTTTTTTGAGTTCTTCATTAATATTCTGAATTAATCTTATTTTAGAAGAGTAGCTAGCAAAGATTTTCTCCCATTCTTAGGTTCTCTCTTCACATTCTTAATTGTTTCCTTTGCTGTGCAGAAACTTTTTAATTTGATGCCATCCTATTAATTAACTCAGCATTATTTTCTGAGCTTTAGGGATTCTATTGAGAAAGTCATTGCCTGTGCCTTTATGTTGGAGTATTGACTTTGTTTTCTTCTAGGAATTGCATAATTTCTGGTCTAATACCTAGGTCTTTAATCCATTTTGAGTTGATTTTTGTGCAGGGTGAGAGATAAGGGTCTAGTCTTGTTCTTCTATATATGGATAACCAGTTGTCCCAGCACCATTTGTTTAAAAAGCTGTCTTCTCTCCAATGTATATTTTTGGCATCTTTGTCAAGGATCAGATGACTGTAGATGTGTGAGTTTGTCTCTGTGTCTTCTACTCAGTGGCATGCAGTGTTTGTTATTATAGCTCTGTGGTATAATTTGAAGTCAGGTGTTGTGAGGCCTCCAGCATTGCTTTCTTGGTTTAGAATTGCTCTGACTATTCTGGGTCTTTTATTCTTCCAAATGAATTTCAGAACAGTTTTTTCTAGTTCTATGGGGAATGTTACTGGTATTTTGATGGCAATTGCTTTAAATCTCTATATAGCTTTTGGTAGTATGGCCATTTTAACGATATTAATTCTACCTATTCATGATCATCGGAGGACTTTCCATCTTCTTGTGTCTTTGATTTCTTTCTTAAATACTCTATAGTTTTCATTGTAGAAGTCTTTTACCTCCTTGGTTAGAATTATTATTAGGGTTTTGTTGTTGTTGGGTTCTCTTAAATTGTTTGAGGCTATTGTGAGTGGAATTGCTTTCCTGATATCTCAGCAGATTCACTGCTGGTATATAGGAAAGATATTAATTTTGTAATCCGTTACTTTGCTGAATTTGTTAGCTCTAGCCATCTTTTGTGGAGATTTTGGATTTTCTAAGTATAAGATTATATCATCTACAAACAGTGATAATTTGACTTCTTCCTTTCCTATTTTTATCTCTTTTATTTCCTTTTCTTGTCTCATTTCTCTGGCTAGAATTTCTAGTACTGTATGGAACAGGAGTGGTGAAGAATGTACATTCTTGTCTTGTTCCAGATTTTTAAAGGAAATGCTTTCCATTTTTCCCTATTTACTAAGATGTTGACTTTTGTGTTTGTCGTATATAGCCCTGATGATATTGAAATAGGTTCCTTCTCTCCCTAGTTTCTTCAGTGGTTTTTTTTTGGGTTTTTTTTTTGTTTTTTTTTTTTTTTTTTTTTTTGTTTGTTTGTTTGGTTTTTTCTTTTGTGGTGCTGGAGATCGAACCCAGAGCCTTGTGCTTGCAAGGCAAGCACTCTACCAACTGAGCTATCTCCCCAGCCCCTCTTCAGTGTTTTTATCATGAATGGGTACTGAATTTTGCTGAAAGATTTCTCTATCTGTTGAGGTGACTAAGTGACTTTTGTCCTTAATTCTATTTATATGATGAATTACATTTATTAATTTGCATATTTTAAACTTTCTTTGCATCCCTTGGATAAAACTGACTGGATCTTGATGTGCAATCTTCTCAATATGTTGTTAAAAATAATTTACTAATATGTTATTAAAGATTTTTGCATCTAAGTTCATTATGGATATTGATCTGAAGTTTTCTTTCCTTGATGTGCTCCTATCTAATTTTGGTATGAATGTGCTTCTGGCTTCATAGCATGAATTTGGAAATCTTCCATCTCTTTTTATTTCATAGAATAATTTTGTGTCGTGAAATAATGAGGAGCATTTGCATTAGTTCTTCTTTATAGGTCTGGTAGAAATCAGCCAAGAATCCATATGATCCTGAGCTTTTCTTTGTTGGAGACTTTTTATTGCTGCTTCTGTCTTATTGCTGATTATTGGTATGTTTAAGTTTTCTCCAATGTACTCTTTTTTTTTTTTTTTTTTTTTGCAGTACTGGGAATTGAACCCAGGGCCTTGTGCTTGCAAGGCAAGCACTCTACCAACTAAGCTATATCCCCAGTCCTCCAATGTACTCTTGATTGTTCTTTGTTCAATGTGTCCAAATTCCCAAGTCACTAAGACAATCTGACTGTCCAATATTGAATTTTAGTGAAATCCCTCTTTCACCCACTTTGTTGAGACAGTACTCTTGCTGTTTAAATCCTGGGCCACAGAGCAACTGGAAATGCAACCTTCCTTTAATTCACCATCTTAAATCTCTGACTTGAAAACTCTTTTTAATATTTATTATTTATTTGTTTATTTATTTTGCTGTACTAGTGTTCAAATCAGGTCTTTTCACATGCTAGTCAAGGATTCTGCCACTGATTACATCCCAGTCCCTGAAATACTCTTAAGTCTGGTAACTAGAATCATTACTTAAATCATTGCAATGTAGAGACACCCTCATCTAGTTCTTAGAACTAATGAAGTTTAAAGGGTCTATGGCATAGACAATCTCAGAAAAAGTGTCTGAGTCCCCAGTAGGTGAATCATAGTGCTGATCCCCTACAACATGGGGCAAAGCATTTCTTCTTCAAGTAATTCTTCTCCTTTTAAGAAATAGACCCTGGATGCTGCTGTGCCCCAAAAGATAGCTGGACATGGGACACAAAGTGGCACTGTGATTTGAGCTGTCTGTATGAATTATGTGTTCTCTGATTCACCAAACCACAAATGTGGGTGAGTGGAGCAGAATATCATCTTCAAGTGGGAGTATATACAAGATCAGACTCAAAACAGTCTTCGAGGCATCAGTTAACTGCATAAGCAAGTGATTCGTTTTTCTACGCCCCTTACTCTACTGCACTGGCACTTCCTTGACAAAAAGTAATGAGCAGTTTACTGAAGAAAAACATTTGCAGACTGATTTACAGATAGTTCCAGAGGATGCTCTGATACCACCCAGTATTGACTGATACATACAGCCTTGCAGTTCCATCCAGAAGGGGCCTTGAAGAACAATGGGTAAATGTAATTCTCCAAGTGGGCAGAACTTTGAGCAATAAGTCTGGTTGTTTCTTCTGCCTAGAAAGATATACTTCCAGAAATGTGAATTCATACCAAATACACAGGGAGTGACTGTGTATTTGGATCAATGGTCAGGTACTTAGAGGAAATGAAGATGGAATATTTCTAGCAAGAAAATTCAGAGAGAAGATATGTAGATAAACCTCTCAGAATGGGGCAGACTATGAAGACTTGTGTTATTCATGGCAATACTCATAAAATGGTCCTTATTTTAAAGAACACTTCAGAATTTATCTGATTACCATTTTGAGTGCCCAATTTGACATTAGAAACCAACATAGAGTCATTGATACAACATTATTCTCACCAGGGGAAGACTGATTATGTTACACCATTTATATCACAGGAAGGGCAGGGATTTTCATACTGAAATAGATATGCATACTTCTATCAATGTCATCATTTGGGGATTCATGGAATGCCTTAGTTGTCATAACAGCATCAAACATAACATTGTTTAGTGACCTAGGGATTCATTTCACTAAAAAGAAAGTGTAGCCAAGGGCTCTTATCATGTATCTTATTACTGAAAGGCAAATAGAATATTAGAATGGCCAATTAAGGATTCTTCTGAGGTACCATCTGAGAAACAAGACCTTGCAACATTTGGATGCTTTAAAGAAAATGTAAAACAGTGATTTTCCCTTATTCGTGGGCCTGTGTTCCAAGACCCCCAGTGGATGCTAGAATTGATGGCTAGTGCTAAATCTTATATAAACTTTGTTTTCTCTAATACATATATACCTGATAAAATTTAATTTATAAATGTGGCACAGTAAGAAATTATCAGTAATTACTACTAATAAGATGGAAAGTATAATAATATACCATAATAAAAGTTATGTTGATATCTCTCTTCCTCCCTCTCCCTCTCTCTCTCAAAATATTGTACTTTCAACTTTGCACTTAAAGGAAGCTCTTTGTGCCTTTTCTTTGGCATATGCAAATTTCCAATATCACTATTCTTGCACTCCATGGTCATTGTGAAGTAAAATAAGGGTTATAGAAACATGAGCACTGTGATACCACAAAAGATGATCTGGTAACTGAGATGGCTACCAACTGACTAACAGGGGAGTAGCATACACTGCGTGGCTAGCATGAACTATACAGTGTAAGATTTCATTATGCTTTTAAGAATGGCAAATAAAAATTAACAAATTATTTATTTCTGGAATTTTCTGGTTGATCATGGGTCAGTAAAACTGTGGAAGGTGAAAGCATGGATAAAAGGTGACTACTGTATACATTTTTAATCAGTGAACAATATGCAGTGTAGTTTTTCCAGAAGCCAGAAACCATGGGTCTGTAGCCAATGTTGAACATTGAACTATTTCTTTACTATTTTCCTAATCACCAACTCGTAGAACTTTATTTCTGGGCACTTCTAGCGTAGTAGTCTAAGTTTTCAAAGGAGGAATGCTCTGTTAAAGTACATCACAATGGTTTCCTCTAACTAGAAGTTGAGACTACCACTGCCATTTTGGACTGTGGAAGCAACTGAACCAAGAGGCAAAATGGGAAGTTGTATTATTTGAGGTGATTATTCCCCACTGCAATAGAGAGACAGATTTAATTTTTGGTGTTTGACGGCTGGCAGAGTCCAAATATTACTCTTCTACATATCACCTTCCCCCTTTTCCCCCATCTTGGCAAGCCAATAAGAAAGGACAAATAAGCCAATCCCCAAAAACCGAAGGCTGAGTGTTTTCACTGACAAGTGGATGATGATACATAATGCAGTGGGGAGTAAGAGAAGAACGGAGGAACTTTACACTATGTAGAGGAAATGAGGGGGGAGGGGCAGGGGAAGGAAAGAGTGGAATGAGACAAACATCATTACCCTATGTATATGTATGATTACACAAATGATGTGAATCTGCATCCTGTACAACCATAGATATGAAAAGCTGTATCCCATCTGTGTACAATGAATCAAAATGCAGCCTGTACAAATAAAAATAAATAAAATTTAAAAATAAAAAAAAAGAAAGGACATGCACTTCCTCCAATGGCTCCAATAGAAAGTTCAAATCATGCAACCCCCAACATGGTCCTATCTCCCAGACACAATAAAAGTCAAAACCAAGGAAGGCTTCACTCTTTCTTCACTCTAGAAGGAAACTGAAGAAAAATTCTTTGGGTGTTTGCTATGTGAGTAATAAACTATTTCAAGTCCATTGGTACTTCTGTGTCCTAACATCCATATAAATTCCTGAAGGAAGGAATAATGCTAGAGTCCCATCTATAGCACCCATTAGCACAAAGAAATAGTGTTGATAAATAATGGTGAAAGATATGGTCAAATCTGGAACCAAGACAATTCAGTGGGAGGACACTCAGAACCAACATGACCAATAGAATAAGCTAATAGTACACTATAGTAACCAAATAAATGGAGGATCATAAAATCTCCAACCTCTTAGGACTATAGGTTTGTGGCACTACTTTAACTAAGGCAATATCTAAAGGAAAGAAAACAAAGAATGTGAGCACAAAAAGGAAGATATAGATAGATAGATAGATAGATAGATAGATAGATAGATAGATAGATATAGATATATAGATATAGATATATGTATATATCAACTATGGCTTCATCACATAATAGCTATGAGGACTATAGTAGCCATGTATAATTCCTGCCCTTTTTGCTCTGTAATTGTGGACTTACTATGTATTTCCCCCTTTCCTTTGCTAACTATTCTTTATAAAGAGTGTTAGTTGTCTACGGCCATACCACCCTGAACACACCCAATCTTGTCTGATCTAGGAAGAGTGTTAGTGAGTGGTTAATTTAATTATTTAGCCTTTTGTGATAATTAATTTTATGTATCACCCTAATGGACTATGGGATGCCCTAAAATTTTGATCAAATATTTTTCTGGGTATTTTGATGGGTATTTCTATGAGGGTGTTTTGGGTAAGGTGAACATTTAACTTAGTAAACTGGAAAAGCAGATTTCCATCCAATCTGTTGAAGGACTGAAACTCACCCCACAGGATGTCTATTTTTGAAGTGAGGGTGTTGACTAGGAAGGAATAAGATCTTGGGAGTTGGAAGGGGGATATGTGGGAAGATCCCAATTAAGTTGGAGACATTGAGCTCCTAAATTATAATGAATCATCTTTGCCAGTGGAAGCTCTTCATTCCTGTTAGAAGTCTTCTGTACCATCTAAGGGGAATAATACTACATTGCCTGCAGGAACTGTAGTATTCTCCTCTGAGGTATTTGTCTTATAAGAAAATTCTGATTCTCCTCAGAACCATCATCATAATCACCCGTTGCTTCTAGATCTTTAACTATATTCAATCTCCAAGGTTATAAAATATAACCTAGGAGAAGTTGCACTAAGCTCAAGAAGAACAACTTGAATTTCCTAATTTATAAAGACAGAAATCCATGGAGTATGGGTGAGAATGGATATTAAGGATGTGGGATAAGGATGAAAGGACATAAAGTTGGGTCAGCTTGAATTTACTGATATAGACTCACTGAGAAGAAATTATACAATTAATGGGGGCCAAGTAGCAGTATGCAACCACTGAAGTCAAGGTGAGTGTGGTTATAATGGACATGAGAGTTAAAATAGCAATCAGAATGTACAGATCTATGGTTTTGGTTAGCTGATTTTTGTGTACCTAAAAGTGAAATAGATATGAACCTACTAAATTCTTATTTGAACTGTATAAGCAGAAAAATTCTAGGCCAAGTGAATGAAATTCAAACCTGAATCATAAAACATTCAAGTTTTCTCAATCAATTCCCAGCCATTTTATGACACTAGACCCCTAGAAATAAAAGGAAGATAAGTCCCTTTGCAAAAGGATCCCAGTACACTGCCAAAATTTTAGACAGTAATCTCTCTCTTAACCACTAAAGGGACTTTGGCCTCAACCAAGGTAAGTACATTTACATAAAGGGAGAGCCTACAGAATGGGATAAAATCTCTGCCACTTGCACCTCAGTTAGGGCATTGATTTCCAGGATATACAAAGAATTCAAAAAGCACCAAAAAATAAAAAGTAAAAAGCCCAATAAACAAATGAGCAAAGGATCTGAACAGATCCTCCTCAAAAGAAGAAATACAAAAGGTCAAAATATATGTGAAAAAAAATGTTAAAATCTCTAGCAATTACAGGAATGCAAATTAAAACTACAGATATTTCATCTCACTCCAGTCAGAATACTAAGAATCAAGAATACAAGTAATGATAAATATTGCTGAGGATGTGGGGGGAAATTTCCCTCACACATTGTTGGTGGGACTGCAAATTTGTGGAACCATTCTGAAAAGCAATATGGAGATTCCTCCAAAAGCTAGAAGTAGAACCATCATTTGACCCAGTTATCCCACTCTTCAGCATATATCCAAAAGAATTTCTGGGACATATCCTTTTGTTTTTGTTTTGTTTTGGTTTTAGTTTTTTGTTTGTTTGTTTGTTTTTGAGTTGATTAGGACCTCACTAAATTGCTGAGGCTGGCTTTTATTTTTTAATTTTTTAATTCAAACTTTTTTTCCTACATGTATATAGGGTAATAATGTCTGTCTCATCCTTCCCATCCCCACTGCCCCAACCCCTTCACTACCCTCTGCATAATTCAAAGTTCCATCATTCTTCCCTACCCACCCCCCACTATGGATCAGCATCCACCTATCAGAGAAAAAATTCAGCCTTTAGATTTTGGGGATTGACTTATTTCACTTAGCATGATATTCTCTAGTTCCGTTCATTTACTGCAAATGCCATAATTTCATTCTTCTTTAAGGCAGAGTAACATTCCATTGTGTATATGTACCACATTTTCTTTATCCATTATCTGTTGAAAGACATCTAGGTTGGTTCCATGGTTTAGCTATGGCGAATTGAGCTGCTATAAACATTGATGTGGCTGTGTGCCACATCTATTTCCTGCCACTCCGACACTTGAAATGGTCTGTTGGAGTAGAGGATCTGACACTTGACATGGTCTGTTGGAATAGAGAATTCAACACTTGACAAGGTTCTGTTGATTGTCCTCCCTCTTGGGGGCCATAGGCATGGCATGTCTCCATGTGTAGTTGCTTTTTAATATTAATAATCAATATATCATTAAGAAACTTATTGGAAAAACATTGGGAAGGTTTTACTGTTTTGGGACATAAAATAGTGCACAATAAAAATTTGGCAGTAGTAAATAGATAAAATATATAAAAATAAACAGTTGTAGCTGTGCTCAAGTTAAAAGGAGTCTGTGATTGCTTTAGTATAATAATAGATGGATAAAGAGGCATTCCTCTGAGCTTGGATATGGTGTTTAGCCTTTGCTGCTTTCTTAGTTTCACTAGTTGATTCTAGAGATACTTTACATAATAAAAACATTTAGGTTAGTCATAAATATAATTTGTGCTTTTCCTATGTTTAGTCTAATTCTTTGAGAATCAGAATAAGATTGTAGTCCACCATTATATGAAATTAGAAAAGACTAAATATTAATTATAAGTTGATTTCTTTGCCCTTTAATAATAGTAAAAACTTTTCACTGTTAAACACTGGAGTTCATGGTGGGGGCGGTTTCTCAGAAAATCTAGTGATGTGTTTGTTCTGAAGGTTAAAGGCTGGCAGATCATGGTGCCCTCAGTTTAGCTGGGAGACAAGTTTGTTTTAGTTTAGCTGGGAGATGAGGTTGATTTAATCTAGCAGGGAAATAAGGTTGTTTTGGTCTGGACTGTCATACGGAGAGAATGTGTACTTTGAGAAGAAGCATAGATTGTACTTTTGAAGGTTTTTCTTGTTTTAAACTAACCAAAAATGATATAATCATTACTAATGAAAAATATCTGTAAAAAAACTGGCAGAAAAAATAAAAAAAGATTCAGCCTCAGAACACTTGGTGTCTCTATGTGCTGTTTCTCCACAGTGCCGACGCCTCCCATCCACCGAGGACCCCCAACCCGTGCTAGGGCTTGACCCCAGCAGCTGTGTCACTGTAGTATGCTGATATAAAGTCCTTTGGGTATAAACTAAGGAGTGGGGTCCCTGGGTCAAATAGTGGTTCCATTCCAAGTTTTCTAAGGAATCTCCATAATGCTTTCCATAATGGTTGCACGAATCTGCAGTCTCACCAACAATGTATGAATGAGCCTTTTTCCCCACATCCTCACCAACCCTTACTGCTGCTTATATTCTTGATAATTGCCATCTTGACTGGAGTGAGATGAAATCTTAGTTTTGATTTGCATTTCTCTAATTGCAAGAGATGATGAATATATTTTCATATGTTTGTTAATCAATTACATTTCTTCTTCTGTGAAGTGTCTGTTCAGTTCCTTAGCCCATTTACTGATTGGGTTATTTGTTTTTTTGGTGTTGAGTTTTTTGAGTTCTTTATATATCCTGAATATTAGTGCTCTGAGGTGCTTGTGGTAAAGATTTTCTCCCATTCTGTAGGCTCTCTCTTCACATTATTGATTGTTTCCTTTGCTGAGAAGAAGTTGTTTTAGTTTGAATCCATTCCATTTCTTGATTCTTGATTTAACATATTGTACTTTAGGCGTCTTGTTAAGGAAATCAGATCCTAGACCGACATGGTATAGATTCAGGCCCAGTTTTTCTTCTATTAGGCTCAGGGTCTCTGTTCTGCTGCCCAAGTCTTTGATCCACTGTGAGTTGAGTTTCATGCAGGGTGAGAGATAAAGCCACATTTTGTTACATGTGGCTTTCCATTTTTCCCAGCACCATTTGTTGAATGGGCTATCTTTTCTCCAGTGAATGCTTTTGGCACCTTTGTCTATTATGAGATAACTGTATTTATGTGGGTTTGTCTCTGTGTCTTCTATTCTGTACCATTGATCTACATGTCTGTTTTGGTGCCAATACCATGCTGTTTTTATTACTCTAGGTCTGTTGTACAGTTTGAGGTCTGGTATTATGATGCCTCCTGCTTCATTCATCTTACTAAGCGCTGCCTTGGCTATTCTGGGTCTCTTATTTTTCCAAATGAATTTCATGATTGCTTTTTCTAGATCCATGAAGAACATCATTGGAATTTTAATAGGTGTTGCATTGAATCTGTGTAGCACTTTTGATAGTATGGCCATTTTGACAATATTAATACTGCCTATCCAAGAGCATGGGCGATCTTTCCATCTTCTAAGGTCTTCCTCAATTTCTTTGTTTAGTGTTCTGTAGTTTTCATTTTAGAGGTCTTTTTTGAGGGAGTGTTCTTTATTTCTCTTTCAGTAGATTCTGTACTGATGTATAGGATTGCATTTGATTTATGGGTATTGATTTTATATCCTGCTACTTTGCTAATTCATTTATTAGTTCTAGAGTTTTTTGTTGGAATTTTTTGTATCTTCTAAATACAGAACCATATCAGCAAATAGTGATAGTTTAGGTTCTTCTTTATCTATTTGTATACATTTAATTTCTTTCTCCTGTCTAACTGCTCTGGTCAGAGTTTCAAGAACAATGTTGAATAAAAGTGGTGAATCAGGGCATTCTTGTCTTGTTCCAGTTTTTAGAGGGAAAGCTTCCAATTTTTCTCCATTTAGAATCGTTGGCCTTGGGTTTAGCATATGCGACTTTTATGATGTTGAGGTATGTTCCTACTATCCCTAGTTTTTCTAGTGTTTTGAACATGAAGGGGTGCTGTATTTTGTCAAATGCTTTTTCTGCATCTATTATAATTTTTGTTTTTAAGTCTATTGATATGATGAATTACGTTTATTGATTTCCATATGTGGAACCAGCCCTGCATCCCTGGGATGAATCCCATTTGATCATGTTGTGCTATCTTTTTAATATGTTTTTGTATGTGATTTGTCAGAATTTTATTGGGAATTTTTGCACCTATGTTCATCAGGGATATTGGTCTTGGTCTGAAGTTTTCTTTCCCTGATGTGCCTTTGTCTGGTTTTGGTATCAGGATGATATTAGCCTCATAAAATGAGTTTGGAAGGGTTACTGCCTTCTATTTCATGGAATAATTTGAGGAATATTGGTGTTAATTCTTCTTTGAAGGTCTTGCAGAACTCAGCTGAGAATTCATCCAGTCCTGGGTTTTCTCAACTAGTAGACTTTTTTTGTGTGTGTGTGGTGTTAGGGATTGAACCCAGAACCTTATGCTTGCAAGGTAAGCACTCTACCAACTGAGCTGTATCCCCAGCCCCAACTGGTAGGCTTTTAATGGCATTTTCTATTTCATTACTTGTAATTGTTTTGTTTAAATCATGTGTGACCTCCTGATTCAGTTTAGGTAGGTCATGTCTCTAGAAATTTGTCAATGTCTTCAATATTTTCTATTTTATTGGAATATAAATTTTCAAAATACTTTCTAATTATCTTCTATATTTCAGTTATGTTCATTGTGATATTTCCTTTTACATCATAAATTTTAGTAATTTGGGTTTTCTCTCTTTTTCTCTCCCTTAGTGTGGCTAGGGGTTTATCAGTTTTATTGCTTTTTTTCAAAGAACCAACTTTTTGGGTTTTTTGGGGTTTTTTTTGTTTTGTTTTGTTTTGTTTTGTTTTGTTTTTTTGTGGTAGCACTAGGATTTATTAGGATATGCCTCAATACAGGCGCTGGGGCTTGCCCATAGTGCTCTTGATGTATAAAGCCAATTCTTCTTGAGCAATGACACCAGGAAGTTGATAGCCAGGTGGATGTTATACACAAGTTCATCATCTGCCATCTTACATAACCAACAGGAACAGCCAGACACAGTACCTTCTTTTTCTGAAACCTGATTATGAATTTCACCTCAGCTACTTTGGCTACCATGTTTTCATTGTGGGTCAGCAGGGAAGGAAATTTGCCATCTTTATTTAGGCCTGGGCCCAGGATTTGTGGAACCTGCTTGATCAAAGACTCTGAGGCCAAAAAGGCATCATATTTCTTGACCAGCTTCTTGACCAACTTCTTTTTCTTGTTGAGTTTCTTCAGTGCCCTCAGTGTCCATGTGGGGTATATCCACATCCTTGGCCTCGTCATAGTGCTGCTGGTCTCCCAGGATGCACACAGAGAACTTGCAGGGGCTTGGGGGTAGGGACTTAAGCCTGACTATGCTGAGAAGTGCTTGCACTTCTGGGGATCAGAGTTCTTCAAGCTGATCTGCAGCTCCACTGTCTCCAGAAACTTGCTGCGCTTGTGGTGGTTCCCGTGCAGGACTTCCCACACAGCCTCATACAGGGTGTCTTGCACAGTAACAAAAAAAGAGCTTTTTTGTCAATTTTTTCAATTGTTTCTTTTGTTTCAATTTCATTGAGTTCAGCTCTGACTTTATTTCTGTCTTCTACTGTTTGGGGTATTCATTTGTTCTTATTTTCTAGGGCTTTGAGACATAATGTTAGGTCATTTATTTGTTGGCTTTTTATTATTTTACTAAATGACCTCAATGCAATGAACATTCCTCTTAGTACTGCTTTCATAGTGTCTCAGGAATTTTGGTATGTTGTATCAGTATTCTCATTTACCTCTAAAGTATTCTTTCATTTCATCCTTGATTTCTTCTACTATCCATTCATCATTCAATAGTGTATTTGTGTTAGAGTAGCTTCTATTTTTTAATTTTATTATCGATTTCTAATTTCAGTCCATTATGATCTGATAGAATGCAGGGTTTTATCTCCATTTTTTTTTTTTTTATTTACTAAGAGTTTCCTTGTGGCATAAGACATGGTCTATTTTAGAGAAGGATTCATGTGCTGCTGAGAAGAAAGTGTATTCACTCACTGATGGATGCAATATTGTATATATGTCTGATAAGTCTAAGTTATTGATTGTATTATTGAGTTCTATAGTTTCTTTATTTAAATTTTGTTTAGATCTGTCCAGTAGTGAGAGAGATGTGTTAAAGTTACCCAGTATTATTGTGATGTGGTCTGTCTGATTCTTGAAATTGTGAAGGGTTTTTTTGATGTACATAGATGCTCCATTATTTGGGGCATAAGTATTTACAATTGTATGTCTTACTGATGTACAATTCCCTTCAGTAGAATGAAATGACCTTCTTTGTCCCTTCTGATTAGCTTTGGCTCCAGGTTCCCTTTATCTGATATGAGGATGGAAACCCCTGCTCGTTTACACAATCCATATTAGTGATATGTTCTTTTCCCATCCTTTCACCTTCAGTCTGAGAATATATTTGCTTATGAGGTGAGTCTCTTGGAAACAGCAGATTGTTGGGTCTTCTTTTTTAATCCAACCAGCAAGTCTATTTCTTTTGTATGATGAGTTTTGTATATAATCATTTACATTCATGATTATTACTGATATATGATTTGTATTCCCAGTCATTTTGGTTTATTTCTGGCTTTTAATTTAATTTCTCCTTTGATTATCCTCTAGGTAATTCCTCCCTTTGCTGGTTTTCACTTTATTTTTTAACTTCATCCTCATGGAATATTTTGTTGAGAATGTTCTGTAGTGAAATTTTTCTAATTGTGAATTCTTTTAACTTTTGTTTATCATGGAAGGTTTTTATTTCATCTTCAAATCTGAAGCTTAATTTTTGGTGGATATAAAATTCTTGGTTGACATCCATTTTCTTTCCAAGCTTGAAATATGTGGTTCCATGACCTCCTAGCTTTGAGTGTTTGGGTTGAGAGAACAGTTGAGATCCGAATTGGTGAGGAGATCCAAGATGGCGGACTAGAGGGAGGCTGCATTCCTTGTCGCTCCGTAACTCCGGTTTCAAGCAGAGGATATCTGTTTCTTGGTAAGGCAGTTTTTGCTGCTTATCGATCCCCTGCTGTTTACTCCATTTGTCTGCTGTGATCACCTGCAGTCTGCCAGCATATAGATGCATTTTTTGAGTGCAGATTGCTCACTGTCAGGCGCCTATCATCCGCCATTTGCCTGCCTCTCGCGTGTCCTTCATATGCCTTACTCCTATCCATCACCCAGCGCAGGAGGTTCATCTCCCGATCATCCGACAACAGTCAGCAAACTGATCGCCGACCTCCAATGAAGCACCAGCTGCCTGCTGTTGCCTGGAAGTTCCCTGTTACAGTGCCTGCAGGTTTGATTACACGTGACTGCTGCTATTTTGAGACAACAGCCAGGCCCCATAGGATCCCTGTCCGGACTGACTGAGCCCCATCTCCAGGATCCCTCAGCCTGACTGATCACTCCCTGCCTCTGGGGCCCTCACATCGACTGACTGCTCCCTGACACCAGGACCCCCAGACCAACTGACTGTGCCCTATCACCGGGACCCCAGACTGACTGATTGCAACCGGCCTCCAGGATCCCACAACCACACCAAACACACTTGACCTCCAGGACCCCTGCCTGACCATCCGCATCCCACCTCCAGGACCTCCTGCTGACCTTGGCCACACCCTGAGCTGCAGCTCCCCATTTGCCAACGCATTTCAAAGCCAGAGCAGCCATCTTGGATAATCCTGGAAGCCATAGCTCCAATCTTTAGGTGGGGCAAATCCCATCCTGAGACACCTGCTGGAGGCTTGAAGCTCATGGTCAGGTACCTCTCATGCATCAGACTACTGAACTCTGGGAGGTTTCATTACTATATGACTGTTATACTGTAGATTTTCTTTTTTCTCCTTATTAAACAATTTTAAGTTTTTATTTCTTTACTTTTCTTGCTCTCTTTTCCTTTTGTTTAACTGTTCCCTCAGAGTCTTTTTCTCCCTTTTTTGCATGCTAACATCCAATTTCTTTTGATTACACTCTCACTTATACTAGATATAATAGTATACTTATACTAGATATAATAGTATCTAGAACTTCTGTATATTCTTTTCTTATCCCATTAACAGCCACATTCTACATCTCTCTGCATCCTCTTTGTCCTCCATTTGAAACTGCAGACCTTATTGCAAATGTGTTTGTTTTACTGAAGATAATATTTGAACTCATTCTGTTTATTATGACAATTTTGTTATTGTCCTCATAGGGGCTATTTGGTCTAGGATTGCATAGTGTCTGAATTGGGCACTGCTAATATTGATCTCCCCTTAAAGAAAGGGTTTTGGAAACCTACAGGGCCACTATAAGCCTATAGGGGGAAATCTGCAATACCCCAGATCTACACTGCTAGAGGGGAAGATACATGAACAACATGAAAAAATAGGGAAGAAAATGATCCAAACAAATCTAGATTCTATATTAATAGAATCCAATGACAGTATGTTAGAAGAAATGTCAGAAAAGAACTTCAGATTATACATGATTAAGATGATTCATGAAGCAAAGGATGAGATAAGAGAGCAAATGCAGGCAATGAATGATAATACCAATAAGCTGAAAGAGCACCTGCAGGAAGCAAAAGATCATTTCAACAACGAGATAGAGATTCTCAAAAAACAACAAATGGAAATCCTTGGAATGAAGGAAACAATAAACCAAATAAAAAACCTCAATGGAAAACATCACCAAAAGACTAGACCACTTGGAAGACAGAACCTCAGACAATGAAGACAAAATATTTAATCTTGAAAATAAAGTTGCCCAAACAGAGAAGATGGTAAGAAATCATGAATAGACTCTCCAAGAACTATGGGACATCATGAAAAGACCAAATTTAAGAATTATTGGGATTGAGGAAGGCACAGAGATACAAACCAAAGGAATGAACAACCTATTCAATGAAATAATATCAGAAAATTTCCCAAACCTGAAGAATGAAATGGAAAATCAAATACAAGAGGCTTACAGAACACCAAATGCACAGAATCACAACAGATCCACACCAAGGCACATTATAATGAAAATGCCTAACATTCAAAATAAAGATAGGATTTTGAAGGTTCTGTCTTCCAAATGATCTAGTCTGCGAGAGAAAAGCATCAGATTACATATAGGGGGAGACCAATACAGATAGCAGCCGACTTCTCAACCCAGACTCTAAAAGCTAGAAGGACCTGGAACAACGTATTTCAAGCTCTGAAAGAACATGGTTGCCAACCAAGAATCCTATACCCAGCAAAACTAACCTTCAGATTTGAAGATGAAATAAAATCCTTCCATGATAAACAGAAGTTAAAATAATTCACAAATAGAAAGCCTGCACTACAGAATGTTTTCAACAAAATATTCCATGAGGAGGAAATGAAAAACAACAATGGAGGCCAGCAAAGGGAGGAACTACCTTAGAAAAAAACCACTCAAAGGAGAAACCAAGCCAACTTAAAAACCAAAAATAAACCAAATGACTGGGAATGCAAATCATATCTCGATAATAACCCTGAACGTTAATGGCCTAAACTCATCAATCAAAAGACATAGACTGGCAGAATGGATTAAAAAGAAAGACCCAACAATATGCTGCCTGCAAGAGACTCATCTCATAGAAAAAGACATCCACAGACTAAAGGTGAAAGGATGGGGAAAAAACCTACCACGCACATGGACTCAGTAAAAAAGCAGGGGTTTTCATCCTTATATCAGATAAAGTGGACTTCAAGCCAAAGTTAGTCAGAAGGGATAAAGAAGGGCATTTCATTCTGCTTAAGAGATCCGAATTGGTTTTCCCCTTAAAAATGACTTCCTTTTTTTCTCTCACAGTCTTTAAGACTTTATCCTTATTCTGTATTTTAGTCATTTTCATTATAATGTGCCTTGGTGTGGTTCTGCTGTAATTTTGTACATTTGGGGTCCTATAAGCTTCCTGTGTTTGATTTTGAATTTTATTCTTGAGGTTTGAGAAATTTTCTGATATTATGTCATTGAAAAGATTGTGTATTCCCTTTGTTTGTACCTCTTCTTCATTTATCCTGATAACTCTTAAATTTGGTCTTTCCATGTTATCCCATAATTGTTGGAAGTCCTGTTCATGGTTTCTTATCATCTTCTCTGCATGGTTGACTTTATTTTCAATATTAAATATTTTGTCTTCATTGTCAAAGGTTCTGTCTTCCAAATGATCTAGTCTGTTGGTGAGGCTTTCCATTGAATTTATATTTGTTTATTGATTCCTTCATTTTAAGGATTTCTGCTTGGGTTTTTTTTTTTTTTTTCACTATCTCTAACTCTTTATTGAAGTGATCATTCACTTCCTGCATTTTCTCTTTAATTTCACTCTTTACACCAACCTTTACTTTGCAGATCAGATTAACTATGTACATTCTAAACTCCTTCTTTGACATTTCCTCAACCATGTTGTCAGTGAATTCTCTTATTGGGGCATCTTGGTTGGTTTGGCACTTTGTTCTCTTGTTTTTTCATGTTGCATGTGCATTTTCCAATCTAGTTATATGGATCTGAGGTACTTCAGATTGTATCCTGTAGACCTAGATTGTCCCTGAAGATCTCAAGTACCCCACCTTTAAGAGGGAGACCAACATCAGTAGCACCCAGTATATAATATACAGCCTCAAATCTAATAGCTCCCACCAAGGTATCCACTGCTATAAACAGCAATGATGAGTTCAATAACTGTCCACAATATAAACAGAAAATTTGCCAAAGATATTTACAATCTCAAATTGCAGACAAAGAAAGAACAGAAACAGCACAGGGCATGATGTTCATGAGGGAGAAAGAGAGAAGCCAGAGGCAACAATCCACAGGAAGAGTGGAGGAGGAACCAACAGATATTGGCTGTTAAGTGAGAAAAGATAGAAAGGGAATCCAGGAAGACAGACCAGAGGAAGAATACATTTAAAGAGAAAAAAATTTAAAATATAAGAAAATACAGCAGAACTTCAAGACACTATGGATATATCTCCATCCTCAACAAACTGTTACACAAAAAATTGTATGCTGCAAATATGGTGGAGAGAGATGTCAGAGAAGAAAAAAATAAAAATAAAATAAACAGTGGAAAATTCAACAACCATCTCTCCCAGCATCCAAATGCTTCTCAGCCCTGTCTCTGACTTCCCACTGCCTGGCCCAGACAGGCCCTGGCAGACCCAGTCACCATCTCACCTATCTGGACCTCAGACGTCCTGGGTTCAATCATGTTCCAGTCCCAAGATCTCAATTCCATTGGAATTTGGAGAGAGATCACCAGGGATGAGCAATCCTGAGAGACAGTAACTGGCTGGCAACAACCATAACTCCAAGGAGGAAGACCCCAGGTACAGCCAAACCCACAGGCTCCCTGGCACTGAACCTCCAGGTCCTGGCCACTGTCCCAAGACAGGGGCCGCTGTGCCCAAGATGGCAGTAGCAGCAAATCTACCAGCAACCCAACTAAACCCCAGGCTCTGGCCAGCGTCTTAAAATGGATGTGGCCATGTACAACCAAACCTGGAATCTCCCTGGCAGAGGACCTCTGGGCAGTGGTGGAAGCGGTAGTAGAGGGGGATTGGTGGCAGCAGGCAGGGATTCAGCAATAGCTGTAGTCATCAGTGGTGTTGGCAGCAGGTGGGGGGAATGTGGCAGCAGTGGCAGTGGGTGTGGCTGCAGCTGCAGCAGTACCCAGAGAGAAAAACCCTAGTGACTATGGAAAACCGCCGTTTCTTAGCCTGGGTCGCTTCATGCAGCTCACGCTGCTCTTGCTCTTTTGGCCCGACCAGCGGGACAAAAGACACGTACTGTTCCGAAGTTCATGAAGCAGCTTCTTCTTTATTCAGATAACACACCCTCAATATATAAGCAGTCTCATTCATAAGCAATTGTAACCAGATATGTCCATCCAAACCTGTTAAAGGTCAAGCGATCACTCACTCAAGCATACATGTAAAGTATATCTGTCCACGCGCTAGGCAGCTGAACTGATTATCATACAGCCAATTGTAAATGCTTTCTGCCTTTCTCCAGGCATAATCAGGACACTGTTTGCTCTCTGCCAGTCGCCATCTTTAGATGCATGTGCGTAACCCTGGGCCCCGGGTCTTGCCCACCACAAGTGACCTCCAGGGAGTGGCAGCAGCTTTGGTGGCAGTGATGTTGGCAGTATCATCAGGAAGCAATGTAGATGATAGCCACACATGGAGAAAAGACCTCCACGTGTCTGAGATAGTGTTGAGGTCAGCAGACCTCCAGGTGATCGCAACAGCTTCGACAGCAGCAGCAGCACCTGGAGATGATTTCCATATGTTGACCCAACGTTGCATTCCAGGGATGAACCCCAGTTGATAATGTTGTACTATCCTTTTAATATGTTTTTGTATGCAATTTGCCAAAATTTTATTGAGAATTTTTGTGTCTATGTTCATCAGGGATATTGGACTGAAGTTTTCTTTCCTTGATGTGTCTTTGTCTGGTTTTGGTATAAGGGTGATACTAACCTCATAGAATGAGTTTGGAAGGGTTCCCTCCTTTTCGATTTCATGGAATAATTTGAGGAGTACTGGTTTTAATGCTTCTTTGAAGGTCTTATAGAACTCGACTGAGAATCCATCTGGCCCTGGGCTTTTCTTGGTTGGTAGGCTTTTGATATGTCTTCTATTTCATTGCTTGAATTTGATTTGTTTAAATTGTGTATGTCCTCCTGCATCAGTTTGGATCGATCATATGTCCTTAGAAATTTGTTGATGTTTTCAAGTTTTCTATTTTATTTGAGTATAAATTTTCAAAATAGTTTCTCATCTATCTTATTACTCTTCATCATAATTTCTTTTTCATCATGAATTTTAGTAATTTGAGTTTTCTCTCTCTTTCTCTTTGTTAGTATAGCTAAGGGTTTATCAATATTATTTATTTTTTCAAAGAACCAACTTTTTGCTTTGTCAATTTTTTCAATTGTTTCTTTTGTTTCAATTTCATTGATTTCAGCTCTGATTTTAATTATTTCCTGTCTTCTACTGTTTTGGGTGTTGATTTGTTCTTCTTTTTCTAGGGCTTTGAGATATAATGTTAGGTCATTTATTTGTTGACTTTTTATTCTTTTAATGTATGAACTCAATGCAATGAACTTTTCTCTTAGCACTGCCTTAATAGCATCCCAGAGATTTTGATATGTTGTATTGGTTTTCTTATTTACTTCTAAGTATTTTTATTCCCTCCTTAATTTCTTCTTTTATCCATTCTCACTCAATAGCATACTATTTAATCTCCATTTATTAAATTAACTTCTATTTTTTATTTTATCATTGATTTCTAGTTTCATTCTGTTATGATCTGATAGAATGCAGGTAGTGTCTCTATTTTTTTGTATTTCCTAAGAGTCACTTTGTGGCATAACATAAGGTCTATTTTAGAGAAGGATCCATGGCTGCTAAGAAGCCAGTGTATTTGATTGATGATAGATGAAATACTCTGTATATGTCCATTAAGTCTAAATCATTGATTGTATTATTAATATAGTTTCTTTGTTTAGTTTTTGTTTGGAAGAACTATACAGTGGTGAGAGAGGTGTATTAAAGTCACCCAATATTATTGTGTTGTGGTCTATTAGATTTTTGAAATTGAGAAGCATTTGTTTGATGTACATAGATGCTCCATTGTTTGGGGCATATATATTTACGATTGTTATGTCTTGTTGATGTATGATTCCCTTGAGCAGTATGAAATACCTTTCATTATCCCTCTTTGGTTTGAAGTCTACTTTGTCTGATATGAGGATGGAAACCCCTACTTTTTAATGCAGTCCATGTGAGTGATAGGTTTTTCCTAATCTTTTACCTTCATTCTGTGGATGTCCTAGGGGATGTGAATCTCTTGATGACAGCATATTTTGGGGTCTTTTTTAAAAAATCCAATCTGCCAGTCTATGTCTTTTGATTGATGAGTTTAGGCCATTAACATTCAGGGTTATTACTGAGATACAATTTGTATTCCCAGTCATTTTGGTTTATTTTTGGTTTTTAACTTGACTTAGTTTCTGCTTTAATTGACCTTTCCTTTAATATAGTTCCTCCCTTTGCTGGTTTTCATTATTTCATTTTCTTCATTTCCTCCTCATGGAATATTTTGCTGAGAATGTTCTGTTGTGCAGGCTTTCTAGTTACAAATTCTTTTAACTTTTATTTATCATGGAAGGTTTTTATTTTATCTTTAAATCTGAAGCTTAATTTTTTAATGGATATAAAATTCATGGTTGGCATCCATTATCTTTCAGAGTTTGATATATAGTATTCCAGGACCTCCTGAATTGTGGAACTGGTTTGAGAAATCAGTTGAGATCCAAATTGGTTTCCCTCTATATATAATTTAATTTTTTTTCTCTTGCAGGCTTTAAAATTCTATCTTTATTCTGTATATTAGTCAGTCTCATTATAATGTGCTTTGGTATGGGCCTGCCATAATTTTGTACATTTGAGGTCCTATACACCTGTCATGGTTGACTTTCCATTTCATTCTTTACATTTGGGAATTTTTCTGATATTATGTCATTGAAAAGATTGTGCAGCCTTTTGGTTTGTGTCTCCATGCCTTCATCTATCCTGACAACTCTTAAATTTGGTCTTTTCATGTTATTCCATATTTCTTGGAAATTCTGTTCATAGTTTCTTACCATCTTCTCTGTGCAGTTAACTTTATTTTCAAGAGTATATATTTTCTCTTCATTGTCTGAGGTTCTGTCCTCCAAGTGGTCTAGTGTGTTTGTGATACTTTCCATTGGATTTTTAATTTGGTTTATTGTTTCCTTCATTCTGAGGATTTCTGTTCGATTCCTTCTTATAATCTCTGCCTCTTTATTGAAGTGATCTTTCACTTCCTGCATATTCTTTCCAATACCATCCTTTATTTTAAAGATCAATCTAACTATGTATTTCCTAAACTCCTTCTCTGTCATTTCTTCTACTGTATTGTCTATGAATTCTATTGTTGGAACATCTTGGTTTGTTTGAGGCACTTGTTCCCTTGTTTTTTCATGTTGTTTGTGTGTCTTTTTATCTAGAAATATGGATCTGGGGCAGTACAGTTTCTTCCCTGTAGTCTTAAAGTGTCCCTTAAAGTGTCTCACTTTAAGGTGGAGACCAATATTAACAGCACCCAATGCAAACAATATACCACCTTAAATGTGGCTCCTCTTTAAGGCATTTACAGTTTTGTCACAATAGACAGAAATGACATGTTCAATTATTGTCTATAATATAAACAGTAAGTTTGCTAAAAAGGTTTACTGTTTCAAGTGATGGACAATGAGCGAACAGAAGTAGTATAAGATGTGATGTTTATGAGGGAGAAGGAGAGAAGACAGGTAAAAGTTTATAGTAAGAGCAAGGGAGGAATTAATAGAGGTTGGCTATTAGTATGAGAGAAATGAGAAAGAGAATCCAAGGAAACAGAAAGGTGAGAGAAAAAATATGCACAGTTTTTTTAAAGTAAAAATCTAAGAATATACAACAAAATTGTCATATACTATTCAGACATCCCATTCCTCAGTAAATTTATGCATGAAAAATATTTGAATCAAAGATGGTAGAGGTGTGAGAGAGGGCAAAAAAGGAAGAAAAAAAAAAAAACAAAAAGGAAAGTCTCAATAGAAAATTGAATGATTGCTTCCATTGACTTTCAGAAATTTTCTCAACTTCCCTTCTCTGCCAATAGGCAGGGTTGTCCGAAGTTTGATGTTAGCTCCAGTCCAGTGGATAACTGGACTGGTTGGGTAGGTGAGCAGATAGCAAGATGCCTTCACACCTTCTTATGATCTTGCCACCCATCATAGCCAGCCCTTCCATCCCTGCACACTTCAAGACTCACTGAGCTGGACAGAGTCCAGTTTTCTCTAGGTTCATCCACCTCTGAACACACACAGGGAACTGCCCCTAGTCTCCAGCTTTCCACAGGCTTTCCAGACCCAGACTGGCCCATGTGAACCCAGCTGCAATATGATGGACCTGGGCTTCAGCTTTCCTGAGCCCCATATTGCTGCCATCCCAAGATCTCAATGCCCTTTCAACTGGCAGAATGACCACCAGGGATGCACTCAAAGGAGTGACCGTTCAAAAAGGCAGCCAGATGGCAGCCACTATCACATTGAGCAGAAAGACTTCAGGTGCAACCAGACCTGCAGGTACTCCAATATATTTCCAGGCACTGGCCTGACACCCCAAACCCAGGTGGCCATGCCCCGAGAGGGCAGCAACTGTGGTGGCAAACCTGCAGGCCCTGGCTGTTGTCCCAAGATGGTAGGAGCCACATGTAACCAAACCTGTGGGTACTGTGACAATGGACATCCAGGCAACAACAGGCAGTAGGCATTCAGCTGACAGTCTGCAGGGGATCTGCAGGCTAAGGGCAGAAGATTGGCAGGTGGACGTCAGGCGTTGGGCAATGGATAGGTGAAAGGTAGGTGATGGGCAGGCAAGAGGCAGGCAAATGGGCAAATGGCAGATGAGAAGCAGCAGTCAGTGAGCAATCCACACTCAAAAGGCAGGGGACATGCTGGTAGGTGGGGGACGATTGGGGTCAACAGCAGGGGATAGGTGGGCAGTGATGACTGCCTCGCAGAGAAACAGTATTTCCTCTGCTTGAATCTGGTTACAGAGAGACATGGAATGCAGCCCCCTCTAGTCTGCCATCTGGGATCTCCTGGGTCATATCCTTCCGAGGAATTGCCTGATGGTTTCCTAAAACAGCTATACCCTATCACATTCCCATGAGCGATACATGTGGGTTCCGATTCCTCCTCATTCTCACCCACACTATCTCTCTATTTTTTATTACAGCTCTCCTAGTGAATGTGAAGTGATTTTGTTTTTGTTTTTGTTTTGTATTGCTCTGATGGCTAAGGATGTTTAGCATTCCTTTGTGCTTATTGGCCATTTGTATAACTTCTTAAGAGACCTGTCTATTTGGAAACTATGCTCATTTTTAATAGGATTATTTGACTTTTTACTGTTGAAGTATAATATTTTTTCATACACTCTAAATACAGGTCTCTAGTTAAATATATGTTTGCAAATATTTTGTCCTATTCTATGGATTGTCTCTTCACTTTTGTAGAAGGTGTCCTTCAAAGCACAAAATGTCTTAATTTCATGAAGTCCATAAATGTACTTGTGTGTGCCTTTGGTATCATAGCAAATAACCATTCCCTAACCCAGAGACATGAATATTTTCTTCTGTTTTTTCTAAAACATATAAATGTAGAACTTACATATAGGTCAGTAGTTCTTTCGAGTTTTTGTATCTTACTTACAAATATTAAAAATGATGTTTTGTAAACAAAACCCATTTGTGAGCTGGGAACTGCTTGAAACACATGATCATTTGAATAGCACAAGGTTCACTTTTACATTAATAGAGAATATGTCAAACTGCCTTGGTGCTTTGTTTTGGAAGATAGGTTTTTCACAAAATCTATGAGTTAGCAAAAGAGACATTTTTTTCCAGGTTCAAGGGTTTAAAAAAAATAGCAAGCTAGGCTACTTGAATCTCACTATTTTTCTATTTTGGATGCCTTTGGGCTATGCTCAGATTGTGTACAATTTACATGCCTCCATTATGACATGTCTAAGATCTCTTAATGAGCAATATTGCTCCTTAGCAGAAAAAAACCATAAATTATTAATGGTATCTGCATTTTTGACATCTAAATCTGACACTGTCAGATGTTTCTGTCCTAGTTTTGTTGCAGAGAAATATTGCAAGATAAATTCAACCTTCCGCCTTCCCTCTGTCCTATAGATATGATTCTGCCCTGAAGAGTAGCTAGTTCATATCCTTTTCTTTTCTTATATTCTGAAGGCTACTGGCATTAGTGCCAGGTCATGGGCAATTGCAAGCATATGAAAGGAATTATGAACCTTGGGAAGCTATGGGAAAGAAAAAAGGTACATTTGGAAAAAGAGTTTCAGAGCATAGGTTGGTTCTGAGAAAGTGGTGTATTGTTAGAACCATGTCTCTGATGCCAAAATACAGGTCAACATAGATACAATGAGTCAAAAGAAAACAGAAGGTATGATATGAAGTCCAAGTACATAGTCTGTGTCCAAGGACTTCAGCTTACATAGAGGAAAACAACCATGCATGGAGTGTTTTTTCAAACAATTGTTCTAATTAGTTACACATAACAGTAGAATGCATTTTGACACATTGCACACAAATGGAGTACAACTTCTTCCTCTGGCTGAACATGGTGCAGATTCACACAGGTAGTGTAATCATACATGTATATAGGGTAATAACGTCTGCCTCATTCCACTGTCCTTCCCATCCTGACACTCCCTCCCCTCCCCTCACTCCTGTCTACACAATCCAAAGTTCCTTCATTCTCCCCACTCCATTATGGATTAGCATTAACTTATCAGAGAAAACATTCAGGCTTTGGCTTATTTCACTTAGCATGATAATCTCTAGTTCCATCCATTTACCTGAAAATGCCATAATTTCATTCTTCTTTAAGGCTGAGTAATATTCCAATGTGTATATATACCACAGTTTCTTTATCCATTCATCTGTTGAAGGACATCTAGGTTGGTTCCCTAGTTTAGCTATTGTAAATTGAGCTGCTATAAACATTGATGTGGCTGCGTCACTGTAGTATGCTGATTGTAAGTCTTTTGTGCATAAACTAAGGAGTGGGGTCACTGGGTCAAATGGTGGTTCCATTCCAAGTTTTCTAAGGAATCTCCATACTGCTTTCCATAGTGGCTGCACCAATCTGAAGTTCTACCAACAATGTATGAGTGTACCTTTTCCCCACATCCTCGCCAACACTTACTATTGTTTGTATTCTTGATGATTGCCATTCTGATTGGACTGAGATGAAATCTTAGAGTAGTTTTGATTTGCATTTCTCTTATTGCAAGAGATAATGAACATTTTTTCATACATCTATTGATTGATTGTATTTTTTCTTCTGTGAAGTGTCTGTTCAATTCCTTAGCCCATTTATTGATTGGGTTTTTTTGTTTTTGTTTTTGTTTTTGTTTTTTGGTGTTAGGTTTTTTGAGTTCTTTATATATCCTGGATATTAGTACTCTATATGAGGTGCATGTGGTAAATATTTTTCTCCCATTCTATAGGTTCTCTGTTTTTATAAACACTAAAGAGAAGGTTGTTAAATTTTTAGCTATGGAAAGAACAGACTGGCCAATAGGGAATACGTAAGCAACAGAATAGAGAAAAGCAGGAACAGCAACTTAGAATATAAAACTACACAGCAGTTTAACCAACAGTATATTTGTGAGCTTCCTAAGACCAGGAATTGTGTCTTTTCGTTTCTATTACTTCAGTGCTAAAACAGCCTGAAATAAAACAGGTGCTCATGCTGTGTAATGAATGAATAAATGTATGTTCATAATAAGGCAGAAGTTGTCTGTTCTTAGGCTTAATGGAAGCCTTCTCTAGCATGGATATGAAAGGTTGTTAGGTATATACAGTTGTCTAGAGAGAGACAGGACGCTACAGATGACTAAAGTTGGAGACCACAGTTGAAGGGGTAGACTGACTTAAATCTACTGAAGTGTGCTTGTTGTCAGTACCCAAAGGTCAGACACGTGGTGGTTCAGATAAAGAGGAAATGCAGCAAGGGAGCAGTTTGTATCAATTAGGAGAGTCAAGAAATGGTGACAAGGTAGGTGGCCTGACCAGGGTTGTACTAATGAACTTCAACAGTCCATCATTCAAAGAGAGTCTGATTTAAAACGTAAGTTACAAGAGTGGCCTATTTTAACAATCTACCTTCTTAGAGAACCCAAGGCTTGCTGAGATGGCTATCTGTACCTGTTCACTGGGTGGGTAAGATGATCAAAACTCAAGAAAATCCTGTTACTTGCAAATTCAAGAGTTTATCAAGGAATTTCCCATCCTGGAAATAACAGATCAGAGGATGGTTTGAAACCAATGTCAGGAAAACTCTGGTCCCATGAGCTCTCTACTATTCATCAGGAGTAATTGATGTGTGTCCACTCAAGAGAAATCTAAAAATTTTAAACCCTTACATTATTATAAGTAACACTATATTTATATTAGATAAATATCTGACAACAAAAACTCATGTTTTGTAGGAACTGTTAAGGGTAATTTTGCCAGGCACAGTGGCACACGCCTGTAATCCCAGTGACTCAGGAGACTGAGACAGAAGGATTGAGAGTTCAAAACCAGCCTCAATAAAATCAAGGCACTAAGCAACTCAACAAGACTCTGTCTCTAAATAAAATACAAAATAGGCCTGGGGATGTGGCTCAGTGGTTGAGTGCCTCGGAGATCAATTCCCAGTATCCACCCACCCAAAAAAAAAGAGTAATCTTACCAGATGTGGTGTTCCATCCTCTGCCTGAGTATGTCCAGTGATGAACACATTAGTCCCTAGAAGTTATAAAATGCTTGCTCAAATTAGAATGAGTAAAACAAGGAATTGAAAAATAAAACACAAAAACAATACTACTAAAACAAAAAAAATTCATGAAACAAGCTTCTATGCCAACACGTATTAATTAAGAGGTTGAAGTTATTGTGAAAATTAAATAACTAATGTGTGTGAAACAATTAGAACAAATCGTGGAATCTGAAAGATCCAGGTTGAATTCAGGCATGTGAATTCAGGCACTATTTTCAAATTAATAGCTTAGGATGTATAGCTTGTGGATTTGGTGGTTCATAATGAACTCAATGTTGGGTTAATAGGTCATGATAAAGAATACATGACATAGTATTGACACTACAGACCCTGGGATCTGACAAGCTAGATTTACATCCCAACTCTGATACTAATTTAGTTAAGTGAACTTGACACCTTATTTAATTTCTTTGTCCTATTTTTCTCATCTGTAAAACACAGTTAATAACCGTATTGATTTCCTAGGGGTGTTGTAAAGATTAACTGAATTAATATATATAAGAGTTTTATAAAAGTGAACTTTATATGAGCCTTTACAACTATTTTTGCTAAAGATACTATTATTTTTCAGAGTCTGACTTCAAGCAAACAAAAGGCTTGAATCAAATCATTTAAAACAAGCAGTGTGTAATTCCTTCCTCGCTCTTTTTGCTCGGGATGTCTTTGGCTATACAGCAGGGTTTGTGGTTCCAAATATATTTTAGAATTTTTTTTCTAGTTCTGTGAAGAATGCCATTGGATTTTGATAGATAATGCATTGAACCTGCTGATGGCTTTGGGTAGTTTGGACATTTTAACAATATTGATTCTTCTGATCCATGAACTCAAGATGTCTTTCCACTTTTTTGAGTCCTCTTCAAGTATTTCATCAATATTTTAATAGTTTTCATTTTAGAGGTCTTTCACCTCATTGGCTAAATTTATTCCAAGGTATTTTTGTAGCAATTGAAAATGGGATTGTTTTCTTGATTTTTGTTTCAGGTAATTTGCTATTGACATATAGCAACACTACTGATTTTTGTGTGTTGATTTCCTATCCTGCAACGTTGTTTGATTCATTTATTAGTTCAATAGTTTGGGGGTTTCCTGTGTATAAGGTCACAAGGACAGTTTGACTTCTTTTTTTCCAGTTCTAATGTCTTTTTTAAATTATTATTTCTCTTGCTTATTGCTGTGGTTAGGACTTCCAGAATGACATTAAATAAAAGTGGTGAGGCCAGGTGCCTATGGTCCCAGTGACTCAGGAGGTTGAGGCATGTTTGAGGCCAGCCTCAGAAAATTGGCAAGGCTACAAGCCACTTAATAAGACCTTGTCTCAAAACAAAAAAGTAAAGGGCTGGGTATAATAGCCCAGTGGTAAAGTGTCCCTGGGTTCAATCTCCAATACCAGAAATAAGATAAAATAGAATAATTTTTTTTAATGTGGTGACAGTTGGCATCCTTGTCTTGGCCTAGAGACCTCAGAAAGCTTTCAGCTTTTTCCCCATTGAGTATAATGTTAGTTGTTAATTTACTATAGATGGTTTTTATTATGTTAGGTACATTACTTTTATACCTAAATTGTTCAATATTTTTATCATGAAGGGATATTAAATTTCTTTAGTGGTTTTTCTGCATCTATTGAAATGATCATGTCTTTTGTCCTTCATTCCATTGATATGATTTTTCATGTTTCTTGATGTGCACATATTGAACAATCCTTGTGTCCTTGAGACAATTAGTGATTATTGATTGTGGTGAATGATTTTTTAATGCACTGTTTGATTCAGTTGTTAATGTTTTGTTGGGAATTTTTAAATAAAATATTTTTAAATAAAACAGAACTACCATATTATCCAGAAATCTCACTACTAGCTATTTATACAAAGGAAATGAAATGAGCACATCAAAGAGACTCCCATGTTCATTTCAGCACTATTTAGAATAAACAAGAAATGAAAAGAACCTAAATACCCATCAACTGATGAATAAAGAAAAAGCATTCCATGTTCACAATAGAATGCTATTCAACTCTAAAAAATTATGAAATTCTGTCATTTGCAACAGGGATGGAACTAGAAGTGATATTAACCCGGCACAGAAAACAAGAAGAGAAAAAAGCACTACATGATCTCACTAGTATATGTGGGAAAAGAAATTGATCTTCATAGAGGGTGGGAATTGAATACTGATCACCAGAAGCCTGGGAGAGTAGAGTAGTAGAAAAAGATTGGTCATTGGGTACTGAGATACAATTAGAACTAAGAAGATCTAGTGTGCTATTGCACAGGAGGGTGATCATAGATAACAATAATATTTGGTACATTTCAAAGAGTTAGAAGAAAGGATTTTGAAAGTTGTCATCACATAGAAATGATAAATGTTTGAGGAGATAGATATGTTTAGCCTGATTTAAACATTACACAATTTATACACATATTGAAACACTACATGGTATCTATTAAAATGCATAGTTTTTATGTCCCTTAAAATAAATTTTTTTAAAGATTTTTTTATTGTAAACAAATGGGATACATGTTGTTTCTCTGTTTGTACATGGAGTAAAGGCATACCATTTGTATAATCATAAATTTACATAGGGTAATGTTGTTTGATTCATTCTGTCACTTTTTTCCTTTCTGCCCACCCCTCCCACCCCTCTTTTCCCTCTGTACCGTCCTTCATTCCTCCATTCTTGCCACCCTCCTTAACCCTAACCCTAAACCTAACCCTAACGCTAACGCTAACCCCTACCACCCCCCATTATATATCAAAATCCGCTTATCAGCGAGATCATTCATCCTTCGGTTTTTTGAGATTGGCTTATCTCACTTAGCATGATATTCTCCAGTTTCATCCATTTGCCTGCAAATGCCATAATTTTATCACTCTTTATGGCAGAGTAATATTCCATTGTATATATATACCACAGTTTCTTTATCCATTCATCAATTGAAGGACATCTAGGTTGGTTCCACAATTTGGGTATGGTGAATTGAGCAGCAATGAACATTGATGTGGCTGTATCTCTGTAGTATGCTGATTTTAAGTCCTCTGGGTATAGGCCAAGGAGTGGGATAGCTGGGTCAAATGGAGGGTCCATTCCAAGCTTTCTGAGGAATCTCCATACTGCTTTCCAGAGTGGCTGAACTAATTTGCAACCCCACCAGCAATGTATGAGTGTACCTTTTTCCCCACATCCTTGCCAACACCTATTGTTGCTTGTGTTCTTGATAATCGCCATTCTAATTGGGGTGAGATGGAATCTTAGGGTAGTTTTGATTTGCATTTCTCTTATTACTAGAGATGTTGAACATTTTTTCATATAACTGTTGATTGCTTATAGGTCTTCTTCTGTGAAGTGTCTGTTCATTTCCTTAGCCCATTTGTTGATTGGATTATTTGTATTCTTGGTGTAGAGTTTTTTGAGTTCTTTATAGATTCTGGAAATTAGCGCTCTATCTGATGTATGAGTGGCAAAGATATTCTCCCACTCTGTAGGCTCTCTCTTCACATTACTGATAGTTTCCTTTGCTGAGAGAAAGCTTTTTAGTTTGAATCTATCCCAGTTGTTTATTCTTGTTTTTATTTCTTGTGCTATGGGAGTCCTGCTAAGGAAGTCTGATCCTAAGCCAACATGTTGAAGATTTGGATCCACTTTTTCTTCTGTAAGATCTCTGGTCTGATACCAAGATCCTTGATCCATTTTGAGTTGAGTTTTGTGCAGGGTGAGAGATAGGGGTTTAATTTCATTCTGTTGCATATGGTTTTCCAGTTTTCACAACACCATTTGTTGAAGAGGCTATCTTTTCTCCATTGCATATTTTTGGCACCTTTGTCTAGTATGAGAAAATTGTATTTATTTGGGTTTGTGTCTGTGTCCTCTATTCTGTACCATTGATCTACCTGTCTATTTTGGTACCAATACCATGCCATTTTTGTTACTATTGCTTTGTAGTAGAGTTGAAATTCCTGTATTGCAATACCCACTGCTTCGCTCTTTCTACTGAGGATTGATTTAGCTATTCTGGGTTTCTTATTCTTTCAGATGAATTTCATGATTCCTTCCTCTATTTCTGTGAGGTACATCATTGGGATTTTAATTGAAATTACACTGAATCTGTATAGCACTTTTGGTAGTATGACCATTTTGACAATATTAATTCTGCCTATCCAAGAACATGGGAGATCTTTCCATCTTCTAAGGTTTTCTTTAATTTCTTTCTTTAGTGTTGTGTAATTCTCATTGTAGAGGTCTTTCACCTCTTTTGTGAGATTGATTCCCAAGTATTTTATTTTTTTCGAGGCTATTGTGAATGGAGTAGTTTTCCTAACTTCTCTTTCAGAAGATTCATCACTTACGTATAAAAATGCATTGGATTTATGAGCATTGATCTTGTAACCTGCTACTTTACTGAATTCACTTATGAGTGCTACAAGTTTTCTGGTGGAATTTCCAGGTTCCACTTAATATATAATCATGTCATCAGCCAACAGGGATAGTTTGAGTTCTTCTTTTCCTATTCGTATCCCTTTAATTTCTTTGATTTGTCTAATTGCTCTGGCTGGAGTTTCAAGGTCAATGTTGAATAGAAGTGGTGAAAGAGGGCATCCCTGCCTTGTTCCAGTTTTTAGGGGGAATGCTTTCAGTTTTTCACCATTTAGAATGATATTGGCCATGGACTTAGCGTAGTTGGCCTTTACAATGTTAAGGAATGTTCCCACTATCCCTATTTTTTCTAGTGTTTTGAGCATGAATAGATGCTGTATTTTATCGAATGCTTTTTCTGCATCTATTAAAATAATCATGTGATTCTTAACTTTAAGTCTGTTGATATGATGAATGACATTTATTGATTTCTGGATGGTGAACCAACCTTGCATCCCTGGGATAAAACCCACTTGATCGTGGTGCACCATCTTTTTAATATATTTTTGTATGCAATTTGCTAAAATTTTGTTGAGAATTTTTGCGTCAATGTTCATTAAGGATATTGGTCTGAAATTTCTTTCCTTGATGTGTCTCTGTCTGGTTTAGGTATCAGGGTGATATTGGCTTCATAGAATGAGTTTGGGAGGGTTCCCTCCTCTTCTATTTCATGAAATACTTTGAGGAGTATTGGAATGGGCTCTTCTTTAAAGGTTTTGTAGAACTCGGCTGAGAACCCATCTGGTCCTGAACTTTTCTTGTTGGTAGGCTTTTGATGACCTCTTCTATTTCATTGCTTGAAA
Source organism: Sciurus vulgaris (assembly GCF_902686455.1). Lineage (NCBI taxonomy): Eukaryota > Metazoa > Chordata > Mammalia > Rodentia > Sciuridae > Sciurus > Sciurus vulgaris. The sequence goes on from NC_136461.1 coordinate 110,069,674, forward strand.
TTGATTTATTTAAGTTGTGTATGTCCTCCTCGTTCAGTTCAGGTAATTCATATGTCTCTAGAAACTTGTTGATGTCTTCGAGGTTTTCTGTTTTGTTGGAATATAGATTTTCAAAATAGCTTCTAATTATATTTTGTATTTCACTCGTGTCTGTTGTGATATTTCCTTGTTCATTCCGAATTTTAGTTATTTGAGTTTTCTCCCTCTTTCTCTTTGTTAGTGTGGCTAAGGGTTTATCAATTTTGTTTATTTTTTCAAAGAACCAACTATTTATTTTGTTAATTTTTCCAATTGTTTCTTTTGCTTCAATTTCGTTGATTTCAGCTCTGATTTTAACTATTTCCTGTCTTCTACTACTTTTGGTGTTGGTCTGCTCTTCTTTTTCCAGGGTTTTGAGCTGTAGTGTTAAGTTGTTCATATGTTGATTTTTACTTCTTTTGTTGAATGTGCCCCATGAAATAAATCTTCCTCTAAGTACTGCTTTCATCATGTCCCAGAGATTTTGATATGATTTGTCTTTGTTCTCGTTTACTTCTAAGAATTTTTTTATTTCCCTCCTGATGTTTTCTGTTATCCATTCATCATATAATACCATATTGTTTAATCTCCAGGTGTTGGAGTAGTTTCTGTTTTTTATTCTGTTTATTTCTAATTTCAATCCATTATGATCTGATAAAATACAAGGTAGTATCTCTATCTTCTTGTATTTGCTAACAGTAGCTTTGTGGCATAATATATGGTCTATTTTAGAGAAGGATCCATGTGCTGCTGAGAAGAAAGTGTATTCATTCTTTGTTGGATGGTATATTCTATATGAGTCGGTTAAGTCTAAATTGTTGATTGTGTTATTGAGATCTATGGTTTCTTTATTCAATTTTTGTTTGGAAGATCTATCCAGTGGTGAGAGAGGTGTGTTAAAATCACCTAGTATTATTGTGTTGTGGTCTATTTGATTTCTGGAATTGAGAAGGATTTGCTTGACGTACATGGATGAGCCAATGTTCGGGGCATAGATATTTATGATTGTTATGTCTTGCTGATTTATGCTTCCCTTAAGCAGTATGTAATGTCCTTCTTTATCCCTTCTGACTAGTTTTGGCTTGAAGTCCACATTATCTGAAATGAGGATGGATACTCCAGCTTTTTTGCTGTGTCCATGTGCATGGTATGTTTTTTCCCATCCTTTCACCTTTAGTCTATGGGTATCTCTTTCTATGAGATGAGTCTCTTGCAGGCAGCATATTGTTGGATTTTTCTTTTTAATCCAACTGCCAGTCTATGTCTTTTGATTAATGAGTTCTGGCCATTAACATTCAACGGTTATTATTGTGATATGATTTGTATTCCCAGTCATTTGACTCATTTTTGTTTTTTGACATGATTTGGTTTCTCCTTTATTTGGCTATTCCTTTAGGCTAGTTCCTCCCGTTGCTGATTTGCATTGTTGTTTTTCATCTCTTCCTCATGGAATATTTTGCTGAGAATGTTCTATAATGCCGGCTTTCTTTTTATAAATTCTTTTAGCTTTTGTTTATCATGGAAGGATTTTATTTCATCATCAAATCTGAAAGTAAGTTTTGCTGGGTATAAGATTCTTGGTTGGCATCCATTTTCTTTCAGGGCTTGGTAAATGTTGTTCCAGGCCCTTCTAGCTTTTAGGGTCTGGATTGAAAAATCTGCTGATATTCTCATTGGTTTCCCCCTGCATGTAATTTGATTCTTTTCTCTCGCGGCCTTTAAAATTCTGTCTTTATTTTGTATGTTAGGTATTTTCATTATAATGTGCCTTGGTGTGGGTCTGTTGTAATTTTATATATTTAGAGTCCTATAGGCCTCTTGTACCTGGTTTTCCATTTCATTCTTCAGATTTGGGGAATTCTCTGATATTATTTCATTGAATAGATTGTTCATTCCTTTGGTTTGTTTCTCTAAGCCTTCCTCGATCCCAATAATTCTTAAATTTGGCCTTTTCATGATATCCCATAATTCTTGTAGTTTCTGTTCATGATTTCTTACCATCTTTTCTGTTTGGTCAACTTTGTTTTCAAGATTAAATATTTTGTCTTCAATGTTTGAGGTTCTGTCTTCCACGTGTTCTATCCTATTGGTTATGCTTTCTATGGAGTTTTTAACTTGGTTTGTTGTTTTCTTCATTTCAAGGATTTCTGTTTGGCTTTTTTCAGTATCTCTAACTCTTTATTGAAATGATCTTTTGCTTTCCGTATTTTCTCTTTTAACTATTGTTTGGTGCGATCATTTAATGCCTTCATTTGCTCTTTCATCTCTTCCTTCAATGCCTGCATTTGCTCTTTCATCTCCTCATTTGCTTCCCTGATTGTTTTAATTATGTACATTCTGAACTCCCTTTCTGACATTTCTTCTGCTGTGCTGTCATTGGGTTTTATAGATATAGTATCTAGGTTTGTTTGGGATATTTTCTTTCCTTGTTTTCTCATATTGGTCAGATATCAGTGGGACTCTGAGATATTGCAGATTTCCTCTTTGGCTTATAGTGTCCCTGCAGATTTCCAGTATATCACCTCCCAGCCTTCAGTAGCCTGAAGTCTTGGAGGAGCTTGATAATGCAGTGCTTCCGAAGAAAGCTGCCCCTAGCCCACTACTGGTTCCATGGCTGGGGGCTGGCTCTGTGTGGAAAAGCTCTTACTGGGCGGGTCTGCTCTGAGGAGCTAGCTGTAGATCGCGCGTGCCACCAGAGGGAGCAGGGCTGCTTGGGGAAGTCTCTCGCTGCCCTGCCCTGGTCCCAGAAGCTGCCTGCAGGCCGGGGCCCACCACTGGGTCCGGGGCTTGGAGCTAGCTCTGAGTTAAAATGCTCTCCCTGGGCGGCCTGCTCCAAGAAGCTGGCTGTGGAACGAGCCTGCCACCAGAGGGAGCGGGGCTGCTTGGGGAAGACTCTAGCTGTCCTCTCCTGCTCTAAGAAGCTGCCTCTGTCCAGGCCTGCCACCTGGGCCGAGCTTCACCTGGTGGGAAAGACTCACCCCGCGGCTCTATGTTAGTCCGAGTCTCTCAATCCCTCCCTTCTTGAATCCTGGGTTCTGGAGTGACGGGAGATGCAGTCACCCTCTAGTCTGCCATCTTGGATCTATTCTAAAATAAATTTTAAAATAATAAAATAACACTGTGACTTATTCCAAAACACTTCCCTGCATATTTATGTACTTCTTTAAAAATTCGATTTTTCAAGAACTAGGCAAGCATCTCTCAGAGTAATTCTATGAGGAGTGTTCTTTCATAAGAGACAGAGATAGTTTATTCACTACTACCTCACTTGGTATTTCTGAAACAAACTGTGGGAACTTATGTGGCTGTCTGGAGTTGCCACACTAGAGCCTGCACCCTGGCAGGGAACTTTGGGGAAAAAGAGGAATTTGGGTGTTGTGGGAAGGGAGTGATTCTTCCCTCAGAGTTCAGAGTCCAAGCACTCTTTTTGCCTCTGGAGCCACACAACTCTTGGAAATGTTCCCCAATGTTCCAGAGACACTGGGGATTCAGAAACAAGAGTGACATTTATGCTATAGGCATATTTATATTAAATATTTCTGAATTCATTAATCTTTTATTTCTGTTGTCTATATTTATGACCTGACCATAGCCTAAAGGGGATTTGTCCATCATTTAACTTCAGATCATATTCCTTACCTATGGAGAAGTATTCTTAGACATGGTAGCTAAAGAACACCCCAGAAACACACACTCAGATATACACACACATGTTCATATATACCACTGGGAGTATGGCTTTGCAATCTCTCTGTGGTTCATGAACTATTAACCCCCAAAAGAAGAACATTGCTGCAAACACATTTTTGACCCTTTCTTTTGAAAAAGAAGTCAGTCTTTGTATATACACACATGGACACCATACTGTGTTTTGTAAAGAGAAATAATGAAGATCACATCTCTGCCAGAGATCCTAGGTCACTGTGTAGTCATCCTTTGGAACTATTTCCAGCTTCCTGAGTGCCAGCTTTCAGGGCCTTCTCTATAGGACCATTCTTCGTGAATGAAGATGTCTGGGATAGCTTTAAGCTCATCTTCATCCAGAGTCTGGAAGATAGCCTTCCAGATATGTCTTTATTGTGGTGGGTCTGTCTTTATAAGTTCCCAATCAATTTCCTACATGATGGACAGCATTTCTAGTAGCCTTGGAGTAGGATCTGCTAATAAACATTCTAATATACTTCCCTGTTCTGACATACTGTTGACCCTTGATCAGCACTTAATCTCCTATTTCAGAACTGCCTCCAGATAAACTGCAAGAGAATTTAAGAAACTTGAGGTAGAGACTCCAGACACAGTGTAATTAACCATGCAGTCTATGTGATAATGAATGTATAGTTTCTTATCGCTAGCATAACAAATTACTGCAAATTTACTGACTTAAAACAAATTAAAATAAATTAAAACAAATTTATTGTCTTCTAGTTCTGGAAATCAGAAATCCTGAAGTGAAGATATCATCAGGGCCTTCCTTTTGGAGTCTTTATGGCCATTTCTGTTTCTTTGCCTTTTCCATCTGCTAGAGGCTGCCTGCATCCCCTGACGTAATTGCCCCTTCCTTCCTCTTTGAAGTCCATCATTCCAATCTCTGCTTCTTTTGTCACATCGCCTCCTTCAAACTTTTGCTCACCTCTCTTCTTGTTATAAAACCCCTGTGGTTACATTAGATTTGCCCAGATAATCTAGGAAAATCTCTCCATCTCAAAATCTCAACTTAATCACATTCTCAAAGTACCTTTTGCCAGTCACAAGTTTTGGGGATTAGGACATGAACACCTTTGGGGGACTATTATTCTGTCTACCTAAATGAACAAGGCAGTAGGCATTTTAGGATAAAATCTTCCCCTTTTTCCTGTTAAGAGTGTTAAATATTTGCTGGGTTCACCAGTTATTACATTTCATTTCCTGCTTTTTCATCCTGACATCACCAATACTGACCCCTTTCAGAAAGGTTGTTTTCTTATAGGTGGAGGATGATGCAGTGTTTCAGCATTTTTCTCTCTGCCCTGATTAAAGCTTGCTCTAACTATGCATGGCCTCACTGGGTGAGACCATGCATTTTCTTTATGTGAATCCAAGTCTTCCTTCTGCTTATTTATTATCAAAGTTAACCTGAATAAAAGTTAATTACCTAATTTAGATAGATGGGTAGGCTTAGTGTGTTGGATGTGTTTGAGAGCAGTAAGTTGGTACAGTTGCATAAGAGTGAGCAAGAGATAAAATGGATAAAATGAGGTCAAAGAAATAGCCACACACAAAATCACTGAGGGCCTGGGATTTTACTCTTCTCCCTATGGAATGCTATTGAAAGGGTTTTAGCCAAAAACCTCCCTTTCCAATATGTGGGAAATCATGGGAATGGGGCAAGGGTGAATAGAAAACAGCATGCTATTGCCAGTTAGGTGAAAGGTGATTTTTTTTCCTATATGTGATGAGAATGCATTGGAAGACTGAGCACAAGAGTAAAATGCCAGGATATGTCTATAAAGGATCACTGTGGTTTCTGTGAAAATAGACTAATAGGTATAATAAAGGAAACTAGGCTATCATTGTATAGTCCATAGTCCAGGAGAAAGAAGATAGCAACTTGGATTGAGGAGATAATCTGGTGAGGACATATCTGGGAAGCATTTGCAATATAGATAAAACAGCTTTGTATTTTAAGAGATATGTATGGGGCTGGGGATGCAGCTCAGTGCTAGAGCACTTGCCCAGCATTCATGAGGCCCTGGGTTCAATTCCCAGTACCACAAAAAGAGAGAGGGAGAGAAACAGAAAGATTTACATGAACTAATATATAATATAATTTAATTGTCCAAAATTATGGGGTATATTTTATCTTTATCATTCACATGAATAAACTGAAACCCAGAGGGACAGATTTCTCATCCAGAATCATAGTGGTAAAGTCAAGATTCAAATCTACCTGGGTGTCAAAATTCATTTGTTCCATTACAATTCAGTGACTCTAACTCTAGAACAGATAAACTGGGGGAAAAGTCCAATATTGGTTCAAGGTTTAAATGAATAAACTGATGGGAAATTGGTGATAATTTAGATGGCTTTAAGAGAAATATAAAATACTTTGGTAAAAAAAAATGTATTGGTAACAGTTTACATCAATGAGGAAATATGTTAGTTAGCTTTCAGTCACTGTGATAAAACACCTAAGAGAACAACTTAAAAGAGGAAAGATTTATTTTTGTTCACAATTTCAGAAGTTCCCATCCATCGTCACTTGGCTCCATTGCTGGAAACATATTTTGAGGCAGAATACCATTGTGAGTAAGGTATGGTGGAGCAAATCTGCTAACCTCATAACAGCCAGGAAGGAGGGGAGGAGAGAAGAAGAGAGAGGAGAGAATTAATAAATAAGGGGCAGGGATCTCAACATACTCTTCAAGGACACACCCCTAATAACTGACTTCCTCAAACTACATCCCACCTCCTAAAAATTCCATCACCTCCCAATAGTGCTATCACTAGGGACCAAGCCTACAACATATGATCTTTTCAGGGACAGTGAAAATCCAAAATACAACATCCCACTACTGACCTCCCCCCTCAAAATTCAAGTCTATCTAATAGTGCAAAATGCATTTAGTCCATCTCCAATAGTCCCCAAAGTCTCAACAGTTCCAGCATTGTTCAAAATTTCAAGTTCAAATCTCCTCTGAGACTCAAGAAAAACTCTGTGAACCCCTATAAAAATCAAGACAAGTTATAAACTTCCAATATACAGTAGTGGAATAGGCATGGGGTAAACATTGCCATTCCAAAAGGAAGAATAGAAAGAAAGGATCAGACCAAAGACTGAAACCCATCAGGGAAAAGATTAAATGTTGTAGCTCCATGTCCAGCATCCAGGACACACAGTGGCATGGTGTGAGCTCCAAAGGTCTTGGGCAGCCCCACCCCTATCACCTTGCCAGTTGCAGTCCACACGATCACCCTCTTGCACCTTTCCTCAACAGACACTACACATTCCTGGTATCTAGCTTCCTACAGCCTCCATTGCAACTTTAGTCTCACTCTCATAGCTTCATGTATCATCCTTTTAGGGGTTACTAGCAGGAATTACAATACTGCCACATACTACCTTACCTCCAAGATTTTCTTTTGTAAGCTCAGTGGAGCCTCTGTGACCCCACAACTCTTGCATTCTGCATGCCTGTAAAACCAACACCACATGAACAATGCCAAGGTATGTTGATGGCAGAAACAGTAACCAGGTCTGCTTAAACTATGGTTGCAGTGACCTCTAAGTGCTTTGAGCCCTGAATCAAATTCCTAGTTGGAGAAACAACTTCCTAGTTGGCCCTGTGAGAGCAGGATGCCCAGGGTCTCTCTTCTCAAAGGACAGGTTTACACTTTCAGACCTTTCAGCCTGGAGAGGAAGGAGGTCTTACTGATTCCTAAGATGCCCTCAAGGCATCTGTCTTACCATCTCAGTGCAAAGAGTTTGACTTCATTTAATGCCACTAACCTCTTTTACAACACCCTCTGTGTTAGCAATTTTACCCATGCTTCTTTTCTGGCAAAACCGCAAGCTTTTCAAATCTTTCCACTCTCATTTTTGCTCCCCATTCTCATTGTCGATCTGACTAAAGGCAGACAACAATACTCATGCCACCGCCCAAGTGCCGTACCACTTTGAAATTTCCTCCACTGTGTTAATTAATCCATCACCTTTAAACTCAGCCTCCCTCAAAACTCAAGGGCATGGACACAATGTATACAAGTTCTTTGCCAGAATGCAACCTAAATGGTCTCTAGTCTACCTCCCAGTAGAATCCTTATTTCTAACTGAAGCCTCATGAGCATAGCCTTTGCTGTCTGAATTCCTATCAGCATTCTGGTCTTCTGAGTTTTCACCAGGATTGCCCCTTAAGTTCCACTTATAACATTCTATGATTTTTTTTCCATCCTGCTTCCCCAAATCTTTCAAAATCCCCTCTGCAAACCAGTTTCAAAGGCTAATAAATTCCCACTTTCATGGTACAATTTTCTCTGTTAATCTGTCACTGTGACAAAATACCTGAGAAAATCAACTTAAGGGAGGAAAGATTTATTTTGGTTCACAGTTTTAGAGGTTTCAGTCCATAGTCACTTCGCCCAATTGTTTCCCAGACTGTGATGAGGCAGAGCTTCATGGTGAAGAAGGCATGATGTAACAAAGCTGCTCACCTCATGGGAACAGGAAGATGAGAGAGAGAGAGAGAGAGACAGAGAGAGAGAGAGAGAGACAGAGAGAGACAGAGAGAGACAGAGAGACAGAGACGGAGACAGAGAAAGGGGTGGGGAGTTCCAATATGCCTCTCAAGGGCACACCCTCAATGACCTACTTCCTACAACTAGGCCCTACCACCTAAAGATTCCACCACTTCCCAATAGTGCTGGGGACCAAGCTTTTAACACAATAGTTTTAGGGGGGATATTTAATATCTGAAATATAACATATATCAAAAGTAATTAGCCTAAAACTAAATGGTTGATTAAAATTTCTAAGAACATATATTCTGAAAAGAGAAACAGAATTATTAAGAAAGATAAAGCCTATATAAAGGGAAAAAATATTTCCTCAAAAAAGAATTTTTGAGGAACCTGTTAAAAAACATAAATTCAAACATTTATCTAAAAGAAATTAGAAACGTAGTGTATATAATTATACCAAAAATGCCCATCACAGTAGTTCTACAAGAACAAAAACATGAACACAACCTAAACATTCAACAATGTGGGATGAATTAGACATTTTTCATGTATTTCTACATAATGGAATATTTAGCAGCCATTGGAAATTATATGTTTAAATATATTAAAACCTATGGGGAAATGTTTGCATTATGATATTAGTTTTTAAAAGATACAAAACTATACAAAGTAAGATCTCTACTTTGTGAAGATATAAGTACATATTTGGATAAAAATAGAGAAACAAAAAAGAGAATAAGTGAAGGGATGGGAGAGAAGAAAAGAAAATGAGAATAGAAATACATCAAAATGAATCATTCATTTAAGCAAATTTTGCATCATTGTTGCTCATAAACATCTATTATATTCATAATAATAAACTGACATTTGCATAAATAAATTTAAGTAATAAAGTGAAGGTAATGCTAAGAGAAAGATTTTTGCATAGCTATTGGGAAATGAGTTCACTATAGTACAAGGATTTCCATAGGCTTGAACTTGATCTGAGTGCATTCATTCTTACCCTCTCATGACCACAGAAGCCCACAGGGGAGGTACCTGAGCATGAGCTGCAAGGTCTGCCCAGCCAGAAGTGGTGGTCTTCCTGAAAGCAGCCTTGCACACCCATCTCCACAGACCAGGGTGATTTGCAACCAAGTTCATGTGACATAACCTCGTAAGTTCACAAACTCATTTGGGATGCTGTCTGTACCTTTTCATTATGGTTTCTTTCTTTCTCATTTTTTTTTTTACAACATCATTTAAAATGAAAAATCAAATAAATGTCAATTAACAGATTAACAGATTTATCATCCTGGAATTTTCTGGCCACCCAACCTAAAGAGAGATTGTTCTGCCTCAACTTCTTGATCATTTACCTGACATCTATCCTGGGGAATACATGCATAATAATGACCACTGGGGTCGGTTCTGCAATTGCACTCCAATGTATTATTTCCTCACCAACTTGAGTTTCTTGAACATCTGCTACATGTCCACCTACTCTGCAATGAACATTCTACATACATAAGACCAATAGCTACTTGACCTTAATCTTTCTGGGTTAAATATTTACTAATAAAATTAAGAAATCTACCACCTGCCAGGCTGGCCTCTGGACTCAGACTTCTGACCCCATCTTTTCTCTGCAGGATGCCTGGGTGTCCTGAGCTTAAAGCCAATGCTGCCAGAACCTTGGGAGTAGGTGGGCCAGGTTGTTGATGGTCCTTGTCTTTTAAATAAAGCTGTCTAACTTGAAGGAAGGAAGGAAAAAAAGAAGGTTAGTGAGTATCAGTCACTCACTAACCTACCTTGTGAGTGCCTTATTCATTCCTTTAAACCTATATGCTTACATATTGATTTTATATTTCCAGTCTACATATATCTCTTGAGCTTAAGACTTATAGATTTGAGAGTCTACCTAGCATCAACTCTTAGATGTCTAATAGCCATCATATATTTGCCATATTAAAAATAAAATTATTGATTCTTTCTGCCCTCTATCTGACCTCCTATTCATCTTTCATCAATTGCCAAACCACATTTAACATTAAATCTATGATTGAATTATATATTCCTAAAGATCATTTCATCTGCCCCACCCCAAACCTGGGCCTGCCCACTAACAGTTCTTACTCAGATTCCTACAGTGGTCTCCCTCTGGTTTTTCCAATTCTACTCTTATGCCATTTCAAATCATTTTCTACAATGTAGCCAAAATGATGTTGAATAGACAAAATCTAAAAGCGTTTTCTCCAAGATATGGAACCAGATGAAATGTGCATGCTCACTGCTCTTATTCAACATGTACTGGAAGTTTTAGCTGAAAAATTAGATAAGAGAAAGAAATAAAAAGCATACAAATAGGAAGAGAATTAGAATGGCTATCATTAAAAAGAGAAAAATAAATGCTGATGATGATGTGGAAAAAAACACTGTTGATGTGAATATAAATTATACATTGGTGGGAATATACATTAGCACAGCCATTATTGAGAACATTATGGAAATTATTTGAAAAACTAAAAATAGATGTAGTCTATGATTCAGCTATCCCACCTCTTGCTACATATCAAAAGGAAATTAAATCAACATAGTAAAGAGATATCCCATTTTTATTGAAAAACTATTTACAATAGCCAAGAAGTAAAATCAACCAAAATGTCCTCAATGGATGAGTGAATAAAGATAATGTGGTATATTTACACAACAGAATATTTTCAACCACAAAAAAGAATTGAATTCCATCATTTGCAGTAAAGTGTGTGGCACCAGAGTACATTACATTAGGTATAATAAGCCACAGAAAGACATGTGCCATATGTTCTCTGTCACATATGGAAGCTAAAAGGAAGATGTTGATTTGAATGCAGAATAGATATCACCAGGGACTGGGATGGGAAGGGAGGGTGAATAATGGGCACCAAAACAGTTAGAAGTGAGATAAAATAGAAGAAATAAGAAATGAGTAGAAAGACATATGAAGGAAGGAGAAGAGGGGAAGATTTTAATTCACAAGTCCTGCATACTTTTCCATGCCTATCCCTCCCGAAGCCAATCTCTCTTCCAGCCCTGTTAGTTCCAAATTCCTGAGGTATCTGTAATATACCTGAGCACTGTTAATTAACCCCTCAAAAACAGAGTAAAAAGAGATACAATATCTTGAGGAACCTATAATTTAGAGGACTTTCTAGTGCTATCAGATAATGAAGATCACATCAGCCTAAGAATCCTGAGACTTAACCAGGTCGCCAAAACCATCTTGAGATCACCAAACTGATATTCCTACATACCTTCTCATACCCAACTCATCAAGTTTCCTTTAAAAGAATATCTGGGAGCCCCAAAGCACGTCTCTCACTCTATAGATGGCTCACATTCTTCCTCGAATGTGTATTCCTTCCTTTATTTTCAAAGTCATCTCTCTCTTAAGATTACCCTTATCCCCCCTTGAATATGTATCTGTTTTCCTAAATAAACCTCTGACTGACACATGGTGAAATCTTTTTTGTCACATATGCCAAGAACCCTGCTGATCCTGGATTGAGTTCCCCTTTCGTTCCAGGAACTCCTTAAACATTTCCTCAGAGACACCTCTTCTTCCATAACAAGTAGAAGTAATTAATTTTGGTGGTGTACAGCATAGTGAAGTGACTACAGTTCTCCACAATTATATAGTTTATGAAGAGCAGAAGAGGGAAGCTCAACAGTTCTAAAGAAGATTGATACGGAAAGGTAAAAGGTAAAGGAAAGATAAAGATTGATCATTACATACTGTATACATGTATTGAAACATCACACTGTAACCCATAAATATGTACTATTATCACTATTATTACAGTTAATTAAATATTTTAAAAATTTAAATAATAAAAACTTAAAAAGAAACTATCAACCAGAAATTACATCAATCCTATGCCCACCTACCCAATAAAACACCTTCTGTAGCATCCCATTTCTCCTAGAACAAAATGAAATGTATATTCCTGGAATTCTCCCAGCTATGCATGTATAAGAGGTGTGTAATGATAAATCCAAAAAAAATTCAAAAATACAGAAAGCAATCAGTTTCCAGACATTGGACAAAAGGCAGTATAAGATTGTGATTGCCAAGAAAAGAATAACAGATAAAACAATTCCAACCATTCCAAGACTTTCCCAACTGTACTGCAGGGAGAGATAATCCTAACAAAGTCCAGTCATTTCATTCATTTAAAGAGGCATAGAAGTACAGAGAGGTCAAGAAAACTGAAAATGGTGGAACAAGATATTCAAGTGAGAAAGTCATGTATTGAAAGAGTTTCTGAAATTTACATAAGCATCCCTAAATCTTTGAGTAAATACAATTATACACATGTAAAAGATGAAATCCCCGTGAAGTTAGGTAAGAACAACTTCTGGGGAAGAACACCAGAGAGATGAAAAGAACTGTAAGCTAACTAACTCCCAGGACTAGTAATCATTCCATTTTCCACCGTCTGAAGTATAGTGACATTACTGAACACATAGTGCAGTCAGTGGAAATGTAAGATTAGCCAAACCTTACAAGGGTCACTAAGTTAGCCATAGGTTAAACAGTCCTCCAGAGCAGTATTAAAAATAGGCCTTGAAAGAACTTAACAGTAAGCGTTGAAAGGACCAAATTGACCTTCAACTAACTAAACTGGTGGACAGAAAAACATTGAGCATTCAAAGGAATGCAACAAAAAATAGACTCAAGAACAGAAAATTTTATAATTTTTATCATTCAATTAACTTTTTATTATGTAAAAAAAAAGGAGAAAAATGCAATTTTAGGACAAGAAAAAGTCAATTTAAACATATCCTAAAATGACAGAGATTATACATTTAGCAAATAAAAATATTAACATAGTTATTATAAATATGCTCCCCATTTTCAGTAATGTAAGAGAAAACATGAACAAAATGATGAAGGCAATAGATGATATAAAAGAACATCCAAAGAAACTTTGTTCTAAAGGCAAAAAGTACCATAACTGAAATAAAAATTTTATTGTATGACACTAATGGCAAATTAAAAATTACAGAAAAAAAGATTGGTAAATTTAAAGATATAGCACCAGAAACTATCCAGCATGCAGAAAAATGAAGCATGCAGAGAAAAAGATTAGGGTAGGGGGATAACCAAAATTTTAATCATCTGCAGGACAAAATCAAGAGTCCGAACATATAGGTAATTTGAATTTTAGAAAGAGAGGAGAGACAGAAAGGGAACAGAAAAAAATATTTGGAAAAATAATGGCCACAACATTTTTTAATTTTATGAAATTATAAACCTAAAGATCTAGGAATATTGGTGCTTATCCAAGCAGGACAAATACATCACCACCAGCAGCACCACCAAGATATATCATAATAAAATTTCTTTTTAAAAAGCTTCTACTGGGCATCATGGTGCACACCTGTAATCCCAGCAACCCAGGAGGCTGAGGCAGAAGGATTACAAGTTCAAAGCCAGACTCAGCAACTTAGTGAGACCCTGTCTCAAAATAAAAAATAAAAAAAATGAAAGGGCTTGGATGTGACTCAGTGGTTAAGTACCCCAGGGTCCAGTTCTTGGTACTAAAACCAAAGAAAAAGACTTCTAATAAAGTATTGAAAATAACCTTAGGAAAAGATATTACATACAGAGGAACAAGGAAAAAACAATTATTGCAGACTTCTTGAAGAAACTATGCAAGCCAGCAGACAATGGAATAATGACTGCAAAGTTCTAGGGAGAAATTGGCAACCCAGAATCTATATTCAGTGAAAATATTTTTTCAAGGATGAAGGTAAACACATTTTCACTGAAATTACCACTTAGGTGTCTCCCCTAGATTAAAACTCCTCTGAGACAGATGCTTCCATATTTACATAGCAAGTCCTCAAAAAGTGGTCTTTATTGAACCAAAGTACATTCAACTATTGAATCAATGTGTCTTTTTTCTCATATTTCCCCCATCTTATACTTCTCACCATCTGCAAAAATGGTAGTCATCTTTTGAAAATCTAAGGGTCTAATCATGACACTTTTCTGCCATATTTATACAAGGAGATACAAATGTATTTTATGCATTCTATTTTTTAATATGTTATATATTGTATATATAAAGTATATATAGTGGTCTGGGGTTGTAGCTCAGTGGTAGAGCACTTGCTTAGCACGTGTGAGGCACTGGGTTCGATTCTTAGCACTGCATATAAATAAATAAAATAAAGGTCCATTGACAAAAATAAAATAAAATAAAGTATATACACCTGTTTTAGGTATTTTCTACTTGTTCTTTCAAAGAAAAAGTCATTTTCCACATGAAACCAGTTCAAGAAAAACTGTATTGATGCAAAAAGCCCTAAACCAACTTTTACAGAACTAAATTCTCAGCTCTCAGTTTAAATGATCAACTTTCACCTAATTTCTTTTAGCATTTCTTTGTGTCCAAATTGGTTAATAAACACCTACCTTATCTGCCAACATAATATAATTGTGATCTTTTTAATTGAAAACAAAATGTTAGTATTTCTTAAGCATTAGTTGTTTCCTCTAGAATTTATGAAAGAGTAAGTAGACTTCAACTCTCAGTCTATCAGTCTGGTGACCAATAACACTACAAAATATTTTATGTTATTCACCACTCAGTTTTTCTTCCCCACCAATCTCCTTGTCAAGGGGCATTCCCTAGTTATTTCCTTAATTAAAATAGCCAGAAATAATTAGTATCTCAAAATAGGATTCCACTCTGCAATAATTATAAAACTATTTGCATTTTCTAATTAGTGGAAGTTTATTAAAAGCCCATTTAATTCACATTTGTAAGTTAAAGACCTTTACTAAAAGTCTACTATTATCCTGCTGTATATTTTCACAAAAATAAATGCTTTGTAATTTTACAAATTAGTTAACATAGAAAATCATGAAGACATTGACAAATTTCTAGAGACATAAACCTACCCAAATTGAACCAGGAGGCTATAGAAAATTTAAACAGATCAATTTCAAGCAATTAAATTGAAGATGCCATCAAAAGCTTACCAACAAAGAAAAGCCCAGGACCAGAGGAATTCTCAGTGAAGTTCTACCAGACCTACAAAGGGGAACTTACACAATAATCTCCAAACTATTCCATGAAATAGGAAAGGAGGGAACCCTTCCAAATTCCTCCTATGAAGCTAGTATCACCTTGATACCAAAGCCAGACAAAGACATATCAAGGAAAGAAAACTTCAGGTCAATATTCCTGATGAACATAGATGCAAAACTTCTTAATAAAATACTGGAAAATCACATACAAAAACACATTAAGAAGATAGTGCACCACGATCAAGTGGGTGTCATTCCAGGAATGCAAGGTTGGTTCAACATACGGAAATCAATAAACATAATTAACCACACATCAGTAGACATAAAGACAAGAATCACATGATTATTTCAATAGCTGCAGAAAAAGCATTTGACAAAATACAGCATCCACTCATGTTCAAAACACTGGAAAAACTAGGAATAGTAGGAAAATACCTCAACATTGTAAAAGCTATATATACATTAAACCCAAGGCCAGCATCATTCTAAATAGAGAAAAACTGAAAGCATTCCCTGTAAAAACTAGAACAAGACAGGGATGCCCTTTCACCACTCCTATTCAACATAGTTCTTGAAACTCTAGCCAGAGCAATATAGGCAAAAGAAATTAAAGGGATACAAATAGGAAAAGAAGAGCTCAAACTATTCCTTTTTGCCAATGACATGATCCTATATTTAGAAGACCCAGAAAACTCCACCAGAAACTTCTAGAACTCATAAATTCAGCAAAGTAGCAAGATATAAAATTAACACATATAAATAATTCCATTTCTATACATCAATGGATGAATCAGCTGAAAGAGAAATTAGAAACTATCCCATTTACAATAGTCTCAAAAAAAAAAAAAAACCCTTCAGAATCAATATAACAAAAGAGGTGAAAGAGCTCTATAATGAAAACTACAGAACACTAAAGAAAGAAATGGAAGAAGACCTTAGAGGATGGAGAGATCTCCCATGTTCTTGTATAGGTAGAATTAATATTATCTAAATGGCCATACTACCAAAATCACTATACAGATTTAATGCAATTCCTATGAAAATTCCAATGAGGTTCTTCATATAAATAGAAAAAGCTATCATGAAATTGATTTGGAAAAATAAGAGGCCCAGAATAGCCAAAGCAATCTTTAGTGAGAAAAATGGAGGAGGCATCACAATACCAGACCTTAAAATTCTACTACAGAGCTATTGTAACAAACACAGATTGGTATTGATACCAAAACAGACATGAAAACCAATTGAATAGAATAAAAGACACAGAGACAAACCCACATAAATTCAGTTATCTCAACTGGACAGTGGCACCATAAACATGATTAGAGAAAAGATAGCCTATTCAGCAAATGGTGCTGGAAAAACTGGAAATCTACATGTAGTAGGATGAAATTTAACCCCTATCTCACGCTGCACATAACTCAAAGTGGATCAAAGACACAGGCATTAGAATAGAAATCCTACATCTACTAAAAGAAAACCTAGGCCCAACACTCCATCATGTTGGCTTAGAAACCATCTTTCTTAACAAGACTCCTAAATTGCAAGAAGTAAAATCAAGAATCCATAAATGGGATGGTATTAAACTAAAAAGCTCCTAAACAGCAAGGGAAACAAGCACAAAGAGAGATCCTACAGAATGTGGGAAAATCTTTGCCACCTATACCTCAGAGAGAGCACTAATTTCCAGGATACATAAGAACTCAAAAACCTTAACACACACACAAAAAAATGTAATTAATAAATGGGCAAAGGAAATGAGCAGATACTTCACAGAAGAAGAAATATAAATGGTCAACAAATATATGAAAAAATGTTGAACATCTCTAGCAATTAGAAAAATGCAAATTAAACTACACTGACATTTCATCTCACTCCAGTCAGAGTGGCAACAATCAAGAATACAAGCAGCAATAAATGGTGGTGAGGATGTGGGGAAAAAGGTACACTCATACATTGCTGCTGGGACTGCAAATTGATGCAACCACTCTGGAAAACAGTATGGAAATTCCTTAGAAAACTTGGAATGGAATCACCATTTGACCCAATTATCCTACTCCTTACTATATACCCAAAGGACAAAATCAGCATACTACAGTGACACAACCACATCAGTGTTTATAGCAGCTCAATTCACAATAGCTAAACTATGGAACCAACCTACATGCCCTTCCACAGATGAATGGATAAAAAAAATGTGGTACATATACATAATGGAATATTACTTAGTTATAAAAAAGAATGACTTTTTGACATTTGGCAGAAAATGGATGGATCTGGAGACTATCTTGCCAAGCAAAATAAGTCAATCCTGAAAAACCAAAGGTCGAATGTTCTCTCTGATATGTGGATGCTAACATACGATAAGGAGGGAGGGGAAGAATAGAATAGAAATTTAGTAGATTAGACAAAGAGGAATGAAGGGAAGGGAGTGGGGACAGGATAAAGGAAAGACAGTAGAATGAATCTGACTTAACTTTCCTATGTACATATATAAATACATCATATCATATACAACCACAAGACTGGGATCCTAATTAGAATAAGATATACTCCATGTTTGTATAAATATGTCAAAATATACTCAAAAACTCAACTCAAAATGGATTAAAAATCTAAGTACTAGACCATAAATTATGTAATTCCTAGAAGAAAACATAGAGTCAACACTCCAACATATAAGCACAGGCAACAACTTTCTCAATAGGTCTCCTGAAACTCAGGAAATACTGACAAGAGTTAATAACTGGGATGGCATCAAGTAAAAAAGCTTCTGCACAGCAAAAGAAACAATTAGAAATATGAAGAGAGAACCTACGGAATGGGAGAAAATCTCTGCTAGCTTCTCTTCTGATAGAGGATTAATAGGCAGAAAATATAAACAACTCAATAAACTCCAAAAAGAAAATATAACTCAATTAATAAGTGGGCAAACGGATCAAACAGACACTTTTTCCCCTCCTTTTTGATTGGTGCATTATGGTTTTACATATTGACGGGATTTGTTGTTACAAATTCACACATGCACACAATATAATAATAAAATTTGGCCAATATCACAACCTGGCACTTCCCCCCTCCCTCCCCACCTCCCACCCTTATATCCCTTTCCTCTATTGATCTCCCTTTAATTTTTTAGGAGATCCACCCCCACCTTTCTTTTCCTTTTTTCTCTCTAGCTCCCACATATGTTTTAGTTAGCCTTTCTGCCTCTGTGACTGAAAGATCCGACCAGCACAACTGGAGAGGAGGAGGAGTTTGAGGACTCATGGTTTCAGAGGTCTTAGTCCAGCACCCTTCCTCAGGCCTCCGTCACCGGGAAGAGTGTGGTGGAGGGAAGAGGCTCACACGAGGATCAGGAAGCAGTGCGAGTCCACTTCCCAGATACAATGGAGTTTTATTCAGCCATAAAGAACAATGAAATTATGTCATTTGCAGGAAAGTAAAGGACACTAGATACCATCATGTTAAGTGGAATTAAGTCAAACTCAGAAGGTCAAAATTCGTATGTTTTCTCTTGTATGCTGTTATGGTTTGGATGTGAGATGTCCCCCAAGAGCTCATGTGTGAGACGATGCAAGAAGGTTCAGAGGGGAAATGATTGGGTTTTGAGCCCCTTAAACCAATAAATGAATTATCTCCTGATGGGGTTAATTAAGTGGTAATTAAAGTCAGGTGAGGTGTAGCTGGTAGGAGGCGGGTGGTAGCTGGAGGAGGTGGGTCACCAGGGGCCTGGCTTTGGTATATATTTGTATATACCTAGTGTCTGCCAGGAAAAGAAATCCTTACTCTGTATCAATGGTTGGAGATAACTACATTCCACCTAGTCAGAGTTCCAGATTCCTTCCACTTGTGTGTATTCTAGTCTATCGTGACAGAAATTTATATAAAAGTAGTTGCCTGGGTTTGAGGATGGGGAAGAAAGAGGAAATCTTTTAAGTAATGGAAATATTTTCTTAAAAACCATGCAATATATATTTCAGTATAATAACCCCAACAGTTGCTTTTAAAAACGTATACACCTTGCCATAGGTTGTGGAGTTATATGTAATCTGATTCCTGCCTCCTTGTCCAGCCTTATCTCCTGCACCCCACCCAGTTCATAATAGGTCTTCTCCATTCTTCTGTTTCAGCCACAGGAGATCTCTTACCAACAAGGTAAAAACTTCTCCTGCCTAAAGGACTTTGCACATGCTGTTCCTTTAGCCTAAGTTCTTTTCCCTAGCTCTTCTTATGACTGTCTCATTCTCATACTTAAGATCACATCTCAAATGTTCCTTTCTCAAAGAGGCTATTCTTGCTATTTTCATATAGCTACTCCTTCCCTCACCCCATTCCCCTCTGTGCTTAGCTTGATCTTTGCAACCTAATGAAGATGGAAATACAAACAGAAATCTTCCAAATATGACCAAATGTTTTTAAGATTCTGCATATCAGTAACTTGTAACTTTTTAATGGTGATTAGTATTCCATTATGTCAATATGCCACAATACGTCTTTCTGTTCATTTTATTGATAGAAACTTGGGTCATTTCCAGTTTAGTGGTACTATAAATAAGACTTCTATAAATCTTTGTGAATAGTATTTTGTGGATAGATTTTTCATTTCATTTCTGCAACATTCAGAAAAGAAGGATATTTGCAAAGTCTCTCATGTTATAGGTCAGTCCTATTCTGAACTACCAAGTACTCTTTTTGGGGAATGCCTAATTAGCTTTAAACGACATTGAACAAATAATCATATTTAGATATCCAGGAGACAGCCTGATGGAAATGGTATGAAAGAATAGATTCCATGCACACTCTGTGCACTAGAGGAAATTGATTTTGTCTTTAGAAACTTCATAGGGATAGTATGAAAAGGCCCTGAATAAAAAAGGAGACAAAAATGATAACTGAGGTCAAAAGTGAAATTTATTGTTTCAGATCACTAAAGTAGCCAAAGAGAAACAAACTATACTTTGGAATAAAACATATAACCAGGAATAAAGAGGGTATTGATAATGATAAAAATGTTCATTTTTTAAGAAGAGGTAACAAGCCCTAAATGTACACATACTTAATAACAGAAAATCAAAACCAATAATACTGAATGAAGTAACATATAAACACACAATGATAGTGAGGATTTCAACACATCTCATTGATAGAACGATGAATGATGATAACTTTAAAAACCACTCCAGCTTTTAAAAACTACTAGGGGCTGTGGATACTCCACCCACTAACCTTTCATTCCCAGCCAAGGGGATGGTGATCCATTTCCAAAATCCCTTTTTAGAGTCTATTTCCTAGGGTCATCCTCAATATTTACTATCTTCAGTCAGATTCCCCAGGAAACACTGAAAGGAGATTCATGTTTCCAGAGACAACCTCAGGACCACCACCTATAAAGGAGGTGAGAGGAATAGGGCTGAATAGATAAGGGAGTTGTACTGTGATCAAGCTGTGACAGAGGACTCAGTCGATTCCACATAGAGCTGCAATCACTTTTATTTTTGGTTTTTGCAGTGTTGGGGCTTGAGCACAGGGCCCTGGTGTATGCTAGGCAAGACCTCTACCACTCCGCTACATGCCCAGCCCTGCAAAGACTCTTTAGAGTGGTCTCAGATTGAAGCAAGGGAAACCAACCTTTATACCTCCCACATTAACCAGGCATTGGGTAAGAATTGTCACAGAGGAAGATGCCAGATGCCACCTTGAACAAGATAGCTTCCTTCAGCTGAAGAAAATTTCTAGAGAGGGTCTAGAGGAATGAGTGCCTCAGTCCTGGGTACCACAGCATTCACTACATAAGATCCAAGATTAGTTTTGTTATATTTGAGATGCCTATTAAACATTCAGTTGGAGATGTTAAGTAGCTAGTTGGGTATGAGATTTTGGAGCTCAGGAGAAGTGTCTGGGCTGGAGACAAATTTGGAGTCAAGAGCATTGAAATGACATTTTAAAACCATAAAGCAAGGTGAAGTCACCAAAGATATTAACTGAAAAGCAGTTCAAAACCTGAATCTTGGAGCACTTTAAATAGGGAAGAGTAAGGACCAGCCAAAGTCATTGAAAAGGGGCAACCAGTGAGATCAGAAGAAAGTCAACAGTGTGCTGACCAAAAGCCACATGCAAAAAGTGTTTCTAGGAAAAAAGAAATAAATGACAATGTCAAATGCCGCAAGTAAGTCAAAGGAGATGAGGACTGAGACTTGACCTTTGGATTTAACCATATGAAAGTTATGGTGATCTTGGCAAGAACAGTTTTGGTAGAGTAGTGGGGGTGAAAGCCTGACTCAAATGAATTCATAAGAGGAAGGAAAAAAGGAAATAGAAACATTAAAAGCATTTGCTATCAAGGGAAACAATTTTTCAGACATGGGAGAAATAACAGAATGTTTGTGTTTGATGAAAATTAGTCGAAAGAGACAGTGTGGAAGAAGGAGAGGCTCATTGCTGGAGTGATGGTCTGGAGATGATGGGGCTTGAGATCACCTGCAAGTGGAGGGGTCGGTCTACGTCAGGGAAGGAATATGACCTTCAACCAGGGTAATAAGTGAGAAGGCAAAGCACACGGGAATTGGAAATCGTGTTGTGGAAGTTCTTTTGATTACTCCCTTTTCCTCTGTGAAGTAGGAAGCACCAGTATCAGCTCGGATGAGGACGGGGGAGGTGTTGGAGATTTGAGGAAAGAAGAGAGGGTATAAAATTGTCTTGGAGAGTGGCAAAGTACAAGGAAGAGAGAGAAGATAAAATAGCTGGACAGCATGAAGTCCACTGGAGGACTTTATTGAGAGTGATAAACTTGATTGTGTTCTTCATTGCAGCTATTCTTCTGTAAAATGGGATAAAACCAGTGCTTCTGTCATTGGGTGGTTGGGAGAATGTGAGAATTCAACATGTTTGGCACACAGTATCACTTAATAAGCATTAATTACTACCTTGTAGGGTTCACTATTATCTTGGGTCTACATCTATAGAAGCATATCTATTTTCACAAATAAGTGGATTCACAGAACTTCAGTGTTAAAAATCATTACATCCAAACATTTCATTTCATCTACATCACCCTTCAGCCTTGGTCTGAGCTGCTTAGGGTCAGCTAAGCACATGTATGTCCTCAAGCAGCTGTTTCATCTCTGGACATCTCTGATAAGTGACGGTCTTTTTCCTGTGGGGTGAAATTTGCTCCATTATAACTTTCACCAAAATCTACTCATCTGGGCCACTCTGAAGAAATCATCTCTATCCTTGCCCATGTCTTCTACAAATGATCCTCTTTAGATTTGGTTAGTAACCTGTGTAAGCACTCTGGACCTTTTCCACATATCCACCAACCTTATCTTCCTTACTGGAACCATTTGCATTTGCAGAAGAAAAATTCTAGTTTTCAGTTCGTCTTGCTTTCTGTAGCCATCGTGTTGTTAAAAGTCTCTATTATCTTGATTGTCTCTTCAGAGGAAAGCATGTAATTGGTGCTTCTCTAACCTAAAACCATGTTCTTTTCTTTTCCCTTCCTTCCTTCCTTCCTTCCTTCCTTCCTTCCTTCCTTCCTTCCTTCCTTCCTTCCTTCCTTCCTTCCTTCCTTTCTTCCTTCCTACCTTCCTTCCTTTCTATCTTCCTTTCTTCTGAAGACAATATCTTGCTATTATTGCCTAGACTGGCCTCAAACTCCTGGGCTCAAGTGATCCTCCTGTCTCAGTCTCATAAAGTGCTAGGACTACAGGAATGTGTCACTGAATCTGCCTAAAAAAATTTTTCTTTACCATGTTCTGTAGAACTTTGAGAGATCTTAATTCTTGTTCCATAAAAATGGTTTTATATAGTAAAAATAATTATGGAAAGTGTAGGAAAAATTAAATGGTTTCTTCATATAAAGATATGTTAATGTAATAAATTCCCCAGAGGAGCTGTAGTACATTTCCTAAACTTTCTGATTAATAAATGTATTTTGTGTGTGTGTTACTAATTTCCTTGGATTAGCATTTCACAGAATCATCTTTGGGAAATGCTGGCCCAAAAGAGTGTTTCTCAAACTTAACTAACACATGATACATACAATATTGACTTAGATTATTTTATTATAAAGTTAAACAGACATACATAATCATAAACTAGGTATAAATTCCACTCCTTTTGTTTATAGATCTTTATATGCAACTATAAAGCCAAATCCCTTAACAAATTAAATATAAGCAAAAGAAAATTCAAATTGATCACATTAAGCTAACATGACATGTAATAATATTTTGTTCAAGCAAAATCAACAATGCAAAATTTATTGATAAAAACATAACATCTAGGTATTAACTTAGTTCTTCTGATGTTATGCATAGTGAACTTGCTTTTAAATCATTATCATATCATTGCCCATAGTTTTCTTTTTATCCAAAGAGTTCTTTTTGAATGGATCAATCAATGTAAGGATTCAATCTTCCCAAATAAAATGCAATAATTTCTAAAAATTCTTTTAAGCAAAAAAGTAACATAACACATATTGATTTATTTTCTACTACTGAACTGTAGCAAATTGACATGCACAAAGAATACAAATAAAGCACTTAAAATAATATCATATGAATATTGAACTCACTGATACCCACAGATTCTTTCAAGTTTGACATTTCTTTTTTATGTATCACATCATGGTGATGACAATTCTACCACCGCTTACTTTTTTGACCTAGTGCAAAACCTTCATCCATAGATGACTCTAGGATATTATTTGGACTTCACTTGGCAGGAATATGAACATAAACAGACATAAATTCAGGTGCCAAAATTGAGTGGTCATGTTTAGTTTTAAGTTAATTATCTACAATCTAGAAATGTTTATATTATTTTTAGAGTTTATTATAAAACCACTTTTCCAATAGTGGAAAAATAAAGACTAGAAGCTGCTAAAATGTCTGTAATAGTCTTTGTATAGAGAGTTGATTGGCATTTCTCTTCTCTATACAGGGATAAAGAGAAACAGCTCTGCCGAAGTTTCCAGCTCTCCCTTTTCTCTTCTGTGGCTCACTCCCTTCCCCCAAACCAAGGGAAAGAAGCTATCAGTTATTTGCATTCATTCACACCCGTGTGTTTCTTACATTTGAATTTTTACGATTTTTTTATTTGTTATTGTGGAAGAAAAGATTTTTTCCCTCAATAAAAAAATTCAAGTTCAGACTCCCTGGACTAGAGGAAGAGGCTAGATTTGCACCTGGGGAAGATATTTAGAATTTAATATCCTTAGAGTTTAAGGTATGACTAGATCTGAAATCTAATCTAACATTAATCTCATCTTAAATCTAGCCTGCATTCACCAGTTTTGCCAGTGTGATCTGCCACAAGATGCCCCAGTTCCTTTTTCACAGTACCCTCTTCTAGCCCTTTCCCTGTACCAGAGATGACTCTGAACTAGGGCTCTGTTCCTGTTTGCCTGTTTGTTTCCTGTTTGCCTTTCTTTCTGGTAGGTCCCCTCAATCTTCTACATCTTCCTATCCTGCCATCTTCCTTCCACTCAATGTGGAAGAAATTAATCTAGGGCCCTGTTGTTTGATTTGGAATATTCCCCCCCAAACTCATGCTTTGAAATAGTGATTCCCAACACAGAAGTAGAAGGTAGGGCTTTTAGGTAATGACCTCATCGAAGAATTAATCCATTCACTGGGTATTAATTATAGAACTGAAAGGACTAGTGGGTATTAATTATAGGCAGGTGGGGTGTCGCTAGAGGAATTTGGTCACTGGGACATGTCCTTGGAAACTACGTCTTGTCCTTGGTTCCTCCCTTTCTCTCTCTGCTTCCTAGCAGTCACAAGCTAAGCAACTTTCTTCCACCACACCCTTCAGCTATAATGTTCTGCCTCACCTCAGGCCCAGAACAATGAAGTCAGCCAACCATGGACTGAACCTCTGAAACCATGAGTTAAAATAAACTTCCTCCTCTAAGTTGTTCTTATTAGGTGTTTCTACGATAGCAATGAAAAGCTAACACAGACCCCTCTGCTTTGGGGCTGGGATATGGTGGGCTGGCTTTGAAAAGAAATAAAAAAAATCTTTTTTTTTTTTTTTTTTTTTTTTTTGGTAATGGGTATTGAACTCAGGGGCACTCAACCACTGAGTCACATCCCAGCCCTATTTTGTATTTTATTTAGAGATAGGGTCTCACTAAGTTGCTTAGCACCTCACTTTTGCTGAGGCTGCCTTCAAACTCACAATCCTCCTGCCTCAACCTGCTGAGTCACTGGGATTACAGGCATGTGCCACCATGCCCAACAAGAAACCTTATCTTAAGAGAAGCTGAACTACTGAGAAGTAAGATGCACAACCTTCAAGTACTTGGATGATAATGAAAGAGACTATGATGCTGAAGATTATAAAACACAGAACAAGGTCTCCAGGTCTACCCTGATGCTTTTTAGCTGTAAAAACAATGGGCTGGGGTTGTAGTTCAGTGGTAGAGCACTTGCCTAGTATGTGTGAGGCACTGGGTTCGATTACTAACACCACATATAAATAAAATAAAAGTTCACTGACAACTAAAAAAATATTTTTAAAAAGTGATGAACAACATTTATTTAGCTAAATATGACTTAAGGGTTCTCACTGGATAGTAAACTCTGTCATTCAACTGAATTTGCTGATCTGAAAAGCTCTAAATGGTCAATATTCTACTGAAGTTAGACATGAAAGAATTCTTATCCTTTTTTGAAGGCAAGAAAAGAAGGAAAGATGAACGTGGTCATAAAATGGGATCAAGAGCATGCAACTTATATACTTCCCACCAGGCATGTTCCTAATTCCTTTCTGTATAGTAATGTTCATTAATTGTTCCTTCTTATTTTTTTGTTTTTACTTTTTTCTCATTAATTTAACAAACATTTATCAAATTCCCTTTATGTAACAGGCTTTCTATTAAGTATTTCGAAGTTTGAAGATGAGAATGCCTGGTCACTGCCCTCTAGAGACTTTCAGTTCAGAGGAGGAAATAGACAACAAATTTTAAATAGTAAGTAAACAAATACTTGCAATAAATGATCACTCCTTAACTTGTTCAGGGCTCATACCACCATCTAAATGTAGATGCTTTATTTTTTATTTTCTATTGCAGTCTCCACAGCCTGATCAGATTCCGCAGTCCTTGCCTACAGTTTTACAGAGAAGGGCATTCAGCACATATATTTTTGATAATGAAGATGTAGCCCTTTATATAATGACAACTAATCCATCTATAGATTGCAAGCTCTTTGTGCAAGGGCTGTGTCTAATTGTCCATTTTGTATAGCAGCTAATCCACTGGGAAAGTGCTTTAAGTACTTAAAAAAAAGTATAGGAGTACTCCCCTGCTGCCACCTGGTGCTTTATTTACACTAAGTTATACTCAGAATAGGAGCTAATGCAACTGAAAAGCATATTTGCTATGTTCAACTATAAAATGAAATCCCATCCCACCCATACAGGCCAGCACATGCAAATACACTTCACATACACGCCCTCCTTCATTGTCTCCACCTCTGCTAGCCCCAAGCAGATATGTCTTCGTGCTTTTTTTCTTTATTTTTCACCCACTGCTACCATGATAAAGAACTACATATGTCTAATTAAGACTAGAGAATGGGCTGCTATGGTTTGAACAAATATCCTCCAAAGGTCATGGTATTCAAGGATTGGTCTCCAGGGTAGTGTTACTGGGAAGTGGTGGAAACTTTGAGAGGTGGGACCTAGTGTGAAGTTCTTAGATCATAGGAATGGGCTCTCAAAATGGGATTTTGAGACTCTTGCTCCCTCCTCACTTTCTTTTGCTTCCTGACCACAAGGTGAGTAATTTTGCTTTGCCATGTGCTCGGCCATGATGTGCTACCTTGCCACAGGTTCAAAGCAAATGGGGTCAACTGATCACAGATTGGAACTTCCAAAACTATGAACCAGCATAAACATTTTGTCTTTAAAAGTTGATTACTTCAGGCATTTTGTTATAGTGATGGAAAGCTGACCAACATGGGGACAAAATTGCAATGATTCAAAAAACTTTCTCCTGGATGACAAAATCATGTGCTACTGATGAATTCAACTACACAGTTAAAAGTTAATGAAGCATGAGTTTTTGAGTTGATTTGTCATCAAACATTTTTGAACACTTACAATGCAAGAAGTACAATTCAAAGCTCTGGGGTATCGTTGGTAAACAAAAAAATACATATAAAGGAGGTAAGAGGAGTAGGGTTGAATAGATAGGGAAGTTGTACTGTGGGAAGTACATTAATTGTCAATGATGGTGAACATTTTTTCATATATTTTTTTTTACCAGGGGCAGGAGAAAGAACAAGGTGGCTAGAGCAATGTGGGATGAGTGCAGAGTGAATAGAGAAAGTGGAGGCTGGGGAGGGTGCAGGGTTGTTCCAGAAAGCACCTGTTGATCAGAGATTTGATTTGATTCTACAGTTGGCCCTCCATATTGTACATTGCACATCCTCAGATTCAACCAATCACAGATTGAAAATAGTCATTTAAAAAAATGTTATCTGTACTGAACCTGTACAGACTTTTTTATTGTTATTTACTAAACAATACAGTATAAAATTATTCACAGAGTGTTAAAATGGTAGTAGGTATAAGTACTATAGACACGATTTAAAGTATACAGGGCAATATGCACAGGTCATATGCAAATGCCTATACCATTTTATGTAAGAAACTTGAGCATCCAGAGATTTTGGTGTCTGAGAGAGATCCTGGAACTAATTCCTGATGGATATCAAGAGATGACAAAGTGCAAAGGCAAAACCACTCCTGGGATTTTTAAAAATTTTAATGGACACATTATATATATATGCATATATATACACCACATATATACCACAACTTTTCTAAACCATTCCTCTCTTGATAGACATTTAGGTTGTTTCCATTTCTTGGCTATTGTGAATAGTGCTGCAATAAACATAGAAGTGCAGATGTCCCTTCAACATACTAGTCTCAATTCCTTTGCATAGACACCACCCAGTAGTAAAATTGCTAAATCATATAGTAGCTGTATTTCTGGTTTTTTAAGGAACCTGTTGTTTTCCCCAATGGCTATACTAATTTACATTCCCACCAACAGTGTATAAGGGTTCCCCTTTCTTCACAACCTCAGCAGGATTTGTTACTTTTGTCCTTTTGATAATAGTCATTTTAACAGAAGTGAGATGATATCTCACTGAAAACCACTAGAGGGATTTAAGCAAGGAAGCAACCCAATCTGCTCTCCTCTTCTGAATGATCACTCTGGAGGATGGATTACAAGGGGAAAAGTGGAAGTCCCAGACCAGTTAAAAGGCTCTGCCGGAGAGAGGTGTATGTGGTGTGTGTTGTGGCAGACAGTGGGGAGGGAAGAGTTATCATCTTTGAGATATACTGTATTCTAGGTAAAGCAAAGGGGTTTATTAAAGACCTAGATATGGGGATATGAGTTTTTTAAAGGGGGGGGGGGGTAATCAAATAGGACTTCTCCAGAAACAAGGTAGAGAGCATAACAACATAACAGTATAATAATTATTTCCATAGTTTTTACATTATATTAGATATTAAAAGTAATCTTACTATTTGCTAAGGTGGAAAGGCAGGGGTACAGCGAAATATATGGGGGGACTGGGGAATCAATCATTCTATTTGGCCATGTTAGGATTAAGATATCTGTCAATATCCAAATGGAGAAGACAGGGAGATTCTAAATGTGGAGTCACACCTAGAGGTGGAGATATCATGGTCATCAACATGTAGCTGGCTTGTAGGCCGCACTTGTTCACTTTACTGTGCTTCGTTGCTCCAGATAACATCTTTACCGAACACCCTCAGTCCCAGCTGTCAGAAAGTTTGTCTCCATTTGCAAAAACTGCATAGTGAAAGACTGGACAGGTGAAAATTTGCCATTCTAAAGAATAAAACAACCCCGACACAGACATAAGGTATCAAACTTGTGAGGGCTCCAGTGATGAGTTTGGGGTGCAGAGAGGTGAAAGGACCAGGGATGCGGCATACACAGCAGAGCCAGGGCATGAACCTAATGTGCCATGGTGTGCCCTTGGCGCTCCTTGCTGTTGCCAAAATGGTCTGATATGTTCATGGGATGTGAACAAGTTCAGGGATGTGTACACACCATGAATTAATTTAAAATTTAAATTTAAATGTGTTTTAGGAGTTTTCATCCTTTATCATTCGTGGTGAGTGAGAGTTCTAGATACGACAGATTAAATGGGACTCAAAGTTCGTAAAACAATAACGCCTTCTGAGAAGTCAGTTCATCTCTATGAAGCTCCCCTAAGGTGTGTTTATTTTTAATTCCTGGTCAGTGAAAGTCAAAAAGGCACCTAAGTCTCTAAGTGACCTGTGTCTGCATCAGTCAGTCCTTTGTGAATAATGGCCTCAGAAAGGTAAGGTACTGCTATGTTCCTACAAAGCACCACTAGAGGGCTGCAGAGACTAGCAATGGCCAATGCAGGCGGCCCCTGAAACCTGAATGGGCCATCACCTAGTGGTCCACCTTTCTTCAGGCTGTGGAAATTGGAGCCTCAGAAAAATTAAGTGGTGCTCCAAAGGCCACCCAACTAGTTAGTGGCAAAGTCACGATTCCATTAGAGTTTCTCTTACTCAAAATTCAGTTTAAGGGCTGGGATAGTTCATGGGTGAGAGTGACTAGGTTGTGTCAAGGTCCTGAATCTAATGCGTAACACAGAAGAAAAAAAATTCTATATGATATCATGAAAAGTACATCGATTTTAGGGCCAAGAATACCGATTTGCTATGTCTCATCTTGTGAAGTCTGCCAAATTTCCTAACTTCTCTGAATTCAGTATCGTCATCTGTTTGGAGGGTGATGAGTGCTTCTGCCATACCATATATTTTATTCTGCTGGTGAGTGAGAATAGATAGGAGCTTGGTGCTTAGTAAAACTCATCAAATGCTCCAACCTTCACCTCTTTCTCTTGAGGTCCGGTTCCTCTCTGAGACTTCAACCTCATGAAGCAATTTTTAGAATGAACTCAAATGATCCTATCTGGTTAGACTAGGTTGCATTTTGAAGTATTCGTAAAGGGCACTACACATTGCTTTAAAAAACACAATAACAGTACCCCATTTGTAGGGCAGGCCACTTAGCCCATCTCGTAGAGTGCCTGCCTCTCATGCTGGAGGCCTGGGTTCGAGTCCCCAGCACTGTGGGATTGTGGAAATAACAAACAAACGAAACCAACAGTACCCCATTTGTGTACAATGAATCAAAGTGAATAATAAATAGCATGTATAAATAAATAGAACAAACAATAAAAAAAATGTCTATATTTTTTGTACCTCCATTTCCTTAACTTTACAATAGGGATTATAATAGTATCCATATCAAGGAATTGTTGCAAAGATTAAATTAAATAACATGTGTATGATGTTTACAATTGTCCCTGGAATATGGTATGTGTAGATGTATATGTGTATGTGCGTGTATATATATATATATGTATATTTATATATATATATATATATATTCACCATTAACATATTTGTGAGTATTAAAAAAAAAATAGAAGATAAATGTATCTTTCATCTGACAAGGAGGCAAGGAAAAGAAAGTGACACTGTCCCAGGGTTTGGTTCCCTGGGATCTCTTTTCATCCACCCCATCAGTGGATGTTTGCTGAGTGCCATCAAAGGCAAAAGAGGGTGCTGGCAACACGGGGCACACGAATCCTTCCCTCTGCAATAAACGCCATTCTATGCGAGGCTTTGCTCCTGTCACTTTATTTATCTCACCTCATTTACTCCCTCAATAGTGCTGCGAGTCAGGCATCATTAGTGTGATTTCAGAGACAAGGAACTGAGGCTCAAAGAAGTTAAATAACTTGTCCGGGACCTTTCAGAAAATAAGTGATGGCTGTGGGGTTTAGGGCCAGCTCTGCCCGGGCACTCACAATGCCAACCCTTCCGTCTTCCCTGAATGCTCATCGTACAGGAGAACTGGGAAGTGGAAAGAAAGGGAGGCTATCGGGGGCTCAGAGCGAGCAGCTACTCCTAACCCAAGGGATGCCACAGGGCTTCTAGAAGAGGCTCGAACTGACCTGTTGGGAGGTGGGAAAGAGAAAAAATGAATTCCTGACACATTCATCTGTGGTGAATCTGATATATTGAAACATGGCATATTTGGTGGTTGGAGTGCTTGCAAGCAACCCGGCGCACACACAGACACACACACACTTAGAGCTCACTGAGTTCTTTAAAAGAATTCCTTTTGACCCTGAAGGAAGCAGGGTCAAAAGCTGAAGTGAAAAAATCGAAGGCTGGAGTTGTCACATCAGTGTGCCTCCCTACCAGCTTGTCCTGGAAATTAATTTCATGTTGAGTTGTTCTATTTTAAAAACCTCGACTGAAGTGTCTCTACAAGGTAAACAACAGGAAAGGCTCCAGGAACTTCCTAAAACATTTAACACAGCCAAAGCCTAGCCTGACCTAATTGGCAGCAGGAGTGGGAGGGAGACCAGTAATCCCAGCCCCTTTCGGCCTCCCCCTGCTTGGCAGACAGTCCGTAAAGATACCAGTGGCCAGAGCAGCAGCTGCCCCACCAGCTTTCCGAGGTGCTGCCCACCAGCAGGTTAGTCCTTGTGCACATCTTCTGATCAAGAAAGTCCAGATGCTCTTCCAAAGCAGTTCTAGAAATAGCTGGGCACCTGAGTGTAACCCGACACAGGAAACTTCTTTCCATCCGTTACAAAGCACACTTCTCCAAGGGGCAGGGGAGAAGTCATAATTAGAATCATTCGTTCATCCAACAGAACTGAGCCTCCTGCAAAGAGCCAAATGTAGTTCCTGACCCTTGCTGCACATTGCAATCACCTGGGAACTTTTAAAAATACCAACGCATTGCTCCACCCAAAACCAATTAAATAAGAATATCTGGGAGTGAAGCCCAGGCCTTTGTGTTTTTTAAAAGCTCTCTGGGTGATTCTTATGTGGTTGAGAACCACTGCATTAGATATTATATACAACAAAAAACAGACCAAGCCTCAAGGAGCTCACAGTTCTACAGAATCCTACAGTCTGCAACATGTTCTTTCCTGCAGGTGATGTTGATGGGTCTTCACAACCCATGTAAGACGGTGGTGTTATTGCCCATTTTACACATGAGTCGTAGAGAAAGTATATGACTGCCCAAAGTCACACAGCAGGTAAGTAGCAGAGTGGGCACAGGAACCAAGCTGTCTGACTCTGACTCCTGCTCTCATGTCATAAAGCAACATATTGAGGAATAGGGCGCAAGGAGAGGCTCAGAATAAGTCATAATTACACCATGGAAGCATCAAAAGCCAAAAAGAGCTGGGAACAATAGCATATACCTATAATCCCATCAATGCCTATAATCCCAGCAATGCCTACAATCCCAGCAACTCTAGAGGCTGAGGCTGGAGGAGGCAAATTCAAGGTCAGCCTTGACAATTTAGCAACACCCTGTCTCAAAATAACAATAAAAAGGGCTGAGGGTGAGGCTCAGTGGTAGAAGGCCTCTGTGTTTAATCCCTAGTAACCCACCCCCACACACATACACACATACACACAGAGCCAAAAGAGTAAATCAGGGAGTACCCTAGGTGGATCTGCCTGCTATGACTAATGTCCATCCACCAAACAGCTAACGTGCATCATTCTTTCTAAAACTGTGTGTTGACGTACTGTTTGTTTATTTAACTATTCTCATTAAGGATTTTCTAAGCAAAAGAAACTCGTGACCAGAATAGTAAGTAGATACTTGAAAGATCACCTTGCCAGGCTCAACAATTGGTCTTGGGATATGTTAACAACCCCTAAGAAGAACATAATTTATTGCACAAATCCTTAGGCTGGATAGTTAGCATTAGCATGTTGGCTGACTTGCTGACCATTAATTAATGGTCAGTAGGTGTTGGAGGGGCAGGCTGTGTTAATAGAACAACAACAAAAAAAAAAAAAAAAGAGGGAGACAGGTGTGGCATGTGGCTACACAGTGGGCCAAAACTCAGACTTTGAAATCTAATTCCCCTCTGGTGGCTTTTAGCCTTCTGTAAACCTTTGCTTCTTTAGATCACATATACAATTTTGCCTACACTGGAGTGGGCTATAGCCTTCTCAAAGCTGTCTCAGAGATATTTAGTCTAGTTCCCAAGTGCTGGTCCTTTGGGAAGTAGAAATTAGTCTTCATAAACAATTCAGTGATCCCTGCCCTTTCCCCCTTCAGCAACTTTGACCTGAGCCTTTCTCTGTCTGTTCTTCTGACCCCTCTTCTTTGTCACTCCTGGTGTTTGTCACAGAGCAGTTTGCCTGTCTACCACTTGGTAATCATCAATAAAATGCAAACCTCCCATTCTGCAAATGAAGAGTAACCTAGCCAAAGTCACATAGAAAGTAGCAGAACCAGGACAAGCCCAGTCCCCCTTGTCCCACCCCAGTGGTGTCAGATCCCATTCAACCAGGACTACAAAGCATTTACAAGTGTAGATTCCATTCCAAATGTCAACTAGATCAACTCACAGTTCCTAGATTCATTTTAGTGGCCTTCAAGTGTGGGTCCAATCTTGAACAAAACCATGATGAAAGCAAAGTAGTCTTGCCACCCCTTACCTCTTTCAGATCAAGAAGAAAGAACTTAGGTGTGTTACTAACACCTCGACATATGTCAAATTCATATTTGTTTTTTAAAATAGGATCCACCAAGTGTCTAAAGAAGTAAGTCTCTAATAATAGCAGTTTGGGTCTGTGGTATCCGGATGCAGCTGACCTTCTTGTTTCTTTCTATAACAGTCATAGTAGAAATAGAAAGAATCCACCTACCATTTACTAAGCACCCAGTGTGTCCCAGGTGATATAAAACATACTTTGCATATCACTTAATGCCCATATGATGAGGTCCTATTTTCTCCTTTCACAGATGAGGAAGCAAATTCAAAGTGGGTAACAACTTACTTAAGCTCACTCGGTTAATAAGTACCTGAGACAGGGTCAAGCCTGTTGGTTCAAAAGACTTGTGCTACATGTATAAAATTCTTGTGTCTTCCCTCTGAACTGAGTCTTTATCTCAACAAATATCCAGAAACTGTGGACACAGCAGGAACTGCTCACAGATCCAAGGATGTACTAGGGAGAGAAATACCAGCCCGCATGGGCTAAGCATCCTGCAGCTACCTTCTTACTGGTACCCCCACCCCCTTTCCACCCTACCCTTGTTGGACCATTCATCTCCTTGTTAGTCATAGACCCTGGAGGCTGTGCAGGAAACAAGCAGTTTGAGCACAGCCTGGCCCAGCTCTGGAATGGAGCCTGATGCCTGTGACATTCATCAACTGGTTAATTTCAGAAAGGCATCCATTTGCACCAGCTGCTTAAAAAGCTCTCTGCCCTCAGGAGACGCTCAGCCAATCACAAGGCAAAAGCAGGGAGTTTTTCTGGAAACCATATTCAACTGGGTGTCTGTCTACTGCTTGGTTGCTTGTGTAATTTCAGTGAAGCTCAGGAGAGCGGAGAGTAGAGTAAAAATGAATGATCTTATTTCCTTTAAATGATTATTCTTATATTTATGGTTCACATTTGTCCTCAATGCACAAGTGCCCTATTAACCTAACCTATCATGATGATGATGTTCATGATGAAAATGACAGCTGTTGCTCTTTACGTGGGGAGAGATGTATGCATGTTTCTAGCAGATTCTGTCCAGGTGGCTGCATCTTGTGTGTGTGTGTGTGTGTGTGTGTGGAAAGAGGAGAGAGGGAAAGTCACCACTGTTCCACAGTCTGCTACTGGACCCCCATGAGTTCAGGTCCAAGCCTCAAGAGAAAAATGACTTTTAGAAATGATTGGTAAATCAGAGTGCATACACATTTCCATAGACAAGGGAAGATTCCTTACCAGTTCCTCCCACTTATCAGATCCCCTCAGGAGACCAAATGCCTGAGATCACAGACCTGGAATAGAGGGTATGGGATGTTCTTGAGAACCATTCCACCTCCCTGGAAAAAAGCAGTATGACCATTTCAATCAATGCATTAAGTGGATCTGACAAAACATCTTTTTTTTTTCTTTTGGTGATAAAAGCTTAGGAATGCAAAGGAATTCTTTATTCTGGTAATAGGTACCCACAAACAAAATGGAGCTAACATCATATGAAATGGAGAAAGTTTGAATGTTATCACTTCTAATTCAACATTTTGCTGGCCCATACGATATAGTACCATAATATAAGAAAAATATAAAATATTACAATTGAAAATGAAAAAAATAAACCTGTGATTATTTACAAGGTGACATGATTATAGTTGACTCTCCACAAACCTCCTCCACAGCTAATACTTAGCATTGCCTTTCAGCGCACCAGGCCCTGGACAGGTCCTTGCAAAAGTCTCATGAGATGGGCACTGGTTTTCATCTTCATTTTACTGGTGGTGAAGCAGAAGCTTAGAGAGGACAGTACACTCATTCAAATGCAGGTGCACCTACTACAAAGCTGACACCCCAAGCACCTCTTTCATCCTGTCTCTCTAGGTTCAGAGCTAAACAAACACTGGCATTATATGTCCATACTCAGACCACCTCCTGTCCTCTGTAGTACTGGCTGTTATTTGCTTACATGTTCTTTTTCATGGTCTTTATATGAGACACCAGTCTGTGCTTGACAGTTTATATTTTTATTTTAAACTCAATGGTTTATTAGATATAAGAATTAAAAATGAGTCCGGGGGGAAAAGTATATACATATAATAGTAGAAAGAAGTTGGGAATGATGCTGCCTTCATTCATTCAACAAGAAGCATGTGCCAGCTGCTGAGGGCTTAGAGCCCTTAGAGAGCTTAGACTGATGAAGAAGCTAGGCTATGCCCTCAACAGTGCAGTAGTTGAGGGGATAGCGGTTATGACCCAATGCTCAGGGTATTTTAGAAGCAAAGGAGGATACTTGACCTGATCTGTCAAGAGTTGACCTGTCAACCTTTAAATAGGGAAAGGGAGCTGGGAAGACTCCACGGTATATTTTAAAACTTATACATATCTTCTATTAGCTCATTAATGGCAGCATAAGATCATTCAAAGAAGTTCATTTTTAAAGTCATCTTTAGGACAGAAAGTCTTAACTGCAACAAGTGTTTAGAAATACTGACTTACCCAGGTGTGGTTGCACACTCCTGTAATCCCAGCAACTCAGGAGGCTGAGGCAGGAGAATCATAAGCTCAAAGTCAGTGTCAGCAACTTAGCAAGGCCCTAAGCAACTTAGCAACACCCTGTCTCAAAATACTAAATTTTAGGGACTGGGTATGGTGGTAATTCCAAGCAGCTCAGGAGGCTGAGGCAGGAGTATTTTGATTTCAAAGCCAGCCTCAGCAAAAATGAGCCCTAAACAACTCAGTGAGACCCTGTCTCTAAATAAAATACAAAATAGGGTTAGGGATGTGGCTCAGTGGTCATGTGCCCGAGTTCAATCCCCAGTACCCTCCCCCCAAAATACTAAATTTATGAAAAGGACTGCGGATTGGCTCAGTGGTTAAGTGCCTCTGGGTTCAATCCCAGGTACAAAAAAGACTGACTTAAAACTGAATAATAAAATATGTTGAAGTAGAATTTAAAATAATAATAATCTAGTGTTTATTAATTCAGGCATAAATCTAAGCTCTTTACATGTATGTATTAACTCATTTTCTCCTTGGAAGACACCAAAAGGATAAATACTAATACCATTCCTATTTTATAGACTAAAAATTGAGTCACAAATTGATACAGATGACCAAATATCTATTATCTAGTATGCACCTGATCCAAAGGATAAGTAGTAAAGAATAGAGAAAAAATATTAATTAGAATAAGACTCTGCCACAATTAGGTCTGTGGATTTGAACCTTCATAGGTGGAGTGAGTAGGATGATACATAACTTCCAAGATGCTTTTGATTTCAAACTCTGAAAAATCCTTAACTTTTTAAACCTTTTTGTGCTGGAGATTGAATCCAGGGGTGCTCTACCACTGAGTTACATCCCCAGTCATTTTACTTTTTTTTTAAATTTTGAGACAGGGTTTTACTAGGTTGCAGAGGCTGAACTTGAACTTATGATCCCCTTGTCTCAGCCCCTGAGTTGCTGGGATTACAGGCATGTGCCATCCAGTGAGTTTCCTTCTTGACTTTATTTTCTGTGGGTATAAGGAAAGGAAGGCCAAGAGATAAACAGAAGTCAAAAGCTTATTAAAACAACCAGGACTTTGGAAGAGGCCAGTGGAACACTCACAAAGTTAGTACAATGGAAACAGAGCCCCAAGGCAAGCAGGAAATATTTGTTGAACAAAATGAATGTATGAAAGAAATAATTAGTGGAGGAAAATAAAATCCCCCCTCAGTGATGGATAAAGGTTGCTGCCATCCAGTATAGCAGAAAAGAATGCAAATGCTCAGTTCATGATGAATCCCCACTAGGATTGCTGGCGGGGAGCTTGATGTGCAGACACTGAGACAGATTTCATGGCAGGGTTATCACAAGTGTGAGTTCTGGCATTAGCCTACTTCAAGTTCAAATCCAGATCTTGCATCATGGACTGTGACCTTGGGCAAGTCACTCAGTCTCTCTGTGCCTTGTTTTTCCTTGTCTATATTCAGGGATTATATTAGTACCTTCCTCAGAGTGTTGTTGAAGGATAAATTAAGATAATACATGTATACCTCT
Organism: Sciurus vulgaris; assembly: GCF_902686455.1. Taxonomy (NCBI): domain Eukaryota; kingdom Metazoa; phylum Chordata; class Mammalia; order Rodentia; family Sciuridae; genus Sciurus; species Sciurus vulgaris. The sequence goes on from NC_136461.1 coordinate 110,107,625, forward strand.
GCACATGGCAAGGGCACTATCGATTTAGCCATTATTACTCCTGAATCGGCACATGTGAGAAAGACAAGGAGGAAATATTGGTAGCACCAACAGTGGTATCTTGTCATCATATCCAGCCTCATTATTCCTTGACAGAAGTTGTGGCAGTAGTGAAAGGATGATGTAAAATGGTTAATAAGATCCCTGACAAACACTAAAGGTTCAGAGACCAGGCATTATAGAAGAGAGAAGGCTGAGGCCTATGTGTGTATTAATAGGTGCACAGGGGGTTAAAAGAACTAACACACTGTAGCCCTCCATCACATTCGAGGGCAGATCTAGAGGAAATGAGCTGGATTCCAGATAGGAGGGAAGAATTTCCTGATAAGGAACTAGGCATAGAGTTCTAAGGAGGCAAGGGTGCCTTTTCCCACTTTGTGGGGCTCTTTAATTAAATAGATTCTAATCTACTGAAGTGGGGATTTAACCAAGCCCTGGGGGTGATGGAATGACTCATCAGGGCTAAGAGTCTGGCTAGCACATAAGGCACTCTTGTGGTTGCTCAGTTCTTTTTCACACTATATCCACCACTTGCTAAGCACCTACTGTCTCTTCTCACGGGCCTTTCTGAAGCACAACTGTGCACATGGGTGTGTGTTCCCCGTTCAAAGCCAGTTCTAGTGTTTCTCCAGGAGCTTACTTCCTACACAGGATGTGCTTCTGAAGTGTATGTGCCTGCAGGAGGACTGAAGGTGATATTTGACACCTGTTCAGACAAGGAGCATGCCTACTTAGGGTCTGGGTCTCCACCATGGCACCCAGCAACTAGGGTTCCAGAAATAATTTCTTATGATGCACTGGCCCCCTCTGTTTCACAGGTTCTGAATAATGGTGGTAAATCAAATGCTTGTATAAATAGACCACTTTAACAAGTGATCACCTTCATACATAGGAACCACAACCACAGATCCAAACAACAGAGAAACATAGCCTGAGCCCGGAAGACTGATTCAGATTCTGGGCTCTGCTTGCCTGTGTTCTGAAAGGGCAAAGAAACCGGTTACAGTAAAGTCCTGGGGGAGAAAATTCCACCAGGTTGGACTATTATCAAGCTGTCACAGAGGAGGTGGGAAAAGCCTGCCCAAGAGTCTGATTCGTGGACTGCAGGAGGAACCAATGCTGGGTCTGATTAGACCTCAGCCTCTTGAATGCTGTCTGATTTTTTGAGAAATAAATGCCCAGGGTTACACTGCATCCTTTCTAACCCGACAGCCAGCCCCAGTCTAAACTAGAGCTCAGGCAGGGGAGAGTAAATGTAATCTGACCCTACCACCCGCTGACTGGCTGCAGGGCTGGCTGCAGGGCGGGCAGAAAAGGAAGGTGGTGTTTGAGAATCTTTGTGGCAGCTTTGCTCCCTCCCCTCCCTCCCCCATCCTCCACAGAATTGCTTATTCCTCTGGCAAAACCCTGATTCTCCATGCCAAGGTTCTCCATGCATAAAATGATAACGTTTGTTTTCCATGTTTTCAGTGTCTTGTGAGGCTTCGTATTCTAATATTTATAGAGCATCTCAAATTTCTTCTCCAGAAAGTGACAATCTGAAAGCACCTTGAACTGTTACTGACAAAAGACATAATTGTTTATTGAGTATTGATTTGGGGTCAGACTTTGTACAGGATACACACACACACACACACACACACACACACACACACACACAGAATATATATATCACAGTAGCCTGGTGAATCCCTGCCTAGCAAGGAAAAGGAATCCCAGAAAAGTTAAATAACTTTGTCAAATTTATACAGGTAGAGTCCAGATTGAATCTGATTTTAAAACATCCCAATATGTGACTCAGCTTCTTATACACTTTGGATTAACTCTCCTTGAATTAAGTCATTCATTTATCCAGTGAACCACTATATGCTAGATATTCTTTCTTCATATTTAATTTTTTTGTCCACCCTTCTCTATGCCTGTGTGTCTGTATATCTGTTTCTCCATCTTTGAGTATCACTGTGATACGCACACTAAGACAGATGGAGAACAGTATTTTCATCTTGCAACCCAGTTCTAAACCCTAACTCCAGAAGGGCTTATTTCCTCCCCTCCCCTCCCCCAGCCAAGTTTCTCAGCACACAATTCCCAGGGGCCTCAGATTCTACCCCCTGCTCTAGGGGCGGTTCATCTTCATGCAAATAGGTGAGTCTTCCTTGGCAAGGTCTGAAGAAGTTTGTTCATTCTACACTGCAATTCATTTAACAATAAATTATATATTGCTTTGTGGCGAGTCTTCTACTGCTGCCTTTAACAAACTATTTAACACTTCAATCTTTCACATGTTGATTACTTGTTCCTGGGAGCAGGACTCATGCCTTACAAATGTTTGGTCTATAGTCCCAAGCGCTTGACACATGATAGGTATTCAATAAATATTTGTTGTTTTTCTTTTTCTGTCCAATTCCCTGCCCTTCCTGGAAGTGGATCCGACTAATTACCCTCCATGTCCCTTGCTGGGTACTAATATCTCCACTTCTCCCCATCCTTTCTCTTCTTTTCTTCCTTCCTCTCCTCAGTTAACTCAGCAGAAATCATGGAGCTATATTACTTCCTTTGGGTCCTATGGGTAGAAAGCAAACCAAATTTGAAGCCTGACAATTCAGGTTGGGGTGACTACATAATGATGAAGTTTTAGCTATATAGCCTTGGCTAAGCTACTGGACTCTCCTGAGCTTCCATTTTTCCCATAGTTAATCTCTTCAGGTCTTTCCCCTCTCAAACCACGCTACTAAAACATATCTGAAAAGGTCATCAATGTCCTATGTGCGGTAAATCCAGTAGACCCTTTCAGTCTTTTTATTGACCTCTCAGCACATTTGTCTTATTGACCAGTTTTTCCTTGTCTTAACACTTTTCTCTCAGTTTTCATAAATACCACCTTCATCTGTGTTCTTCTGACCTCTCTAGTTGCTGCTGCTTCTCATTGTAATCATTCTTCTTATTGTTAAAATAATGGCTAACACTAATTAATGCTCACTATAAGCCTGAATTTTTATAAACTTTTAGACACTCTTCTATAAGATGGGAGCTATTATTGCCCCAATTACAGATGAAGAAACCAAGGCTCAGAAAGGTGACATAACTTGCCCAGAGACATATGGCCAGAATCATCTGATTCCAAAGCATATTCTCTCAACAGAAACAGCATGCTTCTTAATCTCCTCTACTTTTGAAGTTCCTTGGAAGTCTGACCTGGACCCATTTCTCTTCTGTCTACTCTCCCTGGGGAATCATACCTATTCCTCGTCTTTAAGAACCATCCATGTGTGTCTCCCACCCTACTGCTATTCATCAGCCCACACTCCTCCTCTGTGCTTCAGAGCCTTGTCTCCTGCCGCCCACTGGACAGTGACACATGATATCTCAAACAGGAAGTTATAGATAAGTCATCTTTTCCTCAAAACCTCCTCTTCCTCCTAGGCTTCGTCCCTCACTAAAATCACACCGCTATCTGTTTGCCAACTGACCAAATCAGAAAACTCAGTGTCATCATTGTCACCTCTCATTCATCGTTCTCAACATGGCTTAAATGTCACTTCTTTTGGAAATACTTTCCTAAACTAGACTAGATTCTCCTTTTGGCTCTGCCCAGGCAACTTGCTGCCCCCAAGCATAATCTATCACACTTCACAGCAATTACTTTTCAGTTGATGCAGTCTTCTCTCTTGTGGGATCGCAAGCACAGTGCCTTCTGCATAAAAGATTTTCAAAATATGTTGAATGAATGAACTGCAAAATAGGGTTAATTATAACTACTTCTCAATTATGTTGGGTAATTGTGGAAATTCCGTGAGATAATATGTGAGATTGTACTTTACAAGCTATAAAATTATAGAACAAACCCCCATAATAGTAAAAAAAAAAAAAAAAAAAAATTGCATGGTTGGTCTCCCTACTTTTCCAGATTGCATATCCTCTTTCTGGACCCACCATCTCCTCAACAGCCAAGAGATCGTGATATAGCAAAAAGTCCTAGCCGGTGACTCCAACTGAGATTTATACCATGTTCTCTCACTTTTGAGACTCCTTTCTGAACCAGGAGCTACTAGGTAGTTATCTTCTGTTATCATCTCTGTCAGTTTTATCTTCAACTTGACTCATTTATCAACTGCTGCCAAACTCTACACTCAGCCTTCCATACCTACACCTCTCCTGTGGGCTAATCCAATTTGGTTCTTTAAGTTGATTCTCCTTACCCACTCTGCCTTCACATTCAACAGGACTCTTGTGACTGCCCTTGTCCTAAGGATGAGCACCTCTACTCCACCACCCACTGGTACCTTTCACTTACTACAGAAACCTGGAGGTAGAAGATACCCGACTAAGGTCCTCCTGGCCATGCAGAAGCTGATTTGGAAAAGAACAGAATATTAATAAATTTTTAAAGTTAACCCTCAATCAATGGAGTGCTGAGTGAAGGAAGTTGAAAAGGATATGAGAAAAGGAAGAAAGTAGTATAGTGAGGGTAAAAGAGTTCTTGGGTGAGTAGAAGAGTGACAGTCTCCCTGATCACGCTCTGTTTCTTCGATGACAGTTCACCTTACCAACACAGGATAACTTCTCTGTTTCCAAAGAGCTGGGTGTCCCATTCTTACCCAGTGCAATCCTGAAGACACAAGTTTACTGTCTTATGAATTAACTTGGAAACTGGGTTGGGTTGCTCATTAAGAACCATCTCTGAACTCAGAAGCCAAAATCAGGGACAATCACAAGTGATTTCTTTTTAATGCTGTGGGAGAGTAAATCATCGTACCAGCTTGTGGTTTCAAATTATAACAAAACCACAATCACAACAACAAGAAAAACTATTAATTCATTCACATAAGGAGAGGGTATTGAATGCCCTTCTCTTCATTTCAACATCCCTTCCTTAGACCAACACCCCTTGTGACTTCTTGAAAATTGCTCTGGATGTTCATTAAACTGATGTTACCTGTGTAAACATGTTAGAAGGAAGCCCTTAACATTGTCTGCTTAGACCATCCTTGCCAGGAAAGGACAAGCTTTCCATACCATAGAAGACTATTTTTCTGGAAGTCTAAACACTGGAAGCTTCCAAACACAGCTCCTGTTAATTTCTTCCATCCCACCCTCCTTCTCTTTCTTTCATGTTATGTTCATGTAGAATTGCCATACCAAAATTCCAGAGAAAGTGCTGATTGCATGCTCCCTCAGTCACCTTCCCTGGTTCCTTTGTGACTCTTCCCCCTTCTGCTCTCACTCCCTTCTGGCTCCTCTGAGCAGAGTCTCTTTCTACCACGCATGTCCCATCCTAGGCCTGAAGCTTGTACAACACTCAGGGTGCTAAACTTACCTGCACCTTTCTGTTTTTACTGTGCAGTTTGAGGAAGTGACAGCACTGTCATAATGTGTATGTTTAAGTCTCAGTTTTAAATTCAACACAGAAAAAAAAGAGGGGGCTCATGAAGATGAGAAAGGTAATAGACACATTTTATAATTTTGCAAGATATTAGTCCTGGAGCCTTATTTTTTCACCCCCCCAAATTTCCTGCATAATAACTAGATAGAATGATGAGCAGTGGCACCTTGGAAGGTAGCCAGTCTAACAGTATTAGAGAGATAATGTAATTTTAGAACTGGAGGGGACCTCAGACCTGATTTAGTTCTACACTCTCAGGTAAGATTAGGACAGTGGGGCCCAGGCAAGTATAACTTGCTCAAGGTTACATAGAGAATTGGTCTAGAACCAGCCCTCTGGGCACCCAAGGCCACAATGTCCAGATCCAGGCAGGACTTGAATAGCAACCACAGTACCTGTGCAGAGACTTGGAGGAAAACATTGAGAAAGACGTTGGGGGAAAAAAAGCCAGGAAGGATGGCAGAGGAAGATGCTGTAGAAGCACAATTTCAAACTGAGTGGTCAGGCTTGAGACATCTGGGGCGTGAGAGGAACCAGATGGACCTGGGATGGGTAGCCATCAGGCACCAGGGGATTCACTGGGAGTCAAGGCAACCAGAAGAAGCTGAGTCAAAAAGGCTGATTTGCAAACAGCACAGAGCTCTGCATATAGTTACTACCCCTGCAAAGCCAAGGACAGTGTTTAGATTTATGGACATGTAGATAAGACTTTTGGTCAGCATCGGTCACCTCACCAATACCTGTGAATCACAGGCAAATCAAGACAAGTTGTATTACTGACCGTGATAATGAGAGGATGAATGGTGGCTGTGATTGCCTATACTGCAATCAACCTTTAGGATGGCTAGAAATTCCAATCTGGCCAGTCCTGTACCCAGATAGCCATATCCCATAGACACAGTGTTGCTGTGAACAGAGCAGCTTTAAAGAGGAAAGCCACAATGCACAGCCCTGCGATCTAGGAGCCCACTTTGTCATGGGTCAGAGCTCAGGTTAACACAGACCTTCACTGGGGTGGAGGGGGGAGCTGGTAGTGAGGAGAGCAGAGAGGCTGGAAACAGATTGAACAGAATTGACTATTTTTATTTTATGGATCCAGAGCTATCGGGGGCAGTAGCAAAGCATTTATGCTACTGATACTAAAATGGCAAACCTCTAAACGATTTTATTGCCAGTATATTCAGAAGATTTTGTCACAAATCTTAAGTAAGTGACTTAACTTTGCTATGTGTCAGGCTAAATCAGCACAATGCAAAAACATCTGGATGAAAATGAAATGCCTCTGTCAATTGTCTGGGTGTTTTGTCTACCTGACATCAAACAGCTGGATTCTTGTAAACATTTGGATGACACACTAAATTTTTTCATTTTTCATTCAGATCACAAAATCCTACTCTCCATTTTGGCAGGAACTTAAAGGTCATCTAATCCCTGATATTTGGCATAGCCTCAAATGACCTGTTTGTATTATTATGCAAATCAAAACACTAAGATATGGGTGTGTGTTGTGTCTAATTATACACATTGTATGTTATTTAAACACATGTTTATTTTAACATTTTGTTCTCCTTGGTTGTCTAATTGAATTGTAAATGAATCATTTACACAGTAAACTAGATTATTATATATATGAAAATACAATGAAATCCTGTAATTAGAGCAGACTTGATTTACCAAAAAATAAAAAATAAAAAACAACCAAAACCCTGCAGGTGTGTAAATGTGCATGCACCTTGAGGCTTTGTGAACCAAGACACCATGTGCGTTACCTTTTCCACTCATAGACCTACCCGCTTAGTTTTGTAGGGAGAGCGTTTTGCAAAGAAGTTTGCTTCACCTCTTTTTCACTTCCTTCCTTATGCCTGCCACTTAACGAGCTCACGCCAGGTGTCTGTTCTAAGACTGAGACTGAAGCAAAGTAAGGGCACAGGACTGTGAAATTCATTAACTCCAGAGATCTGTTTCAGCGTCTGAATCTTTCTCATCCAGATGGCCAAGGCCTCATCCTGCCCCAGCCCCCTCCATATTCAGAGTTCCTTTAACGGCATTCCTCCAAACACAGCTCCATAGAGAAGATGGGCTGAGGAAGCTCTCTCTATACATTCAGCTCCTGGTCTAAAGTATGTGTTCAATTTCCCTGAAAGTCTGCATGGAGCTTTTCATTTTTTACGAGTTGCTCTTTGAGCTATTGTCTCATTTATACTGGTAGGCAGCATAGAAATGGGTAGAGCCAAATTAAGATATAGGAGCAAGTGGGAAATATTTTCCAAAACTAAATAATGTGAGTATGTGGAGTTAAAAAATGATAGTCTGGGGAGGAAAATGAAGTTAGAAGGTCCAGAAAAAGGAAGAAAGGGTGAAATGAGATGGTGAGTCAATGAGGCAGGGAGATCTAGGAAGACTGTTCTGGATGGCAAGAGATGTAGATAAGGAGGTTCTTATATTTGCAGTGATGAAAGCTTATAATGGGATGGAGGGGAGGCCGCAGTAAATCAATCAGTCAGCCAGCCAGCAGCATTTGCTGGGTGCCCACTGTGTGTAGAGCATTTTTTGGTCCGAGTAACTGCAGGGTGTTAGCAAGGCTGTCAAAGACCTTCCAAGATGAGCTTGAAAACCAGTAGAGGAGACCACTGCAGAGAAAACACACCTCTGTGAACTTAGGAAGGAAGCAGAATCGCATCAGATAATGAAGATAGCTGTAACCCACACAGGCATCAATACAACCACTTGCTCAAAAAATAACTCAAGCAATCTAGATAGTATAAGTTTAATATTTATGTATGTCAGTGTTAACATTTACTGAGTGCTTACTATGCAGCCCACATTGTATTAAGCACTTTATACCCATTATATCTTATATAGGGCAAAGCAGATAAGCCTAGGAAATGTAAACATCAAGTAATATGCCTGTTCATTTTGGTATGAAATGAATAAATGAAAGGGTATGGGGGAGAGATATAAGAACAGACTCTGGCATTTAAGATTCTGACATCACTTAGTTGTGACTGTTCACCCTTAAAGTATAGGACATGGGTTAAGTTGAAATTTTCTCAGACTTGAGATTGACTTATGGTAGGCAATGATTCTCTCTTAGCTTTGGGAGAAATATGTTCATTGCCCATTGTCTACTCTCAATACAACTTCATCGCTCCATATGTTTAATTAGGTTTGTCATTATTCTTTCAAAATTATGCTTTATCGCGTTATTGGGGGGATAATATAAACTCTTGTTTAACAGAGTTTGAAGATTTGCAAACATTTTCAGAAGGTACTTCACAAAGTCAGAGGGTCCCCTGACTTCGGAGAAATATCGAAGTACCCCCAGTGGGTAGAATCCCCAAGGTCTCTCTCTTTGATCAGGTTCTATGATAAGATAGAAGTGTAGTCAGTGGTGTCTGCCCCTGCAGTCCCTTTAGAGCTGTGCTGTGGCAACAGGGCCCATCTTCAGTCTCTTGGAGAAAAATCTCTAAGTAATATTCAGGACTTGGGAACATGATTACAAAATGTATTTTGGATGGGTCAATCTTTTTCTCAAAGTCCTCTTCAAAGGAAAATTGGCCTCCCCTCCTCACAACCCGTAGATCCAGAAATATTGATCTATAGTCTCTCCTTCTCAAACTTGAATCTTTGATCTGTTAGTAGGTGGCAACCCATTAATAAGTTGTGAGATTAATCTGTGTGGATACCAGCATTATCAAAAGAATATAAAGTATCAGGGTGCATTGCTTATAGTAAGGATAAGTACTGTTTTGTGAAGCTTTTACTTTAAAAAGTGTACATAAACACACACACACACACACACTTGTATATCTTGGTATGTCTAAACAAGGAAAGAAAATGGGGGCCACACATTTTGTTTGTAATAGGTACCTCTGCTTTTCTAATAGATGGAGGCAAAAAGTTGGTGTTTTTGGAAAACTATATATTGTCTATAGCACACTTTTGCGTGTTATTTGAATTAGATTCCACGGGAGATACTTTACAACTCTTCAAGTTGTAGATAACAGATAGCATTGCAAAAATAATACTTGTCTATAGACATGCAAATTCTATCCCTTCTGGTACAGGTTCAATTGACTCTCACAGGCCCGTGAAAGAAGTCAGTTTTGCCTTTTTTTCACACATTTATTTCAATATTCGTGATCTATAAATAAATCAGTTCTTTGGATTCTCTTTTGAACCAGTTATAGCATCTGCCTTGTTCCCTTATTGATCGAGTTAAATAAAATCTCTAGCATGTGTTCATTTTAAATCTGTTTAAGAGTCATGATTCTACCTTTTCTGGAAAACTATCTTTTAGCTTAGGTCATGGTAGAGTTTTCATGCATCAGGTTGTGGTTTTTGTTTCAAACTTAGATCAACTGTAATGAAATGAGATCCCTCAATAGGAAGACAAGCCTGGGTCCCCAGAAAGCCTGAGGGGCTGCTTTTTGGGTTAACTTTCTGCTGTTTCCTCTAAAAGAATCAAAATGGAGAGGAGCATTTTATTGTGAAAGTCCACAAGTAGGCAATGATTTTAATTGCTACTCTATAATATCCCTCCCATGCCTTGTTCCAATGATATTTGAAAGTACACATCTCTTTTACTACAGTTCAGAAAAATCTGAAGATTAGGCAAGTTAGAAGAGCAAGGTCTCAGACATAGCAAGAAAGAAAAAAGGCCTGAGAATCAAAAACCTAGGCACTGAGCTGAGTTTGATCCCTAATTAGCTGTATGGTCTTAGCAAAGTTATTTAATATCTCTGGGCCTCAGATTCTTTATATGTACATTGACCTTAAATCAATAACTTCCATTTACTTTTTTCTCCCCTAAAAGAGAAAGCTTACACACAGTCCTAATTTGTAAAAGAAGACAGCCACTCTGGTTTAGCAGGGACTCTGCTTGCTTTCAACTTCCCCACTAAGGTGGCCTCTAATTATAAGGACACCTCAGAACTGAGGATCCCACGATAGCACAGTGTGAGAAGCATAGAACCCAAGAGCACTAAAACACCTCCTAATGCTAAGATGAAAGTCTGCATGGAGCAGACAATTATTAAACAGTCAATTATTTTGTCTCTGGGTTAAGAGTATTAAAATTCTTTCCAAGTCTTTCCACCCTTTCCTTCCTTGTTCCTTCCCCCACCCTGATGACTGATCTCCAGTTTTAGCTCTAATCTTTAGGGTCCTTGTCCCCTTCTTGGTTTCTTTAATTCCTGGGATCCACTCCATAGCATCATTTCAAAACACATTCATTCTACTCTAAGAATCTGTTGATCTGTTGAATTATCTTCTTTCTCCACCAGACCGAGTTACCTGAGAGAGGGAGTCAAGTCCTTTCACCTTTATTCTCTAGGTCCAGCACAATGTGTAGCCCTCTTCTCTATTCTCAGTATGAACTGCCTGATTCTCTTCTCCACCCTTCCAATGTATGTCCTACTCATTCTCTCCTGAACATTAGGCTCACATATACAACTATTTGCCAGATAATTCCACAATGGGTATTTAATAGGCTATTCAAAAATAGCATTTGCAAAACTGGATGTAACTTCCATTCAGAATCCTCTTCTTCTCCTGAAGCCTCATTGCAATGAAGGATGCTGCAATCTACCTGCTGTCCAAGCCAGAAATCCTGTGTACCTCTCTTTCCTTCATTTTAACATCAACCAGTTTCCATGTGGCTTTAATCCCACTTCCTATGCTTCTTGAATCCGTCTACATACTTCCATTTCCATGACTATTGCCCAAATTGACAGCGTATGGATAACACTAGTTTGATGGTAACCCCCAGGTGCCAAGTGTTGCAAACAAAATAAAATGAATAATAATAATAATAAAATTCTCTTGGTATGCTAGATCCTTCAATGTTTATCCCTACTCAGGTTGTGTAGTCGCCCCACTTTATAGTCAAAGAAATTGAAATTTAAAGAGAATAAATAACTTGCCCAAGTGGGTAAATCTTGGAACCTAGAACTTAAATAAAGCCCTGTCTCTCTAATGCCAATACTCTAGCTCTTAACCATTACCTCACAATTGAAATATTAACCAGAGTTGTGTCCTTACCATCAGACTTGTCCTTTAAGTCCTTTCTTCATGTTATGGCCCAGGTTTTTGTTTTTTGAGTAGAAGTCTTATCAAGTACCCCCCCCCAAACTTGTTACTAGCTCACTAGGCGTTTCATAATCTTTATCACATCAACTTCGCTCAACTCTTTTCTAACCACAGTCACCCTTAGCTTCAGTCAAACAGAACCATTTGCAATTTGGGAGATATTGCTTGCAGTATTGCCTGTTCATACTACAATGCCTCTCTTTTCTCTGCCTGGCAAATCCTTTCCCCCACCTCCTTCCCTAGCCAGCTCCTAGTCACACTTCAGTTCTCAGCTTGGAAATTTTCTACTCTAAGGATCACCCAGTGAACCACTCCTGTTCTCAGAGAACACCTTGTATTTTCTGATGATACTACTGTTACTCAAGTTTGGTGTGTCTTTATCCGTATCCGCCCCCAGACCAAGGTCCCAGAGGGATACTGCTTCTGATTTACTCAGCATTGCCCTTTCTCTTAATGTGTGTTCCTTAGAAGCAGACTCAGCGATGAGGATTCTTACTAAAGTGATTTATTAAAGGAGCCCTCACATGAAAAAGTAGGAGGAAGGGAAATAAAATCACACAGGGGATCAAGGCTCAACCTGATCCCAGGAGGAAGTCTGGAGCTAGAATCACACCACAGAGTTGTCCCATTTGAGCTAATGGGGAAGGAGCTTTTGCCAAGCCCCAACAATCGGTCATTGACTACAGACTGCCCCCAGAGTGTATATGTGTGTGTGGAGGGTAGTATAACCTCCCAGCATCCATAGGGACAGTGCTTCCCCTCTACAGGTCTCCAGAGAAGGGAGAGCTATGAGTCCTTAGTAGCTGGGGGTTGGGTGCCACCAGGTAACAGGGACCCAAGCAGCTAGGACATGTCCTACCATATCATACTCAATAAATGTCAAAGGAATAAATGACATCATTTTTCCTTAATCTCCATTTCTCATTTATGCCTAGATTAGTGATTTTTCTAGTGGGTTATATCCCCTCATCTTGATTTTTAAGGTCTCCCAATTTCCCTCAACCTTCTCTGAACTCTAACCACTGTACAGGGTTTCCAATATTGCGTAGCTCTAATTTCCTGTCTCGTGTTTTGATAAATACTAGTCAAATATGACCATGACCATGGTCTATTTCTACAACGCAGTTTTTAAAGGTCTGACTGGCCCCCCATTGAGAACATATGTATCTTCTCAAATCAAGTGGGATTTGTGGGAGTTTTCTGTCAAATATGGGCCAATGTGATTTTTAAACTGTTTATCTAGAATATTTTGCTCCAGAAAATCCACATATATTTGGCAGTCGATTATCCTAAGATATCTGTTAACTCTTCACAATTTTAGAGGTAGCCCTCCCTATCTGCAGGTTCTGAATTTATGTTTCCATACACCCATGAATAGTAGCTGTTCAGGAGAAAGTCAAGCAATATGGCACAGGAAGAGGGACCAATTCTCTCTACCACAGGTTCTTCAACTTACAGCCATCAGGAGGTCTGCAGGAAGCTCCAGAGGCCTGAGTGATGGGGAACCTCACACCTGTGTGATAAAGGACACTTCCCTAAGAGAAAACAACCACGCTCTCTCTTTCCCCCAATGCCCCCAGACATCTGTGAAAATTGAAGGAACTCTTGTATTCCTGGGCCCAGGACTCCTGAGAGAAAGAAAGCAGTGCTCAGGCTGCCTGCAACACCCTTCCTGGGACACCTGTCCATGTTATCCTTCTGTAAGTACCTCCCTCTGTAAGTCCCCAGGTCCTAGTACTCAGTTGGGATCTTCCCAGGACCACCAACTCATCTCCAGGTTGCCAGCAGTCAGGCTGAATAAACTCTGCTCACAAGGGCCAGCTGACAGCCTCCCCTGATCTTGTCAAAAGGGTTGATAATTTCTAAATGTAGAGCATGTTGTGTTTTGTGCCTCATGAGTGTGAGGTAAGATAACATGAACTTAGATTCTAAGGCAACTAAAGGGATGTGAACTTGGGAATCAGCTCTAGGCACTGTCTCGAAGAACGGGGATGACTGGGAAAAGGAAAGAGGTGCAGAGATACCCACTCAACCCAGGAGAGGGGGACACAGGATGAGAGACTGAGATAAGAGAACTTTCCCCTGTGAAGACTATAAAGGCTTTGAACTTGGAGGGGAAGTAGTAGTGGGAAAATTGTCAGGGAGAGTGAAGGAAGGAGGATTACCAAGTAGCTTTTGCAGGCGATTAAAAAATGTTCAGAAAAACCAGGCATGGTGGTGCATGCCTATAATCCCAGTGATTCTGGAGGCTAAGGCAGGAGGATTGCAAATTGGAGACCAGCCTGAGCAACTTGGAAAGACATCATATCAAAATAAAAAATAAAAAGACTGGGAGTGTAGCTCAGTGGTAAAGCTTCCCTAGGTTCAATTCCCTGTATTAAAAAAAAAAAAAAAAAAAGTGTTCAGTTTAAGGATGAGTAAAACAATGCCCAGTCAGTGGTAGTAGTGGGCTTGTCCTCACGGCCAATCTGTCTAGTACTGGGTGCCCCATCAAGGCTAGATTTTATCCTTATACACTGAAAGGCTCAGGAAAGTGATAAGGAAAAGGAGGAAAAGAACAGAGGGAAAGGTGAGGTGAATGTCACTAGTACTGGGCAAGCCTGTAATCCCAGCAGCTTGGTAAACTGAGGGAGGAAGATTTTGAGTGCAAAGCCAGCCTCAGCAAAAGCAAGGTGCTAAGCAACTCAGTGAGACCCTGTCTCTAAATAAAATACAAAATTGGGCTGGGGATGTGACTCAGTGGTCAAGTGCCCCTGAGTTCAATCCCTGGTACAAAAAAAAAAAAAAAAGAATGTCACTAGTAATAGCTACAGGCACACTTTAGTGTCACTACAGTACCCCCCCCCCACCTCTCCCACACACCTCCAGTATCCTTACAAGACCTTCCTGGGCCTGTAATATGGGATTATCTTCAAGCAAGCAATAGGGTTCAGGGTTAAGAACACTGAGCTAGGGGTCAGAACTGAGGGTCCCGGAGCTGTTGTTTATAGGCTAATCAAACCTCACTGGACAATTGTTTATCCCCCAGAGACTCAGTTTTCTCATCTAGAATGGAACTCCATGAGAACAAGGACTTCGTCTGCCTTATTCACTATAATATCCCTAGAGCATCATAGTGCATCTGCCAATGCCTACTCGTTTGAATAAATAAATAAATCTGTATGATGGGACTAATGCTATCACTGCTCCACAGACATTGTTATAGTGATAAAGAACACAAGACACTGGCTCCAGCCTCCCTGGATTTGAATAAGACTCAAGGACTTCCATTTCTATTAACTTTGGCAAGTTAGTGAATCTTCCTATGCCTCTCTATAGCTCAGTTTCCTCATCTTCAAAATGGTGGTAACAAAAGCACATCTACCATAGAAGACTGTGGTAAGGCTTAAAACAAGTTAAAGTATGTGAAATGCATAAAATCTGCCTGGCTATAAATTTGTTAGATATTGTTATCACTATAAGAATTAATTAAAAATATTCAGAAAAATACTCAGCATTTTATGTTTCATTCAATATCCTTCCAAACTATTACATTTTATTATATTCTGATAAAATGTAATTAGGTATTGTTATTAAGAATTTTTATTTATTTATTCTTACCTATTTTTATTTATTTGCAGTACGAGGGGTTGAACCCAGGGATACACTGAGCTACATCTCAGTCTTTTTTATTTTTTATTTTGAGATAGGGTCTTACTAAGTTGCCTAGGCCAGCCTCAAACTTACGACCCTCCTGCCTCCACCCTTGAGTCACTGGGATTACAGGCATGTGCCATGGTACCTGACTATTAAGTATTTTTAAATATTAAAAAAAAAAATTAAAGCGGTTGGCTCATTGCTTACTACATTGCAAGCTCTCAGTAAATGCTAGTTATCATTGTTGTTGTTATGACTGTTGTTATAAGAAAGTCATTCTGATCTTACCAGCCCTGCAGGATGATGACAAAAGCCAAGGTTTGTCCTCAAGATCAACTTAGAATAGGAGCACCCAATGGCAGGCTTTAACAGAGGAAGAATCCCCAGGAAAACTGCTATTGGCATGAATCAAATGAGAGGAATAGAAACTGAGCTGGTTGTCATATTTAGCTTAGCCGCAGGCTAAAGAAACAGACATGAATAAGAGCAAACAGGAGAAAAACAGTGCCATGAAGAAGTACGTACACTGGGTAGAACTGGTTGTTAATACACCAGACCAATTTTTTCTTCTATACAGCTACTTCCATTTCTAGTCAGAGGGGTAGGTGCAATTCCTCAAGATGTATTTATGGCACTTCTGCCATGCTTTTCAGTACTATTATGAGGGTTGTGAGAAAAGTGGATATAAGGCAGTGCTTGCTCTTGGGCTTACCATCGCTTGCTGAGAGAATATACTCAGTAATAAACCAAGATTATATGTGATTATACCTCAAAACAGGTAAAGGCCACAATAAGTTAAGGCAAAAGAGACATCACATCATTTGTTCATTCTGACATACATTCTTTTTCAGACTCATTATTGAATAACCCTGAGCACCCAGTGTGCTGAAAGCCATAGGGGATAGGGAGCTTGGGATGCTATATCCCTGCCCTCAAGGATTCGGCATTTTAATAGGGAACTGGTATCAATCTCTATGAGAATAGCTCCAATCCAGGCCAGAGCATGATCACACTTTTTAAAATTTTTTATTTATGTTAAATTTTTTGGTACTGGGGATTGAACTCAGGGGTGTTTCATCACTGAGCTACATTCCCAGTCCCTTTTACATTTTTGTTTTGAGATAAGGTCTTGCTAAATTGCCTAGGCTGGCCTCAAACATGGCACTCCTCCTGTCTCAGCCTCTGGAGTCTCTAAGGTCACAGGACATGCACTGCCACACCTGGCAACATGATCATACTTTAAGAGACCAGAAAGCTCGCTTGACATTAGCATTATTAGACGTGCCTCACTGAGGGGTTTGGTGTGGTTTTCTGAGAATGGTGGGACTTGAAGACCCTAGGAGGTAACTCGTAGCAGAAGGGATGAATGCAACTTCTATTATATCGATTAATCAATGCATTGAACAAGCTTTTTTGGAAATGTCTATTATGCATTTGAAAGATAATTAAGGCCTCATTCCTTTCTTCACTCAGTTTATAGTCTAATGGGAGAGGCTGACATGTAAAGAAAGAAATCTTTTGCACTGTGTTGAGAGTAACAATCAAGATATATATAATGTAGTACCCAGAAGGGTACCATCTTCCTGGGGCATGGTTTGGGGGCTTGATGGGTGTCAAAGGAACCAAGGGCATGGCAGGCACAAGAACAGCATGTGCAAAGTCTCTCTTGGAGGCACATTGCAGGACAGTGCAGAGGGCAGATGAAGACAAGAAATAAGATCATTAGGTAAAGATCAGATCATAAAGGCTATTAGGGCATTCTGTGGAATATGGGCTTTATCCTGAGGACTGGGCAATCAGTGAAAGACTTCAGGGCAAACGACATATCATATTTGCATTTTGGAAAGATAAAAATAGCCATGTCTTTATTTACATTGCAACCATGCTTCATATAACAAAGTTTTAGTAAATGAAAGATCCTAAATATGATGGTGAATCCCTAATGACATGTTTCTTGGAACATAACCCATCGTTAAGCAACATGTGACTGTATCCAGGGCCACCTGTGATTTATAAACATCTAACTTCACAGTAACCTTTATCATCTCCAGAGAGATGCATAAACTTTCCTAAGGTCAACAAGATAGTAAGGAACAGAAAGATTTTCTGCCTTCAGGGCCAAACTTTAAACTCCTATATTCTGCTACCTCTCAGTAAACAGAACAAACAGGAAGAGGATAGTAAGAGAAGGGGGAGAAACCAAAGTCTGAATAAAAAATAAGGCCAGACCCAAAGCAGTGGGTGTGGGAATATAGAGAGAGAGAATCCAGAAATATTTTGTAATATTTGAGACATGGTGGTGAAGATCCCAACAGGGAATTGGATAGTCCCAGAAGGAGCTCCAGAGATAGGGCTAGGCTAGAGGAAGAGACTGGGAAATCTGACTGACAGCCTAAGATGGGAGGGCTGATTACATTGCAGCGAGCCAGGACAACACATGGGCTTGAGTTTGGAGCTGGTAAGGAGTCACTGAGACCCTTTGATTAAGGAAGTGACTTGGTCAATAACAGCATTTTAAATGTCAAGTCTCAAACTAAAACAACCAAGAACTAAAATGAAATTTTATTTCCAATCCCCATTCTACCCTGTGATGAAAAATAACACTTCAGAAAAGACCAGCCTGGACCCCATGCTCAAAGTGAGGCAAGAACTATGGGGTTCAGGAAGCATTGGGAGAGAGGGCTGGCCCTTGGCCACTGTCATCCTCCATGCCAACACACCCAGGACATCTTCATTCCTGGAAGATCTGAGGCCTATTCCATAAGGGTATCCGTTGTGAGCTACTTCTGAAAACTGCAGGTCTCTCCTGGTCTGGAGGAAATGAGAACCAGAGCCCTGGCTCTCATAAGCACTTGTCTTTTTGCTATGTCACCTACTAACAGGTGAAGCATGAAAAGAGATGTTGGAAGGGGAAATAGAAATGGAAGATATGAATTAATATCTTAAATTTTACCCTGTCATTTAATAAAAATTATATTTTGGGAAAACCAGTTCACAGCCTTGGACAAGTTCTGTTAAAGTGAGAGGAGGACAGGGGAATAGGGAAACCAATTCAGAGACTGCCACAGAAATGGCAGGTTGCAGAATGCCTGTGGTTCCTAATGCACTTTTACTCCCCATTTACTCCTCACGTTTGGTTTTATTATGCCCATTTTACAGATAAGACAACCAAGGGAAGATAAGAAATCAGGCAAAATCAACTGTTCAGCAAATAGAAGAGTTCAGGCTTAAAATCTTGGTTTTCTGATGAAAATCTTTAAAGAAAAAGAAGAACCCCTTCTGCCAGTGAGCTCACCACCCACTGCACATCCACAATATCACCCTGCCTCTCAGGGAATAAGGTGCTCTAAACATCAGAGCCTAAGGGTGCCTGTGAAGGCGCTATCTTCAAAGAAGATCCCACTGGGAAACAAGGCTGCAGTGCCTTAAAGGATTCCTCTGGGCTTTGGAAGGGACTTCCCACAGAGAGATGTTTCTAACCATGCCTCATGGAGCCTTCCACAGGGTCCCTGTGTAACTTAACTGCTGAGGTACAGTATAAAGCCAACTCGTAAAACCATCCTCTGATTCATGCTGAATGAATCCCTGGCATACACTGTCAGAATTTAAGAGGCAGGTGTAGCTCCCCTGATGTTTTGAATAGGAACTTGTTCAAATCATGTAGCCTCTCTAGGAACAGTTTTTCAAAGGAGTGGTTTATAATTTCTCATCTGTAGCAGTGGTGAGAGGGAGGATTTGGAGAAGGAAGGAGGAAGTACTGATGCGGGAGGCAGGGAAAGAGATGCCATCCTGTGTCAGAGCTGAAAAGATCAAAGGAGAGGGGTGACACTCACCTCTGGAGATGACAGGGAAGGAACGCCTGTGAAGGTAAAAGAGAAAGGATCTGGAAGCGGTAGGTGGAGCCCTTTGTATAGAGAGAAACAGAAGAGCCTCGTTTCCCCTGGTAGTCAAGGCTCTGGGTCCCACCATCATCTTCTGCTGGGACCCCCATGTCAGCTGAACTACTGTCCTGGCTCTCCATTCTTCTGCTCCTTCAGTCCCCAGAGCGCACTCTCCATCCCCTTTTCATATCTTGTACAGTACGACCTCTATACATTTGTTCATTGGGTTTACCCTTTCTGGATCACCTTCTACCCTTTGCTGTACCTCAATGATCAGAATCAAATGTAAGGGCCAAAAGGCCCTGAGACTGACCTCCATTCCATAGGGGTCCCCAATTCCTATATCAATAGTTCTCAAATTCCAGTATTCACCAGGATCACCTGGAGGGCATTTGAAAACACAGAGCTCTGAAAAGGGATCTGATAATTTACACTGCTGACAAGTCCCCAAATGATGTTGATGGTTAGTCTGGGGACCCTAACCTTTACCATTTATTTGGCCTTAATCATGCACTTCCCTGTATTGATAACTGAGCATCCAGATGAAGTTGTAAGGAATTCAAGTTCAGGGATGGGATAGGAACTGGACAGTATCCCCCACAGTACCTAGCCAGTATACTCAGAACAGGTACCCAACCCAATATAATGTATTGATTGGTGTGAAAAGTTAGTGTTGATTTTAGGCACAATTTATGAAGTAGGCAGTTTGTTCACATGAACCTTCCATTTCCCTCTTTTCCATTCTCAACTAACCTCTGTGCTGCTCACTGTTCCTCCTCTAGGCTGACCCAGGCCTCCAGTAAACATGTGCCTGGCCTAAATATTCAGAATTTTCCCATCTGCCTCTCAAAGTTTATAGGTGATTCTTATAAGGAGTTTGACTCAAAAGGAAAGATGTGGGGTGGGGCAGTAGCTACAGAGGGTGTGAAGTCCCAGAAGGCTTTTTATTTTATTTTATTAAGATGAGTGAGACTTGAGTTATTTAAATACTTCTGGAGAGAAGCCAGGAGAGTGGAGGGGTGATGGTGTGGGAAACAGAGGGACTAGTGGAGAGAGAGAAAGAGAGAGAGAGAGAGAGAGAGAGAGAGAGAGAGAGAGAGAGAGAGAGAGAGAGATCTCTGAGAAAGAGGGCAGGTGGAATTCACAGTACAGGGAGAAATATTAGCTTAGACAGGAGCAGGGACATATCTCTCATTGTAGATAGAAAAAGGAAAGGATGGGCTTAGATGCAGAAATAATGAGGCTGTAGACTTTAGGTGACTCCTAGCTCTAACATCTTGTGATTCCATGAAATTAAATTGCTGTGGTGTCACTGGCTTAATATGTCACCTCTGCTTGGCACAGTTTTAAGCCAAAGAAATGAATCTTTCATGAGAGTCTCTCAGGCTATGGGAGGCCTGCCAATGGGGTGGGAAGAACTTCCCAGTGGCCTCAAATACCTGTTACCTTGTTACACCAGGTAAGATTGAGAAAATGGGATAAATATGTCCAACTGTGACAATGTGAGGACAAGAGCAAGATCACAGGGCTAATAAGTTCTGGAGTCAGAGTCTTTCCCTGCAAGACCCCAGCAGTCATCTGCTCATTCATTTCATACTCATTCATTTCTGACCACCTGAAATCGCAAGGAACAGCATTAAGAATAGCTTCTTCCTAACCCTCCAAATCCAGACTTGGGATGCCATGCTCTATCCCAGACTCACACCCAGCCCTAACCCATCTCTGAGAAATACATAATGGTGATAGGAATAATAACAGCAATAATAATTTGTCAAATGTCTCCGCAGTTGTTATACTGAGTCAGAACCTGGATCCTAGGAAAAGCTCAATAAATATAAGTCATTCTCTTTTTCTTCCTTTTCCTCATTGTTATCATTTCAAAAGTAATAGATGGTCAGTGTTAAAAAGTATGGTGTGCCGGAAAGAGTAAAAGCACTTGATTTAGATTGCCTTTGTTTACCTTCTGTATCTCCTGATATTAATTGTATGACCCTGGACACATTACTTAATTCTTCTGTGCCTCAGTTTTCTTATTTGTTAAATGAAGGAAATAATATTCTTATATCATCAGGTTCTTGGGAAATTTAAATAATATGATACATATACATGAAACACTGAACACAGTGTTTGGCACATAGTGAACGGTCAATATAAGGTGGTTACCATCGGTATTATTATTATTGTTTCATAAAGTTACCCATAGTCCAAACAATTTTGACAGATTGTTGCATATTTTTTCAAACTATATACACACACCCGCACATTCTGTGAGATCCAAAACATATATGATTTCACATCTCTGATCACTGACAAATATTATGGATTACTCTCAAAACAATCCTACAAATGTGTGCTGATATACTATTTTGACTGTTAAACTTCCTTTGGAGCCTGCATCTTCACTTCACAAATGTTCAAAAGAAACCTCTGAGATAAGTATATGTCTATATATCTCAGCAGCCTTTTCCTGCAAAGGACCAGATAGAAATAGTTTAGACTTTGCAGACCACATGATTTCTGTTGCAACTACTTAACTCTGTGGTTGTCATTGGAAAGCAACTATAGACAATACATGAATGAATGAATGAACATGGTGGTGTTCCAATAAACCTTTATTCTATTTTAAAATGTAAAACCCAGTTTCATCTTGTAGTCTATATTATGCAAAAACAGGCAGCAGTCCAGATTTGGCCTGCAGGTCACAGGGAGGAAACTAGCCTGCCATTCTGGAGCTTGGTTGAATATTAGAGGGGCAATGAAGTGTAGAAGTAACATCTTAATATAACCTTCTTGCCTTCTCAGTGGAAAGTGCCATTTCCTCTCCTTGAGATTCATTATCCCACCAAAACTGTTAAAATCCATCTCACTTGTCAAGGTTTAGATCAAATGTCACATCCTCTGTGAAGCCTTCCCCCAAATTCTTCTGAAGAATTAAAAGCTGTTTCCTACTCAGAGTCCTCTCTGCACTTCTTTCACATTACTAAATACTCTTTTTCCCATACCCAAATCCCTACTAGGCTTCATACTCCTTTGTGTGTTTGTTTTACCCACCACGCATCCAGATCTAGTACAACACTTGGCAACTGAGAGGGATTGAACTGAATCACTGAACTTCACCCTGCCTATGCTGAGTGCAAGAAAAAGGAACACGTTAGAATTAGTCTGGGCTTGGGAAGGAAGAAGGATTATGTAGAATCAGGAGCACCTTAATGAATCTGAATCCAGGAAGCCTACATCAGAACTTCTCTCACTGTTTCTCTCAGGCCACATGGACTGTCATCGTGACCTCTCTGAGCAGGTTTATTTAATTACTTGTTATTTTCTATACCGTCCTCTCAGTTCAAGAGCTAATAGAGATCAGTTTGCTTCTATGAGCCTTAGTTTTAAATTTCTGGGACAGAAGATCTGATTGGCCAATGAAACTGATTGCACAGGATAAATATAAGTGCAGAAGTTTATCCAAATGGATGGTTCAGGGATTATTATTTTTTAAATGGAGGGAATATGCTGAGTAGACACTTCAAAATGCTTACAATATTTGCTGACTTCATTTAATTCATGATTGTTTATGTCATGGTTGCTGAAGTCTCTCTCTCTTTTCCACTAGAAGATGTGTTCCTTTAGGACAGGGATAAGGTATTATTCCTTTTGGTTTCCCCAGTCCTAGCAATGGTTCACACCCAACAGTCAATAGAAAATACCTATTGAACTGAATTTAAAACATCACCTTCTATTCAGCCTTTAATGCTTCTCTCATCTTTATGAAAGGTATGCATTCCATTGCTAGGCAAAAGATGGGACATAAAAGATAAATTTCCTTTTCCTAGCTTCAGTACTATTTTTTTTTTTTTATTAAATTGTCTTTAGCTCAGATAATTGCATTATTTCCATTTTAGGTGGTGAGGTCAAACAACCTCAGGTTCAGATGAACTATGAATATAACTGTAATAGTTTCAGAGCAATTATCTCCTTCCAGCTCTGTAGGGCAAAGCAGCTTGAATTCTGGAGCCTGGTTGGTAAGAAATCCCTTTTAAGTACCCCTCTCAAATTAGTTTAAACTAAACCAGGAACTAGTCTGAACAGAACTTTACTTAGCTGTGGCTGGTGGTCTTGGTAGCCATTGCCTCTGTAGGGTTCTAAGCCTGAGCACCTCAGTACCCCAGATCATACCTAAACCCATCTGTCCACTAACCAAGCTCATGTTCAATGCCACTGCAGCAGCCAAGGTTGATCAGGAGAGGTAGTCTCTTTCTGACTGTCCCTGTGAACTGCTGGAGAGTTTCTCTCCATAGTTTATTACATCTCCTCTGATCTGCTCCCTTGGGGAGAAATTGGCTCATTGTTTACTAAAACCAGTTGCTCCCATGGTAGCTTTGCTGCTTCTTTCTGCTCTGATGATCTGCAAGCTTTACACAGAAGCAAATCTCAGGGAAGGGGCATTACAAATACAGCCTACAGCAAAGGCACCATGTTCTAGTTGATACCCTCCTTGCCTTGGTTAACATTAATTCCTAAAGCCTTTCTCAGAGTTTTCTGCCTTCTACATCCCAATTAGAAGTGGGAGTAGGGGAGTGGGGAACAAAATGGCTTTTCTCTCCCACTAAATGTCAGTTGTGTTATTACAGATATATTTTGTTCCTAATAGATACTCTAAGACTTTCAAATTTGGGATGTTTAACAATGTATGATCAAGGTTGATCTTCCTCCCAAGAGAAATGTGCATGAGTGTGCACATTCAATGTGCTACATCTCTTAATGAAATTTACACAACTCCAACTTATCCTTAGTTAACCCACTCAAATGACAATTATAGTTATGAATGGAACACACATGAACTCAAGCAAATCTCTTTGATCGTCCTTTATCACAAAGGATCCTTCAAA
This sequence comes from Sciurus vulgaris, assembly GCF_902686455.1. Classification (NCBI taxonomy): domain Eukaryota; kingdom Metazoa; phylum Chordata; class Mammalia; order Rodentia; family Sciuridae; genus Sciurus; species Sciurus vulgaris. Next base: position 110,131,537 of record NC_136461.1, read on the forward strand.
ATCATTTCATAGGCATTGGGTAAAAATTAGAACTTAATCAAAAAGTTACCCAGAAAAAGCAAGAATAATAACTGCATAAAAAAAATGACATGCTAATATCTTGGGGCACTTAACCTATGATCCTGTTCCAGAATTGATATCCTCTCAGCTTACCCACCTGTTTGTCTATTCTCCTGACTTATTATAGGTTAAAAAGAATGAAGAAGCTGTGTTCATTTATTCTGAAGGAGAGGGGAATTTCCATTCCTTACTCTGATGACAGTCTATTTTTATCTGCCACCTCTCACAGAAGCTCAATAATGTGCATCTTTCATTAATTCATATTTTAAGGTTAATTCCTGTTCCCTTAAACATTTTTTACATGTAAATATTGTACTTCTCAATTTTTTTTTTTTACACATTTCAAAGTTTTGGACAAAGCACATTTCAATTTGTGGATTACCCACATGCCCTGTTCTTTATTCTGTACTGGAGCTTCTGGCCACTTAATACTCTTCACTGATGTGAAGCTTAGCTGAGTATAAGATGAAATAAAAACTAATAATTTTTAAGTCTTAAAACATGAGTTTGTCACCATGTACTTCTGAGACACTTGAACTTGACTATGGATTACTTCAAGGGATCTTTTCAAATAATATTTTAAAAATAATAGCATAATTTCTCTAAGATTCCTGTATAGAAAATACTTTCCATGAGCATGTTTACAGACTAACAGTTCAAGTGGGAACCTAATAAAGGAAAACAGAAGGTGATGTAAATAGTGGGTCCCTTCAATTATGTGTGGGTCAGAAAAATCGATGGCAATATAGACAATATAAAACAGCAGTAAAGAACAGGGGTTTGGGGTCAAACAGAATCAAGTTTGAACCCCTCCTATTTATGAACTCTGTGACCTTGAGCTAAGCACTTAATCTCACTAAGGCTGTAAAATGAGAACAAATAGAACATCTAACATTTGTTGATTACGTTTTATGTGCTGGGCACTGTGCTAATTCTGTCACATGCATTCATTATCTCATTTCATCCTCAAAATAATCTCATGAGGAAGGTACTATTAATATCTTCATTTTACAGGTGAAGAAATCGAAGCTCAAAAAGGTAGGGTAACTTGTCCAAAATCTCAGTTATAGCAAAGCCCAGAACTCAATGCACATTTGTCTGGCTGTAAAGACCAAGTTCATAAACACCACATTATATTGTGTTTATATTGTGTCCTTGTGGTAGTACTCTCCTTATAGGATGAGTTGGGAGTATTAAACAAGATAATCTATGCAAAGAGTATGCCTGCACATTGTTGATGCTGCTATTATTACATATTATTCTTATTACATGCTACCTTCTTAAATTTGCATAGATTTTTACTGTTTACAAAAAGCATTTATGCAGTAAATGTAACTGTGTAATGGAAACTGGATGAGAAAGGTTAAAAAATTTGGTTGAGTTCATTTCTTTTACAAGCACCCTGATATCAGGATCCAGATCTTTTACTTCCAGCATGCAGCAAACCTCACCCTGCCTTTTAATCACTGTTTTTCTACATTTCATTTATTATTACAAGACGGATTAGTTGGGTTCTATTCTTACCTGCCTCAAAATTGTGGCTTTAGTTTGGTAAATCTTGAAATTTGTTTCTTGATTTTCTGCCTGATTCTCTCCTTTATGTCAGACAAGTCTCCTTCCAGAAATGTGGAGGAGAGAGAGGCCTCATTTGTCTGACACCCCCCTTCTTTTCCACCGTTAAATCTACACAGGTAGGTAGATGTCAAACTATGAATGGGGTGTGCTTTTTAAGGTTAATTTTAAGTTGGATGTTTAGAGATCCAAGCATTTTTCCTACATTTTGAGTGGAACTGAAATCCTATAATGAAGCCAAAGAAGCTATCATAAACTCATGCCAGATACAGGAGAGAGGGGGTGGGGGGGGGGGAGAGAGAGAGAGAGAGAAATGAATGAGAAAGATGAAGCCTGGATCTCTCTTCTTCCTTTCAATCCAAGCTTGTCCCAAATCAAGTTCTGAAAGTTTTAACCTTTCTTGTCTTCCTATCTCCTCATGTTTTTTCTCACTTCCTATGTTCCTTATCTTTCTATTGCTCTGAGTAACCCCCAAACTAGGCCAACCTTACACTGAAGACTCTTCTAAGCTCCAAAACTATCTACTTGTTTCTCCTGTTTTTTCCTTTTTACCCTTTAATCTAAACGGGTATTTGATAGGAACTAGGTGTTTGCAGGAAAGGAGAGCAGATGAAATAGTTCACACTAAAGCATAAAAGGCTGATTTCCTTTATCCTTTCCACAGGCGTTTGCATAATAAAAAGATTGTTATCAATGCCAGTGAATTTGTAATTGGTGAGAATTCTTGCAGTGAAACAAAATAAAGTGAAAAATGACCACTAGACAGAAGGTTATTTTGGACAAGGCCTTACTGCAACCTAGGTAGTGTAGCCCAAGGAGGGTCTCTTTTGCTTTATGCTGCGGCCCGCTCCAGCACCCAAAAGCACATGTGAGTCCAAATACACATCTCATTAGCAACCTTGGTTTCCAATCTTTTATTCATCAACCTAACATTTTTTTTTAAATTTATTATTATTATTATTATTTTGTACCGGAGATTTAACCCAGGGATGCTTCACAACTGAGCTACATCCCCAACCCTTTTTTGCTTTTTAGTCTGAGACAAGGTCTCGGTTGTTTAGGGCCTCGCTAACTTGCTAAGGCTGGCCTTGAACTTGCAGTCCTCCTGTCTCAGTCTTCTGAGTTGCTGGGATTCCAGGCATGCACCACTGAACCTGGCTCAACCTGACAATAGCACCAGGGACTAGAAAGGGTTTTATAGCATATGTCATAAGATCATTTTATAATTGAGGAAACAAGGTTCAGATAGCAAGGACCAGGTTCAAAACTGATGAGAGGCAGCATCTGCACTAGTATCAAGATCTTCTGCTAAAGAATCTGGGCATTAACTACACTCCATGCTTAACACTCAGAGATCTTGTCAAATAAACTTAGAAACACTTGTGCATTGACCTACCTGTTCACTCACCCACTTGGGTTTTCTTTTTCTCTTTAGAGTTGGCAGGTGGAAGCCATCAGTGCTAAAGACATTGATAGTCTGACTTGGTGTTCCTACCTATGTGTTCTCACAAGAGGCTTAGCCTGCTCTTTCCTCTGCCAAGTGGGACTGTGGAGGAATTGGGAAATTAGTTATCCATTGGAGATATCATGAGATTTAGAAGTACCTGCGAAAATATTAGGATTATGATTACTTCCCTTTTTATTTTCTCATTGAGCATTTAGTAACATTAATAATAATTGGAATTATTATTTATTATTAATATTAATTACTTTTAATAATAATTGGAACCACTTTTTTACCCTCTTAATAGTACAGCATAGTGTGAAGATCTTTTTTTTTTTTTTTTTTTGATGCTAAGGATTGAACCCAGAGCCTTGTGCTTGCAAGGCAAGCACTCTACCAACTGAGCTATCTCCCCAGCCCTTAGTGTGAAGATCTTTCACCACTAGAAAGATCCTCTGCCTGGGCCATATCTCAGCCATCACTTCCTGGCTGAGTGACCTTAGCAAGTTTCTTAACCATGCCTCAGCTTATTCATCTAGAAGGTGGAAGCAATACTATTTCTTACCTAATGGAGTTATTGCTAATATACATATAAGTGCTTAATACATGCTAGCTGTCATCAGTACGATCCAGCACTTCGTGGTTGTTTTTTATTTGCTTTTTTAAATTTTGAAAATATATTCTTATATTTAAGGAGGAAACTTTCCTGATCTTAAGTGTGTTTCTCCCTTGCCTGGCAGTCTAAATTGTCACGAAAGGTTAAGGTGACCCTTTATGTAATTATTGTCTAGGAGGCCTCATTCTGTATAGTGAGTCACCACCACTTAGAAGCCAGTGGTGAGTCAGTCGCTTTTAAGGGGAGGTCAGAAGTTCCCCTGGCTCAAAGTGAGAAAGATCCAAGTCCAGTCCTGGGGTGCAGAAACTGTGTGCATATGTGGCCAATTGGACTTGGAGTGTCATGGAGAACTTGGGTTACTCAAGTGAGAGGGCATAACAGAGTAGGCAAATGATGAGACTGTGCTGTCACACAGAGCTCAGTTTGATTTCAACTCTTTCTCTATTTTGCTCTGTGATCTCAGACAAATTTACTAAACCTCTGTGTGCCTCATTTTAAAATTATCTGCAAATGGAGATGGTCTTAACAGAAATTACTTCATGGTGTAAATTCTTGGGGAAATGCTGAGAACAAGTAAATACTCAGTAAAAAGTAATGATCTTCATCATCACCACCACCATCATCATTGTGCCTGGGAGTCTAGACAGACAGTTCTAGGGATTAGCAATAGTGAGGAAGCAAGCTAAGAGGAAAAGTAACAGGAACAAGAATGTCTTCAATGTGTGGTGAGTTTTAGGTAGTAACAGGTCATTTAGCTAGGATCGAGTTTGAAAAAAAGTTATAATTTATTCCTTTCTCCACACCAATGAAGGAACAAGTGATGTGTGCGCACGTAATTTTCATTTTGTAGAGGAAAATCCTTAGGAGTACAGTATAAGCAACCTTCATGCAAAACTACTGCTGTTTTCACACTCGTTGGGGGCTGAGCTTCCACTAGGTTCCTGGCTTGTCAGGGTAGCTGTCCTGGTCTCAGCAGAGGAGACCTTGTGCTGTCTGACTCCACAGCATGCTAAAAAATATGAATGTCATACAATCATGCTGTCGTTCTTCTTCCTGATCTCAACTGGCCCTCCTGATTTCATGCCAGCTGTAAATTTGCACATCCTTTGTGCTTCTTTTTTGCTCACATCTTATGCCTTCCTTTGCCATCCCATTTACTCTGCATATTTCAATCTCTGGGCTTCCATTTCTCTCTCTCTCTCTCTCTCTCTCTTTGATGCAGTGTTGTTTCTCTTTCCCTTTCTCTTCTTCCCCTTTTGCCACCCCCAGCTCCTCCCTCCACACCAATCAAATTCCTGCTTGCTTCTTGCCATATCCATTATCCTACTTCATTCCCCCCCTCATTCCTAGAAAACAGCTCACAGAGACTCACCCTTCCCCCCTCCAACTCACATGCCCACCCTCCATAAATTCCAGCAGCCTGGCAATCAGTAACTTTAGCATCACACTTCACAGCTCTCATAGTTTACACTACTTGTTACTATTCTCTCTGCTACTGCTCTCTAGGGTTTCTGCTAAAAAAAAAAGAAGAAGAAAGAAAGAAAAAAAAAGAAAGAAAAGCTCCACTTTAAAAATATCCTGGGCACAAGTTGAACCTACAGTTAAGTTTACTCACACATTTACACATTTCATGGTTTTATTTTAACTGGTGCACAGGTCTATTTTCAATTATACAGCGAAGAAAGACTGGATCCTCCGGGAACAACAGGAAAGAAGAAAACCCACCTAAACATTCAACAGAAACCCCAGTCCTGGGTCCACCCACCGTCTTATCTCCCCACTCCCCTAATCCCAAACTGATGGGACTTTGCTTTTTCCTTTGTTGGGTCATTTATTTCACTCTTCCTAGAGCTCAGTTGGCTTCCAGAGTCTGTGTACGTGTGCACACGTGTGTGGACACTGCTGTTTTTCCAAAGGGCTCACCTCTCTTCTGCCATTTTACTAGGACACAGGAGGCAGCTCTCAGCTCTTGCTCTCCCTCTCTTTCTCTCCCTGCCCCCAACTCAGCCTGGGCTTTTCCTGTCTCTTAACTCCACCAGTGCAGCAGCAACTAGCTGAGCTGCTTGCGTGTGTGTGTGTGTGTGTGTGTGTGTGTGTGTGTGAGAGAGAGAGAGAGAGAGAGAGAGAGAGAGAGAGAGAGAGGAGAGAGAGAGAGAGAGAGAGAGAGAGTGTGTGTGTGTGTGTGTGTGTGTGTGTGTGTGTCTGCCTGTGCAGCTAGGCCAAGCCTGCAAGCCTTGCCTGTCACTGGAGAGTTTTAGTTTGCATTCAGAAGAAAGGAGGAGGGGAGACAAGAGGGGAGGAGGAAAAGGTGGAGGGGGGAGGAGTGGGGGGGTGCGGAGAAGGGAGGGAGAATGTCTTGTTTGTGGCTTGTCAGCAATTGCTTGAGACAAGCTTCCATGTGTGAAAGCTACTTGGCATGAATGCCTGGGCCGTACCAAGTGTCACCGCAGCAAGAGGGGGAGTCAGAAGAAAAACAGATCAGACCAGAGCAGACAATAGGCCCCTAAAGTGTTCCCCCTAAGTTGCTTTGATGTTGTCCTGGTGTCTTGATACCAGGAGGCCAGGGATTGCAGGAAAAGGGTCTTTTTTGTCTTCATTCACTTTCCCCCCTCAGTTTCTGAAATGATTCTCCAGAATTTCTCCTCATAAAAAAGGTAAGAGCCCTAACAATTCCTTCTTCTGTGGCAGGCTGGTTCGCCTGTGCCTGGAAGTGGGGGTCTCATTCCTGCGCTGCTCAGGAGGAGCACAGGGGTCCTGCGATTGGAGCTCTTGCATTGCCCCTGGAAGTCTTTCCAAGGCACTCAGGGCTGGGGATGGCCCCTCTTTCCAGGGAACCCCAGTAACACGATCTGCGCCTCTGGGTTGGTGGGGGAGAAGGGGTGGAAGGAGAGGGGTGGGAGGAGGGTGGAGGGTGGGAGGGAAAAAAAGAGAGAGAGGGAGAGAAGCCTGAAAGAGAGGGAGAGAAGGGCAGAGCCCTCCTTCAGAGAAGCCCCACACCGGAGCCCAAGGAGGCCTTGCAAGCTCCAAGCTGTACATTCTCAGGCTGAGCAAGGGCTGGCGGGGCTCTGCTGAGTGACTGCAGAGATTGCATTGAGCTTTGTGTGTGCAAGTATGCCTGTGGGTCTGTGTGTGTGTGTGGACTTCCCACACACCGCCTTGGCGCGCCTGGTTGTGAAGGGGAGTTACCCCAGTCCTTAGCGCCCCAGCCCAGACTCTCCTAGGAAGAGTGGCATGGCAGGCAAGAAGGGAGAGCAGGAGAACTCTACCACGAGACAATCCAGAAACTTTTCCAGCCTCAGGGATTTCTCTGGTCATAGACACTGTAAAGCAGTTGTAAGGTGCCCCATGCCTCAGTTTCCCCACCTGTAAAAAATAAGAGAAAGCTGATTGGGGATGCTGCACGTCTCCCTGGGATTTAGGAAATAGAACCGATCACTATGTCTAAAACGCGAGGAGAAATCAAGCTAGAGATGCTGTGGAATCACAAAGTAGAAGTGTTATCATGATCTTGATCATCACCATAATGATAATAAAACCATCATTAAAGACACCCTGAGACAAATAGACCCGGGAGCACAGATCAAGTGTCTGAGCATTTCTAAAGAAACAAAAAGCCTTTTTCCACCTGTTGGCTTCTGTCCTTTTCTCTTGTGTCTTTTCGTTAGATTTATTGGCCGATTTGTACAGAGAATGGGGTGGGAGGGGTTGGGTTTTCCCCTTTCCTCCTCCCTCCTACATTTTTTTTTTTTAAAAGGTCAATGTAAGATGCTTGAGAAAGAAAATGTGCCTCCTGTTATAGTAGTTTATTCAAGACCTTGTATTTTCTGGCACTGGCAGGGCATGCATACACATCTGTAAACTCTACCTTCGAGGTTAAAGATTTTTATTGTGGCTTTTAGAGATTAAATGAGATTTATTTACAATTGCCATTTATCAGAGAGTAAATACCTTACTGTGTGTGTATGAGGGTAGGAATGTGAAGGCTGTTTGCTCATTGGTGGTTTTGTGGATAAAACCTTTTGCTTTTTAAAGTGACGTCTTGAGAGGTGGAAGTAGAAAGCTGAAATCGGTACCTAATATTCATCTCTAAAATGTTTGTTTGGAAGAAAAATATTCATGCATATATATATATATATAAATTTTTTGAATTGTAGATTTTCTTTCTTCTTGTCTTACACAGTGATTGTTTAAGGCTCTCAGTTGTAGCTCTCTCTGAAATCTCTGGGGGAATTTTGCTTTCTTACCTAATTCTAGGTTTTCTATGACTCTGCTACTTGTCCAAAAAAATCTGTAAAAGTCTGGGAGGCTGTGACTCCTTCCACTCTAAGAGCAAATGCTTATCAGACTGACTCCCTATGATAGCTAGAGATGGAAGCAAAAGGCCAGGCCTGGTTGAGAATATTTTTGTTCTTCCCATAAGAGGCCTGGAAACCTGAGTTCTAGGCATGGGAAAGGATGACGTCTGAAAGACATTTAATTGGCCTCAATCTGGCAAGAAATCCCCTCCCCATTTAATATTTTATTGGAATAGAGCTATACTTTATATCTTAAAACTTAAACTGTTTCTACTATTTAGGCAGAAGATATTGCCATGGTTGTCTCTGGCAAGCTCTTGGGGGTTCAAATACCTTTCTAAAATGTTAGAATTTCAGAACCCCAAGGGAAAAGCATCATGTTTTATTTTTTATTTATTTCTTTATTTTATTGCAATACTGGGGATTGGATTGAACCCAGGGGGCTTTACCACTGAGCTATATCCCCAGCCCTTTTTATTTTTTATTTTGAGATTGGGGTCTTACTAATATGCCCAGGATTTGCTCAAACTTGTGATACTTTCGCTTCAGACTTCTGAGCAGCTGGAATTATATGTGTGTACCACCATGCCTGGGTTCCTCATGTTTTAGATGAGTATTTTAAGACCCAGGAAAGATAAATAATGATCTGAGGAGGCTCAATGAAGCTGTGGTGTCATCTAGACCGCACCTGGGGTTCAGAATGCTCTGTGGTGGTCATGCCAGCCACCCTTACCTCTCCTCCACACTCCATCTCACATACTCCAGCCCTTGGACCATCCAGGTTAGGCACCTTTTCCAGTTCTGCTTATTATGCTAGGTTCTAGCCATGCTCTCTGCCCTGCTCATGTTATTACATGGCACAAACATGACAAACATGGGTTACAACATGAATTCGCTCAAATTCATGTATTCATTTGTTTACTTAACTAATATTTGGGGAGCCTTATTATGTGTCAGGCACCTTATTGGGCACCGTGGATACAGAAAAGAGCACTACAGATGATCTCCTATCCATCGGGAGCTCATAAAACTGTCGGTATGATCAACATTAAACACATAATACACAGTAATTAAACTTTTTTTTTTTTATTTTTAGTGCTGGGAATCAAACCCAGGGCCTCTCACATGCTAGGCAAGTGCTCTACCACTGAGCTGCATCCCCAGCTCTTTTTTATTTTATTTTATTTTATTTATTTATTTTTGTGGTACTGTAGATTGTAGCCAGGGGCACTTTACCACTGAGCTACATTCCCAGTTCTTTCTATTTTTTATTTTCTATTTTTGAGAGGGTCTTGCTAATTGCTGAGACTGGCCTCAAACTTACGGTCCTCTTGCATCGGCCTCCAGAATAGCTGGAATTGCAGGTGTGTACCACCACACCCTGCTAGTAATTACAACATTGATAATATATATTAAACAGTATGCATACAGATATTATAATACATAGAGTTGTTTACGTTATTGACCTAAATTCTATAACTAGACATAAACTAACTGTCCTTTTCTTTTTGTGCCTGAGATTCCCTTGCCCCAGCCAATCCTGATTCCACTGGTGGCATTCCTAATCATGGAGCCCAGCAATTGCAATTACAAAGACTTAAGGAAATTCTTTCTCTGTCCTTCTCCACCCCACCCCCGTCCCCTGCCACCCAGCACACAACATAGCAGAGACACAAATAACATCTGCTAACCCTTTACACTTGTACTATTAAATAACTTCACACTTGTTGTGAGCTGGCCTATATAACAGTCATTATCTGGGTAATTCACGTTAGCGATAGCCTCTGCGCGCTGTTAAATCCTAATAGGCATTGGAGGGGACTGTGGTTAGTGAGGCTTTCCTCTTGCTTTACTTATTCCATAGTTCCTGGTCTGATACTAAACACTTAGCTGCAGGAAACTACACCATTATCACTGTCATCTTAGAATTTCAAAGACAATAAGTGTAGTGAAATGGCTTTTCCCACTTCTCCCAACATACCTATATATAAAAAAAAAGGAATTAAAAAAAAAAATCTCATAAACAGATTCCATTTTGACTGGTTTATTAAAATCTTCCCAGTTTGGTGATATCAAAGGTAGAGCCACCTCCCTTACCCCCACTCCTAGTTGCTGTCTTCCTTGGAGAGAAGATATGGTTGAAATGCCAGTCATTTTTGCAAGAAGGCAGATTTATGTTAGTGCCTGTATCACCGTTTTCTACATTGTGTCTTTCTCTGGTACTCAAGGAAATGTTGTCTTCAGTGTTGTCAATCCGTCTTTTTTTTTTAAAAGGATTAATTTAATAGTTTAAAAAGAAGATAGACATGCCCACCCACACATAAATCATAGGTTTGGTGCCTATACTTTGAGAACCACCCCACACACATTGTATGGTTAAGTCATGTCATGAGCAAAGTGAGAGTCATTTCTACGCACCCAGCTTTGTTACGCAGCGATGTGCCCTGCCCACATTGGTCTGCATTTGGCACTTGTGCCCAGTTCTTCTTAGGGTAGGATGCAGTCTATTTGCAAGTCTTTGATCACTTCCGATTTAACTCTCCCTCCCAAACATGTTACTCACTGGGGAGCTGCCTCTGGCAGGGGGAATCTGTGTTGGCACTGGAAGAGTAATCCAAAAAGGGTGGGCAGTTGAGAAGTGAATAAAACAAGGACCTGGTTGGAGGAAAGGTTTAACAGGTCATCCTTAACTCTGGGGAAATAAAAATGAAGACTGTTGTGATATTTTACAAGGTTCAATGTGTATGTAACTGTGTGGAAGTAAAACTACTGGAGCCTCTAGTCCCACTAAAGACAAACTAACACAATGTAAGGGACATTCCCCAAACTCAGTCCCAAATACTGTGTTTGCATACAGCTTATTGGTGGAAATTTTGTCCCCCCACCCCCCATAAGAGGCATAAATATGAGATGTAAAATAGAAAATTTCTCCATTCCTTGTAAGCCCTGACATTTTAATGCACTCTAAAATATCTAGTCTTCTCTTATAAGAGATCTGTGAATTAAGTAATATTGTTATCCTTCTGTTATTGGAATAAGGTTATATGATTGGCCCAAGAACTCAAGAAAATACGGTGCCACATGTGGTTGGTGAGTAAATCTCTCTGCTAGGTCTTCTCTTCAAGAGAGGAGAAGCAGAGAATTGAGGCAATCACTGTGCTATTCAGATTAAAGGTACTGTGTTGACATGGAATTAAAATAATTGCCATAGTATGCCTCGCCACCACCTTTTTTATTTTTATTTTTTTTAAGACTAGGACTTAGAGAGTATTGATTTTTTTTAAAGGATCCCCAAATCTGATTTAATAATGACATGTTTTCTGCGGGGTACATTGGAGCAGCTTCTGATTTTGGTTTTGCCAAAATCCCCATTCTAGTTCTCTAGATCTCTTTTGGAATGAGAGAATTGGATTAAATCATCTTTACAATTTCCTTCCAGCTCAGCTATTCAGAGTTTCTGATTCTGTGAAGAGAATACTCCATGAATCTAGTCTTTTTGTCGAGAAGCCCAAATCAAGAACTATGGGTTTTGTGGGTATCTAGGATTCATTCCTGTCCATCCACCATACAAACTATATTGGCATTTTGAGGTGGAAAGCACGATAGGAAAAAGTGGGCTTTTAATTTATGGGTTTTAAAAGAATTTGCCAGTCAGCATGCAGGCACATGTGCAAGACTAAAGAACCATTTTCAAAAGAATAGGCTGTTTTGAATGCATGTCTTCCTGTATAATAAGTATGAATTTAAAATGGACGGGCACTGGGTCCATCTCCTAGCTTTACCGGTCTTACATGCCTTTTCATAGGAACCGTGCTGTTTCTTTTTGAATTATGCTCACATGTTGTTTTGAGGACGCAAAGGACCAGTTTAAGCAACTGTAGTGCTGATGATACATGCAATGTGTTTAACACTATGCTTTTGGGGATGACAGGACTATTGACAATCTTTATGATATGCAACTCCCAAAGGATATTATTGAAGTCTTGCTGATATGTTATATATATATTGTGTGTGTGCATATTATATATACCTTTAGGATGTGAGTAATAAACTGCTTCTGAAATGTGATTGAGGGTGAGATAGAGAAGATAGAGAACGAATGATGTTTTCATTAATCATGTCACCCTCTGAGTCATTCCAAGCACTAGTCATTTAAAATTGGTTAAGCCTTTGAAAAGATATAATTTTAAAATTTTACATGATAGCTCTTAATGCAATTTTTAGAACCCCAATGTAAATTTTTCTGTCATCTTTTAGTAATATCATTTTGCTTGTAGCAAGGGAGACCATTTCAAGGCTGCTTTGACAGTTAGTAAACCAAAGATTCTTTTAATTGGTCTTATGGTTTTTTTTCCCCTCATCTGAAAAAGAAAAAGTATATAAGATATAATTACTTTTTAATTGGGAAAGGAGATTTTGAAGACAATGAATAATTCACATATATACAAATACATAATTATCTTTGACTTGTATTGATCCTTTTATTCTGGGTTGCTTAAAATTCCTAACACTGGATATCTTGTTTAATTTCACAACAATCTTAAAAGGCAAATACATAAGAGAAGTGTATTATTGATTTTAGAGATAGAAAAGCAGGAATGAGTATATCAGCAAGCTTTTTAAAACATACAAATATACTCTAGAAATATGTAAAATACGTATTATTAATGAATGCTAACTACTATAAAGGAAAAGCATAGTCTCCATACTTATTATTATTGTTGCAGATCTAATTTTTAATGGTTTAAGTAGTTATCAAAAGTATTTTTTAGTCACTTAAAGATTTAAAATGCCTTTGGTCTAAAGCATTGAAAAGCTTTAGTAATTCCACAAAAACCATAATCGCTCTTTTTCCTGAAAAATAAATACACAAACTCAAAACTGCCATTAATAGCATTTGAAATGACCAAGCCATCATTTAGCTCAGAAGAAACATTTGTGAACCTGGAGATGGTTTTCTCTTGTCTGATACTAGATGTGTTGGTTTTTTACTATTCTTGGGCTTGTGTAGTCGGTCTGTGTTTGAGGAGAGAGATTTTGCTGAGATGTGTGGACAAGAGACACTTAGAGTGAGGGTCAAGGGCACTGGTGCTCTACGGATGCCTGTTGGGTGGCTTACAGGATAGAGGTCCATGACACATCAGGGTGTCTAAAGCAACTGTGATCTAAACGATGTCGGACTTCAGTGCCTTTGCCAGCGCCCAGGCCGTCCCTCTCCCTGGTATCCTTCTGCCTCATCTTTTCCACGCCAGCTCCTGCTGCCTTTAAGACTTATCCTGGGCATGTCTTCGGAAAGCTTTCTGACCCAAATCATTCCATCGTCATCACCCCACCATGCTCTACCACCCAAGCTGGGCATGTATTTATGTGACCCTTAGCACCCTGTGCTAGATTCGTCTGCCTTCCACTCCAGATTGTGAGAATTCTTTCCTTTTTGTACCCCTAATGCTTAGGAAAGGGTGGAACAAAGCAGGCAATCAATAAGTGCTGTAGGATGAAAAAAACAATCCACATCAAAATATAGCTTATTAATTAATCTAAGTACAAAAAGAATGACAAAATAACCCTCTGAATTTAGGCATTATAATCTCACATTTTAAAAAGGAAATTTCCATAAGGTATTCATTCTTTTTTCTCATTGCACAGAATAAATTGCACATTCATAATGAAGTATTTCATATGCCTCCAAGACCCTTTTCTTGCTCTCAGTTTTTCTCCCCTAAAGCTTGTTTTTCATGCTTCCCGTTCTTGGGCCTTGTTATTCCTCACTAATAATTTATTTTCTTATGTTGAAGAATCACTGATGATAAATAATTTGGTTACATTTGCTTGTCTTACCCTGTTAGGACCCTTTATTGATATTTGGGTAGTAGCTAAAGGGAAGTTTCTTCTCTCTCAGAAGTGGAAAATAAAGAGATCTTTGAGGAAGTCTGGGCAATCAGAGAGCAGTAAGGTGAACGCCTGGCTTCCAGGAATCTGCAGTTGTGACCATCAGAAATACAGAAGGGAACAATACACTTCAATTTTCTAAAAAACGTTTTAAGTGCTGAACTCTCTAGAAAAGGGCTTCCAGTTGCAAAGAACTGACTCAATCAAGTTTCCTCAAGAAAAGGGGCATTCATTATGAGGATGCTCACAGACAGAACTGGAAATCAGAACTGGAAACCTTTCCGGTACTGAGCCAGCTCTGAGGAGAGCCTCCCATCTCATATCAGTCTCATTCTCTCACTGTTTGCTTTCTCAGTCTCCTTTGGCTACCAGCTGGTTTAGTCTTCTAGCTTTATTCTGGGTAATGTCTCTCGATCTCAGAGCTTTTTGCTTATACCCATTCATTGCTTTTTTAACTTGCTGGGACCCCTAAGTCCAGAACTCTGCCTTCTCTATTCTGCTCCCTTCATGGCTTCTTCCTCATGGTTTCTTTATATTCTTCCAGTTGTTTTTGTTTTGCTGATAATTGCTTCGTTCTTCCAGAATTCCCTAATGCAGATTCCCAAGAAAGAATCCAATTAACGCAACTCATCTTATCACTGTAATGCTTTATACCCTTAGCCCACCTGTGGTTGGAGTTGTCCAAAGCTTTGAAACTCACCTCTAGTACATGATGCTGTGGCAAAGGTAGGTAGGTAGGGCAGGGGTGTTGTTGCTTGATGTAAAACAGGACTGCTTTTTAGAAGGAACTATGGAAGGGCCATTTTCCTCCCATGTAGTGGCAACAAATATATTTGACTTATCTAATGTAAGTACATTATGGAAGTCTAGGAAATTAAGGATAGCCAGGTTATTAAAAATTAAAATGTTTAATAGGTGATAATTAGTGTAACAGATAAAATGACCATGGAAACACATAGCAAATTCATAACTGAGACAGACTGGGAGAGGGAAGTATATTACAGTTAACTCTTATAGGAATGATATCATTTCATTATTTTGTGCATTTGTTAAAAAGCTAGAATAGGTGAATGGTGAGAGTGAACACATATTGACATGGATTCTAGAGGCCAGTTTACAAAGCAAGCATAATTCTAGAATTGGAGACAAGGATGAAAACAAATAGAAATACTAAACTCCTCAGGGTATTTCTTCTCTGTGTGTGTGTGTATTGTGTGTTTTTTTTTCCCCCTTAACTTCCCTCATCTAGTCTTAATCCTTCTCTGTAGTTTCTGAAACAATCTGAACTACTTATGTGAACTTGAACTGGTTATTCCCTCTTCAACTCAATTTACTCAACTGTAAAATAAGGATAAAAATTATTATTTCAAGACCTGTTGTAAGAATTAAATTAGATCATATATTTAAAGTGACTAATATATTACCTGGTATATAATAGGTCCTCATTCAATTGTAGCAATTATTTTAGCACATAGGAAAGAAGGGAACTTTTATGGAATGATGTGTTAAGTAAATTTTCACTTATTATTTCATTTATTCCTTACAAACAATCCTAAAGACCTTGTATTATTATTTCTATTTTATGAATGAGAACACCACAGTAATTATTTGCTACATGCCAAGGACAGAACTAAAGTCTTTCATACATTGTCTCATTTAAACTGAGATATGTGCTGCTAATATCTTCATTTCATAGTTGAAGACACTGAAATCTAGAGAGTGTAACTTGTCCAAGTTCATACAACCAAGGTCATAAAACTAGTAAAGACAATTATAGCTTAAGTGTAAGTCTGTGTAAAACTAGGTTCATCTGACTCCAAAGGTTTTGAAAAGTTATAAGTGACTCGGTCAAAGTTCAAGTCTTGTTAAGGGCTTATTCAGTTCACTACCAGAGGTTCATACTGATTAAATGAAGGATTGTGTTAAATGCACACCTATAAGGAGCTTGCATCTGAATCCCAGTGACACAATTAAACAGACTAGGGCAGATTTTGGAAAGGTTACAGATTTTAAAAAAACTTAATAATTTAAATATGTCAAAATAAGATTTCCAAGACCTGAAGAAGTGATTTAATAAACATATGGTGAATATTTATTGTGTGTCAGGCAACAAAAAATGAGCTTGGCATTGTGGGGAATGCAAGATGAATGGAGCATGAATCCCTACCATTAAGGTACTTTCATCTTGTTGGAGGGAGATGATCACACAACTAATTATAAAGTACATAGCAATGATCAAAGAACACAGTAGTCAATAAGTTGCAGAGAACAATTAATTTGACAATGAAGGAAATGGTGGTAGAACTGGGGAAGGCTTCATGTAGGAGATGACATTTGCTGTGGTCCTTGAGGGACAAATATGGAAGACCCAGAAATCTTCTGTTGTTTCCTTTTTCTTCACATCAGTGGTGTTATTAAAATGGCATTAACTAGCCAACTTTATAAGAAACTAATACAGTATGTAACTGATATGTTGACAGTGTTTTCAAAAATTAGGTTCTCTGAGTGAAAGTAGAGAAGCATCTGCTCTTATTCATTATAAGAATGTATTGGCCTTTTCCTGGTCTATACTTACATAGATAACTATTGAAGGAGTCAGAAAATGAAATCTCCTGTTCTATGCTTCTGTCCCCAACTCTGTGTTCTAAAATTGTGCAGTGTTCCAACAAGGACCCACAAATCCCTGGAGTGACTAAATGATGCACTAGTATCAGTTCTCATGTGGTACTAGGTAAGTACTAAGGTACTAACAGGTAGATCATGTATTCATCTACTCCTTGATTATAGAATTTAGTCTGTAGCTTGGACTTCTCAACTTTTCTTCCATACAATACAAGGTTTTCTGAAGAAATTTTTAGAGTCCTCATTTAAGACATTCTGTCTAATTTCCATAAGTATGTCACAACTGGTAGTTCAGGTATTCTGGTTGTTGTTTCAGGTGGTTACTTAAATTGAGTCTCCACATCCTAAAATTGTTTAAAGAGGTCTTTATTCACATGTAATAAGAAAATGCATACTGTAAAGTAGAAATCCAGTGAAGATCTCTTGCTTTATTTTGGTTGGGCCTTATTCAAGAATCCTTCCCCCAAACTCTTATCTGTGGACTTGAAGCTCATCCTTTGAGGCCTGGCTCTATTTATTGTCACTTTCCTCATGAAGTCTTTCTCAATTTCTAGAACCAGAAGAACTCTAGCCCCAGAGTGTCCATGTTATGAACTCTTAGAATGACTACAATAGTTACATGTGTTCACTACCAGAAATCACTTAGTAGGTGATACGCAAAGGGGCAGGTATTTACATTCTGTTCACCTATGCATCTGCCACAACACCCAACAGGGTTCCTGCCTTACAAGTGGTTGGCGCTCAGAGTTGTTTATTGCAGTCAATGGAATTCAATGTGTGGCTTCTTTGGATTGACTTTGGGTATGGTAACATTGATATACGTTTCTGGTTTCCTTTTGAAAGAGAAATGCTGCTTTTAAAAATTCTCTTAACTGATTTCAGGATGAAAGAGATTACATACTATAAATGGTCATTGTAATTATTATTAATAAACATCATTAAAATAGTATGTGCTGATAGAATTACTTCCTTTGCTTGCTTTTGCTGGCAGAGCGGGAAGGCTTGATAAACTAACTGGTCTTTTCCATCTTTAATATCTATGATTCTTTGAAATTTTATGTAGACAAGTGCAAGCTAATGTACACTGGAAGGAACAATTGAAACAGCTCATGCTCACTGATGGGCTCTGAATTACTCTACTTGTAAGTGCCCAAGAAAAAGATCTCGGATTCATTGTGGATTGCTCAATGGAGACATCTGCTCGCTGTGCAGCAGCAGTCAGAAGAATGAATGAGATATAATAGGCTGTATTAACTTTGAGAATGGAATAAAGAATAATGCAGAAAATAATATAGTGCACATAATTTGGCATTGAATATTTCTGTAATTACAATAAAACATTTTAATGATATACATTGATGTTATGACTTCACCTTAAAATCAAAATTCGGCATTGGGTCCTTTCATTTCAAAGAAAACAAAGCAGAAATACAAAGGATCCAGAGAAAAACAACAGACAGTCTCAAAGACATGCAAGGGATTTGCCTATAACAAGCAACTGAAAAGACAAGGACATTTTAATTTGGGTAAAGGGGGAAAAATGACATTGTATAAATTTATTTAAAATTAATGAAAGTTGCAGAAAATTGTTAGAGCTAGCTTCTGATTATCCTTGGTAATGGAGGTTGGAGATAGGCAGGATAATTGAAATCCTCGATAATCTCCAACCCTCATTTTAGCCATTAGTTGCAGCATCCTTTCCTACCAAAAGTTTTGACAAATGAATACACACAAGACAGCACAGCACAGGGTTTGTGAACTGAACAGCTCTAGAGAAAGGTGGTCTGGGCTCTTGGAACGCACAGAGAATCTGCAGTCAAGTGACCTGAGTTCTAGTTTACCATCTGCACAAACCTGAGTGATGTGCTTAGCTTTCATGACACCAAATTCCCACATAGAAAAAAAAAAAAAAAAAATGGAGGGAATGGCTTGTTAGAGATAGTTGGAAGAGTCTGGTGAGTTGTTATGTGAGATGCTGAGTGCTAGTTAAGAGTGCCTGCTTTCTACTCTGTGTGCCAGTCTGATATAGCTCCCAGCATCTGGGGGGCTATGTCCACCTTCTCCTCTCTTCAATCTCATACTTTTATGTTCTTGGTGGGGGACTTTAGAGATAAATGAAACACTTCCTTCATCTCTAGAATCATTTTCAGCATTCCTATTCCCTTATTCCCAGAAAGTCTTAAAATAGTTTTTGCTTACATCTTTATTAATACATGATTATTTTAAAGTCATCTCATCTAGTCTTCACAATAGCCCACTGAAGTGGGTACTGCTATTTTTCTCACCTTTCAAATGTGGATAGTGAGACACGGATAACTTCAGAACACAGGGCAGAGAAAAGAGTCAAACCTGTGTTCTCTTGTCTCTGGGTTGATTTACGAAGTTTAGAAAACTGAGTTATGTGACTCCACTGGGTCCTTTCCTGAGAAGTGATTAGCCTTTCCTTATTTCCCTGGGAACTTCTCTTCCCTTTGGCAAGGAGTACAGGACTCGCCTCCTCCAAAGGAGGCTGTCCCAAGCACTCTCTTCCTCAGTAAGAGACCATCTTGTCTGCCTCAGTACATTGTTTTGTGGCTCTTAACATTTTATGTTACCAACAGTAGAAACCCCCTTATACCCAATTCAGTTCATAGTTAGTGATTTAGTTGAACAAGTGAGTTAAAGCAGGAATCATACAAAATGATGGAATCATTCCTTAAGCCTTTAACTTAAAACATCTCTCAAGTTTTTGATGTAGATAGGGCCAAGGCCTCATCTTTGGAGTTTAGGACCTCCAATTAGCACTCTGCATTCTATTTCTTGTAGAAGCTGCATCTCTGAGACTTTCTCTCTCTCTGTCTCTCTCTCTCTCTCTCTCTGTCTCTCTCTCTCTGTCTCTCTCTCTGTCTCTCTCTCTCTCTCTCTCTATATATATATATATATATTTTTTTTTTTTTTTTTTTTTGGTCTTGGTTTCTTTAAAGTGGACCAAGATTTTAAAGACAGTTGTGAGGCAATTTAATTTTTCCAAATTAAATGATCTTTGACAATTGGCTGTCCTGTGCCTAACTTGACAGCACAATTTTATTGTTATTGTTTTATTTTAGTGACTCACTTTTAGTGTCTGTCTCGTACATTCAACTTAGATCTTATAGAAACAATTTATTTTTTGTACCTATATTTCTCTAAAGAAGTTTAATTAAATCATGTAATTACAATAATTAGAAGAACTAGCATAAATAGGTCTAGGAAAAAACACACTGAATCTTTGTGAGCAGACAACTCAGCAGAGTATGGGCATCCCAAAGTTAGCCAACTAGCAACTGCAGCTCAGCATGCTGTGGGTCTTGCATCTGTACAATTTTTGTGTGATTCTGTATTGCTGGGGATTGAACCTAGGGCCTTGTGCATGTGAGGCATGTGAGGCAAGCACTCTACCAACTGAACTACATCCCCAGCCCTTATATCTGTACATTGAAAGAGGGGATGGAGACCACAGCCAAATCAGTGAAGTGTTGTCATTTGAGAGAACCAGTGCTCAGTGTGACTTCTGTTCCATATCTCTGTTCTTGAAGATAAATGCCTTAAAGGCATAGCTTTTATCTTTCTAGTTAGTCCCAGAACCTAGCATAATGACAGGCATATAGGGGGTCAAATGAACATTGACTGAGTAACTGGCTAACTGATCATACTCCCTGCACACCCTCTGCTGGGGATACCAAGCAGCAATCACTGTCTAGAAGTGGGTCTGGAGAGAGGGAGAGAGAGAGAGCGAGCGCACTAGCAAATGAATTTCTAATATTGCTGCAAGATTAGATGGTATATACCATTAAATAGTTAAAAAACGTAAGGCAGCTATAAAGAAGTGGATTTTGTGTAATATGTAATTAACCTGGCCAACTTCACTAACATGAAATAACAGCAAGGCAACATGCTTGATAACATTTTATAAAAGATTAGATATGTTCTTACATGAGGAAAAATCTGCACTTATAACCATGGTATCTGACTACCTAGGAATAAAAAAAAAAAAAAAAAAAAACCTCTGATGATTATGTTCGGGGCCAGCCAGGTCAAGAAAAAATTTCCCTTACTGATATATCCTTGCAGCACTGAATTCATTATATGTTTCTTGTGGCCAAATAAAGCACCTTGAATTGAGCACCAGTAGAGGAAAGAAGTCAAATCTGAAGGGTATTAAACTTGACATAGACATACTGTGGCAGGTGATTGGTTTGAAAAAATGGGAGTAGAGTGTTGGCAATGGCAGGAATTTCCTCTCTCCTCATATAAAGCAGGCAAACACATTTAGCCTTGTGCTCAATAAATGAACTTCAATTTGAACCAAAGTATACTGAGCAAGTAGAGTTGGAAGGTTACAGAATGTTCACATGACCATGGGAAAAATGGGGTGAGAAATAATATGCATATTGAATATATACATAAGTGTGTGTATATGTGTGAGTGTGGAATAGAAATAATCCTCCATGAGGTCAGGTGAGTGTAAACATTCTCACTAATTTGCCATATTGGGAATCTGTCAGCAAGTTCCAGTTATAAATTCTGGAGGACCTCCCTATTTCTCAAGAGGTTGTGAAAAACTTATAGAAAAGAAGAAGGGAAACAGCACTGTATTGAACACACATTGTGTGCCATTTATTATGCTAATTGTTTAATATACATTAGTATATTTCTTTGAATATAAATTGCTATTGATTTTTGTAAGTCCCACTTTAATCTGTCACTATTTGAAAAAAATAAACACTCCCAATTACATTGTATGTATGCTATATGTACCATCAATATTAGAATGTTTAATAGCTTCATTTCAGAGCTATTAAAATGTGATAACATATGCATCTTAGAATCAATGAGACATTGTATCTCATTTAATCCTGCCAAAAACCTTTAAACTAAGTATTAATATGGGTAGATGAAGAAAGTGAGGCTCAGAGAAGTCAAGTAATTTTAATAAAGTCAAATAGCAGGAATCAGAGCTTGGGTTTAACCCAAATTTGTCTGTCTTCAAATTCAGTGCCTTTTCTGTGGTTCTGTGCTACTGACTCAAAACAGTACTTGCCCAGAACTCAGAGATTTTTTTAAAATAAATAAATAAATAAATAAAACATTGTATTTCACTAAAAGCATTTACCTTTGGTTCTGTCTCCCAAAGATCAGTGACAGCCATGATTTTTGAGGGGTAGAAGGAAAATTTGAACTCCCCTGGAATGGTCTGCTTTCTGTATTCCTGATGTTAACACTCCCCTCAAGGAGCTACACAGAGTCTGTGGAAGGGATCAGTGAGGACAGCTCAGTGAGTCACTGAGGCAGCTTGGTGCAACTTTCCTGAGCTTTGCTTTCATCCATTCACTGGTCCTGGCTTTGTCTGTAGAGACATGTAGTCAATTTTACACATTTTAACAGATGTGGTCCTTCCCATATTTGAAAATAAGTGTGGGGGTCCCCTTAAAACTTCTTTTCTCCATGTGGAACACTGAATTCCTTATAGAATTCTGTATAAAAAATTTTCTCTCTGGCCATTGCACTTCAGTTTGTCTGTATTCCTTTTAAAGAGAGGCTTTTAAAATTGATCACTTGTCTCCCAGGGAATACAGAACTCTCACCTCCCTTGCTGTAGGTACCACACATCTCTTGGTGTAGCCTGGGAGTATTTGATTTTTCAGCACCAGAAATCTAGACGCCTCCTCCTGCTCACTCTCCCTATACACTCTGCTTCTTCTCTCCTTTTTTAACACATGCTGCTATGTAGGCATCCTGGACTTTTGTATTTATATGTTGGATTTAAGTTATTTTTGTTTTTATCAATTTTGAAATTCATTTTTTAACAATTGACATTTTGAGGGTTTTTTGGTTTATTTTTTGCATTTGCATTTGAGAATCATTTCTCCCAATTTTATAGCATCCTCAAATGAGATTTTTTTTTTCTTTTTCTTTTTTTTCTTTTCTGTCAACAACTGGAGTTTTGGCACTGTGATAAGACACATAGCCAATGAGTTTTCTTATTTTCATACTCTGTCAAATGAGATTTTAAAAAATGCTTTCTGTAGCTTTAACCAAATTATTGCTATATAAATTGAGCAGGATAGGTCCAAAGACAGAGCCCTTTGGGAGGTCATGATAAATCTTTTGGTTGTTCAGTTACCAGTCCACCAGATTCTTCTGTCGTTCTCTGTATTTCTATATCTTTTCTATAACAGATGCTTTTCATCTGTCATCCCATTATAACCCGTGCAAAACCTTCACACATTTTTGTTCCTGTCTTAAAGTTAGGCAAACTGAACCATAGATAGGTGCAGTAACTTGCCCAGGCTCCTCTGTTAAAAGTAGAGCCAGGATTTGCATCCAAGTTTTCACATCCCACCTTGCTGAAATGCAGAGATAGTATTTTTTCCTCATATTCTTGAACTACAGGAGAATACTTCTGACCCCAAGGAACCAAATGTCATAATAGAAATGCACCTTCATCCCCCTTCCTTCAGAGAACCACAGGCAAGAGAGTTGACAACTCACTCCTAACGATAGGGCTCATACCCTTATCTTTCTTCTTTAAAAGAAGAAAAAGAAAGAAAGAAAGAAAGAAAGAAAGAAAGAAAGAAAGAAAGAAAGAAAGAAAGAAAGAAAGAAAGAAAGAAAGAAAGAAAGAAAGAAAGAAAGAAAGAAAGAAAGAAAGAAAGAAAGAAAGAAAGAAAGAAAGAAAAGTTGTTGAAGGACCTTTATTTTATTTACTTATACTGGTGCTGAGAATTGAACCCAGTGCCTCACACATGCTAGGCAAGCGGTGGACCTCTGAGCCGCTCACACCCTTATCTTTCTATTGACCTCACTTACATATAAAAACAGTGTTTGAAAAAGAAGATTATTTTCTGGACTCTCTGGGCAATGGAATAGTAGTTGGCTCTCCAAGGCCAAGGGCTAAGACCCAGAGAAAACAGATATTAA
The DNA here is from genome assembly GCF_902686455.1 of Sciurus vulgaris. Classification (NCBI taxonomy): domain Eukaryota; kingdom Metazoa; phylum Chordata; class Mammalia; order Rodentia; family Sciuridae; genus Sciurus; species Sciurus vulgaris. Next base: position 110,154,974 of record NC_136461.1, read on the forward strand.
GCTGGTAGAAAGCTGGCTACCTAAACTCTTGATAATAAAATCCCATATGCTCTCTACCACACACTCTAGAAACCAGAGTTAGAAAGACTTGCCTCTATTCACTTTCTTCAGGACTCCATACTGCAGAATAAATTAACAGAAAAGAAAATTAACATAAATGATTCAGAACCACCTGGCTATTCAGACCATGCTGACATCCAGCTTGTTGGTTGATAAGAAAGGTGTGGTTTTCATGAGGATTCAAGAGGAGCACCAGTCCCATAGTGAGCAAACTCACACCCAGGAAGTCCCTCACGAAAGGGACTAGTTTGGATGGATTCGTTCATCTTCTAGGAGGAATCTTTTAAGCCATTAAAAAGGAATAAAAACAAGGCACCCTTATTCATTGGTTCTTCATGACTCTCAGATATAATTAATAACAGATGGTTTGCAACTAAACAATGTACTAACTCCATGTAATTTAAATAACAACAATGCCATGGGATTACTGTCATTCATAAAGAGTCGAGGTCAATGCATGAAGCAAGAGATAGTAAGGAAAGGTTGCTTTGTTGCTTCCCAAGCATGTTGTACCCATTTTCTAGAAAAAAGAAGAGAGAGAGAGGAAGGAAGGAAGGAAGGAAGGAAGGAAGGAAGGAAGGAAGGAAGGAAGGAAGGAAGGAAGGAAGGAAGGAAGGAAGGAAGGAAGGAAGGAAGGAAGGAAGGAAGGAAGGAAGGAAGGAAGGAAGGAAGGAAGGAAGGAAGGAAGGAAGGAAGGAAGGAAGGAAGGAAGGAAGGAAAAAAATAGAAGACTCTGCTTCATGAGCAAGTTCTTTCTGTACCTTTCTTCCAAAGCAAAGTCACTTAAAATAAATGAACTCACCAATGCAATTGATTGAGGTAAACCCCAACACACTAATTTAGTCTTTTTGGAATGCTAATATAGTACAGAGAAGAATTGGGAAATTAGCTGAAACTTTTATCTTTTTTTTTTTTTCAGAAAAGGAACTGTTCAACTCAAAATTAATTGCTAAGGGAAATGGTTTTACATTATTTCCCATAAACCCACCATGAAGATTGAAGGACTGTGGGTAGCAGAGAGCCACAGACATGGAATCTATGTCCTAGGGCACTGTTAACACAGTGCATAATTCTCAGCAACTCCCATGTGACTTTTTTCTGACATCCATTCCATGTAAAACAATGGAAAACTATTTCCACGCTTATTTGTGTTTCCCAGGAGCCCTTAAAAGCCATTGTGAAGATTAAAGGGCTAGACCCTTCTTGTTCCCTCTTATGACTATTCATAAATTTCCAAAAATCATCTTATTGAGTGATGCAGCCCAAAGATAAATTTTAGGATCTATTTGTCTATTTATTCATTTGTTCATTCATTCATTCAACACATTTATCAGGTACCTCTTGCAGGCACTTGTTTTTCTGGTAGGTGTTAACAGGCATAAAAAATGAATAGTATTCAGTCCTCATCCTCAAAGAGCTAATAATTTGGTAGTGGAGTAAAACACATACCCAGATAACTGTAATACAAAGAAGAATATAATAAATGCTTTAAAAAGGTTCAGGCAAAATCCTATGGGAGTTCACATCTAGTCAGAAAGAGCACAGACAGTGTCATGGAGATGGTATCATTCTACTCCAGGGATTGAATGGCAAAGGATCTCAACAGATGTAATTGAGGGAGTGTCAATTCACTCCCAGGAAACAGTATAAATAAAAGCAAGTCATGTACAAGAAAAGCAAGTAGATCAGTTTGGCCAGAGTACAGGATGCATATAGGTAAACGTACAGAGAAGAGAACAGAGCAGTTCTTGATAAAAAGGTGGAGGGTTAGAAAATTTTGATTTGGTTTCTTAGGGACTGGAGGTCTTTTCAAAGTTCTGGAACAGGAAAGTGACAGAAGCAAACCTTTACTCAAAGACATGAACTAGGGCGATAGCAGGGGAAATACAAAGGAAAGGTTGAGCTTCATAAACACTATTGAGGCAGACTTGATGGGATTTGGCAACAGATTGAATGGGGGAAGGGAGAAGCTCACATGCCTAGGTAACTGGCAAAATGATGATGCTCTTAAGAGAAAGCGTGTGCGTGCACTTGTGCACTCACACTTCAGAGTTTGGGAAGCTGGGTAGTAGGATTAGGAGTAATCTTTTTAAAAGGCAAACCAGATCTCATTGCTCCCCTGCTTAATAATATCCAAATGGCCTTCAAATGCATTTAAAACAAAATCCAAACTCCTTCTCATGGCCTAACATAAGCCCTACATGATCTGGCCCCTGCTTTTCTCTGACCTCATCCCTTAACACTTTATTTCAGCCTTAGCCACACTGGCCTTTTCATTCCCTCAGATGCACCAAGTTTATTTCTACCTCAGGGCTTTTGCACTTTCTGTACTGTTGGCCCAGAATAGTCTGCCCTCAGATCTTCACATGGCTTGCTCTTTCTTGTCATTCAGTTCTCAACTTAAGGTCTAAGTGAACTTTCCTAACCCATCGATTGTCCTGCCCTTCACCTGCAAGCACTCTTCATCACAACATTCTTCTTTTTGTTCTTCATAGCATCATATTCTGCAATGGCCTTATTTTTCTGTGCACTTTGTGACTGTTTCTCTCCACCTCTCCTATTTACTGCTGAACCCTGATTATTAGAACCAAGCTTAGCACATGCGAGATACTTCATAAGTAATTATTGAATGAAAAAGAATGGCTCTCTTTAGGGAATGTTGCTTTTCATACAGGAGTAACATTCAGGTAGACGTTGGCAATAAAGAATTGGACATGTGAATTCAAGAGAGGGCAAAGGTGACATCATCTTACAGATGAAAGGTCAGAAAGCATGACAACTCCTATGCCTTTTGAAGCAAAGGTATCACTTCACCGTTTCTGCCTCAGTTGCTCATTCTGCCAATGATGATGTAAAACCTGTGGTGTCCATTCACCTTCACTTTGATTATCCAACTGAGTGTCCTTTGTCCTCCAGAGATCATCTACCCAGTGGATTTTTGCAAAAACGCTACCTTATCTGAAGTAATTTTTGGAACTCCTGTTTTAGAATTGCCAACAGTCTGCAGCACATTAAAAATGTAAAATATTAATAACTACTGTTCACTCTGCACTTGTGCCAAGTACTATGCTGTATTTTCATAACTTAATTTTGTTGAATCCACCCATAACCCTGTAAAATTAGTAGAATGATTCCCCAGTTTTGCAGCTGAGGAAACTAGAACTCAAAAATATAAAATCCTTTGAACAACATCAGATCTAAGGTTCAAATTCAGTTTGGATGACTCCAGAGTTTGCATGCTTCACTTCTTTGCAGCATTCTCAGTGGGAAGAGAAAAAAAGGGAGGAAATCTTTCACTTCCTTTGAATGTGGATGTGACTTGTGGAAACAGCCAGGAGCTCTAGAACAGAATCCTGACTGTGCCAAATTGTGCCGCTTCATTGATGTGTGAGCTCAGACTAGTAATTTCTCAACACCCAACACATAGTGGGAACTTAATTTTTCCCTCTTTTCTTTTCTTTTAAGAGATACAACTCTCCCCACCCCCCAGTATTGGGAATTGAACTTAGGGGCACTCTACCACTGAGCTATATACCCTTAGTATTTTTTTAATTACTTGTGAAGGCTGGCTTTGAACTTGCAATCCTCCTGCCTCAGCCTTCTGCTGTGATTACAGGCATGCACTACCACACCCAGCTAAGATACAGCTAACTCTTGATTTTTTTCAGGGTTTGATTATTTAGTTTGATGGATTATTGAGCCCCTTCTTTTCCTCACCTTTCACATTCTTATTATATTTAGGAGTATTTTATAATTTGTTACCATTTCCATGGTGAAGCTAGGCAAGGGGAGGGATTGGAGGTCTGAGAGAGGAACTAGAAAAGTGAAGTTGGGAGTGATTGGTTCAAAATACTTCTTCATTACCGTTTGAAGCCTGCAAACTTGGACAAACATCTGGGCCTCAATTTCCTCATCTGCAAAAATGAGAAAATATTACTTGTCTTCTATATCACAGAGCTGTTTTGAGGATCAAATTATGCTCATGAAAGGCTCCTGGAGAGCATGAGGTTATATATAATCACAAAGTACCATTATTATTGCCTTCCTTTCAAAATGACAGTCTGTCCTTCTTTTTTAGAAGGTCTAAAACAATAATTGTGCTCTATTTGTAAATTTCCTAAATTAAACCCATGCTTTCCTTTATTCTTCAATTGAAACAGTTCTCAATCCACTTCCTTATGTGATCTCTATACCTAATGTTTGGCTTGTGTAAAGTTGATATTTGCCCTATTCAATATGATAGCCACTATTAACATATACCCATTTAAATTTGAAATAATTAAAATGAAATAAAATTTCAAAATCAGTTTCTTAGTCACACTAACTTTATTTTAAGTTCTTGATAGCCCCAAGTAGTTAGCAGCTACCCCTTTGGACAGTACTTATAGAGAACATTTCCATCTTTGCAGAAAGTTCTATTAGACAACACTGCTGTTAATTTTCTCGAATTCCATTTTCCTATACTTTCTCCTGACTCCTATAGCCACCATAAAAGCAAGCTAATTCTTTTTCAGTTAATAACTCAGTGTACTTGCCAAGGACTAAATCATAGACGTTAGTTAGCCATCGTCTCTTCCAACTTCTTCAATTTATGCCTAAGAAAATTTAAGCCCAAAAGGATGAGCTCACTTGCTAAAGCCTATACAACTCTTCAGTGGATTCCCACTGCTATTTTCCCAGTGTAACTATGAAGGAGAGTAGGTTTATATTCCTCTTGTAGGATATTTGCCTGAGACAGAAGTTGCAAGTTGCTTCCTTGTGTCAGGGGATGTTCTTCTCCTGCCTGGTCCAGTGCTGTTAGTGAACTCTCACTATGTTAAAGCAAAGATAGGCTGAAAGTTGGATAGTATACCCTTTCACCCCGCCTCTGTGAAATTACAAGTGCCCTAGAAAGCTGGCCATGTAGGAAGCTAGAGTATTCAGTGACTTGGAATCTGAATATATTCCCCAGACCCAGGTCAATACCCTGGGATTGGCCTTATGTCCTCTTTTTCCTCTATTCATTTCAATCATGGATCTTCAGGCAAACTTCTGGGAATTTGGAATGGGGATCATTGTCCCCTAGGATTATATGCGATGTGGTGGTAAAACGCTCTTGTACCAGAACTTAGTAAATATAAATAGTAAACTCTGGATAGATGTTTAATTTTCTTCAGATCCACCCGCTCCCACCATCGTCGTCTCACCAGCTGCTAGCCCTTTCCAAAATGACCAACACGAAGCTTGCAATTCCTACCATGTATTTGCTAGAACCCCAAACTACTATTTCTTAAAATTTTTATCTTTTTAATTAATCTTCATTGAAAGACCATAACTGAGTGACCACTAACCTGATAGTTATAAAAGTATGGCAGGGATTTTAAATTTTAAACAAATTTTAAAATTTGTTGTCAAGACCCTCAGCACCAAATCAAAGGATCTGGTTGGTATAAAAGCACATCTCAAGATAACAGGGCCCAACATTTGAAGTAGCAATTATGCTAGAAACTTCACTGTGTGGTGGCTCCATTCCTCCAATATGTGTCTGAATTGAGCAACTGTGGAGTTCATTGTCAGGTGAAATGGATGTTGGGTCTTACTGAGAAAGAGGTTAGCTAAGTACTTGAGAATGAAATATGTGTACAGAGTTGACTTCAGGTTTCATGAAGCCTGAAGCTTATTCAATTTGGGGACCCTCCTGAAGAAAAGAATAGACTTACTTAGATGCAGGGTCTTGAAAGAAGTCTGTGAAAGTGAGAGGTCCTGAAGCTTAAGAGCCATTGGTTTTTGGCTTTTACCTTAGGCCAAAGTGTGAGTTTCTTTACTTTTAACTTACTCATTGATGGGACTGAAAAAAGAGATTCTAGGTGAAAGTGAAACATAGAAGGACTTTGGATGTATGAGGTTATCGCATCTGGCACATTTTATTACCTCATCTTGTGTGGAAGATGGGAGGGAAAGAAAAGAAAAAAAAAGAAAGAAAGAAAGAGGGGGAGGGAGGGAGGGGAAAAAAGAAAGGAAGGAAAGAAGGAAGGAAGGAAGGAAGGAAGGAAGGAAGGAAGGAAGGAAGGAAGGAAGGAAGGAAGGGAGGGAGGGAGGGAGGGAGGGAGGGAGGAAGGAAGAAAGGAAGGAAGGAAGGAAGGAAGGAAGGGAGGGAGGGAGGGAGGGAGGGAAGGAAGGAAGGAAAATGCTTAGATTGGAGGCTATGGAAAATAAAAGTCTTGATGGTTGGGAAGCCTAAAAGGAGGCCAAGAACATCCTCCAGCACTGGGAAAAGATTCCCCTCCAGTGCTGATTGTATCTGTTTATAGTTGTGTTTTACTTATTAAAGGAATATCTAGCTTTAAACCCCTTCCTAACCCTCCCTCTCCTGACACCTCCTCCCCACCTACCTCACACACACACACACACACACACACACACACACACACACACACACACAATTCCAACAAGTGGATTTTACAAACCCATTGGCTCTGGTAACAATTTTCTGTAAGAATGAATTCATAGACCGTGCAGAATTTAAAGAAATTGACTTAGGTTTTTCAGAAGAAAGTTTTAAAAAAATCTTAATAAGAGATTGTTGCTACTACTGCAATAGCAATATCATCAGTAAGTTTAGGAAGAGAATACTACTCTGGCCTTCTTTTCATAATCCTAGATAACTTACTTCTAATTGAGTTGACATTTTATACATCCTTGGTATATGCTCAAGGGAAATTTAAGAGGGAAAGACAAAATGGAACCCATTCATTTATTTCTGAATCAAGTGAAAACAAGGAGAAAATATGTGTCACTTATAAAAAAAAAAAAAAAAAAAAGATATGCTCATAATGAATGGTACAAAAATATTTTTTTTTTTCTTTTTGCATCAAAGTTGGCATGTAACTGACCCCAAATGAGAATAATGCCTAATTCTGTGGAAGGAAAACGTGGGGAAGTAATGAGACCATGGGAAATGAAAGTGAGTAGTATTCCTGCACAACGAAGCCTAAGTCCTTTCTAGTCTCAGAAACCTCCCCACCCCGATCTCAGGAACCAATCCTCCCTCCTCCTCCTAATGCAGAGATCCCCTTATCTACTTAGAAGGTGGCATTGCTGGTGACCCAGCAACTAAGACTGCCTTCTGCTCAACTGCTGGCTGTTTCAAATTTAATGTTCCACTGTAGCACCAACAATCACACTTTCAAAGCTATGCTGTTCTGCTCTGCAAATCACAGGCACAGGCCAACATTAGCAAACACATACAACTGCACTCTCTCTATGACAAAGCATGCTGCTTCCTTTCTTATGGAAGCCTTTGCATATCAAAGTTTAGGTATGCTAACAATTCCACCTCTTATCTTTTTAGAAATGTCCAGGCTATCCCCTTATCCTCAAGAAAAGTCCTAGACTTGTCACTTCTCCCAATAGGGCTCTGTTACTGGGTAGAAGTGCTTAAGGGCAAAGTTCTGTAGTCAGTTCATCTCCTAAGAGATGCACTTCCACAGGCTTGAGAGGCTTTAAAACCCAACAAAGAAAATTCTTCCTAACAGATGCCACTTCCTAAAAGAAGGAAAAAGTTAAGAAAGAAGGATCAGGCACAGATTATTTTCATTTATGATGAATTTGAAGACTCACAGGCATAATCCTGGACATCCGGATGATGATGACCAGTGGAGTTTGTGGTCTGAAAAAAATCCAGCTAGAACTCATATGGTTTCAGCAGACATCTGTTGCTTACTTTCTATATGTCAGGTATTGTGTCCGACTGCATGTCTGGGCTAGAAATACTAGTATTTCATAAGCAGCAACTGAAACTTTGCAAAATACCTAGAAAGTGCACCTTGAATGAAAAGAAAAATCTTAGGATAGAACTCTGGGGATCCCTGATAGTTAATGAAAAGGTAAAAGAAGCAGCTGAAAAAAAAAAAAGTGAGAAGTAAGAGAGAGAAGAAGTAAAAAGATAGTGTCACCAAAGTCAGGTCAGGGAGAGAACCTGAAGAGGCGTGGACAAGTCAGTAGTGCAGACTCCACAAAGGGGTCAGGCAAGATGTAGGCTGGAAGGTGCTTCTGGATTTGAGAATTCAAAGTCATTTGTGACTTAGGTTAAAGCAATTTCTATGAAATAGGAATGGGTGGAAGCTTTGCATTATCATCTTCTTAAGTGCAGGAATTATGTTTTCATAATTTACTCTTATATAAGCAGAGTTGCTATCTTTTGCTCCTGTTCTTCAGCTGTCCCTTTGTCCCTACTCCCATTCTTCCTAACACAACACTATTGACTGATTTCCTAATCAACAATTTCTTTACTTTCCCTATGGTTTTCCATGGTTTCCACAACTATTTGTCTATATGATTTCCCTAATACTTTCATGTCTCTCCTGAGTTCCAGACATATTTTCAATTGCCCATGGACATCTCAACCTTGACCTTCCATGGCACATTTTTAATCACCCAGAAAGCCTACATCTCTTCCTATATTCCCTTTCCTAGTCAAATAATACCACCTTAAAAAAGGTGGTAACCTCAGACTAATCCAATTCTTTTCCCCCTTTAATTTCTGTACGTTTATAGTCATGAGAATCTTTGACTTCATCTTAGAAATGTCTCCAAATTCAGTCTTTTCTTTTTCTATGGCTGCATATATACCTCTTTTAGGACTTATTTCATCTTAATTTTAAGGAGTGTATGTCTCCATCTCTAAATCCTGAGAGTCTTTAGAATAAGATCATCTTATCTAATCTTATAACCCTGCCCCTAGTAGTGCCTAGCACCTAGCAGGTGCACATCAATATTTGTTGAATGAATGAATAAGATTTTTTCATATTTTTGTTTTAGGCAGCTTTTGCATCACCATGACCAAAATACAGAACAAGAAAAACTTTCGGGAGCAAAAGTTTATCTGGGGCAAACTGTTTCAGAGGACTCTCCATAGACAACCAGTCTGTTTGAGCCCAAGATGAAGCAGCACTTGGTGGGGGTGGTGGGAAGGGAGCAGCAAAGGAAAGCTTCTCCCCTTTTGGCAGCAAGAAAGCAGAGAGAGAGGAAAAGAGAGGGAGGGGGGGAGGAAGAGGAAGGAGCCACAGGAAGAGCAACCTTTCTATGGTATGCTCCAGTGACCCACCTTCTCTAGCCATGCCTCACCTGCCTACAGTTACCACCCAGCGGATCAATTCAAACTAGGATGGACTAATTAGGCTCCTGCTTTCACAATTTAATCATTTTACCTCTGAATGTTCCTGCATTAACAGGAGATTAGCTTTTGGAGAACACCTCATATCCAAATCATAACAATTTGACTTTTATGTTGTTTGTTTTACCATCCAGAAGCTTATAGAACCATTTCTCTGTTTGTGGTCCTGCCATTTTTTTCTCTCTCATTTGCCCACCAGTCTAGTTCCTTCACTGTAGCTATAACTGGATGATATGTGAACTTGTTTTCTTGAAGATGGGAGGCATTAAACCAATTAGTTCTGAATTTTTCCCTCTTCCCCCTTCCAACAGAGGCTAATACTTCTCAGATAAGAAGAGTGATAGATAATCTAGTCTTCAGGGGGTAGAAGTAGGGGGTAATTACTGGAGAGCAATTACTTCCTCATTGCAATAATGCTCTCTTCCCAAGGCCTACCCTAATGTAGCTCAGAATAGGAACCCAGTCAACACCAGTTGAACAAGTGAATAAATGAGTGAGCAAGAACTTGAATGCAGAGGAGAATGCAAATAAGATCCCCGAAGGGGAACCACTTTCATCCCACTAGGAAGGACTTTTTTTGGGGGGGTTACCTGTGGTTGAACTCAGGGGCACTCGACCACTGAGCCACATCCTCAGCCCTATTTTGTACTTTATTTAGAGACAGGGTCTCACTGAGTTGCGTAGTGCCTCGCTTTTGCTGAGGCTGGCCTTGAACTCGAGATCCTCCTGCATCAGTGGATTACAGGCATGCACCACTGTGCCCATCTAGGAAGGACATTTTAAAGACATAAATTTAGGAAGAACCATTTCAAAGTTGGGCATTTATTTATTTATTTATTTATTTTGGTACCAGAGATTGAACCCAGCAGTGTGTAACCATTGAGCCATGTTCCCAGACCTTTTTAGTTTTTTATTTTGAGACAGGGTCTCACTAAGTTGCTTAGGACTTTACAAAGTTACTGAGGCTGGTTTTGAACTCATGATCCTCCTGCCTTAACCTCCCAAGTCTCTGGGATTACAGACATGTGCCACAATGTGGGGCAAGTTGGGCCTTTAGATAAGGTTCTTCACTAAGGAGATTCCAGCCCACTGGCCCTCAAATACATGGATATATATATATTTTTTCAAATATATATTCAAATAACTGGATGATATTTCAGGGATAGGCATATTCCTTGAAGGAGAAGAGACAGTCCTGAAGAAATCAGCCCACCTTAAGTCTTATCCTGACCTCGTGGGGGAAGGAATAGCTAGGACATGGGCTCCCTAACACACCTGCCTTGGGTGACTATCATCCTTTCTGTCATTTGTAGGAGATAATCTTGACTGAGAGTCCCACATGGATGCCTTTAATTGGTGGCCTTGTTTCTTGGCAACTTCATTGACTACCCCCACCACCAAAGCAACAGATATTAAACATTTTTGTTTTTTCTTCTCACATGAGGAAAGCTAGTATATTTTCTCAAGCAATATCCCAGTAATTGGTCTTCAGAGTAGCACAGTTATGTAAATTTGGGCACATCATGTAACCTTTCTGGGTCACAACTCTTTCATCTGCCAAATGAAGGGGTTGGTCAACTAAACCAAATTCTCCTTAGATACACCATGCTGATTTGGGGTTCTGGATAGGTCTCTTAACCATCCTTACCACAGAGGCCCTCACCTCTCTGACTGGTTTGTCTTAGCAATATAGGAAGTCAAGGATCTCAGCTATGTTAAGGAAACAAAAATGATATATTAAAATTCTGTGCATACACAAAATCCAAAATGAGAACTGGGAGAATAACGTGATGATTCATCTTATAAAAGTTTTCTTAATTTACTAAAGCATTTATTTGTTTTTCATACTCTTAAATTATATTTTAAGGCCTGTCCTTAAAGGTAGGTTCCTCTCCTCTTTCAGGATTTCTTAAAAGTGACTTCTAATAAGTCAGACTGGGGTTCCCTGTGATCAGAGGTCTTTCCCTGTGTCCCTCACTTGCCAGAGTTGCTCATACTCTTAAGAATAATAGGGAATCAACCCTTGTAAACAGTAGAAAATCAGGAGGGCATCCTTAGATCCTGTTGGTCTTCATTCATATAAATTCATCCCCAGCAAAGAAATGTATGGAGGGCAAGAAGATCTTAAGTGTGTTATTTGCTACTTAGGTCTAAGGCTCTTGAGCCATCCTGCTAGCTGGGTAGCCAGAATCAATCACTGGTAGAGACAGACCCATCCTTGGTATCAGAGGACCTGCTTGTCTCCCATCCACCAGGCTGAATACCACGAGGACTACCAAGTGCCTCTGAGGACATGGTAATCACAACATTCCTAGCAATTCCATCACTAGAGAAAATTTTGACCAAGAAATAATAATTCATTCTTATATGATATTAACAGTTGTGTAATCAGTTGTAACAGTTGTTACCTCTTTTGTTTCTCACAACTCTGAAGGGGGTAGGATTGCTCTTGTTATCCCCATTTTACAATAGAAAGAAACAAAGGTTGCCTGGTCTGAGACCCAAGACTCCAGATTCTAAATCTTTCCATCCTTCTTGAACTTTCTGGCCAGCCATCATTCATGCTCCCACCTAGGCTGATGTGAGACTAACCTGCTTCACTCCTGGACAGTGAATTACAGATAGTGGCAAAGGTTCCTCAGTGTTTTTATCCTCCCATGGCTTAGCTGCAGATAAAGGTCCCCTTCTTTCCATCAAAGTAAAGCCACCAGGTGGGGAGGAACTCAGTGATCTGGGAACTGGAGTAGAGTTTACCACCAGATTCTGTTGAAGTCCCTGAGTTCTTTCTCAACAGGAATCCGACCTCCATTTTCCTCTACGGAGAGATCCAAGAATGATAGAAATCAAAACTAGGGACTGACTTCACATAAGGTGTGGCTATGGGCAACTCTCCAGACATAAGAGTCAAAGAACAGAATGTGGAGGGCAAGAGTACCTTCTCTGACCTTCCCATGTCTGAAGAGGTATATAAACTTCCTTGGTTTTGCCCCAAACTCCAGCTCTGACACCCAGTACTTTTTATTTTCTCTATTCATGTGTTCTATATACTAGACATTTATTGAGCATCTATTATGTGTTTGGGGGATTGGAGATAAACAAAACCAATGTCTTCCTGGATTTTATATTCTGTTAAACTAGTGTAAACTAAAGGCCAGGTTTTCTCAGCAAAGACCCCTAAGAACCAGGTGACCAATGTGTTTCCATACATCTCTTTGACCTTAATTGAAATCACTTCTGGGATAGCTTCAGTTCTGTTGGCTGAGGAAATTCTTGACCTGAACTGACCAAAGGTGACCAGCCAGTATTGCTTCTGATCCCCTTAACACCTCTTTAGGAGGAAAGGTTCACAGATTGATGGTTTCGGTCCACTGTAATATTTAAGAACAGAAACTGGTTCTATTTATTGAGTTTTGTTTCTCCCTGTGGAACAATTCAACAAAGTCTGTGTGTTGTGTGTATGTGCACGCACATAAGCACGTTAGTGTGCCCACATATTTGTGGCAGATCTTATTAGACTTATATATTAGGTACTTGTGTGGGGGCTGTGTTATTCTCCATAGAATGGAACATGTGTTAGGCACAATAAAGACTTCATAATTGATTAATATTGCTGGTTGAAAATAAGATTCCTACACCATAGAACAGACCAGATTCTTAGAACTAGAAGGTACTCTGGAGACTCTAGTTCCATCAGTTAAAAATGGGGATGAGGGAGCAATTCAGTATAATAAAGATTAAGAGAGTAGGCTCTGGCTGGGCACAATGATACATGCCTGAAATCCCAGCGACTCAGGAAACTGAGGCAGGAAGGTTGCAAGTTCGAGGCCAGTTTCAGGAATTTAACAAGATCCTCTCTCAAAAGAAAAAAAGAAAAAGTGCTAGGGATGTAGCTCAGTGGCAAATCACCCCAGGCTCAATCTCTAGTGCAAAAAAAAAAAAAAAAAAGAGTAGGGAGTAGGCTCTGAAGTGAGATGCAATTTAAATTCCTAACCTTGTCATTTAAAGGCAGTGAGGATTGTTTTGTTCTTAAATAACTTATTTATTTAGGTCTCAGTTTCCTTATCTCTAAAATGGGGAGAATTGCTATAAAGGTTAAGTCAGAAAGTTTATTTCACACAGTACCTGGCTCAACATATGCAATGAATGTCATTATTTTCCAGGAAGAAGTGACTTTCTTAAGTCACACAGCTAGTGAGAGATAGATATGAGAATAACTAGGGTTCCCAACTCCCTGCCATGTGATTTTTGACACTATGCCATAGAAGAATAGAGGACAGGTAAGATGAGCAACTTAGTTCAGATGTGGGTGTTACGGTGCCCTAAAAGGAAAGAAAAAATCCTGTTACTTTTTGAGAGCTACTATGTACCAAGCACTATTCTGCATTCCATACGTATGAGCTCATTAATCTTCAGAGAAACACTACATGGCATTATTATTGTCCCTACCCTAGAGACGGAAAACTGAAACTTAGGAAGAATGAGACGCTTACACAAACCTGGGTCCATCTGACCAAGTTCCCCAAACCATGCCTTACTCCACACTATGATAAGGGTATTGAGGCACAGGAAAAGTAACTGCAAGATAAAAGGGACTCAAGACAAGGTTGTGGGTAGATCACTTTGTGTTATTGTCCCTGCTCTCAGTGGCTGCCCCCTCATGAGACTGTGATTGCCATTTGTGGAGGAACATGGTATAATTTGAGTGTACAGCGTTGTTTCACTGTATAAGAGAATCTGTGTAGACAAATGAAGAACCTACCACCATTTAGGACCAGAATTCCAGAGGAACAAACTATGTGCATAACTTGACGTCAGGGGAAGGTGTTTTATTTCCAGTGTGAAATGCCAAATAGTCCAGGAATGATAAAATCACCCTAGTTTTTCTTATGAACTCCTAGAAGTCATCTTTGTTGGTATAAATGAGATCATTTAGCCTAATTAGTTCCAAGCTTAATTAGCAGTAATTATCCCAACATGGGAGTAATATCCGAGCAGGAAGTGCGGAGTCCTCGATTAGATAGATCTCTAATTGGTGTTACAATATTGTAATTAAAGCATGTTTGTACGCCTCTGCCGCAGCACGCGATTTGTTTCATGTCTGATTAAACAGGGAGAACCAGCAGCCTTTGAGGGGGCCAGAATTTTGATCTGATTCACGTAACATGTTAACCCTATGAAAAGAGAGTTGGGTACCTGTCACTGTGGTCAAGGTGAGGGTCCCACACTGAGCCAAGGGTGTGCGCTCTTTTGCCAATAGGAGGTGCTTTTGCTCTGCTCAACCCTCCTGCTCCCATATAGCATAAGTGGGAGAATGTAAATATTTGGTTGAAAGGTCACTTTGTCAGTTTTTGGACTTTTGAGGGTGGATTCAGACATAACTCAGGGAAGATTGAAAAAAGAAAAATAATAGCTATCATTTATTGAGCATTTACTATGTGCCAGAAGCTATGCTAAATGCTTTAAATGTCAAAACTCATTAAAACTTCAGAGAAATCTCTGAGATAGCTTGTTATACTCCCTGTTTTATAACTCTTCTTCCTGAGAGGAAGAAGTTGCTTCCTCTGGTTGACTCTGGGTTATCCTTCAGGTCTTGAACATCACTCCTCTGCAGGGCACCTCAGACCCGGTTAGTTCCCCTACATATTTCCTTGTAATTTTTTCCTCACACTCTTTTATAGTCTAATTGTCCATCTTCCCCGTCAAACCATAATCTAATTTCTGCCTCCTTCACTGCTGTATGCCCAATGCCCAGCACCTAGCAAAGTGCCAGCAGTACTACAGCGATCGAACAAATGAGAGTCAAATGAATTGTCAGAAATCACCCATCTCATTAGTCACCCAGAGATTCAAACCAAATCTGTGTGGTTCTCTAGTCTGTGTTTTCCATTACATCATGCTTCCTTTTTTTTAACATTAAAAATATCAAAAGTAAAGTTTCTAGGTAATACAAATATAATAAATATGTATTTGGGGAAAGGATAGAGGAATGGATACTTTTCTTCTCATTTCAAAATGCTGTTTTACAATTTTGCAATAGATTCCCTTAACGACTCATTAATATTTATCTGCTTAACGTTCCAACCTTATGTTACTATTTAGAAATTTTTGCCCACATTCTAATAATTGGTAATTGAATTTAATAACCCTAAGAGAATTGAAATAAACCAGATAGAATCTATGTGCATTTATAAAACATTGGATTCTGCAAATTCTTTAAATGTACCTAACATTCTCAGAATCTGTATTTCAGCAATTACCAGCTGTGATTTTGGCAAACCTCAAGAATGTTTATTAGGAACAGTGACACAAAATTTGGGGGAATATTTGTCTCAAGGTAACTTTGGTAGATATTTAAATGAAAAAGTGCCACCTGATGCATTGTGGAGGAATAAGAGGCAGGCTAGATCAGAATGGAGCCAGTGCCTTTTAAACTTTGAAAATCATTGCTATTTAATCTTGGTCACTGCTGAAACATTCCAGGGAGTGAGAGGCTCAACAAGAATTTTTGCTTACTTTATAAAAATATATTTAATTACTTATTTATTTTTATTATGAGACACGGTCTTGCTCTATTGCCCAGACTGGCCCTAAATTCTTGGGTTCAAAGAATCCTCTGCCTCAGTTTCACAGGTACGAGGACTATAAGTATGTAAGTAGATGATACTTGTGCAAATTATAAAATTAACACAAAAAAGTAAAAGTGAAAAAGTCCCCTTTTGACTTTCCCCTACTACAGCTACTCCAGAGATAACCAGTTTTACACACTCTATGCATATGCAAGCATGCACATTTTTAAAGGTATTACCTCTTACGGAGAACACCATAGTACACAATGAACATAAACATGAATTAGCAGAGTTGGGGTTGTGGCTCAGTGGCACAGTGCTTGCCTAGGATGTGTCAGGCACTGGGTTAGATCCTCAGCACCACATATAAACAAATAAAATAAAGGTCTATCAACATCTAAAATATATATATATTTTTAAAAAGATGAATTAGCTCACTTCCTAGTCTAGGCAAAAACCGGAGAATGAGAAATTCACTACGTAGAAACTAAAAGAACAAAGCTCTGTAAGTCTATTTTTCTACAAAAACTATTCCTAACATCTTGATGATGTACTGAGATTTGAAATATGGTACTAATGAATGAGAAATGCTGCTTGACTCATGACAATAATGACATCATCAAGTATGACTCCTGAATCTTCCTGCATTTTCTGTTTTGACTAATTCTTAAGATGATGTTTCTATGAAGCTATTTCTCTCAATACCAGCAATAATGAGAGTGAGGTGATAGGTTATGATCACTGTTAGCAACTTCACTTACTGCTGATCTCTTGTCACTAGAGGAGCGAGGTGAGAAAGTAAAGATGAATTCATGCAAATCTCTTACTATCAGAAGAGAAATGTCTATTTCTATGAAGGGCATCATCATTATATTATTTTGTGTGGACAGGGCTTGATGAATCTGTTGGAGGACTATTGTAGTGCAAGAACATCCACAAAACTTCCTATAGTTTATATTAAAGTTTGGGATTGTTTTTGGCTTTTGAATAACCAGAAGTAACTGTGATAGTAAAATAATTGGATTTACATTTGGACAAGTAATAGATAAACTGGGTTAAAATTATAGCAGTATAAGTATCATGATATCCAAAGAGTCCACTAGCCAAGGTCATCATCAGCCTATTATATTTTATATTTAGAATTCATTGAGCCCTGCACATGCTAGGCTCTGTAGAAAACTTGGTGGCCTGTGAACTGATAGTTTAATTTATCAACTCATTTTATTTATCAAAGATGTGTCTGTAGTCCCTGTAGCTTCCCCCGCCCCACCCCCCACTACGGGCTTGCCTTGGATGGAAATAGACTGAATTTTTTTTTTTTTTGGTAATGACTATGGAAGACTCTCATGACTGAGTAGAACATGATTCTCTTCTGGAAAGTATCTTTGGCAAACCAAAGGACTAATGCAGTGGAATGTTCTGGAAGCATCCTCTACCACCACGGTAACTTTTTATCTTTATTTAAAATATTGTGTTCCATTGTGTCCATAGTGTGCTTATTTTCATGTCCCTTTTTTTTTTTTTTTTTTTTTTTGCTTAAAAAGTATAAACCTTAGAACTGAAACAAAGTTGGTTTTCTTTATGTTTCTCTGAACCTTGATCTTTCCATTTGTAATGATCTGTAAGGTCCCTTATGGTTTTTGGCATTCTTCTAGTCTACCATATGAGCTTTGGAGCAAGCTTCCAAGTTTTTCTACCAATGCTCTGTGTGTGTGTGTGTGTGTGTGTGTGTGTGTGTGTTTGTGTGTGTGTGTGTGTGTGTGTTTAAATGTCTTCTTAAATCTCTTTGTGATATCAAGCTCTGAATGAATGTGGCTATGATCAATATAACAAATCAAGACCTAATGTCTATAAGGACAAACTCCAAATAGTTTTAAAGTATAAGTTAACTGATTATTTCCCCTTTTCCTCAGCTTAAATTTAGAAAACTTTCCCCCTTAATACTTTAATACAATTTGAATTCTCCCTTTCAAGATATATCCCCTTGAGATTCCTGATCAGCTTTTTCTTTGCCATCACAGTATTTCTGAGGGTCTTTCTCCTTTTGCTGGCTAACGACTTTCTGTATGACTTGCTTCAGTTATTCTCCTTAACTAATAAATTTAGTTAGTACAGCTGCCTTTTAGGATGGGTCTATGTGATATTCACCTTGTTGGCTTTCTTCCCCTCTATGTCAAATGCTTTGCATAGATTAGACATTCAGAAAATGGCTGTTGAATTGAATTGAATTTCTGACAATTCCTACGCATAAATCCTTCAGATCTTCCTCCAAAGAAATCTTTCTGGACTAACAGACTTCACATTCCATAATACTTTTGTGTGCATTGTTTTTGTCATATTAACTCACTAGTTATTTGTTCTAGTTGCTCCTTTTGAAGTATAAGGGAAGGGTACCCAGAATTGGAGTTAGAAAATTTGTTTCTATCTCTGTTAATATATTAGTTGAGTGACTAAGAACAGTCCTTCAGCCTCCCTAGATTCAAGTTATCAAACTGTCAACCAAAAAGCTGGAAGGAGTGAGATTGAAATGGATCATATGATACCTAGGGTCCTTTCTAGCCTTAGAATTCTGATTTTTTTGGCATATTGGTTTCCTAACAAGATCATAAACTTCTCAATAGCAGAGGGTTTTCTTTTTCTACTCTTTGGAGTAGAAACCCTCTTGACATCAAGGGTGCTTAAAAAATTAGACAATGTCTGCTGTTCCATTCCTTTTAGCAAAGAAGTTAAACCTGAATGTGTCTATCTGATAGCCTATGTCTTGAAGGGGCTCTCAGATCCACCCTGGGAAGTGCTCTTCTGGGCTCGGACATCAGCATCTGAGACCAACAGGCTGTATTAGTTGTGAATAGAGGCACACCTAACCGCTTTGCCTTTTTAAGTAAATATGTTTATGGTTTGTGCTGCTTTCTTCAGTAAGATCATTTCCTTGCAAGTAATGAGAGCTGTGTGTGATATGGTTGAAATCCTGTCCCTGAGATGGAGAACTCACGTGATGCTGACTGGGGCCCATTATCCCAAAGGCACTCGCAGGAATGCTAAGTCTGGCAAATATTAACTTGGGAACCACAGCAGCAGTTAGGATACAGCAGTCTGCCCACCTTCCTGAACCTACCACTTTTGGGGTATGTTCTTATTTTTCTTTTCCTTGGCTTGAGCATTGTGTTTATTTCCCCTTTTCATTCATTCTTTCTTCTCTCAAAAAACACAAAGAAGACATAATATTTCCTCCATTGGTCTCTAACTGGAAATCCTGATATTCTCATTCATTTCAGAGCAGAAGGCTTCTCCTCTTTTGCCTAAGCAATACCCAGTACATTTATTCATCCTCCCTGCCCTGTGCTATGGGCTGGGCATTGGAAGAACTCTGGAGTCTTCCAGGAGTTACTGGGAACAGACTCTTATGCAGGCATCTATGGATAGAATAGATGGGCTGTGAGAACAGCTCAAAACTGTCATTTAGGGGAGTCCATTGTATGCCTTGAAAAGCTTGCCTTGACAAAAAGAGAAGCATGGAATGTGCTTCTATAAGGCAGAGAAGAGAGCAATATATTAGATGGAAGAAAGCTAACTCACATCTGAATGTATGTAAAGAAAACACTTATAACTAAAGGGGAGGAGTTGTGGTTTAGGTTAAAACCACAAAGGAAGTGAAGGATGTTACCACTTTCCTCTCTGTGGGTAAAAGATTCTCCTCTGGCTCATCTCATGGGCTCTGTGAAACTGAGTCTTCCTATAGGAAAATGTTCATTACTCCTACCATCCACAAAAGCACCACGCACAGTGGTTTGTGGTCTTAAAGAGTTTAGATTGATTTTAAAAGCATAAACATGCTATAAAGTACCTACATTTCCAAACCTGTTGTCTCAAACGTGCTTCCCTCATCTTGAATAGAAAAGGAAAGAATTAAACCTCTGAGAAATAAAAGGGAAGTCAAAGTTCTTTTCCCCATTACCTACACAATTTCCCTACTTCACTGTAATTTTTTGTTTTCCTGATGGTGATCCTATGAATGTTTTGACTTGGCCAAGGAAATAATAGTTCCAGCTTCCTAATACCATGTTTTATTGAGGGCCCACTGTGTGCTGGGCATTTCCCTTATATTATTTCTAAGGAGAGGTTTTATCACTACTCCTATTTTTATAGGTGAGAAAACCAAAGTTAAAAAGAAATTGCCTAAAGTTATACTATATGACCTTGAACCTTATACTCAGGTTTATTTAATGGTAGCATTGGTGCTCTACCATGCTTCCTTAAAAATCTGGTTTTAAAAGTATTTCAGCTTTTTTAGAAGTATTTCAAGTCACAGACTTGAAATTCAGGTTTTACATGGCTGATTATCAAGATGACCCAGAGCAAATTATTTGACCCTTCTAAGCCTTATGTGGTAAGTCTTGTCTGGTAGGATAATTGTTTAGGTAACAAAGAACTCCTTACTAACTTTTTATTCTAATTAAATAAAGCAAAAAATATATAGGCATAGCATAGAACTGGCATACAATGGGCTCCCCTAAATGATGGCCATATACTAGTCACATATAGGTCAGGTTCTGGAATAAGATGTGAAATATTAAATTGGTTAAGGCAGCCCTCTATTTACTTAAATTGTCCTAATTCCTGTCATCCTCACTGTCCAGGAAAAGATACATCAATGTCCAAATGACTGTTAACGCTTGGAAGAGAGACACCATGAAAGAAAGATGCCATAAATCTTTAACAATAAAACAAGTCAAGGGTTAGTTGTAGAATTCCATTATTTTAAAGTTTGAAAGGATAGTTGTTGTTGTTTTTGGTTTTTTATTTTATTTTTAAATTTTTATTGGGGGGGCAGAAGGAAGGGGTACTGAGAGGGTAGGAAAAAGGAAACCTTTTGAGTCCCCCAGCTACTTTGTACCCAAGGATCTGCACTGTGTTTAAGCTCATGCTTCTTTTTCTGGATACATTCAGTGTAGAGTCAGTTGTAGACTCCAGGTCTCAGCTGCTTTTGATCAGAACTTTTTTTTTTTTTTTTTTTCCTCCTCCTGTGGTGATGTTGCATGAATTTTAGACCCTGGTGACTTTCAGTTGCCTGGGTCTGTTTTTCATTGCAGTTTTGTCAGCATTTTACATCTAGGTTGAATTTGAAAACTTTTTCTTTATTTCTTCTCTATTCTATGTGAACTTCTGATTTTGGATTTTTTCCAGTTTATGTAAGATACAATATTTGTTTATTTCTTGATTACAAAAGTAATAACTGTTCACGGTGGAGAATTAGAACAAAAGGATAAAGAAAATTTTAATCATTCATAAACCTAGCATCCAGAGCACAATTCACATTTCATTGAATTTCCTTTCAACTCTTCTCTATGCATATATGTTTTTATCCATATAAATCATAGGTGCATGTATGCTTTGCAAAACTGGGATAGAATAATGTACATATTTTGTATCTTAATTATTCACATACTTTGTTATATAGAGCATTTTTCGCATGTTGAAAGATTTACGTCTGTATAACATTTCATTGTATGAATGTACCAAGTTTTAATGTACCATTCTCATTCTGCCAGATGTTTAGATGCCACTTTGTATAAATTCCTTTTGCCTTATAAACTATTCCTTGAAAAGGAATTATTAGAGCAATTAGGACAAAGAGTATGAACTTTAAAATTTTTACTTAAAAAGATATTTGTTCCTGATTATTTTAATACCCACACGCCTGGGTATGGCATTATTAAAGTCTCTTAAAATCTAGTGCCAAACTGTTTTCCAGAAATGTTACTCTAGTACAAGAGATGGCACAGTACAATAAGACACAGGACCAAATCTGTCCTGTGGCTTGTTTTTGGACAGCCCATAAGCTCAGAATGTTTTTACATGTTTAAATGCTTAGAACAAAACCAAAAGAAAAATAATATTTCATAACACATGAAAATTATGTGAAATTCACATTTAAGTGTCCATAAAGTATTTTTGGAGCACTGCCACGCTCATTCATTTACACATTGTCTGTGGCTGCTTTCACCCTACAGTGTAAGAGCTGAGTAGTCTCAATGGATACTGTATGGCCTGCAAACCCAAAAATACTTACTATCTGCCTGCTACAAAAATACAAAAAGGGCTGGGGATGCGGCTTAGTGGTTAATCCACCCTGAGGTCAATTCCTCGTACCAACGCCCCCCACCCCCCACCCCCGCAAAAAAAAAAAAAAAACAATTTTTCCGATTCTTGCTTTAGTGTGCAGGCCTACAAGATGCACATGAGAATGTTCACTTGACACATACATCAACACTGAACATTGGAATTTTCTTTGTTAATTTAAGCAAGGCAACAAATATTTATCAAGAATTTGCCATGTGCCAAGTCCTCATGGAAAATACAATTTATTTGTGGTTCTTTGATTACAAGTTATAAAACTTATTTTTATAAGTTCAAGAGAATTTTTTCTGTTAATAATGTGTGTGAGAGAGAGAAAGAAAAAATGTTAAATTTCAACCAAGGCATTTATATCTTTCATATCTCTTTGTATGAGCTCTTTATATACTAAAATTTTTAATTTATTTCCAGTTACATTTGTTTCAAACACTTTAGTTTCCAGTAGGTTGTCTACCATTCATGATTTTTTATATACAGAATTTTACATTTGAATGGAATCAAATCTATTCAATTATTTTTTCCTTTGATTTCATTCTCCAAATCTTTCCCAGGGAAAAGATTCTCCAACTTTTAATAAATATTCACCTGTATTTTCTTCTGTTTCTCTTAAATGATTCATTCTTTTGTATTTATCTCTTTAAGTCCTCTGGATTTTTTTTTTTTTTAATTGTATGGCATGAAATGAGGATCTTAAATTTTCTCCCTAACAGTAGAACAATTACTCCAATATTATTTGTTAAGTAATCCTTCCTTTCTCCACTTACATGTGATTATCACCTTTATTAAACTCTTACATATCCTGGGATGTGTTCTTTGTCACATTCCAGTTATCTTCAGTGGTGTGTGTGTGTATGTTCATTGCTGATTCCTTATGATGTCCACCTTGTTCTTTATTATATCTACACTGGATACAGACCCTGGCTGGATTTCTGGATTTATGTTTTTTCTGTTTCTCCCACGTGTTACCCCTTTGCAATTGTAAATGTCAGTAGCATCATCCCTTCTCTTGGTCATTTGTCAGGAATGTAGTATAAGCCTATCTTCTAAAAGTACACAAACAGTAAGAAATCTTCCTACCAAATAGAAGAGAAAGGCTAGGGCCAGGCCTCACACGTATGTAAAACATGAACCATAGTGTTCATTCATAACCACTCCAAATGATAACAGCTTAAGCCTTGTAACCTGGGAGGTTGGAGGTTTTCTGGCCAAATAGCATCAACTGGCATGCAAAGAGCAAATCTCTAGCAGGGGTTCCCAGAAGGGCTGTTACATGATGCATAGCCCCTAACCTTCTGTTAATGGCTCACCCCAACCTGCCCTTGGTTCACAGTGGAGTTATTTCATTTACCAGGTGTGAAAATTGGATTTTACCACAGAGGAGGGGAGTTATTACCTATCAGGTCTGCTCTTTAGGGGAGCAGAGACTGTGATGGAATTTATTAAAAGAGATTTGCTATGCATGGAACATATAATTAGAAAAGTGCTCCTTTAAAACTGGATTTGCAATCTTTGTCATTTTAGGAGGGCTTTTTTTTTTTTTTTTTCCCCCAGTGTTTCTGTCTGACAGTCCTCTTGCTGCGTAGGTTGCACACATCCTATCCAGGAACTGAATATTTTATATGGCACCATTCTGCCAAGAGACGGACCTCAGGGGTGTGACAAAGAGTATAGTTTAAAAAGATGGTGGGGACTACCTGCAGTTTGTATGTTGATATTAGTCACACATGTGATACTAAGAACTCAGAGGATGATAAAGTAATTTTCATGTTAATTAATTGCTATATAGTCTGGGCTGCAGTTTGATGGAGGTATTAGGGTCACTCTAAGACCTTTTAATGAGGGAACTCTTGAAAATCAAGATTTTAGAATTAATTACTAGTTGTTAGGGGACTACACAGACAACCTCAAAGTTAGTACCTGGTTAACTACATTTCCTCTTAAAAAAAAAAAAAAAAGACACCTTGTTTACTATCACGGTGAAAGGGGTGGCTGAATTTATGATTGTTTAGCATTTCTAGCACACTGTGTTCTTGCTGAGAGGTTTAAACTTATTTATGTATGTATATTGGTTGCTCTTTGCAGCACTCCCAAGAGATGAGTGGGTGATAAGTTTTATTATTGTCTGCTTTTCCAACAAGAAAATGAAAAGGGAGCTCCTGAAAAGAGAAGGGAATTGCCTGGGTTTATAGCTCAGAGTCCTTGCCACCTTGTTAGGGGATCCTCAACAAAATAGTGAAAAATTCAGCCCATAAGCCCTCCTCTGCCTGAACCCAGTCCTGGTGTACCACCTGTGCCCTATCCTGTATCCCACTAACCACAGTAGGATGCTTACTCAAAATATCCACTTACTGGCTTTTCTGGGCTGGGCACTTGTGTCTAAGCACATCACTTGCCTCACTAAGTCATTCCCCTGCTTTTCTCTTAAAGGCCCTGCTGTTTTCCCCCTGCCCAACTCAGATCCCTGAAGTCATCTGTGACTCAGCCTTTCCACCCACTTCTGTTGCCCAGTGAGCCAAGTATAATCTGCCACCCAGATATCTTTTCCATTATGTCTCTTCCCTTTCTTCCCCCTGCCACTACCATAATTCAGTCCTCCTTACTCTATCTAGACTACGGGAAGAGCCATTATTTTTCCTACACATTCCGTTCTAAACTCTTCTGTTCCCTAAGTCTGCCTTAAACAGGAGCCATGTAAGTACAGATTCTTACCAGGCCCTCAAAGCCACCTCCTCTTTAGCCTTCTCTTCTACTTAGCCAGTAAACAATTTCATCAAGAGTACCTGTGGGCAGGGCGCGGTGGCGAATGCCTGCAATCCCTTTAACTCTGAGAGGCTGAGACTGGAGGCTGGGTCTGGAGGAACGCAAGTTCAAAGCCAGACTCAGCAATTTAGAAAGGCCCTAAACAGTTTAGTGAGACCCTGTCGCAAAATAAACAATAACAAGGACTGGGGATGTAGCTCAGTGGTAAAGCTCCCCTGCGTTCAATCAATCCCCGGTACCAAAAAATGAAAAATTAAAGATCACCTGTGGAATTCGGCAGACCAGCGATTGCCTTGATTAGTTCTGATTTGGCGGGTTGGCTCTGGGGCAAAGAACCTGCGCAGTTACACGCTTCCAGATGATCCATGTGCTCCACACTGCTGGACCACATACTCCTCTGATGGAATGCTTACTAATCTTAGCGAGTCCAGAGTTCTCAGCTGGTCCCTAAGTGTGCTGTTTTTCTAGCCTGAAACTCCCTCCTGGCCCCATCGCCACCTGTTGAAATTTTTCTCATGCTTTAAGGCCCAGCTCAAATATCTCCTTCGTGAAGTCTCTTTGGATTGTCCCGAAAGGATAGGATGCAAACTTCTTAGCAATAAAATTAAGGTCCTTTGGCAACACAGCCCCCTTTTACAATTTCCAGTCCCATTTCCTGCTTGATTACTCCACTATGCCTATGCTCCCAGCACACCGAAATGCATCCTCCGAGTAGGCCCGGTACACATACCTCCGCCGGGAATGTCTGCCCCTCCCCCATCTCTTCCCTCCTTTCCTCCCTTCTAAACTTATCCTACTGGACTCAGCTCATATGTCATTTCCTCCGTGACACATTCGTCACCAAGTTTTTCGAGATTCTCCCCCGCCCCCACAGGCACTAAGTCCTCCCGCCTGCGCTTCCCCAGACCTTTATAGCCCAACAGGGAAGCCAAAGACAGTATCTAACGCGCGTTTACCTATTTTATCTTCAGTGAACTTGGCTAAGGTTGTATTCTAAGGACCTAGCACAGGCCTGGCACCGTGTCTCTACTCAATCCTAGATCGCATGCATGCATGAATCCCTTTTCTCCCCAGGTCCTTCTTGTTCTTTGCGCTTCTCTTCGAAGCTTTGCCTCATTTGAACTTGTTTTAGTCCCCCTATTAGATTGCAAACACCCTTGAGGGGAGAAATCTGGAAGATTTTGCTCCCTATCCCCAAGCCTGGCTCCTTACCCATGGCAGGAGGTCAATAAGCATTTGTTTAATTGAATTGTAGGATGTTGTGCTCAGCTAGCTGCTAAACAACCCCATTTAAGGGGTTAACTAATAACACTCGGAGAAGTTCTTCTCCTTTGGGGGCATTTGCATTTTAATGGGAATCTTAAAAACCCAAAGGAAATGTTCTGTAATGGTGGGATTTCAGGCATTGTAGGAAGGCTTTTTTTTTTTTTTTTTTTTTTTTTTAATGGAGCTAGGTGGGAACTAGGAAAAAATTCTGCAGCCCAGGTTTCTTAAACTTTTCTGTGCTGTGGGTCCCTTTAGCAATCTGGTGACGCCTACTGATAGAATATTCTACTGATAGAATAATGGTTTTTAAACACATACAATTAAATACATAAGATTACAAAAATAGTTATAATGATCTAAATATTCAAAATACCAAATTTGCAATATGTTTGTATTGCAATATGTATCTCGAGACAAGTAATACACATTGAAATACAAACAATATTTATGCTTCTTTATTAAAACAATAAAGTCTACTGGCAGGTTTAATAACTACTGTAATTTTGTCATAGTGATGACTATTATTGGTTTGTGGAATATCTGTGGTTCAATTGGTAAAAAATTCACAGACTGTTTATATCACCTTGTTCTGTTGCCTATTTTTATGATTGAAGGACATGAACAACTTCAGTTAGAAGTTTGGAAAAAGAAAGCTATTTTGCCTTCATCCAAAGCTCTAGTCTTAGTCTTCAGTCCCAGTTTAGGGCTAGAAATTTAGCTCAGTGGTAAAGCACTTGACTAGTTCCATCTCCAGTGCTGCTGACCAAAAAACAAAAAGAAGCACTGTTCAGCCAAGCCCTCTGACAGGATCTGAGTGATGCTAAAGCTAGTGTTGTTCCAGACCCTTAACTTTCTTTTCTGTACTCCTCCGCCTCTGTACCTGAAACTCCCAGATTCTTTTTTTTTTTTTCCTCATTTTTTATCAGCACATTATAACTGTGCATAATGATGGGACTTTTTACATACTTGTACATGCACACAACATAGCAATATAATTTGGTGAATATCACTCCCCAGCACTCCTCCTACACTACTCCCAGATTCTTACTTTTTACTCTTTGTTTCACCACCAAGGACAGTAGTCTAAATCTGCTTTATTTACATTAGAAATATA
Organism: Sciurus vulgaris; assembly: GCF_902686455.1. NCBI lineage: Eukaryota > Metazoa > Chordata > Mammalia > Rodentia > Sciuridae > Sciurus > Sciurus vulgaris. Next base: position 110,182,029 of record NC_136461.1, read on the forward strand.
AAAGAAAGAGAAATAAAATGATTGGGTTTTCCCTCCATTAGCTGAGGTGCTAAGATATCAGGACCTGGAGAAAAATCTAGTTTCCCGGCCTGGGAGGACCCCCTTTCTGAAGTCCAGAAGCATGGTGCGGGGAAGGACAGGAGGAGGAGGGTTTGCCACAAATTCAGAAGAGGGAAATCAGTTGCAGAGAGTCTCTGAGAGTTTGTACAGGCTTCTTCCAATTTCAGAAGATAGTATTAGGGCCAAAGAGCCTGATTCCAAGGGTGGCCTGGCATAATATCCATCTTGGTAGTTAATGAAATATCATTTAACTGAAATATCATTGCATTGCTCTTGAAATACTGCACTCCCTAATGTTGGTATTATTTCTAATTTGGGTAAAATTGTATGTGCACTTCTCTTTTTAACACCAAAATACAAGGGACACATTCAGTCCATTCCCAGTTATCCATGTGTATTTTAGACATTTAGAGGCAATTTTCTCCCAGACAGATTTACCCTAGTGTTGAGGGGCACATACCTCTGCTCTCAGTGGGTGAGAGCTTAGTAGATACAAGTAAATTTTATGATTAACTGGACATGTTGTTACCAGAGTGAGTACCATATTAGTTAAGCCATATTATCATCACTGCCTCTAAACATCGTGACATGAAAAGTTTTGCCCCTGGCAACTTCCTGTTCTCTTGCAAACATTTTCTTTGGTTGAGCTCATTCATTTTTATAGTTTTCACTCACCTTTGCATCCCCAGTCTACTCTTACCTAGAAGAACATTTCTACTTCCCTGTCTGGTTGTCAGTCATAACCCTAAAACTTAACTGTTTTCCCTCACAAATCAGCTTCACTTTCTAAAATACCAGCTTTACCAAGGTATAATTTATATACCATAAAATGAACCCATTTTAAGCATTATGATTCAATGATTTTTTTTTTTTTTTTTGTAAATTTACAGTAAATTTGTAACCATTACCAAAATCTGGTTTTAGGATACTTGTTCACATGAAAAATAACCTTATATCCATTTGCAGCCAGTCCTCGTTCCCACCGCACTAATCTTCTTTTTGTCTCTATAGATTTCCCTTTTTTAGACATTTCATGTAAATGAAATCACATGACATGTAGTCTTTTGCATCTCACTTCTTTCACTTAGCATAGTGATTTTGTGATATTTCCATGTTGTAGTAAGTTTCAGTGGCTCATTCCATATTGCTGAAAAAGATTCCATTGTATATAGATATACCATACTTTATTAATCAATTGATGGACGTTCAGGTGTTTCCACTTTTTGGCTAATTAGGAATAATGCTGCTATGGCTATTCACATATAAGTCTCTGCATAGACATTTTTAAAAAACTTCTTCTAGGTAGATATCTATAAGTAGAACTGCTGGATTATATATTAAACTTATGTTTGATTATTTTAAAAAACTGTTAAACTATTTTAGCAGATGGTAGCAGCATCATTTTATACTCCCATACAGCAATATGTGAGTTACAGTTTCTCTCCATTCTCACCAACACTTGGTCTTGTCTGCCTTTTATTATTATTATTACCATCCCTAGATGGTATATGGATGGTATCTTATTGTAGGCAAGTGTCAGTTGAATCCCTCCTATTTCTGACCACACTACTCCTCTTTTCCACTAATGCTGTGATTAGAAACAAAGTTTATACTGTTCTTCCTTCCTCTTTTACTTATGTGCTACAAAAGTCAGCTTCTACAACCTTTCTCTCAGGTGGTGCCTGAATTTACCACCTCATTCCCCTTTACCCTTCCTGGATCTGCATCTTTTCACACCATATTCCTTTCTGAAGCTGGAGATTAATTGTTACAATAGTAACATGAAAAGGGCATGCATGGATGTGGAATCAGGGAACTGTGTGCCAGTTCAGGAGTCATTATGCATTGTCATGTCTTGAGCTATTCCTGTAACCTATCTGAGCCCAGCTACTTCATTAAGTTAGTTAACCTCTCTGAGCTGTTTCCTCATGTGCAAAGTAACTTAATAATAGAACCTACCTTATAAAGTTGTTCAATAAAAGAAACTATCTGTTAGAGTTGTTCTATAGTAAAAGCTATTGTATAATATACTCTAGCACACTGCCAGGCATATGGGAAAAAATCAGTGCTGGCTTCTATTATTATTTCAGTGATTATTATGACTATGATTATTATTCATTATGATGGGGCCATCCCCCAAGCTTATCACATGATTTTCATAAAGATCAGATGCAGCTATAAATACGAAAATGCTTTGAAGAATAACATGAAATTTGCAATGTTGTTATTTTTGCATGGTGTTTCCCTTACTCAAGGAGAGGCAGTGCAGGACAGCAGCAAGAACACAGGTATTGCCACTATCCCAGCAATCATATTTGTGCCATTATGCTATTTAACAGTTGTGAAGGACTGGGGGTGTAGCTCAGTGTACAACACTTGGCTAGTGTGCAGGAAGCCCTGGGTTTGATCCCCAGTACCCTCCGTAGAAACACACAAAGTTGCAAGTCTTGGACAAGTCATTCATCCTCTCCATTTTGGTCTTCCCATCTATAAAATGGGTGCAGTTATAACACATGTAGGCAGAGTTCAGTAAACTGTATTTTTTAAACTTTTAGAAAAGAATTCACAATGTATCTTTCTTGTATGTTTTCTCTAAATTATATTCTTTGTATGAATCCCCACCTTATTTATCCATCTATATTCCCCACTGATCCTTCCATGCACATTGAAGAGAGGCTACAATGTGGGAAGATTAACTTCCTTCACCTCAGATTGACTTTGGCTTGAATATCAGCTCCACTACTCTAGTAGCAGGACTGAGAGCAGTCATTTACCTTTCTAAATCTTGTTTTCCTGTCATTCCAGCAACTCAGGATGCTGAGGCAGGAAGATGGCAAGTTTGAGACCAGCCTTTATAATTCAGCAAGACCCTGTCTCAAAATAAAATAAAAGAGGGTTGGATACGTAACTCAATGCTACAGCACTTACCTAGCATGTGTGAAGCCCTGAGTTCAATCCCATTTACTGGAAGGAAAGAAAGTGGGGAGGTGGGGGAAGAGAAAGGGAGGAAGGGAGGGGGTGGAGGGAGAAAGATAAAGTTCCCTCGATTATAAACCAGGAATAACAGTTCGTATCTCATGGGGTTATTGTGTCCTCAGAATAGTGATTGACACATGCACATACTAAATACTCAAAAGTTGGCATCTGTCATTATGATCATTTCTAATCATCTTTGCTATTATCATATTCTGCCTATATGTATACTGTGCTCCTTCCAATGTCTAGCTTGGCTCCTTGTCTCTCCCTCCTGGGTCATCCTCTCTCCTGGAACCACCCAAATCACATCCTTCAAGGCCAGTTCAATTTCAAATCCTTCATGAAATCATTATTCATTACTCCAAACTCTACTCATTGCTTTTTTTTCCCTGAAATTTTGTTGTTTGTGTCATGTCTGTAATTCAATTAAATGATTAATTATTATTAAACATTTTTGTTGTCGTTTCCTCAACTGGACTGTAAGATTTCTTCAGCTTCTGCTGAAACTCTCATCCTACTTACTTTGGCATCAGACACATAGTAGGTACTTATTAATTCTTATCTGATAAATAGTAAGAAAGCAAACATGTAAAGTCATTATGAGATTTTAAACCAGAGGTTCCTTGATCACCTGTCTAGCATCCTCTGCTACTATGAATCAGGACTGATGCTGAGCAAAATTATTAATTCCAAAACACAGCACAAAGTATAGAAAGGGATGATTGACAAAGAGTTCCCAAATCAAGGTCAGTACTGTGTAAGTTAGTAAGACCTGTCTTTATTGGCACAAACGACCTTGTTTTCTTCATCACTTCTTGGCATCTCTCTCTAATTTCAACCCCTTCCTCCAATCCCAGTGGATTTACTGCCCTCAGAAAGCCCTCTGAGTATCTTCTGGCTTGAGTTCTGGGAAAAGATCTCCAAGCTTCAGAATTAGCCTTTTCTTTCTTCCCCACAATATTCCCTCAGTGCAGTTAGCAATTAAGGAGGATAGAGGTATGGCCAGATAACTTCTTAAAACAAAACCGAGCTAACCCTCTATTGTGCTATCCTCCCAAGGGCTTGGGGAAGTGGCATTTTAAATCCAAAGGTATGAATTTCTAATGGCAGAATTTAAAGGAGCGAGTCAGGACCATTAAGAACATACTGGTGAGTGACATTAAGCATGAGAATGAGTGAAATGTCAAGGGGATGGATGGCCCCTAAAATCTCCCCTAAAGTCAGGTCCATTTTGGGTAATAACAGTAGCCAGTATAACAGTAATAATAATCACCAACATTTATTGAATCCTTACTGTGTACCAGACACTATTGACTAATTTTTCTATGTAGTCACTCATTTATTCCCACAATGCTGTAGGTGGAAAATAACATTACTCCATTTGATGAATCCTAGTGTAGTTAAGTAACTTTTCTACAGTCACACAACTTACTAATGGCAGAGCTGGGATTCAAAACCAGGCAGTCTAACCGAGCCCCTCTATCCAGAAATGGCTCTGTTGAATCATGAGTCTCCTCTTATAAGCATTCTGGGAAAACAGAGGAGCAAACTTCATGAGAAAAACCTAGCTACGGTCCCCATCATCATTACAGTAGACAAGGCGCTGTCCCTGTTGTGTGCAGGACACCACATGGAGTGCTGAGGAGACAGAGGCATCTGGCCCCACTGCATGTTGGAATCAACTTGACCTTCAGGTTACCTCAATACCTCCACCTCCATGAAGCAGATTTTGCTCATCCCCTCCCCCTCAAATAATGTGTCTCCTCTGATAGCCATTTTACTTTGTGCCTTTGCTCTGCCATTTATTTATTACCTTCTTTCTTGCATTGTGGTTATTTATATACATTGTCACACAGCTGAGCCTTTGCACATTGCTGAGTCCTTTGCCTGGCTGACTCCTACGCATTCTTTAAGATTCTGCTCAGGTTTTTTGCATTTCCTACCTCTCTGGTCTGGATAGATACCACTCTTCTGTATGCCCCCAACACTTGGTATTTCATAGCACTTATTTTAATTGTTTATAAATGTTTTCTTGTCAGTATTCCTAGCTTGATAGATCCCAGATCCCAACATCAGGGAACATGTCTGCTGTTTTGCTGTTTTTTGAGTTTCATTCAGTACTTTGCACCTGCCACACAGCGGGCACTTACTAAAAAAAAAAAAAAAAAAAAAAAAAAATTTAAAACACATGAACTCTCCATGCAAGTCTGATTGAACTTCAGAGACAGAATTGCATATCTGATTTATTTTTTGGATCCCAAAGATGCCATGTACTTAGTAGATACTCAATAAATATAGCAACAATAAACTATTCAAAAACAGACATCAGATTCTGCTCTCAAGATATGGGGGACACTGGGACCTACAGTAAAAAGTAGGTGATATTAAAAGTTTGCATATTTAGGCTATATTTTAAAATTGGTAATATGAGCAACTACTACTAAAATGAATGAGAAAGAAAACAAGGGTTTTTGTTTTTGTTTTTGCCTGAAGTTTCTTGATTAATGAAATGTAGCACAATATTTAAAACCAGGTCCATATGACTCTCAAGCCAGTGTTGTTTCTATTATACCATATTGTTAGGATCTTAGAGTAGATGGTCCTGAAGTATCACTGTGGCTTACATAACTCTAGAGGAATAGGCACTGTGTGAACTGTAATATATGTGGATAGGTCTTTTGGGGAGATCTAGCTGGAAAAAACATGTAGAATCAACTGGTGGGGGAGAAGCAGGAATGTCTGTTGTGACAATCCCAATCTGGAAATAGAAAACAATTAAATCAATTTAAGAAGGTATTTGTGGATATTGGTAACTGAGAGGATACACGGACAAAAGGAAATGTAGAGTCAGGATTACCCCCGAAGTTTTGAGTCTAGGTGAAAGGCATAGGAATTCAGAGGGGAGACTTTGGAAAGAGGGTGAATTTGTTTTTGACATGTGAAGTCCCTCTCTATGGATTAGGAGAAGACAGAAATGCAGGATTAATTTCAAGTGAGGCCTGTGTTAGACTTGCAGATGTGTTGGTTATGTGTTAAGAGGTGATGGCTGAAGTTGGAAAACTGGAGAGAGAGGATGATCAAAGAACTAAGGACTCTAAGGAGCACCCACAGTTTGGAGATAAAAGAAATAATTTGAATCAATAAAGAAGACAAAACATGAGTATCATCACTTCTTAGAATTCAAAGTTAAAGGAAAAAAAGTGGGATCTTCATTAGTTGGATTTGGCAATTATTTTTGGTCTTTTAGAGAGAACATTTCAGTAGAATGGTTGGGTTATTGACAGGAGTAAATAGAACTGAGAGGCAGTTAACATTTAGATAAATCTGGAGGAAAAAGAAATGGGGAAACAGAGTATTGCTATAGGAAAGATTTTACTAAAAATACAGAAGCAAAGGGCAGGAAGCCATTGGAAGGGAGAAAACTGTGCAAGGCCCTTGAGAGGTGGAATGAGATAACAGGTGGATCCTGCAATATAGAAGAAGTGTGGACAAAACTTGGAATAATTTCTGTGGACTATGTCACAGGCAACAATAAGAATACATAAAACAATTGCCAAGTTATAAGTAATGAAGTTCAGTTTGTTTCATCACCTGAACTTTGGTTGGGATCCACTTTCTTGGTCTCATGTCTGGCAGCCCAGGGGTGAAAATGAATAAACGTGGGTACATATCAGCATTAGGCACTTCCATTGCTCAATGGTAAGTGGTCAACGAGTCCAAGAAGGCAGCGTGCAAACCAAGAAAGTGAAGTCAAACCTGAAGTGGTTGAGTAGCAATTCCAGAGAAATTGTGAAGAGGTTGATTGTGCAAAATGGGAAGAGTACAGCAGCAAATGCAGAACTTGGAAAAAAATAATTTTATTATTTCTTAGGTAAATGTCTAGAAGGAATCAAATGAACTAGTAGGAACTCTTACCCAGATTGTTGGGAAAGCAGTTAAGAATAAGAGATGAAATAATAAATTAGTGGAAATAGAGGGGGAAGAGGGAAGTGGGATAAGAACACATTTTAAGAACTGAAGATCAATCAACTTGGGGAGGAATGGGTGGAGCACATGGGACACTTATAGAGTCTCATGTTAAGCAGGATGAACCATATGGTTAAGTCAGAAAAGTGGAGAAGGACATCAGTACTGAAATTTTATCATTTGGTACCCAGGAAAATGGCAGGTTGAACATCAAAAAGTTTGAATTTTAGAAGGCAGAATGATAAAGAGTTAAGAGGCACAACTGTATAGGTTAAGCATGAAAATAAAGGAGGGAAACATTGTTGGAGACTTCTGAAGAGATGTATCTTCTCACAGATCCACCAGAGCTTCACAAACAAGGCGCCTCTAATTCTCAGATTGTGGAAAGCACATCTGTGCCGACACAAAACAGTATCCAACCTCTCATCACAGTGCCAACTGTTTAAGGTGAAGCTACAGGAGGAAAGGAAGGGGGAATATTGATTTCTACCTTACACAAGAGACAGTTGGTTCTACATTTTCTAGCAGGAATGAAGTGCTAGTATTCCCCCATGGCCTTCAATGGGCTGGTGAAAGCCAGGGTGAGGAGACTTGTCTCTCTTGTCATGGGCAACCCAAAGAAGAAATCATTTCCTGCCTGTATTACTACAGCAGTACAAAAGTCAGGAGATGCCATTCCATTCTAATCTTTCATTTTGAGTCAGTATGACTTCCTTGTTAGTATTCCTTTGGTGTTGAAATTCACTAGCTTTGGTTTGGACAATGAGGTAGATGAATTGGTCATAAGTAGTACAAGCAGCAGGAACCCATGGTCAAGTTGAGGACTTTGACCATAGGAAGAATTTGTTAGAGCCTCTTGTAACCCTAACATGAGCTGAGTGGGCTCAACCTTTCTTAGTCTTTATTTCATTGTTCCTAAGGTAGATCTTCTTGTTCTTTCTACAATTATAAGTACTATTAGGAATGAACAATCCTGGGAAATTAGAACAGTGCTGTGGAGTGTTGAATTTAAATTCTAATCCAAAACAGAGAGCATAATCTTGACAAATCATTAAACTTACATGTCAGAATTCTTATCTGAGAAACAGAATGAAGTTCCTTCCAATTCTAATATTCAGGTATGTTTAGCAAGAGCTGAGAAAACAAAAACACTTGTACTTTCAATTTGAAGTGCAGCACACAGTAGAAAGACTGGAGGCGAACCTAAATAATAACACCAATGCTATGTATGATTAGTTGAAGAAGGAGCCAAACTTCCACCACCCATGTTTGCAATACAGCAAATGCTTATCATCCATATGAGAAGCAAATTTCAGTAACTAAGAAAATCAAAGCTAGGTTTCTTTAGTGTCAAAAGCCTTTATTTTTTAACAATTTTACCATCTGAATTTAAAAAAAAATTCCTTATCTTAGAATTTCTAGAGTAGCAGCAACCGTTTGAAGCATTTATTTATAGGATGCTTTTAAAAATGACTTCTCCATTATCCATTAGTGTTCATACACACACGCGCGCGCGCGCGCGCGCGCGCACACACACGGTGTTAGATCCTTTACACCAAAATAGAATTCTTTCTCAAGTGAGATGGAAATGAATGAAGTTAGAAAATTTAGATGGCAAATATTCTAGTAAAATAAACCATTTAATAGCATAAATATTTTAAGACACATTTCCATCCCATGTATAATATAACTAAATTAATATTACTACAGAAACTTTAACCTTTAGATTCCGTGACATTTAGCATGCTTAAATTCTTCTTTTTTTCTCTCATAAAACATCCATTTATTTTGGTTGCACATAGCATCCTTAAATTCTCGATATTATTCTTCTTACCCTAGTGTTGTACACTTAGTACTCCTTTGTATTTTCGTTCCAATAACAAAAATAATTTTGAACTCTGACACATATGACTGCATGAGGGCTTAATGCCTAGCAAAAACAGTTAAGAATATTTAATTCATGTCTTCTTATGAATATTTTTAAACTTGCTGAGCAGAGGTGATCTAGTTTGGAATACCCCAGTTCAAGGCTTATTTTGGCAGATTCAATCTTATCTATACACCCTATAAGTCCTTCTTTCCACCTACATTAGAAATTCCAAATGTATCTTGCATGTTCTGGGTTTAGTTGTGTTTTCTTACATCTGTACCATACCTGACTCTCTCCCACCCTCAATCCCCCGCCTCCATTTACAGAAGTTCTTGGCTATGTTGCATCAAATATTCTATAGACAAAACTTGACAAAAGAGCATTTTATTTTAATTATTTCCTATTTGGAATCCCTCACTTACTCTTAGTTTATATTGTTTACAACCATTATTGGTTCCTTTATTTATATCCTCAGTCACAACAGAAGACAAAGAGAAAACATCTTGCTACAATTTTCCATAGGATCTTAGGATGGGGAGATATGTCAAGAAACTTACATGGCCAGTTAAGGGTTTTAAGTGGTTTGGAAAGCAGTGAATCAGCTTTAACATTTAGGGTTCTCTTGTACCATTCTTTACAATAGCACCATTCATTAAAAGGGTGCCCCAAGGAAGGTTTCCTATTTTATAGATGGGGAAATTGACACAGAAATAGGTATCCTGGTTAAAATCATGGGTAACAGAAGCAAGAGCAGAAGAAAATTTATCTAGGTCTCTTAGCTGTGTTGCCTTTGTTGAGAAAATGCAGTACATTCTAACCTAGGCAGACTTCACTTAACTGAGTTACAAGAGCTATTAGGGCAGTGCACTGAGTTGCAGAGGCACCTAAGATCAAGACCCTACAAAGCACAGTCGCAGAGATTAACTACAATGTATTCTGGGGAGGGCTGCAGAGCAGACAGGTGTGTAATAACAATCGGTCTCGGCAGCAACAGGGCCACACAAATAAAACAGGAATAGCCTAAATCTGAGCTTTGATTCAGCAACATGCGTTAACCATGATGCCTTCACTTTTCCTTTTGAGAAAAAGTGCAATCTAACCGGCTACCCTCTCACTTCACCGTGGGCAGCCACAGTATCGGGATCCACAGGCTTTAAGCTTTCCACACTAGAGGTTTTCCGAAAAATTAGGGGAGCGATACTGGGGTTGTGAAGTGATTTGAAGACCAGGACAGAAGGTCCCCTGTGTGGGCACTAGGTAGCGATGCCTGAGCGGAGCGGGGCGGGGCTGGGCTGGTCTCGGCCCGACAAGGAAGGACATCCTGCACCAGTCATCTCGTCTGCAGGACACCAGCTAGAATCTGCTTTGGAGAGGGTAGAGGAGAGTGCAACCTCAAGGGGGACCTGCTCCCTTGGGAGGGGAGAAAGCCCGCAATAGCAAAGACAGCACAGACACTGAGAGGCGAAGGGAAGGGACCGGAAAGGGGCAGGGTGGAATTGCATCTTAGAGGTGTGAGGAGGTGGCCTTGAAGATTGAGGACTAGGCCGGGACCAGGGCAGCAGGGAAGAGTGAGGGAAAGACCCGTCCTACAGCAGCTCCCACTCCGTTTCTGTCAAAGATGGCCAAATTCCACGCAGCCCTTCCCCCTTCCGCGCCTTTTCTGGTCCCCTTCGTTTGCTCCCAGAGCTGCGGAAGGCGGTGGGGGGTCCGGGTGAGTGTGCGCGAAGAGGAGGGTGCGGGAAAGGAGAGAATACCCGCTGGCCGCACCTCCCACCCCACCGGCCCTTTGGGAGGTTCTTTTAGTTGAGAAAGAGGGCTCTGCCGCTTTAAGGTGGGGAGTGGGCGTCACCTCTGGCCCGGTGACCGGCGGGGTAGGGGACTTGGTGGGCGTGTCCATGCAAACCAGGAGGTGGTGCCGGTAGGGCGGTCCCATAGTAAAATGTTGGGGGGCGGGGCGGAGCCGAGGAGGCGAGGCTACTTGGTGGGCGGGGAGCGGGGGGCGGAGCCTCTGCGGGAAGGCGGGGGAGGGGGAGGAGGAAGCGGCTGGGTTGGTACCATTGCACGCGTTCCGGGAGGGGGGCTGGTGACATTCCCCTGGAGGGGGCGGGCCCTTCCCGGCGGCGGGGCCGGGCGCCGAGGCGGGGAGGGGCGGTCCCCATTCCCCGCCGGGCGGGACGTCGGGGCCGGGGGAGGGGGCACTTCTCCGCTCGCGTCCGAGGCGGGGCCGGCCGTACCTTTCGTGGCGCGGTGCAGCTGGGGGAGGGTCGAGGGGAGGGGGAAGGGGCGGTACCGGGAGGGGGGAGCCGGAAAGGGGGAGGCGCCGGCGGACAATGGAGCCTATGTGTGCCTGCGGGAGTGGGACGGCGCCGCCGCCGCCGCTGCCGCCGCCGGGGGGAGACGCTGCGCCGCCGCTGCCGCTGGCCCCGGCCCCGGCCCCCCGGGGCTGAGAGCCGCCCCGGACCAAAGCCCCCTCCCCTGCTCCGCTCCTCCTCGCCCCTCCCCCACTCCTGCCTCCAGGGTAAGTGGCACCTCGGGGGAGGGGGAGGGGAAGGACCCGAGCCGGGGTAGGGGGGGCCGGGTCCGCGCGTGGAGAGCCGGTTTGGGGGCAGAAGCAGCCGCAGCCCTGGAGGGCCGTGGCGGAGGAGGGGTGGTCCACAGGGGCGGGGGTCGGAGCTGCGGATTTAGGGAGTTGAGTCTGGAGGAGCCTGCTGGGGGAGGTGGGGGTGCCACGGGAGAGGTGGGAAGAGACGGGCACATCTTTCGGTTTTTTAGAGGTGTGTCCCAAGCGGTGCTTGGAGAGGTTACCTGAGGAAATACGACCGTCCTAGGGTCCTGGGATGAAGGGGCGTTTTAGTGGCAAGATAGAGGACTAATAAGGGAATTCAGATTGAGTTTGGTGGGGTCCGTAAAACCTGGAGATGGATAGAGGGGTAAAGGAGACTTTGCAGGCCAGTGACTTGTTGAAGGCTGAAGGGGGCTGAGGTGAAAGCTAAGAAGAATGTATGAGTAGTAGAGGACTCCAGCAGGTGAGTTGGCGATGTCTAGGTCACTGAGTCATTGTGGGGGTCGTGGAACACACCAGTGATTTTCAAAGTGGAGCCCTAGTTGCTGGCCTTTGAAAGTTGCCAAGACTATTAAGACATCTTAACACTGGTTAGTGTTGGGTGAGCTTGGTGAAATGGAGACATCCTAAGGAAAACAGCAGGGTTGGTTATTATGTCCAAAGGGAAGGGCCAAGTCCTGTAAGACTATTGCCGGGGGCCTCATGTGAAGGCTACCAAGCATGAAGTAGGAGGCCTGAAATCTGTCCTCCAAGAGCCTTGGTCTTCAGGAACGTAAGAAAGAATGGGTTGTAAGTGATAAGAGAGGAGTCTAAATTGGAGCCCAATGGAGACTAATAAAGTTATTAGACAAGTAGAGAAATGGATATAACTGTGTCTTAGTAGAGAGAGTCTCTAAGGTGGGATAGAAATGATGCAAATTTACTTTGGTTAAGGTGAACATAGGTAATTCCCTGGCATGACTTTAGTTAAGAAATTGAGTGGGTTTGTTAGAAGTTACATTTTGGTCAGTGTTGTGTGATGAAGTATTTGTTGGCATTTAATTTATTAAGGAATTAAATGTTTGTTTTTGGTGCTGGGAATTGAACCAGGGTTGCTCAACTACTGAGCCACATCCCCAGCCCTTTTTTACTTTTTATTTTGAGACAGGGTCTCACTAAGTTTTTAGGGCCTTTATAAGTGGCTTTGAACTTGCCATCCTCCTGCCTCAGCCTCCTGAGCTACTGGGATTATAGACATGCACCACTACACCCAGCTAAATGTTTCTTCTTGAGACAGATTTGGGCTCTTGTGCACTGAGCACAAAGTGATGAATCAGAATTAGCAGGTAGTAAGGATAAGTTGTAAGATAGTTGAAAGGTGAAAGGAGGGAGCAAAAAAATGTTGGGTGGTAAGATTTAAGTGTATTTAGAACCTATGATTGTGGAAACAGTGAGACATAATTGATTGAATACCAGTGACTGGGAAGTTTAGCAAGAAAGAAATATTTGTGTGTATAAACATTATACTCCTACGTAAAAATTTAAGACAGTTCACTTTATTTACTGCTGAAAAAGACCCAGACTATTAGAGGGGTGAATAAAAGGAGCTGTTAAGTGAAATAAAAATGCTTTGAGGAAAGAGGGTTTGGTTAATTGTTTGATGTTTGGATAAGAAGAGAAAATCTAAAGTTAGAAAAGTTCAGCAAGTGGGGTGTTTGTGTGTGTGAGATGTTGGTAGTTTTATGACCTAGAGATTTGGTATTGAACCACTAGCATGTTCTTTTGTAATAACTGAACTGAATTTAAGGAGATAATAGTTTCAGAATATATGATAGACATGGAGGTCATTGGCTAAAAGATGGAAGAACAATTTTCATATAATTCTTTTTTTATAAGGCAAGTAGTACATAACTGACTCTTGTACAAATGATTCCTAACCTGGACTTTTGGATGACTAGCACAAGCAAAAAAGTACTTATATACATTGGAATTTATTTTATGAGATATTCCCCCCTTAACCTTCAGAAGTGACTGCTTTTGTAAATAAAAAAAATAAAAAAAAAAAACTGGATTGTAGGAGAAAAAAATATATAGAAAGATTTCACAAACATGTAATCAACTATATATTTGATCATGGTGATTTGGTTCAGTGGTTAAATCCCAAATGTGGAATCATTAGCTCTCCAATTGCCTTATGGTGACTTTGAACAAATCTCTCATATTATTCTCCCATCTATGAAGTGGTAATGCTACCTACTCTAACCACACATAACTGCATTTCAGCCTATCAAGTTAATGCCTGTCTGCAAAGTACCTCTGAGATTGAGATTAATCTAACTTTTCTCTCACCTCTGCAAAATTACCATCTCACTAGCAGACTAAATTCAGCTGTTGCAACAATTATACCAACCTGCTGATCAAGAACCAAAAAGGAATTTCTTGTACATCTGTCTTGTTCTGTTGTCTGAGTTTTGGTTTTAGATTAATTTTGAAAGGTACTAACTCTCTCCATTTATTGACAAGATAGGAATAGTGATGAAAATTGCAGAAATGAAAGTGAAGGTCACTGAGAGAATAGAAAGATAGATGCTGTGAGTACTAACCTAGGCTTTGCCAACTCTGTGTGTATGTGGCCTTGAACTTGTTTCTTTGCTTCCTGGCAGTTTAGTTTTCTCCAACTATGAAATAGTGTTGGTGGGATGACTTACTTCTGTCTGCCGTGATGAATATGATAGTTGAGTGTGTAGAAACTTTATTTACTTTAAAATGGGAGTTCTTAACTTTTGTATTCCATGTACCTCTTTGGCAATTTAGTAAAATGTAGGACCCCTTCTGGGAATATTTTTAAATGCACAAAATAAAATGCATAGAATTACTTATGAAATGGAAGCAGTTATCAAAATGTTAGTTGTGATATAGTGATATATGTGCCTCATTATAACACACTGAATAATAAAACGTAACCTCAGGCTTAATATTACTATAATTTTGAAGTAGCAATGACCATACTAAGTTATTATGTTAGGGTATTTATAACAACTATGTGACATGAAAATATCTTGTAGTTATTTTGGTAACAGTCACAGGATTGCCAGTACTTTCATGAATTATTATAACTGTAACCACAGTTGAAGATCTAACTTTTTCCCAGAAAGTTCATAGACATACCTCCTCCCTGAAGTCTATCCACCAGAAGCCTTGGGAGTCAGTGATTCCCAGGTTAAGAATGCCTACTGTTTTTTTTCCTAGACCAAGCAATTTTTGGAAGTTAAATTATCATATCTTATGGACACTTGCCTTTTAGGCTTTGTGATATTTTTCAGTATCTCTACCATTTGAAAAACAGGAACATATGAAACAAAAATCCATTTTGCAAACTGTGTTGGCTGTTCTTGGTTGTGGAAAAAGTTAAAAACAACGATTCTTAGGAAATTTTTGTGTCTGGTGGATTTTGCTTTATAAGCTCCTCTATTACCTATTAATCATACCTATTCCTCGGTGGGCTAAATTTGGGCTGCAGGGTACCTAGCTCCAAATTGTATTTTGAGTTTTAGTGGGCTTTGCCTTCCTTTCCCATTTTTGACCTGGGTGCTTTCTTATTTCCTTTTCCGGATATTTCTTTGACCACGGAGAATTGGGGAGTGGGTAGTTTTCTTTGGAATCAGTATGAATTTGGATATGAACTTTTCCTTTTATCTTGTCTTGTAGGACTGAATGTGGGACTAGCTAGTGTCCTTCCACTTTGACTTAAAAATTCCCTTCTGTTTGGGTGGCAGAGATCATTATCAGAAAGCTCGTGTGTCCTGATGTAGAAGAAGAGAGCAAATTGGACACCTTAAAAGGTAAAGAACTTGCTAATAAACCCGTAACTTCTGGGATTCAGTCTGAATTTGTTAGATTTTTATTTTTGTATCTACAGGGTTTCTTCTAAGCTAAATATACATTGGTTCATTATTCTAGCAGTTCCTAAGGTAAAAGTCATCAAATTGAATGCAAGTCAAAACTACAAATGCAGTTACCTATACTTTTCTGTGAGAGGGACTTGAGCATAACTCACTTCAGAAGGCTGAGGAAAAAGACAGGTGGTGGGAGTTAAACAGGTATTTGCCATGTCACCTTTGATTTCCATAAATGCAAGGTAAGAGTGGCAGTGTACAACCCCATTATAACACATGGATCAACCAGCATTTATTGAGTTTCTGCTCGGTGTCAGGTGCTGAGGCAATGAATGACACTGTCCTCAGGGAATCCTCTGTCTACACATAACAGTGCCACAGTTTTATAGGTGTTATAATAGTGTTAATAAAATGCCATAGAGGACACACGGGGGATAGTTGGCAATCAAGGAGAATTTCCCAAAGAATGGAACTTTGTTCTGAAATACTACTTTGGATAACCATTTTTCTAAATGATTGAAATCATGTAGTTGAAATTCATTTTTAGGTGAATTTTGTCCAGACTCTTCAGTTTAATATGAATTTTTGTTTCTTTGAAAGTTTGTTAGTTATTGAAGGACAGTAGATGCATTTTACCTCATTAAGTACTAAAGCATACATTAATATTTTATGTGGACCAAGGTTTCTATACATGTCCTATGTATAGTTTACTTTCCTCCAGTCTTCCTGTTGGTGGATAAAGATTGGTTCCTCCTATTGTATACTTTTGATGAGAAGAAGCCTTTTATTAGTTGGCATGCCAGAAGTTAAAAATGAGCTTGGAATGGAATCCGGAGACCTTTTAGTTCCACATTCTAAGTTTGATACTATGCCTTTTATGGAGTAGTGGTCATAGCATAGAAATGAAATTTGTTAAACATGACATAGTTCTAATAAACTTGACTTAGAGCAGGGAAGTAGGAAAGCATCACTGGAAGAGTTGAAATTGGAATCTTAGAGGTGGTTCTGAGCTTGATAAAGTTTACTTGTAAATTTGCCTAAAACTTTATATTAACCTTATAGAATCTCCTTTTAAGGATTCTGAATAATTTGGCCCTAGGATAGTCTGGAACTATTCTCCCTTGCAATTTTAGAACTGTAAATTCTGAGCAAAGTGGGAGTTCAGTGTCATAACTCTGTAAGGACGGAGGTTGAAAATAGTTCTGCTTGACCAGTCATTGTTCTGATAGTGTAATCTTAAGCTCAGTTCAACACAGCCCTTTGCACACAGTAGGCATTAAATAAAAGGAGATCACATGCTCAGGTTGCTCAG
The DNA here is from genome assembly GCF_902686455.1 of Sciurus vulgaris. Taxonomy (NCBI): domain Eukaryota; kingdom Metazoa; phylum Chordata; class Mammalia; order Rodentia; family Sciuridae; genus Sciurus; species Sciurus vulgaris. The sequence continues at coordinate 110,198,651 of NC_136461.1, forward strand.
CCTTAAGTTCCCTCCAAAGAATATGAAAATAAATTTTCTTGCTGGATGCTTGCCATGTAGAATTCCAGTTGAGAGGAGGGAGGAACCATGAATGGTTTACACTTTGTAAATTCAAAAGCCTATCTGGAATTTTGTTTCTTTTCACCTTTGCAGTCAGTGCTCAATTCTCTATACTAATAAGAAATGGGCAGAAGCAAAAATACCCACTACCAAAATACCCAGAAATTTCAAAAGTAGAAAAACTGAGCCAGGTGCAGTGGGTCATGCCTGTAATCCCAGCAGTTTGGGAAACTGAGTCAGGAGTTTCAGAGTTCAAAGCCAGCCTCAGCAACATAGAGGCACTAAGCAACTCAGTTAGACCTTGTCTTTAAATAAAAATATAAAGTAGGGCTGGAGATGTGGCTCAGTGAGTGCCTCTGAATTCAATTCCTGGTACCCACCCCCAGAAAAAAAGTAGAAAAAACTGATTTTGAATACACCTAGTATTTCTCTAGCCTCTGAAAATAAAATTTGCAGTTGGGAAGGAGAAAAAACCATAAGGGCCTTGAATTATCTACAGATTGTATATCTACCCTTTAATAATTGGGAGCAGATTCTGTTTACAAGGGAGATGACAATTTCCTTGTAAACTGATATTTTAGAATAAGCGGGAAACCTGTTTTCCTCTTAAGGCATTCAGTGACAAATTGACATGGTTTATTTTTTTAAATCATCTTAGGAATTTTTTTCCCACTATCCTCTTCCAGGTGAGATCACCTTTAAGAAAGGGGTTCCTGGACTCACCACCTCCAGGATGAGCACTGCAGTGTCGTGACCCTTGGGGTTTTGGTGAGTAGACTGATGGATGACAGCACGGGGGTGCAGACCTGGCTTAGAAAGATGATCTTGGGGAAAGTTACAGGTTTATTTAACAGACTTTTTTCCCCTTTACATCACCCAACTCCCCCTCTTCACCTCCTATCCCTCAGTAAGCACCATTTTATCTACTTCTTTGAGTTCAGCTTTTTTCAATTCTGTGTGTAGTATTTGTTTTTCTGTGCTTATTTCACTTAACATAGTGTTCTCTAGTTTCATGTATTTGTAAATGACAGGATTTCATTTTTTTTTTTAGGTCAAATAGTATTCCAGAGTGTGTGTGTGTGTGTGTGTGTGTGTACACCACACTTTATCCATTCATCCACTGATAGATACTTAGGTTGATTCCACATCTTGGCTATTGTAAATAATGCTATAGTGAATATGAGAGTGCAGGTATCTCTTCTGCTTACTGATTTTATTTTCTTTGTGGATAAAAACCAACATTTTTCCTGGCACTGTGGTACTAGGAATACAGGGATGAACAAATCAGTCTTTGTCCCCACCTTCATGGAGCTTGTGGTCGACTGTTAGAGGTTAGTTACACAAATGATCACATAATTACACATACAATTATAAAACAAGGAAAAACTCAGGATGCTATGAAAAGAATGTAATGGGAGAATCCCATGTAGATTCATGGTTTTAAGGAATGCTTCCTCTCTGAAGAGAAAACTCTTAGGCTGAGACTTCATTCATTAAACAAAAATGTTCAAACTTGACATGGGGGTTAGGGAAGGAAGTGTCAAGAATGACTCCCAAATTTATGGCATGAGCAACTGAGTGGATAAAGGAGACATTGGTTAAGGTGTGGGAAACTGAAGAAAAAGTAGTTTTGGGAGGAAGACTACACAGAGATAAATAATTCATGTCAATCCTATCAAGTTCGAACCATCTAGGAAGGTATGAAGTATGTAGGTGTATATAGGTGTGCAGAGTGTAGGCTGAGCTACACATGTGACTCTGGGAGCTGTTGGCATGGAGAGAACTCACAGAGTGAGGATAGAGAAGGACCCAGAGTAGAGTCCCAAGGAACTTGGAATTTTAGAGCCTGAATAGAGAAGGGGCCTCAGAGGAAGCAGATATAGAGTAACTGGAGAGATAAAAGGAAGACTAGGAAAGCATGGTATTAGGAGAACTAGGTGAATACGGTTTCAAGAAAGAATGGTTCCCCTGGCAAAATCTAAAAGATGAGCTAGGCATCATGGCACATGCCTGTAGTTCCATCACTCAGGCGGCTGAGGCAGGAGGATCACAAGTTCAAAGTCAGCCTCAGCAATTTAGTGAGACCCTGTCTCAAAATAAAAATATAAAAAGGGCTGGGGATGTGGCTCAGTGGTTAAGTGCCCCTAGACTCAATCCCTGGTACCCCATCCCTCCCCCGCACAAAAGATATATGGCAAGAGTTTTGCTCAATTGTTCTTATTGTCAGAAAGGCTAGAGCTTGGGGTGATGAGAAAATAAGGAACTGTATGCAGCAGTACTTTGAAAATGAAAGTGTTTTATGGTCATAGCATTATTACTAGAAAGAGTCTTTGCTACCAGCTCATTGTAAATATGTGGCAGATTAATGAGGAGATTTGATATTTGTAATATGTTTTGCACTTTTTGGAAAAAGAGTGCAACACAAATGTCAGGTGTTTCCATTCTGTGAGAAGCTGAATAAATCACAGAAGACCCAACTCTATTTCTTATTATATTGTGCTGAGTATTATAGAAAAACCAAAGAACTTTAAAACAGCGTTGTTATCTTCAAAGACATAGTCTTCACACAGAGATAAAATATACACATAGGATTAGTCAGTACATGTGATTGAGAGCTGGAATGTGTGATGTGGACAGAAAGTACCAGAAGTTACGGGACCTATATAAGTGGTTAACTGCTCTTTTTTCCTGAGGTAAATGTTTTTGGGATAGCTTTGTCCATGCAAGATTCATTTGCTGCTTCTTCCTTACCAGTGATTCCTAATATTTTGGTGAGAAGTTACAAAATGGTTTATGATTCTGTATGTCAAATTTGACAAACACAATCCATTTTATAGTTTAAACTGAAAAAAAAAAAAAAAAAAAAAGCTGAAAGGTGGTAGGGCATAAAAATACAACCTTAAATTAAAAAAAAAAAAAAAGTTTGTAGAATTTTTTTCTCCTGAGGTCATCATAGAACCTCCCATAATGTTTTGTTCTAGTTTTTTCCTGCCTTCTTTATTTAAAATGTGTATATATTCAGAACTTCCATGAATTCCTTCAGTATTCCAGGTAAAGTGGTTGGTATTGTCAAAAATTTCTAAATGACAAAATAGGCACTTAACACTTGGCAGTGATCGTACTACCAAAATCTAGAAAATAACTGATCCTCCGAATATTAGTTCAGTTGTCAACTCCCAAAATATAATAAGCTGTAACACCTGAGCTATTTGTGACACTTTTTGATTCTTTCACCACTAATCCTACACTTAATATCCTTCCCTTTCAGTCTTGTATTCCAGCAGTAAGATACCTGCAGGTGGAAGTGGGAGGGATGGTGATCACAAGAAAACCATATTGGAACCCCCTGGAGGATAGCAGTGACTTAAAGTGTACCTTGGTTTTCCCTTAACTAGTTTGGGCTTCCCTAAATAAAGGGCTTTCTTGTTTGTTCTCTAGCTAGGTTTGGGAATATTTTCTTGACCTTTATGCTACAAATTAGCCTTGCAAATTGGCTTGAAAAACATCTTAGCCTTCAAAGATGTTCTTTTACCTTCAAAATTATGGATCATTCCCTTGCTTACACATGCCTATAGTCCTTGTCATTAAGCAGTAAGAACACAAGACACGTATTTGGCATAATTTAATAGAAAGATCATGGAAATCAGTAACAGAACTGATTGTATTTGGTATTGGCCCAATATTTGTTTTCAGAAGTACCTCCTGTAATGTCTCCTCACCCTTGAGGCCCTGAGAAAATAAACAGATTCATTGGACCATGGAAATTGGGTGGGTTTGTTACATTTTAGTGCCAGTTGTTTTGCTACCAGAGCTAAAACAGCAGAGAGTAACTGTGGGTTTGCACTATCTAGTGGTTTCAAAGCATTGTTTTGAAAAAAAAGGGAAGAAACATTTTCGAGGATTTTGTGTTCAGAAGTAGAAAAATGTGAAGGAGACGAAATGGCTAAAGATTAAACTGCATTTCTTTTCTGTTTACAAATGTCTAGTACTTGCTGCTTGGGTGGGAGGCTTGTGTGCTGGGCATAAAGTCGTAGTCACTCTTCAGCTACTTTAGCACCAGAGCCTATGGCCAGAATATGAGCATCACCCTTTCCTTTAACTCTGCTGGAAGTTGAGGGATGATCTCACTGGCTCTTTGTTAGTTGGCTAGGGCTTTCACCTTGATCCTGTTGTAAGGTTGTTTATGTTTCTGTTTTATGTTGTGTCTCAACATTTATTGGGTGACTGTTTTTTGTAGAGTGCCCTGGAGATGCGAGATTTTCCTTTGGCAGCAGGAGGCACACACCCAGAGAATGCAGGAGCTGCAAGGGGAAAGGACCCACTTCCACAGCAGAGAAAAACAAAGAGGAAAAAGGCATATAGGTGGCCAGTGCTAAGGGACACACCAAGCAAGCAGTGGGCAACTGCTGCTGCCCTCAGCAGCTGCTTCTGCAACAGCCCGAGAGGAACTCGGTGAGCCCGTCCCTGTTTGTGACTGCAAGCTCAGGATTTCAATCAATGCATTCCAGTAACCCTAAAGTGAGGAACTCTCCATCAGGAAACACACAGAGGTAAGGGCAAGGGCCGCCTCTCACTGCCCCTTGGGGATGTCATGGTGTGCCACAACACTTATTGATGAAACAGTATGTTGAATTAGAGCAGATGAAATGGGAAGGGAAGAGAAAAGAGAATAGTAAATAGGAATAGAATAGTAAACAGGCTAATAATCAAAACTTATATTAGTTTCCCTATATTATTGTTTTATTCGTCCTTCTCTGACCTCTCCTTTTTACCACTGTACTCCTTGCCCAAACTCAAATAAAAAGACCTTCAAGACCACCAGTATAATCTTCTAAGGTTGGCAAATGTGGAAACTGAGGCCTGCAATGGTGAGGGGGCCTAAGGTTGCAGAACTAAAACAATATCCCCCCATTCCCATGCAAAGCTTTTCCTCTGTTCCTCAATACTTGAATTGTTATTTTGAAAGAACCTTTTCCCTCCCTCACTGGGGGCAATGGTTGGTAAAATGCACTGTTGAGAGGGATTCATATCCTGGAGGATTTCCCTAAGCCGACAGGCACCAGCGAGTTTCTCTCCTGCTCCCTTGGACCTGTTCACATTTTCCAGCAGAGAAGCTGGGCTTTCATTACAGCTGTTCTTGTCATCAGCTTGGGGGGTGGGTAGTATTTTGATCTTAATGATGCGTGTTTGTTTACTCTGAGCTAGACTTCATGTGAGAGTCACTTCTCTATGTACATAGAAACCGTTGTCCTTTATTGACAGAAGCCCTAGAGGTGGGTCCCCATGTGACTAGGGTTCCTGAGATCTGGCAGTCCACTCTGCTGAATCCTCCTCTTTGTTGATAACTTTGAGATGGGAGCCATAGTTGAGGGAACAAGCAAGTGAGTGGTCGAGGTGGAACTTGGGGTGGTTATTTAGTCCTTAGTGTCTCCTTGACCCACCAAGAAATTGCCGCTGCTATACCTGGTATCTGATCTCCTTTTGTTATTTGTTTCTTCTAGTAGCCCTAAGTCAAAGCAGGAGGTGATGGTCCGTCCCCCTACAGTGATGTCCCCATCTGGAAACCCCCAGCTGGATTCCAAATTCTCCAATCAGGGTAAACAGGGGGGCTCAGCCAGCCAATCCCAGCCATCCCCCTGTGACTCCAAGAGTGGGGGCCATACCCCTAAAGCACTCCCTGGCCCAGGTGGGAGCATGGGGCTGAAGAATGGGGCTGGAAATGGTGCCAAGGGCAAGGGGAAAAGGGAGCGAAGTATTTCCGCCGACTCCTTTGATCAGAGAGATCCTGGGACTCCAAACGATGACTCTGACATGAAAGGTATGTCTATAAGATCTTTGAGACTCAGAGGGAAGTAGGTATCCTGAGGGAAGGTCTCTGACATTTGTTGGAGGCCAAAAAGGCTAGTTTCAGTTAGGTGGGGAAAGTAGGAATCAGATTCAGGAGTTCTCACACTGTATAATGGAACTGTTTCTTCTCTTTTTTTCTACTTACTGAAGCATAGTCTGGAACCACCTTGTTGAGTTCTTGCTCTGGAGGACGCACATAGTTTGGTAGGATACTTCACAGGCCTAACCACATTCTTTATGCATGTCTGTGGCCTCTGTGCTGATTCTACTTCAGTTTCAAGTCAGTAACTCCAGTCTTTCTATGCAAGTGACCAGGAGTGGAGCAGTTTTTCTGGCATCCCCTCCTGTTCTCCATCAGCGTAATCGTCCAACGCTTGGGTTTTGTGCTCACTGGTTGCCACTTTGCCAGGCTTGCAGACACAAGAGGAAGCCTTAATGGCCCTGACACTACTCAAGATTTATCACAGCTGTTTTCACTGTGGTGGGAATGAGTGGCTTACCAGATGTGATAGAGATTTGGCAGACACAAAAATGGAGTCAGCCAGAAAGGGGTAGAGTATGTGATTTTAGGCTTTTTTTCCTCCTAGTATAACACCAAAAATCTTAACTATAGACTAGAACATGAAGTTAGTTTTCAAGAAATGGAAACATGATTCCCCAACCCAAATTAAAAATGAAAACCTGGCCAGGTGCAGAAAAACCTGATCTCACTGTAATCCCAGCTATCCTGGAAGCCAAGGCAGGAGGATCACAAGTTAAAGGCCAGCCTGGGCAATTTAGTGAGACCCTGACTCAAAGTAAAAAATAAAAATAAGAGGACTGGGATTGTAGTAAAGGGGTAGAGTGCTTGCCTATCATTCATGAGGTTCTAGGTTCAAGCTCCATTATTGCGAAAAAAAGAGAAAGAGAGGAAACCTCTGTGATTTTTTTCCCTTCTTTCCTCCCTTCCTCCTCTTCTCTCCTCTCCTCTCCTCTCCTCTCCTTTCCTTTCCTGTCCTTTCTTTTTGCTTTTCCCTTTCTCTTTCCCTTTCCTTTCTTCCTCATGTGTTAGAAGACCTCCTTAAATTTGGAAGGCCTATTATGAGGGCCAGCACTATGCTGGATGCTAGGGGTATCATGGTCAGCAAGATATATACAGTTGCTGTCCTTAAGGAATTAAGTGTATCTAGAAGTTGATCACTAAATAAACAATAAAATTTGATGAATGCTGAAGTAAAGAGAAGTTAGGGGTCTATGAGATCCATTAGCTGGGTCATCTAGGCAAGTCCAAGAAGTTTAAAAAATGGTACCAGGAGGGAGGGACAGTTATATTTGAAGGATGTATAATAGTTACAGAAGTAAGGAGGAAGGGGTAGAATACTTTATAATGAGTCATTTAGGGAGAAGAGTATTTGAAATTTTATAAGTAGAAAAGAAGATTTCCTCTTAGCAAGGTACTTCCTCCTTGAAATTCTCAAGGTGGGTTTGTGTTGTGATGCTGTAAATGCTGGCAGAAAAAAAGGGAGTTTTAGTCTTTCCATGACAATGAGTCTTTTTATTCTTTTAGAATGTAATTCTGCTGATCATATAAAGTCCCAGGATTCCCAGCACACACCACACTCCATGACCCCATCAACTGCTACAGCCCCCAGGTCTTCCACCCCTTCCCATGGCCAAACTACTGCCCCAGAGCCCACACCTGCTCAGAAGACTCCAGCCAAAGTGGTATATGTGTTTTCTACTGAGATGGCCAATAAGTAAGTTGATGGCAGTGTCTTGCTGTTGAGCATCTCTTATGTGTGTGTGGAGATGGAACCTTCATTCTTATTCCCTTCCCCTTGCAGATTGATCCCCTCCCCCCACTTGTGTTGTGTCTTGAAAAGTTAAAAATAAAAAAATAGATAAAATAAAATACAAATCTTCCCCCATCCTACTCCTCAACTTTCCTTTCAGAAATTTTTTGTGCTTATACAAATATACATATCTACTTTTTATTGAACACAGAAGAGAGCGATTATACAATATAAACTCTTCTACAATCTGCTTATTATTATTTTTTAAATGCCACAGTAATAAATACCTATAGTGGAAAAATTAAAAAATATAACTGAAAAGAAAAATCTCTAGAATTCAAACATAACTACTGTGAATTATTTTGCTATGTATGTTTGAGTGAATGGCTGAATCAGTTAGTTTTTATTCATTTATTTGTCAAAAAAAATACCCTATGTACATTTTTTTTCTCTTCTTTTTCACTTAAGATAAAAAGTGAATCTTAAGAAACTTAAACTTTGCCTATCCGTGGGTGTTTCTGAGATTTGGTGTTCACACTTCTCAGTTTGTAATTTTGAACTAGGATCTTCTATAAAACACCTAACAGTAGGTTGGTTAAGAAGAAGAAAGTCTTGGGTTTTGCTTTTTGTTTTTTAATACCTCCTTTGTGTTCATTGATAACTGTCTTTTAATTTCAGACGTTTGATGGTAATGGTATGCTTAAATAATAAAATATGTTTCCCTTGGTTTCTTCTTATTCAATATTTTTGTTGGTTCTTATGCTTCTCCTTCCATTCCCTTAAAAGTCCAATGTACAATGTATCAAAATGCAGTCTGTAAAAACTTAAAAAAAAAAAAAAAGGTTCAATGTAGGGTAAAATTTTTTGGGATTACAGTGAGTGAGACAGAAACATGGCCTGGCATGTGCTGCCCTTTTGTCTTTGCAGAGCTGCAGAAGCTGTATTGAAGGGCCAGGTTGAAACAATCGTCTCTTTCCACATCCAGAACATCTCTAACAGCAAGACAGAGAGAAGCACAGCCCCTCTGGTATGTTGTTTGAGAAAGGGAATAATGGCTTAATGAGTTCACCGTGACTGCGAAGGAGGGGAGGTGATGAACTGAGAAGGGGATAGTCTTGCTGGTATGTGCTATATTCTGAATATTTAATGTAACCTGGCATCATAGGGTCTTAGGCATATCACACTGTGCTTTTCTACCAGAATGCTGGTGTGATGAATTGTAAGAGGAAGAAGATGAAAAATAAAACAGGAGCTATACAGTTATTTTAGGGTCATCATCTCTAGGAAAATCTAAATTTAACCCTGTGTATAGAGCAGGTCTTTTTAAAATACCACTCTTGAGTTAGTTGAAGAAAAAGTATGCAATGCTTGTTTTAATGCATATAGTTTACCAAATTGAACCAAATGACATTTCTGGTGTCTAGCATTGTCAAGGCATTGCACCAAATGCTGTGGGGGATACCGTGAAGTTCAAGACACAATCCCTGCTTTCAGAGAGCATAAACTGTGATACTGGTATGAGTATTAATCATGGAAAAGTTAAATGACAGTAAACAAAGTTATAATTCAAGATGATATCTTGTCTATTTTGTGTTATTAAAGAAATCTCCATCTTTGTGGACATAGTAGAGCTTGAGTTTTCCTATACTTTGGAAAGGAATTTCACCTTGCCCATGCACTACACTACGCTACTCAGAGATGGAGAATGAATATCATTACATTTTAAATGCTTATTTTCCTGGCATCCACTGGGTACATTGTAACTCAGTCATTTTATTGACTTAGTGATAGTTCTTAATACAGTCATCACCTCTACTTTCTCTGGTGCTAAAATGTAATCAGAATAGGAATTAAGGAAGGAATTGGTAATAATCCATTGCTCCAAATCTAAAATGAAATGGGTAGTGTTAAACAGTTTCCTTGATCGTAGTTGCTTTATTAAATCTTACACACCTGTAATAAACACACAAAACCTGGCCAACCAAACCAAACTTAAAATGGCACAAGAAGGAAAACCAAGGTAACCTCCACACTCCAATTGAGTTGCAAAAGTGGTACATACATTAACTGTTCAGTCATACAGATTGAGCTGATTTTACACATATATATAGATATCTACAAAGTGCATCAATACTTCCAAATGAAACATTTGTATATATATTTTTTCACAGAATGTAAACACTCAGATATGTTTTTGTGTATATGAAACATGAATTCTTCATATGTGTAGATATACATAGTGATTCATGCATATTCATATTTACACAACGGTAAACATTCCAAAGAGTAAATGGGAGGTAAGTTAAGAGCCTTATGGGTTTGGGAATTCAGAATGGATTAAGTGAACAAGTAGGAACAAATGAACACCAGAAAGGGATCAGGAGGTTCACTGAAGGCTGGTGAAAAACATCTGAGAAAGTTTGTAGACCAGGCACTTCTTAATTCTCCTAAGTCTCAGCTAGAAAGAGCAAGATGAGACCTAGACCTCTCCCAAACACTCACAGAGTTTGTGTCACCAATTGTAGGTAAGGATGCTTTTATCCAGGATTTAGTTTAGCAGTGATACTTAATTAAGTTAAAAAGGGCAGCCTGCTGTCTGTTGGAAGGAACAGATCAAGAGACACCATGAGCTAGATAACCTCAGACTTCTGCATAAACGCTTCCTTCCTATAGATTATCTTACTATAGTTAATGTACAAATTCTTATCAAATATGGAATCAGTGATCACAAACTAAAAACAAACCAGAGATGTAAGGCCCCCTGGAAACTCAAGGAGGGGAACACTTCAGTAGTCACCCTGCTAGAGGAGACATTGAAATGGAGCGGCCTTCCCTGCTGCATCCAGCTGGCAGAGTACAAAGCTACAAGTGACTTAAGCTTTCTCTTTCAGCAGAAGCTTCAGACCTTTTGATTGACAGTGACGAGTCTGCATACCCTGTTGTACTTCCAGGAAAAAGAAAAAGGTGTTAGGTGTAGCCTCCCACATACCAAGGAACTAATCTTTTCCCTGAATCAAAAACATAGTAGACATGTGACATCAAACCTGTTCCTCGAAATAGATACTCAGATATATTCTCTTTGGCAGAGTGGCTCTCCCCTGGCATACTTATAAAGTTATTGAAACCTGATCTTCAACAAGGGAAAAAGGATGCCATTTGACAGTAAGGTTAAAAAAAAAAAATCCATGTCCAAAGAAGGGTTATACATAAACAATTTCAAAAGCAAGTGTCAGTATAGATATATGTAACTGGGACAAGTCCTTTATAACATATCTTGCTCTTTTAATTGCCCCTCTACTTAGTTCACCAATGATTTAAACAATCTCATTTATCTTCAGAATACACAGATATCTGCCCTTCGGAATGATCCGAAACCTCTCCCACAACAACCCCCAGCTCCAGCAAACCAGGACCAGAATACTTCCCAGAACACCAGACTGCAGCCAACTCCACCCATTCCGGCACCAGCACCCAAGCCCGCTGCACCCCCGCGTCCCCTGGACCACGATAGTCCTGGGGTAGAAAATAAACTGATTCCTCCTGTGGGAAGTCCTGCCAGCTCCACTCCGTTGCCCCCAGACGGTACCGGGCCAAACTCAACGCCCAACAATCGAGCAGTGACCCCTGTCTCCCAGGGGAGCAATAGCTCTTCAGCAGATCCCAAAGCCCCTCCACCTCCATCAGTGTCCAGCGGTGAGCCCCCCACATTGGGAGAAAACCCTGATGGCCTGTCTCAGGAGCAGCTGGAGCACCGCGAGCGCTCCTTACAAACTCTCAGAGATATCCAGCGTATGCTTTTCCCTGATGAGAAAGAATTCACAGGAGGACAAAGTGGGGGACCCCAGCAGAATCCTGGGGTATTAGATGGACCTCAGAAAAAACCAGAAGGGCCAATACAGGCCATGATGGCTCAATCCCAAAGCCTAGGTAAGGGACCTGGGCCCCGGACAGATGTGGGAGCTCCCTTTGGCCCTCAAGGACATAGAGATGTACCCTTTTCTCCAGATGAAATGGTTCCACCTTCTATGAACTCCCAGTCTGGGCCCATAGGACCCGACCACCTGGACCACATGACCCCTGAGCAGATAGCGTGGCTGAAACTGCAGCAGGAATTTTACGAAGAGAAGAGGAGGAAGCAGGAACAAGTGGTTGTCCAACAGTGCTCCCTCCAGGACATGATGGTCCATCAGCATGGGCCACGGGGAGTGGTCCGAGGGCCTCCTCCTCCATACCAGATGACCCCTAGTGAAGGCTGGGCACCTGGGGGTGCAGAGCCATTTTCTGATGGTATCAACATTTCACATTCTCTGCCCCCGAGGGGCATGGCTCCCCATCCCAACATGCCAGGGAGCCAGATGCGCCTCCCTGGATTTGCAGGAATGATAAATTCTGAAATGGAAGGGCCAAATGTGCCCAACCCTGCATCTAGACCAGGCCTTTCTGGAGTCAGTTGGCCAGACGATGTGCCAAAAATCCCAGATGGTCGAAACTTCCCTCCTGGCCAAGGTGTCTTCAGCGGTCCTGGCCGAGGGGAACGCTTCCCAAACCCCCAAGGATTATCTGAAGAAATGTTTCAACAGCAGCTAGCAGAGAAACAGCTGGGTCTCCCCCCAGGGATGACCATGGAAGGTATTAGGCCCAGCATGGAGATGAACAGGATGATCCCAGGCTCCCAGCGCCACATGGAGCCTGGGAATAATCCCATTTTCCCTCGGATACCAGTTGAGGGCCCACTGAGTCCTTCCAGGGGTGACTTTCCAAAAGGAATGCCTCCACAGATAGGCCCTGGTCGGGAACTTGAGTTTGGGATGGTTCCTAGTGGGATGAAGGGAGATGTCAATCTCAATGTCAGCATGGGATCCAACACTCAGATGATACCTCAGAAGATGAGAGAGACTGGGGCAGGCCCTGAGGAGATGATGAAATTACGCCCAGGTGGTTCAGACATGCTGCCTGCCCAGCAGAAGATGGTACCCCTGCCATTTGGTGAGCACCCTCAGCAGGAGTATGGCATGGGCCCCAGGCCATTCCTTCCCATGTCTCAGGGTCCAGGCAACAACAGTGGCTTGCGGAATCTCAGAGAATCAGTTGGGCCCGACCAAAGGACTAACAGCCGGCTCAGTCATATGCCACCACTACCTCTCAACCCTTCTAGTAACCCTACTAGCCTCAACACAGCTCCTCCAGTTCAGCGTGGCCTGGGACGGAAGCCCTTGGATATATCTGTGGCAGCCAGCCAGGTGCATTCCCCAGGCATTAACCCTCTGAAGTCTCCCACAATGCACCAAGTCCAGTCCCCGATGCTGGGCTCGCCCTCGGGGAACCTCAAGTCCCCCCAGACTCCATCACAGCTGGCAGGCATGCTGGCGGGCCCAGCTGCTGCTGCTTCCATTAAGTCCCCCCCTGTCTTGGGATCTGCTGCTGCTTCGCCTGTTCACCTCAAGTCTCCATCACTTCCTGCCCCATCACCCGGATGGACCTCCTCTCCCAAACCTCCCCTTCAGAGTCCTGGGATTCCTCCAAACCATAAAGCTCCCCTCACCATGGCCTCCCCAGCCATGCTGGGAAGTGTAGAGTCAGGTCAGTATGTTTGCATCCTCACAGTCACACCTTATAACTAGAGATTACTAGACCCTGATTTTGCTTAAGAAAACTGGTGTCTCTGTAATGTAGCCAGAGGCAGGCCTTTGCCAAAATTTGTGGCAAGGTACGTAATTATCAATACTATGATAGGCTTACGCACAAGTATGCAACCCTAGCAAAGAGTATGTATGTCAGTGGGTACTGTTGAAAGGAGGAGGGAAAATGGAATGTATGTGCCAGTTCCCAGAGTAATTTACATTAGCACAGTGAACACATGCTGGTGAAATAGAACGTCTTAACAGTGGGTAAATATGACTTCCTTAAATCCTGGACCCACCTACTTCAAGGGGCTATGCTTGGGTCAAGAGATTCTGAGTATAGTTCTAAGCAAATCGAGGGGATGCTGAGACATTTTGGGTTCTTATAAATATAGTTGCCCACAGAAAACATGTTTCCTCAGATCAGCTACGGTTTGGATTTTCTTCTTGGGAAAGGCCCTCGCGGATGATGGTAGCTTTATGAGTGGGACCAGAGGTGGTTAGTGGAAAGAGCACTGAGAGTAATACTAGTTCTGCTACAGTCTCCACTTGAGAAAAACCAGAATCAGAATAAGATGGGAGACCTGTCCTGCCAAGCATATGGTCTCTCTGGGGTAAACAGTTCAGTAAAACAATGGAATAGCTAGTTGCCTTAGACCTTTTTAGGTCAAGCATCTTGGTCATTGTTTTAGTCAGTTTTTTCCCTGCTGTGACTAAAAGATCTGACTAGAACACTTTTAGGAGGAAAAGTTTGAGGGCTCACAGTTTCAGAGGTCTCCACCTAATAGAAGGCCGGACTTGAAGTGAGGCAGAACATCATAGCAAGAGAGTGTGGCAGAGGGAAGCAGCTCACATCATGATCAGAAATCAGAGACTCCACTGTCCAGATACAAATATATACCCAATAGCCATGCCCCCAGTGAACCACTCCCTGTAGCCACACCCCACCTGTCTCCAGTTACCACTCAGTTAATCACATCAGGGATTAATTCACTGATTAGGTTAAGGTTATAGCCCAATCATTTCTCCTCCAAACCTTCTTACATTGTCTCACACATGAACTTTTGGGGGACACCACATCTAAATCATGACAGTCATGGAAATGAAGAGTTTGTGTAGGATGATATGGCTGGTATGTGGGGTTGGGGCTCTAGTCTGACTTCATGGGATACTAATATCTGAATCAAATTCTAAATTGCAATTGGCAAGGGAAAGAAGTCCATTTCACATTCTTTTCAGTGAAATGGTTGTCTATAAGTCATGTTTTCTAATGTATTCCTGCTGAATTTTGTCTTCACATCTGCTGATCCGTCACCTCCGTATCACGCCACAGTCTCCCTCTGCATACACAGAGAGCTTGACTAGAAGATTGATGATTCGTGTCCTTGGTCTTATAACACTGTCTTGCTCATCTGTCTCATTCCCGGCCTTGCTAGTTCATAATCGTAGGGTCCAATAGCTTTCAAAACAAATCTAATTCCTTGCCCATTTTTGTTTTGTTTTGCTTTGTTCTCCTAGGTGGCCCCCCACCTCCTACAGCCAGCCAGCCTGCCTCTGTGAATATCCCTGGAAGTCTTCCCTCTAGTACACCTTACACCATGCCCCCAGAGCCAACCCTCTCCCAGAACCCACTCTCAATTATGATGTCTCGAATGTCCAAGTTTGCAATGCCCAGTTCAACCCCATTATACCATGATGCCATCAAGACTGTGGCCAGCTCTGATGACGACTCCCCTCCAGCTCGTTCTCCCAACCTGCCATCAATGAATAATATGCCAGGTAAGAAGTCAGAAAGATGGAATGTGAAGCTGGTGCTAGACCAAAGAGAAACTTCTTGAATTGTTTTCTTAATGACTGTAGACTTAAACAGGTGGACATTTAACTGGTTGTAAATGTACCATTAGAGTTAGTTTCAATAGAACTAAAGTGCCTTGACTAGTGGAAGATCACACATTTTTATCAGTTTGATGCCACATTTGTAAGACAGCAGGTTTCCTTACAGTTATGATGCTTCTGTGTACCCGGGTGAGTGTTTTGTGCTTTTTTTTTTTTTTCCCCCTTTCTTTGGTTCTCTTTCAGTAATACTAAAAGTCATTTCTCTTTAACATGCTGATTGGAATATCTTTAGTTCTCAAGTGTTTTCCTGGAAAGACAACCTCAAACCACAAGGCACCACAGGATTCCAGACAGTGGAAAGCCCCTATTTCCTAGAGGAGTTCTTTCTTTAGAACTAGGGAGACAATAAAATTCTTCCTTTCTCTACTTGTTCTGTTTGCCTTCATTCCTTTACCCACCTCCACCTCCACCTCCACCCCCACCAATCTCAGAAAAAAGAAATAATCTTCAATGGTGAAGGTGATCAGCAATCCTAATTAACCAGGTTAGGGCATGCTTTGTGAATGGCACAAACACCATCCCTTCTACACTCAATGGTAATTCCAGAGAGAAACCAAATATTTAGATATCCCAGAGACTATGGTAGAACATTACACTTGCCGTTTTCCATTAAAAGTTATCATTGCCTTAACATTCCTTATAACCTGGAGTTAAAGGGTCTCTTGATAAGGCAACATAAAATAATGCCAGATGTCAGTTGGAAAAAGACCTGTTTGGTTTGTTATTGTTCCTGAGAATTGGACTTATAGAACCAATTAATCCTCTGTCTACAAAAAAGGCCATACTTAAGTCATTCAGGCAAATTATTTTCTTTTATATTAAATTGTCTCCAATGAAGAAAACTACACTTGTTTGTATATGAACTTAGAACTTTTCACGTAGAATTTTCCCCTTGTCTTCTACACAGTCATATCCTATACATTGTTCAAGTGCCCCAAAGTGTGTTATAATCTGGCAGGGATTGTATGTTGTGTTTTCCCAGCATAGAACTATGCATCCTAGATGCATAATAAGTTTTTTTTGTTAACTTGATTTATTTTTCTGAGTTGCTTTTGGTTGAGTTGATTCCTTTGATATCTTTATTTTTCTAGGAATGGGCATTAATACACAGAATCCTCGAATTTCAGGTCCAAACCCCGTGGTTCCGATGCCAACCCTCAGCCCAATGGGAATGACCCAGCCACTTTCTCACTCCAATCAGATGCCCTCTCCGAATGCCATGGGACCCAACATACCTCCTCATGGGGTCCCAATGGGGCCTGGCTTGATGTCACACAATCCTATCATGGGGCATGGGTCCCAGGAGCCTCCGATGGTACCTCAAGGACGGATGGGTTTTCCCCAGGGCTTCCCTCCAGTTCAGTCTCCTCCGCAGCAAGTCCCATTCCCTCACAATGGCCCCAGTGGGGGACAAGGCAATTTCCCAGGAGGGATGGGTTTCCCAGGAGATGGCCCCCTTGGCCGCCCCAGCAACCTGCCCCAAAGTTCAGCAGATGCAGCACTTTGCAAACCTGGAGGCCCAGGGGGTCCTGACTCCTTCACTGTCTTGGGGAACAGCATGCCTTCGGTGTTTACAGACCCAGATCTGCAGGAGGTCATCCGACCAGGAGCCACCGGAATACCCGAGTTTGATCTATCCCGCATCATTCCATCTGAGAAACCTAGCCAGACACTGCAATATTTCCCTCGAGGGGAAGTCCCAGGCCGTAAACAGCCCCAGGGTCCTGGACCTGGTTTTTCGCACATGCAGGGGATGATGGGCGATCAAGCCCCCAGAATGGGACTAGCATTACCTGGCATGGGAGGTCCAGGGCCAGTAGGAACTCCAGACATCCCTCTTGGTACAGCTCCATCCATGCCAGGCCACAACCCAATGAGACCACCAGCCTTTCTTCAGCAAGGCATGATGGGACCTCACCATCGGATGATGTCACCAGCACAATCTACAATGCCCGGCCAGCCCACCCTGATGAGCAATCCAGCTGCTGCTGTGGGCATGATTCCTGGCAAGGATCGGGGGCCTGCTGGGCTGTACACACACCCTGGGCCTGTGGGCTCTCCAGGCATGATGATGTCCATGCAGGGCATGATGGGACCCCAACAGAACATCATGATCCCCCCACAGATGAGGCCCCGGGGCATGGCTGCTGATGTGGGCATGGGTGGATTTAGCCAAGGACCTGGCAACCCAGGAAACATGATGTTTTAAGCTGCTAAGATTGGATGTGCCGATCCTTGTCAAGATGAGATTCCAGGTCCTGAGAGCTGCTTTGATGGGAGTTCCAGGAGTACTTACTATTGGTCATGCAATAGGAGAAGAGAGACCCGAGGGCTGCTTTGGGGGAGGGGGGAACTCGAGAATGTATGGATTTACCTGAAAACAAATTATTCATTTAATCAACAGGTGTGTTTTTTTTAAGATTTATTTTTTAAAAATTATTTTTGTGGACTTGGGTATCCCATGATGGCACCTACTTCTGGGAATCTGTAGCCGTGCTTTGAGAATTGCCATCGGTCATGTGTTGCACCATTCTCTGTATGTTTACGTCCTTTGGACTGGCTTCTCCCAGGATTCTTTTCTGTTTTTGTTTTTTTGATTTGGGCTTTATTTTTTTTTTATGTGTACTGTACTATATTGTAAAAGGGATTTTAGCAGAGACTTTAGTCTTTGGGGCAAGAGGAGAACAGGAATGCTGGGCTGTTTACTTTAGGTGGAGAATCCATCTTCAAACTTTGGACTATTTTCTTTCAACTCCAGTGTATAGAAAAACCAAACTACGACCTCAGAGCAGAGTATTAATGAAAAGCACAAAAAAAGGAACTAAGTTCAGCGAGGGGTGGGGGGAGGGGGGAATTTTTCTTTTTCAAAATAATGAAGCTTAGGACATTTGTTTCAGTTCAAGTGCTCTTCAGCACTGTCTGTCTCTCCCAATATACAAACCCACCATCATCACATTTTCTCTGTTTTTCTCCCCACCCTTCCCATCTTAGTTATAAGTGTGTTTTCTTCCCTTGTGCCCCCACTGGTGACCCTCTGCTTCCCTCCTCTCTTCCCTTTGGCAGCTGCAATACCTGGTGTTCTGTTGGGGGAAATAACTTTAGCGAAGCCTTGGGTTCCATGCCGAGTGTCCTCCTGGCCCTGGCAGGGGAGCTCTGCCCTGGGAGTGCCCTCTGGCCTCTTTTCCCTTAGCCTCTCTCTCCCCAAGCATACTCTTCCCTGCCCACCTCGTTTTCTGTTCTCTTTTTTTAGGAATTCCCAAGTGAATTTTTTTTTGTGGGAGTGGAACAGATGCTAAAAGCTATCCAGAATTTTGGTTTTGTTTTAAATTTTGTGGTTCCTTCCCCTTCCCTCCCTCTCCCATGCGTAAAACGTTTCTGTGTAACCTCCATTAAATTTGGTACAAAACCACTCGCCAGAGCTGTGGTGTCAGAAAAATAAAATATATTGTTTCTTACAAAATCGAACTGCCTTTTTTGTTCATTTGGATTCCTGTGTGTTTCGTATTGGGCATATTGGTTGCCAGGTGACCCAGAAGCATAGAATCTTTGTATTAGAGTTATCATTAGAGTGACAGGAAAAGTGTATAAAAGTGCCTTTTCAGATGAAGCATATTTCTTGCTGCTGGGGAGTACATAGAAGTATATCCTGTACTGTACAATCTCAGCCATGAAATCCTAGTTATGAGCAACTCTAGTCCCCATTGCTGACCTTTACCTCTAGAGCAATTAGTAATCCTTATTAGGAGTTTTTGTGACAGTTTAATGATATAAAATAATTAAGAAGGCGAAGGGATATTTTTAGTCATTTGAACAAGCTGTGAGATGTCCCTGCATCTTGCTAAGATAAAACACTACTATACCTCCAAGTCCTGGGTTTGCACCATCCACAGACAGTCCTACCTCACCCCACCCCCACTGTCAGCTCCCTGTCACCTCTGCTGGCCCTGCTCAGTCTGCACACTTCACTTCCCACTGGACATGCCTTCATCAACACATACTACAAGGTATGTATCTAAGGGACTCAATGTTATGTTTCTGTGCAGTTAATTTTGTTCTGGCATATACACTTCTTTGGTTATAGGCATTTTTAGCCCAGTGAGTGGGTGTCTGTGTGCATGTTTGTTCCTAGGTGAGAGAATCTAAGTAAGGAGCAGCAGGTGTAATATCATTTGCAGACTAAGTTGTACAAGTTGGGCTTTGCTGGTGTTTCACGGCCCGAGTTTTAACTGTGAATGTTGCTCTTTCTGACAAGTGCTTTTAAGAGCCTTTTCTCTCCCACCTCCAGCAGTATTCAATGCTTAGTAACACAAGAGCCCTAGACAACATAACATGTGGAGATGAATGTTAGAATGCCTACTCTCCCAGTCACCTCCATATGTGTTGTCTTGCTGATTTTTGAGGGGCCTATGAAGGAGGTGGTTATGCTTTCTTTTGCATTTGAGAAAACTGAGCTCACAAGTTTAAGAATTCCAACTCAATGAGATTTATTCTGTTGGTTATTGGGTGGTGTGGAATTTTATGTTCTAGAGAAATCAGGAAGCAAAATGTTTTCATTTTGCAAATTTAGCCATCTAGGTTTCTTGCTTTGAATTATATAGAAGAGAACAAGGTAACAGGTAAGCATGGGAAGCCTGAGATGAGAGCCTTAAGAAAGGCTGGGAACTTGCATTTGTCCCGTCCGCTCCTTGCACTATTATAACTATGTAACAGTGCTGCAGTCACTAATGGTATGTTGTCCCCTTGCTACTCCCAAGCAGGGAGTCAATTCAGGAAATGATTGCAGAGCAGGTACCACCTTGGAGGGCAGGCAAAAGTTGGGTGGCCCCTGAGGAGACAGTTACAGTTGACTGGGGAAGGCTGCAGTTGGCTCCCCCTTCTGGAGAACTTGCTGCCGTACAGGTCAACTTTCCCATTTGAAATTAGTTGAGTTTTTTGAAACACACCATCATAAATCTTTCCTTTATCAACATATGCCAACATTTTATCATGATGGTATCTGATAAGCCAAGTTTATTTGGAGCCATTACAACTATTTCTACTTATAAAATAAAATCAAATTGAGAGACTTTATATACAATTGCATGGAAAACTAATGATGTTTAAGATTTTTTTTTAAAAAATCAGTGGATGATAAAAATATTTCATATACATACAATGCTGTGAAAGCTCAGCTAGTCTTCTCTTCCCCTCTCCCAGAGTTTTGGATTGAATGGAGGAAATGCATTCAGTCATGGCCTGCTGTTTCACTTCAGGGGTAAGTGGTGGGGTGTGGGTCATAACATTATTTCTTAAGACTAACAAGGAGTATGAATGCATTTGCACTAACAATGTGAAATAAGATAATTGTGCAGTTGTAAATGAACACAAACATTGAAGCAATCTTTTGAAGGATGTGACATGAGAAAATAAATTTTATTTATTCATTTTGTGGTGCTGGGGGTCAAATCCAAGGCCTTACATTGCTAGGCAAGATCTCTATCTCTGAGATACACCTCTTACTGCAAATACATTTTAAGCTACTCTTTAAAAAAATTGATCCAACATCTTACCCAGTTTTTCTACTATCTCTCTTACAACTTCTCGATATTGTAATTGCTATTCAATTACATCACTGGGCTGTTAGACAGACCCCAGCTTGGTTTAATAGTCTGCTGTCACTGAAATTCTTAATTTTTAAATATTGTGTGACATATTTCCATTTTTTGGTACTGGGGATTGGACCAGGAGTGTTCTACTACTGAGCAACAGCACCAGCCCTTTTATTTTGAAATGGGGTCTTGCTTAGTTCCTGAGGCTGGCCTCAAACTTGTGATCCTCCTGCCTTAGCTTCCCTTGTAGCTGGGATTACAGGTGGGCACCACACGCCTGGAATTATATTTATTCTTACTTTCTGCTTAACCAGCAGCTGGGAGAGCACAAGCTAGGTAGTTGTTGTGTTCCAATTAAACTGTGTACACATTAGTCATTTCCTTTTCTTTCGCTGAGTACTTTCAAAGTACTGAAAGGAGAGGGATGTTGTATTTAACCCAAGGACTCATTACTCAACAAAACTGATAGAGCACCTACTATATGTCAAGAACTACTGTGCTAAGGCTGAGATGAAGCAATAGATGTGTAAATTAACCACTATAATGCAGTATGGTCACTACTGAAGTGAAAGTGCTAAGCCTGGCACAACAGGCCAGCAAGGTAGTCTCCATAAATTCTCAAAGGGTAATATTTGAAATGACACTTGAAGGGACAGTTTCCTAGAAACATAGTGGTGAGAGAAAATGGAAACAGCAAAGGCCTGAAGAACAGGAAGGTTCTTTAAGGGAGGCAGAGGATAAAAAAAAAAATGGGCCTAGAGACAGGGGGCAGGTCATGAAAAACTTGGTGTGGCCCACTTTAAGGTTTTAAGAAAGAAGGCTTAGGGGTGTCACTTAGTGGTAGAGGGCATGCTTAGCATGTGTAAGGCTCTGAGTTTGATCTCTGAACCACAAAATTAAATAAATAAATAATGAGATGATCAGATTGTTTTTCAGAAATTTACCAACTGGGATGTGGAAGGCAGCCTGGGTCTGGGGGAAGGGAACCATAGGAAGATCACAAGTAAAAACTTGCTTATTCTTCAGATTCATTCCTTGTGCTTTAACACACACACACACACACACACATCAAATTGCATCACATTTCCCATACTGTTTAGAAAACTTGAGTCTTACTGCCACTTTCTTTCCTTTAACTCAGATCTGTAATTTTTTTGAAAGTCACCAACTCTTGTATTTAAGAAAAGTCATATAATCTTAACTTGGTGGTTAAATTTTTAATAACACATGTAAAGCAAATAGTCTAAAAAGTACAAAAGCCAGTTTGTGGCCAAACATATTGGATGGTGTTAAGTAGTAATGTTTAAAGAAAAGTATACTATAAGAATTGTAGTAAAATTCATCTTTCTCCCTCTCTCTCTCTCTAATCTGGCTTCTTATCTGGGTTACCGTTAAACAGACATGAATCTGTTTTCTGCCTATAGGTGACCACACTTCCAACTGTCAGCTCTCTGGCTCAGTGCTTAATTGCACTTGGCAACCAATCCTGCTAGAGGAAGGAGGTGAGGGTGTGTGTGATCATAAAAGAAGACAGAGAGAACCTTCAAAACTGATTTTCTCCCACACACTTCCTCACACAAAATTAAATGATGAATTCATTTATTTCACCAAATACAAAAGAACTCAGGCTTCCCTTTCAAAATTACCCGTCCAGGGCCCCAACCAACTTTGAGGGACCCTAGGGTTCTAAAGAACCGGTTAACGAAATCCAGTCATAGGAAAGTATAGTCTTTGTTTGGAGCTGCAGGTGGAAGGCAGCTGGACTGGCTGACTTGGGTGTTTATGTGTGGTCCTGGGAGGTTTGATTCCTCATACTTTGCAAAAGGTAAAGCAAAAGAGTTGGAATCTTTTTTTACCTGGGAAGCAGCCCCTTCGCACACAGCTGTGTGCTAGCTACCATCTTCCTTTCTCCAGTGACCAAAGCTAGGGTAGAAGGCAGAAATGGCTTACAAATCTCAATGGTATCCAGCATCCAATTAATTTATGTTAAGGGTGAATTTAGGCTCTCAAGGTTTTATTTATTTATTTACTACAGAAAAGTTCTTTCTGCTAAAGCCTCCTGGGAGCCTGTGTTTATTTCTAATCTTCACCAAGCTTCTAGAGCTTTGATTTTCCTCACTTCCCACTTAGAAACTCCACAGCTACCCTGTGAGCACTTCTCCCTGAAGACTGCTGCCTGTCCCCATGAATTCATCTGTGATCTGAGCATGTGCTTTCAGCTAGCTGTGCTTCACCAACTCTGGAATACTGATTTTGGCTGCTCAGTTGTCAGTGTCAAGTGCAGTCAGAGGCTGGGCCTAGCACCTTGCTAGAGACAGGGTCATCACCATTATATTCAGTCAAAATGTATTTGGTTATGGGGGATTGAGGAATACTGTGATTTATTCTCCAAATTACAAAGTTTCCTAGTCTTTGGTAAAGTTCTCCATAATACTTGTCAGTATTAAAAAGTTTTATACACACACAGAGATTTATTTATACAAGTATATATGCACATTTAATTTACTAAAATGTGCAAATAATTAAATGACAGTTTTGGAACCCACTGCAATGAAGATTAATTTTTTTCTCTTCATTCCAACCATACTTGTCCTGCAAGGCCTTTAAAATAAGATCATGATTACTTAGAAGTGTGAGAATGCCAACAAAAAAATACAAGGATCAAAACCACACAAAGGATGAACCATATGTCACTTGGCCAAGGAGAGAAATTATCTAGTCATTAGTGTAGTGTAACAGAATTCATGATTTTAGCAAGAACCCTTATAAGACAGTATCACCATCACTCATTAAAAAAAAAAAAAAAAAAAAAAAAAACACTGAGCATCTACCTTATACTCTGCACTGTGCTAGGCACAAGGGAATACAATAGCTATTTACAGGGAACCTAAATCAAATCGAAGAGATATACACTAGGAATGACAAGACCAGATACTATAGTTAGCAGTACCATATTCTACGTTCATCCATATTGAAATAATTACTAACTTGGGCAAGAAAGACAGATTAGACATAGTAAGAATGTAATCATACCTGTGACTCCCTTTCTGCATTATTAACCTTCCCACTTCCTTTATATCTTCCCCCGTCAGCATAGGAAATTTCCGAGGCTTAGTTCTAGGCCTTCAACCTACTCTTCTAATTCAGTCTCAATTAGTAAATATCATCTGTATGCTGACCACTCTAGAATTTGTCTCCCTTTCAGTTGATTTGTATGAGTTGTAAATTCAGTCAACTGGCACCTTGATGCTGTCTCTTGGGTGACAAGCAGATACCTCAAACTTAATGTGTCTTAACAGAACTGCTCAGTTTCCAGATCTAATCTCCATTACCCCACTTCCCCACAACAGTAGAGAGCATATGTCCATCCACCTAGTTTGATGTCAGACACTTGGGAGTCATTCTTAATTTTTTGCTCCTCAAATAAAGCCATCAACAAATCCTTCTATGACTATTTCCAGAACATATCTAAAACCAGCCACATTTCTCCATCACTTATTCAAGTTACCATCTTTCACCAATTCTATTATGTTCATTTCTTAACCTGTACCTCCATTCTTGCTCCTGTTCTATTCTCCACATTATAGACAGAGTAATCTTAAAAAATATAAATCATATAGATCACTTTCTTCCTTAAAACCCTTTAATGTATTCCCAGTGTATGATGTGGCCTACCAGGCCCCAGGCACTTTGCTAGGCTCCAACCAAACCACTTTAATTTTATTATTTCCAATATGCTGAGCTCTTCCCACCCTGGGACCCTTATACATCAAGGAACTCCAGCCCTTCCCTGTGGTTGGCTCCTTCACGTTCTTCAGGTCTGAGCTTCTCTGTCACTTCATCAAAGATGAGGTATATCAAAATACACACCCATCCTCAACACACATCACAACCATTTTGTATCACAAAGTCTGTTTGTGACCTCATAGAAACTTTATACAGTGGGCATGATAAAAGACCAGTTCTTCTTGCTCATCTGAATAATATCTGCACTCTATGAGATATTATGAGTAAATATTTATTAAATGAATGTGAGAAAAAAGGGATCAGTATGAGCTTGGTGGCCAGGAAACATTTCATGGTGGTCGTGTACATGGGGTGATCCTGTAATAAAGCTGGAGATTGGGGACACACAGGGGAACACTACGAAGGAATGGAAGTGTGAGTGAATGGGCAAAGGCAATCAAGTCAGGGGACACTGACAGGAACAGGTTAACCAAAATCAATGGCTTGAATAATAGAATGTGAAACTGAAGAGGAAGAGAGAGAAGTGTAGTCCCAAAAGCCAAGAAAAGGAATTTCATCTTGATATGGAAAGAAATTGGGACCCACTCTTTGGTCTTGATCAAGGAAATTACATGATAAGTATCTTATAAAATGTATCTGGCAGGTACTTCCAGAATGGATTGAAGAAAGGGATGGCCCAAAGGCTGGAAGAGCTGACTGGCACCATATCAGTATTATGGGGTTAAGGAGGGGGGATCCTGGTGAAACAATGGAGAGTAAAGAATGAAACCAGGAGAGCTGTGAAGGAAGAACATCTGAGACGTCATTAGATATTGCAGGAAAAAAGATACAGAAGTCAAACATGATGCCAAGATTTCGAGACTAAGAAACTGAAAGAATCATGGTGTTGGAAAGAACCAACCTACTGCTCTACAGTATCCCTGACAGGTGGCCAGCACCTCTACTTGAGCCATCCAGTACAGGGAAGCCACTCTGTATTAATATTCAGTTCTAATATTCAGAAAATTCTGCCACTTAATGAATCAGGCTTCTTTGGACTTTTTGCCTTAAACATTAGTACCGATTTTGCCCCTAGGTGTAAATACAGAATAAGGGAAATTCTTATTTCACATGCCAGGCTTTCAGATAATTAAAAACTGTTATTATGTTCCTCCTAATTATCTTCTCCCCAAGCTAATTCCTAGTCCACCAATCAAGACCTGTGAGATCTGCATTTGAGTTCCCTATCCTCCCCCATACTTTTATCTTGTTTTTTATCACAGTTTATACATACCTTGAAAGAAGAACCAGAGAGTATTTGGTGCCCTGGTCTCATCTGTCTGATCTCACACAGTGAAACTATTAGTCCTTTTATCCAATCATAGTTTTGCTAATAGCCAAAAGTTAACCTTTTTTTTTTCTGCTATATGGTTGCATTGAAATTTTAGGAAGCGAAAACCCCAAGATCTTTTTCATGTAGAACCATCATTACTCCTAATCTTATATTTTCTTTGGCTTATTTTTAGCCTGTATTCAGAATTCCAGTTATTCCTATTTTATTTCAATATTTATTTTGATCTTCTGTTCCAGAATCTTAACATCCTTAGAAACTTACTCTAACACTCTTTGTTTGATTCTAATTTGTTTATTAAAAGCAAAGCTGTTATGATTTTCATCCAAGTGATGAAAGGGCCCAGAATAAAGTCCTATAGCTCTAATTGTGGAGGTACCTTTTTTCATTCATTGTTTTCTTATTGTAAAAACACCTAGCATAAAATTAACTATTTTAACCATTTTAAAGTGCACATTAAGATGCAATGGCATTAGTACATTGATATTATTATGCAACCATAACCATCATCCATCTCCAGAACTTTTTCATAATGCACAAGGAAATTCTGTACCCATTAAAAAACTTCCCCTTAGAGTTAGGGTTAGGGAGGGGGGCAAGTATGGAGGAAGAAAGTACTGCATAGAGGGTAAAGAGGGGTGGGAGGGGTGGGGGGAAGGGAAAAAATAACAGAATGAATCAAACAACATTACTGTATGTGGATTTATGATTACACAAATGGTATGCCTTTGCGCAATGTACAAACAGAGAGGCAACATGTATCCCATTTGTTTACAATAAAATAAAAAAAAAAAATTTAAAACTTGATTAACAGAAAAAAAAAAAAAAAAAAAAAAAAAAAAAAAACTTCCCATTTTTTCCTCCCCCAGACCCTGGATACCACCTTTCTATCTGTCCCTATGAATCTAACTACTCTAGATACCTCATATAAGTGAAATCATACAATATTTGTCCTTTAGTGTCTGACCTCTTTCACTTATTATAATGTTTTTAAGGTTCATCCATGTTGCAGATGTGTCAGAATTATGTTTCCTTTTTAAGGCTAAATAATATTTCACTATATGCATATATCATATTTTGTTTATCCATTCATCATTGATATAGGTATTTACATTTCTTCCTTTATTTGACTCACATGATAATGCTATGAACCTATGTATACAAATATGAGTCCCTGCTTTTACTTCTTTCAGGTATATACCTTGTAAAATTATGCCTAATTTTACAAGGAATTGCCGTACTGTTTTCCATAGTGGCTGTACTGTTTTATATTGCTACCAGGAATAGTACTAGGATTCTAATCTGTTGACATTCTTATCAACACTGTTCCCCCCCAACCCCCTGCCCCACAGGGTGGGGGTACATGTTTTGTTTTAAGCAAAGTCAGGCTGATGAAAGCCTTCCTTCTAAGGGCATGAAGTAGTCTCTCCTTGTGATTTTGGTTTGAATTTCCCTGATAATGATGTTGAGTATCTTTTTTCCAAATATTTACTTGCCACCTTTATGACTTCATTGGAGAAATACCTATCTGTTCAAGTCCTTTGCCCATTTTTTTGACCAAGATAAATTTTTATTGTTGAGTTGTAGGAATTCTTTTTATATTCTGAATATCAACTCCTTATCAGATATGTGATCTGCAAAAATTATCTCACATTCATGGTCTGCCTTTTCTCTTTGTTGATTATTTCCTTTGGTGTACTAAAGTTTGTTTTCATTTTAATTTCCGTGAAGTTCAACTTATCTATTTTTCATTCTCTTTCCTGTGCTTTTTTGTATCATACAAAAGAAATCATTGCCAAATCCAATGTCATGGAGCTTTCCCCCATCTTCTCTTTTAAGACTTTTATAGTTAGGACTAATCTTTATATTGATATCAATTTGGTAACTTATTAAAATTTTAAATAAACCTGTGTAATTACTTATCAGCTTACCTATTATCCCGATCACATTATCCATTTACCCATGAGTAATTAGTTCTTGTATTTATTATTTTAATCAGTACCTACAAGGGTAGGAACCACAGACACACAGTAAACTGGTCAGGGATGGTCCTACCCCTCCCTCTCTGAGCTCAGAATATAGTGAAGAAGTCACACAGCACACAAGTGATTACAGGCACAGGCATAACACAAAAGAAGAAAAGGAAACTTCTGACACATAAGGCAGGCAAATGCAGCCTAACCTGAAAGATTTCATCAAATTTCCTGGAAAGCTTTCACTTATTGGTCGATCAGCCCAAAGGAACATGAAAATAATTCAGCTAAGCACTGATTCCTAATGTTGATTGCTGCTTCCTTTCCTAAGTGCTCAAAGACTTTTGTTTATGAGTCTACTCTAGACTTTACTGGGGATCAAGGAGACCAAGGAGCTTACTAGTCTTCAGATTCTGAAGTCCCTGATGGAATTAGGAATAAATGATGGAATAAATTATTTATTTAAAATACATTTTTAGTTGTAAATGGACACAATACCTTTCTTTTATCTATTTATTTTTATGTGGTGCTGGAGATCGAACCCAGTGCCTCATGCATGCTAGGAAGTACTTCACCATGAGTTACAACCCCAACCCCATGATGGATTTTAAAAACAAAGTATTTTAATTCTCTGAGTCTGAAAATCAGAGTATTTGAATTTCTCATAGATTACTGTCTGCAATTACATTTACTTCTTTATCTACCTCAGGGCATTAGTCATCAGATTTGAAGATCTGAACCCATTATAAGCAACCAGGCGCTGTGTCTTCACCTCTATAAGGTTTCAGTCTCTCCCAATAATGTCTGTTTGGCCACTTGTGGCTTAAAGATAGATTCTTTTGTTAGGAAAGACTCATTCAGATAGAGAGGACTTGGAATTAACTGGACTTGTTTTGTTTGTCTCTATTAAATCTCCCCCTTCACCCTGCCCCGGCATAATGGAATGATTTTTACTTCATTATTTTATAAAATAATACAATTTTAAAGCCCCTAGCTTCCCGTCTCTGTCCCACCTTGGGGTTAAGGAGGTGGTGAGTGAGATGATGATATGGCATGTGTGTGATCACTGGAAATAAGGGGTGGGAGATGTCTGGGAGATTCAGACTAGCTATGGAGATGTGAATTCTCTTCATCAGAGCAAAAGAACAGAAAGCCCAGGGGAGGTTCAAGAGTTAAATCATGAGGGACTGGCACATTCCAAAGGGGGGGAGTTCCCGCAAAAGAAACTGAAATTCATAGAAAAGGAAGACGACTTTTAAATGATCCAGCCCACCTCTCCCGTATAATTGACAAAGAAATGGTTTTCCTGATAAAAAAAGAATCAGTCACTAAAGTAGCTACAAAAGCATAGAGTCACTTAAATCCTCAGGGGTGAGAGGAGTGGCTTGAATGAAGGGCCAAATGTGGTGGAGGAGTCAAGCAAGGTGAGGGCACTAAGAATGGTTCTTGAGACTGCGATGTGTTGATTCCAAGTACAGAGTTGGTGAAGTAAAAGAGATGTAAAGGTAAGTATGGGAGGAAAGAGGGAGGTAGTGAGTTCTGTATATTTAGTAGTTTGGGCAGTACCAGGCAAGAGGAATAGAATGGTAGCTAGAAGGAAAGCAGAAAATAAGCGAAGTTTAAAACAACAAAAATACTATTTTTAGATAGGAAGGAACCAGTTGAGGGGAAAAGATTGAACAAGAGTGCTTGCCATCCTTGACAAGAAAACCACAAGAAGCAGGAAAGGAATCAGAGCACAGGTGGAAGTGGGCTTTGAGGAAGAGACCAGAAAGTGAAAGGAAGCAGCAGCCACATGTGGTGAAGGAGACAAAATGAAGGGAAAGCCCATTCCAGAGGAAGGAGTGGAGCTATGGGAGAAAACCAAGAGGATCCCAAAGTCAAAGGTGGGAGTCTCGTCCTGCCTCTTCCTTTTCCTGGGTGTTTGACTTTTAACTCCTTGAGCTTCAAGTTTTGATGTCACTGATGTTTTGAGAAACCAGTATCATGTAACATATGCTTAGTATGAGTAATCAGTGCATCCTTGAGAGTCACCTCAGAGCTTGCAGTGCAAAGAAGGGGCTGCTCTAATTAGTCAATTCCAAAACTCCTAGATAAACTGGCTGGCCAGTCAGGAAATTCTAGCTAGAGCCCAAAATTGTGTTTCTTCTTTCAGAAGGGAGACCCAGAGAGCCCTCTTGGTGCTTCCTGGGCACTGAAAGGTAGCACAGAAAAACCTTAAAGAAGCATAAGAGTGGAAATTCCAAGATGGAATGGTAGAGGCAGCAGCAGAAAGGTGTTTTTCCAGGTTACTAATTCCCCTGGAGTCCCAAAGCCACGCCAGTCCCAGGTGGGGATAGAGCAATTCTTTTAATAGGGTTATATTGGGGTCACAGATTCTCAAGCATTTCCCTCCTCTTCTTTAAAGTTCAGAATCATCAAATTAGAGAAGCAAACTTCACCCCTGACCACATGAAAAGCAAAATGAGGCCTGCCTCTGACTCAAACTGTTCAGAGGAAATAAAGGATGCTGTGGAATCACAGAACCACAGACTCAGGGTAGGCAGAGACTGTCTTGGATATGAACCTCTACAGAACTCTGGCTCAACACCAGTGTAAACTCACAATGCTCCAGTAACAAGAGTCCTGTGAGGTAGCCTATTCTATCCATACTCAGTTCTGATTATTTCAAAAATTATCCTTATATTGATCTTAAATCTGTATATCATTGTAACTTACATGTTCTGGTCTGAGTATGGTCCTGTGGGTCCACATAAATCAAATATTTGAGATTTTTGGTACACCCTTGGTCCCTTTGATTCCTCCCTCTTTATGGTCTTTCTCTAGTTGATGAGTTTATGTAGCTTGCTATCAAGTCTAGCTCTCAAATCCAAGCACTATTCTCTGGGTATCTTCTTAATTGTGCAGGATAGACCAGAATCATCACATCCTTCATTCCACGTAGCAAGACAGACATCACACTTTTCGAATTTTGAGGAACACATCATACTATTGATTCACACTGAACAAATTGCTCACAAAATCCTCTATCCAATTGTGGGCAATTGATTTTGAGGACCCAAGATTAGAACTGAATTTATCTCTGTTAAGTTTCATCTTGTAATGTCTGCTATAGGATCCAAAAATATCAGTATGATATTCATTCATTCATTCAGTCATCCAGTAAGATACTCTTCCAAGTTTTATGTGTTCAGTAAATGTGACCAGTGTGTACTCAGTTATATTTTTAAGCAAATCATTGAGGAGACATGGCCGTGGCCTATCAAACAACATGAAACACCTTCCTGAAAACAACAGACCACCAAATTAGTTATTTTATTAATTTCTCAAATTCATTCAATAAATATGTACTGAATCCGTATTATGTGTCAGGTTATGATCTATATACATCAATGTGTTCACAGTTTATAGCAATGAACAAACTAGACAGGTGCCTGTGGATTACAGAGGGGAAGACAGATAATAAAATATTTTAAAAATAAATAATAGCTGGGCTGGGGATGTAATTCAGGGATAAAGTGCTTGCCTAGCTGCCCAAGACCCTGGGTTAAATCCCCAACACTGCAATAAATAAATAAAGGAACAAATAAATAAATAATAGCTAACATTTACTAAGCATTTCCTATATGACAGGCATTGTTCTAAATGTTTTATGTTTATTCCTCACAAAACCTTAAGTGGTAAATGCTGTTATTATTCCTATCTTATAGTTAAAGTGAAGTACAGAGAAGTTAAGTCACTTGCTCAAGGTCATGTAGATCCTAATAGATGGAATAATAGTCTAGGGTTGTCTTCCCCCAGAGTCTGTATGATAATCACTGGGCTTCTACTGCATCTGTATAAAAATTATGACTAAATTAAACATACACACACAAGAAAATATTCCCATATGAGAGAGAGTGATTTTTAAGTTGAGATCTGAATGACAAGAAAGATTTACCTTCTCAAGATCTGGGGAGAGAGCAAAAGGGAATAAGGTAGGGGATGAGGTTAGAGAGGTAGGCAGGAGGCCTATCACATGGAACCTTATACACTAAGGCATCTGGGCTATAATATTCAATCAGTTATGAACATGCCTAATTGCTTCAATATCCAGCTTACACATATCCATCTTGTCTACAAATAATACTGCAAAAGATTATACCATGAAAAACTTCCCGATCCCCACATGTGATCAAAGGATACCACCCCCATTACCCTCCAAGCAGTTCCCTGCTAGTGCTCACATCTGTGTAAAAGAGCAAGACACACTTGCTGCCCAACAATGATTCAGACTCCATTAAATCTCCATCCTGCTATGTGAATGTGGCCGAGGCATAGTATGATTCTCAGTTTCCATTGCTCCATAATATATACTCACTCTGAGAACTGAACCATTTAGCATTTGGGGGCACTCTGACCTAGGGAGCCATCACTCTTTCAGCCTTTCCCCTTCTCTTCACAAGGCCCAGGTAAGCTCTGTCTACCATTATGCATTTGGCTTCAGTTGCTAACAGCTCCAGGGGCTGCTCTCTCATCTCCCAGAAGCCCTGCTGGTTTGACCCCATCAAGCTCTACTTACCCAAGTGTTATACAACCCTCCCCTTAATTACACACTCAATCAGTCCCTCCCGAGCTCAGCAATTTGTGGTCTCTGGGCATCCCCTGGCTGCTTTCCGGAGGTACCTCCCAGGCTGGGCCTTGGCAAGCCTCTGAAGCATTGACTGGGTTTCTAAGGCCACAGTGCCCAGAGTTGAAAGCCTTGCTGCTATTTCACACTCTATTTCCTTCCAAATTAATTCTCTGATGAATACTGTCCTTTGCAGTGATTCAGTGCAGGCCATTTCCTTACATCTTTCCCTTACCTTTGAGACTTTTAATCTCTCTCGCCTCTGTGAAAAGCCTGCCTCAGAGAAAAATGCCCTGCTTTCCTACCAATGTAAACAGCCCTACCAACACTGACCTCATGGCATACTTCCTTTGCTGGTTTACCTAGGCTGTACCTTTACTTTCAAAGCACATACCTGCCTTCTCTAAAAATCTCTGCAACACAAGTAATAACTGAAGCTTTTGGGTATACAGTAGTTGCTGAAATTCAAGATGCAGATTTGAAATTTGTATTTGAGCAGATAGCATGTTCCAGACATGTTCATACAGTTTTGTTTTTTTTTTGCTCAACAGCCACCCACCTCTCTCCACCCTACCCACAGCAGATAGCATCATGACCCTCAACATACAGAAAAGAGATTCTGCATTGCTGCAGGAATTGCACAAGGTCACAGGGCCCAGGAAAGTGGTAAATCTGGAATTCAATACATGGTTCTCAATTCCAAGCAAGGTAGATGCTTCTTTTACCACCTTCGTGTGGCTTCAGCAACCCTACAAACCTTTAACCTTGGTGATAAGATTTTATCACCAAGTGGCAAGCCACCCAGGACTGGGCACTGGCTACCCACAGCTGCCAGAAGAACACATGGGAGGAGCCAAAAAGGGTTTTTTTCTAGCAATAATATGAACAATGCCTTACATTTATATAACACTTTTTATCTTAGGAAGTGCTTTACATACCTGGAAAATGCCAAGAGGGAGATAGTATGCTAATTTTTAAAATGCAGATATATAGATTTATTTATTTATTTAATATTTATTTATTTTTGCAAAGCTAAGTACATACTCTACCACTGAGCTATGACCCTAGCTATATACAGACTTATTAACAGAAATTAATAGACTTACCTAAAATCACACAGATAGTACACATGGAGATAGGACTTGAACTCAGAACTCATGATTCAAAAACCAATGCTTTCTTGGGTTCTCAGACAGTCATTTGACCTTTGCTTCAGAAATAGTGATTATGCCTTCCTTCCTACTTTTTTCTTCAGGGAAAGGTAAATTTCACAGGCCAGGCAGAGAGAAAGGCAAAAAGAGAGAATCTTTTTCTTTACTGGGGAAAGTATTCGTCAGCTCTCTGCACAGCTTAGATGCCAGGTTGCTAGAGGTTGGCAGGGTGAACTGGAAGGGTCAGAACTTTAAGGTCCCTTGGCCACTAGAGGGCAGAGCCCAAACAGACCACACAGCTGGCTCCCCAGTGAATTCCCAACAGCTGAAGCGACTCACTCCTTGCCCAGCAGCTTCAGGATACACAGCTGTAGTCCCAAAGCTGAAAACTATACTTCCCTAGCCTGTAGTAAACAGAACTATAGCCCTTAACCCCACACAGCCTACTCTGCAGGTAGATGGGCACTGCCCTGGAAGCTTCCAGTTGAGGAGAAAGGGGACCAGATGCAACTTACGAAGACCTAAGCTTTTTACAATGAACACAAATAGGTCAGCATGCCTGATCCCCTGCTCTGAGGGCTGGGGAATGAGATGGGATGGAAACTCTCTCCTCCTTCCTTTCTCCTCAGGAGGGTCTCCTCAGGAATTTTCAACTTGCTGTCCTTTTGAACTCTCTAGGAGAAACTGTTAAAAGAGAATCAGCACATAGCGGTGACTGATCTTGTCTAATGACGGTCATTTCATTCCACTGACCACTAGAGCCAGGAGCTCTGCAAATTAAGCCATGAGACCCTTAGAAGGATATATTAGATGAATCTCAAATCAAGCCAATCCTACCCAAACCAGCCCAGCTACATGAGAAACAGTGGTGACCACTCTCCTCTATGTAAGCAGGCCCTTTCTAGAAATTCTTTTAACCTTAATAGCACTCTTAAGACTCTTTGGAGAAGGGAGTCAAGACCAGGGGCAGGTTAGGAGTTCATTAAATACTTTTCACATCCATCTTTTCCCCTTCCATCCTCAGGTCAAACTGTCAGGTAGGCAAACATGAACATCTGTTTTATAATTGGGAAAACATAAGTTCACAGAAGTAAATGACTTGCCCACAGTCACACAACTGGTGAGGGAGCCAGGGTTCTGACTCCAACCCCCTGTATACACTGTCTCAGAAGGGCAGGCAGAAAGAAGGCTGGGTGGCAATGAGCATTCCCAAAGTCTTCTTTCCATTAAGGAAGACTATCACAGTTAAGAATCTAATCAGAAAGAACATTCGAAGACCCTGATGTTTTTCAATGAATCCTCACAACAATCTAGTTATTATGTATAACTTCCCCCATTTTAAAAGATATGAAAAAGGCTCAGAAACACCCACCCAAGGATCACAAAGAAAAACAAATACAGATCAGAATTTGAACCCAGGAAAAGCCTTAGTGTTTTCCTTTACCCCAGGCTTCCCCCTAGTGGTGGATAGGGGAAGTGCACAGAAGCTACCTTTGCGGGCAGAAGAGTCCTGTGCTGAATTCATGTATTCAGTCAATTTTGCTGAGGTCTACTTTGTACCAATCCCTGTAATAGGCTGTAGACATACAATAACAGATAAGACAGACAGCCCCATAATGAGGGGTAACCAGAAATACAGGAGGCCTACAGATAAGCAGGAATGAATAAGGCAAAGACGATGTGTGTCTGGGTCAGGGGCTGGGATAATGTGTACCAAGACAAAGAGGCCAGAGAAGTGCCTCTTCCTTTTCTTTAAAACATCGTTCTTGTGGTCAGGGAGGTATATGAGGAATGAGACTGGAGAGGTAAGCAGGGACCAAGTCTCGGATGGTGATGGAAAGCAAGTAAGGGTATGTATGACCCATTAGGAAACCACAACAGTAAACTGGGAGGGTGGCCAAGAGCACAGAGAGTAATGACAGAGGGGGCATGTCACTCAAGTATTCAAATGTTTGGTCACTAGCATACGTCAGGCTCTATTCTAGTGCTGAGGACAGTCAATGAATGAGACAAAGTCTGCCTTCTTGGAACTTAACACTAGTCAGGGAAAAAGCAAATAAATACACAGATATTACAATATCAAGCAGAAATAAATACTGAGGGAAAAAAGGATGAGGTACATTAGTTTTCAAGGGCTACCATAACAAAGCATGACAGAATAGGTAACTTAAGAAA
This sequence comes from Sciurus vulgaris, assembly GCF_902686455.1. Taxonomy (NCBI): domain Eukaryota; kingdom Metazoa; phylum Chordata; class Mammalia; order Rodentia; family Sciuridae; genus Sciurus; species Sciurus vulgaris. Next base: position 110,234,420 of record NC_136461.1, read on the forward strand.
TATAAACTTGTTTCCTCATAGTGGCAGGGGCTAGAAGTCCAAAATCAGGAGGATGTTGGCAGGGTTGGCTTATTCTGAGGCCTCTTGCCTTGGCTTGTAGAAGGTCTTGTCCTTCCCGTGTTTTCATACAGTCTTTCTTCTGTGTCTGTGCCCTAATTCCCTCTTCTTATAAGGACAACAATCATATTGGAGTAGGGCCCACCCATGTGACCTCAATTACATTAATTACTTCTTTAATACTTCTGAAATATTAAGGGTTAGGATATCAACATACAAAATTTTGGAGGACACAACGCAGCCCATGACACATGGTGATAAAGTTCTGCATCAAGGTAAAAACTATGCCTACTAAAGGTGATAATGTCCTCTTTGAAGGACACAATATGGCTCTCATAACACAAGGTGATAAAGCTGATAACCATATCCCTGGCTTGGCTCTCCTATGATATGAGAAAAACATTTCAAAAACTGCCAGGAAGGATGGGTTCTGCAGAGAAACCCACTTAGGGGGAAGTGTCGGAATCTCTGTAACTAAGGCTATAGGCAGAGGGAAGGGAGGAACTGGAGATACTTTACATAAGATAATATGGGGAGCCTCTTTGAGACAACAGTGAGCTGAAATCTGAATGAAGAGTGGGAATTAACCATTACAGATGTTTAGGGGAGCATTCCAAGAGGAGGAAATAGCCTGTGCAAAGATGCTGGGGTGAGGGAGGAAATGGCTCACTTGGCACATGGGGCTATTTGGTACACTCTAGTTTCAAGAATGGTAAGATGTGGATAGGAGGATGGGATAACATGCTGGTCAAATGGTACAAATTTGCCTTTAGGAGAATAAGTTTTAGTGATCTATTATACAGCATGGAGATTACAATAATATACTTGGTCTGTTTTAACAGAATGCTATGGGTAATTTAAATAGAAAACTAATCTATTCTGTCATAGTTCTAGAGCATGGAAAGTCCAAGATCAAGACACCAGCAGGTTAGGGCCCAGGCTCTCTGCCTTGTTATGCATCCTCCAGAGACAGAACATCAAGTCATTACATAGCAGAAGAGCAGGAAGAAGGCTCCTGTACACCCTTGTCACAGTGGCATTCATTCATTCATGAGGGTGGAGTCCTCATGACCTAAACACCTGCCATCAGGCCCACTCTCCAATGCTGTTACACTGGGGACTAGGTTTCCACATGACATTTGGAAAGGAAATCAAACAATGGAAATTACACCTCTAAAAGAGTAGAGTTTAGTTTTTTACCTCAAAAATAAACAGTGGATGTGGTAATGGATATGTTAATTAACTTTATTTAATCATTCTATAACATATAGACATAGGAAAACATTATACCATAAATATATATAATTAATATTAATCAAAGTAAAATTAAATTTCTATTAAGAAATACTTCTAAAAAGAATTTGTAAGGTTAGTATGGCTGAAGGGCAGTAAAATGTCCCAGGGTCAGCAGGGCCTTTATGATGACTGGCCCTTACTCCGACATGGGAAAACAAATGGAGAATTTTGAGCAGAAGAGTGGCACGATCTAACTTTGTTTTAAAAGCAATACCTGTGCTGAGAATACACTGGGGAGGAAACGAAGAATGGAAACAGGGAGACTTGTAGGAGGCTTTTGCAATAATCTAGGTGGAACCAAGACAGTAGTAATGGACATGTTAAGAATTGGTCAATTTTGGATGTAGTTTGAAGAGAAATAACAGTGTGTTAGTCAGCTTTCTGCTGCTGTGACAAAACGTGAGAAAAACTACTTAGAGGAGAGATTTATTTTGGCTCACAATTTCAGTTTTCACTTCATGGTCACTTGGTCCCATCACTATGGGCCTGTGGTGAGGCAGAACATCATGGCAGGGAGTACATGGCAGAACAGAACTGTTTACCTCATGAAGGTCAGAAGGGGAGGCAGGGACAAGATAATACCCTTCGAGAACACACCTCCAGTGACCTACTTCCTTCAACTAGTCTCCACTTCCTAAAGTTTCCACTACTTCATTAGAATTACCAACTGGAGACCCAATCTTTAATACATGAGCCTTTGGGGGACACTCTAGATCCTAACTATAACAAGCAGGATTTATTTGATACATTAGATGTAGGACTCAAGGGTAATCCCAAAGATCTTGGCCCAAGCTACTGGGTAATTCACCCCAATGAGGAAAACTGTGGAAGCAGTAGGTTTGAAAAGGCATGAAAACTGACAGTTTACTGCAGGCAATGGGAAGTTTGATATATATCAAATATCTTAAATATCAAAATAGAGATGGTGAGGAAACAATTAGAAATGGGACTGGAATTCAGGGGAAAGATCTAGGAGACATAGCCAGGCATGGTGGTGCACACCTATAATCCCAGCAGCTAGGGAGGCTGAGACAGGAGGATTGCAAGTTCAATGCCAGCCTCAGTAACTTAGAAAGGCCCTAAGCAACTTAGTGAGACCCTGTCTCTAAATAAAATATAAAAAAGGGCTGGGGATGTGGCTCAGTGGTCAAGTGCCCCCAGATTCAATCCCTGCTACCAAAAACAAAAACAAACAAAAAACCTAAGAGATACTGTGTAAATAACACTTAAAACTAAAGAAACATTCAGGGGGTGAGTATAGGAGAAAATAAAGAAAAAAGTCCAAGGATTAAGTTCGGAAACACTCTCACACTTAAGATATCAGAAAAGGGTAGATTCAGCAAAAACAGAGAAGTTGAGAAACTGGAGAAAAACCAAGACTATTTTTCAAAGAAGCTGAAAGAAGAAAACATTCCAAGAATATTGATGATAAGCTGAGTACGAAAACTGAAAATTGGCTATTGGATTTATTACACAGAGGTCATTGATGATTTTAACAATGGCTGCTCCCATGCAGTGGTGAGGGTAAGTACCTGATTATAACTGATTCAAGAAAAAATGGCATAATTCAAAGATGTGGAGAAAAAAATTAAGACAGGAGATTTTACAGCATACTTGTATGCTAATGGGCATAACTTGTAAGAAGAGAAAACTGACAATGCAGAAAAATGATAATTATAGGAGTCATGCAAAGCTGGAGCATTGGCCTTGAAGAGCAGTAGGAATGGTTGATTCTCAGTAACACGAAGGAAGGCCTCATGGGCATCCATGCAGATTTGGTGGTGGTGGTGGTGATGGGGATATAGAAGTTTTCTTGATTATTTTCACTTTCTTAGTGAAACCAGAAATACAGCAATCAGCAGAGTGAGGATGAGGAGGGGCTACTAAGATTGAGGATGAAGAGATGTGAATAGGTTCTAGAAATAAAAAGGCAGTATTCACAGAATCAAAGTGATTAGACACAGGAAAATGTGAGACAAAGGAAACAAAGATAAACTCCTGCTTTAGCCCCTGTGTGGATGGTGAAGGTGTCTTCCATTCAAACAGGGAAACATGTGAGAGGAGAGGTCTGGGAGTCGTGGAGTTTGAGGAAGGAGCAGGGAGGGGTGGGTGAGAAAGAGGAGAGAGAAAAGAAGAAAAGAACCAAAGTCCCAAATCAAAGTGTTTCTAAAGAGTCATTATGTCTTCAGCTCAAGTCACATGCAGATGTTCTGACCTTAAAAATTAAGCCACAAATGAGAGGAAAAACCCCTCTGGTCTCAACATTATCCCTTTTTTTATTTCAGAAAGAGACCTTACTATATCTACAGGAAGGAAACAAACTTACCTTATATTCAAGTACTTTAATTCTCGATCCCCTCTCCAAAACACACAAAGCTGGAGGCATTGTATAAAGGTATTTTATTTAAAAATCAACTGGTTTGTATAAATCAGTTATTTTTCACTTTCAATTTTCATTGCCTGTGCTTGGGAACACAGGGTGTGATATTTTTCTGGGCTTACGGTATAAACTGACATGGTGTTCAAGAACTTGTCCAGTGGGCAGAGTTTGTCAGGGCAACCTCTTGGCACCTGTTCCTGTGGAAGAGACATAACTCAGCAGGTCCACTAAAGACCATATCCTTCTACTGTCTCGAGCCCAGCAGTCTGAGAGGCTCTGGCCCAAGTGGCATGTGCATGAACACACATAATACCAAGAAGGCCCCATTAGCCAGTCAACTGCCAGAAAAAAAATAAATACTACAAACCGCTCATATAAGCCACTCAAGAAATGCTTGTTGAATTGACTGAGAGGACTCAGTCAAGTGATATCACTGAGTTGGGACAGTTAAAGATCTCATTCCTAGGGAGAGTTCTGGTCTCTTTTTTGGGCATCAATGACAACCAGGCTGTTAAGAAGTCAAGGGTGCTGGCAGTGCACGTTACCTCCCAAAGATACAACTCTGGATTTTCAAAAGAGGACTGCCAGTCAGGATGCTACATCCTGACAGAGACTCAGGAGAAGGGCAGGAGGGTGTTCCTAAATGAGTCTGACAAAACTAGGATAAGGACCATCCAGTCACCACATGCCAAGTTTTGCTCTAGCCCTGGGTCATAGCTGTGAGTTACCCTACAGGACGCAGAGAGCTGAGGGTACCAATGGAGACTCCACTGGGTCTCAGGAGGGAGACTTGATGCTAAACCAGTTGGGTGGCACTGGGGGACGATGCCTTGCCACCACTCAGTCCTGCTCTGAGGTCTTACCTCTCCATTGTAATAGAGCTGCACAAACCACTCCTTAGATTCCTGATGCTGGTAGAGTTCCATGGTCAGATCAACAGCAAATGGGGGCCACTTGTGGTCAAAAATCCCCAGGGTCATTAAGAGAGGGATGAGGGTCACATCATGAGTTGCATAGAGGTAGAGCTTTCTGAAACAAGGAAACAGTTCTCCATAGTTCTTTACTTTGGAACTCTGGAGGCCTAGGGTTCCAGGTTCTATAAGTGGCTATGGAAGCTCATGAGCCATTTCCAACATTTTAAAATGTCTTATGGATATCATATCTCTGTACATGGAACGAAGCTGTTCAAACTAAATCTATTAAGCAAATATCTTTGTTTTGGACTATTAAGATATCAAGGACTATTAAACTATTGCTTGTCTCCTTTGAGTAAAGAATAACACCTCAGAAATCAGGTGACATCAGCAATCAATTGAACCTAACATAAAACTCCTTTGAAACAGGTAGTTGGGAGAACCCATATTCCTACTCCTAATGTTGTCACAGAAAGAGTCTCACTGGAATTACTCTCCATGCCTCCTCTTTCCCATTCACTCATACTCCTGGTAAATTTTAAGGAAGAAATTGAGCATGTGTGGATCCTGCCAGCCTATGGAGAATGTTCTTCCTACTCTCAGCCATCCAATGAGGTTAGTAAGGGAAGCTCTGCTCCTTATTGGGAAAGCTTGCAGTTTTAGAGAATTGAGTTCATTTCAAAAGAATATTAATAAGTCTGTTTAGTCTTCAACAGTCTCCAAATGACTTCAATCAGTAATAAAGATGCCATTTTAATCTACATTTGACTGATGCCAGTATCTATCTCTTGGGATGGATTCAGGATTTTATTTATTGACCCCCCCACCCAGAAGCCTAGGACTGGATCCTGTAGTATTCTATAGATACAGGGCAGAGAGTAGCAAGGCAACAAAAGGCAGAAGAAATGTAGAGTCACTGTAGGTACTGGGACAGGGAAAGGCATTTACATGATTTGCAGCCATCAATCTTGACCCAAAGTTCCTACATGTTTCTGTTTTCATTCACTGTCCCATAGGCCTCCTATGCTGTGCTATTTCTAGCTCTGTGTAATGTCTCTCAAATGTAGTCTCTAACAGTGCTTCTCCAAAGTTAAGGTACATACAAAGTTAGGGGATCGTGTTAAAATACTAATTATGCTTCAGTAGCTCAGGGTGGGGCCTGAATATCTAAAATGTTCCTGGGTGATGATGAAACTGTCTGTAGTTCACACTTTGACTAACAAATGCCTGGGTCAGGTAACATTCCAAATTGTGTGGTGATATGAGGTTCCAGGCTCTACAAAAGTGTCAATGGAAGCTTGTGAGTCATTTCCAACATTCTAAAGTGCCTTATGGATATCACACCTTCTGTATACCAAATGAAGTTATTCAAACTAAATCTATTAAGCAATTATATTTTGAACTATTAAAATACCAAATCAGTGTGATATAAACATGTCTGTTTGACAAACAGTAAAAAAATATGGAAAAATAAATTTAGGGCTCTTGTTGGCTAAAATAAAAATTTCAAAACATAGTCAGAAGGATGCAGCAGGAAGAAAGTTGAAAAGATTGTGAAACTCTTTGGGACTTGTGGCCTCTGAAACATCTAATTGTAGTCGCACACAGCCTGGTTCTTGCCTCCTCCAAGGACTTCCCTCCCCCTGCTCTCAGTTGCAGAGTGGAGCTGTTGTATTAGTACCTGATCTTGCTGGGTGGAGTGGCAGGGTCCACAGCTTTTTGCAGGTTGCTCTCCAGGATGTGTAGGAATGGGCCTACTGCCATCTGAAGGCTTTCCCTATGAAAAGTGAAAAATATTTAAGCACCCAGTGCGCAATCAGCACTCACGGGATATACACAGGTTCAGCCCTTTATGACCTCAGGAACCCACTCAGACAGAGCCAAGAAAAAGACAAGCAATGCAGGAGGGGTGACAAGGGGCAGGAAGGAGAAATGGTGCTGCATCAAGCTGGAAGGTCCTTTGTGGACAAAGTTCTCAACAACAAAAACATGGGGATACAGACCTGCTATGAACAGAGCCGAGATGAGAGGGGCTGGGGAAGTTGGGGAGTGATGACTGGGATAAATTATGAAGAACTAGGCCTTGAAGAATAAAAGAACAAAGCCAAGAAGGACAGGGGTAATGATATCCAAGAATTCCAAAAGGGCCTTCAAAAAATTAATCCGAAGGAACAACCTCCTAAATTATGTTTCCTATGTTTCAGTTCTCCTTCTTTGGCACTTTAGATCATAAGGACATTTCTTATTTATGTCTTACTTAATTGACTTAATGAGAAGTTGAGCATTAGTGCTCCCCGGGTTGGCTCTGTAGCTCCCCCATTTTCATTCTGTGGCTTATTACCTCACAATCATAAGGCAACTACTCTAACTCAAACCATATCCTTTCACAGCAGGAAGATGGGGGCTGGCAAGTGTGTTTGTGTGCCTCTCAGTTTTTATAAAAGAGAAAACAACAACACCTCTCCTAGAATTTCCAGAACCCAGTCGCTGACAGAAAAGAAGAAGGCTGCCCATGACCGATTCTTATTCACAGTGACTGGGTAAACTGCCGACTTCATAACTCAAGAAATGTTGAAGCAATGGATGAAGAGTAGGTAACCAACATTGCATGTGACATGTACCCTCCAGAAGAATGTGAACAGGCCAAGTTGGATTGTGAAGTTGTAACCATTTGTCCTTGAAGAGACATCAGTTTTATGAAACCAGGGCTAATTGGAATAGAAAGGACAATGGATTAGGAGAAAGCAAACTATGGTTCAGCCTAATCCAACCTGCCTGCCTGTTTTTGTAAATAAAGTTTATTGGAACACACCTGTGCACACCTGTGCCCAGTCTATTAAATATTATCCACACCTGCTTCATGTTGTAAGGGTAGAGACAGGTAGTTATAACAGAAATGGCATGAATTGCAAAACACAGCACATTTTTTCTTTTTTTTTTTTTTTTTTGCAGTACTGGGGATCGAACTCAGGGCCTTGTGCTTGTGAGGCAAGCACTCTACCAACTGAGCTATCTCCCCAGTCCCAGCACATTTATTAAGTATGTATATGTGTGAACTGGGAAAGGGAGGGCAGTGAGTGACAGTTTAAGTCTAGCAGTGCCACTTCGTGAACAAAAAGGGGAAGGTGGCAAGTTCCATGGAGTGGCAGCCAAGTGAGTGGCTTGACTGGAGCCTTCTGGATGCCCGAGTCTAGTGCACAAGTGGCCATGCTGACTGAAAGTCAATGCAATCAGCATCTACATATCAAGAGAATATTCAACCTTTGGGTTTTGGGGATTGGCTTATTTCACTTAGCATGATAGTCTCAAGATCTATCCATCTACTGACAAATGTCAAAAAGTCATTCTTTTTTTATGATTGAGTAATATTCAGTTGTGTATATATACCATAAGAATGGGATCTTAATTAGAATGATATATACTCCAGGTCTGTATGAATATGTCAAAATATACTCTGTCATATATAACTAAAAAGAACAAATAAAAAAAATTTTAAAAGTCAATGCTTGAGTTATTTGCAACACACTGCAAATTCTTGAAATGTTAGATGTATACACTGAATGCTCTTACTCTACCAGAAAAAAGAGGCTTCTAAAATGTGTTAAGAGGGGAACCCTCCCTTTTGGTAGTTAAGAAACAGGCCTTCTAGAAACAGAATCCCAATACCCGTAAGAGAAAGAACAAACACAGGATTGTTAGTCAGAGGATTTGGGTCCAAGTCCTGGCTCTACCACTTACTAGCTGAACCCAGGCAAGGTTGCCCCAGCTTCTTTACCCACCTTACAGAGAGAATGTGAAACTGATATGTAAATTGTGACATGATAAAGAAAGTGAGAAGTAATTATTCTTCCATCAGACTCCACAAGCCCCACCAAATCGTCTGAACTTCAGAACAAAAGGAAAAAGTGACTAAGAGACACTCAGCATGTGGTGGCTCCATATTCTGTGTAACAGGGAATGGAGGCACAAGGTCACCAGCCCCAGATCAGAAGTGTTAAGGACTTGGGTAGGCCAGCAAGCAGGGTTGCTCAGCCTCTTGGTATACACAGTGATGCCAGCTGACAGGTGTAAGCAGGCCTGATGAACCTTTCTTCCCAAGTACTTGGAGATCTGACCAACTGTGACTTTGTGCCAGCAGCTCCAGAAGCCACTCACCTGTCTTCCCATTGCAGCATGTACAAGGCTGTGTCCACAGCTCTCTGTTCAATCAACTGTGCAAATCTCTTCAGTGTTGGGCAGCTCGGGAGGCTGTGTACCTGAAAGGACCACAGACACAATTTTAGAAAGACAGCTTCTTGCCCACTGAACCTGGCAGCTGACCAGCTTCCATGGAGGCTGCAGGGGCCTCTCTTCTGGGAAGGGCCCAAATCCTGGGAAGGGCCCAAACAGCTCAAAAAGTTATACTTCCAAGTTCCTTCCAAAGTTATTTATTCCTAAAGAGTTGAAGGGCTAAAATTAAAAAAAAAAAAAAAAAAAAAAATTTCCATTTCTGATGGCTCCCATCCACTCCAAAAAAAAATTTTATTGTATTTTTAAATTTAAAAAAATAAAATACCAAGACAAGGAATTCACAAATTTCCACTTGGCTTTCATTTTCCCTAAAATGATTTCTAAAAAGTATGCTATACAAATGCTTTATATCAACTCTTGCCTTATAACCTTAAACCAATTTGCACATAAGCACAAGGTGAATTTATGCCTCTGGGGCATATGGTCATTTTCACAAGAGAAGGAAGGAGGATCATACACTGCCTTCAGGTATCCAACCTTTGAATCTAGAGAAATATTTCCCACGTGTAATCCTCTTTATGTATTTATTACATAAAAGAGATTCTATGGCTAGATTAGTTTGAGGAAAACAGACTTAAAGATTAACCAGAGTTCTTTATTATAGGCATCTCAGACTTTTTAATATGATGACAAGCACATACTCTTCAAAAATGATAGAATAAATAAGGATTTAAAAATTTTAGATCCTAACAGACACTGGATGTAAAGTTTACATATAAAAACTGAGCACCATTCCCTACTAACAATCCCTCCCTACCCATCACCCATGCTACCCTTACTCTCCCCAACACACACACACACACACACACACACACACACACACACGCACACACGCACACATCCCAGGTATTCAGAACAAGTTTCCAGAAACTGATCTAGAGTTAAATGTCTGTGTTTCTGAGTGAGGAGTTCTTGATCATTCCTATCCCTCCTTCATTGCTCCCTATCCCTCTATTCTCACATCTATTCCATCTGTAAGCCTTACCACAGCTGCCTGCAAACCAGAGGGCCTCCATCCACTTCTCCCCATCTAGTTCTAAGTCAGGAGCCAGCTCATCCAAGTGTCTGTCTCATGGTCGCCAAACCCCATGGCAAAAGGGAAACTAACCTGTTCAGCAGCCATATTGTCTAAGAGAATGAGGAAGTCCACTTCGACGCTACTGTCAAGGCCCATCTCTTCCTTCACTTCTTTTAAATCCACTGAGATCTGTGGCTGCAAAGCAGCAGCCTCCTTCCGGCCTCTGCCAAAAGATTTTCTTTTTAATTTAAAAAATCATCCTTTATATTGTATAGTGATCAATAGTTTAGAAAACAAGTTTGCTCAATCTTTTTGTTGTTTTTTAAATTTGTTCTAATTAGTTACACATGATGGTAACTAATTGACACATTGTACACAAATGGAGCACAACTTCTTCTTCCTCTGGCTGAACATGGTGAAGAGTCACACCTGTAGGGTAATCATACATGTATATAGGGTAATAATATCCATCTCATTCTACTGTCCTTCCCAACCCCTACTCCTCCTCACACCTCACTCCCCTCTGCACAATCCAAAGTTCCTTTATTCCTGTCCCATTAAGGATTAGCATCCTCTTGTCAAAGAAAACATTTGGTCCTTGTTTTTTTGGGGTTTGGCTTATTTCACTTAGCATGATATTCTCCAGTTCCATCCATTCACCTGCAAATGCCATAATTTCATTCTTCTTTAAGGCTGAGCAATATTCCATTGTGTATATGTACCACATTTTCTTTATCCATTCATCTGTTGAAGGGCATCTAGGTTGGTTCCATAGGTTAGCTACTGTGAATTGTTGCTCAACCTTTTAAGATCTCATTTAAGCCTCACAAATACCCAGTGGAGCAGGTTGTATTATTCCCATTTTACAGATGAATAAATTAAGATTCCAAGAGATCAAATGATTCATAAAAGTAAGTTAGCAAGAATCAGGGGCAGAATAAAAGGTCAGATTTTCCAAATCCTACTGCAGATTCTAATATAACAAAAACAAGGATAGCCCAGATCTGAAAATAGCATTCTCTTTCTTCTATGGAATACATATTATATAGTCTTAGTGCAGCTCAGACACAGTTGAGGAGTAAAACGTATCATCAGTCCAAGAAAATCTACCCTATGTGGCAGCATGCCAGTAAGAAAAGGGAAACCTCTGTTTTCTGTCTTCTTGTGCTTGTATACCTGGATTTGCAGGTTGATGACTGGCTCAATTATTTTCTATTTAACCTGTCCATTTCCTCATCAACCCCACTCTAGAGACCATCTGTATAATGACGTATAAGGAAAAGCCCTATTCATGACTGTACAATCATCTCTCCAGTTCAGCCTGTGGCTTTGCCCAGACTCCCTGTACCTTCACTATGAGCCTGTTACCATGAGCAAGAGCTCCTTTACTTCCTGGACAGTGGAAGTCAGACCTAAGTTTAATTACATCCCCACCATTCCTCACCCACAGAGGGTAAGTCGGGGCAGACCCTCAGGGCAGGCAGAGTCTGCCAGCAAAGATGAAAAAAGGTGCCCCCAAGGAGAGCAAGAAAATGGGGGCAGTTACCTGATTCTCTGCCTCAGGTTCTGGCAGCTTTGATAGTTGGGGTACAAAACTTCCGAGTCTGCCTCAACAGTGTGGATGATGACAGGCCCTAGAAGGAAGGTGGGAAGCATAAGCAAGAAGAGGTTTCACTACATTCTTCCCCAAAGCCCCACCTCCTCCTCCTCCTTTTCTTTGTCTACATACAGAGCGACTCCAAAAGGGCAGAACACAAGGTCACTCCTTAAGGAGAGCAAATGCCCCAAACATACACTGGCCCTGACAACAGGAGCTCTTCTCTGACCTAAGCATTGGAGAAAGGAAGTAGCAGCCTTATTTTGTCCAACATGCCATCCTACTGGGCCATGAACAGACTAGAGCAGGAACAGACCTGGATTGGATCACATTTCATACATTCTGAGGAACACACTTCAAGATCTAGAGTTAAAAGTCTGTGTTCCTGAGTGAGGCATTCTTGATTTTCTTATATCATGTTTCCCTGTACCATTCTAAAAACATCCCTGCTTCGAAGCACTGCCAGCAATGAAGCATTCTAATAAAGAATGGGTTATCAATAATTTGCTCAGAACTAGGTTATTTTCTTGCTTCCCAAAGTTCAATGTCAAAGGCCAATATGCTGATTTACCATAGAACAAACTAAGAATGGTGGCCACAAGGCCATAAATCCTCAGACTGCCCAGTCTTGCCCAAAACAAAAGCCAGCCTTCTACAAGAATTGCTAGGAACCAAAGATTAAACTATAATGTTTCTTATATATAGCTGCAGCTCAGAGCTCACAGGTATCCTTGTTTCCTTCTCTTAATGATTGAAGGTATTCTAACACCATCCCACACTCCACTCTGTGCCAGAGAGGGCAAGGCCCTGTGGCAGGTTCTCTTTTCACACAGTTCAGGTCTAATGGCAAAATAAACATCTCCCATCAGCAGCAATTTGGAATTCATGGAGGTCAATCCACACAGCAACTAGGTAAACCTAGGTCCCAAAGAATTGATAATCCAAACCCCAGGCTTTTAAAAGTAGCCATGGTAACTTTACTAGAATATCAGAATTCAGACAGTCTGTTGGTCTGGACAGAAGGAAACCACACTGAAGGTCTATCAGTTAAGTCTTGAATCCTTAACTAACCAGCAGGGCTGCCTTGGGAAGTCACTTTCTTTCCCTGGGCTCATCTGTAATCACAGGGGTAGAACTGTATCAGTGATTTTCAATAGTTTCTAAAGCAGTGGAACCTCTCCCCACCATTATATAAAACAGTAAAAGAGATATCTGCAAGGTGGGGGTTCAAAGCCGAATCTATTTGCATGTCTACGTCCCCTCCTTTCCTGTAGTTCCTATGACCCCTCTAAACAATCCTGGGGTTCTGCATGAGAAGATGTAGCAAAAACAAACCAAATGATCAGCAGCCCTTTCTACATGCACATATCTTCAGATATGTAGTTGAACATAAAGGTGAAAAGCATGAATTCTGATACCAGACTGCTAGTGTTTCAATTCCACCTATACAATTTACCAATTTTGTGTGCCTAGGCAGGTCATTTAGCCTCTCTTAGTTGTCTTACAAAAGGTTCCTCACAAGGTTACCAAAAGAATTAAACAATATATGTTAAGTTCTTAGAATAATGTTTGATACATACCAAACCTTTAAATGCTAGGATAATAATAATTGACAATAATCTAACACTAATAACAGTACAGACTATATTCCACCTGGAGTCTGCTACTGGTATTGCAATATTGGAACCACAGTTTATAGTAAATAAGATACACTTGAATAGACACTCAAATATAAACTGAACAAAGGACTGACCAAATGGGGCAGACAACAATTTCTAGCTTCCCCTATAGCCTGATTCTCCATAGTTTACACATAACTCTCTGGTGCTTCTCTAAGATTTTATTCCTAAAGTAAAATCCAATGTTGTACCACTTCCATTCACAGTGGCACCTTCTGAGGTTCTTTGGCTCACTCAAGTCCCTTGATACTGGGAAAGGTACAGAAGTAGCTGTAACAGAAGTCCAACTGGAGTCCCCATACCTCTGCATCCCATGCACACAACTGCTAACCAGTAAGCCACACAAAAGGCCTGCCGGAAACCTGGGGCCTGCCTGAAGATATGGGACCACCAAAAGACAACTTTCCTTCTGTCACACTTTTGGTGTTTCTAGGAAGAGGACATTTGGTCTTTTTGAAGCTGAGCAAATGATGAGCTTTCAGAAGATCAGGTATTGTGGATTATTCTAAGAATAAACCAAGAATAATCACAGGCTTTCAAGAAGGGCAAGCCCATCCTGTTGGCTTTCTGTTGGCTAGATCACAGTGTCTGTGTTCAGCAGTCAAATGCAGCAAGAAATTAGCAGCAGCACCCAACCCAGCTAAGGCTAATGCCAGCTTCCTCTGGCCTGGAAGTTTCTGTTATTACACATTTTTTTAAAGTTTGATGAATATTTTATTTCTATTTGAGATACTGCTAAAGAAGCTAAATAAAATAACAATAACCTTTGCCTTATGGCACCATTTACTAGTTTAATACTGATGAGGTCATGATGATCTGAAACTCAGGCAGTGATTCAATGTACACCTGAATGAATTACAAATGATAAAATGCAGCCTCTTTTTTGGGGGGAGCAGGGATTGAACTCAGGGGCACTTGGCTACTGAGCCACATTCCCAGTCCTTTTTTGTATTTTATTTAGAGACAGGGTCTCACTCAGTTGCTTAGCACCTTGCTATTGCCGAGGCTGGCTTTTTATTTTTATTTTTACAGAATGCATTTTGATTCATTTTTCACAAATGGGGTTCAACTTTTCATTTCTATGGTTGTCCATGCTGGAGATTCATACCATTCAGGTAAACATACATGTACATAGGGTAATGATATTTGTCTCATTCCACTATTTTTCCTTCCCTCCCTCCCTCCCCTCTGAGGCTGGTTTTGAACTGGTGATCCTCTTGCCTCAGCCTCCCCTCTTGAGTCACTGGGATTATAGGTGTGTGCCACCACACCTGGCCAAAATATAGCCTCCTTTGATGGCCAAAGACCCTAGATATATGGGATCCATGAATGAAAGAAATGCAGTTCTTGGCAGTAAAAAGTTGGGGAATTGCTGACTGTAGCCATTCACGGCTTAATGTCAAAACTCAAACTCAACTAAGAAAGGCTGAACAACACCATCTAGGTCATACTATGAATCAGCACCAAGATGAGAGGGCCCCAGATCTCTATCCCCACTGCCCTCATTTCCTTTCAACAGTGTCACTGCTGTTCATGAGATCCAGACAGAACAGCCCTGTGTAGCTTGTGTAGAAGCCTGGGAAGAGAAGTCAAAGCCAGAGGCACATAAGAGCAACTGATGAACTGCCATTCATAAAAAGGTCAGGCTGGAAAGGACAGTATATGGCTAGGTTGGAACAGACCCTCCAGAATAGGTACCCCCAGAAGTCACATGTACAGAAGAGAGATCAAGGAAACAGGCACCAAAAAAGAGAGGGTCTTTGGGAGAGAGCTTCTCAAGGGACAGGGGGCTGACTTGTAGACCCCAAACACAAACCTTCTTTCTGACGTTGGAAAAGCCCAGCCAGCAAACAACGAGTAGACTCCAGATTCCGATACATGTTAGTGGAACGAGCACTGGAAAAAAAAATGGAAAAGGCAGAGATGCCCATAAAAGGAAAATTGAATTATATATTATACTATCCCACAGAGCAGCTAGGAATCTTTCATACAGGGCTCTATGGGGTTAGGAAGAATATTTTAGCTCTCTGTGGGATTGAGTTTCTTGGCTGCCCCCAAAGGACTCAAAGGTCAATGAATGTGACCTCTAGTTACTACCTGTTCACAGGATAACTGCATCAAGACAAACTGTGCCCTGAACTACTCTGGGAAAAAACAGGAGCCCTCGGGGGTGTCTGGACACCTCATACTCAAGACCTAGGGGCAACATATCCTTTTCTAATGACTCACAAGACCTCCTGTGGGTTGAAGGTTGGTGAAAGAAAGGGAATGTCTTCTACATAGTTCATCCTCAGTCTCTCTCCCAGGGCAAACATCTGCTGCATGCCCACCTTGGTCAGCTGCCCAGCCAACATGCCCCCCTGAAGTGGGGAAGAAAGACAAGAATCAAACATCTGATAGCTGCTGCTCTTGGTCCAGAGAAAAACCACTGAAGCTTGCAGTGGGCCCTAGAGCAGGAATGCATTGCTCACCTTCAGGGTGGTCCTGCTGTATTGAGAGTCATAAGGAGAATACGGTTTCGGCCCACCAGCTAGATCGGTGACTGTGTAATTAAATTGAGTTTGGGGTGGGACCTCTAATAGCCGGGGGTTCCACTCTACCTGTTGTGACCATAAAAAACAAGATTAAAAAAAAAAGTTTCTTGAAACTCACAGCATTAACGTTAAACCAGTGGCCCCACGGAACACTTAGCTACAATCACTCTGACATTAGGCTTGCAACCTTCCCGTGGGAGGAAAAGGAAAGAAATTTTAACTCTATCTCCAATTAAAGGAAGAAATGACTATGATTTAGGATTCCAGGTGTTCTCAGCCCAAGCCCTATTATTGCTACACTAATACTGTTAGGGCTACTTTGGCACTAAGCCCAAGCTGAAGGGGAAAAGTAGCCGAACCGCCTGGCAAGCACATGCTTGGTGAGTGAATGAATGAAATATGATCTCAGGGACCATGCCTGTAAGAATTTCTAAGGAATCAATTTGTAGGTTTCCATGCCTATAAACCCTGCCCCCAATTTAGGATTCTGTTTAATGTCCCTTGTTATCCAATTTCCTATCATTCAATTTCTAAAATAAACCACTGCCACCTAAGAAGCCTTTGTTCCTTTCTTATCTTCCTTTGTTCCTTACAATCTGGTTCCTGCTTCAGCTGTACTATAATGGTTTCAAGATATCACAAGTGGCCACAAGTCTTCTAGCTCTAACTATCTATAAAACTTTTACTCTCAGGAGTGTTCCTCCATATGCCAGCTCCTCTTCTCAACCTATTTTGTCTCTCTCAAACTTACCACAATTTTCACAGGCCCCGAGATTCAAAATTCCGACTTCCTGCTACACCACCATCCCTGCATCAAGCCCTGTTGACTGCTCCAGAACAAAATCACTCGGAATGATCCTTCCATTATCTTACTGTCAGAGTATAAACTTTACTACCTCAGGCAAAAGACACCTCCTTTCTTCTTTCACAGTTAATCATGGCCCTTCTTCTCAATTCTGATCCTAGAACTTCCCTGGATAAAACCCTTTGAAGGCTCACAGTTGTAAGATGGCTCAACCTCCTCTCCAGCACCCCTTTAGGACTTCTTCTGTCCTACACTTACCTCTCAAGTCACACAACTTTGTTTCCTTTAGCATCATCTTCACAACTTCCAGCTTTTCAACATGATGTTCCTTCTGTCTAGAATTTTTTCTCCTTTCCTCTGAAAAGACTCATTCATTCCATAAGATTCAATAAGTCCTGACCATGGCTGAACTTATATAGCAATCTCAGTGGCTCTTTTTGGTTACCTTTACAAACTGTTCTAGGAGAGTTCCTTCACTGGTTCCTGTTCAGTAGATTTAGCTTTCTGAGAAGAGAGTCTGGGTCATCTATTAGACCTTCATATTCTGGAATCCCAAAAAGGGTGTGGCATACCATACACACAATTAATAGCTCTGACAATCTGCCAATTCCTATGTAAGGTATCAAGCTTGAGATAATTTGACCTTGTCTTTTCTAGATTTTCAGATTAATAGAGGAAGCAAGCTCTGAATATAAAGGGCAGTGATAACATAATAAAAGAGAAATGTGCTATAAGAAACTGGATGAAGGCCATCATAGTTCAAAGGTAAAACAGACATTCTTTTCTGGTTGAGGATTCAGGGAAAATCTCATAGAAGGAATTATATTTGAAATGAATAGGATTTCGACAACCAACAACTTGGACTTGTTAGTAAGGAGGAGGTAAGAAGAGACAGGGACATTCAGAATTCCAAGAATAGCTAGAAAACTTGAGCAAAGTAGAGATGCTAAAGTATGTATGTAGCAAGGAATGGTTTAGTTTATCTCAACCTAGGAATGGTTTTCAGGATTTTTAATTAGCAAATGCCAAGTAAAACTGAACATTTGATTTGTATATGTAAAGGCAAAAACTGGAGTTTCTCTAATCGAAGTGCCAGTAAGAACTCAGAGCCCCAGCCAGTCAGCATCCCACTGGTCCATGGCACCACAGAGTAGTTTAAAAGTCACCAGTCTATATCATAGTCGGAATGGGAAGACCAGATGCAGGAAAGTCAGTTTTATACTGTCTGCAATAGTCTACATGAACACTGTTAGTCAGCTTTTCATTGCTATGACCAAAATACCTAAAAAGAAAAACTTAGAGGAGGAAAAGTTTATTTTGGGCTCATGATTTCAGGGGTTCAGTCCATAATCAGTAGACTCCATTGCTCTGAGCCTGAGGTGAAGCAGAACTTGGTGGTGGAAGGGTATGTGGAGAAAAGCTGCTCTGCTCTGGCAGCCAAGAAGCAGAGAAGGGGGAGTACGGAGAGAGGTACCAGAAATAAAATATAAATCCAAAAGCATACTTCAAGTGACCTACTTCCTCCAACCACACCCTAGCTCTACCTATAGTTATCACTTAGTAGTCCTTTAAAATCATTAGTCCATCAAATGGATTAAACCACTGGTTATGTTACCACTCTCATAATATAATTATTTTACCTCTGAATACTCCTGCATTGTCTCACGTGAGCTTTCCGGAGACACCTCATGTTCAAACAATAAAAGGACCTAAGATTTCATCTAAGGCAGCAAGAATAGAAGAGATAAATGTGAAACATTTGAATTACTAGATAAAAGCTTTATTTGGTGGCTGGGTTGATAGGTAACTAGGGAAAAAGAAAGGAAAAATTACTTTGATTTTAAGCCTGTGTACATAATGTGGAAAGGGTAAAGGAAGTACTCCTTGACTAAAACTAAGACAAAGACACAAGAAACTGGGAAACTGAGTTTGGTTTTGGTCATTTAAAGTTTGAGTTAAGTCCTCTGTGTTCCCAGTACTCTTGGCATATTCCCATAATTGAAATGTTTTGTCTTTCTCCATCACCACATTGAAAACTCTTTTAAAACTGAGAAGAAATTATCTATTCTGTAAGCCCAGAGTCTGGCAGAGTCAGATACCTAAGTCTACAGGGTCATTCGGCTTCACTAAGAAATCTCCTCTTCTTAGCCACCAATAGAGGACCTTTGGTGTCTCCCAGAAGACAATTCCTGAAGTCCAGGTCATGTCAAGTCTAGAGTATGCATTTTCAGATGATCAAGAATGAATGAGCCAGGTGCAGTGGTGCACGTCTGTAATCCCAGCTGCTTGGGAGGTTGAGGCAGGGGGATCGAGAGTTCAAGGCCAGCCTCAGCAATAGTGAGGCACTAAGCAACTTAGTGAGACCCTGTCTCTAAATAAAATACAAAACAGGGCTGGGGATGTGGTTCAGTGGTCAAGTGCCTCTGAGTTCAATCCCTGGTACTCTCCCCCGCTAAGAAAAGAATGAATGATACATCAGTTTCATATATGGTGTCTATCCCACATAAACACTCTCATCCACCTTCCTCCTCCTCAGCCTCTGAGTTAATGATAAAGACTAACTTGATAATTTTACGTGTATTTATACCCCATCTCCAAAGAGAAACAGATGACAGCCATACCCAAAATCTAGTAAGACAATCAATTCAAAGTAGGTAAGAGACAAAACCAAACAAGTATAGGGGTGAAAATAAGGTTATAAAAAAATAAGGTCACTAAAAAATGCATATAACAAAAATCCATACACTTCTCATAGGTGGACCACAAATTGGCACTAAGCTTTCTGACTTTTAGATAAAAGGAGAAATTTGATCAGCTAGACAAGTTTAAAGATAAAAGTAAGCCAACTGTTCAGGAGAAGTACACCATTTCTAACCTCCCAAAGGTCCTCATAAAGAGAATAGAGTAATATAATGGATATCTTTCCAGTAGTCACAGCAATGAGTTCAGTGGGATTATTTCCCCCAATTCCCTCAACTCAGAATGATAGCATCTCACCAAAGCACATTCACTGGAGGCAATTCTATACTGGGATCAATGTGCTAAATTCTAAGTAAAAGAAATCATCTACATAGAGGTAAACAAAACGCTTCCAGTTTTAAAATAAAACAAGAGTTTTAAACATGGGTTATACACTGGCATCAAACGGACATTTTCTAAAAAGTTACTGATGCCTGAGTCCCATCCTGGGCTAATCACAAATGAACCTTCCTGGAGGTGAGGTCTTTACTTTTTAATGATGTAAAGTCCAGATAATTCTAAAGTTCACCAGAGAAAATTTTACAGTATCTAGATACCTGGGCCAAATAAATCAGAACTCTGGGAGGAAGACCCAGGCATCAGTATTTTTAAATAACCCCAGCTGAGTTCAATATCCTACTAAGGTAAAGAACTATCACTACAGAAAAATGGATGAACTGACCGGGCACATTCTTCACATCTACTTCCTGAATACCACTTTTTTCAGCTGAGCTTTGGATAGGAATTAAGTAACAAGTTATGCTTCCCAGCTAATCTATCTTGTCAAATAAAAAATATACCTCAACGATGAAGTTAGCATAGGTTGGACTTTCTTTTATAAGAACAGAGGAACCTGCCTGATAGGGGTCATCTTGCCACTGTCTGGAGAGGAACTAGGGAAACTTAAATGAAAGACCAAATCTCTTCTTTTGAAAGAATATTTGGATCTACTGTAATGATCAGGAAAATGGTTAATTAGGTTCCATACTTTTATTTTCAAAGCACAAACTTTTATCAAGACCGGCTAAACCAAGAGTTATTTAAGCCATAAAAAAAAAAAAAAAAACCCTCAATAAAACATCAGTTTTAAACAATACTACTTTCTTAGGATTTGTAAAATAACTGAATGAAATGACTTGTCACACATTTATCTATAAACCAGTCAGAAATCAGGAAACATGTGCCAAAAGCAATTTTAGTTTTGGAATTGTTGCTGCAGGGTCCCACCTGACTATAATTAATATCAGAACCAGAAAGATTAGAAAATCCCAATAACCTATCGAGTGAGACACTGAAAAGACATCCTGAGCCAAGGCCATCCAGAAACAAGTTATAGAAGGTTGATGCCAATCACTCACAGCCTAAATTGAAAGAGGGTTGGTTCCACTCCTAGCTTTTATGCACAAGATTTTATTCTAAATAACCAAAGAGTTTTAAAGCATCTACTTAAAGTCTGCCAGTATGATCTGGTAGGAGAGGTATTGTGCCTTCTATTATAGCAAAATGAGACCATGGACTAAGATATTCCACATTTGGTAGTTATACAGAGAGAGAAGATGAATGAAGTTAGTATGGTAAGCAATAATGGCCCCTTCTACCCATAAAAGCATAAGATACCCATCACATACCCAACTGGCTCAAGAGAAATCTCTAAAAGAAACTAAATCTTTTTACAGGGCTTCAGGGAGAACATGTACTGTGCACATTAGGCCCAGGTCTAGACAGTCAAGCTTTTATTCTTTGCTACCACTGATAACCTTGACTTTAACATGAATATAATATATGCTCCTATCAATTACTTCCCAGCCCTTCTGTAACAAGAATAAATGGAGAAGAATGTGGGGTGGGAGTTGCCCAAAAGATGGGCCATATGTTCACAAAATGAAAAGGAAAATTTAAAGATCTATTGTTAAAAAAAAAAAAAAAAAAAAAAAAAAAAAAAGGTCAGGAAAAGGAATGAATAAAGGCCAAAGCATCAAAAAGAAATTCTAGAACCAGATAGAAAGTAGTACAGCCACAGAAAGCCTAACTAGAAACCTATAATACAATTAAGTGCCTGCTAAGATATATTTGAAAAGTACCTTAGAGATTTGCTTTCATGTGAGGCTAGTTTTGAAAATTGGGTTTTAGGTTGTACAATGTGAAGATTACAACTCTCAGTTTTTTCTAGAAAGCAAGTATGGTCATGAAGAGTGGACAACCTGTTTGATTTGCTCCAACATCAACCTAGGATAGGAAATATACAAAGGCATTCCACAAGTAAGTGTGACTTGGGGACCTGCATCCAGGAAGGCTAACCATTAAAAAAAAATTATTTGTGCTTTAATCATATTTAGTCATAATTAACCTGGCAGATTTTAAAGCATTATATCCACAAAATTAGCCACTTTCTAATAGCCACTTTTTCTACAACAAATCCCTTCCACTGTAGGTTTAGAAGCCTGAAATGTAAAAGGAGAACCCACGACACAACAACTGTTACCAAAAGATCTCCAGCTAACCCTGAAAACAGGTTGTAAAATCTGTTCCCAAAGGCATTGACCTATTACTCAATGTGAGCCCATTTAAGGTGGTTCCTGTTACAAAGGTCCCTGAAACAACTTGACAACAAAACAGTCACACACAAGGGTACTGCACCCTTTTAACTCAAATTACCCACACACTTGTGAGAAACGCTGAATTTCTGGTCCTACCCCATACCTGCTGAATCGGAATTCGAAATCTGCGTTTTAAAATGACCCCCCCCAGGCGATTCTTATGCACCTTAAGATGCGCAGCTACACTATAGCTATGGGGTGAAACTGGAAGTTTGGAGACCGTCCTAGTCGGAAGGGTCAGCGGACCTGGAGTGGAAAGAGCGCGTGAAGGGAACGAGGGGCGCCAGGCCAGAGCTGAAGGAAATCGCTGTTTTCCGTTTGTGTGGACTCAGCCCAAGCCCCAAGTGATACTCCCCTGCTCCCCTGGTGTGTGTTCCGCATGGGCACCTGGCACCCACCACGATCTTCGCCCATCACCCCGACTAGGGGTCGATCTCTCACCTGCTCCTCCAGCGGGAGCGGCTTGAGAGGACTCCGCGCCCCGTGTCGAAACACGACCTGTACCATTTTCAGCTCCAGAAGGCTGCGATCAGCAGGACCCTGGTCACCAGCCGCCCGCAGCTCGGCCAGGGCCACCCGCCGCTGGTGGAAGCAGTACGCCAGTGAGGTCAGGACGCCCACGGGGGCCCACACTCGCATGTTGAAGGCACTGGTGATCATGGTGGTAGCCCTCGCTGCCCTCCGGGGTGAGGCTCGGGCGCCAGGACTCAGTGACCGCCCCCAAGTTCGCGGGAACTGACGGGGAAGCACATCCAACACCCCAAACAAACAGGGACCGCTGTACCTCCCAGCCCTGAGGGAAACCCCGAAGTTGGAGCGTGGGGGGAAGATGCAGAGGTGGGAGCAGCGAAGACTCCCTGGGAGTTTTAACCCGGTCGAGGTTGGCCGCTCCAGCTGCAGACTGGGCTAGGGGGAGTTCAGTTCCTTTATCTTTCACCCTCTAAGGAACCTGAAACTTGCGTTTCAAGTTTGGTCCCAAGTACTCTTGAAGGGATGGGAAACAGTCCTGAACTCCTCGGCGGCAGCGGATACACCAACAGACGACTTGATTCCACTTTCCTAAAAGTTCCCACCCACTTCCTTACCCTCCCGGAGACCTGTCTCTAGTGGACCCGCGCAGAGGAGCACGGGAAAAGAAGTCCCGAAGTGACGCTCAATCAGGGTTCTCGGGCCTGTGAGAACTACAACTCCCACAAGGCTGCGCGCTCCCGGGCTCCCTTTGGGGGTTGTACTGGCCACCTGGGGTAACTAGGGGCCTGCTCGGGCCGACCAGGGAATGGCCGAGAGTTTATTGCACCCAGGAATTTGCCAGGAGGAAACGCGAGGACAGGGACAGGATTGAATGACGGAAAGGGTAGTTTGAGTCCAGTTTTGAATGTGCAAAACTTCTTTGAAGTCCTGGAAGTGGATGTTGCTGATGCCAAGCGCAAAGTCACCTACTGAGTGATGACCGTTTGCAAAGGTTGGCACTAGGGGTTATATTTAGCATACATTTACAATCCTCTTTCCGTTTAAGAAAATTCTCAGGCGTAAATCATCACAGTTACGCAGAATGTTTAAGTTCACCCATGTGTTTACTTATATCCAGAATATTTCCTATGGAAAAATCCAGGCCTCGCCTGTGGATGACTCAGTGATGAAGAACCTTAATTTGCTTAGTAGCCCAGCCTAACACTTGCTTGTCTGGTTTCTAATGAATACACATGCAACCTAAACCCATGTTCCAGGATCTTTGCAACAATACAGAATCTAGAACCACATGTGTCTATTTCAAGGAAAAAAGCCAAATTGAGAAGAAAAGCATTTGTGAGAAGAGTTTGAATATAAGCCTTCTGGCCATTTCTTTAATCATTCTAAATTCTGTTATTGAGTCAAACTGGAACTGATGGAAAGACGACATACTAAGGGAGGTTGGTCCCCGACCTGAGACTTTGGAAGGTTCTGAATGAACTCTGGGGGCAGGGTGTCATTTTGTAACACTGCACATTGTCATAGCTTTCTCCATGGCCCAACCCATGGGCTCACTTTTCAAAGTCTTCTTGTGTTAAAAACTGAATACTGTTTGCTACCAACTCAGTTGTGTCCCCCCAAAATTTATATATTAAAACCATAAACCCCAGTGTGAATGTATTTGGAAACAGGGTTTTTAGGAGGTGATTAAAGTTAAGTGAGGCTATACATGTGGCTATGCTAGGTTTTCAACTCTGTGATGAAAATTACTGACATAAACATCTTAAAGACAGAAAAGTTTATTTTGGTTTACAATTTCAGAGGTTTCAGTCCCATGGTTGACTGACTTCATTGCTCTGGGCCTGAGATGAGGCAGAACATCATGGTGATAGGGTGTGGTGGAGGAAAACTGCTCAGCTCATGGCGGCCAAGAAGCAGAAAGAGAAAGACCAAGAGGAATGGGCCAGTACAGGTGTAATCTTCAAGGACACACCCCCAGTGACCTATACTTCTTTCAACCATGTCCCACCTGCCTACAGTTTCCACCACCTCCCAGTAGTCCATTCAAATTGTTGATCCACCAAATGGGTTAATCCAATGATAAGTTTAGAGCCCTCATGATCCAGTCACCCAACATCTCACCTTACTGCTTTGGGGACCTATCCTTCAACATGAGGTTTTGAGGGATATTCCAGATCTAAACCATATCAGAGGACTAAGAAAAGGAAAAAGAGAGAATTCTCCCTGTAAGGGATCCCACGAAAACCACACCGGACAGGGGAAATCACATAAGGGAGTTTATTAAGCAAACAGTGTCTCCCTGCAGGGTAAGAAAGAAAATGAGAGGAAAAGAAAGGGAAAGAGAAAGGGTGCGCGCAAGAAAGAGTGTGAAAAGCAAGGAGGAGAAAGAAAGTGAGTCAGGGGGAGAGAAAAGCAAGGGAGAAAAGATGGCGGCTAACAGGGGACTAATATCGGGAAGGATCCTTGCAAGCCGGCTGATGAACCAATAGCTAGCTAGGATGTTCACAGATTGACAAGTGGAGGTGGGGAAAATGGCTGCACCCGAAAGGTGGTGGGGTGGGGAGCAGCTTTGTACATTACACTCCCTTCATGCCTAAGGAAAGGGCATGTGAGCACACATGGAGAAGGCAGACCAGGAAGTCTAAATAGAAATTATCTCTAGATAGTTGATTATGTGGTTTGGAGCTCATATTAAGGAAGAGAACAGAACACTCACCAGAGAACCTTGACCATGTTGGCACTCTGATCTCAGATTCCAGCTTCCAGAAATATGAGTAAATAAAGTTCTTTTGTTTATGCTACCCAGTTCATGGTGTGTGTGTGTGTGTGTGTGTGTGTAATTTTTTTCATGGCAAAATAAGAATGATTTACTCTAATCTTAGTAAGGCATCCGGGAGTATCAGATAGTGTACTTGTGTAATGAGATGAAACCTCAACAGTTACAGCTTTTCTCAACAGTTGGACAAAAATATAGTACAACTTCAGTGCAGAACAGCCCTGGAATTTGAGCAGCTTTCAGCAGCCCTGGTAGTTTCAGCACATGAGAACACCTTCAAGGCAATGGTATGTTGGCAATACCTTCTGCAGTAATAGGTAAGGCAACCCTAATACACATCTTGCACTCTAGCAGCATTGGCACAGACTTGGCTGGCATTATGGGCAGCATTTTTCGCCTGAGGGAGCAATAGCAGTGACTTGTCCTGCCAGAATAGTGGGAGAGGTGCAAGAGATGTGTTAGCAGCATATCTCTGTAGGAAGCCAGAGCAGGTGAGGTTGGAAAATGACAGGTTCCATGTGGTAATTGAAAGTACTGTTTGTCAGCACACGTGAGACAACCCTTGGGGAATTCTGTAAATATTTTCTGTGTGCATACTGTATCCTGGTGGTAGCGATACCGCCGTTTACCGGTGACGAGTTCTGCTTCCTTAGGTGTTGAAGTATAACATCGGAAAAGCACGCAGAGGCAAGCATATTAAGCAGGTTTTATTTAAAGGTAATAATGCAGACTTCTCCCGGGAGGGAGAAGGGAGCCATGGCTGATGTTGTAGAATCCCAAGAAGTGAGCGTGCCCTGCAACTCTTATAGATTAGGATCTTCTTTGTTCTGCTCTCTCCCCTCTTATGTCTCCTTCCTGCCTACATGACTAGGCTAAGGAGTTGCCAGTGACATAGCAAAAAGGTGAGCAGCAGATGACAGGGGGAGGGCCAAAGTGATTCAGGCAGGTAAGGGCCCAGGGAGCATTAGTTAGCAGCTCCTTGCCTGTAGTCCCTGACGAGCACAGGTAAATTTGGTAATCAATGGGCTCCAGAGATTCTTGACATTCCATTCTCCCAGGGCAGTCTTCGACTTCCAGATGCAGATGGCTTTCACGGCCTCCATAGCCTTGATTTGATTCCCTATTTTTACACTAACTGCCTGTCCCCAAGTCTGGCTTCAGTAGTAGTTGGTGAGCTGCTGTTTAAAAGAAAGGTTAAAAGTTCTGAAATCATACTCTGGGGACAGACTGGGGAGGGGATAAGACAACTGAGCAACTGTTATTTTGATCCTAGTTTTACAACCATGCAGGACTGGCTTGAGAAACAAGCCCTCCTTCCACCAAATTGTCTTCAGAGAGCTGCATTTAATATTATGCAAAACTCATCTTTTTAAATTTGTTCTTTTTGGTTATACATGACAGTAGAATGTATCTTGGCAGATTATACATACACAGAATATAACTTATTCTATTTAAGATCCCACTGTTGTGGTTGTACCTGATGTGGAGTTACCCTGGTCGCATATCCAAATACAAGGCTAGGAAAGTTCTGATCAATCAATTCTACTGTCTTTCCTATTCCCCTCCCACTCCCTTCCCTACATTTCCCTTTGTCTAATCCAATGGATTTGTATTATTCCCCTCCCCAACCTCCATTGTTTTGGGTTAGCATCCACAAATCAGAGAGAACATTCGACCTTTGGTTTTTTGGGGATTAACTTATTTCACTTAGCATGATATTCTCCAGTTCCATCCACTTACAGGCAAATGCCGTAATTTCATTCTTCTGTATTGCTCAGTAATATTCCATTGTGTATACACACCACATTTTCTTTATCCATTCATCTGTTGAAGGCCTAGATTGTTTCTTAGCTTGGCTATTGTGAGCTGAGCTGCTATAAACATTGATGTGGCTGTATCACTGTAGTATGCCACAAAACTCAGTTTTAATCATGAGATTAGATAAGAAACAAACATGTTCACTGTTCAGTTTCCAGTTATGAGCATATGCCAGGCTCATATTAAGTACTCCATAAGTACTTGCTAAGTGAATTTTTAGAATATATCACAGGAATATTATAGACAATCTTGTCCATTACATCACTTATTACCTCCTAAATATATCTCCTTCCGAGAAATTTGGTTTATAGCAAAGTATTTACCTTTATCACAAGCATTAAGAAGTATGAAGATTATGTTTTCTTTAGTTTTTACCTTGGTTGTCAGGAAGCATGGAGTCTAATTTCAAGTTAACTATGGCAAATATTTAGAACCTAGTGGCTATCATAACTGTGATCTTTTTCTCCTTGGTATCATTCTGAATTAGAAGGGAACAAAGTTAATTAACAGGCTGTTGCTGCAATCAAGTTATGAAACATAGGAGGTAGTTAATGACAGAGTGAGAGGGAGAGAAAGGAAGGAGCCAGGGGTGACTTGAGTCAAATTTCTCAGGTGATGCCCTTCACCTGAGAAAGAGGTTAAGCAGAAGTTAGCAAGTTAATTTTGAATATGTAGATTATGAGATACTTGTGAGGCATCTAAGTAGAAGTGGCCTCTAGACAGTTGGTTATGTGGGTTGGAGCTCAGAATAAGTTTGGACTAGGAATACGTATGTGGGATTCCTCTGCACATAGTTAATTGAAATAATAGAAGTGAATAAGAGTCTCAGATTGAGTGATAGAATAGGAAGAGAAAAAGCAGGTCCTAGGACAGGTCTCTGAGGAACCCCACCATTTAAGGGAAGAGGCAGAGAAAGAGAGAGCTGAGAAAGACAGTCAGAGGAGTAGCAGGGAGATAGCAAGTCAAGATGTGGGCATGAAGGAGGCCAAAAGAAGAAAATTTTAAGAAGAAATGGACAACAGTGTCAAGTGAAACTGAGAAATTGAGTAAATATAAGGGCCAGTTATCCATGGAATTAAACATCAAAGTAATCTTCAGTCACTTTAGAGAGAGCAGCTTCAGTGAAATAGTGCAGTAGGAATTAAATAGAAGTGGAAGGTATGTGGGAAGTAAGCAAAGACATGACCAAGAAGTTAGGCTGAGATTGTGAATAAGTGTAGTCATTGGAGGTGTTTGGTTCATGAAACTAAGGGAGAATTATCTTTTGAAGATAACAGAAAATTGTATATATTTTAACAATTGATAGAAGGCTGCAGACAGGACAAGGTTGAAAATATGAGAAAGTGGAATGCTGAAAGAGCAGGAGAAGATGAGAAATGGAATTAGATATCATAATTAGGCTCAAAAGAAGTACATAATTTCCACTCTGATGAGAGGGGAAGGAGAAAGAATAGACTTGAATGGAGTATGTTTACACTATAGGAATTAAGGGGACTTTTTTCTTGGATGGTTTCTTTTTTTCTATAAAATGAGAGTATGACTGTTTCTGCAAAATGGGATGGTGATTGGTATACTTGACAATTTGAGGAAAATTGAGGGTGAAAATATCAAAGTATAATCAGAGACTTGCCAGATACCATAGAGAGCCCAGCAGAGAACAGTTTTCTCCTACTTTTTGTTTTAACAAAATCACCTGGGGGTATTTGTTAGAAATCAGGTTAAGGAGCACCAACATGTCTTACTTGATCTAATGAGAGATTCCAGGACTGGGCACTAAACAGGTGCCCAGTTAATTCTGACATATCACCTCTTCAGATCACACTTTGAGAACTACTGATGGACAGTAGAAGTGGGGATTAGCCATTCCTCAGGATCTATAGGGGATTGGTCCCAGGATTCCTGTGCCCTGGCCCTGTGTATACCACAATCCTTATACACTCAAGTTCTGCTATAAATGGCCTAATCTTTTCATATGACCTATGCACATCCTCCCATAAACTTTATATCATCTCTAGATTACTTATAATACCTAATACAATGTAAATGCTGTGTAAATAGTTGTTACACCATAGTGTTTGGGGAATAATGACAAGAAAAATGTCTGAACATACTCAGTATAGATGCAGTTTTTGAAAACAAAATATTTTTGAACTGAGATTGATTGAATCTGGATGTGTGCTATGATTTGGATGAATGTCCTCGAAGGTTCACATGTTAAAGGTTTGGTCCCCAAAGTGGTGTTACTGGAACTTTCGAGAGGTGGGTCCTTAAATCACTAGAGTCATGTCCTTGAAGGAGATTATGGAACCCTGCTACCTACCTCTTCTCTTTGCTTCCAGGCTCATGAGGTAAGCAGTTTGCTCTGCCATGCACTCCTGCCATGATGTTCTGCCCTCACCAGAGATCCAAAATCATGGGGTTAACTAACTTTGGACTGGAACCTCCATAACAATGAGCCAAAATAAA
The DNA here is from genome assembly GCF_902686455.1 of Sciurus vulgaris. Lineage (NCBI taxonomy): Eukaryota > Metazoa > Chordata > Mammalia > Rodentia > Sciuridae > Sciurus > Sciurus vulgaris. The sequence continues at coordinate 110,263,857 of NC_136461.1, forward strand.
CCTTTTTTTTTTTTTCTTTATAAGTTAATTGTCTCAGATATTTTGTTATAATGACAGAAAGCTGACTAGTACAATACAGAACCAACAGATGTAGCATCTGTTGAGGGCCTTCTGACTGCATAACATGACAGAGAGCATCCCAAGGTGAGTAGGGCAAGAGAACAGGTGAGTGTGCTTTTATAACAAACCTCTCTTGTACTAACTAACCCATTCCCAGAGAATAACCTTAATCCATTCTTGAAGATGAAGCCCTCTTGACTTAATATCTCCCATTAGGCTGCACTTGCCAACACTGTCACATTGGAAATTAATGTTCTAACACACGAACTTTTGGGGACATATTCAAACCATAGCAACCTCTCTTACATGTGAGATTGAAACTTTGTCCTTTATGACTCCTCCCCAGTGAACCTCTTTTTTCCTCAATTTTGGTGGATGGATCCCTGAGTTCTTTTTTTAATATTATTTAGACTTTTTCTGTAGCGAGTGGCAAAATATCAGACTCAAGCTGGTATAACAAGAAAAGAGAAAAAAAGAATAGATTAGCCCACATACTTGAAAATTTCAGGAGAGCTGCCTTCTGGTTTAATTAGATAGACATTCAGATAATATTGGGTTCTTATTTTGTTGGTAACCTCTGGCTCAATCTCCCACTCCGTTGGTTGCCTTTATCCTCAAACTTTATCTGATGACTCTTGGCTGGCCCCTGCATCACACAATGGCTCTGGCACTTTTGCTGTCTTTACCACTCAATCTAACTAGAAATAGATCTCTCCCTTCCCCCCCATTCAAAAAGAAATCCTGGGCTTCAGAATCCGTTGCTAGATTTGGGAAACATGCTTAATTCCTGAACTAATCATTTCTGACCATCTCTGGAGTTGAAGAGGAAGTTAAATCTACCGGAAACACAGAAGCTATGAGGGGTTCAGGCACTTCTTCAAAAGGGATTCAGACAACTGCCTTTACTAAAAAAGGGTGAATGGATGTTGAGAGGAAACAACAGATGTTTTCCACGCCTTTCTCCCCGCCTTCCTCCCCTCATTAATCAACTTCCCATGTGCCTTGTCAGTGACTCATGCTGAAGTTGCTGACCTTTGGCAGAGGGAGGGGAGCTTAATGCTGTCTACAACTCTTACGGCTCTAACAGGGTATGTCTGTGTCTATACATCTTTGTCATTTCCTTGTTTAAACATCTTTATTGACTCCCATTGCCCACAAAAGAATGACTTACAATATTAGTGTTTGATGTTCTGTTATTTGGGTATTCTTTGCTGTTTTAAAGTACTGAAATACTGATATTTCTGTTGGTGTGATACTGTTATTTTGTAATTTAAAAAATCTGAAACTTGAATCATTTAAATTTTGAGACATACCAGAGACATGCTCATTAAAATTTGGAATCAAATATAGAAGGACTTGTTTAAAAAGCCATCTTTTATACTTCCATCATTCTCAAGAAAAAGAAGAAAATTGCGACCAAAAAAGAAAACTTCAAATGCAAGAATAATTCTTATCTATCACAAAGATTTTCTAGCAAATGGAATATGAACAGAATATTACTGGTACTAATATGGTGTTTACATTAGAATTTTTGTTCATAAAAGATAAGATAGGAAGATGAAGACAATCAGAAATAATTTTTTTGAAGCAAAGAAAAATAGTAATTATCTTAGTTCATTTGGGTGCTATAACAAAATATTTTATACTGGGTAAGTTTTAAATAATATAATTTTATTTTTCACAATTCTGGAAACTGTGAAGTTGAAGATCAAGGGATCTACAGACTTATTATCATAATTCTATTCCATTTTTAATCTCAAATATTTTACATAGGATTTATTTTAAACAATATTTTATTTTTATATTAGAATGTTATATTTTATATATGGTTAAGTATATATACATTTTACTTATGCTGTCCTAGTCATCAAACCAGCATCCAGCCTCTAGGCCAGCCACTATATAGACAGGCTCCAGGACCACTAGCACTAGACCAACCTCTGTAGCCCTAGTCTCCAGGCCTGCCCAGGTTCCAGATCACCCAGAGACAGGTCAGCCACATAGCCCCAGGCTTCAGGCCCACCCCAATGCAGATCAGTATGTCTGGTCCCAGATACAAGTCCAGAACTTGTAGACATAGGCTCAAAGCCTTCCCAATGCCAGTCTGATCATGTAGCTGTACATTCCCCCTATACCCTCACATCCCAGTAGACCTAGGGCCCAGGGCCACTCCAGCAGACTCAAGGTCCAGTTCTATCCCAGTAGCCCCCTGTGCTGATCTGGCCTACATAGGCTCAGGCTCCAGGACTACCCCTGTGAACCCAGATTCCAGGCTGATCCCCTTGGCCTGGGTTGATCCTTAAAGACCTAGCCTATAGGCCAACCCTCTAAAGCCTTAGGCTTCCAGCCAATCCCTATAGCTCCAGGTACCAGACCAGAAACTATGATCCCCAGAATCCAGACCAATTCCTACAGACCTGGGCTTCATGCCTGCCTCAGCACTAGGATGATCCCAGATACCAAGCAAATCTCTATGATCCCAGGCTCCAGTGGACTCAGATTCGAGGTCTGTTCAAACAGGGTTAAGGTCTAGGCCTTCCCTGTTCCTCAGCCCTTACAGACTGAGAATTCACACTGTCCCTGCAAACCAAGATTTAGGGCCCCCATGGACCCAGGACCCAGCCCCACCCTCATGACTCAAATTTCAGGCCTACTGCAGTGGACCTAGGCTTCATGTCAGCTCACTATAGATATAGACTCCAGAACTACCTTCACAGATCTAGGCTTCAGGCCCACCTCTGCAGACCCAGTCAACAGGTCCACCCCAGAGAAACCAGGTTCCATTCCCAACCCCCCAGGTGCACCTACCTGCTGACCCAAGCACCAAGTCAGTTCATCCAAGGACTCCAGCAGAATGCCTGCCTGTGGACTATGCCAAATTACCTGCCCAGAATCTCTGGGCATGCTGATGAAGGACTTTCCCAAGCAAAGACACTCTGCAGAGAAATAAGTACCTGTTCTTTTTAAATGAGCTGAAACCAACGCATGGTCACAAAGATGAAGAATAATCAGAGAAATATCACCATCAAAGCGACAATAACTCTCCCTAAAGAAATAAAGATATGCTAATTGCCTGACAAATAATTTTAAATGATAATTACAAAGAAGTCTGTTGAGTTTCGCATTGCTGTGACAAAAATACCTGGCAAGAACAACCTAGAGGAGAGCAAGTTTATTTTTGCTCATGGATTCAAAGATTTGAATTCATGCATTCCTCTGGGCCTAAGGTGAGACAGCACATCATGGCAAAAGGGTGTGGTAAAGAAGCACTGCTACTTTCATGGCAGTCAGAAAGCAGAGAGAGAAGGGACCATAGGGAAGATGAAGGCTGGGGCATACCCCCAGTGACCTACCTCCTTTAGTCACACCCCACCTGCCTACAGTTACCACTCACTTAGTCCATTCAAAGTAGGATGAACTGATTAGCTACAGCTCTCATAATCTAATCATTTTACCTCTGAACATTCCTGCATTAACACAGCAGCTTTTTGGGGACACCTCATATCTAAACAATAACAGGAAGTTCCATGGACCTCAAGGAATTACAAAAAGAATAATTTAATAAAATTGAGAAAATAATAAGTGACCAAAACAAGAAATTAAACAGAGATTGAAAGTATGAAAAAAGAAATCAAATTTTGGAACTGGAAAAACAATGTCTTAAATGAAAAATGCAATAGGGAAAATCAACAACAGAAATTTTCAAGCAAAAGAAATAATTTGTGAATTTAAAGACATGTTTAAAAATATACAGTCTGAGGAGAAAAAGAAAAAAAGAATGAAAAGAAAAAAGCTTATGAGATTTATGAGACAGTATCAAAAGAGCAAATATTTCAATTATAGGAGTTTAAGAAGGAAAAGAGAGAGACAAAGGACTATCAAACTTATTTGAAAAATAATTGCAGAAAACTCTCCACATCTAGGGAAAAATATAAAAATCCAGGAGCAGGAAGGTCAAAGGACTTTGATTTGATTCAACTCAAACAAGAGTATATGGAATAACCATTTGACCCAGCTAGCCCACTCCTTGGCCTATACCCAAATAACTTAAAATCAGTATACTACAGTGACACAGCCACATCAATGTTTATAGCAGCTCAGTTCACAATAGCTAGGTTGTGGAACCAACCTGGATGCCTTTTCAATAGATGAATGGATAAAGAAACTGTGGCACATATACACAATGGAATATTATTCAACCATAAAGAAGAATAAAATCATGACATTTGCAGGTAAATGGATGGAGTTGAAGAATATCATGTTAAGTGAAATAAGCCAATCCCAAAACCAAAGGCTGAATGATTTCTCTGATAAGTGGTTAAGAATACATTACGGGTGTGGGGGAAGGTAAGCAAAGAATGGAAAAAGGATGGATTATGAAGACACAAATGAGAGGTGGGGAGGTGGTAAGGGAAGGAAAGATAATAGAATGAGACAAATATCATTACCCTATGTATATGTATGAATATGCAAATGGTATGCCTCTACTTCATGTACAACCAGAGAAACGATAGTTGTACCCCATTTGTGTACAATGAATCAAAATTAAAAAATACAAGAGTATACCTAGACATATTATATATAATCAAATTATCAAAAATCAAAGAGCAAAAGAGGACCCTGAAAGTAGTGAGAAAAGAAGCAGATCACATATAAAGGCATTCCAAAAAGACTATCAGTGGATTTCTGAGAAGAAGCTTTACAGAATGAGAGTGGGGTTATGTATTCAAAATACTGAAGGAACAAAACTGCCAACAAAAAGTACTGTACCCAGCAAAGCTGTCCTTGAGAAATGAAGGAGAGCCTGGTGTGGTGGTTCCTGCCTATAATCCCAGTGACTCAGGAGGCTGAGACAAGAGAATCACAATTTTGCAACAGCCTCAGCAATTTAGTGAGACCTTCAGCAAATTAGCAAGGCCTCTGTCTCAAAATAAAAAATAAAAAGTTCTGGGGACATAGCTCAGTGATAAAGAACCCCTGGATTCAACCCTCAGTAACACACATACAAAAAAAAAAAAAAAAAGAAAGAAAAAAAAAAGAGAAAAGACTTTCTCAGGCAACAAAAACTGAGGTAATTCATCACAAGATCTGTCTTACAAGAAATGTTAGGGGGAGTTCTTCAAATGAGGAAAGTGGTAACATGAAAACATGAAAGTATAAAACTCACTGGTAAAACTAAGGAGTAAATAAATCATGGCTTTAGTATGAAGGTTAAAAGACAAAACTATTAAAATAATAATAGATGCAATAATTTGCTAATAGATATGCAATATAAAATGTGTAAGTTGTAACATTGAAAACAGAATGGGTGTTGTGAAGTAAAAGCATAGTAATACTTTTTTGTGCTCAATATTAATATGTTATTGGCTTAAAGTATCCTGGTATAAATACTCTATATAAACCTCATGGGGATTCACAAAAGATAAATAATAAGGAATAAAACATATTACTAGAGAAAATCATCCAATCATAAAAGAAGATAGCAAGAGAGAAAAGGGGAAAGGATCCATAAAACAATTAACAAAGTGACAATAGTAAGTCCTTACCTATTAATAATTGTCTTGAATGTAAATGGATTAAATTCTCCAATTAAAATGACTGAATGAATAAGAAGACAGGATTCAATATATGCTGCCTACCAGAGACTCATTTCATCATTAAGAACACACACTCATAAATTGAAAATGAATGGATGGAAAAAAATATTCATGCAAATGGAAACCAAAAGGGAGTAGGAGTAGCTATACTTATAGCACATAAGATGGACTTAAAGTAAAAAAAAAAAAAAAAAAAAAAAAACTGTAAAAAGAGAGAAAGAAGGTCATTCTATAGTGATAAAGGAATCAATTCATCAAGAAGATGTAACAATTATAAAACTGTGAACCTAACATCAAAGAACTTAGATACATAATGCAAATAATAATAGATCAAAGGGAGAGATAAACTGCAATAAAGCAATAGTAGGAGACTTCAATACCTACTTCCAATAATGGATAAATCATCAAGACAGAAAGTCAATAAGGAGATACTGGATTTGAACTACACTTTAGATCAAATAGACTTAATAGAAATATATAGAATATTCTATCCTACAGCAGCAGAACACACATTCTTCTCAAGTATATGTGGAATATTCTTTAGTATAAATCATATGTTAGGCTTAACCAATTTAAGATGATTGAAATCATATAAGGTATCTTTTCTGGTTATGTTGTTATGAAACTAGTAATCATTAATAGAAGGAATTTTACAAGTATGTAAAAAATAAACAGCATGCTCCTAAACAACCAATAGATCAAAGGAGAAATTAAAAAGAGAAGTTGCAAAATATCTTGAGACAAACCAAAATGGGTACACAACATACCAAAAGTTTTTCAATGCAGCAAGAGTAGTTCTAAGAGAAAAGTTTTTAGTAATAAGTGCCTACATCAAAAAAGAGAAAGATCCCAAAAAATAGCCTAATGTCATAACTTTAAAAACTGGAAAAAGGGAAACAAGCTAAGCCCAATGTTGGAAGAAAGAAAGAAATAATAAATTAGTAATAAAAAAATAGATACTACAAAACAATAGAAAAGATCAACGAAACTAAAAGCTGGTCTTTTGAAAAGATAAAATTGACAAACCATTAACTACATTAACTAAGAAAAAAAGAGAACTCAAATAAAATTAGAAATGAAAAAGGCAATATTACAACTGATACCACAGAAAGATAAAGGATAATAGCAGAGTACTATGAACAATTATATATGCCAACAAATTGGACAATCTAGAAGAAAATGACAAATTCCTAGACAAATACAATCGAACAAGACTAAACCATGAAGTGATAGAAAATCTGAACAGACCAATAATGAGTAAGAAGATTGAATCTGTGAGGTTTCAAGATGGCGGCCTAGAGGGTGGCTGCATTTCATGTTGCTCCAGGACTCAGGATTCAAAAGAGGAGATATTGAGACACTTGGGACCAACTCAAAGCAGCCGGGTGACTCTCACCCGTTGGGAAGTCGTCTCGGATGGGACGGTGGTCCCGGAACGCAGGAAACTTTGTGAAGTAGAGCTGCCGGCGAGACACCCCTCCCCCCGCTGGCGCAGTGAACTTGGACAACTGGGAGCGCCGTAAAGGAGGCCGCTCAGCACAGCACTGGGACTCGGAGCAACCACTGGGGCTCCGGCGGCTGCCCAGGGGAGGAGTGGTGAGGAGAGCTGTGTGGACTCAGAACACCGGGGCCTGCCCTGAGGAGGAAGAGGAGGAACGTGGCCACTTGGATTCGGAGTGACTGCACCAGAGCTACAGACGTTTGCCAGAGGAGAAGCTCCACGGCGAGCTGTTTGGACTCAGGGAGACTGCTTCTGAACACCGGGGCCTGCCCTGAGCACGAGGAGGAGGAAGAGGAGCGCGGCCGCTTGGATTCGGGGTGACTACACCAGAGCTACAGGTGGTTGCCAGAGAAGGGGCTGCGTGGCGAGCTGTTTGAACTCAGACCACTTCTGAACACCGGGGCCTGCCCGGAGGAGTAGGAGGAGTAGGAGGAGGAGCGCGGCGGGTCGTTTGGACTCGCAGTGACTGCATTGGAGCTCCAGGCGGCTGCTCAGAGGAGAAGGCGAGTGGTGAGTTGTTTGGACTTAAAGTGACAGCGCCTGAACACAGGGGGGCTGCCTGGAGAGGAAGCGCGGTGGGTCGCTTGGTCTCGAGTGGCCGCACCAGAGCTCCGGGCAGTTGCCCAGAGGACGTGTGCAGCGGGTCACGTGGATTCAGAGTCACTCAGAGCAACCGCTCCTGAACACCCGGGGGGGTTACCTGGAGGAGGAGGAGGAACGGGGAGGGTCACTTCGACTCGGAGTGATTGATTGCCCAGGGCTACGGGGGGTTGGTGGGAGGAAGAGGAGCGCAGTGAGTTTCTTGGACTCCTAGTGACCGCTCCAGAATACTGGGCGGCTGTCTGGAGGAAGAGGCGTGCGGCGGGTCTCTGGGTCTCAGAGCGATTGTACGGGGCCCCAGGTGGCTTCTCAGAGGAGGGGCCACATAGCCAGGCAATTAGAAGCAGAGCAGGGTCCCAGGATCTAGGAGGCTTCTGGGTGGAAGAGCCGCACAGAGACAGGCTTAGGGCGGAGCGAAGGTTCCAGGACTGCGGGCAGATTCTCTGAGGAGGGGCAGCCTAAGGAGATTCATCTGCGAAGGGTGAGGCTCCCAGGCCCAGGAGGTAGGGCCGGGCCCCTGGGAACTTTGCAGAGGAAGGCAGCTGAGCCCAGGCGGTAGCTGTAAACTGAGGGGAACCTCTAGGAGGGAATTGACCAGCGACACCTCCCCACCGGGTGAGTCTTCCCTGCCCGGTGAGGTTTCCCCACAAGGACGGTAAAACCAGAGACTCAGGCCCAAACAGGCCTTGCCTCAGCCCACAGCCTAGGTCCCCTTTGGATGACCATTGGTCAACAAGTGGAGGCACCTCTGCCCACTAGCAGGGATTATACCCCACCTGAAGGCCACCACTCCTAGAGAGGCAGCTTCCTTGTGGAGCACCGCATTATCAACTTCCTCCAAGACTTCAGTCTACTGAAGGCTAAGGGAGGATATATATAGAAATCTTCAGGGACATTGTAAGTCAATAGAGGAAATCTGCAATATCTCAGCGGTCCACTGATACCTGAACAATATGAGAAAACAAGGAAAGAAAATGCTGCAAATAAATCTAGATGTTACATCAATAAAACCCAATGACAGCATGGCAGAAGAAATGACAGAAAAGGAGTTCAGAATGTTCAAAATTAAAATGATCAGAGAAGCAAACGATGAGATGAAAGAGCAAATGCAGGCATTGAATGATCGCACCAATCGACAATTAAAAGAGCAAGTACAGGAAGCAAAAGATCATTTCAATAAAGAGTTAGAGATATTGAAAAAAAACCAAACAGAAATCCTTGAAATGAAGGAAACAATAAAACAAATTAAGAACTCCATAGAAAGCATATCCAGTAGGATAGAACACCTGGAAGACAGAACCTCAAACATTGAAGACAAAATATTTAACTTTGAAAACAAAGTTGAACAAACAGAGAAGATGGTAAGAAATCATGAACAGAATCTACAAGAACTGTGGGATATCATGAAAAGGCCAAATTTAAGAATTATTGGGATTGAGGAAGGCCTAGAGAAACAAGCCAAAGGAATGAACAATTTATTCAATGAAATAATATCAGAAAATTTCCCAAATCTGAAGAATGAAATGGAAAATCAAGTTCAAGAGGCTTATAGGACTCCAAATACACAAAATTACAACAGACCCACACCAAGGCACATTATAATGAAAATACCTAACATACAAAATAAAGACAGAATTTTAAAAGCCGCGAGGGAAAAGAACCAAATTACATTCAGGGGGAAACCAATACGGATATCAGCAGATTTTTCAATCCAGACCCTAAAAGCTAGAAGGGCCTGGAACAACATTTTTCAAGCCCTGAAAGAAAATGGATGCCAACCAAGAATCTTATACCCAGCAAAACTTACCTTCAAATTTGACGATGAAATAAAATCCTTCCATGATAAACAAAAGCTAAAAGAATTTACAAAAAGAAAGCCAGCATTACAGAACAGTCTCAGCAAAATATTCCATGAGGAAGAGATGAAAAATGAAGAAGCAAATCAACAAACGGAGGAAATATCCTAAAGGAATTGTCAAATAAAGGAGGAAACAAGTTGTGTCAAACAAATAAATAAATAAAATTTAAAAAATGAACCAAATGACCGGGAAACCAAATCATATCTCTATAATAACCCTGAATGTTAATGGCCTGAATTCATCAATCAAAAGACATAGACTGGCAGATTGGATTAAAAAGAAAGATCCAACAATATGTTGCCTGCAGGAGACTCACCTCATAGAAAAAGATACCCATAGACTAAAGGTGAAAGGATGGGAAAAAACATACCATGCACATGGACTCAGCAAAAAAGCTGGAGTATCCATCCTCATTTCCGATAATGTGGACTTCAAGCCAAAGTTAGTCAGAAGGGATAAAGCAGGTCATTTCACACTGCTTAAGGGAAGCATAAATCAGCAAGATATAACAATCATAAACATCTATGCCCCAAACAGTGGCTCATCCATGTATGTCAAACAAATCCTTCTCAATTTCAGAAACCAAATACACCATAACACAATAATACTAGGTGATTTTAACACGCCTCTCTCACCACTGGACAGATCTTCCAGACAAAAATTGAACAAAGAAACCATAGATCTCAATAACACAATCAATAATTTAGACTTAACAGACATTTATAGAATATACCATCCAACCACTTTCTTCTCAGCAGCACATGGATCCTTCTCTAAAATAGACCATATATTATGCCACAAAGCTAATGTTAGCAAATACAAGAAGATAGAGACACTAGCATGTATTCTATCAGATCATAATGGATTGAAGTTAGAAATAAATGAAAGAGTAAAACACAGAAACTATTCCAACATCTGGAGATTAAACAATATGCTATTATATGATGAATGGATAACAGAAGATATTAGGAAGGAAATTAAAAAATTCTTAGAGGTAAATGAGAACAAAGAAACATCATATCAAAATCTCTGGGACACTATGAAAGCAGTACTTAGAGGGAAATTTATTTCATGGAGCGCATTTAATAAAAGAAGTAAAACTCAACAAATAAACGACCTAACACTACAGCTCAAAGCCCTAGAAAAAGAAGAACAGAACAGCACCAAAAGTAGTAGAAGACAGGAAATAGTTAAACTCAGAGCTGAAATCAATGAAATTGAAACAAAAGAAACAATACAAAAAATTGACAAAATAAATAGTTGGTTCCTGGAAAAAATAAACAAAATTGATAAACCTTTAGCCACACTAACAAAGAGAAGACGAGAGAAAACCCAAATCACTAAAATTTATTCGGAATGAACAAGGAAATATCACAACAGACAGGATTGAAATACAAAACATAATTAGAAGCTATTTTGAAAATCTATACTCCAACAAAATAGAAAATTTCGAAGACATCAACAGGTTTCTAGAGACATATGAATTGCCTAAACTGAATGAGGAGGACATACACAATTTAAATAGACCAATTTCAAGTACTGAAATAGAAGAAGTCATCAAAAGCCTACCAACAAAGAAAAGTCCGGGACCAGATGGGTTCTCAGCCGAGTTCTACAAAACCTTTAAAGAAGAGCTCATTCCAATACTTCTCAAAGTATTCCATAAAATAGAAGAGGAGGGAACCCTCCCAAACTCATTCTATGAAGCCAATATCACACTGATACCTAAACCAGACAGAGACTCATCAAGGAAAGAAAATTTCAGACCAATATCCTTAATGAACATCGATGCAAAAATTCTCAACAAAATTTTAGCAAATCGCATACAAAAACATATTAAAAAGATAGTGCACCATGATCAAGTGGGTTTCATCCCAGGGATGCAAGGTTGGTTCAACATCAGGAAATCAATAAATGTAATTCACCATATCAATAGACTTAAAGTCAAGAATCACGTGATTATTTCAATAGATGCAGAAAAAGCATTTGATAAAATACAGCACCCCTTCATGCTCAAAACACTAGAAAAAATAGGGATAGTGGGAACATTCCTTAACATTGTAAAGGCCATTTATGCTAAGCCCACGGCTAATATCATTCTAAATGGTGAAAAACTGAAAGCATTCTCCCTAAAAACTGGAACAAGGCAGGGATGCCCTCTTTCACCACTTCTATTCAACATCATTCTTGAGACTCTGGCCAGAGCAATTAGACAAACCAAAGAAATTAAAGGGATACGAATTGGAAAAGAAGAACTCAAACTATCCCTGTTCGCTGATGACATGATTATATATTTAGAGGAACCTGGAAATTCTACCAGAAAACTCTTAGAACTCATAAGTGAATTCAGTAAAGTAGCAGGTTACAAGATCAATGCCCATAAATCCAACGCATTTTTATACATAAGTGATGAATCTTCAGAAAGAGAAATTAGGAAAACTACCCCATTCACAATAGCCTGGAAAAAAATAAAATACTTGGAAATCAATCTCACAAAAGAGGTGAAAGACCTCTACAATGAGAACTATACAACACTAAAGAAAGAAATTAAAGAACACCTTAGAAGATGGAAAGATCTTCCATGTTCTTGGATAGGAAGAATTAATATTGTCAAAATGGCCATACTACCTAAAGTGCTATACAAATTCAATGCAATTCCAATTAAAATCCCAATGACGTACCTTACAGAAATAGAGCAAGCGATTATGAAATTCATCTGGAAGAATAAGAAACCCAGAATAGCTAAAGCAATCCTTAGCAGGAAGAGTGAAACAGGGGGTATAGCAATACCAGATCTTCAACTCTACTACAAAGCAATAGTAACAAAAACGGCATGGTATTGGTACCAAAATAGAAAGGTAGATCAATGGTACAGAATAGAGGACACAGACACAAACCCAAATAAATACAATTTTCTCATACTAGACAAAGGGGCCAAAAATATGCAATGGAGAAAAGATAGCCTCTTCAACAAATGGTGCTGGGAGAATTGGAAATCCATATGCAACAGAATGAAACTAAACCCATATCTCTCACCATGCACGAAACTAAACTCAAAATGGATTAAGGACCTCGGAATCAGACCAGAGACCCTGCAGATTATAGAAGAAAAAGTAGGTCCAGATCTTCAACATGTCGGCCTAGGACCAGACTTCCTCAACAGGACTCCCATAGCACAAGAAATAAAAGCAAGATCAATAACTAGGATAGATTCAAACTAAAAAGCTTTCTCTCAGCAAAGGAAACTATCAGCAATGCGAAGAAAGAGCCTACAGAGTGGGAGAATATCTTTGCCAATCATACTTCAGATAGAGCACTAATCTCCAGAATCTATAAAGAACTCAAAAAACTCTACTCCAAGAATTCAAATAATCCAGTGGACAAATGGGCTAAGGAAATGAATAGACACTTCACAGAAGAAGATCTACAAGCAATCAACAAACATATGGAAAAATGTTCAACATCTCTAGTAATAAGAGAAATGCAAATCAAAACCACCCTAAGATTCCATCTCACCCCAATTAGAATGGCGATTATCAAGAATACGAGCAACAACAGGTGTTGGCGAGGATGTGGGGAGAAAGGTACACTCATACATTGCTGGTGGGGCTGCAAATTAGTGCAGCCACTCTGGAAAGCAGTGTGGAGATTCCTTAGAAAACTTGGAATGGACCCTCCATTTGACCCAGCTATCCCACTCCTTGGCCTATACCCAAAGGACTTAAAATCAGCATACTACAGAGATACAGCCACATCAATGTTCATAGCTGCTCAATTCACAATAGCCAGACTGTGGAACCAACCTAGATGTCCTTCAATTGATGAGTGGATAAAGAAGCTGTGGTATATATATACAATGGAATATTACTCAGCCATAAAGAATGATAAAATTATGACATTTGCAGGCAAATGGATGAAATTGGAGAATATCATGCTAAGTGAGATAAGCCAATCTCAAAAAGCCAAAGGACGAATGATATCGCTAATAAGTGGAGGATGACACATAATGGGGGGGAGGGGAAGGTTAGTATTAGGGTTAGAGTTAGGGTTAGGGAGGGGGGCAAGTATGGAGGAAGGAAGTACTGTAGAGAGGGAAAAAAGGGGTGGGAGGGGTGGGGGGAAGGGAAAAAATAACAGAATGAATCAAACATCATTGTTCTATGTAAATTTATGATTACACAAATGGTATGCCTTTACGCCATGTACAAACAGAGAAACAACATGTATCCCATTTGTTTACAAAAAATAAATAAGTAAATAAAAAAAAAGAAGATTGAATCTGTAATAAAATTATAAAAAGTACCTGATAGCTTCACTGCTTAATTCTATCAGAAGTTTAATGAAGAACTGATAATAATCCTTCTCAAACTCTTTTCAAAAAAGTGAAGAGGAGGGTGCTATGGCTTGAATGTTGGTATTCCCCCCAAAATTCATATGTTGAAACTAATACAATGTGATAGTATTAAAGTGAGACCTTTGGGGGAATTGATTAAATCATTAGGGCTCTGCCCTCCTCAGTGGGAGTATTGACCTTACAGAGAGGTTGAAAGGAGCATTCTGTTCCTTCAACACCACAAGAAGGTGCCATCTTTGAAGTACAGCATGCCCTTACCAAGCACCAAATCTGCTGGGGCTTTGATCTTGGACTTCAAAGCTACAGAACTGTGAATACTAAATTTCTATTGTACACAAATTACCCAATCTAAGTAATTTTATTGTATCAGCCCAAATGGAGTAAGCAGAGGGAAAATTTCCAAATTCATTTTATAGAGCAAGCGCTACCCTGATACCAAAGCCAAACAAGGAAAATATAAGAAAAGAAAATTACAGGTCAATAACCTTGATGAACATAGATACAGAAATTCTCATCTAGCAAAAATACTAACAAAGTGAATTCAACAGCACTCAAAGTCTTATTCACCATGGTCAAGTAAGATTTATCCCTGGGATGCAAAGGTGGTTCAACATACAAGAATTAGTAAATGTAATATGCCACATTCACAACCTGAAGGACAAAAGTCATATGATCCTCTCAGTAGATGCAAAAAAGGCATTCAACAAAATTCAACAGCCTTTTATGATAGACTCTGTCAACAAATTATGTATATAAGGAATGTACCTTAATACATTAAAGCTGTATATAGCAAACCCATTACCAACATCATACTCAGTGATGAAAATTTTAAGAAAGCTTTTCCTCCAAGATCAGAAGCAAGGCAAAAATGTCCATACTCGCTATTTTTTTTCAGTAAAAGTACTGGAAGTCCTAATCAGAGCAATTATGCAAAAGAAGCAAATAAAAGGTATCCAAATTGGAAAGGAAGAAGTTATTGTCTGTTTGCAGATGGTATGATCATATATAAAAAACCCTAAATACTTCACCAAAAAGCTGTTAGAACTGATAAATGAATTCAGTAAAGTTACAGTATACAAAATCAACAGACAAAAATCAGTTATGATCCTATAATGAACTGTACAAAACAGAAATAAACTATTTAAAACAGAAATAAACTAATGAACTATAATGTGATCCTATAATGAACTATACAGAAAAGAAATAAAGAAAACGATCACATTTGTAGTAGTTACAAAAAAGTTTTTTTGGAATAAATTTAAAGGAGGTAAAATATCTTTATACAGGAACTATAAAACATGGATGAAAGAAAAGGAAAAACATACAAATGGAAAGATATCCTGTGTCCATGGATTGAATGAATTTTTATTGTTCAAATGTTCATACTACCCAAAGCAATCTACAAATTCAATGTAATATCTTTAAAAAAAACAAATGATATTTTTCACAGAAATAGAGAAAACAATCCTAAAATTTATATAGAACCACAAAAGACCTGGAATACAAAGAAATTTTGAGGAAAAAGAACAAAGCTAGAAGTATCACAATACCTGTTTTGAAAAGCTACTAAAAAGCCATGGTAATCAGAACAGCATGGTACCGACATAAAAACAGTTGCCCAATGGAATGGAATGGAGAGCCTAGAAATAATTTTACACAATTGTGGTCAACTGATTTTCAGCAAAGATGCCAATGATACAAAATGGGGAAAGGGCAATGTCTTCAATAAATGATGCTGGGAAAACTGGATAACTCCCTGCAGAAGATTGAAATTAGACCCTTGTCTCTTATCAGTTACAAAAATCAACTCAAAATGACAAAAATTTAAATGTAAGACCTGAAACTATAAAACAACTAGAACATGGGGGAGAAATCTCCTGAATAAGCCATAACTGGTAGAGAGGAATCTTAAAGCAAATTCATTTTTTAATTTTCACCAACTCTGTTAATCTCCAAGAGACTATTTCTCCCTTGCTTGTATTAAAAAAACAAAAACGAAACAAAACAAAACAAAACAAAAACCCAGAGATTGTACCTCAGGAGTAATTAAAGTACTTAGTCACTTTTTAAGTCACATAACAAAGTGGCAATCAGGAATTGAAGTGGTGGCCCTAGGTAAAAATTACTTCAACCTTAATTTAAAGTTGAAGTATCTCCTGTCCTCCAGCTTGGGCTGGCTGTGAGCTAGAAGTTTGAAATTTGAAAGGAGAAAGGAAAAGGACTTTTGTGTTCTCTCTTTTCTCTTCATGATCTTTCTCTTCTTCCATTTTTCTAATTGTTTCTGACCCATCCAGGATCTGGCACTCAGGGAGACTAGCAAAGGGTTATTTACTACATTCTTAGTTGACATGGTCAAACTGTTGCTCTTTGGCCTTTGTAGATGTTAAAGCTAATTGTTCTCAAGGACTTTCATGAGTTGCTCCAAGATCTTCCTTTTCCCCAAACTTGCCCAGTCCTAGGTATTCAGCAGCAGTTCATCTCCAGCTTTCTTCTATTGGGGTCCCTCATTATTGTAGAAAGTCATTTTGAACAGGGACTAAGAAACACCACATCAGTTCTCTTTCCCTCACAGACCACATCTGAACCATAGGAAACACCATTTACCCTGGTAAACTCTGGGAATGCAGCTCCTTTCCACACCTCAGTCCTTTAGATTTAGAGCTCTCAGCAGAGCTTATACTTCAACAGCCTTATGATCCTGACATAAGGAGGGATCATTTTGTTGTTGTTGTTGTTTAATTGTGGTAAAATGTGCATAATATAAAAGTTACCATTTTAACCATTTTTTAGTGTAGAGCTCAGTGACATTAAGTTTATTCACGGTGTTTTACAACCATCACCACTATCCATCTCTAGAAATTTTCATCAAGCAATAATTCTCCATTTCTCCTGAATCCTGCAACCACTGTTCTACCTTCTGTCTCCATAAGGTTGGCTATTCTAGGTGCTTCATATAAGTGGAAGCATACAATATTTGTCCTTCTGTGTCTGCTTATTTTACTCAGCAAAATGTCGTCGAGGTCCATCCATGTTGCAGCATGTATGAGAATTTACTTCCTTTTCAAGGCTGAATAATATCCCATTGTATGTATCACCACATTTTGTTTTATCCATTCATCCATTGATGGACATTTAGATTGTTTTTATCTTTCAGTTATTGTGAATAATGCTGCTGTGAACATGGGTGTACAAATATCTATTCAATACTCTGCTTTTAATTATTTTGGGTATATACCCAAAATCGAAATTATTGGATCATTTGAGGGAACCACCATAACATTTCCCATGGTACTTGTACCACCTTACATTCCTGCCAGCGATACCTAGAATTCTAATTATTCTACATCCTTATTGACATTTGATATTATTTTTTAATAATAGTCATTCTATGATATTTTATTATAGATTCTATTTGTAATTTACCTAATTATTTAGTGGTATGGAGCATCTTTTCAGCTGATTTTTTGGCCATTTGTATATCTTCTTTGGAGAAATATTTATTCAAGTCCTTTGCCTATTTTTTAATTTAATTGTTTGATTTTGTTGTTGTTTTTAGTTGTGGGAGTTTTTATGTATTTTGGATACTAGTTCCTTGTCAAATATACACTTTGCAAATATTTTTCCCTTTCTGAGGATTGCCTTTTCATTCTGTTGATACTGTTCTTTGATAAACAGAAGTTTTTATTTTGATAAACTTCAACTTTTTTTTTTTTTTTTTAATTGTTGCCTGTGCTCTTGGTGTTATATCTGGGGGTCGCTTTTGAAATACAAAGTGTATTTGAAAGAATAGCGCATTGTCATGGGTCACAGGACATACGCTTAAGTGTATGGGTCATTTGCCAACTTCAGCCAGTTTCAATATTAGAAAAGAGAGGGAACTATCTGAAGGAGAGTTTGGGGTAGGATGTTACTGAGCTAGGGGACTCTGCCACTACTAGAGCAATAGCTATCTGTCAGGGAAAAGGGAAACATGATGTATTGAGAAGAAGCAACACAAATGTTACCTATTTCACAATTTTAACCCCTATGAGACAAAGTGTGGTGAAAGCAAATGTCAGGAAAAAGCTGTGCAGTACTTTTAAAAAGAAATACCCCTCACAGTCTTCTCAGAGGTTCAGTGCTACAGATTAGGGAAGCATACTCTATGTGAAAGCTTTTAAAAATTGTATAAGGTTGTGTTAGTATTATTATTTTGTTTGTTCAACAAATAAGCATAAAAAATTGGAGCAGAAAAATGTAGACCTAGGAGGGAAGAGTAGATATGGAAAGGCAGCACCAGCTCTCCTTTCCAGGAAAGACTTGCCCCAGCTGTGAGGATAGTACCAGTGCAGTGTCACTCACCTGAAGTCATTCCTTTTGCTTGCAGTTCACATTTGGCAACTGAGTGAGGTGAGGTCAGGCCATCTTGACCCAATGTGGGACATTCTTGTTGGCAATTTTTGCAGAGGCTTCCTCAGGTCTGTACTTCAGTTTAACTTCTTCCTCTGCTTAATCCTCCTTCCTCCTTCCTTTCAGAGGTGTAGATTCCAAATAAATATCTAACACCCAAACTCCAACTCAATATCTATTTTCAAAGAACCAACCTGTGACAAGTGATTTTAGAAATTACCTAATCCAAATTCTTTTAAAATAATGAAACTTACTTTTTCCAAATTCAAAATTGTTTTCACTACATACAGAATGAAGTGAATATTTAAGTAGAAAGAAAAAAAAATCACTAACAACGTTGGCAGTCATCTTTGGAAAACATTCGCCATAATCTTAAATTACTGTTACAAACTTGACTATGTGAGAATTTACTTATTCCTTGGATAATTATTGTTTTTACCTAGCTCTTCCTGTCATTTTTCACTAACATAAATATCACAGCATATATCATTATGCATAAATGTTTTTATGTATTCTAAATTATTTTCTAAGGCTACATTACCAGGTATAGAATTACTGGGTTAAATGGTTTATTGTTTTAAAAGCTCTGGACAGTTTTCCAAAAGGTTGAACTAATTTTTACTATCAACAGAGTGCAAAAGGGCAACAGGGTGCCCACTTCAGTGCTTTTTCCCTATCATTTTATAGAAGAGATAATTACTGGTTAAAAATTAATTGGTGACAGTGCTGCATCTCTTGTGTCTTAGGTTAGATCCATTCCCTTTGGCCTAATGTGTCTAAACCCTGGAAGTGTAAAGCAGCTGTTCCCATCAGTTCCCCAGTACTCCTTGCTGTCAGGTATGTGATGTCTGCTCTCAGAAAACGAAAAGGGTGGGGAAAGGGTGAGCAGGTAGTGATAGTAAAGGTGCAGAGACTCCTCCGCAAGGAGCCATAGACCATCACAGTGAAAGTGGATAGAGTCCATGTACCAGTTGGGGCCACCTGTTTCCAGCATGATGTCATGTGTATGTAGTAGAAATGGATCCATACAACAATGTTTTTTATTTTACAAAATGGTGACATTCTATAACACTGTTCCATAGCCTTTTTTTTTTAACTTAATATATTGTAAATTCTCCATGCTGTTAAATATGTCTCTGCATGATTTTTAATAGTTTACCTCCTGTTAAATAAAATAGATTCTGGGTAGGTAACAATATTTCCTCACCCTTAAAGATGAGGAAACTGATGTACAGATAGTTTCTTAAATACTTCAACAGGTCCCATAATTAGAAAGGGGAGAGACTCATATTAAACCCATTTGGAACTGACTCTAGCACCAAGATTCTCCCATTATACTTTGACCCTCAGGACATAAAAAATTAAATCCAGCATCAACCTTCTTCTTCTGATATCTGGCAGACGCTCTGGGGAACAAGGCATCTATGAGAAAGGAGAGTGGTTGAAATACAACACCAAGCATGATCCCCCTGAAATTTTCCTATTATTTTGCAGTTAACAAGCTCATGGCAATTCAAATTCAGTTCTGTTACTTAAATATTAGGCAATAGGAGCACAAAGATAAATCGGGGTACCAGTTTAAGCAGCTGTATCTGCTTCAACACATTTCAAACACAGGGGCAAAGGGGAGAGCAAATTAAGGCCTGGCACTCTGTGCTGGGAGCAGATGCCCAGGGTGAGCCAGCAGAGCCTATTACATGCTCACACTGCACTCAGAGATCAGAACCAATCCCTTCTGTGTGCACTGCTGCCAGGGAAATGTGGCGTAATTAAAGTGGTACACATTTGTTCATATATTGGATTCCTCTTGATACCAAAGGAAGTCTTTCACCTTTCTCTCTGGGTTTTTGTGCTGAAAACACCTTTTTGGAAAAAAAAAAAAAATTGGTATCATTTGCTAAGTCCCTCTGAGAGCCCAATTCAGGAAGGACATGAAAATATGCCTATCAGAGAAGATGCCTCTGACTCTGACTCCCACTAGAGGTCACTTGCTGCTGACTCTGGGGGGCATGAAAGTCGTGCTTATGTGATCGGCCCAATATCAGATTCACACAAATCTGAAAAGCTCATGATGCTTTGTTGGTTTGTTCTAGAAACCAACCAAGTTGGAGAGTGTTTCCTTGACAGTTGGGAAAGGAGGGAGATGAATGGGAGGATTCCCTGCCCAACTCACTCTCCTCAATGACCCATCTCTCCCTTCCCTCCCTGCCTGGTCCTTCTGGCAGCAGGCCCTCCAGAAGATGGAGGCAGAAGACTGTCACCTGCTTTCATGAGCAATAACTGTGGACAGTGCCACTTACAACCTGCAACATTTGAAGGAGTAGACTAACCATGGAGGAGTTGTGAGAACTCTCAGTTCAGAACACAAGAGGAAAGATTTAGAGCACTGAGATGCACAGATTTGTGAAGAAGAAAGACTTATGCAAGAAAAGGAAATTAGAAGTCATGCAAGCAGAATATCCAAAAAACAACCACGCACGATGCATAATGATGAAGTTTCCCTGACTCCCTTTGGGTCAGGTCAGTCTCTCCTTAATAATTAACATGGCACCTCTTCCTCCCTCTGCAAATGTGGTTGGAGTGTGCTTTGCAAATATTTCCTCCTTGTTCCTCCTGGGAAGATCCAGTTGTCCAGAAGGTTTTCCAAATGGAACACCAAGCTCCAGGTGCTTTTCATTTGCATAAAGTAACAGATTGAGGTAATGGCAACTAGTGAGTGGATTTCCTCATCAGTGCTGTAGGGATAGTGCTGATAACTTCAGGCACCTCAAGAGGGTGGAATCAGGGCTGAGGAATAATAGGCAAATGTCCATAGAGGAGTAGACTTTGAAATGGAGGCAGCACTTAGACAGTGCTGGGTACCTTTCGAAAATGATGCAACAGAGATCCCATCTCTGGTTGGATCTCATGCAGTTGATTTGCAGAGTGATGAGTGTGTGAGGCATGTACTGCTCCCCTGCCATGGCCCTACTCCAGGCCCATTCCTCTCCGCAGCTGCTTTTGTTGCTCATTTCCCCTGGCTTCATCCTCTCTCCTTTCCAGTCTGGACTGCACACGCTGCTACCACAAACTTCCTGAAACACTTATTTTGCTATGTCTCTCCCTAGATACAAAATCTCCTATGGTGGAAGTCACAAACAAGTTATATCAGTCCTTCAGATATGCTTTGTTTGACCTATGTGATGTTCTTAAAAATATTTTAGTTTGTTTCCAATATCGAAGAAAGGAAAATTTTAGCTAAAAATCTGGATGTCTAGGCTTTTGGGAAAAATTGGAAGATTTGGCAACTCTAGGACTGTGTTTCTACATTGCAATTGACTGGAGTGGATAGTAACTGTTAACTTCAGATGAGGCACTAATGATGTTATCTTTTCATGTGTTGACTAACCATTCATAAATCTTCTTTAGTAAAATATCTACTCAAATCCTTTGCCCACTTATGAAAAAATGAATCACTTATCACTGAGAGTTCTTCTTAACTTTTTACTAGACAGTTCCCCTTTACTCCAATATCCTATTATAGTTAATAGTTCTTTAAACTTTCCCTGCTCATATTGCTATATAGTATCACTCTTTATTTGATTCTGACTTATATAGGTGGCTACTCATATTTATTCTCTGATAAGTTAGAAGGAAGTACCCAGAAGAGAAATTAGAAAAAGAAAAGACTTTGGAGTTAGACACATTTGCATTTGGATTCCAGTTTTGGTACTTCTTTGTGACCTTAGACAAAGTATTTAAACTTTCTGAACTTGCGTGTTATCATCTGTAAAATAAGAAACTAGTGCTTACCTCACAGGATTTTCTTAAGGATTAGAGATAGTATACATAAACAGAGATGAATACCACAAAGGTTAATGTTTAGAGGACTCAATAAATGATAACCAACGACAGCAGCAGCAAGTGCTTAGAAACTAAAAATAAGGATTAGAGTGTTCTCTATATAAGAATACTATTCAATCAAACTATAATAGATGAAAAGGTCCTTGTTATTTAGTGAAAAGTGTCCTTAACTGGTACTGCTATGGCTAAGAGATGTCAGAGAGGCCAGGAAGGTCTTCACGTACTAGCTGCACTTTGGGAGCTCATCATGAACTTGAGGTCTAGTCTTCAGCTTCACAGGGTGTCCAAGTTTAGGAGGCTGACTTATGGAAACAAAACTCACATAGTTATTTTAGTCTTTAGGATAACCAGAATGACTCACTCTTTCAGGAACTGATCTATTAGTCACTGCCTGTCATGAAGACTAAAAAATGATTACTTATTCTCATATTCAATACAACTATACGTGGAGACTCAGCCTTAAGCTAAAATAATCAAGTTTCTATGAAAAAGCATAAATGATAAAATCACAGGCTTCACCGTAATGCTTATGACAATAACTACATAACTTACCAGTGCTGACATTTTCATATATTCAAGTTTTATGTGACAACTTTTTGCTGCCTTGAAGAACATTAAGGCTAGAATCAGGAACATGCACAATAGAGTCAAAGAGGGATAATTAAGAGGTTGCCAAGAGGATAAATCTTAGCATGGATGGAGCTGGAAAACTGCCCACTGGGGCCCTATAAGCAGCTCCTGCCCTCTTGGGTGGGGAAATGGGAGCTGTTTGAGACATGTTCTGAAAGGATCTTCTCAGTGGTTTCTTTGGTCAGACAAATGGAAGGTAAATGTCCACTCACTGTCCTTGGGGAAGACTGCTCCAGATATGCTAAGTGTTCTATTTGGATCTGTTATCCAAATACCTGCAGAATTAGGATATTTTTTCCTATACTTGGATTTGAGCTGTGGTTTCAATTCTGAAAATTGTGTCTTCAAGAAAGGCATAGGATTGTTCTCAAGCATTTACACACAGAGAGCAGGAGACCAGGTTAAAGCAAGTGTGATACCTAGGCCAGATTTGCTCTTTCCTGCACACCAGCGAATAGATTGGAGAGGACTTGGACTGGGTGGTTGCTATGCCACATGGTTTTATGTAGTACAGAACAGACCACTTCTATCACAAAATAAGGGCTACAATGTACCCTGTAAGAGAATGGAAGATGGTAGATGCTCCCATCTGTGCAAGCAGAGAAATTAAGTGGACTCAGGACTGAAGAAGGGGAGATTTTTTGTGTCTGTTGCAGTGGGGCCTAGATTCTTGGCATGGATATATAATGGCCGTTGTCAGCTATTCTCTATTGTATGCCCCTTGTTTCAAGGCCATTAGTGCACCTCCAAATTGGTGTAGCCAGGTTTGGTAAGTTAAGGAATATGGTAATGTGTATATTTAAGGTACAGTGTGTGGAGTGAGTTGCTTTTCCTAAAAAGTTGAGTTACAAGATGACAAAAGATAAAAGCAGGAGCTTGGCACTTTGATATTCTGAAGTAAGGGTTCTGACCAAGATGACATGTGACAAACAGGATTTATGGAACTGGTGAGTTTTTCCCAGTTACCACTAGAAGTACTCAAAGGGAAACCTGATAAAAGGCTGGACTTCCTGCAGCCCTTGCATATAGGGACTCAACTGTTGTTATTTGAGTATTAAAAGGCCAGAGAATTTGAGCATTTCTGGGTTACATAAGTTTAAATAACATAAATAGGACAAAAAGCATTGAAATTACCAGAAAAGGGTGCTCAATCCTAGGATGATATTAATCACCTTGTATTTCCAAATCATTCTTAATAATGAGCAACAACACAGAAATTACATTTTCTGCCCTCCATTCTGTCAACTGCCCCCACTCTTCTTTTGCTATACTTGGGACTCTGGGGTTGAACATTCTTGCCCATGGACCCACAGGACTCTGCTCTCTGGAGCTCCTCTTAACCGCACACCTTGCTTCATGTCTCCTGCAGTTGATCAGTTTTGATGCTCTGCTCTGATTGAGTTTCTATTTTGACTTTTGTTTCGCTCTGCACTATTCCTTATCCTGTGATTATGAAGAAACAGACATCTTTTCTGACTTAGGCCTTCATGGTTCCCTTGGACTTGCAGTTGTCTTTAACCTTCTTTCTTTTTTTCCCCCCTTTCTTTCTCCTTCTCTTCCTTGTTCTAGAAAAAGATTTAGAGATATAGTTGATCAAGATTAAATTAAATTAAAAATAAATGAATAATAGAAGGGAAAAACAAAGATAAGGAAAAGGGAACACAAAAATATATTCCTAAGAATCCAAGTTCTTGGTTATGAGTGGGCCACCTTGCTAGAGAGCAATCAGAAAAAGGGGAGCTCATTAACTGCCTATGTCACAAAGGTTATGAGGTATAACAAGCATAACAACGTATTCCTGATACTAAAACTAGAAAAAACATTTCTCAAAGAATTTCATAAATAAAATCTTGTGTAATGTAATGAAGATGGTCCTCATCAGCAATCCCTATGGTAGGCACAGGGATGGAATTTGTCAGTCCACTTGAATGTAGTTCTCCAGGGGCCAGGTCACTAAGATCTGCTGGTCTAGATTTAATAGGCAGAGGATGGTGGTGAGTTTGAAACTGTTCTCCCTAACAATTCCTGAATCTAGTTATTCCATGTTTCCCAGTAAGTACCCTAACCCACAGTTAGAAGGGTGGGTTGGAAGGGTGACTTTTGACTTTGTTCCCTGAGCCCTGCCAGCTCTGTCTTCCACTGCTGTTGGCTGGGCTCCAAGGGTTTCTAGGCTCAGCCTGGGTTGTTCTTCCCTCTCCTTCCTGTCAGTCCTTAAAATTTCATTCTTTCCATCTGTTCTCATTGAAAGGGACTTCTTCCTTTGGGATGAGTTCCTCATCCTTTCCAAGACTCATTTTCCCAACTGTAAAAGGCAACTGTATCTGTGTCATGGTTTTGATGTGAAGAGTAAAGGAGAGCTCATACTAAGCACAGTGCCTGGCAAATAGGAGGCCACTGAGAAACCTTAGTTCTCGTCCATCTCTCTCTCTTTCCCACTCCTTTAACATGGTATGGAGTCATCTATTTATAGACTTGTTAAATCTGGTGCTCCACTTATTTCATGTATGATTATTCTCTCTAAAGAAACTCTTTCAATTCTTCAAGCCTCCCCTCTCCTCACATTACAGATAATTGTGCTGTGGACATAGTAGGAACTCAGTGTGTATGGACTGAATGATTGTGGGAATGCTATAAAAGGGAGGACTAGGGCAGATGGCAGAGAAACCCCACAGCCCATCTGAGGTCCAGAGGCAATCAACTGAAGTCATGGCAGGATCTCGTTCTCAATGATTCATGGTTCTCCAAAGCTGTTTTCCCTATCAGTGTGTGGTAGAAAGAGAAGCATGGTAGAGGGTAGGAGGTAAAGGAAGCAGTGTATTTTTTTCCCCCTCCTTAACTCAACTCCAGTAAATAACTCAAGTATTTTAATAGTTCTTTTTCCTCAATTCCCTTGTGATTTAATTTGAAGGCTTTGGTAATGCACATTGTTAGTACAATAAGGATTTATTTTTTTCTTAAATAAAGAGAAGCTTTGTGTATGAATAAAAGTCATACAGAAGGAATCTATTTTCTTAAATTCCTTTATTGTATTGAACGATCTTATTCATGAGTCAAACACTCCTCCTGCCCCCACCCTGTGCCACCTAAGGAGACTTGAAAATAACTCATGGTGTTTAGGAAAATCAACAGGCTATTTCACTTTTCCTAGATGGGTCTTAATAAAAGAATTACCCTCCCCTTCATTTATGGAACAAAGGGAATGTAGGGAAGGCTCAGGGTGGAAGAGCTAAGTCAGCTGCCTGTTTAGGGAGCTGAAGCATAGCACAGCATGTCAGAGTATTCAGGGCTGCTTGGCAGGGGTTCTGTATGAATAAGGGCTTAATGAGCCTCAAGGGAGCCAGGACCAGTTGGAGCTAATGATTGCCCATTTTAATAATTGCAGCTAGCAAGAAGGATACCTTTTAAGCCCCAAGCTGAAATATTTTTCCTGGAGGGAAGGGACAGGCAAGTATGTCAACTCAACCCAGGGATACTGTTTGACATTGGTGACCTCCTGGTAAGACCTCAGAGGACTCTGTCTTTGCCTTGCTCTGACCATTTTGGATACCTGCATAATTGTCTTCAAAAAGTCAGGTGAGGTCCATTCATTCTAGATATCTCTGTATACCAACACCTACAAGAATATACCTTGGGACTTTATGAAGATGGTAGAATTCACTAAGAACGGCTGAAAGCACGTTCTTTAATTAGAACTTTATACATTTTACCATATGGCTAACTCTTGCATAAATGTACACACAAGCTGTAAAGGTTGTAAAGCAGACATGGTAAAAGGTAAAACTCATTAGGGTTGACTGAAAGTATTCTGGCCAAATTCATAAGTTTCTTATTCTACTTCTATAGATTCATTTCTATGACATTTTTTTTCCTGAACAACAGACTGTATTGAAGTACGCTGGAGCCTTTATTCTCAGATTTTCCTGTATATTGGCTAGAGATTCATTTATGCAGTTCTTTTATGAGTATATCACGAACAAATCTTTGACTTCTTCCAGTGAGAAAATAGAAATCAGGCAAGGACTGACAGAGCCTCCCCCCACTACAGCTAGACCCCTACTAGTATCTGTTCCACACACTCCACCTTTTGCCTTTAACAGAGGCAGTCCTTGTCTTCTCTCCCCAGCGGATTCTGCACATCTTTCATCCCATCCCCCTTTACCTACCCGTTTGGTTTTAGCAGTTCTCTTTATCTTTGACTCTATCTGTTGTCACTGGATCATTCTCATCAGCATGCTCATGTGCTGGTCTTTCTCCCCCCAAAACAAATCTTTCCTTGATCCTACTTTCATCTGTAGCTACATATTATTTTTCTTTTCCTTCTTTACAGCGAAACTGCTTGAAAGAGTTGCTGCCTCCAATTCCTTTCTCCCAGGGGGTTTATCTTGTAAATATTGATCTCCATCAGTTCACTGAAACTACTTTCATTCAGGTCAAGAATGACTCCTTTGGAGCTCCAATACTCATTTCTCATTTCTAATGATTAGCAACCGCCCCTTCCTTCCCTCTTTTTCCCGCCTTATCCTTGAATCCTTTCCCACCTCTCTCCACTCCAGCCTTATGTCCTTGCTGTTCCACTAATCTTCTAATCACACTCTCTCCTCAGGCATTGGCACTGACTATTCCCTCTGCATGGGAAGCTTTTCCCCCAGATATTTGCATACCTAGCTCCCAGATGGCCCCTTTTTGTTGTTCTTATCCCCCTTTTAAATATTAATTCATATTAGTTGTACAAATTAATGAGTTTCACTGTGACATTTCCATTCTTGCATGTATCATGTTTAATTGTATCCACCGTCCCTGCTACCTTCTCTCTGACCTCCCCCTGGTTCCCTTTCCCTTCCCTAATAGTTCCTCTTCTACTTTCAGGTCACATTTTTAAATTTTTTATTTTTAAATTTCTACACATGAGATAAAACGTGATATTTGGCTGTGTCCGTTTTATTTCACTTAACATAGTTACCTCCAGTTTCATTCATTTTTCTCAAATGACATCATTTCATTCTTCTTTATGGACTTTGAGTACACGTGTGTGTGTATGTGTATATCTCAAGTTTTCTTTATCCATTCATCTGTTGAAGGATGCCTAAGCTGTTTATGTAACTTGGCTATTGTGAATAGTGCCATAATAAAGATAGGTATTCAAGTATCTCTTTTGTATGCTGACTTTATTTCCTTCAGGTATATACATGGATGGTATAATTGAATCATATGGTAGTTCTATTTTTAATTTTTCAGCAATCTCCATACTGTTTTTCACAGTAGCTGTACTAGTTTACATTTATTTCCAATAACAGTGTATCAGGGTTCCTCTTTCTTCACATCCTCGCCCACATTTGTTGCTGTTGTTATTATTATTATTTTGCTTGTTTGTGTTTTGATAGTAGCCATTCTGACTGGGGTGAGGAAGAATCTCAAGGTAGTTTTGATTTGCATTTCACCCATGGCTAAAGATGTTGCAACATCTTTTACATATATTTATCAGTCATTTGTGCTTCTTCATTTGAGAAGTGTCTGTTTAGATCCTTTGTCAACTGATTGAATTACTTGTTCTTTAGATGTCAAGTTTTTTGAATTCTTTATATATGTTGGATATTAATACTCTAGTTAGTAATCCTGTCAGAGAAATTACTAGCAAAGATTTCTTTCCCATTCTTAAGTTGTCTCTTAACTCTGTTTCCTGTTGCGCAGAAGCTTTTTAATTTAATATAGTCCTATTTGTCAATTCTCACTTTTACTTCCTGAGTCATTGGAGTTTTACTAAGAAGTTGTTTCTTATGCCTATATCTTGAAGTGTTTTCCCTATGTTCTCCTCCAATAGTTTCAAAGTTTCACATCTTACATATAAGTCTTTTGGTTGATCTATTTTGGTTGATTTTTGAACAGCATGAGAGATAGGGCTCTATTTTCAGTCTTCTACATGTGGATATTTAATTTTACCAGCACCATTTGTTGAAGAGGTTGTCTTTTATCCAAATGTGTTTTGGGCACCTTTGTCAAGAATCAGATGACTGTAGATGCATGGCTTTATTTCTGCATCCTCTAGTCCATTGGTCTACATGTCTGTTTTATGCCAATACAATGCTGTTTTGTTACTATGGCTGTGTAGCAGATTTTGAAATTGGGTATTGAGATGTGTCTAGCATTACTCTTTTTGCTCAGGACTCTGACTATTCAGGGTCTTTTGTGGTTCCACATAAGTTTAAAGATTTTTCCTAGTTCAGTGAAAAATGACATTGATATTTTGACGGGGATTGCATTGAATCTGTAGGTTGCTTTTGGTAGTATGGCCATTTTAACAATATTATTTCTCCCAGTCCATGAACATGGGAGGACTTTTCATCTTCCAGTATCTTTTTTGATTTATTTCTTCAGTGTTCTGTGATTTTAATTGTAGTTGTCTTTTACCTGAGCCAAGATTATTGCTAGATTTTGTTGTTGTTTTTGAGACTTCTGTGAATGGGATTGTTTTCCTGATTTCTTTCTCAGTGGATTCATTATTGGTATATAAAAAAAGCTATTAATTTTTGTATGTTGATTTTTGTATTCTGCTACTTTTCTGAATTTGGTTATCAGTTTTAAGAGTCTTTTGGTGGAGTCTTTAGGATCTTCTAAATATAGGATCATATCATCTACAAACCGGGATAATTTGTTGGTTTTTAAAAAATATTTTTTAGCTGTAGTTGTCGATGATCTTTTATTTTATTTATGTATTTTATGTGGTGCTGAGGATTGAACCTACTGCCTCATACATGTGAGGCAAGCATTCTACCACTGAGCTACAGCCCCAGCCAAATAGGGATAATCTGACTTCTTCCTTTCTTTTTTTTTTTCTCTTGTCTAAGTACTCTAGCTAAAATTTCAAGTACTATACTGAAGAAGAGTGGTGAGTTCCTGTTTGAGGGGGAAATGCTTTCAGTTTTTCCCTATTTAATATGATAATGACTATTGGTTTGTCATATATAGGCTGTATTACATTAAGGTCAGATCCTTCTGTTGGGACCTGGGTCTTTCAAAAAACTGAGACAGCGTGAAGACCCCCTCTTCAAACCCCCATTCTTGCTACCAAGTCAAAGATTTCAGACATGTCGCTCAGAGTACAGAAATGAATTTATTGAAGGGATTAAAAAGGGAAAGGGGACACTCTCAAGGGAGAGAGTGGGTCCTTTCAGAGAAGAGAGAGACAATGCACCTCTTCTGCACTCCAGTTTTATTGAGGAATCCCAGAGATGTTTCCAGAGAGTCCTGCCCAGGACCACCTCTTGGCTTTGGACTGACAGCAAGGTGACATCAGACTTTCAAGTCCCCACTGTCATGGCAACTCTAGGTCAACTTGGCCCATGCTGACTGGTTCTAATTGGAATTTTTAGGGGGGTACTAGGGATTGAACTCAGAGCACTTGACCACTGAGTCACATCCCCAACCCTATTTTGTATTTTATTCAGAGACAGGATCTCACTGAGATTAGTACCTCATTTTTGCTGAGGCTGGCTTTGAACTCGTGATCCTCCTGCTTCAGCTTCCCGAGCCACTGGGATTACCACTTCAGGACTTTTGGGATGCTGAATTTTTTCAAAAGCTTTTTCTGCATCTGTTGAGAAGATCATGTGATTTTTGTCCTTTATGCTGTTTAAATTATAAGGAACTGCAGCTCTAGCCAACTCTTTACACTTTGAGCTTTCAATGACCCATCTTTGTTTTCTGACCTAATGCCTTTGCTGGAGCAAATATTTCCTGACTGAGAGCTAATCTCAGTGGTTCCTCACTGGAACCACCTTCCCTTACATGCACACACACAGAGTGAGAATTTTTCTTGGTTCATTTTATGCCTGTATATACAAAAGTAATAGAGTCTCACCCACAATGTCTTCTGACGTAATCAGGCTCTCCAGATAAGGAGCAAATGACAGTAAGAAGGAGTAGTCAAAGGAAGAACTCTGAGGTTAGTGTGGCTGTAAGAGAATCAAAAGCGTATGAAAGATCTGTCCCTATCCTGTGGTGTAACAGAAGAATTTGTAGCATCCGGATGGACTTCCTGCTGCTACCAGAATTCAGGAATTACTGGGAGCAAAGGCAGCACCTGTTTCCTCGCTGCTGTGTCTAAGCAGTGGCAGCAGCTGAGGTGGTGTAGACGTGCTGGAGCCTGAGGAGGTGGGAATCCCAGCCGAGGGGCATGGCAAGAGTTAGCAACAGCTGTGCAGGACAGGGCTGAACTGGTGAGGAGAGCACCCTGGCTTCTTCAGCTACAGTGACCCTTCTACCTGTGCTCTTGGGCTCATTCTGACTTTCCCCACAGGCTCTCATTTCAACCATTTCTCCACATTCCTTGCTTCTTCCTTTTCCACAAGCTTCCCCTCAGCCTGCAAACATGCTTTGCTCTCCCCTACCTGAAAAACCTCTTCTCTTTCCTGCGACCACTTTTTCTTAGGTCTTGACCATCTCCCAAACACCCATACAAAAACACATTCCTCTGCCACTTGGTTCTGTCCTACAATAGTTCCATTTGTCTTTCCTTAGCACACTTATTAAGTGTGCCTGTTCTTCCTCATCAATTTGGTCATTTATTAATTTGTTTAATAAACAATTTATTGAGGTCCCATTATTAGGAGAGCTGCCAGTAAATAAGGATTTAGGGGCCAAATAAGAAGCTGGAAGTCATAAGATATGATACCATCTAAGTGAACAGAGGGGAGTAGAGCATTTTTTAAGTGACTAATAGAGAGGGCTAGCTAAAGGAAATATGTACTGAACGAAAATGATTCCCCAAATCTAAATACTTCTGATGCCTTCTTGTTCTATTTTGTTAGTTTAAAGATTGTAAAATGAATTTGCAGAAAATGGTGCTACTGAAACTATAAGCACTCACGAAGTGAGGCCCTGGTGATAGCCGGCTTCTAGCTGTTGTCACAGATTCCTTACCTTTGCAGGCTCCCATCTCTTATCCAGATCACCAGAAACCATCATTACGCACCGAGCATTTTGGAAAACCAAATTTGTGACTGCCTATGTGGAATGATTTGGGAAGGTCTTTCTGTTATACCCCACTCCTGCAAGCACCTGCGGTACTTCCATCACAAACTTCTTGAAGGGAAGGACCATTCCTGGTCCATCAAAAAAAGGCTTAAGAGAGCTGTCTTTGTTTCTAACTGGTATTAAAACCCTGGACCAGTCACTTTAGTCTCCAGAACTCAGATCCTTCCTTTGTAAAATGAGGAGATAAAACTTGATGACCTTAGAATTCTTGACTTTCCCAACTGTCCATGGATCAGACTCTAAGGGATTGGTGACCCATTTGAATTAATTAATTTTTTTTTTCTGTTCAGTTAGTAATTCCCACCAAAAGAGTCAACATCATAAAAGGTGTTAACATTCGTATAAATTTATATTTCTGATTGCTGAGTTGAGGACATTATCAAATAGGAGGGCCTATAGGATTTAAAGAATGATGGAAAAATTCTGAGTAAGGTACACTGCTCATGAGAACGAGCCTGTTAGGTGAGTAGAAGCTAGAGTGGGAATGGAAAGATGGACTCTATGGCAGCTAAGGGGACTCACAGAATCCTAGAAATCTGGAGGAGTTGAGTGAAAAGAGGCCTTTTAGTTCATTTTAACACACATTTGTGCAGAATATACTATGTTCCAGGCACTTAGCTAAGCAGAGTAGACACAACAATGAGTAAAACTTAGTTCCTTTAGGAATCCAGTCAGATACTGACAGGGGAGAGGAGCATCTCATTAAAGGGTGTTAAATCACACCTCATACTGGTTAAGAGGTTAGACTCTGAGCAAGACTGCTTGGATCTGAATCTCAGTTCTGTCATTTACTAGTGTGTGACTTTGGGCAAGTTTATAAACCTCTCTGTGTTTCTATTTTTCCATTTTTAAAATGCAGAAAATAATGGTACTTGTTTATTGAGTTGTTGTAAAGATAGTGCCATCATAAGCCAACAGGCCCTTGGACAAGGAAGGCCTTGGCTCTAGTGCATGTGTGTGTGTGTTTGTGTGTGCATGCACATGTGTTTTTTAAAATTTTTATTTATTTTTGTATTCATTCTAATTGGTTGTACATGACACTAGAATGCATTTTGACACATTGTTCACAAATGGAGTACAACTTCTCTTTCCTCTGACTGTACAAGGTGCTGAGTCACACCAGTAGGGTAATCATACATGTATAGAGGGTAATAATGTCTGTCTCATTCTACTGTCCTTCCCATCCCCACTGCCCCACCCCTCCCCTCACTCTCCTCTGCACAATCCAAAGTTCCTTTATTCTTCCCTACCCACCCCCCTGTGTGTGTTTTAATCTGTATCTGGAATAGAGTGAACATTGTTGTAGGGTCCCTTAGGGCACCCCCCCCCCACACACACACACATTTTTTCTGTTTTGATCAAAATACACCGAGTGTCTGGACAACTCTGTGACCCGTCTGTATGTTTTCTCCAGTAAACTTGAACATTCCCAGACACTGAAAAAGATGTCTAGGTTGTTGCCCAAAACCCTGAAGAAAATCGCCCTAGCCCTGAACCATAGTCCATAACCTGATCCCTTTGCTGTGGACATAACTTGGTAGGGTGTCTCTTGTCACTGTCCTCTGTTAAGAAATGCTGCAGACTCCTCCATACATAAGCTCCTTCAATAAGTACTTGGGACTGACCACCCTGGCATTTAGTGCTTCTTTCTTTGGAATTCCAACTAGTTTAGAACAGTCACTTTTGGAAATGCCCTTCTTGTCAATATTGGAGGTAACTTCACCTTCAAATTTAGTTGGGACAGAATAACTATATATGTGTTTGTTATTACTAGGTACAATCATGGAGGCCTGTATCAGGTACTAGGGGAAAGGAGACCAGGGAAATATCCAGAGGCAAATATTTCTCCTACATATTTGAGTAGTCTTTTTGCATCTTTGCCTTTATTTCTCTTTGTCTTTCCTGAGTCTCTTCCAAACCACATGCTTCTTCACCCCAATCCACTGAACCAATGATTTGCCATCTTAAGCCAACAGGCTCTTGGACAAGGAAGGCCTTACCTCCAGCAAATAAAAGTTCTCTTTATCTTTTATTCCTGTCCTTTCTTTATCCACGTCTCTCATTCACATTGTTCACCTGAGCTCCTATCTTCAGGTCCTTGCCAAGGACACTCCCAGTTCTCATCACAGTCTGAGCTGTGGATGTTGCTGGTCTCCAGCTTTTCCTGTTCTTGGGGAACCAAGGCAGTCTTCTTCCCTCTGGGCATAGTATGCTGTTTCTCTGTACTACTGAGTGATGTTAGAAGATCAGGAACCAAAGACAACTTCAGGGAAGGAAACTGGGAATACTATAGTGTGGGACCCCTAAGAGTATTGGCCTGGGGGCTAGGGACCTGGTTCACTCTGACTGCCACTAACTTGCCCTGTGACTCAGGTAAGTCATTCTACCAATATTTTGCAAACTTTTAATCACAAGGAACCTCTTTTATTATTTCTCTTTGCCTGAACTTCTTTATGGTTTGAAAGATTTGATCTCCCCAGAAACATTCTGCAGTTTAGTGATTATTTTTCCATCCTTAAAAAAGTAATTTTTTTTTGGTACCAGGCATTGAACCTAGGGATGCTTAATCACCAAGACATATTCCTGTTCCCCCCTTTTTTTATTTTTTATTTTGAGACAGGTTCTTGCTAAATTGCTTAGATCCTTGCTAAGTTGCTGAGGCTGGCTTTGAACTTGTGGTCCTCCTGCCTCAGCCTCCCAAGTCACTGGGATCCTAGGTATGTGCCACTGTGCCCAGCTGAAACCATTGAATTACATATATTTAAGATATACAATATGTTTTTATGTGCATATGTGTACTCAAATGATCACTACAGTCAAATACATCTAATACCTTTCATAGCTACTCTCTGTCTTTTTGTGTGTACTGAGAGCACTTAAAATCTGTTCTTCAGCAAATTTTCAGCATATAGACAATATTGTTAACTAAAGTCCTCATGCTATACATCAGATCGCTAGACTTATTTTATCTAACTATAAATTTGTACACTTTGACCTATGTATTCCCATTTCCTTCCCCACCTCAGCCCACTGACTACACTGTTCTACTCTATTCATATTTATTGACTTTTTAAATTTTAGATTCTGTATGTAAGTGATATCATAAAGTATCCTTTTTGTGTCTGCCTTTTTTCACTTAGCATAATGTCTTCCAGTTTCATCCATGTTGTTGTACAGAGCAGTGCCTCCTTTTTTAGTGCTAAATAATATTC
The DNA here is from genome assembly GCF_902686455.1 of Sciurus vulgaris. Taxonomy (NCBI): domain Eukaryota; kingdom Metazoa; phylum Chordata; class Mammalia; order Rodentia; family Sciuridae; genus Sciurus; species Sciurus vulgaris. Next base: position 110,298,932 of record NC_136461.1, read on the forward strand.
CATTGTGCATATACACTACATTTTTAAAATTCATTAATCCATCAGTGAACACTTAGGTTGTTACTATATCTTGGTTATTGTGAATAATGTTTCAGTGAATATGGGATTTCAGACATCTTCACAAGGTGCTATTTTCATTTGCTTTGGAAACTTACAAAAGGGATTGCTAGGTCATTTTCTATTAATCAAAGATTTTAATCAATAAGAGAACTGACCAAACCTTAACATAAATAACCTAAACATAAATAAGCCTGACTTTAATAAAGTCTTAGTTTTATTATTCCTGGTAGGTGCATGATTTCCACTAGACCTTTCTTTCTTTATAATCAGAATCTTTATTACAAGTACCCTTCATGAACACAGGAAGAAATTATAAACACACAGAAAATGTTCCTCCAGGCAGCCCATCATTTGTCTTTAACAATATTAATTGTAAGACATTTTGAGAAATATTCAACAGAGAATAAACATAAGCACTTCTGTAAACTTATAAGTGAAATGACACAATTACAATTGGCTATTCAAATTATCAAATGAAACCTCTTCCAACTCATGGTCCAAACAAAACAAACAAGACAAAACAAAACACCAGGAGATCCAAGATGGCAGACTAGAGGGCGACTGCATCTCCCGTCACTCCAGAACCCAGGAATCAAGAAGGGGAGGCATTGAGAGACTCGGACTAACATAGAGCCGCGAGGTGAGTCTCTCCCACAGGGTGAAGCTCAGCCCAGGCAGCAGGCCCGGACAGGGGCAGCTTCTCGGAGTAGGGCAGGGCAGCTAGTGTCTTCCTCAAGCAGCCCTGCTCCCTCTGGCAGCAGGCGCGATCTACAGCCAGTTCCTTGGAGCATACCCGCCCAGTAGGAGCTTCTCCACACAGAGCCAGCCCCCAGCCCTGGAACCAGTAGCGGGCTAGGGGCAGCTTTCTTCGGAAACACTGCATTATCAAGCTCCTCCAAGACTTCTGGCTACTGAAGGCTGGGAGGTGATATACTGGAAATCTGCAGGGACACTATAAGCCAAAGACGAATTCTGCAATATCTCAGAGTCCCACTGATATCTGACCAATATGAGAAAACAAGGGAAGAAAATGTTCCAAACAAACCTAGATACTATATCCATAAAACCCAATGACAGCACAGCAGAAGAAATGTCAGAAAGGGAGTTCAGAATGTACATAATTAAACAATCAGGGAAGCAAACGAGGAGATGAAAGAGCAAATGCAGGCAATGAAGGAGGAGATGAAAGAGCAAATGCAGGCATTAAATGATCACACCAATCAACAGTTAAAAGAGCAAATACGGGAAGCAAGAGATCATTTCAATAGAGTTAGAGATACTGAAAAAAAAAAAAAAACAGAAATCCTTGAAATGAAGGAAACAATAAACCAAGTTAAAAACTCCATAGAAAGCATAACCAATAGGATAGAACACCTGGAAGACAGAACCTCAGACATTGAAGACAAAATATTTAATCTTGAAAACAAAGTTGACCAAACAGAGAAGATGGTAAGAAATCATGAACAGAATCTACAAGAATCATGGGATATCATGAAAAGGCCAAATTTAAGAATTATTGGGATTGAGGAAGGCTTAGAGAAACAAACCAAAGGAATGAACAATCTATTCAATGAAATAATATCAGAAAATTTCCCAAATCTGAAGAATGAAATGGAAAACCAGGTACAAGAGGCTTATAGGACTTCAAATATACCAAATTACAACAGACCCACACCAAGGCACATTATAATGAAAATACCTAACATACAAATTGAAGACAGAATTTTAAAGGCCACGAGAGAAAAGAATCAAATTACATTCAGGGGGGAACCAATAAGAATATCAGCAGATTTTTCAATCCAGACCCTAAAAGCTAGATGGGCCTGGAACAACATTTACCAAGCCCTGAAAGAAAACAGATGCCAACCAAGAATCTTATACCCAGCAAAACTTACTTTCAGATTTGACAACGAAATAAAATCCTTCCATGATAAAAGCTAAAAGAATTTACAAAAAGAAAGCCGGCATTACAGAACATTCTCAGCAAAATATTCCATGAGGAAGAGATGAAAAACAACGATGCAAATCAGCAATGGGAGGAACTAGCCTAAAGGAATAGCCAAATAAAGGAGAAACCAAATCATATCAAAAAACAAAAATGAGTCAAATGACTGGGAATACAAATCATATCACAATAATAACCCTGAATGTTAATGGCCTGAACTCATCAATCAAAAGACATAGACTGGCAGACTGGATTAAAAAGAAAAATCCAACAATATGCTGCCTGTAAGAGACTCATCCCATAAAAAGAGATACCCATAGACTAAAGGTGAAAGAATGGGAAAAAACATACCATGCACATGGACACAGCAAAAAAGCTGGAGTATCCATCCTCATTTCAGATAATGTGAACTTCAAGCCAAAACTAGTCAGAAGGGATAAAGAAAGGACATTACATACTACTTAAGGGAAGCATAAATTAGCAAGACATAATCATAAATATCTATGCCCCGAACATTGGCTCATCCATGTACGTCAAACAAATCCTTCTCAATTCCAGAAATCAAATAGACCACAACACAATAATACTAGGCGATTTTAACACACCTCTCTCACCACTGGATAGATCGTCCAAACAAAAATTGAATAAAGAAACCATAGATCTCAATAACACAATCAACAATTTAGACTTAATGGACATATATAGAATATACCATCCAACAAAGAACGAATACACTTTCTTCTCAGCAGCACATGGATCCTTCTCTAAAATAGACCATGTTTTATGCCACAAAGCTAGTATTAGCAAATACATAAAATAGAGATACTACCTTGTATTGTATCAGATCATAATGGATTGAAATTAGAAATAAATGACAGAATAAACAACAGAAATTTCTCCAATACATGGAGATTAAATAATACACTATTATATCATGAATGGATAACAGAAGACATCAGGAGGGAAATAAAAAAAAATTCTTAGAAGTAAACGAGAACAAAGACACATCATATCAAAATCTCTGGGACACTATGAAAGCAGTACTTAGAGGAAGATTTATTTCATGGGGCGCATTCAACAAAAGAAGTAAAAATCAACAAATAAATGACTTAACACTACAGCTCAAAGCCCTCGAAAAAGAAGAGCAGACCAATACCAAAAGTACTGGTAATAGTTAAAATCAGAGCCGAAATCAACGAAATTGAAACAAAAGAAACAATTGGAAAAATTAACAAAATAAATAGTTGGTTCTTTGAAAAAATAAACAAAATTGATAAACCCTTAGCCACACTAACAAAGAGAAAGAGGGAGAAAACTCAAATTACTAAAATTCGGAATGAACAAGGAAATATCACAACAGACACGAGTGAAATACAAAACATAATTAGAAGCTATTTTGAAAATCTATACTCCAATAAAACAGAAAACCTCAAAGACATCAACAAGTTTCTAGAGACATATGAATTACCTAAACTGAGCAAGGAGGACATACACAACTTAAATAAATCAATTTCAAGCCAATGAAATAGAAGAGGTCATCAAAAGCCTATCAACAAAGAAAAGTCCGGGACCAGATGGGTTCTCAGCCAAATTCTGCAAAACCTTTAAAGAAGAGCTCATTCCAATACTCCTCAAAGTATTTCATGAAATAGAAGAGGAGGGAACCCTCCCAAACTCATTCTATGAAGCCAATATCACCCTGATAACTAAACCAGACAGAGACACATTGAGAAAAGAAAATTTCAGGCCAATATCCTTAATGAACATCGACACAAAAATTCTCAACAAAATTTTAGCAAATCACATACAAAAATATATTAAAAAGATAGTGCACCACGATCAAGTGGGTTTTATCCCAGGGATGCAAGGTTGGTTCAACATCCGGAAATCAATAAATGTCATTCACCATATCAACAGACTAAAAGTTAAGAATCACATGATTATTTCGATAGATGCAGAAAAAGCATTCAATAAAATACAGCATCCATTCATGCTCAAAACACTAGAAAAAATTGGGGTAGTGGGAACATTCCTTAACATTGTAAAGGCCAACTACGCTAAGCCCACGGCCAATATCATTCTAAATGGTGAAAAACTGAAAGCATTCCCCCTAAAAACTGGAACAAGGCAGGGATGCCCTCTTTCACCACTTCTATTCAACATTGACCTTGAAACTCCAGCCAGAGCAATTAGACAAACCAAAGAAATTAAAGGGATACGAATAGGAAAAGAAGAACTCAAACTATCCCTGTTCGCTGATGACATGATTATATATTTAGAGGAACCTGGAAATTCCACCAGAAAACTTTTAGAACTCATAAGTGAATTCAGTAAAGTAGTGGGATATAATATCAATGCACATAAATCTAATGCATTTTTATACATAAGTGATGAATCTTTGGAAAGAATAATCAGGAAAACTACCCCATTCACAATAGCCTCGAATAAAATAAAATACTTGGGAATCAATCTAACAAAAGAGGTGAAAGACCTCTACAATGAGAACTATAGAACACTAAAGAAAGAAATTAAAGGAAACCTTAGAAGATGGAAAGATCTCCCATGTTCCTGGATAGGCAGAATTAATATTGTCAAAATGGCCATACTACCAAAAGTGCTACACAGATTCAATGCAATTCCAATTAAAATCCCAATGACATACCTTACAGAAATAGAGCAAGCAATTATGAAATTCATCTGGAAGAATAAGAAACCCAGAATCACTAAAGCAATCCATAGCAGAAAGAGTGAAGCAGGGGGTATTACAATTCCAGATCTTCAACTCTACTACAAAGCAATAGTAACAAAAACAGCATGGTATTGGCACCAAAATAGACAGGTAGATCAATGGTACAGAATAGAGGACACGGACACAAACCCAAATAAATACAATTTTCTCATACTAGACAAAGGGGCAAAAAGTATTCAATGGAGAATATAGCCTCTTCAACAAATGGTGCTGGGAAAACCATATGCAACAGAATGAAATTAAACCCCTATCTCTCACCCTGCACAAAACTCAACTCAAAATGGATCAAGGACCTTGGAATCAGACCAGAGACCCTGCATCTTATAGAAGAAAAATTAGATCCAAATCTTCAACATGTCAGCTTAGGATCAGACTTCCTTAACAGGACTCCCATAGCACAAGAAATAAAAGCAAGAATCAACAACTGGGATAGATTCAAACTAAAAAGCTTTCTCTCAGCAAAGGAAACTATCAGTAATGTGAAGAGAGAGCCTACAGAGTGGGAGAATATCTTTGCCACTCATACATCAGATAGAGTGCTAATTTCCAGAATATATAAAGAACTCAAAAAACTCTACACCAAGAATACAAATAATCCAATCAACAAATGGGCTAAGGAAATGAACAGACACTTCACAGAAGAAGATGTACAAGCAATCAACAGATATATGAAAAAATGTTCAACATCTCTAGTAATAAGAGAAATGCAAATCAAAACTACCCTAAGATTCCATCTCACCCCAATTAGAATGGTGATTATCAAGAACACAAGCAACAATAGGTGTTGGAGAGGATAAGCTACACTCACACATTGCTGTGGGGTTGCAAATTAGTGCAGCCACTCTGGAAAGCAGTGTGGAGATTCCTCAGAAAGCTTGGAATGGAAGCACCATTTGACCCAGCTATCCCACTCCTTGGCCTATACCCAAAGGACTTAAAATCAGCATACTACAGAGATACAGCCACATCAATGTTCATAGCTGCTCAATTCACAATAGCCAGACTATGGAACCAACCTAGATGTCCTTCAATTGATGAATCGATAAAGAAACTGTGGCATATATATATACAATGGTATATTACCCCGCCATAAAGAATGATAAAATTATGGCATTTGCAGGCAAATGGATGAAATTGGAGAATATCATGCTAAGTGAGATAAGCCAATCTCAAAAAACCAAAGGATGAATGATCTCGCTGATAAGTGGATGATGACATATAATGGGGGGTGGGAGGGGTTAACGTCAGGGTTAGGGTTAGGTTTAGGGTTAAGGAGGGTGGCAAGAATGGAGGAAGGAAGGACTGTATAGACGGAAAAGAGGGGTGGGAGGGGTGGGGGGGATGGAAAAAAATAACAGAATGAATCAAACAACATTGCCCTATGTAAATTTATGATTACACAAATGGTATGCCTTTACTCCATGTACAAACAGAGAAACAACATGTATCCCATTTGTTTACAATAAAAAAAAAAAAAAACACCAACCCACCTGATTTGTGCTGCATCCCATATTTTTGCAGGTCACTTACTCCATTGCTGGGATAAGGTGATGTAAAACCTTCTCTGGAGAACAATGCATTACACATGCCTGGGACTGTTCACCTATGCCTCTTACTTCTATTTGCCAAAACTATTCCCACTTTCAAGTCTTTCATAACTCTGGAGAGTTGCATAAAAAAATAGATGACTGGGAAATAAATAATGTGGTTTCATCATTACAAATTTCACACTTTTTAATCTCTTTTTAATTTGGCTTTTGTTTTTAACTAGTTTTTCTTCAACAATCTTCTTTCGGTCAGTAGCTGGCCTGTATTGCAACTTATTCCTTTCCTAAGAAGTTTTTAAATTCTTCGAATTCAGAGTGTAATTCCCTCCTCCAATTTCCCATCTTCCACTGCAGTTTAATGGATTTTGAAACTGCTCACATCCCACTTGAGCATCTTCAACTTGCTCCCTCAGAAGTTCAATGTAGTTTTTGAGCTTCCTCCTGTGACTACTTGCAGCTTGGTCATTGAGCCTCAGGTAGTGATCCCAGTGGTGGAAGGAGAATTAGCCAAGGGACACAACAACTCCAGAACCTCACTGTGCTTCTCACAGACGGTTCTCCTCTCCGTCCTTGGGGTGGGCATTCGCATGACAATATCAACCCTGTGGAATAATTGAGTGTTGTTCTTGAGATTTTTGTCAAGGCAGTGATGGAGGCAGACAGGCAGGGGAAGATGTCTTGTAGATCTTTCCAGTGCTGATGGATGCAAGATCAATAGAGATTGTACCCACAGTCAGTGGTCACCACAACTCCAGGCAGGTGGGGCAGCTGGCCTCTACTTGGAGCTCCACCAGGGAAGCTTCAAAGGCCATGAAGGATCTGCCTGAGGAGACCCTTTCCGGCAGGTCTGGCTCTCCAAACTCAGAAGTGAGGATCCCATAATCCCTTAGGTTTCTCTCTCCTAATGGCTCCCACAGTCCTCAGGAGGCTGTAACCCTACACACGTATGTCTGCTTCTTTCTCTTTAGCCCAGAAGTAGCTGCCAGAAGGAGAGAGGGACACTAGGCATTCCAGATCCTTGGCACTGGACCAGCTTTGCATAAATTCAAGCTTGGCTAATAATTTGTCTCTGTTGAGAAAGAGCCACAACTTCATGAAGCAATGGGAATTAGCAACCGTGTGGGGTATTCCAGACTTTGGAACACTCAGAAGTTCAATTGACCAAGTTTCCTCAACATAAACAAAGAGAAAAGTATATAGTATAGCAATGAAGAACATATATATCGATCATAAATATTTATCTAAATCTTTTTTCTAATTTAAATATATACATTGTACTGGGTGTGGTGATTCATGGCAGTAATTCCTGCTACTCAGGAGGCTGAGACAGGAGGATCTCAAGTTTGAGGCCAGACTGGCGACTTAGCAAGAACCTGTCTTAAAAATAAAAAGGGCTGGGGATGTAGCTCAGAAGTAGAGAATCCCTGTGTTCAATCCCTGTACTAAAAAAATAAATAAACAGCTACTGCCTGGGCTGGGCTGCCTTCCTCTGCAAAGTTTCCAGGGGCCCGGCCCTACCTCCTGGGCCTGGGAGCCTCACCCTTCGCAGATGAATCTCCTTAGGCTGCCCCTCCTCAGAGAATTTGCCCACAGGCCTGGAACCTTCGCTCCGCCCTAAGCCTGTCTCTGTGCGGCTCTTCCACCCAGAAGCCTCCTAGATCCTGGGACCCTGTTCTGCACCTAATCGCCTGGCTGTGTGGCCCCTCCTCTGAGCAGCCACCTGTGGCCCCGAACAATCGCTCTGAGTCCCAGAGACCCGCCACAGGCCTCTTCCTCCAGACAGCTGCCCAGTATGCCGGTGCGGTCACTAGGAGTCCAAGAAACTCACTTCGTGCCTCCTCCTCCCACCAACCACACTTAGCCCGGGGCAATCAATCACTCGGAGTCGAAGTGACCCTCCCCGTTCCTCCTCCTTCTCCAGATAACCCCCCGGGTGTTCAGGAGCAGTCCCTCTGAGTGGCTCTGAATCCACGTGACCCGCTGCACGGGTCCTCTGGGCAACCGCCCGGAGCTCAGGTGCGGCCACTCAAGACCAAGCGTCCCACCACGCTTCTCCTCCAGGCAGCCCCCCTGTGTTCAGGAGCTGTCACTTTAAGACCAAACAACTCACCACTCACCTTCTCCTCTGAGCAGCCGCCTGGAGCGCTAATGCAGTCACTGCGAGTCCAAAGGACCCGCCGCGCTCCTCCTCCTCCTCCTCCTACTCCTCCGGGCAGGCCCCGGCGTTCAGAAGTGGTCAGAGTCCAAACAGCTCGCCACGCAGCCCCTTCTCTGGCAACCGCCTGTAGCTCTGGTGTAGTCACTCCGAATCCAAGCGGCCACGCTCCTCTTCCTCCTCCTAGTCCTCAGGGCAGGCCCCGGTGTTCAGAAGCATCCTTCTGATTCCAAACAGCTCGCCGCGCAGCTTCTCCTCTGGCAACCGCCTGTAGCTCTGGTGCAGTCTCTCCGAATCCAAGTGGCCACGCTCCTCTCCTCCTCCTCAGGGCAGGCCCCGGTGTCCTGAGTCCACACAGCTCTCCTCGCCGCTCCTCCCCTGGGCAGCCGCCGGAGCCCCAGTGGCTGCTCCGAGTCCCAGCGCTGTGCCGAGCGGCCTCCTTTACGGCGCTCCCAGCTGTCCAAGTTCACTGCTCCAGCGGGGGGAGGGGCGTCTCGCCGGCAGTTCTACTTCACAAAGTTTCCTGCGTTCCGGGACCCCCGTCCCATCCGGGATGCCCCCCCAGGGGGTGAGAGTCACCCGGCTGCTTTGAATTTTCTCATACTAGACAAAGGGGCCAAAAATATGCAATGGAGAAAAGATAGCCTCTTCAACAAATGGTGCTGGGAGAATTGGAAATCCATATGCAACAGAATGAAACTAAACCCATATCTCTCACCATGCACGAAACTAAACTCAAAATGGATTAAGGACCTCGGAATCAGACCAGAGACCCTGCAGATTATAGAAGAAAAAGTAGGTCCAGATCTTCAACATGTCGGCCTAGGACCAGACTTCCTCAACAGGACTCCCATAGCACAAGAAATAAAAGCAAGATCAATAACTAGGATAGATTCAAACTAAAAAGCTTTCTCTCAGCAAAGGAAACTATCAGCAATGTGAAGAATGAGCCTACAGAGTGGGAGAATATCTTTGCCAATCATACTTCAGATAGAGCACTAATCTCCAGAATCTATAAAGAACTCAAAAAACTCTACTCCAAGAATTCAAATAATCCAGTGGACAAATGGGCTAAGGAAATGAATAGACACTTCACAGAAGAAGATCTACAAGCAATCAACAAACATATGGAAAAATGTTCAACATCTCTAGTAATAAGAGAAATGCAAATCAAAACCACCCTAAGATTCCATCTCACCCCAATTAGAATGGCGATTATCAAGAATACGAGCAACAACAGGTGTTGGCGAGGATGTGGGGAGAAAGGTACACTCATACACTGCTGGTGGGGCTGCAAATTAGTGCAGCCACTCTGGAAAGCAGTGTGGAGATTCCTTAGAAAACTTGGAATGGAACCACCATTTGACCCAACTATCCCACTCCTTCGCCTATACCCAAAGGACTTAAAATCTGCATACTACAGAGATACAGCCACATCAATGTTCATAGCTGCTCAATTCACAATAGCCAGACTGTGGAACCAACCTAGATGCCCTTGAATTGATGAGTGGATAAAGAAGGTGTGGTATATATATACAATGGAATATTACTCAGCCATAAAGAATGATAAAATTATGACATTTGCAGGCAAATGGATGAAATTGGAGAATATCATGCTAAGTGAGATAGGCCGATCTCAAAAAGCCAAAGGACGAATGATATCGCTGATAAGTGGAGGATGACACATAATGGGGGGGAGGGAAGGGTTAGAGTTAGGGTTAGGGAGGGGGGCAAGTATGGAGGAAGGAACTACTGTATAGAGGGTAAAGAGGGGTGGGAGGGGTGGGGGGAAGGGAAAAAATAACAGAATGAATCAAACAACATTGCTCTATGTAAATTTATGATTACACAAATGGTATGCCTTTACGCCATGTACAAACAGAGAAACAACATGTATCCCATTTGTTTACAATAAAAAAAAGAAAAAAAAATAAATAAACAAACAAATATCATTTTAAAATATTGTAAGTCAAATGAGGTAGTAGAAATCTTATGATAATAATCATGAATTATTATGTCTGATAATGTTATTATTACCTGTGTTTTAATCCTCCAGACATTTAGAAATATTGAAAATAGCTCTGTCTCTTCCATTACTCTTTTAAGGTAAATCTGAGCACCCAAGGTATCCAGGCTGGAACAGTGTGGCTAGATGATCTTTAAAGTCCATTCTACTATTTAAAAAAAAAGTTCTAAGTCTATGACTTCCTTATGTTGTTGGTGAGTTGAAGTGGGTGGAGGTAGAAGATCCAATCAGAAGTGGCACTTAGGTCGGCTTTAGTTCTGTATATAGTACAGTCAGACTTCCTCCACTTTGTCACTATTATTCAGAGCTGAGGTTACTTTCTCTTGTATTGAGTTGAAGTCTATCTTTGCTGAGTTAATAAATCAAGTTTGCTAATCATATAGCATATGCCAAGACTCCCAGTAGCTTGTGTAGACTGTGGGTCTAGACCATTTTCAAGCACTTAATCTCTCCAACACCATTTATGTACCCCACAGAAAATGACATGCTCGTAATAAATTATTCTTGCCATCTTAAGCACCTTAAATTCCCTGGAATTTATATAACATTGACAAAATCATGTGTTAATTGATCATATATTTTTTGAGGAAGGAGCTGTTAGACATTGCTGGCCGTGGGGAGGGGACTACTGCAGTATGTAAGCTAAACCTTAATTGTGTGTATATAAAAACATTTTTAGCAGATAAACCTTTCCAAATACAGATGCTCCTTGATTTACATCCTGATCAACCCATATTAAGTTCAAAGTATCATTATGTTGAAAATGAATTTCATACATTTAAATCATCAAACATCATAGCTTAGCCCAATGTACCATGGGATATGTTATTTATCCTTGAGATCACATGGTTGACCGGGAGTTTCAGCTCGTTGCCACTGCCTAGCAGCACAAGATATTATCTTACTGAATATTGCTCACCTGAGAAAAGATCAAAATTCAAAACTCAAAGTTCAGTTGCTACTGAATGTACACTGTTTTTTCCACATTGCAAAGTGAATCATCATAAGTCAGGACCATCTGTAGAGTGCATGATAGAGGTCTCTTTCTCATCCTTGCTTCTGGGGAAACACGGGAAAAAAATAGAGCCAGAAAAGACAGAAATCAAAGAGAAGATCTGGGGGAGGTAAATGTTGCTTAGTTGTTGTCAGTGAAGCAGACCCAATGTATTGGGACATTCGGCTTCTTCAGTTGCACCTACTGGACATCATTAGTTGGAGGAGGTATAAAAAGAATCCTGAATGCAGACCAGAAATGATTCATTAAGTCTGTTCAAAAATATCTGTTGCAGGGGCTGGGGCTATGGTTCAGTGGTAGAGCACTCGCCTAGCATTCTTGAGGCCATGGGTTCAATCCTCAGTACCACATAAAAATTTCTTAGTTGTTCACCTACAACTAAGAAATAAATATTAAAAGAAAAGAATTTTAAAAAATATCTGTTACATACCTGTCATATGCCTAGCTCTGTGGGAGAATATATTGGCAAATATGTCACAGTTCTTGTCTTCTGAGAGTTCTGAAGCCAAAGGAGAAGTTACATGGAGCAACACATACCCCTGTATTACAAGTGCCATAGGATTACCAGGCAGCACAGAGAAGAGAATGGTAAATTATGTTGTGGGTTATTGGCACCACCTCACAAAGAAAGTGACATTAAGGTTGAGCCTTGAAGTACTTCAGCCTAACTACTAAAGACATTCCAGGCAGAGAGAGCCACATGGACAAATGTATGAACACTCAGAGTCAAAGGTGGATGGACTTGGGGGAAAAGGTGAAATTTTGAAGATGAGACTAGTATTGGGCCAGATTGTAAAGAATCTGATACTGTTAAAAGGCTTTGCTTTACTTAAAATATTTATTTCCCTCACAATTCAATGAAGATGGTTCATTCCCCAAAGCAATGAATAGACATTAAGTAATCATGAAAACCAGGCTTGCTAATTTAGATATTAATAGATAAAGAATAGGCTCTTTTTATAAATATTTTCACTTTGTCTTTTTGAAAATAATATTAAAATTCCTATAAATCACCCATTTTTACTTATGTAGGGTATAAAGATATTTTAAAAAATTGAACAAGTTTTAAATTTGTCACAGGAATAGATTGGATTTGACAAACCAATATGTCAAATAGGTAACTTACACTTTAAAACATATTTATTAATGTATTAATAACTGTTTCTCAGATTTTTTGTCTTTGAGTTTGTTAAGTAGATGGTTAAACAGGATTGTATTTATGAAAAATATGTCAGTGAATAAATAAAACATTTTAATATTTTAGGGATAACTAAATTCTGATAAAAAGGTATCAATGAGCTGTCTATAAGAAGTTAAATAAAGAGGACTAGATTACAGTGGTGTGTGTGTGTGTGTGTGTGTGTGTGCGTGTGTGTGTGTGTGTGTGTGTAAAAGGGAGAAAATAGAATAGATGTACATTGAGAAGAGAAGCTCAGGAAATAATAAAGTTTCTGGGAAATTATTTTGTGAAAACAAATGCCAACTAAAAAAACTTAAGCAAGAAAGATAACTAAAGAAAAGATTTTATGAGTTACATAAGGGAAGAAAGGAAAGAACATTTAAGCAGTTTATGAAAGATAATGCAAGTAAATATTTATATTAAAGCATGCAGAAAAGTGTGTGTACATAGTACACACAAGATACAAAATATGAATTGCTGAATTGTGTGTTTAAGCAATAAATATTTGCTAAACACTTGCTATGTGCCAGGGACAACACACACATGGTTATTTCTTTCTTTCTTGGCATTTTTACTACATTTCTATGCCTTCGAACAGAAGAAAAATTATAGCATTTTCTATAATGATTTGAGCTGTCTTCCACTATATCATATATGATGGTATAGGGTATATTTTTAAATATATCAAATCAGTGACAGGGTATAAATATGGGTTGATTTTCCCCGAGTAGCCAGTAGCTATTCTGTGAGTGAGTGATGCCATCTTGTTGCCATCTTGTTGTCTCAGTCCAGAGCTCTCTTAGAATTTAGTTCTGGAAAACATCACTTTATTTATTCATTTTTAAATTTTGTATGGGACCTCAATTACAGTGAACTGAGTTACAGTGATCACACTCCTCATGAGATTCACGGCTCCCCACGATTTTTGGTTTACTCAGAAGCCTTCTGAAATTGTACTCTCTTTTTTCCCCTCCCCATCCCCTCTCTGTCCTTCTCCCTTGCCCCTTATATTTCTGCTCCTGCATTGTAACATATGTCTTTTGAATCCACTTTCCATGCATTTGTTGCTTAGAGCGGGTCAGGCTGGAAGACCTTAGAGGAGTCAGAACTGTGGGCTCACTGTCTTTTGTCCCTTTCTGGGCTAGAGGCTCAAAGGTTAGAGATAAAATTGTTTAGACGAGGAGCAAGGGTTAGAGAGATAACATTGCGTTAGACACCCTGAGCCCATTCTATAAATTGTATCACCACCTAATAAGAAAGTTTGTGTGGGTTGGCCAGGGGAGGGGAGAAAGCCATGCAGTTTCACCTTAAAGCTAAGGGTTTCCATTCGGTATATAGCAGTATTCTTCTTTCCAGATTTTTATCATATTGTCCTCAGTTGAAGTTGAAGAAAAGAAAATGAGAGTACTGGCGGTTTAATATTTAACAAGACTCAAAGCTTGCCAGAAGCCATGGGATCACCCATGATCTGTGTGACATGAACCTGTGACTTTCTAGGCTCACCTGTATATTTGCAACACATGTCAAGAGGAGATCCTTCCACAAACCCAAAGGATCATCACAGTACTCCGTATGTGCAGTATCCTTCCCCTGCACGTACAGACAGCTAGAGCACACACTGGATAATCTGCAGAAGCAGCAAGGGGTGAGGCTGGGGGAGGCATAGTCCTCAAGTTCTGACTCAGTCAGTTTTCTATTGAGTCATTTTCCAGTCTCTTTTCAGCTCTAACACGCCAGGGGGCACTGGGGACAGCCACTTGACTCTTAGAAACTGCTGAGGGTGTGGTCACTGTAGCAGCTGCTGTCAGAGTGTGACTGGACGAGGGACAGTCTCAGCTGTACTTGTAGTGACAAGGAGACTGCCACAGTCCCCACTCTTCCCTCTTCTGACTGTTCCCTATTCATTGATCATAATAATAGAAGATTTCACATTGTGGCTTCAGAGAGGAGTTGGGGGAGATGGGAGAGAATGAGGAAGGGAGTGAAGCATCTACCTTGTCACATGTGCTGGCTCAGGCACCATAGCCACAAGCAGCACATACAGCTCCTGCCTGGAAACTGGGTAGGCACCCATGAGGAAAGAGCCAGGGGTGACTAGAGCAGAATGGTGGTCCCTAGAATCTTCCCATAATTTCTTGTTGCTATTCAGAGTAATGTATCCTGAGTAGGATCTGCCTTCTGGAGGTACCTCAGACTCGCCTAGAGCTACAATCATCAGAATTAGTGGTCATCTGTGGCCTCCTGCATGCAAAGTCCTCTCTGGACCATAGGAATCAAGTTAGATCGCACTAAACTCCTTCCTATCCTGAAACAAGGGTTAAGCATGTTTTTACATTTTATTCATTCAAGAGTACTTTTCATAAACTATGCAAATAAGTGTGCATTTATTTGAAAATCATGTTTGCCACATACCAAGACCATTGGCCTGAATGAACATTACCAGATTCTACTTCCTTTACTTACTAGCAGTGGGATCTTGGGCAGTCACCTAACTTATCTAAGTCCCAGTTTCCTTGTTTATAAAATGCAAATAGTAATAGTCAACCCATCTCACAGGGTTGTGAGACTTAAATGAGACTATTTAAGTGAACATGCTCAGCACTGGGCTCAACACATTCATTGCTCCATAAATGTTGGCCTCCATTATGCTTTTCACTTATAAAGCTTAATGCTTTATAATAGTTAACACACTTGGCATACAACTTCACTGTCAGGCTGCTATTTATCTGTAATCTCGTGATTATGCTGCATGAAGAAATGTTTTCTTCTGATTGTCCAAAGACAAATGTCAGCTTTAGGGTAAAGAAAGGAAAAACAAGGGTCTAGTGTTAACAGATCCCACAGTTTCTTAGGTTGGTAGACCAGCGAGATTCATAGTTATCTCAGGACTATCTTGTCACCATATATCCTTGTTTTATGGTACCACTAAGTCTGAAGAGGGGAGTAGGAGGCAGTTGGGAGTAGAAGAAATAAAAGGAGCTTCCATTTGCATGGCATTTTGCAGTTTTTAAAGATTTTATAAGTGTGTCCTCATTTGAAACTCCAAACAACCCTGGGGGGTAGTAAAGGCATGAGCATTCCCACTTAGATGAAGGAGTTGGGGCTCTAGGTCAGTGGTAGAATATGAGTCCCTGGGATAGTGCAGCAAATCAAAAAGCAAAAACATTGAATTTAGATGAAGTGAACTGCTCCACAGAAGGTCTGCTGGATTCACAGCTTGGTTGTGTCACAAATTTGGTGTAACCATAGGCAAGCCTTGAAACTGCAAAATGTGTGTGTTGGATTACCTGGTTTTAAGTGATCTTTTTCAGTTCTAATATTCTCCAACTCATCTAACTCATCCATCTCAGACCAGTGACCACCTATTCTACACAAATAACCATTACCAGCCAGGAACTCACAACTCTGAAGGAAGCATTGGAACTCTTCTTGTTGCTGAGACACTTGAGCACCTACTTCAAACACTGGAGACTTCAGGGATTCTCCCTTCCTACCATTTATACTGACTGACAGCACAAAGAACTTAGAACTTCTGCCACTTCAGGAGAGAGAACCCCTGTACTTCTGCCACTACATGCAGGAGAGAGGACCCTCAAGCCTGTGTCTGGTACTGTACTTTGAGGAGATAGCACTCCATACTTAGATTGGTAGGAAACAGAATTTAAAGGCTGCTTAAGTTCTGCAGTAGTTACATTATGAGTTAGATCAACTGTTGTGGGATAGCCTCACTGTCCTTTTCATAGGTTTCTTGGAAGCAAACTTTTAAAGTTTCATTAAATGTGGTTCAGGGACACAAGCTGTCTGTAGACTATAGATTGTCCTGTCTGTACTTAGCCATTTTCCAACATTTGGGGTTGTGTCACCCATAGTGTGTGGTCCAGAGCCTGGCATATAGGCATGCTCAATAAATTATCTCAGATGGCTGCTTTTTTTCTTTTAACCACTTGCCTCTATTGCTAAGTGCCTATGTTCTTCCAGAGTCTTCATAGACTAAGCAGATGTCAGCCTCCAATGATAGATCCAGAATAGGAGCAAAAGGTTTAAAATTGTGGTGGATAACATCCTGGTGTTTTGATATTGACGCCATGCCTTTCCCCAAATCGCCAGCCTGGCTCCACTGTTAGACACAACACTGGGATGGGAGGGGTGTGGGAGATTCTTGGCCTAGTCAGGGTGACATTTCTTATCTGGTGCTGACCTCACTCACCAAAGAACAAGGAGTAGGAATCATGTGGGTCTTGAAAGAGCAACATGTCCTGGGCTCAGGATGACTGTTCTTAGTTTTTGAATATTTACAAAACTATTCCAAAAAAAGTGATATAAACTCTGCTTGTAAATACAAGAAATTCATCAAGTATTTATTTTGTTAACTTTGTTTTTACTTTCTAAGAGCATGCATGGTAATAGGAGAAACATATTTATAAATAACTCTGATAATAGGCAGACAGATAAATGCTAGAGCAGATACATGATATACAAATGTGGTGCCTTGAGAGACTGTTTCAAACTAGAGGATCTTAAAAAGTGTTTCAAAGGGCATGAGATTAGAACCAGGCCTTCAAGAGTAATAGATCTTCTACAGAAGGCTCTGAGAGAGGGTAAGGGAAGCTCAAGAAGGGAAGGAGAGTAGGTATGGGTGCATTATGGGTCAGCCAGAAGCGGGGAGAGGGTAAAGGTTATAGACACATAGATGGAGTGAACGACAAAGGGGCTGATAGTGCAATTGTGGCACTTAGGCAGGCTTAGGAATTTGGACTTTATTCTATGAGGCTCCATTAAAGAACTTGAAGGAGGGTGTGCTATGGTGTGCCAGGCTCAAATTTCAAGAAGATTACCATGCATCAAAGTGGAGGATGTACATGTTAGATGACAGAAGGTAGATTCCAGGAGAAGAGCTGTGTAAAAGGTTAGGCAAAATGTTCAGGGATCTATACTTAGATAGAGGAAGTGACAGGAGGAAAGGAAGGATTCAAGAGACACCATGAATTGCCCATTAGGCTCCTCTTTATAGTTGATTCTATCAGCACAGACATGTTCTTTGGGCACTCTTGTAGGAGACAGTGCTCTACTAAGAAAGCTGCCGTGGTTCCCTAGTCCCTTCTGGATCAAATTCAAGCTTCCCATAGGGACTTTCAAGGATCTGTTAACTGGTTCCTTCATGACTTCCTCTTCATCCTCCTCTGCAAATGGTAACAATGTAAACATTTGGTTCTGTTTTGGCTAAGCCAGACTGCTTAATCTCTGGCCTTGCCTGGATTCCTGGCCTCTCTTCTTTCAATTGAGAAAACCTGACATGCCCACACATGCACAAGCACATGCAGTCTCACACACACACACACACACACACACACACACACACACACACACGCTGACTTTGGCCTCTTGATATAATTTAGTTCCAAGTCCTGATTCTGTTCAGTATCTTATCCTGCCCAGTCTCTCTCTGGGTCTCACGCTATACTGCCCTGAGTTATGACAGAAGGGATTCTTTTCTTTATTTCTAATTTTTTTATCTTATTTTCAAAAATTTTTACAGACTGCATTTTGATTCATTGTACACAAATGGGGTACATCATTTCATTTCTGTGGTTGTGCAGAAGGGATTCTTATAGTTCATCCAGACCTACAAGAAGGAGAGACTAAGATGGAACAAAGTGGATAAGGCTCAGCCACATATTTGTCCCTGCCTTATAATTCAATCAAGACTTCTCAGTTTGGTCAGTTCTATATATGAACATATAGAAGAGGGTATTTGAAGAATTTCACTATTACAAAAGGACTTTGAATGCATCAACTTAGACCAATTTCTTTTTGACACAAAAAGACTTGTTCTTTCCATTTGCTTCCAGGTCAGGCACCATAGGAACCTTGTCCAAGAAGGTTGGAATTTCCACTCAGTCTGTTTCTGGGAACAGCAGTTGTTCAGTGCAACTTATTTTGAGAAACTCTATAATCCTTGAGTCAGAAGGTGGTGTCTTTGTGACTCTATATTGAGCAGGAGGTGGTGGAGCAACCCAATAAAGCTATGATGGGGGTTGCTGTGTTAGGGGTGGAGGTGGCATGAAAAGTTTGGACAGCCTTCCCTCTGGGGACATGGGACAGGAAAGCAACCTTCATGTCTGCCAGCCTGTGCTCAGTCTCCCTTTACAAAGGTCCTATGACATACTCTTTGTTTTCTGAAGTCAAACTCTACTCCTGACTAACAGTCTGTTTCAGGATTTATCTTCAGCCAATTTTAGCTACCACCCAACCCAACCCTCTTTCACCTTTGGCAAATATCTAAAGAAGCTATGAATTAAAGCAAGATCAGACCCAGAATTTGCCTTATAAGAAGGAAATACCTTCCTGATTGTCCGTAGTGGAGCTGCTCCAACCCAATTAGATTTAATAGGCAAGCAAGCTCTGCTTTACCTCATCCTCCCCCTGATTCCGTGACTTTTGCTTCTCCTAGTTCTAGTCCTAGGTACATAAGATTGTCATCCATTCATTGAGACTTGAACATAGGCCAAACATGAAGCTTTCCAAATGATGGCTAGTAGAGAGCAGATACTTGTCTTTGAGTTCATAAGTCCCTGGAGATATGAGATGCATCTGAACTTGCTGGAGAAAACTACACATCCCTCAAAGTTCAGAATTCTGAATTTTCAGCTAGATATGATAACTGGGTAGATTTTAAAAAATTTCTGTTTGTGTGTTCTAAGTGTGTAAGTTTAGGAAGAAAGGTATGTATTGATATTTGATAACCACTGATAACATTAAAACTAGATGACAAACTGTTCACCAAATATTCATATATTATGGAATTGACTTTGGGATAGATATTTCTCAACATCTCAGTATCCATATAACTAGCTATCACTAATGGAATGTGAGTAAAAATGATGTGTGACATTTTCAGGCTGAGACTTTTAAGAAGCTGGCAGGGATTATCCACCTTTTCTTCTCCTGTCCACTATTTGAACTCAAACTCTGAGTTTCTAGGGAGTGATGGAGCCACAAGATGGCCCAAATGCTACCCAAAAGAGTATTGCAATCCGCCAATCAGATCTCGTACATTGGGCAGTCACGTGAACAAGAAATAAACTTCTGTTTTGTTAAACCACTGAGTATTTTTTTGTAGTTACAGAAATAGTATCATAATGCTAGAAACAATTACATGTAAGATTCCCTGACAGCAAATTCAGCATTCATTAAGCCCATAAATGATATTCCTGACAGAAGTAGGTGGGCAGAAATGGCAAATTCATATGCAAATAATAACAAAAATGTTGCCCCCTTCCTGATAAAGAATCTGACATAATTAGCCTTCCAGGAAAGTGTTAAATTGGTACCCCTATAACATGGTACCATATTAAGGGTTCAAGTTCAGTCAACGTATTGAATTCTCAGCAGTGGTATGGCCAGGTCAAGCTCAGTGAAGGAAAGTCCATGTGGTTGAGCTTACCTAATTTTAATCCTGCCACCATGGTGCTATTCATAACTTCACCGAGAAAATATCATTGTTGGTGGGAAAAAAATCTTGTTGACATTCTTAAAACAAGATATCTTATATCACTGTTTGAGATCCTCCTGCACTGCAGATACCTTTGGTTAGAACACTATCATGGAACAAATATATTTTCACATCCTGGATCCATTATGATTAATCCACTCCTATACATTTTTCCCAAAACTCCTGGTCACAAATCCTTGAGTTTTATTCCTATCAAGTCCCTGTTTGTCAGAAATCACTTGCCATTGTTCGTTAATTGGCTTAGATCCAGATCTCAGGTCATTTCTCCTTTCAGATAAGGTACACCATGAAAAGTACCACTCCAAGCTCTGCACAATGAAAGGATTTCCCTTCTCTACGGTTCTTCAGGGCCACCCCTTAAGTACAGCTACTTGCTGCTAGTGCCAAGATATTGTACAAATCCACTTGTTGACCAGGTTCTTTTAGGCCATGAATGAAGATGGGATATGCTGCACCTGAAATGGGTTCCCAAATTTCATAGGAGATGATTGGATCAAAAGAGACAAAGTAGTAAAACTTCACCACCACAGGCAGAGTAGGTATGATCATCATGAAGGGTATCATAGCCAGAGTGGTTATCAGCAAGTTTGATCCCCAGTAACTATTGCAAGTTTTACGTTGATTCCAAAATCCCTTGAAGCAGCCTAGAGAGGCAGTTTAATAAACTTCTTGACCTGTGTAATAAAATAAATAAATAAACCTGACTTGGAGCACCATAGTAGAAAACTCAGACCCATAGCTCCTTGAGTGAAAGAAAGACTGAAAACTAGAGAAAAAACTTTGAGATATTGCCACTAATGTGTACAATGACTCTTCATTCCATCCTTTTTATGAGTCTTTCACAACCGTTTCCTGAATAACTATGCACTAGAGGGGAGAAAATATATAGACCTTTTTGGAGATTATTGAACATTGTCTTGAGTTAAATGCAGGATCTAGAACACTGCTTTAACACATCAGGGTGGGAGTTTTGGAGGAGGGATATCATGTATAGAGACTTTTTAGTTTTTTCAAAGTTATCAGGGTAGGTGGCTTTAACTCAGGTTTCCTGCCTGACCAAGATAATAAGGAAAAAAATATGTAGAGTATTTAGCTAAGTCCATATCACAGTAGTCCCAGTTGGTCCACAAACACATCCCTTGGTTTCTGAGTGTATATCGAGAAGAAAAGTACTGAAAAATTAGCAATATTCATGTTTTTCCCTGACTTGTAAAGTCAAGGCTATGGTAGTAGGAAGAAAGTAGAAAACTTAGGACTATCTTCCAAAATGGTAGACCAAAGAAATGCCTCATTTATGATGGAATCATAGAGATTAGAACCACTATTGAAGTTTTGAAAGAGGAAAGGAGGGTGATCCCTACTATCTCCCCATTTACTTGTGTAGAAGATAGGTCTTGTCTCATGGTAGTAGATTGAATCATAACCCAAATTAGGTGGAGGCTACATTTGAAGCTTCTGTTCTAAACATGGTCTTCTGAACAGAGTAAATTAACACATACCTTTGTACCTATTATGCAACTGTTCATCTGGAAAATGATTTTACATCCATAACAATAAGGTGATGGCATCATAATTGAATTACATCAGTTCTCTAGAGCCATTTCATCTTTTCATCCAAAAGGCATACATTTCTGAATATTGTGCTAAAGACAGTATCTTTGATCCCTCCTAGGGGAACAAATTTAGAAGATGAATGAGTGAGGTTCCATATGATCAATACATTCCAACATTCTTGACTCCCTAAATTTTTGTATTCTTCCATCTACATTATACCAAAGAATTTCTGTTGTTGCTGATGAGAAATCTGTTATGGTTCTTTTGTAGTTAATCTATCTCTTCCATATCTTTTAAGAACTTTCTTTTTTTATGTTTTACAATTTATATTGTAAAGTTTGGGGATTTAACTTATTTAGTACTTGGTGAACTGTATAAATCTGAATATTCTATTCAGTTGTAGACATATTTCCACCATTCTGTCCTCAATTATTATCTTTCCCATTACCTTTATTCTCTCCTGAAACTCGCTGATCAGATTGAAATTCCTTTTAATCCTTTCAAATTTTCTTTTAATTCATCATGCTGAAATTCTAAGAAATTTAACAAGTTCTATCTTCCAAATCACTAATTCTCTCTTCAGCCCTGCACTATCTATAAATTTAACCATTTTAATTTTTAATACTATAATTTTTTTTCATTTTAAAATATATTTGTAGTTTTTCATATGTACACGTTCTTGCTTTATAAATCCTGTTTTTTTCTTTTGTGGATGTTACATCATCCTCTATTCCTTTAAGCATTTTAAACATACATATTTTGAAGACTTTTTCAGGTTACTTTGTTGTTTCTATTTTCTTATAGGTGTAATTCTTATAATTTGTTGGATATGGTAACTCATGACACTGACTTCTCACAAATATTTATTACCATGACACTTTTTATGGTTTTATGGAAATACAATTTATATCCCATATACTTCATCCATTTATAGTATAAATCAATGACTTTTAGAATTTTCACATACTTGTGAATCTAGCACCACAATTTTTTTTATTACTCCTTCCTTGACATTTTACTCTACAAGCACCCCTGAATTATGACAACCTCACTGCACAGCTGTTTTGCAGTTTCAATGCACAGAACCTAAAAAGGTATTTTGTTTGAGGCTTGGTTCAAGACTCAGGCTCTAAGAAAATAGAATAATACTGAGCTCTGAACTCATCACAAAGGCATATGCCTGAATATTATGTAAGGTACTTTTCTTCCTAAGTCACTGTTTCTGCATGCAATTCCAGGAGGAAGAAGAGAGCTATTTCAGCTGCTTCTTCTAGGTATCAGCTTATTCAAGGATTCTGGTTCAGGTCCTTGCCAATAATGGGACTCCCAACTAGAACACTGGTCTTTTTCTTGGTTGAATGGTAAAATTGGCCTTGACGATGTTGTGTTTCTTCCTCCCATGGATCAGTGGCTCCCATCCCTGCCTGTGACTATGGGTTTTCCAAGTATATTTTATTTTCTCCTTTATTTAGGGTGACAACTTCATTTCTAGCTAGTAAAGAACTTCTTTTCTAGTGTTCTATGTATGTATATATATTTTTTTTAATGTTCTGCTTCTCATATCTGATGTGGAATAAAAGTATGAGGTTTCCCTTACAAGATCCACCCTCTTGCATAGAATTAGTGAACACTTTTTTACACAACTTTCCAGAGTCCCCTCAGGTGCTCAGGGTGCACATCTCATCCTTGATTCCCCAGGATGCTCCCACTGGGATATTCTATGCTTTGGGCCATTGTCCTATAGGACGGGCTCTCTGGTAACTGAATATATTTGTAGTTTTAATGTAAAATCTTGTAAAGAACCAAAAGACAAATCTCGTCTCTCCAATATACTTGCAGGTGGGTACTATTCCTGTTCTTTAACCTTGCTCCTGTAGCATGAACAAATGGTGTAGGGGAGATGGGGGGGATCTCATAGTAAGCTGCTGTCTATCTTCATTTATAAATACTTCCCTCTCTGGCCTGCTAAGATAGAAGAAAGCAGAAAGAATCTCATTAAATTCAGACCTGCAGTGGGACGTAGCATCAGACTAGGGAGGAGATATGAGATTGTAACTGTTTTTTTCACTAACTAGCTCTGAGGCCTTGGGAAAATCACTTTGTTGTCTCAGCTTCTGAAATGGGAATACTGATAATAGCAGTTTATTATGGTAGACTGCTGTCATTTTATTCATGTAGCAAATATTTTAGAGAGATCCTGGCCTGTGGAGCCATTTGGTTTCTGGTCCCAGGTCTGCCACTAAAACCAACTCACAGAATGACTTTGGATATATCCTACAAGATGGAAACTCTTTAGGAACTAAATTTCAACTAAAAATAAAAGAAATTAAGAAGTTTTGAACACAACAGTCCTATGAGTTAGATGCTATTATGCCATTTTACAGATGAGAAAGCAAGAACTCAAAGAAGTTATGGAACAAAGTTGGGCTCTGACCCCAGAACTGTGAAACGAGTCCAGCCATACTTAACAATTCTGCAGCTTTGCCACTGGAAGTGCTCCAAATATGACAGATAACTACTAGCAGACAGTGCAATGGGATCATAGAAGCAATGGGAGGTTAGACCAGATGACTGCTCAGCCCTTAGGTTCTAGGACTCTTATTTCTCCAGGGATCAGCTTCCTGGAAACTAAGAATTAAATTATATTACTAGGGATCTCTTCCAGTTCTAAAGTCCTATGACTCATGTAATATGGATAGAGGGTAACAGAAAAGAAATGTTAAATGTACCATCTAGTGTTCCAGGATTTACTTGGGAAGATGAGTAACATACACGTAACCCAGCTACCCATAACCCACTGCTCTGCTGGGTGGGAAGGGAGAGCCAGCCAGATGGATGGAAAGTGTTGGAAGGAATGGGAGTTTGGAATGGCAGGGTCTAAGTAGGTGCCATGGAAAGGAAGCAGAAAGAGTGCGTTTGAAAAGCCAGAGCCTTGAAAGCTTAGCCGCCACACAGAGCGACTCTATCTATGCCCTGACAGCTCCCAGATCTAGCTGTCAGAGGGCACCTGTCACTCTTTCTAACCCCCTAAAGTGCCCTGGCTGTCCTGAACTCAACACCTCCACACTCTGAGCTCTTGTGCTGGAGTCCAACATGAGAGACACATATCACCATCACTTTGGCTGCCTCCCACTTTTGGTAAAGGACTGCTATAAATGTTAAGATAGGGGCCCCAATGTATGCGTATGGTAATTTTTAATTTTACTAAAATCTTTAGACAATGTTGGGGTATGGAGGAAGAGAGACAAGTTAGTGACAGGAAAGCCTTTGATTAACTGGGGAGAAAATGATCGTTTCTTTCTACACTTTAATTTCCTTTCCCATTAAAATTTCAAACAAAATTTGGGGAAACTTGTCATGGTTTGTCAGTATGGGAGGGGGTATGAGAGAGTGGGATGTTCTGGAAAGGGGAACATACAGGCCTGATAGCAGCAAGAAGCTTGGATCTTTTCCCAAGGAGGACCTCAGAGCCACTGCTTGGGGGTGAGGGAAGCTTTTGTGATAAACCATTGTATCATCACAAGTTTGTGCTGGAGAATGGTTACACTTTCACAGTCAATGGAAGTTTCCATTTGTGCTGTTTCACCATGTGCAAGCAGTACAAGGAGAAGAAAGAAATGCCGGTTTGGAAACTAGTTTGCAGATAAAGCAAGGCAGCAAAAGATGATGAAGTACCAGGAAAATAAGAATGAAGAACTTCAGTTCAACTTGACAGATGTTTTCTGGCATCTCCTGCTGGTCCAACATTGTCCTAAATACAGTGAGGTAGGGTCTTGGAGGTAAAGAACTATCCAGGTAGACAAAACTAACACAAGAAACTAGGATAATCCCTGCAAATCCCCATAAGAATAATGTCAAATGTTAGATTTTTCTTTAACCTACATACAGATATGTGATCTAGAAGTAAAGTATTGCTAATAACTTGATGCTCCAGACTTGGTTTGAACACTATAGTATTGTAAAGTGAGGAGAACGAAATTTCAAACAGGAATCATTGGCACATCTGAATTCTCCATGAAATAGAGCCTGAGGCAGAGGTTGATGTGCTAAGTTACCTTTTGCATTTCTAGGGACAAAAATGGGGAACAAGTTGAGAGAGGCAGGGAAGGAGATAGAGCTAGCAATAGGAAGATGTGTCATCAAGTTGGACACTGCTAAGTGGGACTGATTACTCAATCCAAAGGAGAAGACCCCCGAGAAGCCCCATCAACCAGGGCAGTGGGGAAGGGGTGGAGAAAGTTCTTCTGCCTCCCGCTGGCCAGAGGTTTGATTACCCGGTATGGCTCATGCACTGTGCAATTTCTGAGAAGATTCCACCACTGCATGAGTGGGGAAATACCAGGGGCGGGTCAGTCCCATTGCACCTGTCTGAAATTTGTCCAGACAATTTTCCAGGTGACTGGAACAAGAGACAGCTAAGATTAAGAGGATCTGAAGGCTTGAAAGAGGTCTAATATATCTAGTATTCCTTCACTGCAGAATCATTGTCTTACCACAACTAAAATCCAGCACTGTGCAAGTCACATAGCAAGCCTACCTCCTCTTATTTTTGTTGAATAAATAAATGGAATACATTTGGTTGAATAAATAAATAAATGGTCACAGAGATGTGAAACCTCTTAATCGTTCTTGACTTCCTTCTACCACCATCCCCACATACCTCACCAGTTCCCAAGTTCTAGTGGTTGGTGCTCTGCATGTGTCCCTAACTCATGGCTGAGCACTGTCCCATTCACTTAGGTCTCAACTGCTACCACCCTTAGTCACCCTGAAGCATAGCCCCCTACAACACTCAGAAAGATTCCAGAGTCCCCAGTTCCCAGGGGTCCTGCCAGTTCCTGAACAAACTATGCAGTTCTGTTGGTTCTGTTGCTGGTGTTTATTTTGGTACTGGGGATTGAACCCAGGGGTGCCTAACCACTGTGTTCCATGCCCAGTCCCCCTTTTTTTTAAATTTTGAAACAATGTCTCCCTAAGTTACTTTAGATCCTCCTACCTCAGCCTCCCAAATTGCTGGGATTATAGGCCTACACCACTGTGCACAGCCTGTTTTAATCTGTTATTTTTTCCCACTCAAATGTCTTCTCTTCTAACACAATAAATCCTTTTTTTTTTTTTTTTCACAATAAATTCTTATTCCTTTCAAAGCCAATGACGTGTCACCTCATCCATGAAGCTCTTCCAGAGTTCTTCTCCCTCCCAGGGGGCTCTCCTTGCTTTGAGAAACTGCAGTGGCCTCTTCCTCTCTTACCACTCCTAGCATTCTCCCATGTCCCATGGTATTGTTTTCCTCCCCTGCAAGGGCCTGAGTGGCTGAGGACAGGCTTTTCTCCTAATGTCCTCCCAAACGGTGCCTGGCCAGG
Organism: Sciurus vulgaris; assembly: GCF_902686455.1. Taxonomy (NCBI): domain Eukaryota; kingdom Metazoa; phylum Chordata; class Mammalia; order Rodentia; family Sciuridae; genus Sciurus; species Sciurus vulgaris. The sequence continues at coordinate 110,326,039 of NC_136461.1, forward strand.
ACCCTGTCCTCACACTGGGTAGGCACTCCCCATATTCACCACATTGAAGGTGCACAGAGCTGGGGAGGAGGGTGCTTCCCATACTCGCTCCAGTGCTCAGCCACTTCCAGAGGCCACAGCTGGCAAACCATATGCGTCAGCCTCCAGCCGGGGCCCTCAATGGATGCCTCCTGCTAACCTTATTCCATTTAAGGGTGGCAGTCAGAGCCCAAGCAAAGAAAAACTTTCCCAAGGCATGAGTTCTGTGGAAATGAAGAGAGGCAGCTTCTGGCAACCACCCTAGGGAAACACCAAATTTAGCCCAAAGGTTGAATATAAATATATTTTTAAATTTTTAAATTTTAAAAATAACATGAGAACATAAAAATAGTTTATAAAATAAAGAGAATCAATGCACCCCCCACACACAGATCCACCAAATAGGTGCAACTGCTTTCATTTTGGTTTGTTTTTTGTCTTTGTTCTTACAAATACCTATTTTTACACATTGTAATCATGGTGTGCATATGAATCTTGCCTTTTTACTGAAGAATATATGATAAGCATAAGAGAAGCATAATGTAGATAGCAAGATAAGGGCCTATCCTTCCACCCACTAGTTTTGCAAGTTACTGAATCTCTCTTAAGTCTCATTTTCCTCATCTATTAGGTGGGGTCTAACGACCTCATAGATTATTTTAAAGATGAAACAATCATTCATAAAATCTCTTAGCCCAATGCTTAGAAAACAGTAAGCACTTAACTATTCCAAATTTGTTTCATTGTTACCAAAATACATCAGTTTTTTAAAACTGACTTTCCCCCAGTCAACTATACCCAAACCCTACTGGCTTCCAATATAAAAACAAACATTTGTAAACTGAAAGCTCTCCAGTTTATATTTCATTCCACTTAAAGAAAAATTCCAGGAAGGCATAAAATAACTTCCCACCCTGCCCTGGATCCTTCAGTAGGTTGAAGAGCAGCTGATGTGAGAGGGGATTTAGACTTGGCCAGGGTGCCACGCCCAGGGCTCTGCACACTCCTGAAAGGCTTCATGCATGGTTCTTCTCTCTGAGGAAATCTTCCTTAGCCAGTAAATGCCCTAGGCACGTAAAGGCCTTGACTCCTTGTAATGGAAAATTTAGCCAGGTTAAAGGGACAAATGGAACTTGAGTCTTTTCCAAGCCATAACCTCCCCAGGGCTTTATCCTTAGGTGAAGGAGGTAGGTGACAACTTGAGTTGATTTCAGAGTAGCATTAGGTTCCTGCCAAAAATCGTCTCCCTCCCTGCCACCATAGTTTAATGAGGTGGCTGTAACTCTATTGGATATTCCTTCGGTTTAAGGATTTGAAGGTCTATTTGAAAGTCAATATATTACTGGCAATAGCTTTATTCACATAAGTCTCATTTTGATTCTAGTAATGGTCCCCACCTTGCACTGTGTCCAAGGCTCTGTCCTAGTTCTCTTCCTAGTGACCCAATCCCTGATAGGAAGTTTGGCTTTTCCCAAATCAGTCTCCCTCCCCTGAGTCTGGAGGTCTACCTTCAAATCCAGATTGGAGGTTAAGACTTGTTCCTGAAATGTCTGCCTGCCTGACTGTCTCGCACAACTTCTGTGGCCTGGTTTCCCTGCTGTTTTTAGTCACCTTTTTGTCCGCTGAGACTAAATGACCGGACCAGCACAACTGTAGAGGAGAAAAAGTTTATTTGTGGGCTCACGGTTTCATAGGTCTTAGTCCACAGAAGGCTAGCTCCATTACCTGAGGCTCAAGGTAAGGCTGAACATCATGGTGGAAGAGTGTGGCAGAGGGAAGCGGCTCACATCATCAGAAAGCAGAGAGACTTCATTCTCCAGATACAAAATATATACCCCATAGCCACACCCACAATTAACCACTCCCTTTAGCCACACCCTTGGTTAATCCCATCAGGGATTAATTCACTGATTAGGTTAAGACTCCCACAACCCAAACATTTCTCCTCTGAACCCTCTTGTATTGTCTCACATGTGAGCTTTTGGGGGACACCTCACATCTGAATCATAACACCTGCTGAGATGCCTCTCCTCCTTCCCCTCTCCCTGCCTCTGTGTTGACTTCTCTGATGCCAGGCTACTTTAGAATTCACCTTGCTGGCTCTTTCCCACCCACTTCACATATAGTTCTAAACCCCCATTTAAGACTGTAGCTAATTTTGTCCCCAAGGAGCCACAGCCCCTTTCTGTGCCTTCCCCCAGAAAATGGGCTTAGCTTAGAAAGCTCCAAGTGTAAGAATTAATACTTGTAGAAATTATAGTTGTAACATTAAATAGGACTTTTTCCAATTTAATGTATGCTATTTACTTCTTTTAATTCAGACCTTCCGTAATGTTCCTTCTGCTTAATTGAAAAAGTTTCTTGAGTTTTCAAGTCCCTTGAATTTTTACAGAAAAAAGTTGTGTGTTTTGTAACAGTTGGTGCCAAAACGTGTCATTTTAGGTGTTGCTTGAATTCTGTCTTTCAAAAATATTGGGCCAGACCAAGATAGGGAACAGCTGTATTCTGGAGTTTTCTAGAAGGAATTGGGGTTCCCGCCCCCCATGCTTCCCCTACTCATCAGTGGCTAGTTTCTTAGCTGTCAGTTCTCAGTTTCAACATTACCTCCCTGGAAAAGACTTCCCACTCACCCTATCTGAAGAAGGTCCTTCCCCTAAACTTTGTTAGTCCTCTCTTTGTTTCCTTTATGGCACTTACTGCAATTTGAAATTATGTGATTGTTTGTTTACTTGCCTGAGAGGGGCTCTCCCACCAGACAATAGACTACCAAAGGTGGAAATCATGTCTGGCTCATAAAATCGTATCCTTGATTCCTAACAGAATGCCCAACTCAAGATAAATGTTTAAGAAGGGGGACTATCAGGGTCGAGGAAGGTAGCAGGGGAGAAAGAAAAGAGGGCATCAGGGAGTAGAAGTGTTCAAATTATGTTATATGCATGTGCAAATATGCGAAATGAAAACCACCATTCTGTACAATTATTATACACCAATTAAAAAATAGTGGTTCAGTAAAATACTTATTGAACAAAAGTTTTTCTCTTTTCCATTTGAAAGAATGGCGAAAACCTCTAGACCCTACCCGTCTCTGATGACCACTAGGCAATCAACAGTAGGAGAACCCATTAACCCTATTCTGTTTACAAGTCTGTCATTTGAAAATTCTACGTTCTGTTAAGGGCCTGTACATGGACTGACTTTAGGTGCTTCCAGGATCTCCTGAGGACTGGGAAGTGGTTGGCTTATTTTTTGCAGCCTTCTCCAGCCTGTTTTCTTCATTTTCACATTACGAAAGCAATCCTTCAAACAACCTGCATTGCTATTAAGAAAAAATCTGAAACTCATTCATACTATGATTTTTCATAGGAGCACTTCTAGCATTAGTACTTAAAACTCTTTAGCCATAGGAATGAAACACTAGTGGTAGAAATTCTGGTCTTATCTGGCACTACAGGAAGGAAATTAAGAAACAGGACCTGAAGGAGCCTAAAATTCAGAGCATGTTCACTGCATTATCAAACAATTATGCTCTTTAGTGAAGAAGCTTTGGTTGCAGAGAGAAAAAATGAGAGTACGAATTCACAAGGTTGAGATCTTACTTAAAAAATTAATCCCTTGACTTTCGCACTCAGAGCATAATATAAACTATTACATGTTATAGCTGTTTGTAAAACCATGAGATGTACTACTTTTTTCTAAGAAAAAAAAAAAAAATGAGTCCCAGGTCATTTTCCTAGTTGGACTACTCAGAGACCCCTCTGGGCTAGGCACCTTAACCTGGCACAGGTACATGTCCAAATCTCAACACAGGTGTCCTAAAATGTGTTCAGTGATCTCTCTGCAAGATCTCTTTAAAAGAGTTTGCTTGCCCTGATAAGCAAGATTGGTAGTTAACATTTATGCTCATTTTCACTAACCTTTGTTTCATTCTTTTGGAAATGACACCTATTTGTTGGTGAAGGGCAAAGTGTGCTTTGACGCTTGTCTGGAGCAGGAATCATTTCTCCTCTTCCAAAGAGATGTGATCCCAGAGAGGCCAGTGAGAAGCTGCTCCACTTTTTAGAAAACCTCAGTTTCCATGTCCATAAAGTGGGGATACTAAGACTTATTTCAGAGTGATCCTTAGGGTCTTTGCTTCTCTAAAGCTTTAGCCACTCATTCTGGTCCAAGTCAGGTCTCTCCTCTTCTGTTTTCCCTCATACATATCACTTTCTAGAGCCTTAGGATTCTTAGAATTGATAATAAATTCTATTTAATTCTATTGTAATTGTTTCCTTCATGTGTTAATTTGATCACTTTAGGTATGCCAAATTGTGAGTTCCAAAAGAGGAGATTCTGGAATCAGCTCTTCACATCCCAGGTTTTCAAATACTCTTCTAGATGATAACAAAAATAATCAAGATAATAACAGTAACAATTGCCATTTAATGACAGACTATTATGCCCCAAGCAGTCTGCAAAACTCTTTATAAACAGTCTCTCATTTAACAATTCTATGAGGTAGTTATTACTAGGCCCAATTTACAGATGAGGAAAAAAGTCTCAGATATTAAGTGGCTTGCCTAGAGTTCAACTGTAAATCAGCAGATAGGATTTTAGCCCTCACACATCTGACTCCAAAGCTGCCCTTCCCCACCCCAATCAACTCCCCACCTCATCCTTTTCTTTTAGTCACAGTGTAAAAGGAACACAAAAGATAGGTGTACAGACAGATTTTATTAAGAAAAATTATACATATTACTTCCTTTTGTCTTCCTGTAAAATTTCACCATCAAGAACTGATCTCACAGAATTTCTAATTCAAAAACATGCATTTCATTAACACACACACACACAGACACACACACACACACACACACACACACACTTCAGAGATGGACAAAGAGAGAATCTTAATGCCAGTGCCAGATAACAGATAAAAATATGTCCCCTCCAGGACCTGGGATAACCAGTCATTCTTTTCTAAATGGTATCCCAGTCAATTCCTTGCCATCCCTGCTCTCATCCTTTTTAACAGTATTCAAATATCAGCAGAGGGACCCAAAGATGGGAGGTGGTGCAGAGGTTGAGTCTTCTGAACTTTCCCATCCTCTATCCTGACCTCTCATACCCATCTATTCAGGATGATAATGCTAAGGCAACAAGGCTAGCCCCTCTGCCAAGCAACTGACCACGAAGGCAGGAAGACCCAAGTTTCTTTACAATATCCTTACTTCAGGACTCCCCTCCCTTGGCCACCCTGACAGCATGCATGGGCATGCGTGTGCACACGCGCACGCACACATACACACACACACATACACACATGCATTTTCAAAGGTAATGTCACTATCCAGATTCTGAGCATCCTTTATCTGCATTCAAAATGGAGCCACCCATTATGGATTCACTCAGGAGAGACACCAGACCAGTATCAGGGGAAGGCAGAGCTTTTCTGCACCCCCCAGTTGGCAGTTTCTTTAGGGATACCAGAGACACATGGTATCTTTGACCCTTTAAATAAGGGCCTTGCCAAAAAAAAAAAAAAACAAAAAAAAAAAACAACTGGAGATTCCCTTATTGCTTCTATGACCCTGCCAACACCTCCAGGGAGAGAGAGAGAGAGATCTTGGATCTCAACGGCTGTCATCACACCTCCTCTTGGCATTCTAAGTTGGCCATCAATAAGAGAAATAAATAGGAGGGAAAAATAGTTTTCCAGTGTCTTCTCTCCTTTTTTATTTTCATCTTTGCAGCAGAATTATTTTTTCCCAAAAGGAATCTAAGAAGCACAATTCTGTCTTTGTTTTAATAAGTCCTAGGGAAATTCCACTGACTTCAGTGGTTGGTGATCTGGTCAGAATCTGAGAAAGACAATGACTTCTTGGGCGTTCCTGTTGATGAGATCTTTAGAGGAACACTAGACAAACAGCCCAGGGAGGACAGGTAAGGATGGTTTCTATCATTGGGTTGAACTGTAAAGGAGCCACAGGATAACAGGTAGTGGCAAGAATTCCAGTGGAGTTTGGGTGCACAGTGGCTTCCTATAGGAGCTGGTGCCCTTGTGGCCTGGTTACACTCTGGCAAAAGGAAAGACCAAAATATCACCAACATGGGAAATTTGCCAGAGGTACACATCAAAACACTTCTAAAGTTGAGACTGATGGTCAAGTTCTGAGGATCCCTTTTTGAAAATGAATAGAGGAAGGAGTAGCCAAGGGCAGCTTAAGGTCACCTCACCAACTTCAAGATATGGCCCATGGAAACAAGATACCAGAGGACATATATTGCAAGTTATTTGCTCCTCTCTCTTGACAGAGAACTCTGAACTCTTCCTTGGGCTAGGGTTAGGGTTCTTTGATGATCAGATCATGGAAGCCTGTCTGGTATGTTTCTGGTGTTCTATTCCTGTGCCTATCCTTCCCAAGCCAGATTTTACCAAGGTTCCCTTTCCTTCCTCTACTTTATTCAATAAGGAATCCAAAAGATGTCACTGAGTATACAAGGTAAAGAATGGGAAGGGGCAGCAGCCTGGTGGGTCATCACATCTCCATATTCTCAGAGCCCTGGCTATACCTTCTAGAGCTAATAAGCAATGCCAGTGGACATAGGGCCCAAAAGGATCAGAGAAATGATGAGACTAAGAACACAGGGCTAGAGGGACCCATTTTTCCCTCTTTGGGTCTCCTTTCTCCCCCACCTACTCCTTCCTGGTCCTCCCTTGTTTGAGGGTCACACTGATAGGTCATCTGACCTGGCCTTGCTGCTGGCCTTGCTAAGACGGCGCTTGTCACTCTGATAGCCATGCGGGAGGCGGTGACCTGGTGAGACTCCATTGGGCACCTCAGGCTTCTGGCCATAACGGATCTGGATGAAACCCTCCCTAGGAATCTGCTCCTGGCCTGGCACTTGCTCAGTGACCAGGTTGTCTGTGTTCTGCTGGGAGACTATATTGTTACTGAAGGGACTGAAGAACTTTCCCCCAGGGCCATTCTCCAGGCACTGATTGAAGTCAGGGGGAGGTGTGCAGCTCTGGCCTATGCCTGCAGAGGGACCAGGAAGCTGGCGTTCAGTCATCCCCTGCTGTGGCTTGACAAATCTCTGTCTGATCTTCTTCCAGCCCAGGTGGTAGAGTTCAGCCAGGCTGAGGAAGAGAGACAATCCAGCAACAGCCAGCATAAAGACAATGAAGACATTCTTCTCCGTGGGCCTGGATACGTAACAGTTGACCGGGTGGGGGCAGGGACTCCTGCGGCAGACATGTAAGGTGTTCAGGAAGATCCCATAGAGAAGGTACTGGCCCACAATGAAGGCCACCTCCATGGTGGTGCGGATCAGGATGGTGCAAACATAGGTGTTGAGCAGAGTGCCCTGGAGGACTATCCTCCCATTCACTTCCTCCCAGCAGGACAGCTCTGTCTTCTCAGCCACCGGGTACTCATAAGAGCCAGCCCCACGGACCTCTTTGGCTCTCTCTGCTTCCCGGAGCTTCCGCTTCTCCTGGACACGCACAGTGTGCATGGCATGGCCCATGTACACCAGAGATGGTGTGGAGACGAAGATGATCTGCAGCACCCAGTAGCGAATGTGGGAAATGGGGAAGGCTTGGTCATAGCAGACATTCTCGCACCCAGGTTGAATGGTATCACACCGGAAATCAGCCTGCTCATCCCCCCAGGAAGACTCAGCAGCTGTTCCCAGCACGAGCATGCGGAATATGAACAGGACAGTGAGCCAAACCTTGCCGATCACTGTGGAGTGCTTGTGTACTTCCTCCAGGAACTCTCCCAGGAAGCTCCAGTCACCCATCGTGGCAGGGGAAGGGGACAGACGCAGAGGCTTCTGCAAATGGGGAGAGAGAAAGAAGGATGTTTTTGCCAACGTCTGGAAGGTCCCATCATGTTCTGGGCCTTGATCCATACCAATGTATGCTTTAAGAGTACAACTTAGAAAAAAAAAAAAAAAAAGAGTACAACTTAGACGTTAAGTGTACCCTGCCCCCAAACCCCAGCAAAATGAAAAGAGGGGATTTGACTTTCATACTTGAAAGGATCTAGAAATCAACTGAGGTGTGTATGTTACAGTGTGGAATCTGTGCTCAAACTCCCAGAGATTCTACTTCAGGAGGTCTGAGATGGCTCCCAGAAACCTGGATTTGTAACAAGCAGTCCATGTGATCTGGTGCAGACAGTCCACAGACCACATCTAGAGAAACACTGGAGTAGTGGAAAGAAACACAGAATTGGAGTTTGCAAATACTGTGACTCTGATTATTTACTTCACTGAATTTGTTTCTTTATCTGTTGAATGGGGATGGAAATAAGTACACCAGAAGATCTGGAGGATCAAATGAGATGACGTATGTGATGTGCTGAAAACTATAAGATAAACATTCTGTATGTTTGGACGATTGATGGAAAAGAAATTTTTTTTTTTTTTTTTTTTTTTTTTAATGACTCCAGGGGCATAGGTGGAAGAGGAAGAAATAAGGGTGGGAGTGGCAAATTTGGCTTCTCAGGAAGCACTCTATAATGATCAGAACCATCCAGCATGGACTAGCTGGACTGAAAGGTGATGAGCAAAATCATGTTTCAAAAGGTACTACAGATGAGTGCTCAGCTTCCTGCAGCTGCAGGCTGCTGGCAATGTTGATCACCCTTGCCTACTGCAGCACAGTCATTCCAACTGTGTAGCTGGACTTGCTAAGTATTCTGCCTATGGAAGTCACCCACGAGTTCCCTTTGTCCAGCCATGCCAAATCTTGATAGATTCATCAGTGCTCCCCTTTCATCTGTGACTTACTGCCCCTTACCTCTAGCTGTATCCCATTTACCTTTCAAACCTTAACCCATTCATTGCTACTACAGCAACACTGGGGACACTCACCCGTCTCCCAGCACTTTTACCATGTTTTATAACCCTCTGTCTGTCTGTGTTCTTCCAACAGAGGCTTTTTGATAGAAACTTTTTCCTCTGTATCATCAGAGCCTGACCCAGGGTAGGTGCTCAGGAAACCTTGGTTGAGTGAAGGAAAGAGTAATGAGCATTGATATTTCCTGACGAGTAACAGACCAATTCTTTCTTCCTTGCCCGCATCCCATTACCAGGATGAAAAACCAGATAGCACTCTCGCGTTCGTTCTCACCAATGTGGTATGGAGGGAGCCTGATGTGGAGAGAGTGCTTTGGAAAAGTTGTTTTCCATCCCCCAATAAATAAGGAGGCTCACTCATAGTTCTTCCCTTTTCTACTGCTTCCTGCCCATGGACAGGGTTGTGTGAGCCAAGATGTCTAAAGCTGCCTAGAGAATCTCAGAAATGCTGACTGGTACCCTGAGGCCTCGAAATTAATCTGATGTCCAAACATCAGATTTGGACAGGACCTTACAGGTTATCAAGTTCAAATTTTGACCTTCATATTTTTGCTGCCAACATGCCCTTTATTTCTTTTGGAACATTCTTTATGCTTGTGAGGAAAGGCAGGGTGGGGTGTTTCATTTCATAGTTCAGGTTTCATTATTCCTGAGTTGATGTTGCCAGAGAACAGTCTTCTGGTTTTGACTTCTCCCCGTCCCAGGTCCCCAACTCTGAGAGTATGCAGAGTCTCTGAGAAGAATGGAATACCTGAGTAAGAGGAAAAGGTCTTATCTTTGCTCCTCTCCATATCAAAGACTCACCCAGGTCTTGAGGGCTTTTCTCTGATTTGTGATTAAACATCTGCCCCTTTACTTCAGGTGGTGAAGGATCCCATCCTTAGCCTCCAAATGGGGAAAATTGTGGAGCGTTTGCTCAAAAGGAAAATGGCTGATAAGAGTTTGAATCATCTGTCATCTCTTCTGGGCACATGTACAGTGTTCAGCACCTTCATGGTCAGCCACAGATATGCAGTGACTAGAATACGGTGAGAGAATAAAAGGAAGGAGGCAGGAAAGACTCAACAGAGAGAAGAGGGTCAGAAAAGCGGAATGATGGGGAGAGTTGGAAATGGAGAAAAAGAAACCATATAATGATTAAAAGAAGACAGGCATGGAAATTAGATAACTAGAGTTCAAATCCCTATTACTACCTGCTGAGCTTGGCTAAGTTGTTCAATTTGTGTTTCCTCATCTGCCAAACAGATGAAGGTACTATTATTTAGTATCATAGAGTACTATGAAGCAATATATAAAAAGCACTGAGAACAGGGCTCGGCATATAAGAAGTGAATAAAAGACAGTCATTATTAATAAATAACGTGATAGGCAAGATAAAAGTAGAAGGATAGAAAGAGAAAGCACATTGCAAAGGAGGAAAGAGAAGAGAAGGGGAGAAAATGAGAGAAAAATGGAAATGGAACTTAGAAGGAAAAAAAAGAAATGTTTTAGTCTTCTAGGATTTGGGACAGGTTTTCCACATTCAATCCCTTGGAGACTTTTTCCTTGGTGTTCTCTGTCCCCCGTTTCCTACAAGTCCCCAAGGAAGTATAAAAATAGTTCCAGACAAAGAATGTGATACTTTGGTCTGGTCTGCCAAAAGGTTTGACTGCTGACTTCCTTACTTATGGTCAAGGAATTCCACCTGGAAAAAGTAAAGCACAGATTCGAGAAAGGAGCACCTTGAGAGAGAGAGAGTATTAAGGATGTCTCACTGGGGGTGCAGGGGGAACAAAAGAAATTAGCTGAGCAGGTACAGCAGTGAGGCAGGCTGCCCAGTGCCCTGCCACAGGAAGGAGGGTGAAGGACCTTTCATTTATTACTTCCTGCTGACCTTCAGGCAAAGTCAGAGAAACTTTAAAATTGCTCCTATGTACCAGCTGCTCAGTTTATAATGTGAAAGTTCCATGGCTGAAGCCACTTTTCCAGTTACATTGGCTCCCCTTTGGTCCCTTTAAATTTCGTGTTCATAATACATAAAATCTCAGCTCAGGAAATTTGTAGATTGAGTGATTTTACTGGGTATACTGCACATAAAATGCTTTGTAGATTATTATCCATTTCTTAGAAGGAAGTGTGCTAGCAGGGGCAAAGGAAGCTACCCGCGCCAAGAATAAAGTCTATCAAATACAATGGTAATTTCCCTCACTGCTTTGGCTATAATCATCATTGGCTTCCAACCATTTTTAAAATTCAAACTTGAACCTGCCATTGGAGACCCTTAGCAGCACTGCCTCATTCTATCTTTTTTCCACTATTTACCTCACCTACTCAATACTTAAGCTATGCAATTCCCCAGGCACACATAGGCAGACCACAATTTCTTACCTTTTATCATAGCTCCTCACATTCCCTTCACCTAGAATGCTTCTCTTCCATTATATTGGATGGTTGCAAGATGCCAGGCATCCTGCTGACCACCAAGGACACAGCAAGGAGGAGGAAAGACAAACAAGGATTCTCTGCCTTTATTGAGTTTGTCTCCACCCACCCCCACTCCTTTTGGTACTGGAGATTGAACCCAGGTGTACTTTACCACTGAGCTACATCCCTGACCTTTTTTTAATTTTTAATTTTAAATTTTGAGACAGGTTTTACTACATTGCTGAATCTGGCCTCAAACTTGTGATCCTTCTGACTCAATCTCCTGATTCACTGGGATTACAGGCAAGTGCCATAATGCCCAGGTAATTTAACTGTCTTACTTTCCATAAAGGGAGAAATTTAAAGCAGAATTTCAATAAAACATGGTGTGTTAAAATTAGGAAAGTGCAAGGTGCTCTGGGAGTGTGTGGCAGGAGTGGTATCTGGTTTATTGAGTTTGGAGAAGGATTGGTTAGACCAGTCCTCTGCAACTGATACCAGTGCTGAAATTTCCAAGGCAAAAGGAAATGGTCCCTAGAATCTGGAAGAAAACATCTCTACTACAAAGTTTCTTCATTGCAAAAGTTTCAACACCTTTCAATATTCTCTTTCAATGTGTCATATCTGGGACAAAGCAATTTTGGAGGACTCACCAGGGCAGTTGTTAGGTCATAGTAACATGGTGCTTGGGTCAGAGGGGAAAGACTCAGAGGAAGGATTTTATGTATTGTGAACATGAATCATTTCATGCCTTGGCTTCATGATATATGGCTACAAATAAAACTGAGGTATCTACATTCCCAATCTAGTGCTCCTCCTGATGCCTACGTCATTGTACTCCTACACAGCTGATGTTTTCAAAGAAAACCATTTCATAACAACCAAAATTAGTCATACATTGATATTCAGGACTTCTTCCTCTCTGACCCCTGTAGGATGAAATGGAGAGGTCTTCTAAATTGATCTCAGCTCTCTATGATATCTCCTGGCATCTAAAAGACTGTAGGTTTCCATTCAGCATGTAGATATAGTCTTACACTTGGTTATATGCTGCCTTAGATTTGTTCTCCAAAAGTTTCTTGTCTATCAGCTAACTCACAAGTACTTTTCTGAGTTCCTAGTATGTACCCACCACTGTTCTGAGTACTAAGAAAAAAAACCTAGGAGGTGCCAGGTCTGACAAATACTAGACACTCCGTGATAGCTATTAAATTAAAATCAGGCATGATTCTGCCCCTCAAATAGATAGTAAACTTCCCCAAATCAAAAGCCCCATCTTCAACTTTGTATTCCTATTGCATTAGGTTCTCTTATTAGATATAGAACTGATGCTTTCTTAGAGATTGAAGATGTTTAGTCTAGCAGTAAGATTGCAAAGTGGTTCTAAGGAGATTCAAATCTTCCTTCTTAAATTCAGCCAAAACTAACAAACAAACACACAAAAAAAACCCCAAAACCTTCCACTGTTCAAAATGTGCTTCTCTAACATTTTCTTGTAAGCTCAAAGAGGGCAGGACCATAATTGAATACCTTCAGAGTGTTATGGTTTAAAAATGAGGCATCCCCTAAAAGGTCATGAGACAAAGCAAGAAAGCCTAGAAGTGAAATGATTGGGTTATGAGGGCCTTAACCTAATCAGTATGTTAATCCTCTGATAGGGATTAACTAGGTGGTAAGGGTCGGCCAGTAGGGTGTGACTGGAGAAGGTAGGTCATTGCAGCATGCCTTAGGGATGTGTATTTTGTCTTTGGTGAGGGAAGTCTCTCCCTCGCTCTCTCTCTTTCCCCTCACCCTACCTCCTTCCTAGTGCCATGTCCTGAGCCACTTCCCTCCATCACACTCTTCCACCATGATGTTCTGCTTCACTCAGGCCCAGAGCAATGGAGCCAGCCATCTATGGACAGAGACCTCTGAAACTCTGAGCCCCCAAGTAAACTTTTCCTCCTCTAATTGTTCTTGTCAGGTCTTTTGGTCCCAACAGTGAAAAAGCTGACTAAAACACAGAATTCCATTTTTTATTGTTGAATGGATGAATCCTCATAACCACTTTGTGTGGTGATTAGAAACAAAACTAAGGGAGACAGAACCAGGGCTTCATTCCAAAATTTCTGATCAAGTCTGGCATGTGTCAGCAAGTTCCCCTCCATCTCCCTTCAAGGGCAGAGCTGGTCAATTCTTAGAGCTCTGCACTTGGAACTTCATAAAACTCCTGCTAACCCAAGAGCACTGAGTGATTTGAGACATGACTCTGCTGTTTAGTGATAAGGTCCAGGGGTCAGCTTTTATGCAATCAAGCAAATATCTATTATGCTCCTCTGATGTGACCTGCACTCTATGGTGTGCTGGGGAAAAGTATAATTCAGTTCAGTTTCATAAAAATGTACTGAGTATCATCTTATGCTAGCTCTGTGCTGGAAGTTAGAAACCCAAAGATCAATAAGACTCTGTATTGAAGAAACTCACTGTCCTGTGGGACATAAAATAAAACCAAATGTGATAAGGGCTGGAACAGAAGTGCAGCATGCCATGCAAATGCGAAGAGAACACTGACCACAGCTAGCAGTGGCCATGAGTAGGTAGGCAGAAAGGACTCCCCAGGGAAGTCCCTGAGTAGGAATTAGGTGTACATGATGTCATTAGGGATGTAGAGCGGGTGGTGGAGATGCAGAAGAGATGAGGGAAAATCAAACAAAGGCAGTTGATAAACAAATTCACAGGGATGAGAACCAGCATGGTCTTAAGGAATTAAAGAGCAGAGTAGGGAGGGAGAGTATGCAGAGTAGGCAGGAGCAGATCATGGAGGACTTTGTGGAGGTCATTCCTAGGAGTCTGGAGTAGTTCTCACCCCAAGGGATGAGCTAGGCCCAGTGTGTGACTTGCTTCTGAGGGCAGACCTAATATGATTACCCCCAAATGAGGCTGGAGATATAAAGAACTGCATGATCAGTAAGTCCTTTAGCAATGGTTGCAACATAAACTATGTAGGCTGCAAGTGACAGTGCCTTCCAACACACTTGCTGTAACTGCACCCTTGTCTCCCCTACTTAAGAAGGCATATTGTAAGTGAGCAAGATGCTACTATGTCTTTCAAGGATAGTGGAAATTTCTTTCTTCTGTTGATTTCTGTTCTGTCCTCTGGAGCATACATAACAGTCCTCCAAGTATAATATTTGCCAACACTTTCTATGTCTCCGAGTCTGCAGCTGGGCCTTAGGCTGCATTATAGTCTTTGGGACCTCAAGAATTATTTGTCCTACTGCTCACTTATTCTCTCTTAAACTCATCCTTGAAGACAAGCTGCATATCTGTTCATCATTGTATTCCCCCCTGGAGTTCCCTCTCCCCCGCCCTGTTCTCTTAGTGATTAATACTGCACATTGCACCTGGTGGTGTGTACTTTATAGAAACAACAATGGATGAATGATAAAGCATCTGGGGCACTCAAAACACCAAATGCCAAATTGATCAAGGCTAGTCCTTCTTGGCTGCTGAAGAAAAGAATGAGAACGCATGCAGAAGTAACACTTGGGAACCATGCTTCATGTCAACTAATGGCAAACCTCCTGAGAAGTTGATCTCTGGGTTCCTGCCCAACAACTATGGTGACCAGGGAGAGAGAAGCCACTAAGTCTTTCCTCTGCCTGTGAGAGAGCCCTCCACTTGGCTAAGCAGGACTGGATGTGTCTAGGACACTCTGTCACTATGGATTATTCCTTCACTGCCTCTGCCCCTCAGAATACTGGGGAACTTATCCAAGTTTGTCAAAATTAGATTATAAGACCACTCCGCAGAGTCTGAGTCTAATTCTGGACAGTGACACATGTTCTGGACAGTATCTAACAGATCTCTGGTTCTCAATAAAGGTTGTTATTCATAGTAATAATAACAATTCCCTGGGCCCATGCTATAATTCCACTCACCATACTGTGGAATGTGACACAGGGAAGGGTTGATTTGCTTCCCAATTAAGAGAATTCTGTTAAAAAATGACCCAAAGGGCCTCCTTCAGGAATGCCTTAAACATAGTATCATGTCAGTTCAATTTAGTGCATAAAGTCCTATGCTATGCCAGACATAAAGGTGGCTTAAAAAAAAGTGCCAAACATAACCACCATCTCAGATCTCTTTTTACCTTATTCACGTGTACATTTTTCTGATTTCTCCTCACCCCAATAGTTCTGCCATAAAATGGCTTATATGAAGAGAATTACATAAAAAATTGGTTCTGATTCTTAGCTCCCTTAGTAATCTTTACTAACTTTGGAGATTCTCAGCTACTTCTTCTAGTTTATCCAGAGTAACAGAGAGAGAGAGAGAGAGAGAGAGAGAGAGAGAGAGAGAGAGAAATTGCATGTGGGTGATAATAATAATAATAATAATAAAACAAAATAGCACTTACTGACATTTTTCCATATGTCAGACATACTGTGTGTGGGGGGGTATAAACTTAAATACATATTTTTTGATGCACACAACAACTTGAAGAAGTAAGGAATATTCTTATCCTTATTTAACAGGATTCAGAAAGATGAACTTGCGAGAGATCACACTGCTAGCAAAAGGCAGAGTTGGAGTCAAAGCCACAGGTCAAACCTAGCTCATTCAACAGCAAAACCACCCCTCCACCACCACCTTAACAACTCTATTAAACTCTGTCTAAATTGCTTGAAGTTCTTGTCTTTGTGAAGTTCTTGTCTTTGGTGAGTATTGCCAGTCAAACGCTGACCACTTTTATATAAGGTGAGTGAAGTGGTGATGTGCATGAGATTGTTGTTGGACAGAGTTTTGATTATAAGTGGTTGGGGATTTAGGATTTTCTTTTTTTTTTTTTTTTTTTCCCCTGATTTAGGTTTGGGAAACTACTTTGGTCTCAGGGGAACTGACCAGGCCTATGATAATAGATGTAGTTATTGATCTGGACACTAGGGGCTACTTACTCAGGAATAGAAGTCCCTTGGGGACCCACATTCCATTGGTCACACAGCATTCCTATAGAGAGGGGAAGAAGCTAGAGATGAGAGATGAGAGGAAAGAACAGACGGGTGACATAGAGTACTCTTAGTTTTCCCTCTATCCCAGCCAATGGCAGATAATTAACTCCTCTTTAAATTTAATTATTTTATTCTGGCAAGGACACATCAGAATGTTCAAAGACACCCCTGCTGGTGGACAGTTGTTTCAAAGCCAAGAAGGGAGCAGGCAAAATGGAGGAAGAAAATTATGCTAAAATAAATAAATTTCTTCTTAAAATGTTGAAAGAACAAATATTTACAAGAAGTAGATGAAAAGGGGTGGTGAATTCAATTACAACAAATATTGGGAGGTCGTTATCAGTTACCCCAAGGGAGTTGATTAGTAACCATGCAGTTAATAATGAAAATTCTGTTTATGATAATGCTTACATTTCCCTATTGTCCCACTATCTTGTCATAGATGCTAAAGCCGTGAAAATGAAAAGAATCTAGAGATCAGATGTACTTATCCCTTATTTTTACATCAGAAGACTGAGGTCTAGGAAAGTTAAGTAATAGTGAGAACAGATAGCACTAAATTGAATATTTTCTATGTGCAAAGCACTTTACAATTATATTTTCTAATTCTTCCAGTAACTCTGCTCGGAATGTAGTATTGTCCCATTTCACAGAAAAGAAAATTGAGGCTCAGAGGTTAGGTAATTTGTACAGAGTCTCACAACTAGCAAATACTGCATAAGAGAACTTGTACCTGGTCAACCTAATTCCAAAGCCCATATTCTCTGTTTCTTAAAAGTGAAAGAAAAAGAGGTCTTAGAACTGATAGATTGTGATGAATCTGTGACTAGTACTCCAGTCTCAGCTAATGAGCAGCGTTTCTCTTACTTTCCAAAGTCCTATAAAGAGGCCCAGAGTTTCTTCTTTTAGCTTCTGGTTCACTGGCTGGCCATCTCTTGCATATGCTGTTCCTAGAATTAATCATTACATTGGGGGCCTCAGCCCACAGTGGTCAGGATTCCCAGACTCTTCAGCATCTGCCACCATTTGGCCAGAATTCACATATAGAAAGTTATTTCCTTTTTTAGCCAGTAAGTGCTCTTGGCTGCGCCGGTGTCTACTGCTGGGTTCTCGGTTGGCTGCACAGTGGGCTCTGGTGTTCCACTGATGTCACATCATAACAAGAGCAACAGAAACAGCAAGAGTTAGATGATAGGACTCATGGTCCCTAAGAAATAGCAAGACTACTCTACTCTGCATGCATCACTCTCTAGCTGTATGACCTTAGGCAAGTCATTTAACCTCTTGGTTTCCAACTTATCTGAAAAAATGGAAATATTTACTCACGGGGATTAAAAAAATATGTGAATATGTGGAAGCGCCTAGAACAGTACTGGCACATAGAAAGCACATGATAATGTTAGTTTCCTGTTTTCTTTTCTGAGGCTGCCAATAAAAACTCCGAAACATGATCCAAGTAGCCAATTTGATACAGAATTTGTGAATGCAGCAGACTGATTAGTGGCACAGAGGTGCTGGAAGGTGACTATCAGAGATGGGGAAAGCACCAGCAGAGGAAGGATATTCATTTATCTGTATACTAGTGGTTCTACTAGGCATTAAGATTTCTCCACTGAAGAAGCAGAGAGGTGCAGGCCTGCTCAGATCAGTCCCCTCTTGCTTATGTGACAGGTCCAACTTGTCCCCTAACATATCTTTAACTCAAGCTTTGGGCCTGGATATGTTTCATGGGATGGCTTCCTTCCGAGAGGCTGTGGCACTTTTGAATCTGATCACCCAGCAGAAGGCACATTCACAAAAGAGAGTGTGAAGTTGACTCAGTTCTATTTGAAAGAGAGAGGGGGGTTGTCTACTCTGGGATCTGAAAGACAGCAACATCTTGACTCCTAGTCACCACTGTCCTCTCTAGAAGTTCTGAATCATGAAGTTTCCAGGTTGGAGTTAAGAGTCTGGAAGTCCCCTGTGAAAATGTAATGTTATCATTTCATGAGAGGGCTCTTTCTGGTTCCAGCTGTTTCTTTGTGGCTTTAGACAAGAGACATTCCTCCTGCCTAATCTCAGTGCACTCATGTATAAAGCAAAGCTGTTGGGCCTGGATGGTTGCTGAAGACCTTGTAGCTCTAAGAGAATTTGGGGAGTTTGAGACTTGAAAACTAGTATATGACAGTGTGGCAAGGTAGTGGCAAAGCTGAGGCAAAACCAGATTTTCCAACTTCCAGCTTAGAGGTCAGCAAAAGTAGTCCCGGGGGGGCGGGGGGGGAGGAAATCTGTTGTCTTAAAAATCAAACCATATATTCTCAGAATCAATGTTATGACTAGCCTTCACTAAAGCAAGGCCTTTGCACCAAATAAGTTGCAGTTCAAATAGACTTGGGTTGAGGACCAGGTTACCTGGATTCTACCTTATAATTCTACTGTTAGTAGAGCACCTACTATGTCACAGTCATTACAAATATCAGGTGGGGCTGCAGCTCAGAGGTAGAGTACTTGCCTAACATGTCCATTGGCCCTGGATTCAATTCCCAGCACTGAAAAAAAAAATTATTTAATCTTCATAAAACATTACAGGAAGATTTTATTAACCTTAGTAAATGAAAAAACTGAGGATCAAGGATAGTAAATAGTTTGCCCCAAACCACGCATCTAAAATTTCAAACCAAATATGACTTTAAATGCCTAGACCCTTCCTTTTTCTCTATCCTTGAATCAGATAAACCCTAAGGTCCTTCTATGCTATTTCAATACCTCAAGATTCCATTTCCATATGAAATTGCTGAATGTTTCTTACCCATTATTTCCTAATATGTCAAACATAATGGATTCACAAAGTAGCACCAAACTGTCATTCACCAGGAGTCAGAAGCTTCCAAGAAAGGAAGTCAGCTTCTTTTATAGGAACCCTGAAGATTTTCAGGAAAATGGGCTTCTTTCCCCTTTAGTCAGTTCAACACTTGAGTCCAGAGTGGTCTATGAGGACTAGGTGACACAGAGAATCACTGGACCCTCCTTGTGGGTGAGTGAACTGTTCTCTGGGACAGAAGGCAGAGATTGGCCTTGGATCTCCCTGGCCCTGAGGATTGTAGGTCTTCCAGGTCCTGTCCTGATTGATCCCCATAAGATAGGCCCCTGTCTTATTGTAATAAACTGGGCCCAGATGTAATGTCATTTAGTACGCAAGAGGTCAGGTGGCTCTGTGGCAGCCCTGTTGGCTTCCTCCATTGCTGTGCCCCCTACCAGCAAATGGAGATGATGAGGAGCAGGTGGACAAGTGGACTTCAGTGATGCTCCCATGGAAGAATCAGTGGGGGCTGGGAAACAGCCAAGGACAAGGAGTAAAAGAGGCCTGGACATGAGCAAGCAGAGCAGGGTGCTCTCCCAACTGAGTTGGTCTTGACTCACTGTCATCTCCAACAAGTCACCTTCCCCTTCTAGGTCTTGTTCTCCCTATTTGCCAAAGGAGGAGGCTGATATAGTATAAGAGACTTCTTCCAGTTCTAATGTCCTAAGACTTTATCTCAGTACTAAGAGTGAGGGACAGAAGAGAGAGAGTTAAGAAATAAGAACATAACAAGTTTCAGGAGCCTAGCAAGATACTTCTGGGGTTCCAAGGTAGCGGCAAGGCAGAGCAACTTGATTTTGTGACTGCTGTGGCTCTATGAATGTCACACGTCTGAGTGAGTGGATGCCCACATTGTGCCAGGTAAAAGCCAAAGACTGTCTGCCCCTCTTGGTGTTTCTTTCTCTATGTCCTATGGTCTTCAGGACTCCTCATTGGTGGCCACTAAGTAAGGAAAGGGTTTGGAGGGATAGCAGGCTGCAAACAGCTCTGCTGCCCTGGGGAACTGACAGGAAGGTGGAGAGTTCAGGTGGCCCCTAGAGAGCCAGGATCTAGGATAGGCTGTGACTCTGGGGACAATGGGTGGAAGAAATGGAGGCCATATGGCCTGCTGACAGGAAAGTCAGGCTGGTACACCTCTAGCCACACCACCAGGCAGAGGTGCCACACCTCCACATACTGGCCTTGATCATGTCTCTGTTCAGCTTCTCCAAATTTCAGGTCTCCTGACTCCCTGTCCAGTACTCTCCACACTGCCCTTCCTTCATGAGGCCTGTTGGACCCTGGTGTGCCAGCAGCGCCTTGTTCGGGAAACATCTACCCCAACGATGTGTGAAGGAGTAAGAACCAGGAATTCCCTTATTACGATGGAATGCTGGGAGGGGAAAATAAAAGAAAAACTGAGCAAAGGGACAAATTGGGAATGAACCAAGGACATGAAACCTTTGAGCTGAGCATCCCTCTTTTGGTCGTTCTGAGTTGTGCTTGAGTCTATGGCACCTTAGCCATGCACGAAGCTACTGCTGAAGGAACCAGAGGACCCCTTCTACCTCAAACCCCTCATGTTATAGGTGAGGAAACCGAGGGGGGAATGTCCTGTCCACAGTCACACAGCCACTCAGGGGACCACACCCAAGTCTCCCAGCCCCTGAATCTGGGTTCTTTCATCACATGCTCAGGAGAGAGCTCAAGGAGCTAAGAGAAAACCCTTTTGCTGGCATCTTCTACCTCAGGCTGGTTCAGGTGGACGGGAGAGCTTCAGTGGTACCTCTCCCGGGCTTCCTCTCAGTCTCATCAGCCTCGTTCACCTGACTGTGAGAGACAGCCTAGATTTCTCATATGCAGCCACTGCACATGGGGACGTGATACTCTGCAGAAAACTAAGCAAAGAATATTTTTAAACCAACCAACATGCCTTAGGAAGAAAAAAAGAAATAAAAACACTCCCCTAGATGCTGCAGAGAGCATTTCAAAAAAGATTCCATGCCTAAAGGAAACATCGTAAAGTAATGTTGCTTTTTGTTTTTAAAGGGCCAATCCCCTCTTAACAAAAGTTCTGGGAAATGGACCAGTGACCAGCTTCTAAGATGCCTCCAGAGCACTTCAAATCCACAAGGCTGGACTGTAGCCCCCAAACCCCCTACACACACATTTCTACTGCTCCTTAAAAACCAAGCAAGCCATCTATCTGTTGTTTCACTGCATTTTCCTCTTTACTATATTTAAATCTCACTATCCCAGGAAATAGTGAGAGGAGCAGGGAATAAACTCACAAGTACTGAGAAAGAGCTTTGTTTTTATCCAGCCTCTGGATAGTCAAAAACTGTCTCTTCTGGCCACTTCCTATTGACTTGTAGTTTTATCAAAGTTCAAGTTCAGCCTTACCTGCTGCTTTTCCTCCTCCCTGGAATTTCTGTTGGCCTCTTTGTGCTCTGGCTGTCCCTTCAGCTGCCCACTGTTATTTGCTCTTGAGCCTGTCAGTTGTTCCCTTCCACCCTCTTTTAATCGGTATCTGTCACCCTCCCTCCTCCCACTCGTTCCTCCTCTTTCTCCACCCCTTCCCCCCTGCGTCCCTCCCACCCCTCTCTCTTCTTCCTTCCACCTTCTTGCAACCTCTCCGCACTGCACTCTTCCTAGAAGGAGGCTGAGCCCCTTCTCCCCTGCTGCCTCCCCTCTGGCTGTGCTTGTCTCAGCAGTACTTGAAGTTTGCCCGCTGGCCAGTTGGTGTACCGCTTCCTTAGGGCCTTTTCCTGCCGACCTCTCTGCCAAGCCTCCTCAGAGTCCCCAAGGCACAGCTTTCCTGAGGTATCAGCAGGAAAATTGGCACGGCCCAAGAGATCCCTTTTCCTGTCATCAAAAAAGAATGGTGTTCATTCACAAGACAAGTCCTCTGGGGATCTCCGTTATGCCCACATCTGTGAGCAGAGCACCCACCAGCAGAAGAAAACATGTTCTCACAAATCACAACCATCCTGCACCCGGAATAGGCACCAGGGGCAACCTGAAAGGGAAAGGACCTTGACCTCTGGGTCCTAAATGGAGGAGAGAGCATTCTCCACAGCCCAGGATGGTCTCTCCTCCACCCTCCTCTGGTACTTCATATGTTAGTTATTTTTATTTCACTTAATCATTCCAATTTCTGATTCTACAAGGTAGGCATTTTCTGCATGACACATTCAAGGAAACTGAGATTCAGAGAAAGCAAATAACATGATCATGGTGTCCCAATTATTAAGTGTCAAAGTTAGGAGTAGAAGTTTTAGCCAATGCCAAAATTCATCCCTTTGCTCTTTCCACAAAAACGTTCAGGTCTTCCAGCTGGAATTGAATCAATGAAAATAAGGTTGACTCTTGTTAGATTATATGTCACAGATGAGCAGATTCAGAAACTGTGGAACATCTCTCCTCTTAAAACCCCTCCTCCTTATATCTTCTCCTAAATCCTCAGTTTAAGCATTTAGACATGGGCCCCGTCAGAGTATAACAAATGTCAACAACAGAGGTTACTATGAGCAGACTGAGAGCAGAAAAACCAGTGACTAAGAACCCAAAGATTATGACAGCTAGAAGGATATCTCAGAGAACATCTGGAATAGCCAGGGAAACAAAGGCACAGAGAGTCAGGCTACTTTTTAACATCACACAGAGTAGCAGGTGGCAGAGACAGGGCTAGCACCCAATCTGTTTCTTGCTCCATGTCATCACCTCAAATGTGCCTTCCCCACACAGCCCAAATCACAAACATTCCAATATTTTGCAAAACTATTTCTTTAGTGGGTTATACTTTTCATGGGTGAAAAAGTTTAGGATCAGTAAGAAGCAGAAGAATGTGGGGCCGAATTTCCTGCATTAAAAGAGGCCACATCCCCAGTAAAAAACAACTCTGGATTCTTGATTCCTTAGCTAGAGCTTCTCCCCTTTTTCCTACACAGTATGAGAGAAGATTCTGGGTCAACCTGTCTGGGTCTGAAAACTGGCTCTTCCACATACTAGCTGTGGGACATTGGGCAAGTTAACCTCTACATGGCTCAGTTTCCTCAACTTTGAGTCAAGGATATAATATCTACCTCACAGTGTTGTCATAAGGTTTAATGAGTAGGTGTAAAGTACCTGGAACCATGTCTGACATGGAAGTGGTATGGATATGGCTGAAATGCAATACAATGTACTGTACAATACAAAACCTAGCCCCTCCCTGCCAGTACTTACCGTGGCTGGAATGGAATTCAGTACTGAAACCAATAGAAAGCCCTGTTGATACCCAGGTTCTTCTCTAAAAACAGAGAATGTCCCCACCCTGTGAGTTTTTCCTATATTCCAGTCTCTCTACAAAATAAGGCACCTGGAAATAGCCAGTTAAAGAACCCATACAGTTTCAGTTGGAGGGATGGTCTGAAAGTGAGGGAGGTTTAGTAAAATATTAATTCCTAGATCACTGGGTTACCAAAGGAGAGACAAACTGTCAATGATTAATTCCTAGATCATTGGAGATGAAGGGAGAGTGCCATTTTCTTCTGAATGCCCAGAAGGGAAAGATTTCCCAGCTGTAGGCAC
Organism: Sciurus vulgaris; assembly: GCF_902686455.1. Classification (NCBI taxonomy): domain Eukaryota; kingdom Metazoa; phylum Chordata; class Mammalia; order Rodentia; family Sciuridae; genus Sciurus; species Sciurus vulgaris. The sequence continues at coordinate 110,349,688 of NC_136461.1, forward strand.
ACCCATGATTCTGGAGAGAGCACAGGCTATAGGAGGTAAATCTCCCACCCTGCTGGCAGGAAGAGAATCTAACAGTGAAGAAACATCAGGGCCGTGAGAAGCCAGGTCTCCTCCATCCAGGCACCTGGCTCAGCATGACACCCAAGACATTTTGTTGGCCCCAAACTAAGCTGCTTTGGGAAGGTCTTTACAAGTGTGTTGCATTTCTCACCTGATTCCCTCCCAGGCTGAGGCCAGGATTCTGACAAAAGTAAGAAAAATGTCATTTGGGTTATAGATCTGGAGTAATTCTTTAAGGGGGTTGAATCTAATTATTACCATATAGCTAAGAAGGACACCATGAAAAGATGTCTGATGCCCCAGAAAATGTAGTGGAGAAAAGGTCTGCCTGACGTCAAAGGCTCTTTGGGGATGCACTGAAGTTCTGCCATGCCCTCCCCTTCATTCTCATTTTCAGTATAAGAAAGGATCCTAGAAAGAGGTGTGAAGATGTGTGTTCCACATGTTACAAATGAAATTGCAAAATAAGCTTTATTCAACATTTACTATGTGCCAGGCATTGTGCTAGGCACATTTCACACTTTCACTTTGAGATGAAAAAATAGAAAAACGGCCTTATGAAGACCACCAGAACTATGCACACATCAGGGTCTCAAAAAGAAGTATTGGCCACTCTTTGGGTTCCACCTATGCTAAGTGAGGGACAAAGGCCATCCCCTGTCCACAAGGAGCTGATATTCTACTTTCAGAAAAGAGCTATATAGTAGTCAAGCTATGGAAACAACCTAGGTGTCCTTCAATGAATGAATGGATAAAGAAATGTGGTATATAAACACAATGGAATATTACTTAGCCAGAAAGAAGAATGAAATCATGGCATTTGCCAATAAATGGATGAAACTGGAGAATATCATGCTAAGTGAAATAAGCTAATCCCAAAAACCCAAAAAACTGATTTGTGGATGCTTACCCACAACAAGGGAGGGTGGAGAGGGGAAGAATAGAAGTCCATTGGATTAGACAAAGGGAAACAAAGGGAAGGGAGGAGACAGGGGAATAGGAAAGATAGTAGAATTAATTGGTCATAACTTTCCTAGTCTTGTGTTTTATACACAACCAGGGTAACTTCACATCATGTATGGCCACAAGAGTGGGAACCTAAATAGAATAAGTTATACTCTATGTATGTATATTCTGCCAAAATACATGGTACTGTCATATGTAACTAAAAATTAAAAAAGAAAAGAGCTATTTAGGCAAAACAATGCAGTATTCTATATGTGGGTATTTGAATTAATAATGATACAATGAAGTGCTAAATTCTGTGCCAGAAAAAAAGTCATTTGGAAAATAGGTTCATAGAAAGTGTTCTGTTTGTTGTGCTTTAATGAAGAGAAAGAAAGTGAAACATTTATACAGTTATACATTTATACTACACACTAGGTATAGCACTGCAAGATAGATAATATGTTATTACATCCATTTTACAGAAAAGAAAATTCAGACTCAGAGACACCTAGTAACTTACCAAGATTATTCAGTAAGTGAAGAAAAGGTCTGCCTGATGTCAAAAGTCGGGCGCTTTCTCTCCACAGTTGCAGAGGAAATTCTCATGAAACCCACTGGCCAGGTAAAAGAGAGATCAGGGCGCTCCAGGTGAGACCAGTCCTCCAGACTGCACGAGAAGAATGAGCGCCAGTCCTAGCAGAAGAGCTGGTGTTTGGCTGTGATTAGGAAAGTGTCCCAACACTAAGATGTCCAAGAAGGAGCACAATCACCTGTTCTGCAAGTCTTTTTGCAGGTGGCATCTTGAAATGTGCTTCCTTTTCCCTGTTTCTCTTTAGAGGCAAGAGAGCAACGATTCTTCTACCTGATGACTCTGACTCTACAAGTTTCCTTCCCAAGACACTGTGGTCCAGATGTTTTAACTGCTACCTCCCTCACAGCCTACACAATAACACATGCAAATAATTTCTGTCAGAGTCTAATTGCAAGAGCAACGAGTCCCTGGTGCCTCATTGAAGGGCATAAATGGGTAATTGGAGCCACGGTTAGTGGCTGAGGTCACACTTTTCTGGTGGTTGAGATGCAGACACGGCAGGCATAAGCCATTCCCGTTAAGACTTTCACTTTCCAGATAGTGGCTAAAAAGGGCAAGAACACTGTGTTCTAAGAAGCAGAAAGAGAAAGACAGACAGACTTTCCCCTAGTGCTTTAGTCTGTGAGTCTACTCTTATCCTATCTCAAGATTTAATCCCCAAAACAAGCTCAGGGTCACATCCATACCTCTTCTTGGGCTTAAGGCAGATAGGGTCCTCTGGGATCCCAGATTGGAGAACTCTTTTGTGGTGGGCTTGGACCATGGAACAGTTGAAGAAGGAGGAGGAAGAGGAATCCAGTGCCAGGCAAGTCTGATTCTTTCACACTGAAGTCAGAGCATGAGGTCACTTGAGCTCTGAGAGTTCCAGGACTGGGGATTTTATCCTACAACAAAAACTGGGAACTTTTCTGGGACATCTTGAGGTAAAATTTACCTTCTAAATCCAGAGAGAAATCTTTGAAAGCAAGAAGACTGAGAGTCTCAAATTTGGGTCTAGAGATTATAGTACATACCTGGAGAACAGTGCCTACCTCTCTCCTTTAACAAAATAAGCATCCTTGGTCTACCCCCAGCTACCCACCTCACAAAGACTAAGAGGACTTACTTCTTTGTTTCAAAAGATGTTTCCAGTAAAGTCCAAGGTATGATACTAGGTGACCTCTTGGCAAAAATCACAAGATAGCCAGGAGAGGTGGTGCACACTTATAATCCCAGTGGTTCAGGAGACTAGGGTGAGAGGATCATGAGTTTGAGATCAATCTCAACAATTTAGCAAGGCCCTAAGTAATTTAGTGAGACCCTGTCTCAAAATGAAAAAGAAAAAGGGCTGGGGATGTGGCTCAGTGGGAAGGCACCCCTTGGTTCAATCCTCAGTATCAAAAAAAAATATCATAAGATATAAAAGCACATGATAACAGCTTTTCCAGGTGAACCGCACTTCCTTGAAGCTGGGAAACAGCACCTGCTCTGTAGTCGCTCCATCATTAGTCATTAATTCAGTGAAGGTATACTGAAGACATAGGAGGCACAAGGACTGGGCATATAGCCTGCGGTTGTGGCTCAGTGGTAGAGCACTTGCCTAGCACACATGAGGCACTGGGTTCCATCCTCAGCACCACATAAAAATAAATAAATAAAGGCATTGTGTCCATCTACAACTAAGAAAAAAAAAAAAAAAAAAAGAACTAGGCATACAAAGATAAATGAGGACCAAGTTCTGCCCTTGATAGTCCTGGTGGCTGGGGAGAGATTCCTGTGTACCAATCAATGGAGTGAGTGCTAAAGGGAGTCTACATGCAAGAGATTAGAGGGTTACTAGCTTTCCTTCCATGTGGTGGTCATAGTGAAGAAGAGTGTACTATGGTGGACAGTAGCAAAATGAGGAAGTCTAACCCTTTTTTGAAACAAAAGTCCTCATAAGATAAAAAACATTTTTTTTTAAAGAACTCAATGGTGTTGGGCGGGGGATATAGCTCAGCTGGTTGAGTGCTTGCCTTGCAAGCACAAGGCCCTGGGTTCAAATCCCCAGCACCGCAAAAAAAAAAAAAAAAAAGTCAGTGGTGTTTAGTCAACTTGCAGAGAAAACCCAAGGGGATCGTTTTCTTGCAACAAGAAGGAACTGGCCCACTCTGCTAAGAACACTCATCAGAGGCAATCTGGCAGAAGGAAGTTTCAAAAATTGCTCCCCCAACACAAGACCCAGCCCAATCCCAACCTTCTATAAGGGAAAGAGGAGGGAAAGGAGTCAGGGATCTTTCACTTGAACTCTTCAACCTATGAATTTCAAATGTAGATTCTTATCAAACATGAAGACTGTTCTCAGGGGATAGACCCAAATCTACCCACTTAGGAAATATGAACTCTGCATCTTCACAGCCTCTTTGAAAAAGATTCTAGCTTGGAATTAGAAGATCAAAGATGGCATCCCAACCCTGTCCCTGACTCATCATGTGATTTCTGGCAAGTCACTGAGCCTCAACTTTTTGTCTATAAAATGGTCATAATAACATAGTTTCACAAATTTGTCTTTTGAACACCATACACCTTAGTTTGTATTACATGCTCTGGGGTAGAGGTGAAATCTCAGGAGAGAGGCAGAGGCACAGAGATCTCTTTCAGTCATACCTGGAGTCTTTCATACCCCCCAGAACTGTTTGCCCATCATCCTTTAAGATGCCTCTGCAACTTCTTAATAAAGGCAGTCTTGCCCTGGACAGAATTGTGCTCCTGAGCTGGCTAACCCAGCCCTACCCTGGCTCTATTGCCTTAATTTCTAAGGAAGGAATTCCAAGGCTATCTAAAAGGAAGTCATATTGTTTTCGGAAAACAATAGCAAAGTAACTACAAGTCATTAGCTTCCTCCCTTGGGCCTAAAATCAAGCTTGTCTGCAAAGCTGAAAGGACTGTTAGCACTGTTTACTTAAGGACCTCCGAACAGGACCCATAAATTAATTCCTGTGCATGACTTTCTGGAATGAGAGGAGGTGAGTCATGGAAGTGGGAGAATGCCTGAGAGTGGAGAAGAGATTCCTATTTCTTCAGGATTAATCCTGATTTTAACCTGCCTTTTCAATGGTCCTCTGGTTGAAGGTTTCATTTATATCCATACAGGTACCTAGCAGACATCTGAGGCTCTCATTGAGTTCCTTCCCAGAGCAGAAAAACAGAAAATTCCCCATATCTTGCCCTCTTCTTGAATGCTTCTGGGAAGCCAAACATTTCTCAGACAGATGCTCTAGAAATTCCTTTCTACACAGGGATTCTTTGGTTACAGGAGCAGACCAAAGTTAGGATTCCAGAAACTTGTCTTAGAGGGTTCTCCCAGTCCACGAGGATATCAAGGAACCACAGATACCAAAGTTACAGGGCTGGGGGCTGCAAGGTTGATCCAGGGCAGCCACCACAGTCCTTGGGTACCAGTTCTTATGACTCCCCAAGAAAGACTTACAGCAAAACACAGAGTAGTAAGCAAAATCTTCATAGAGAGAGTGAGAATCGGGGGTAACGTACAACATAGGGACTACACAGACCTCCTCAAACAGAGGACAGTGTGGTGCTCAAAAGCTGGAGTTTTTAAGGAAACTGAGTCCCTTGTTCTTGCCTCAATTTCCCTGTCTCCCTTAATTGCTTCATTACCTTTTGGATAGTCCTCAGCAAGCTTTCTTTGTGGGGGTCTCTATATTTGGCTGATGGGGTGGTTGTGACATCATTTCAGTAATAAAGGGGGGTTCCAGTAACTTGGTTGCAAGAGAAAATGATGACATTTTTCTGGAACCCACTGTGCCCCTTGAGGGGTTATAATGAACTGGAGCTAGGGGGCGGGGTTCTTGATGTATCAGATTCCACTTCTCTAATGCCTATCTGTTTTAGTTAGAGTCCCCTGGATTTTAAGTAATAGTTCCCTCAAAGGATTATAGTTCTCTATAGCTTGGGGAAGTTAGGCATTCCAGATCTCATTCCCAAATGCTTGCCTGTTTGGATAAGGTTCCCAGCTGTTTCAGTTTTACGCCTTCTGGATGTTTCTTGGTACAAAGGCCTGATGCTTGTCTTTCATTGTCCTTTCCCTCTGCACACCTGTTCATGGCTAACAAACCTACCTGACACCAGAAGACTGGCCTTAAAGGAAACTTAAAGATCCACTGGAATAAACGAGAACACTGAGGCCCAGAGAGGGTGAGCAACTTGTCTAAGGTCAGGAGCAGAAGCCAGATCTCTCAAAGAATCTAGGAAACCTGGGGACTTCCCTTAGGGCTCAATGGGCTAATTAATTGGTAGTAGATCCTCCTACTTCTGTAGCAGACTTAGCTGAAAGTCCCTGGAACCTAATTTATTAAAAACAAGAGAAAAGACATTATTTTTAACCTCTCCAGGTCCTTGTCTCTAAGAACTAGATAAAACTATAGTCCCTAAAATTTTGAGAAGAGATGGAGAACTTCTGCCCTTGAACTGTTTTTAAATATCCTTGGCCAAACATGTGAATCTGTTGAACTTAAGATGTGGTGTTTAGGCCAGAGGGTCTTCGTGTTACATGCATGGTCTCTAGATGATCTATGGTGAGCTTCATGGGGTACAGAAACCCCTGTATTTATTGTTAAGCTTTAGGGGAAAAAAGACCATAGTCTTGATCTAATTCACAAAGCATTCCTGACCCAGAAAGGTCAAAGATCACTGCATTAGGTCTAAGAGGTCAAGAAAGTTTATTTTTCATAAATCTTCATAGTTATTAAAACAGCCACCAAATCTATATGGCAAATCTAGATTTGTCTAAGGACCAATGTGTTTTACCCCATCCTTGACCTAGAAACCTATTCTCAAATAGTTTGAAACCTGGGCAATAGATATAAAGTGAGTTTCTCAGTTCAGTCTTCACCTGTCAGATATGGAAAGCCATCTGAGATAATCATGTCTACTCTTTCCTGTTATAACGCTTCTAAACACACATGACTAGCCAAGATTAGCACCCAGTTCTCATTGTGCCTCATTCAGTACTCTTCCACTGCCTCACAAGGTTTCTAGATATTTATTAAGCACCTTTTTTAGATGGTCCTCTCTCAAACACTAGGGAGCTTCAGGATTATGGGACCTAGCCTGACTGCAATGATTTGAGATGTGTCAGGTAAATAAGGGCACACCCGAAAACAAAATGCTTTCCTTAAAGTCTCTCCCTGGGGGAATTTTTAAAATAGTCTTTCTCTGGGGAAAGGCAAGTAAGACTCAGGAGCAGTGCTAGGGAGCACATAAATCAAGTGTATAACTGCTTCTTCCATGGGCAACCCCAGCTCAACAACCAATACTATTGCTCCAGAAGCAATATTCATTCAATAACTATGTATAAAGACCCTACCAGTCTTGGAAAACCTTTGACTGTACTAGGTTAATAAATGAAACATAAGACAAAGGATTTGTCTGCAGGTTTGCAATCTACTACAAAAATATGGATTTTAAATTCATTAACAAGCAGTCAGGCACAGTGTTGCTAGTCTGCAATCCCAGTTACTCTGGAGGCCAAGGCAGGAAGATTGCAAATCTGAGGCCCCCTGGGCAATTTAGTGAGATCCTGTCTCAAAATAAAATTCAACAAAGGGTCAGGGATGTAACTCAGTGGTTTTATGCCCCTGGGGGTACGCCCGAGTACCACAAAGAAATAAAAAATAATAAAATAATTAATAAATAAATTTGGGGAAAAATAGGTCTCCAAACCAAAAATGGTTGCATCTTAAAAACTCCAGCATAAATTGGTCAGGTGGAATTTAGAGCATATTTTCCCCTAGAAATAATGTTATAAAAATTAGTTAGGGTTGGACTGGTGCACACCTGTAATCCCAGAGGCTCAGGAGGCTGAGGCAGGAGGATCACAAGTTCAAAGCCAACTTCAGGAACTTAGCAAGGCCTTATCTTGAAATAAAATAATTATTTAAAGGCCGGGGATGTGGGCTCTGTGATTAAGCACTCCTGGATTCAATCCCTGGTACCAAAAAAAAAAAAAAAAAATAGGGCTGGGGATATAGCTCAGTGGTACGGTTCCTGCCTAGAATGCATAAGGCCCTGGGTTCAATCCCGAGTACCAAGGGGGGAAAAAAGGTCAGCTTTCCCAGCTAGCCCTTCAAAGCTTAAGGGACAATGTTGCTGTTTTAATCAACTTTCTTGCCACTGTGACTAAAAGATCTGATCAGAATGATTTTTTTTTTATTTTTACAGAATGCAGTTTGATTCATTGTACACAAATGAAGTACACCTTTTTATTTCTCTAGTTGTACACAACGTAGTCACACCATTCGTGCGATCATACACGTACATAGGGTAATGGTGTTTGTCTCATTCCCCCATTTTTACTTCCTCTGCCCCATGCCCACCTCATTCCCCTCTATACAATCCAACTTCCTCCATTCTTCCCTTACCACCTACCCCCACAGTTATGTATCAGCAACCACTTATCAGGGAAAACATTCAAACTTTGGTTTTGGGGGATTGACTTATTACACTTAGCGTGATATTCTCCAACTCCATCCATTTACCTGCAAATGCCATAATTTTATTCTTCTTTATGGCTGAGTAATAGTCTATTGTGTATATGTACCACAGTTTCTTTATCCATTCATCCATTGAAGGGCATCTAGTTTGGTTCCACAATCTAGTTATTGTGAATTGAGTTGCTATAAACACTAGTGTGACTGCATCACTGTAGTATGCTGATTTTAAGTCCTTTGGCTATCAACGGAGGAGTGGGATAATTGGGTCAAATGGTGGTTCCATTCCAAGTTTTATAAGGAATCTCCATACTGCTTTCCAGAGTAACTGTACCAATTTGCAATCCCGCCTACAATGTATGTGTGCCGTTTCCCCCATATCCTTGCCAACACCTATTGTAGCTTGTATTCTTGAAATAACAATTCTAATTGAAGTGAAATGAAATCTTAGGGTAGTTATGATTTGTGTTTCTCTAATTTCTAGAGATATTGAACATTTTTGCATATATTTGTTGATCTCTTATATATCTTCTGCTGTGAAGTATCTGCTCAGTTCCTTAGCCCATTTATTGATTGGGTTCTTTGTATTTTGGGGGTAAAGTTTTTTGAGTTCTTTATAAATTCTGGAGATTAGTGCTCTATCTGAAGTACATGTGGAAAAGATTTTCTCCCAGTCTGTAGCCTCTCTTCACATTATTGTTTCTTTTGCTGAGAAAAAGCTTTTTGGTTTGAGTCCATCCCATTTATTGATTCTTGCTTTCATTTCTTGTGCTCTGGGAGTCTTGTTAAGGAATTCTGGTCCTAAGTCAACATGATGAAGATTTGGACCTACCTTTTCTTCTATTTGGTGCAGGGTCTCTGGTCTAACTTCTGGGTCCTTGATCCATTTTGAGTTGAATTTTGTGCAGGGTGAGAGATAGTATTTTAATTTCATTTTGCTGCATATGGATGTCCAGTTTTCCCAGCACCATTTGTTGAAGAGGCTATCTTTTCTCCAATGTATGTTTTTGGCACCTTTCTGACCAGAACAATTTTAAAGGAGGAAAAGTTTATTTCAGGGCTCACAGTTTCAGAGGTCTTAGGCTGTAGAAGGCTGGCTCTAATTCTCGGGGCATGAGGTGAGGCAAAACATCATGGCAGAAGAATGTGGCAGAGGGAAGCAGCTCAAATGGTGATCAGAAAACAGAGAGAGACTGCACTCTTCAGATGCAAATATATACCCCATAACCACACCCCACAATGAGCCACTTTCTCCAGCCACACCCAGCTACCATTCAGTTAATCCCATCAGGGATTAATTCACTGATTAGGTTAAGGCTATAACCCAATCATTTCTTTTCCAAACTTCTTGCATTGTCTCACACATGAGCTTTTGGGGGACACCTCATATCCAAACCACAACAGTTGCTTAACCACAGTACTGAGAATACTGGAGACTCCAGTAGCCTCGTGAGCACTGTGTCTAAAGAATAATGCCAAGTTCTGAGTAGGGATTGCAGGAGTGCAGCTCTCTTTTCAGATTCAAGAATCTCCACTCACAACTGCAGTGAGGATGGCCTCTTCCTGCCTCCCTCTCTTCATGGGGAAGAGGAAATAAAATTTATTGATCACCTAACCTTCTTAATGCCAGGACTGACCTCCTTCCCAATATCCCTTTCATAAATTAATCTCTGAACCCAACCACAACCAGAGCTTGTTTTTTCAAACCTTCAGTCCATTCCTAAGTATAAAAAATAATAGTGTATTATTGTAAAAACCAAGGTAAAATAGAAAAGTCTAAAGAAGAGGGAAAAACTCACATGTAACTACACTTAAAACATTGATTGATATCCTTCCACCACATTTTTATCCTTTTAAACTTTTTTACAAAATTGGAGTTGTATTATGAACACTTTTTTGCAGTCAGCTTTTTTTTTTCTTCCAGTTAACAATATGTCAGGGACATTTTCTATGTCAATAGATATACATCATCTTTATCTCTTCAATGATGACCAGGGGTGTAGTCAGAGGAAATGGCACCCAAAGGCAATGTAATGTGTTTGTGCCTTTTTTTGTCTCCAAGGATGTTTCTACTGCACTAGAATTCTCAAAAACTAGCATCCGTAAAGTAGATGATCTACTGTAATGCAGGAGGTAGATCACCTCCGCCCTTTACTACGTGCTTGGGTTACATACTGTCTGACTCTGTTTTTACCAAAATTTAGTTCATGGTCCTTTATTGAGAATTTTAATTTTTGGTTAATATAAATATCACCATTTTGAAGGTAAGTGGTGCCCTTTAAATTTCTGTGGCAAAGAGATATGGTACCAACACATTCCTCTCTCTGACCCAAGTAAGTAACTCCGTGGGATTCTGAGTCCTCCTTTCAAAGCCTTGCCAACAACTTGTGGGAAAAAGCAGAATTTCTATACAAAACAATTCAAAACAAAACAAAAAAACTAGCCTCCCCCATTCAACCAAACCCTTGCCCACCACACACATAGGACGCAAAAGGAAGTCTACTGGGTGAAAGGTGAAATGCTGGGGAGATAAGAATGACCTTGACAGACCCTGGGAAAACTGTCATAAGCCTTGGGAGAAAATTTCTATGGGTAAACAGAGGTACAAGTTTAAATCCTGAAGAGCCAAACCTAACTTGGAAAAGTTCACCACCATCATCAAACCTGTTGCCCCCAGAACAGCTATCACTATGCTTTGTGCCTCCAGTTCTGTCCAGGTTTCTGTGAGCTCCTTTGTGACCCTAAGATTAAAGGGCCAGCTCTGCTTTTGGTGGCAAGGACACGTGTCAGAGACAAAGGTTGATGGGGCAGTGAGAGGCCAGGAGGAAATGCACTAAACAGGACTCGGGAGATCTGAGCTCAGCTCAGGAGGTAGGAATTCGGGAATAAAGGGAGAGATAACTGAGTCTCAAAGGAAATACCCATGAACCACTGAGATGCAGAAAATGTCCAGGAACAATTGCAACTACTGGGCAACAAGCTCTGGCCCAAGCTCTTGACCCATGCCCTTGCAATGAGGGTAATGCACAAGTGCAGGGAAAACTGGCACAAAATCGTGTAGTTCCACCCTGTCTCCACCTCTCTATTGTCCCTCCATAAATATTAACACCCCACACCAATAGATTGCTGTCTCTCCCTCTGGGAATAACCTGAGTTATCTCTCTTTTTTTTTTTCATTGTAAACAAATGGGATACATGTTGTTTCTCTGTGTGTACACGGCATAAAGGCATACCATTTGTGTAATCATAAATTTACATAGGGTAATGTTGCTGAGTTATCTCTTGAATGCTTATTCCTTCTTCATCCCTCTTGAAACTGCATCCATTCTTCCTTGAATATGTATCTATGTTCCTAAATAAATCTCTGTCTATGCCTTTGACTGGTGCATGCTGAAATTCTTTTCCCTCACTTTCCCCAAGAACCACACTGGTCCTGAGTCAAGTTTCCCCTTCTCTGTCTCTGGGAACTCTAGGATACTTCTTCAGAGACATGACTTCTCTGGTGACAGTCCTAACTCTGACACATTGCCAAGTGACCTTGAGAATTCACTTATACTCTTTGGCCCTCAGTTTCCATCTTGGTAAAAGGGAGGATTTGAGTTAAGTTACATTGATCTAAAATTTAATGTCTCTGTGATTCTAAGTAATCACTTATATCCATGCCAAGCCAAAGCTGAGAAGAAGCTGAAGTCTGTCTTAGGTGCTCAACTGTATTTGCTCTTATCGTTCCTCCCTTTGTTTACCTGTACAACATTGTGGAGAGCACAAAAGATGTTCTTGGGACATTTTTATTCCATATGGTGGCACTGTATTGAAAGTTCAAAACTCCAGTTAAGAAGAATAGAATGAGCAAACACGTGGAGGAATATTTCACTTAGGATTCTTTCAGCAGAAAACCCAGATGGAGTCAATCAAACACTCTGATCATAACACTGTGGGAATGTAGAGGGTGCATTAAAGCTCACAGATGGTCCACTTATAGCTGATCCAGAATTTATTCATTTATTCATTTATCCATTCCTCTGTTTTAAAAACCCAGAGTGTGAGGAACTAGATATACTACTGATTCAGACATAGCATCTGCATTAAGAGACCAAAACCTAGTGGTGTCACCAGCATCAAGTGCTCCTGGACCCCTCTGAGAACCAACTGAGTGATGGTCACCAGTAAGAATCCCATGGGACTAGCTGCAATAAAAGTTCTACCTTGGTTTAGATCACCAAGTGTGTGGGGATGTTATGATATCCAAGATGTCTGGATTGAGGGGACTGAGCAATGCATGCTGACCAGGACTATAAAGGGGTCAATGAGCAGCTCTGCTCTCAGGGGAACATAGAACAGAAACCAGGAACCACACACATCTGCATCTATTCATCCTCCTAAAAAGGGAGTGAAGGGGTTTCCCATTTACCTCCACATCTGACTTATTAATTATAGGACTACAAGTTAACTAATCAAAATGGAGAGTGCTCAGATAGACCTGAATAGGAAGGTACCATGACAGGTAACTGCAAACAGATAATAATAATAATAACTAACACTTAAAGAGTGCCAGTAAGTTCTTAACACACATTAGCTCATTTAATCTGTACAAAACTTAGTAGCCTCATCTAATATAGAAAATTAAGAACAGAAACCTTGTCCATGGAGACAGGACAGGTTAGTGGTAGAACTGAGATTTGAACTTAGGCAGTTTAGTTTCCATGTTCATGTACTTACTTGTGGAGTAAATTCTGTGATGATGTGAGAAGTGATACGGTGAGTGAAGATCAGAATGCTGTGGGAATTGAAAAAGAAGCAAGTACTTAAAGTGCTGGGGAAGGCTCCAGAGAGGAAATGACATTTGCAGTATGTCTTAAGAGTGAGTAGAAGTTCTCCAGACAGAAGCAGGGAAGGGATAGCCCATGTACTGTGGAACAGCACAAATCATGGCATAAGGTGAGAAAGATGTCATTTTTGAAAACCAGAGATTTTACAGCTGGACCAAAAGATATGCAGGAGGTTGACTTGTAAAGAAACCAGTTTGGTGCCAGATTGTGAAGAGCTTTATACCCAATATTAATTTGTTCTGTAGGCAACAGGAAGCCAAATAAGAGGTTGAGTCAGAACCATCTTCCAGTGTCCAGGGATTTTCCCAGGATAAGTTATCAATCCACCTATTCTGAATCACACCCAATGTAAAATCACTTCTCCTTTGGCTACCTGTTCCTTGGTTTTAGTCCCTCCAGTGCTGCAGGTAGAGCTCAGAGCTTCACTCCTCCCAACTTAGATAGTGAAGGACCCACAGTTGCTTGAAGGCTGAGCTGAGCAGGACACCATAGCAGTATTCCACCTTTCACCTGGGAGTCCTGAATCCAAGAAAATCCAAGGGGAAACCAGTGAAAATTTTGTTTTCCTTAAAATCTTGGGAGGAATCTCTAAGAAAAAGTCCCTCAGTTAAAAACTCCCCTGGGCTTACAGGTGGAAGGCAGAATAACTTACAGAACTTGACAGTCCCTGAGACATAACTCTTCGAATTCTCCAGTCTAGTCTCTTTCACCCCAGGACACACTTGCGACCTTACCAAATATTAAACTATGACTCTACATCCAGAAGTTTCCCTCCTTCTAAGTAAAAAATCTGTAGATTCAAGGGCTCTCAGGTCACCAGTGGTGACCATTGAGAAACAGTCCACTGGAGGCCCTGCAGCCTCAAGGATAGAGTGATGCAGTCACAGGAAAAATGCAATGGAAGCCCCTAAATCTTCAGAACAAGACTTGTCCCCAAAATTGCAAATTCAACTCAATTTCAAGCTGTGTCACTTGGCAGCTAGCTGTGTGACTTTGGGAAAGTACCTTAACTACAAGCCTTAACGTTCTCATTTATTAAAAAAAAAGAAGAAGAAGAAGAAAGTATCTCTTTTTGTAAAAAGGCTATTCCACCTGTAACAAATCCATCACAATATTGTAATTAACTAATATGTTCCAAACTGCAAAGTGCCAGGCAAGTGATATTATTATCAGTCAGGGTCTTGCTCTCCATGCCATGGAGAGGGCTCTCAAAATCATTCAGGACTGTCAGAGGCATATTAACCACCAGAAAGAGCTTAGTGCAGAGCTATGCCATGGTTCTGGGGTCAGGACAAGCAGGAAGTGTCTGGTAAGTTTCTGCACTAGCCTAAGAGGGGCTGTTCAGAGGTTCGGAAAGGTTTCTGCCCCTGCGTTGTGCCTATATCCCTTCATGAACCTCCTTCTGATCCCCCTTTCCATTCTCAGGCCCACCCAGTGGACTCTGCTCAAAGGCTCTGGGGTCTAGAAGCTGCTAGCACAGATCCTTCCTGAGAATGGGGGAAAGTGGGTAAATTTTAACACAAAGTCTTATAAATGTTGCCTTGGGTTTTACTTTGGATAAATTACTGAGGCACCAAAGTGAAATACTGAGCTTTGGATCCTTCCAGTTTAATCAGTAGAGACTAAGAAGAGGAGCTTAGCCTGACCGTGAAGAGGTTTGCAGATAAGTTAATAGGAAGCAGGGCATACTGAGCAACTTTCCTGGAGCAAAGAGGGACATGAACATGGCATCTTGGTTTTTCAAAAATTGGCATTTATTTCAAAAATAAGATTTGACTTATTCCAGGGAACTCAAAAGGATGGAACTAGGATCTGACTGAAGAGGAAGAAAAGGGCTAACATTGACTTAGTCTTCTCAGGCACTGTTTGAAACGCTTCACATATATTCTGACATTTATTCCTCACAACAATACCATGAAGCGATTACTATTATTATCTTCTGTTTTACAGATGAAGAAATCAAGGTAGAGAAGTTTAAGAACGTATCCAGGCCACACAGAAAGTAAATAAATGATCAAGTCAGGCTCCAAACTCAAGCACTCTGGTTCTAGAGTCCTATAAAGATTTTTTTTGCCTAATATATGGAAGTACTTTCTAAGAATCAGAGTTTGTCAATTTGTTTTGTGGAAGTATTTAAACCAAGGTTGAGGGGCCATGTTTGAGGGGTGTTGACTCAATAAATGTTCCTTGGTGGGACAAATCAGAAACCAACTGTGACTACTTTAAGCTGGAAAAGAGAAAGGAGATGAGGGAGAGAAGGTGCTGGGAAAGGGGAAGGCTGAGGAGAAAGAAGTGGAGAAGGAGGAAGGGACAATTGTTAGAAGGGTCACAAAACACAAGAAATAGCTGAAGATCCGAATTCAGGAAGGACGGGAACGGACTGTCCTAGGATCTAGGGAGCAGCAGCTGATTGACCGTTTCTTCAGGGCACAATCACCCAAATAAATCAGCTATAATGGATTCCTGTCTTTTTGGCATTCTGCTCAAGATTCAAGTTCCAAGGAAAGAGCATTCCCTTGGCCCCACCTTGGGAAAGATTGACGATAAAAATCACTGATATTTATGTTGTGTTCATTCTCTACTAGGCACTGTTCTAAGTACATAAGAAAATACATGTTTCCATTTACATGTCACAGTAACCCCAAGAGGCAGATACTGTTAGAATTAAGAAAATGAGACACAGAAAATTTGAGTTACTGCCCAAGCTCACCTGGATGGTCTGGCTGCAGAGCTGGCATTCAAAGTGAGGCCGCGTTGCTCCATCAGACTACACTTGCTCCAATATCAAAAGGGAAAAGATAGGAACAAGGCGACACTTTGGTGTTGATGAAGAAGGAGAATGGATGACAAGAGAGAAAACCCACAAATGCTCCCTTAGATCTTGGTCTTGCAAGACAGGAAAGAGGACTTCTGAGGTGTCTTCTGACCCCAAAATTCTATATTCAAGTTTATATCTTTACCCTTTGGCCAACGTGAGGGAAAGAAGGTGGGGGAGGGGAGAAACAAGACAACCAAAAACATATAGCGAAGGACTGGATGAAAATAGATAAAAGAGAACCAATAGTTTCAGAACATGAAGAAACCAAATGACAAAATTCTTAGAGACAAAAAGATGTCTATAAAAATATAACTTGAAAAAAATGCAAAAAAATCCAAATACTAAAGAACTTGGAGAAGCTGAAATTAATCGAAGAAAAGCAGAGGTCAATCTCCCTTAAATAGCGAAAATCTGATGGGAAGCTTTAGTACTACGGGAGACTGAACCCCATTGTTGCTCAAGGTGAAAGTTTGGAGTCAGGATGCTGGAATTAGGTCCTGCATCCAGCACCACCACAAAGTTGAGCCACTTTGGAAGTGTTACAGGACCTCTCTGAGTCTCAATGTCCTCATCTATAAAATTTTACTAATGCCTATGTTAGAGGAGTGTTGAGAGAACAGAACATTGTGTATGAGGTATTAAAAACAGTGCTGGGCACATAGCAAGTATTTCTTTAAAGTTGGCAACCTGACCACCATATATTAGCTCCTACAAGCCCAGCATGGTTTTGGCATAAGCAACCAGGCGTATCCTGTGGTTAGGTGCCTGGAACAAGTCGCTGTTGGGGAAATCACAGGTGCAGACCCCAGAACAGCAGAGATCTTGATCCTGCATGGGAGGTCAGGAAAGGGCACTGCCAACAGATGAAGGCCCTCAACAAATTGAAGAGCAGGTGAGGAGAGTAAAAACATCCGGGAGTCTGAGAGTCTGAGGAATGGAATGTGAGAAATGAAGCTCTGGGCAAACATTCTTCCTAAAATATAATTGTAAAAACTCCTTTTTATATAGCTCTCTGAAAACCCCTTTAAAGCCTCTGAGGAGGAAGAGAATAGGGTCCTGGGCTGGAAACCTGGGTCCTGGCTCCTGCTGATGCCAACTGTGACCTTGAGCAAGTAATTTATACTTTCCTTGTCCAGGAAAAAGTGGAGATAATAATATCCACCTTAAATTATTAGGGTGAAGAATAAATGAGGAGATGTCCATAAAGTACTCAGCACATAGTAGGTACTGAATAAATAACTTTCCTCCCTCCCATCCATTGTTATAAAATACCAATACATCAAACAGAGAATCCATTGGTGCCAGAAAAGTAGGGTAAATGGATGGTTTTGAAATTACCAATTCTCATGTGGTCTAGTAAATCCAAATCTCAAGCTAGTCCTACCTCTCCACTCCACCCTCTTCTACCTTGATCTATTCCCTACATAGCAAAAATCTTTTATCCTTCAAGGCCAGGCTTAAATTTTACTATCTCAAGAAATTGTTCCTGGGAATTCCCTCAGCATGGGACTTGTTCTTCAATTTTGCACTGATTTCCCCCTGCTTTGTGTTGTAATTAGTTCTCAGAGGCAGAGAGAATATCTCATTCACCTTGCTGTTACTCAGTCTAGGCTGCATCACATATTTTAGAACTTTTCTTTTGTGAGGGGATGGGGAGCATCCTATGCCTGTATACACATCTCCATATGGAGCAACACCTAGTTCCACAACTTTGGTGCCACTCAGTATACTCCAAGAAAGGAGGAGAGCATTATTTAGTTGGGGAATTGGGGAATAAGGACTGGGTGTGCAAGGCCAACTGCCCCATTAGGCACAGTTTCTAAACAATAATTTTAGAGTCCCCCACCAACAAATGTTTTAATTTATTTTGAAATCAGTAGGAAAAAATGAACTTTTAAGTCAAAGAAAATGTTTTAAAATATAATATAAATATATTCATCTGTGTGTCCCCTCCCCTTCCTCCTTAGGAGCTACCTGTCTGTAGGAAGCAAGCATTTAGCCTACTGGTCCTTGCTCAATATTTAACAGGGACACAGCCATGTCCAGCATTGGTGGGCAGCTGGGACTTTGAACTTAGTCTCTTTGGTAATGAAGGTGATATGATGTACTGATTTCCTGCCTGCTTCCTGGGTCTACCTCTCTCCTTTTTTTCCTAACTTGGGCAGGAAACGGGAATGCCATTTATTGGATATGGTGAAATCACTGTGTTGATCCTTTAAATGATCTTTGTCAGGTAAGTATGATTTTTATTTGACAGATAAAGATACTGGTGAATAGAGAGGTTAAAGAATTTACTCAAGGTCAGGCAGCTAACAAATAGGTTTAAAACACAGACTTTTGGACTCCAAGTTAAAGCTTCTTTTACCCACTACACTCTGTAGTAAAGGCTCAATAAACATGTGTTGAAGTAAATCAAAATAGTGAGAAAATATTGCTAGGCACCACAAAGCTTAGTTGAAATTTTACCAAAATTTTTGACCTGGCAATTAATTATAAACTTCAGATGAAATATTTGACATTTACCATTCCCTTAATAAACATTTTATAAAGCTCCAAATCCATTTTCCTGCCTTGAAGAATCACAATCAGTTGGAATATGTTTTTACACTATCTCTTACCATCTTTGCAGGAACAGACTGGAAAAAAGAAAAGTCATTTGTTTACCAGAGTACTTAGAATAAAAATATAATGTTTGACTTTCATGGAGACAGACTGAAATATGAATAATCATAGATTCTTTTGAAATTGAATTTCTATTCCAAGAGGCCAACACCCAAGATTAGCTCTTTCTACTGTCTCTGGCCTGCAGACTTCCTAAGAATTGGAATATAAAAATACTTTGGGGATGAAACTGATAGAGGGACATGTTTGTGCTCTTGTTCAGGGAAGACTGTTTCCTCTCAAATAAAGGACCAGTAGATCACTGGTCATGTTGAGAATCCTCAAATACTTGCCAGAAGAAATGTCTTGGGGAGAAAAGAATCTCCCACTCTCATTGCCAGAAGAAATTCCAAGGTCATTGGGCAAGATGAAGTAAACAATTCATGGAAGAGAATCCTGTTTTCCACATTAAATTTATGTATCTTTCAGTACCAACTCCAACTAATGTCAGGTCTAGAATCACCCAAATGCCTGTAGCATCTTAACGCCACAGATTCAGACAAAATATTGAGTAAGCCAGTTTATGTTTTCTAAGCTAGATTTAAAATCACAAAATATTCTAGAATGTGATTCCACAGATACAGGTGAACCATCTGACAAGCCTTGATTGGCTCTCTTTGCTGTGAGAACTATAAACCTCACATGCTCTTCTGAACTCATGTTTCACTTGCATAATTAACTCTTCTTTGTCCTTCTCTCTTGTTACACCAAAAACTCCAGAAGGCAGGGACCATGTTTTTCTTGCTCGCAACTTTGAGCATAGTGTGTGACTCTGCAGAAAAGAGGTTAAGAGCATGGGTTCAAGGGTAAAAAATCAACCTGGATTTGAATTCTTCCAAGCTACTTGCTAATTGTTTGAGTCATTAGAAAGCAACTACCTATTATTCAGTTTTCTCATCTATAAAATGAAGGTGATAATAATTCTTCCCTCATAGGACTAATGTAAATATTAAATGAGTTCACATGTAAAGTGTTTTACATGACCCCTGACATATTATAAGTGTTCAGTAAATATTTGCTACTACTATCGTATTAGGCACTAAATGAGTATTTTGAGAACTTTTAAAAATGGAAGTGAGTGCAGGTAAGAGCAATGCATGGGGCTGGCCTTATTAAGAACCTAACTGGGATATTACCTGATTGGCTTTGGGGAACTCCTCACCTGGGGCCACAAAGGGCAAATGAGTAGATCATTTACCAGAAGAACCCAGCTCTTGTGATATTAGCCCTTGCCTCCCCACCCCAGAACAGTAAAAACAGATTTGCTGAGCAGACTCTTTGTTCTCAAGAATCTGATTCAGAGGCAAAGGAGACAAGCTCTACTGTGGAGGAAGTGTGCCCAGGTCCCTCACCTGCCCCGGACATACCGTCTGGGAGGCTATCAGTACAGAGGCCAGACCAGCTTCCTCTGCTATTGTTTACCACTCACCACTCTCCTGATAACCCAGCTGTGGGAACCACTGCCCAGACTGTGCTAACACAGCAGGGCTGCCATGGGGAAGGGTCTGTCTTTCCAATGAGGACTGAGCCTTGTGGGAGCAGGCTGAGAAGGAGCTGCCCTAAGGTCTAGGGGCGCTACAGCATGAAGCACACTGAAACACCCAATCGAATGCACTGCACTGAATACTTTTATGAAACTAATGAAAATTAAGGGTCTCTGCAAAGAAATGTTTAAAGTACTTAATTGACCTCAAAAAGTCAAACTGTCCTAGCTCCGGACATTTTCTAAATGTACCAATTGTAGTCAGTTTTGAAAGACATTCATGAAGCCATAAAACTTGATCATGGAATAAAAACATGGTGTACATTGTACTTAAAAATGTGTGTTAAAGGTTTATTGCCCTAAGCGATATTTGGTATTCTTTGTCTAAGTTTAGTTATTACATCAGACATTTTGCAGTCAGGTGCAGTGGTGCACACCCGTAATCTCAGCAACTGGAGACTGGCAGGAAGATTACAAGTTCAAGGCCAGCCTCAG
Organism: Sciurus vulgaris; assembly: GCF_902686455.1. NCBI lineage: Eukaryota > Metazoa > Chordata > Mammalia > Rodentia > Sciuridae > Sciurus > Sciurus vulgaris. Next base: position 110,370,041 of record NC_136461.1, read on the forward strand.
TAACTTAGTGAGATTCTAAGCAACTTAGAGAGACCCTGTCTCAAAATAAAAAAATAAAAAGGACACAGGGATGTGGTTCAGTTGTTAAGTACCCTTGAGTTCAATCCCCAGGACAAAAGGAAAAAAAAAAAAAAGACCTTTTGCTCATTTTCCCTTAAATAATTATGTTTTTATACCAGATCTATATTAGTGTCCTTTTTATACTCTTCTTTATACCATGAAAAGGATTTTTCTTCTAAGTAATAAATTTTCATTGTAAATAGAAGAAAATTCCACCATTTATAATAAAAATTCAACCATACATAAACCATAAAGAAGAAAGAAAAAAAATCACCTTACATGCCACTACCCTAAAATAACCACTTTTATTCACTTATTATCTACATAATCTATATATCAATATCTACATAGACATACAGACACATATGTGACTTTTCACAAAAACTGCATTTTTAAAACTATTAACATTCTTATTTTGGAAAGTGTAGTGCTCTAAATATTCCTGATTCAAGGATCCAAGAAATAAATTGGTATCCGCTGTGTATCTTAGATTTATCTATGTATATGTAACTAGATATAGAGCATAATAAATTATTTATAAGTAGATAGATATTTATATGACCAGCTATATACAACTGTCTAAATACAGATCAGCCTATATGACATATGTATTTTTATTTGACATTCTAGTATGAATTCCAAGATTATCAATAAATCATTTTGTACATAAAGATATGACATATTTGTTCTTTTAAAAGTTTATTCATTATCTGTGACTTGTTGTTGTGGAGATTAAACTGGTGAATGTCACAAAGCATATAGTTATATGGCCCCTGTCAGGACCTAAGGTCAAGGAATCTTGTGATGCTCAGGTTCTAAACCTAAGACAGTGTTTGAAATTCAAAATCCTAAGATCAACCACATTAAAAGTAAATCAGAACCCAGGACACCAACAGTACATGTCAACTCTGAAAGAATCCTTGGGGTCTACCTGCTTCAAATCATCCACTTTAGAAATGATGAAACTAGGGCCCAGTGACGTGGATGATGTGTCTAGAATCACACAGCAGTCAGTGGTTTACTTTATACTAAAATCTGCTTTCTTTAACCATTGTCCTACCTTGTTCCACCAGATTTTGCTCCCTATTATATGTAACATAAGCCAGAACTATTTTCCCTTTTTCTGAATCATACTTGCCTAGAGAGGACTGACATCTAAAAAATTCAGACATTTTCAAAGGTAAAAAGAGGGGAAGAAGAGTCCCTAAGAATTCAGATTGCTTTATATCTAGGAAAATGATTGTAGAAGGAAAAATAATTATTATTATAATTATAGCAAGTACTTGTAGTGACTACTATGTTTCAAACACTAGATAGATGATAGATAGATAGATAGATAGATAGATAGATAGATAGATAGATAGATAGATAGATAGATATCATTCAATAAAGCAGCTACCATCATTATGCCCTCTTTACAGAGAAGAAAATTGAGGCACACAGAAGTTAGTCCACTTCCCAGGATTATATAACTAGCGTGTGACAGTCAGGATTATGGACCCAGCAGTACCACTCTGGAGTCCAGCCTCTTGATCAGACACTGCAGCCTCTCACAGAGCAAAGATCTCAGACCAACTATAAAGATATTCTGAAATCCCAGAAGCAAAGCCAACCAAGTCCTTTTCTTTGTCATTCCACAGGCCCTGACAAGTGTGCCACGTAGCAGGTAGGCAAGTCCAAGGGCAAATTCCTGGATTCTCTTTCTTTTTAACCTGCCTGGTTCTGAGAATACTGGCCAAAACTTCCATAACTATTTTGGGGCCCTTGGTCCATTTGTCTTTAACATTATCAAAAACCTCAAACGTGCTAAAGTAGAATAGAATAAGCTCCATGTACCTGGTTACCTACCTTCAATAATTATCAATAAATAGTCCCTGTGGTTTTTTAAAATTACTTATTTTTTACCTTTTTAAAATGTTTTACTTGTTATATGATGTATTTAATATATTAACATTCTGTTACATATTATAATTTATAGATAAGTAAACATAGATAAAGTACATATATACATACATAATATATATTGGAAACATGACAATAAAAAACATGACTGTTAGTGCTTTACAGATACCACCAGCATGTGATAATAGAAAGAGAGTCAGAATATCTAGGTTCAGGTTCTGACTGCACTTCTTAGACTTGTGATCTTGCACAAGTCTCCTCACTTCACTGAGCCTCATTTTTCCCATCTGTGAAATGGAAGTGCTGATTCTACCCACCTCTCAGAGTTCCTGTGTGGATCAAATAAAATGTGAAAGACTACAAATGGTAAAGAGACACATAACGGTGTGCAAGAAGTCAGATAAACATGAGGAGGGAGGAGAAGGGTCCACGGCACCAGTGTTGAAAGCTGAAATTCAAGACTGGGAAGGTAACCAGAGCATCACACCAAGAATTAGAGAAGAAGCACTAAGTGGAGAATCAAATGCTAACTAAATTAACTTAAGCAGAATTTTATGTCCCCTTTGTCCCTCCCTGGACACTGGAGGTGCCTGGCAGTCCTTCATATCAGATCAGGGTCTTGTGTGATTCTAAGGTCATGAGATGACTGGAGACTGGAGGTTGGGCCTTATTTTATCTTCTTAGCTTCCCTTGTTTTTGCAGCTTACTTATGTGCCTTCTTCAACTGACATGCCCTCAAAACATTGGGCATGGAATCCCTCCTCCAACCCTGGTCCTCTAACTGACAATCCCCAGGTCTTCTTGCCAGTCAAAGACAATTCAGAGACAGCCCTTTCCTTCTAGACACTGTGGGTTCTATTGTTTAATCACATTTATGTGTGCCAGCTATCCTCTGTGCTTTATTAGACTAGTGACTTTCCTCCACTCCCCCTCTAAGAACACAGCAAAGGCAGGATTGGCCACTGGTAGTTAGTGGAATCAAGAAGGCACTACTGCTTGTTTTCATGGCCAGTGAAAAGAATACCAGCACACTGTCTTCTTTTGGCAGTCACCCTGTCACCCAGATGACACCCAACACTGCCCACTGCCCTCTCCCTTTCCCAGTACTCCCTTGTTCCCCAACCTCAGCGTACAAGAGTCCCCAGCCTGGCCCACTGCTTATTTGAGATAGCTGCCCTCTGTTTTAAGCAGTCCTTGTCTCTTATGGAGGAGACAGGGTGAGACACATGCAGTCCCTCTGAATAATCGCAAGTCAAAGGAACAAATAAACACAGACAGGCCACCTGCCATAGCACATGGAAGCCTAGATTAATTGAACTTGTACACATTTTATAACCCATACAGAGAATATTTTTAAAGTGGGATATTTCTGCCCTAGAGTCACTCTGGGGACTTTGCTCATGGACGTGCCTGATGCCTGAGAATGGCAACTTTCCAAGAAGACTTATGTATCAGGGTTGCAAAGGTCACATATTCTGTACATTTCCCCAGTGATCAAGGCCTGTAGAAACCGAAATGACTGCAACAAAACCCCAGGGGGTTGCTCAGTTATATGGGTTCAGGACCCTGAGTTGCCTATTCTTTGCCATATTGGGACATGGGATTTCTCATCAACCCCAAAGGGGGATTGCATACACCCTCAAGTATGAAGATTGCAGCTCAGCTATTTGATCCATGTTTCATAATTGCAGGTGTTATTCATATCTTCATGTTTACTCATTTGATGCATATTTATATCTCAGTTCCTAAGAAATTATCGGGCTCAGAGCAAACACGACAGATGGAAAAAAACAGCCTTTTAAGACTTACAGGATTAAAAGCTCCTTATAGCATGTGCCATGGTTTTAAAATTTAAAAGTGCCATTTTCTTTAGTATCACCAGAAGATGCTTAGTAATCATACTTGAGAAGCACTTCTGAGCTCTACATTTATTGACCAACTATAGCATTAAAGAAGGTTTATTAGGATAAGACACAGTCAAAGACCAACTTTTAAGAAGACCACAGTCTGGTGGTGTAAATAGGTAGGTGAACCTGTCATTTTAATACACAGAGAAAAAATATTTAAAAGGAACTAGCATAAAGTTTTGTGAGTGCCAGAATAGAGTGAGCACATGTATGTGAAGCAGGATTCAGGCATTAGGCTTCACAGAGGAACTAATGATTCAGAGCAGACACAGGAGGCAGGAGGGGAAGTGTGCACAAAGGGAATCCTAGCTATAGGAACATGTTGTACAAATGCTTTCAAGTCATCCTATAAAGAAAAGAGGTTTATTCAGCTCATAGTTTGGTAAGTTAAAAATTCAAATGGCATGATGCAGTCTCTGGTGAGGGCCACCTTGGCTATATCACTTCAAGAAAGATGGCATCATGGTGGAAGCACATGCCAGAAGGAGAAATCACATCCCTAGATAGGAAAGCAAAGAGCAATTCAGGGATCAGGCTTGCTCTCATATAACTTCTTCTCCCAAGAACTAACTGGATGTCCCTCAAGAACTATCTTAATCCCTTCAAAAGACACGCCCCCAGTGACCTGAAGACTTCCCCCTGGGTCTCACCTCTTAATATTGCTACAGTGGGAACCAAGCTTCCAAAACATGAACCTTTGGGGGACAAAGCACATCCAGATGACAGTGAGGGGTGAGGAGAGTGAAGGCAGGGAATGTTAGCAGAGACCAAGATGAGCAGGAATCAGTATGCTGTGATGAGACCAAGGGGCAGTGTGTGTCTTTGCGGCTCCCCATCTCTAGCAGCTGCTCCTCCAAACTGAATAAACATTGCATACTTGCCCTGCAAATGTGGCCTGAAGGGATGTCTCCTTGGTTCTCTCATCCTTCTCATTAGATTGCCTCCCTTAAAGCTCTCCAACACAGAAATTCTGGAATTGCCATTGTACACATGCCTTACCAAGGAGTTTCCTCCTGCACATGATGAGAATCACAGCAGAATTTTCAGCAGAGCAGGGACATGATTTAACCAATAAATCTATCACCAACAAACCCATGGTGGGAGCTTTTGGGAATCTGGGCCTTTGGGCTACCACTGGCTCTCAGAGGTCTTAATAAGAATTAGGAAAAGGTGCCCCTTCTTCAGGATGTTTTATTTCCAAGTATCAGAAGACTGTCATACAAAGGCCAAATGTTTTCTCTAATATGCAGATGTTAATTCACAATGGTGGGGGTCCCAGGAAGAATAGAGGTACTCTGGATTAGACAGAAGGGGTATAGGGAGGGGAGGGGATATGGGAGTAGGAAGGATAATAGAATGAACTGGACATTATTATCCTATTACATGAAAGTTATAATTCTATATCATGTACAACCAGAAGAATGGGAAGTTATATTCCATTTATGTAAGATGTGTTGAAATGCATTCTACTATCATGTACAACTAAGTAGAACAAATAAAAAAGATGAGTTTAAAAAAATTTTAAACGAAAGAAGAATGTCATAATATATGGTTTTCATTAGAAAAACACTTTCCTTACCACTACCTGCCAGAAAATCTTTATAAACATACATAGAAGGCCTAAAATGTGAACGAGAGTGCTCCTTAGATGTGGCAACCTGTGCATTATACAAACTGCACATCTGTACACAGCAAATCCTATTTCAGAGACAGACTCCTTTGCTTTCTTAAAAAAAAAAAAGGAGGCTGCTGGAAACAGGCCAATATCAGGAAGGGTGGTAGTGGGGGCATAGAGGAAAGGGCCCAGCCAACTGGTCCTAAGAAAACACAATGAGCACAGATTGCCCTTTGCTTCCTCTGATATCATCAGACACTAAAGAGGTTAGGCTGGGGTCTGTCACTAGTCTTCTATAATAGTCTATAATAGTCAGCTTCTATTCCCTGCCCCCTCTCACCTCCACCTCTACCCAGGTTGCCTATGACCTTTTTGAGACATTTTCATCTCTTTTGGGTTTTTGCTCTGATATCAGTCTCTCTTGACCACCTTGCTCAAAATTGCAACCCCCAACAACTCACTTCCCAAATTCCCTGACTTTACATATCTTAGGGTCTATTTTATATTAACTTTATTATACATATTACCCCACTAGAATGCAGGCTCCATGAGGCTGAGTTTGTCTGTTCACTGCTAGATCTCCAGTCCTAAGAACACTACCCGGCACAGATGAGATGCTCAAATGCATTAGTCACCTTGCTTTCAGTCACTAACTTCCCTGTTTCTGAAGTCAATCTTCTTAACTTGGTTGATTTTGATAGCACTTTGCCTTCTGATACACACATATGATTTGCCCAAAACTTAGAACCAACCTGTGCCTCCATCCGCGCTTCTTTCCCTGGAGTAAGATGAAGGGCCCTATTAAAATGTCTCTGACCAACAGAGTAGAGGAAGGGCATCAAGAGGCGGGGTGGAAAGGAGGGCACTGGGGAAGTACTAGGGAACATAATCTACCGAATTATTCCATATCCAAATATGACTGTACACAATGAATCCTGCATATACATATATATATAATATATATATAATCATAATGCACTAATTAAAATAATAATAATAGAAGGGAATCAGTAGAGTATAGCAAGCAGATGGGGAGGGAGGAAAGAAGGGAAAGGGAAGGTACTAAAGAATGAGATTGATCAAATTATGTCATGTCCATGTAAGAATGCAACATAATGAATCCCACTATCATGTATAATAATAGTGCACTAACGAAAAACAACAAAACATTTAAAAATAAAAATTAAATGTCTCTGGAGGGAGATAATATTTTAACTCAAAGTCTATTATCAATACTTTTGGGTGAATTGATGGATGAGATTTTCATAATAATATGACTTCACAGTAGCTACTTAGTGAGTATTATAATTCCTAATTTAACAGATGAGGGAAATGAAGTTTAAAAACATGAAGAAACATGCCCAAGTTTCCACAAGTAGAAAGCATTAAAGCCAGTATTCAAATCTAGAACCACCTAAGTCCAAAGTCTGAAGTCAACTTGCTGTGCAGCTATTCTCAACATATGCTGACAACTATTCAGTCACTGTAATGGATGCACCCCAGAAAGCATAGTCAACATAACCAAGTGGGCACTAGTTCTCTCTGTTATACACAGTTTCAATGATAAATCATTTTCATTAAGGCAGATGGCTTCATACCTAGGGAATTGGAAGCAGGGAAACCAAAACAGAATCTGTCACTATTTAACTTGAACTTGAGAAAAAGTTTGGACAGAATAATTTTCAGTCATTCAGATACTCCTTTGAATAAGTTCTTTTTTTCTTTTCTTTAGTGAAGTAACAGAACAGAGAGTTACACTGAGTTGTACTTGATTTTCTTTTTTCTTTTCTTTTTTTTTTTTTTTTTTTGGTACCAAGAATTGAACCCAGGGGCACTCTACCTCTGAGCCACATCCCCAGCCCTTTTTTGTACTTTATTTAGAGACAGGGTCTTACTGACATGCTTAGCGCCTCACTGTTGCTGAGGCCAGTTTTGAATTCGAGATCCTCCTGCCTCAGCCTCCAGAACCACTGGGATTACAGGTGTGCACCACATCTGGGTACACTTGATTTATTAATGCTTAGCCATTCATTAAGTGTCAAAACAAAAAATTAGACACAGATGGATTCAGAGTAGAGGGCACTAGCTCTGGAGAAATGATCCTGGGTGGAACATTGTGGACAGCACCAGGCACCTGAACCAAATCCATTCATGCATTAAACATATTGGTCTCTTGTCTTGTGATGTGATCTCTCCCTCAGCATGTGCTCCCCCCATGATGCCATCTGTCATCATGTGATGTAGCCATCCATAGAGTACTTACTATGTTCCAGGTTTAACCAGAGCACACATATTCAGTAATATCCTTTGGTTGTCACTGTAGTATGCTGATTTCAAGTCCTTTGGGTATAGGCCAAGGAATGGGATAGCTGGGTCAAATGGTGGTTCCATTCCAAGTTTTCTAAGGAATCTCCACACTGCTTTCCAGAGCGGCTACACCAATTTGCAATCCCACCAACAATGCATGAATGTACCTTTTTCCCCACATCCTCACCAACACCTATTACTGCTTGTATTCTTGATAATCGCCATTTTAATTGGAGTGAGACAAAATCTTAGGGTAGTTTTGATTTTCATTTCTCTAATTACTAGAGATGGTGAACATTTTTTCATATATTCGTTGATCGAATATATATCTTCTTCTGTAAGTGTCTGCTCAGCTCCTTAGCCCATTATTTAAGTTCTTTATAAATTCTGGAGATTAGTGCATGTGGTAAAGATTTTCTCCCAGTCTGTAGGCTCTCTCTTCACATTTTTGATTGTTTCCTTTGCTGAGAAAAAGTTTTTTAGTTTGAATTCATCCCATTTATTGATTCTTATTCTTATTTCTTGCTCTTTGGGAGTCTTGTTAAGGAAGTCTGGTCCTAAGCCAACATGATGAAGCTTTGGGTCTACTTTTTCTTCTGTTTGGTGCAGTGTCTCTAGTCTAACACCTAAGTCCTTGATTCATTTTGAGTTGAGTTTTGTGCAAGGTGAGAGCACATCAATGTTTATAGCAGTTCAACTTACAATAGCTAAACTGTGGAACCAACCTAGATGCCCTTCAATAAATGAATGAATAAAGAAACTGTGGATATGTACACAATGGAATATTACTTAGCCATAAAGAAGAATGAAATTATGGAATTTGCAAGTAAATGGAAGGAGTTGGAGAATATCATGGTAAGTGAGATAAGCCAATCCCAAAAAACCAAAGGCCAAGTGTTCTCTCTGATAAGTGAATGCTGATTCATGATGGGGAGGTGGGGGTGGGTGGGTAAGGGAAGAATGAAGGAACTTTGGATTGTGTAGAGGGAAATGAGGGGAGGGGAGGAGGCAGGGGGAAGGAAAGATGATGGAATAAAACAAACATTATTACCCTATGTATATGTATGATTAGACAAATGGTGTGACTCTACATCATGTACAACCAGAGAAATGAAAATTTGTACTCCATTTGTGTATAATGAATCAAAATAAAATAAAATGTATTCCTTAAAAAAAAATAAAAAAGAACCATGTCCTGCCCAAACTGAACTCCAGAATCAAGACTGAAATAGTTGTAGGATCCATGGGGTCTAGTTCCAACACCCAGAGTTAGAAAAACATTCAAAGAATGTATTTCGTCCTTGTTGGGGGATGAGTAAATGTGAACATAATTATTCACAGGCATATACACCTTAGTGGATTCTCGTGGTAACTCCTAACCCCTCCTTAGTAAAGGATTGATGACAACCCTTAGACAGCAGTGTCCAAAGGGCCATCTCTGTTTTGTTGGATCCAGGTTTGCCTTTCTTCTTTTCTTACTCAGCTTCTATCGATCATTTGCTATGTCTCATATTATCTCAAGCATTGCCTAGGGGAGAGTCACTTCTTTGTTTCACGACTTCATTGCTATTTTAATGAAAATCTCAATATCTTCACCTAAAGTTTGCCTGACAGTACCCTCAGTTCAGAGAATATGTCTTAACTGTAGGGTTTTGATCCCTTCTTATACATAATAAACCATTGGCCAGCATCCCTAGTCATCTTGATGTCCCTCCCTCACTGCCTGCCTTCTGCCCCTACTTTGTGTCATCCTACCTACAAGGTGGCAAGGTAGAAGACTTGTAACCCTGTTCTTTTTGGTTAAAAGGATAATCAGCAGGTTGATCAGAATTGAAAATAAGACCCATAACTAGAACATAAACCCTATATGAGCAACATTTCCCTTTGAGGCCTACATGGGACTTTGTTTCTTTAACCATTTAATGTCCAATATTGTGTGGCCCAAATGGGCTATGCCCAGAGCTCTGGAGATACAAAGTTGAAGCACCCCTACCCTCAAGGAACTCAGTTTAGTTGGGGAGAGACAGAATAAACAGACGGTGACAATCCAAGACAATAAGGGCTATCATAGAGCCTAGGGAAGATGACTCTGCCTAGGAGAGTTGGGCTGGGTATAGAAAAGAAGACATTTTGAAATGGAAGGGCTTTTAAAACTAGTACAGTTCAGTGGTGCATGCCTGTAATCCCAGGAACTCAAGAGGCTGAGGCAGGAGGACTGTGAATTCAAAACCAGCCTCAGTAAAAGCAAGGTGCTAAGCAATTCAGTGAGACCCTGTCTCTAAATAAAAATACAAAATGGGGCTGTGGATGTGACTCAGTGGTCACTAGTGCCCCTGAGTTCAATCCCTGGTACCCCTGTGCCAAAAAATAAAAACCTAGCACAGTTCTGCCAAAGGTCTAGCAAGTCAGATGTTATTTTACCAAGGAATCTTAGCTTCTATCTTTTCTAAACTCCATGAGTTCTCAACCATTCAAAATCAACACAAACTTTCTGTTATCTCCTAATATCCCTGACATCTGCCTACAGGAATTCTCAGCTGATCAAATGGCAAAGTCAAGAATGCAAATCTGCAAATAAATAAATTGTGTTTCTCAGTATGGGAATGTCTTCACAAGATGGGGAGCAGGCTAGGCAAGCATCAGGAAAAGTGGGTTGCCAACAGACACTTGGGAAGCTGACAAAAATGACCTTGAGCTATAGAGTAGTTCTCAGACTAAGGTTAAGAACAGCAGCAATCTTGCATGGCCAGTTTCCACCCAAATCTTTTTTTGTTTGTTTTTATTTGTAACAGGAATGGAACCCAGAGGTTCTTAACCACTGAGCCACATGCCCCACCCTTTTGTTTTATATTTTATTTAGAGACAGGGTTTCACTGAGTTATTGAAACTGGCTTTGAACTTGCAATCCTCCTGCCTCAGCCACCAGAGCTGCTGGGATTACAGGCATGCCCCATGGCACCTGACCTCTGCCCAAATCTGATGTCATAAAACAACACAGTTCTAAACTCCAGTGTCTTTCTTAAAGGAGTTAATGGAAGCAACTTGATTTTCCCTGTGTTTCTGGTTACCGGGCAATTGGAATCCATCTGGGAAACAGTAGCTCTGCTCCTGAGTTATACCTTCTCTTTGAGAAAGTCAATTGACCTATATGAGATTGGATTTCATGTTAGTGTGTTGAAGATTGATGCTCCCTCTTACATTCTTTGAAGTATTTGATGAGAATTCCTGGACAGTGTGTTAAGCAAAGAGTTTACATGAAGTGTTTATAATGAGGAACTATGAGAGTGGATGTTTATTAGCAATTTATCTCTATCCTCTATCCATGGTGCAAGTATTAGAAATGGAAGCAACATTTTAGGTTCAGATCTGTCACTCCCTGTGTGAGCAAATTTCTTAACATCTCTGTCCCTCAGTTCCCTCATGTGCAAGGTAGCAATGGCATCATTATTGGCCTAGTGATTATTGTTTTAGGAATCTATTTGTGTATTAATTATACCTTTATTGAGCACATACTAAGTGCTATGCAATGAGAGACTCTATACTTGTTGGGTTAAAAGAATGAACTCTGAAACCAGAATATCTAGGTTCAGGATTCACCACTTACTACATGGATGACTTTAGGCAAGTCATTTAACCTCTCCATGCCTCATTTCTCTCAACCATAAAATGAAGATAATGATAGTTTCTACTTCCTACAGTAGATATAAAAATTAAATGTCTTAACATATTCTTAGAATAGGGCCTAAAACACTGCACTACACTCATGGTCAACTGTTGCTATTTTTCTAGGTACCCCACTCCTGCTTGGAGCTTACATTTTTAGGCAGAGGGGTAAACAAATCTCATAAGTAAATAAATTATTTAACACATTAGAAGATCATAAGGCCTGCCATGTATGGTGATGCATAGCTATAATACCAGCAATTTGGGAGACTAAAGAAGGAGGATTGTGAGTTCAAAGTCAGCCTCAGCAATTTAGCAAGGCCCTAAGCAACTTAGCAAGACCCTGTCTCAAAATAAAAAATAAAAAGGGTTGGGGATGTAGCTCAGTGGTAAAGCACCCGTGGGTTCGATCCTTGGCACAAAAAAAGAAAAAAGAAAAAGAAGTAGCAGCAGCACTATAGGGAGAAAACAGAGGAGGGAAAGCAAGTTTAAGAGGGCCAGGAATGAACTACAGTCTTTGACATAGTGCTTGGGAAGGATCTCCATGAGAAGAGAACATGGGAACAAAGACTTAAGGAGGCAAAGGAGTGAGACAGCGTTATCTCTGGGGGAAGAGCATTGGAACAGAGACCAGCCAGTACAAGAGTCTTAATGTGGGCATGGGCCTGGCATGCTTGAAGTACAGTAAGGAAAGTACCTTAGTAATGAAGGAAAAGAAAGGAAAGAGGAATTAAGGTCGTGTCAGGACACCTTATGGTCCATGGTGAGGACTTTGATTTTTATGCTCCAAGAAATAGAGAGCCATTGCAGGTATTTAGGCAGAGAAGTAACATGGTCTAACACTTTCTGAAAAGATCTATGTCTGCTATGTTAATAATAGACTGTAGAGGGCAAGAGTAGAAGCAGAAAGAATAGTTAGGAAGCCATTGCAATAATCTGTACAAGAGATAACAAAGGTGATAGCAGTGGATGGTGAGAAGTGGTCAGATTCCAGACATGTTTTGAAGGTAGAGCCAAAAAATTTGCTGATGGATTAGATGTGAGGTATAAAGGAACCTGGAGTGGAAGAGAGAGAGAGAGAGAGCTGCCATCAATGGGGAAGTCTGAGGGTAGAGAAGGTTTGAGCTGAAGGATGTGAGTTTAAGATGTTTATTAGATATAGCGAGGCATGGTGGCGTACGCCTGTAATCCCAGCAGCTCAGGAGACTGAAGTAGAAGGATCACAAGTTCAAAGTCAACCTCAGCAACTTAGTGAGCCCTAAACAACTCAGTGAGACCCCGTCTCTAAATAAAATACAAAAAAGACTGGGGATGTGGCTCAGTGGTTGAGTGCTCCTGGGTTCACTCCCTAGTACCCCCCCAAAAAATGTTTATTAGATATGAACAAGTCAAGTAGGTGGTTGGATATATAAGTTCAAAAGAGAGGTTTTTAAGTCACGAGTGTGAATAAGAAATGAGTGTAAACAGAAAGGCGGACCAAAGATGAAACCCTGGGTCTCACTAATATTACAAAGTCAGGAGGAAGAGGAGAAACTCTCCAAGGAGACTGAAGAAGAGACAACCTCATCAAGTGGGTATCCTGGAAAGCAATAATAGAAAGTTAAACATAGCCTTAGAGGTCATTTTAAGTAAGATGATGGCTAAGAACTAACTATGGAATTTAGCCACTTGAGAACTTGTAGATTAATTGACACAGCAAATGAGACATGGTGTTCTCAGTAAGTGTTAGCTATTATTATTGCCCCCATCACCAGGCTTTACTGAGCACCCTGATGTTGGGAGAAATCCTAATTCTTGCCTCTCAGCAGTTAATGTCTCAAGTGTGTAAACTTGCAGAGAGGAGCATTCCGCTCTGACCACCTAGGAATGTAAACAACTCCCCCAAGTTGACCTAGAATTACCAAGGGAACCTGTATAGGAGCCTGGTGGTCTGATCCCCTGTGGTACATTGTGATCGGGCAAGAAACTTATAAAATGTATACCTGTTTCTTCAATAAACGAGTTTGCAGGCTGCTCGCCACGAGCCTGCTTCCACCCAACTCCCAGAGCCTGGGGTCTTGACTCCGTGGCCCTTACCTGCGCCTGAGCTAGCCTGGCATCCCTACACCCAGATATATCTGCATCCCTGCTCCTGTCTGCCTGACACTGAGAGGGGAGAAGCCTGGGTTTGCACAGGTGAAGTTAAATCCAGCAGGCCCTGGACAGAGGGGAGATTGAATTAGAGTCCTTTGGAGAAGGTGGGAACCCCCAAAAAACAGTAAAAGGAATTTGAGTAAGTTAATTAGGGGACAGAGGAGATAGGGTCAACTCAAGGACAAATTGGGTGTTGAGCAAGGGTGGCTCAACAAATACCTGGTTTGACTTTGTGACCTTTATGAGCCCAAGGGGAGAGGATTCTGACAGAGTTTGGTAGTTTCAAAGGGCCAGTAGCAGGCAGATAGTATAGACATAATCCTCTCCAGTCCTCCCTCTCTTAAGACAAAAAAAAATATAGAGTCCCACTGTGAATGACATATATGTCATTGGCAATTTAGGTCAATGTACCTAAAAAGAACAATTACTAACTTGACAGCACACCAGACCATGGCCCTCTTGGTTTCATTCCAAAAACAGAGTACTGAAGTCAAGAAGGACTGATAGACTTGGGAATCTATGTCACTTTTCTGCCTACATGGTGGAATGCTGGCACTAGAAGTTAGTCCCTACCCTTTGAATCCTGCTTCCTGCCTTCACTACCCCAAAATCTCCCATCTCTTGGCTCTTGTTTGCATAGGATTTCCTCCTAAGACTTGGCCTCCTCTTAACTAACACAGGGATAAGCATAGTACCTTTTATTTCTTGAGTGCTATGGATTGACTTTGGCTCTCCTGGACACCATTCGTCTCCATATGTCTTCTCCTCCTAGGGTCCAAGATAAAGGAGCAGCCATTCTGAGGCAAGCCATTCTCATTACAGAAAACAGGCTCCAAAGAGGACAGAGCCAAACCACACCACAGTTAAAATCTTTAACTGTGAGATGGCATATGACATGCCTGCTAAGACTCCACTTGCCAAAGTCAGTCCCATGGACCAGCCCCAATAGGGATGTTGGCTCAACCTCCAGAGGACCACACCAAATGTAGAAGAGCACACATAACTGTCAATGAGTAAAGTCATCTACCACATATGACATCTTTAGCCACTGCTCTTGAGCTGACAAGTGGACTCACAGGTACCTGTGAGACCCAAGTGGTCTTAGAGAAGGATGGTGATATAATAGCCATGTATTTCCTTTGCTTCCTTGGACATGTCCATCTCACCTCCACCCCACAAACCTGTTCCATTTCTCCAAATTCCAAGGAAAAGAATGGGTGAAAAAAAGAACTGATTTTTTGAAAGGGCTCATGATAATAGCTCATCTCTTACTTTTCTTCTTCTCACTCCTCACCAAATAATCTTGCTTCCTTGATATACTTTGAAACACTAAGCATGTTGGCACTTCAGGGTCTCTGCACTTACTGCTCCACCTGCTTGAATATTCTGCCCCAACATCCGCAGAACCTAATCTCTTATTTCTTCAGGTCTCTGTCAGAAAGACCACCCCTGACCAACCTATATAAAATAACAAACCCATGGTCAAATGCCCCCCTATTGCCCTTAAGCTGACTCACTGTTCTCCATGGCACGTATCACAATCTGGCATATTATACTTTTAATTATATTTCATTGTTACCTATGATCTAGCTCCCTCATTTAGCATATAAGCTCTATAAGAGCAGAGACTTCTTCACCCCTGGATCCTCAGCACCAAGAATGGTGAGTGATATGAATAGTCATCAAATAGTTGCTGAATTAATTGAGCAAATATTCATCATGGACTCACTGGAACCACTATAAACACACACACACACACACACACACACACACACATGTATATATACCCATCTGTAATATATTTATAAATATATGTATCATAAATGTTATGTTATACATATATTCATAAATATATGTATCAAATATTATGTATCATCATATATAAATATATGTATCATATATCATATGACATTGTCAAGCTCCACTTAAAATGAGAAAATGAGAATGTCTTACCCAAGACCACGCAGTTCAAGGAGAGACAGGCAGGGCCAACCCTTCAACTCCTGGCTGTAGCTGAGACAACAGCAGTTGCTTCCAATGCTTCCCAGGATCGGGAGAGCAACATAGAGAAGTCCCCCTTCATGTTCCCCAGGGTGCTAGGTAAAGATGAATAGATCCTCCATCTGGGAAGTGGAGAGGCTGGGGCCCCGGAGAGGGTAGAAAGAGTTGCCAGTCCGTTCCCCTTGATGGTAGGAAGAGAGAGCCAGAGCACATCAGCAGCACCTTGTTGACTTTTAACGCCTCCTCACCACCCCTTCTGTGTGTGGCATCCCTGATAAAATGCCACAGCCAGTGTAATCTCCTCAGGCCCCCTTAGTTCTTCTGCCCCCTACAGACTTTCCTCCATTCATCCCAAGAATGCTGTCCACAGGCAAAGGCCTTGTGGGGGCTGCATTTGTCCTTGACCCTCACTGCCATGCTTGCTTTTGGACACAGATGGAGCCCCAGGGGATGTTCCAGCCAGGTCTGACTTTCAAGGCTGACACCTGAATGCTTTAGCATCCACTGTCACTGGCACCAAGAATTTGTGTTCATCTCTTCTACCTCCTCGTGCTCCTTCCCCAGTGTTTTTCTCTACCAACAGAGAAGAACAGAAACAGGAGATCAACATCTGATGTGCACAATACTGTTCTGGGTGTCTTCAGAGCTTTCCATGTAACAGGACACATGATGTCCAGCCCCCACCAGACAACCTCATACCCTTCCTGGGCTATCACTCTACAGGAAGCTGCCCACCTGGCCCAGCACAGAGACTAGTGAGATGATCCTAATGAAAATGCCATATCTGTTTGCTTCTCCTGCTGATTTTTTTTATCTTCAAGTGAATTTGCAGCACCAAAGAAACCTGCAGGAGAGAGAATCACCTAAAGCCAACACCTCTCCACAGTGATCACCCTTTGGGGGGTCTCAGAATGGCCATGTCCCTGCCAACTGTCCTTTGACCCTCTAGAACTGAGGTTTTTCTCTTTTTTTCAAACTGCAAATCACAACCTACTCATGAGTCATGAAATCAGTTTAGTGGACTGCCATACCATTTTTAATTAAATAAATTTAAACAAGAAAAAATGTGTAATTCACAAGATGGGGCATTTTTATAAAACTTCTTTTGGTTAGGTGTATGTGTATGTGTGTGCACATGTATATTCTTGGTTAATATTAAATGTATATTTTCCTGTGGTTTTGACACAGAGCATGATCATCAAATAATGGTGCCTGTTATGAGCTGTGGTGGGGGGGGTCTTTCAAATCTGGGGCTTATCCTACTCAAAAAGGAAAATCTGGGGTTCATGAATTAGTGGCTGTGGGCTCCATGGGATGCCAACAACCGCTTCATCTCTTCATATGCAGAGAAATTTGACCTGAAAGTGAGACAGAGCAGAGAGTTAAACAGTCCCAGAAGGATCCTCACTGTTGAGTGTAGGAAGAAAACTGAGAAGCTCAAGGCAACAGAGCTAACAAAGAGTCTGGTGCATGGATTGCCCTCTAAGAAGGTGAAAATCAAGTTGTCGGTATTTAATGTTAACACATAGCACTTTGCTGGGCATTGTGAGAATCGAAGGAACAAGATAGACCCTTTAACATGGCAGGTTGAAGGCCAAGTGGATCTAAACTGGTAACTGGCACACATGTGCAAAACAGCATATTAATCAAGACTAGACTTCACAAGCATCAGCTGTAGGAGAAACAAGCAGCCAGAAAGAGAGAGAAAATGAGGAGGCCATGCCCTCACAAAGGGGCTTGAGCAGGAGCTGAGGGATGAGGAGTCTGAATGAATGGTGAGGAAGAAAGGGCTTTCAAGATCCAGGGAAATTAAGTAAAGGCTGGGAGCTTCAAGTCAGCATGAGGTGCCCTTGAGACTACACAGATATTAACCTAGCTGGAGCAGAGGAATTCTGTGTAGATTCTGACTCCATAGGGTGAGGTGAAATTATGGCAGGTCAAAGAAATGGACTGTAACTATAAATAAAATAAAAATCTAACTTAACCCAAATGTCAGTTGCAGAGACCCTGCCACTTGAGATCCAGATAAGATTGGTCTAAATCTCCATGCCACATCCTGTGGAAAGTTCAAGGTCCTACCCAAGATGTCTGCACTTTCTCAGAGTAGTTACATTTTTGTGGTCTCCTCTGGTTCCGGAATTAGTTCAGTTTATCTGTGCTCTCACCCTTCAGTATATCTAGCCTCTCTTCTTACCCAGTCCCTGGGGTGAGAGTCCCACAAACCTCAATCTTTCTCCTTGGTTTACTTACATGTATACACACACACACACACACATACACACACACACACAGAGCACAAATATTACAAGGCCTTTGCTTACATTTTGAGGAAAATAGAGGGAGGATTTATCTTGCATCAATGAAATCAAATTAATATTTAAAGTCATTATTTTTTAAAAGTCCCCCTGCAAATTTCGGGTAACTCCAGTTTTCTTCTCTTTAAATAGCTGAATCCCTCTTTACCTCTATTGTTTCCTCTCACCCCTCCCACATGCCCAGTTCCTGCACATCAGGTCTTAAATTATGTTTGCAGTTTGATTATTTTTGTAGTTTTTGTCTTTAAATAGAAAAATATGATTCTTAACAGTAACACATGTTGAATGTTCTGAAACTCAACCATCTATGCCTGGAAGCAGCCTGATAGGTTAGCTTACACCAGTAGAAATAAACCTATTAGTCTAGTGTCTATTTCCTTAACTTTAGATGTGGTATCCAGAATAGAAAAACTCACCCACCAAACTGTTAGTCTTGATAATTCTTACCTCTAAATCAGGAGTGTTTCTTAAGGCATGTGCAGTTAGTCTCAAAGATGCTCTAAATATAAATGAAAAACAAAAAGAAACTCTTATGGGAGACCAGAATATGCCACCCCAAAATATGCCTCTTTAGCATAAGGATTATTTTGAGTTGATCATTTTGAGAAACCACAGACACAGGCAAAGCTCTGAAAACAAAGTTACCCTTTTATCAGGCAAATTTATATCTGCAAAGAATATTTGTTCAGGTATCTTTGTCTCAGTACCAGGAAGAGAAGGATGAATAAATGGTAAGAGACTCATCAATAAAGGCACCAATTTAACTTTGCATAACTAATATCACTTTTTTTTAACCTTGCTTTTCCCAGGCATCTCTACACACTCAACCCAGTCAACCTTTCTCATATTTCTTTATTTGGATGAACCATAGTATTTAAACTTAAATTTAAGACCAGCTCTTTGAGATTTACTCATTTCTCTAGTTATCAATCCTGTAAAGATGAGGTATACATGGTATCAAATGTCTATTTTCTTTTTTTGTTCCTTTTTTGGAACTAGGGATCGAACCCAGGGGTGCTTTACCACTGAGCTACATCTCCAGCCCCTTTTATATTTTATTTTAAGACAGGGTCTCCCTACATTGCCAGGACTGGCCTCAAACTTGCAATCCTTCTCTCAGTCTCCCGAGTTGCTGGAATTACAGGTAGGTGCAACTGTGTCCAACTCTTTTTCTTTTGCTAACCCGTCTTTTATTACAGAAGTTCATCTCAACTAAGGACTATGAAGCGTAGAGAGAAAATTACTTTTCCTCAGCTCTTAAATGATGGCAAATATTCCTCCTGTTTGAGACAAACCATGCTCCCATGAAATAGATCACCTCAATTGATTCAAATGGACACCTGTCAATACCTCTATACCAGGTACTCACTTTGAATTTGGCAAGACTATCCTGTGGACATTTGTGGAACATTGCAAGCTAAATGTGAACGGGAAGACAAGGAAGAACAGAGACACACATCTCCTCAGATCGTGTGCTCTATTTTCCCATCAGACTTCACTTATGAAAAACATGTTCAAAGATAATATGACTAAGAATTGCAAAATGATAACCACAGGTCATTAAGCCACATATAGAGCCTCTCTGAATACAGGACCCTATGTGGCTGCACAGGCTGCATGTCCAGAAAGCCAGCTCTGGCAGGGAGGCACCTAGAAAAAGTTCATCACCCATATCATTGTGGATTTCATTGTGGTTGCATCGATATGACAGCCAACTTCTAACCACAAGGAGAACTACCTGAGGACTAAGTGACTTAAGGGAAGAAAATAGAAAGGAATGGTCTTTGAAGAGGTTATTAAGTCTCCAAAGCAAATAGTTCCTGTAGCCACTTTGAGTTGAGTTTTCTATTATTTGTAGTTGAAAGCATCTCAAACTTGGCCCCAACCCAGGAACCTACATTTTTAACTAGCTCCCAGGTGATTTTGATGCAGGTGGTCTAGAAACAGTTATTTTTGAGAAATTCAACTCTAAAATGATGGCGAATATCCCAACTATATAGAGAAAACCATGTTTCCATGAGATGGATCGCCTCAATTAATTCAGATAGATGCCTCAAATGCATAGTTCTTACTCATTGTGACTGTCAATACTGCCGTTGTACAAAGCTCAATATTATCCTTTACTCTAAGAATTTATTTTTTCAAATGTTATTTATGACCATTTAATGCCCTGGGAACTAAGCATCTAGAAATCTTGATTATATATATATTTTCCTCATCTTTTCCCTTCAGGGCAATGTGGGAGGACTTCTTGACTTCCTCAGTATGTCATGGAAAAGCTGCATGGTACAATTTTTTTTAGATTTTCAGAAACTCCAGGGGTTCACCATATCACTCAATAACCATCCACTGATCTCAATAACTTCAAAGAGTACTGACTGCTACTGCTGTCCTTGTGAGGTAGGGTCATAGTGCCTAACTTCTCCTGGAGACAGCTCTATACTGTCCTCATAGAGCTTGAGACGGGCAAGGGAACAGAAGGAGCTGCAGCTGCCAGTTTGGAGAAAACAGGGAAGAGAAATCAGCATTTGGGGGCAAAAGAGAGCCTAAGACTCAGCAACAGTCCAATGAAAGTGCCCAATTCACAGTAATCCAAAAAGACAGACCAGGTTGTAACCTGAATCAGTAGGGCAGACAGAAAGAATACAACCAGTTTCTCTTTAAAAGAGCCTGTGGCTTCCCATGGGAAAAGAAGAACTGTTGTGACATTAAGCTATTTTGTTGTAAAGAAAAGGACACCACAAACTTCATAGTAAATGAACACACTTGTTTCCCAGCAAACTGGTAACAAGTGGAGGTTCAAATCTTCTATATAGTATATTAGAGATAGTAATCTTGCTGCAAGGGGGCAGAGGAAATGGATAGAAGATTCTTTGAAAGCTGCACATAGTCCTCCATAATGCACCACCTTAGATTATTAACCTTCTGCTCTCAGCGGGATCGTGATCTCCCTGAAGCAACAACCATGCTTTACTCCTTTATATCAACACCTTGTGGTGACTTTCCATTCTCACCAGTTGCATTGACTTGAATTGAGCTATGTCACTTCTCAAAAAAGTCATTGTGATTTATAAAGTACTAAATGATACAAGGACCATCCCTCTATAGAGGAAGATCAACTGATACTCCATAAACATGAAAAATAGGGGAAATGATTGCATCCCACCCAAATGCTTTATTTTAAGGCATTATCCTTTTGTAATGAAAACAAGTGAGAAAATATTATTGTCCCTCCTCTTATCCCAGTAGTACCCTTTTCTCAAAAGTCTCTCTAGAAATTCCTATTTCCTTTAAGGCCTGTAATTCCACCACTGGAGACTTGGTTCTTAGAATTAGGTATTGCCCTCTCTGGGCCAAATTTTTAAAATGTAAATACCTCTGGGAGAAGTAACACATTATATCTCTATTACTTTTGTATAAGTGCATTTAACCCAGGCTTTCCTCTTTGTGAAAAGGACTGGTATCCTCTAAGGGCTGAAATTAAGAAAAAAAGGAAGAAAGAAACAGAGAACAGAATGTATGGGGCAGGAAAATGAAGTTCAAATAAAAGTTGGCCTCTGTCCCAATCTTACTGAGGTCTGGCCTAAATAAAAGCAATAATAATAATCGCAATAGCTTTTATTGCTCATTATGTGAGACTCATTTCTTCTTGGTAAAATTCCTTTACTTTAGGCTATTATCCTTTTGTAATTAAAACAATATATTGCATTCTCCACTTGGGATTTCTTTGAAATAGTGTGGCTAATACACAATGGTGCTCTGAAGGCTTTTATTTAGTTTCTTAGAAGCTTCTAGGAAAGATTTTTCATGCTAAATCCAGAGGGTTATTGCAAATAACTCACAGGCGATATATGAGAACAGGGGAGAGGTGGAGAAGATTCAAAACTCCCTTTCTTGTGTGTGAACAAGGTGCAAATAAAATATCATCTTCAAAGCTGTCATCAAGTACCATTAAGTTTCACCTGTGGATTTACTAGGAGTACAGTGGGGGCTATCACAGGAGCCAAGAAGGAGGTCTTATCCCTTCTAAGCAAACTAACATTCACCTCACTTTTTTTTTTTTTTTTCCTGCTAGGAGAATGTACTTTCTTTATAGGTATACCTTATATAAAAATTTTTTTGAACTTAAGGAATCCACAATTTGGCCTTTTCAAGGGACAAGCAATGGTCCTCAGTATCCCTATCTAGAAATTGAGTCAATGCCCATCTCAGAGAGTTGAACTAAATGAAGTTGTGTGTGAAGCACTGGACCAGAGCCAGGCACAGGGAAGATGCTCATGGATACTAGTTCCCTTTCCAACTTCTTTCAACCTGATTGTAACACACTTACTTTGGTGAGCTAATATGCCCAAACCCCTAGATCATATTTCTGACTTCTAGCCTTTGCCAAGCTACATTGCTGAAAAGGGGCTGCCTCTTACACATGCAATAAAAATGATTTTCTTAGTGTTCCATTACTATATTTTTCCAAAACCAAAGAATGTAACGTATGACCACCTCATAGGTAGGGTGGATTGATTGGTATTGTTTGTTATTTGTTGTTTTGTTTTTCAAATGTTAACAAGTGTTGTTTTGTTTTTCAAGTGTTAACTTAGTGGCAAGTTTTGCAAAGGCAAAATAATTATGTTCAATTATACAAATGAAGAACTAGTCTTTGAAGAATGACATTATAGCAAAAGAAAGAAAATTTAGCAGGGGGTGGAAAACTGAGTTCAGCAAAAAAAAAAAAAAAAAAAAAAAAATTCTTGATATTTGACATTGGGACTGTTGGAAACGGTGTTGTCTTTATAGCTATCTTTCTTCATTAGCTGATCACTGAGGGTCATTAGAGCAGTTTGCCAACAAAGCTACGTCCCAGGCAGTCAGGGTTTGACCTTTCTTTGCCAAGCAGCCTGGAACATTTTGGCCCTCAGTTGTATGTGTTGCCATTTCTTCAGACGCACAGATCTTGTGACATATTCTCTGGGTGTTACTGAGCTGAGATGCCTGGAAAATGGTCAGTGTGTTCAAGTGATGGGAATGCGGGGGGTCCTCCAAAAATAGAAACATAAACAATTTACGTTTGAAAAATAAGGCAAATCACCATGCTCTTATTTTTATTTTAGGGGTTTAATGCTACAACTTATTTTTGTCTCATTTCCCACACTTTAACCAAGGCAGAAAGAATGCTTCTTCTCACTCCCCTTTTTCTCACACTCCTACCATCTCAGAGATAAGCTGCATGAGGACAAGGACTGTATCTTCCAATAAATAGTTCAACTAGAAGATGTTCATTAAATGCAAGTTGTAGCTACTTATTTATCTGACATCGAAATGCACACTGGGTGACCTGAACAATTGTTTCCCTTCTGTTAATATCATCCTTCCCAGAGCTAATTCCCAAATGCAAGAGAATTTTCTATAGCTACTCTGTCTTTCCAAGATGCAATGGCATCAGGTTGTGAGGGGACAGAAGATGGTGGGAACATGAGGTTAAGAGAATAGTTCTATAAAATGGACCCACTGTGCTGACCCCCACATGCTTTCTTTGCCAACAAGCAATTTACCTGCAGCCCTGTCTGGCCTAAGTAGATAGGATATGTCACCTTTCTCAGCAAACTGTTATCTTCAAGGAAATGCAGGTAGGAAATAACATCGATAAGAGGAACCAAAGTTACTTTGAAGAGAGAGACTTTTGTGACCCTTTACACAGACCAGATTCTAGAAGATAAGGATAATTCCTCCTAACCATAAAACCTGTAAAAATGATTAAGACTAATTAGAACTCGTCAGCATAGGCCAAGGTGACAGAGTTGTCATGGCAGGGGAGACTTGAAAGTAGGATGTCACCCTGCTATCAGTCAAAAGAGGTGGACCTGGGCGGGACTCTCTGGAAACTTCTCTGGGATCCCCAATAAAACTGGAGTGCAGGAGAGGCACATTGTCTCTCTCCTCTCTGAGAGGACCCACTCTCGCTTGAGAATGTCCCCATTCCTTTTTATGATCCCTTCAGTAAAACTCATGCCTGTCACTCTGAGCTACATGTCTGAAATCTTTCTGATTTGATGACAAGGATTGGGGTTTGGCAGCTTGGGAAGCTGAGGCAGAAGGATCATGAGTTGAAAGCCAGCCTCAGCAATTTAGCAAGGCCCTAGGCAACTCATTGAGACCCTGTATCTAAATAAAATATAAAAAGGGTTGGGGATGGGGCTGGAGTTGTGATCAGTAGTAGAGTGCTTGCCTGGCATGTGTGAGGTCCTGGGTTCAATACTCAGCACCACATATACATAAATAAAATAAAAGATCCATTGACAATTAAAATATTTATTTTAAAAAAAGGCCGGGGATGTGGTTCAATGGTTAAGTGCCGCTGAGTTCAATCCCAGTACCAAAATGAAGAAGAGGAGGAGGAGGAGGAGGAGGAGGAGGAGGAGGAGGAGGAGGAGGAAGAGGAAGAGGAATAAATAGAAATAGGAATAGGAATTGGGGTTTGAAGGTAGGGGGGGGGCATCTTAGCCACATTGTCTCTGTTTCTCAGAAGGCCCCAAGCTCTGTAACAAGATGGACTAGGCTAAGAAACACAGTGATGCCCATTTCAGCTACTTTCCATACTCACCAATTGCAGGAGCATTATATACTCATAGGTAAGTATTATCTATAGCCAAGGCCAACCCTTAACAAAATTTAGTTTATATACTTCAAACTCTTTTTTTTTTCTGCATTCTTTCTTCACCCTAACTAGCTACCCTTCCTCTCCCACTTCTACCATCCTACTGTACACCAATTCTTGCCTTTCTTTATCAGAATTAACTCACAGGTGAATAAAAATTGCATATCAGATATATATATACATATCAATTAGTATCAATTATTCTAAAGGAGTAGGTCAGTGCTTGTCTCTGCATATTGTACTCCAGCCCTTCAAGTAACCATTTTCCCTTCATTATAGTCCTGCTCCTTTCTCAGATTCATCCTGGGAGACTGGGATTGTAGTCGCACAAGCATAGGCTTTGTA
Source organism: Sciurus vulgaris (assembly GCF_902686455.1). NCBI lineage: Eukaryota > Metazoa > Chordata > Mammalia > Rodentia > Sciuridae > Sciurus > Sciurus vulgaris. The sequence goes on from NC_136461.1 coordinate 110,394,938, forward strand.
CTCTAGTTATGTGACTTTAAACAGGTCACAAATGCTTTCATTAAAATGACTTCAATAAATACATACCTCTTGGGGTTATTGTGTGTAGTGAGATAATATGTTACAGGGTTTAGTACTTGGTTAAAACAATGTTAACCCTCTTGCCCCAACCCACCTTGATCTAGTTTTTTTTTTAAATTTTATTAATTTTTATTTGTTCTAATTAGTTATACATGACAGTAAGGTGCATTTATACATTTTGATAAATCACGCATAAATGAAATATAATTTCTCATTTTTCTGATTATACATATTGTAGGATCATATCAGTCATGCAGTCATATATGCACATGAGGTAATAATGTCTGTTTCTACTATCCTTCTTACCCTCATACCCCTTCCCTTCCCATCACTCCTCTCTACCTAATATAAAGTAACTCTCTTCTTCCCTAGCCTATGCATTGTGAATTAGCATCCACATATTAGAGACAATATTCGGTCTTTGGTTTTTTGGGTTTGGCTTATTTTATTTTGCTTAGCATGATATTATCCAGCTCCATCCATTTACTGGCAAATGTCATAATTTCATTCTTCTTTAAAGTTGAGTAATAGTCCATTATATATATATATATATATATATATATATATATATATATATATACCACATTTTCTTTATCCATTCTTCTGTTGAAGGGCACCTAGGTTGGTTCCATAGTTTAGCTATTGTAAATTAAGCTGCTATAAACATTGATTTGCCTACATCACTGTAGTATGCTAATTTTAAGTCTTTTGGGTATAAACAATGGAGTGGGATAACTGGGTCAAATGATGGTTCTATTCCAAGTTTTCTGAGGAATCTCCATACTGCTTTCCATAATGGTTGCACCAGTTTGCAGCCTACTAGAAATGCATGAGTGTACCTTTTTCCCCACATCCTTGCCAACACTTATTGTTATCTGTATTCTTGATAATTGCCATTCTGATTGGAGGGAGTTGAAATCTTCGAGTAGTTTTGATTTGCATTTCTCTAATTGCTAGAGATGCTGAACATTTTTTTCATATACTTATTGATCAATTATATATCTTCTGTGAAATGTCTGTTCAGTTCCTTACCCCTTTAATGATTGGGTTATTTGTTTTTGGTGTTAAGTTTTTTTAATTCTTTATATATCCTAGAGATTAATGCTTTATCTGAGGTGCATGTGGTAAAGATTTTCTCCCAATCTGTAGGCACTCTCTTCACATTATTATTTCTTTTGCTGAGAAGAAACTTTTTTAGTTTGAATCCATCCCATTTACTGATTCTTGATTTAAAATATTGCACCTTAGGGTTCTTGTTAAGGAAGTCAGATCCTAGGCCGACGTGGTAAATATTTGGCCTACTTTTTTTCTAGTAGTCACAGTGTCTCTGTTCTAGTGCCTAAGTCTTTGATCCACTGTGAATTGAGATTTGTGAAGGGTGAGAGATAAAGGTTTAATTTCAGTTTGTTACATGTGGCTTTCCATTTTTCATAGTACCATTTGTTGAATAGGCTATCTTGCCTTCGGTGAATGTTTTTGGAGCCTTTGTCTAGTATGAGATAACTGTATTTATGTGGGTTTGTCTCTGTGTCCTCTATTCTGTACCATTGGTCTACATGTCTATTTTGGTGCCAATATCATGCTGTTTTTATTACTTTAGTTCTGTAATATAGTTTGAGGTCTGGTATTGTGGTGCCTCCTGCTTTCACTTTTCTTGCTAAAGATTGCTTTAGCTATTCTGGTTCTCTTATTTTTCCAGATGAATTTCATGATTGCTTTATTCAGTTCTATGAAGAATGGGATTTTAATAGGAATTGCATTAAATTTGTATACACTTTTGGTGGTATGGTCATTTTGACAATATTAAGTCTGCCTATCCAGGAGCATGGGAGTTCTTTCCGTCTTCTAAGATCTTCTTCAATTTCTTTCTTTAGTGTTCTGGAGTTTTCATTGTAGAGGTCTTTCACCTCTTTTGTTAGATTGATTCCAAAGTTGTTTTTTGTTTTTTGTTTTTGTTTGTTTGTTTGTTTGTTTTCTGAGGCTACTGTGAATGGGGTAATCCTCTTTATTTCTCTTTCAGTGGCTTCATTAATGAATGTAAAGGAACACATTTGATTTATGGGTATTGATTTTACATCCTGCTACTTTGCTAAATTCATTTATTAGTTCTAGAAGATTTTTGGTAGAATTTTTTGGATCTTCTAAATATAGAATCATGTCATCAACAAATAGCAATAGTCAATAGATGTAGAAAAAGCATTTCACAAAATACACACCCCATCACGTTCTAACCACTGAAAAAATGGGAACAATCCTACACCTCAATTCTCTGCCCCAGGTACTACAGGGTCCAAATGCTAAGGGGTAGCTTGAAGTTCAAGGCTTTACATAATCATCGGCACTTTTCCCATTGATATGACAATTATCATTTTCTGTCTTATGTAAAATGTGAATTAAAGTAAAAAAAAAAAAAAAGAATTGCTTTGTTTATTGATTTGTGCTATATAGCCTAAGTAAGAATAGAATGTTTGTTAGGGAAAAGCAGCTTTAAGTCAAGCCTCCCAACTTCCCCTTTATCTCTGTCCTTCTGGGTTGCAATAACAAAATACCATAGACGAGGTGGCTTATAAACAACAAATTTAGTTGTCACAATTCCAGAAGCTGGGAAATCCAAGAATAAGGTGTCAACAGATTCAGTGTCTGGTGAGAGTCACTTTCAGATTCATAAATGGAGCCTATGTCCTTGCATGGTGGAAGATTCACGGCAACTCTCTGGAGCCTCTATTTTTATTTATTTTTTGTGTACTATTATACATAAAAGTGGGGTTCATTGTTACATATTCATACATGCACACAATATAACTATAATTTGCTCAATTTCATTCCCAAATACCACCACTGGAGCCTCTTTTATGAGAGTACTCATCCAGTTCATGAGAGCTCCTTCACAACCTAATCACTTTCCATAGGCCCCACCTCCTAATATCATCATTTAGTGACTAGACTTCAACATATGAATCTAGGGGAACATAAATACTCAGACCACAGCACCTTCTAACCTAATTCCTGTCTCCAAGTGCCATCAACATGTAAATTCAGGAATCACCACTAACACTGCCCCATGTCACTGATAGGCCAGTTTTGATAAATTTGGGCCAATGCAGCTTCCAAGCTGTCCTACCCTAAGGCTGGTCTGGAGCTGGACAGACTGGGACAGATGAAGGGAGTGTCCTTTTCCATCCATCCTTGGGAAAAACCACACTAGCCTTGGTTCTTGCTTCCTCGGTGACCTGCCATGGACCCCTGTCACTCTCATCTCCCCAGGCTTTGTCCGGTGGGTAAAGAAGTGAAAGAAAACAACAGTGAAGGGCCTCTAGGTCTGGGTGCCGATAGAATCCCATCCTCAGACCCCTTTCCAGGTAGTGCTCTTAAGGCAGCCAGAAATCATCTTTGTAAAGCCTAAAAAAGCCTCTCCCAGGCCGGTAGAGAAGGCCTGCTTCATTGTGTGATCAGAGACCTTCTGTCCTGCTGCGTAGCTCTCACTGCCTAAAGCTCCGAGTTACCCGGTCACCTGCCTTAGCACTCAGGGCTCCGCACACATATTGTAGGTATTCCATCAACTTTAAAAACAAAACAAAAAATAACCTCAGCACAGAGACAGTGGCAACAAGACACTGAATGCAAAATCTTTACTACAATTTCATATTAGCATGCTGTCATCAAGGATGGCAATGATGAAGGTCTCCAAGAGAAAAAGGGCAGAGTTAGCCCTGGGAAGATGGTTCATTATCTCTGCTAATTACTTCTGTGCCTTTGTTTAAGCCATTTCCCAGCCTGAAAGGCCTTGCCCCCACCCCACTCCCATCAATTAAAGTCTCACTCATCCTTTAAGGCCCAACTAAAATGCCACTTTCTCCAAGAAGCCTTTCCTAATCCTCCAGTTAGAATTAATTGCTTCCCATTCAATGTTCCTGTGATATTCATTATATAATATTCCCATGTCATGATTTTAAATTTTTATTTCATATTTATTATATAATTATCATATAGTTTCCCTATGTAATTCAATTAAAATGTGATCATAAAGATATATGGAGGATGATTAGTTCACTGCCAGCTGATATCCTGGACTCAATAAAGAAAAACTATTTTAAGATTATGAATTACTTTATACCTGGCCCCATAGGTCAAGCCCAAAATGCAATAGTAACTAATAATAACTAATTTGAGGAAAAGATTAACTTCTTCAACATTGCAAATCACAAAGTCTAGCTCTTTTGAAAATAAACCTGGAAGAAAATACAGGTATGATGCACACCCCATGTTCCCTTATCTGCAGAGAAGAACACTTCACTTTGCCCCAAGGATGCCAAATCTCAGAATTAAACAGGCCTACTAGCCAACCCATGCCACCTCTTAAGAGACATAAAATCCCCTTTTCATCATTCTAGGTATGCTCAAACTCACTTCCACCTGAGGCCACTAATTTAATTTTTAAGCAACTATAGCAACAACCATTATAAAAATAGCTATCATCTGTTGAGTCCCTCTGTGTAGCAGACCATATGCCAGGTGTTTTAGCATCTCAGTCCTCATGAAAACAAAAGGGTAAACTTGCCCAAAGATATAGTTATTAAGTGGCATATTTGAGATTCAAACCAACTCCTAAGGCATTTCTGGATTGTTGGGAAAGTTTCCTAAATTTTATAACTTAGGTGGAAGCTGCAACTTCTACTCGTGGTTGTAAATTTTCCTCTTTGAGACCATCGAAACAAATCTAATTCACCTTCCACTTACCAGCCTGCAAATAATTAAAAATAGGTGATCTGATCCCAAGACCTCCCAGCTCCAGGCTAGATATTCTCCAGCTGTTTTTTGTTCTGGCAAAATAGTTTCAGACCCCTCCTGGCCTGCCCCCCACCTCTGGACATGTTCTACTTTGCCTCTGTTGCTCTTCAGGGGCAGAACTCAAAATGAGCCCAGCTCTCCAGGTGTGCTCCTGGCAGGTGAGAGCTGGAGAGAGAGGCCCTGTGCACTCAGGCACATCACACCTCCACTTCAGGGTAAGTCTTCTTCCATTGCGTTTGTGTTGTGTCAGGCCATCTCCAGCCTCTGCACATGCAACTGAAGTTTTAGGACTGAGTATAAGATTTCACATTTATCCCTATTAAATCCCATCTTTTTACATTTGGGACGTTAGTTCAGTCTGCTGAGATCTTTCTAAATCCTGATCTTGTCATCCAACATAGCCACTAACCCTTTCAGCAAATTTGATCAGCCTGCTCTGTGAACCCATCCAAGTCATTAATAAAAATGTTGACTGGGACCTGCAGCAAATGCCTAGAGACCTCCCTTAAAATTGACACAGATTCATTAATCATCGGTCTTTGCATGGGATTGTTCAACCAATTATAAATCTACTTAAATGTACTGGGCTCACACGGGTCTATATCCTGCTGAAACCCACCAGCCTAGTAACCCCATCAACAAAGGAAATGAGTTTAGTCTGGCATAACTGGTTCTGAGTGAACTCCTGTTGTTTTATGAAGATGAGTCTGGCAGGGTGGATCCTGAACCCACACTGCTTCTCCTGATGGTGTCTGCAACATAACCTGGGAGTTCTAATAACATGATAAATCACCTGTAATCACACCCAGAACCCTGAAGAGGCCAGAGCTCCTAATTACCTACCCTAACACAAAACAAAAATATGCATATACAAAACACCAGTCTAAAGTAAAATGGTAAAGTTTATCTTTGACCCTGTGACACGTTGCTCCCAGCCCTCCCCTACTTCCTCTTTTCCCTACCTGATAAGAATCCTGTGACCTCATTAGGCCCTCTGACTTCCCAGGACTCCCTACCTTGGCCCCTTATTTCATTCCTGTCCCGCCCTAAAATGCCCCATGCTCCACAATAAAGTCTTTCTGAATTTCTCCCTCCTCCCGCCTCCTTCCTATTTTCTTAATGTACTGATCTGACCTCAGATATAATGAAAAAAATAACTGGATTGAAAGAATTCACACTGAAGTATGAATGATTAATTGACCTGCAAAAAATGTGGATATTTTTGAGACAGAAGCATAGTTAACCCCAAATAATTTCTGATTAGTGGAATGAGAAGATATGTGATAATAATCTAGGTAAAAAATTGTAAGCAGAATTTGAAATTTTTTGCTGGAAAAGAGGCGCTTTTGTGCTAGTCAAGGTCCTTGTTGGATATAAATAACAAAACTCTTCCCCTCACCCCCCGTACTGGGAATTGAACCAGGGGTGCTTTACCACTGAGTTAGTTACGTTTTCAGTTCTTTTTGTTTTTTATTTTGAGATAAGTTCTCACTAAGTGGCTAAGGCTGTCTTGCAGTTGCCATTGTCTTGCCTCAGTCTCCCAAATCTCTGGAATTATAGACGTGTCACCACACCCAGCTCTCTGATTATCTTAGTCAGAAAAGGAATTGAAGAAAAGTATCAAGTATAATCAAGCAAGGAGGCTGAGCCAGGAGGATCACAAGTTCGAGACCAGCCTGGGTAACTGAGAGAGACCCTATCTCAAAATAAAAAAGAGCTGGGGATATAGTTTAGTGGTAGAGCACCCGAGTTCAGATCTCAGTACCACAAAAGGCCAGGGTCAGGGAGTGAGGGTGGAATCAAGTATACTCAGAACTGAAGAGGTTGAAGAGGAGACTTGGGAAGTCAGACAACCTAAGAAAGGCTGGGCAGCCAAGAACTCATTTAGATGATGCAACAATAACATGCTTCCTAGAAAGCGGGGTCAGCTTCACTGTTAATGAACTCTTGCTTCTACTGAACACTTGGCCCTGAATCCCTAACACCTGAGTCTCTCCTCTGTTGCCTGAAACATCCTCAAGTGCCAAAGATTCAAAGACTTGGCCTAAAACATCCATCCATCAAGCCTGGCCACACAGTCATTCCTCAGTGCCAGGGAGAATATGTTCCCTTCTTTGGCTGTCATAATAGGAGTGTCATCTTACTCCTTCCTTATTTTAGAATTCAGAAATGGATTATCCAAGAGCAGGAAAAATGCCTAGTTAATTCCTGGAACCCCTTAAGTTTTACATATCCTTTGCTGAGAGTCTGATCCTGGGTCAAACCTTCTATACAGATATTTGTTCAGGTTGGAGGAAACTTGCCATCTTCAATTATTGAAATAATTTAGAAATTTTGTATCATCATGTTCTTATCTCACACCTCTCAGAAGCACAGCAACCAGAATCTTGAAAAACAACTTAAATTTTTTGTTAGAAAAATACAAAGATCATAGTAAACAGAGCTGTGAAATTTACAGTGACCACATCTATTCAAGAAATATTACCAGAAACCCAAGTACTTCCCCAATCTATGTCAGTTACTACCTGTCCAAGGTAACCACTACCCTGATATTTAGCTTAATAGATTTATTTTCTCTAACTCTGAACTTAAAAAAAAAAAAAAAGAAAGAAAGAAAAGAAAAGGAATGCTGTGGTATTTTCTCTTTTAAGGTGGGATTCTTCCACACAACATTTTGTTTGTGAGATTTAATCATACTGTGTGAGGTTGGAGGAGATCAGCCACTTTTAGAAGATTGCTGTGGCATTAGCTGGCTGTCCTCAGGACCCTTGGAATTACTGAGGTCATCTCAGAATGCAAAACCTCTAAACATTTGTTACTTTCACGAGATTGGACCCAACTATAATTAGTCTTAGTGGACTTGAATATTACCCTTTTGTTTTAATGTGCTAAAACCATGTTGATGTGTGCAATAATAATAGGATATGAACAATATCTTAGACTTACTAATGTGTTTCATGTGAGTTTACAATGCTATAAAAACATACTTCTCTTAGTTTCTGAAAAATACTTGTACCAGAAACAGAATTCAACTTCACAAGTAGTTGGAGGATTTTGTTGTTTGAGTGTATTGGGCCTTCAGGGGGTACTGGATCTGTGGCAGACAAGAACTGACTACAACCTGAATGTGCCCAAGTGAGCCATCTATTTGCTCTGGACAATGGTCTAAGCACATGGGTGGTCAGCAAGATACCAGGGTGGTGGTTACCTTGGAGAGGTGGTAACTGACATAGATGGTGGAAGAGCCCTTGGACTGCAGTGATCTCTAAGCTGGTCTTGGGGAATCATCTTAACCAGGGGAAAGTTACTAGAGATAACAAAACAGACTTACAAAGAGGATGCTGATTAAAGACAAGAGGAGGACTGCATGGAGGGGCAGGCCAAGAGCAAGACAAAGAATGCTGGATGATCAGACCTAAAACATGTATGCTCTTCCAAAAATGTGCTCCAGTAAGGCAATCCCCTTGGAGAAACAGGTTGCACCTCCTGGGGACACCCACAGTCATATGATAGTGCACTATCTTGTGCAACTTGTGGGACAGAGGGATCTGGAGGTGAGAAGCCAGAGAAAGGAGAGAGATGGCCAGCAGGGAGGCAGAATTCCTGACGCTCAGCTGTTTGTTCTGTAAATGGAAAAAGAAAGCACTTAGCATTCCATAGGTTTCTGTGGATAAAGCAATCACTTTGAAAATGTCTCTGTTCTTGATTAACCCAATAGGACAAAGAGCAGTTGCTGCATACCTGTGAGTAGTTCAGATTTAGTGAGGTAGACAGAGGTGACAGCAATCAGAGGGAAGCCAGAAGCCTGGTGCTGCTGCGAAGAAGGAAGGCATTAGCAGGCCACAAGTTGGCCCGATGGACTCTTCATTCTCCAGCCAAATTGTATCCGATTTTCCCTCTCCACTTATTCTCCTCACCCCAGTCCCAAACTCAAACTTGTTTATAGCATTGGATGATGATGGGGAGGTGAAGCAGAGGAATACACAGAAGGCAAAGAATCTGGGCAAGAAGGAAAAGTTGAAAGATTGCCAGGATTAGGAAGAGATTGTAGGAAGGAAGGAGAGGTATCTCACACCCATGAACTCCCTGGCAGGGACATTGATGGAGGGGTAGGCACAGGGAGGGTCCTGTGGGCTGCAAGATAAAGCTTTGATTTCACACTTCACTGCAGCATTCATTCATTCCCATTTGCCTCGTCACTTTTAGCCTGTTGAAGTCTTTTGGAAAAAGAAACTTGATGTTCAAAGTTGAATACTCTTCAAGTCAGGTCAACAGACTCAACAATGATGTGCATCTATGCATGAGGCCCTGCTCAAAGTTGCAACAAATATGAAAAATGAGACAGAAGAATGTTTACTAGGGAATATAAGACAGATTGTGTGAAGAGCCACAGGAAGAATACATACTCAATGAGGTATTGAGATCCAGTGAAGGGAGAGAGCTCATCTTATTAAAAGGGATCAGGGAAACCTACTAAGAAGAAAGTATATTTAAGCAGAGCACTGAAAGATAGTGAATAAGGTGTTCTAGTTAGAAAGAAACATCTTAATCAAGACCCACAAGTGAAAAAAGCACCGGTTTTTTGTTTTGTTTTCAGTACTGGGGATCAAACCCAGGGATTTGGACATGCTAGGCAAGAGCTCTACCACTGAGCTACAACCCCAGTCCAAACACTGGGCATGTTTGAAACACAGTTGATAATTATGTATAGTAAAAGCTTGGAGGACTGCAAGAAAATGTTACTAGAAGGAAGAGAAATCATATTATAAAAACATGTGTGGGCCTGGTGGCTCACATCTATAATCCCAGCAGCTCAGGAGGCTGAACCAGGAAGATTGCAAGTTCAAAGTCAGCCTCAGCAAGATCCTGTTTCAAAATAAAAAATAAAAAGGACTGGGTGTGTGGCTCAGTGGTTAAGCACCCCAGGTGCCAAAAACAAAAAACAAACAAACAAAAAAAAATGTCACTGCCAGAATTTGGGTTTTATTTGGTAGACAATTGGGAGCCATTAAGGTGTTTCTGTAAGAGAGTTCCATGATGGAGTTGCATTTTAAGAAGTATCTAACAGCGATGTGGATGAGTAATCATTTGGCAAAGGACTGGAGACAAGGAGTTCAGTTGGAAGGTTACTATTCTAATCGAAAAGGAAGTAACACCCTGAACTACAATTGAGGCAATGAAAACAGAGGAAAGGGTAGATATGGATACATGTATTTTTAAAAATTATTTATTTATTTTTTAATTTTTACAGACTGCATTTTGATTCATTGTACACAAATGGGGTATATCATTTCGTTACTATGGTTGTACATAATGTAGATTCATACCATTTGCGTAATCATACATGTACATAGGGTAAGGATGTCTGCTTCATTCCATGACTTTTAATACCCCCACTCCCTCTCATTTCCTTCTTCATAATCTAAAGTTCCTCCATTCTCTTCTCACTCCTCACCCCACCCCCACCCCCATTATATATCATCATCCACTTATCAGGGAAAACATTTGGCCTTGGTTTTTTGGGGATTGGCTTATTTCACTTAGCATGATATTCTCCAATTCCATCCATTTATTTGCAAATGCCATAATATCATTCTTTATGGCTGAATAATATTCTACTATATACCACAGTTTCTTTATCCATTCATCTGTTGAAGGGCATCTAGGTTGGTTCCACAATCTAGCTATTGTGAATTGATCTGCTATAAATAGTGATGTGGTATTCTAAGTATGCGTTACTGTAGTATGCTAATTTTAAGTCCTTTGGGTATAAACCAAGGAATGGAATAACTGGGTTAATGTTTCCTTGATAAAATCTGTAGAACTTAGCTATTGACTGGATGTAATTGATTCAAGATAAGAAATAGTGACTCCAAATTTAATGTTCAGAGATGATACTAGTATAATGGTGCCATTAACATAAACAGAATAATCAGGTTAGGTGTGGGGTTAGAGGAGGGCTTAGTTTTTGAGTGTTTTTAAATGTTAGTAGGATAGCTAAATAAAATATCAGCAGGCAGTTGAAATGTGGAAACTAAATGGATTGCAGCTGGATATATAGACCTAATGACCACCTTCACAACAATAGGAGCAACTGAAATCATCAAAAATTCTGTAGTGCTAATACATCACGAGACTACACTGTGTGCCGAGAACTATGCTAAGGTAATGCATGTACTACCTCATTTACTCTTAAAGAAGAAAGAAAGAAGGTAGTGTCTTAATTAACTTTCTGTTTTAATAACCAAATACCTAAAACCGGGTAATTTATTTATTTTGATTCATTGTATACAAATGGAGTACAAATTTTCATTTCTCTGGTTGTACACAATGTAGAGTCACATCGTTTATGTGATCATACAAATACATAGGGTAATATTTGTCTCATTCCATTATCTTTCCTTCCCCCTGCCCCACCCCTCATTTCCCTCTACACAATCCAACTTCCTCCATTCTTCCCTTACCCATTACCCCCACTGTTATGTGTCACGATCCACTTATCAGAAAAAACTTTCAACCTTTGGTTTGGGGGAATTGGCTTATTTCACTTAGCATGATATTCTCCAACTCCATCCATTTACCTGCAAATGCCATAATTTTATTCTTCTTTAGGACTGAGTAATATACCATTGTGCATATATACCACAGTTTCTTTATCCATTCATCTATTGAAGGGCATCTAGTTTGGTTCCACAATCTAGTTATTGTGAATTGAGCTGCTATAAACATTGATGTGGCTACATCACTGTAGTATGCTGATTTTAAGTCCTTTGAGTATAGGCCAAGGAGTGGGAGCTGGGTCAAATAGCAGTTCCATTCCAAGTTTTCTAAGCAGTCTCCATATTGCTTTCCATAGTGGCTGCACCAATTTGCAACCCCACCAGCAATGTGAGTGTGCCTTTTTCCCCACATCCTCGCCAACACCTATTACTGCTTGTATTCTTGATAATAGTCATTCTAATTGGAGTGAAATGAAATCTTAAGGTAGTTTTGATTTGCATTTCTCTAATTACTAGAGATGTTGAACATTTTTTCATATATTTGTTGATGATTTGTATATCTTCTTCTGTGAAGTGTCTGCTCAGCTCCTTGGCCCATTTATTGATTGGGTTCTTTGTATTTTGGGGATAAAGTTTTTTTAGTTCTTTATAAATTCTGGAGTTTAGTGCTCTAACTGAAGTGTGTGTGGTAAAGATTTTCTCCCATTCTGTAGGCCCTCTCTTCACATTATTGATTGTTTTCTTTGCTGAGAAAAAGCTTCTTAGTTTGAATCCATTCAATTTATTGATTCCTGCTTTTATTTCTTGTGCTTTGGGAGTCTTGTGAAAGAAGTCTGGTTCTAAGCTGACATGATGAAGATTTGGGCCTACTTTTTCTATTTGGTGCTGGGTCTCTGGTCTAACTCCTAGGTCCTTGATCCATTTTGAGTTGAATTTTGTGCATGGTGAGAGATAGGGTTTTAATTTCATTTTACTGCATATGAATTTCCAGTTTTCCCAGCACCATTTGTTGAACAGGCTATTTTTTCTCCATTGTATGTTTTTGACACCTTTGTCTAGTATGAAATAACTGTATTTATGTGGGTATGTCTCTGTGTTCTATATTCTGTACCATTGGTCTACCTGTCTATTTTGGTGCCAATACCATGCCATTTTTGTCACTATTGCTCTGTAGTATAGTTTAAGGTCTATAAAACTGGCTAATTCATAAAGAACATAAGTTTACTTGGCTCACAGTTCCGGAGACTGGGAAGCCCAAGAGCATGGTGCTGGTATCTCCTTGGCATTTAGTGGGATCTTCTTGCCACATCCTAACATGGCAGAGGGTACCATCTCTTCCCCTGGAGATAGCCCACATTCTCCCTTGAATGCATATTCCTTGCTTTACCCCAAGGCATTTCTCACTCTTGAGATTGCCCCCATTCTTCCTTGAGTATACATTTACTTTCTTAAATAAACTTCTGTCTATGCCTTTGGGAAAAAATAAAATAACATGGTGGAGGGTGTCACATGGTGGAGTAAGTATGGACTAAGTATGCTGATTCAGATCTCTTTTCTTCTTCTTACAAGCCACTATTGCCATTATGGGACCTGCCCCCATGACTTCATCTAATCCTAAATACCTCCCAAGGGCCCCATCTGCACCTACTATTAATGTGAATTTGAAGATCAAGTTTCCAATGAATGAACTTTTGGGGGATTCGTTCATTCCTTAGCAAATAGACCCTGTTATCTAGTTACTGATGAACAAAACTGAGGGTTACAAAAATTTAGTAAAGTGAATTTAAACCCAGGTAGTCTGACTCCAAAGTCTGTATGTACTCTTGGCCACCATGCTCCACTGATCCGCAAGGACTATTTTGACAGAGCCAGTTTGGGGGGAAACAAGTGCATGATGGGGAAGTGAGCATAGCAGATGGTGAAAGAAAAAAAGAGCAAGAGCACAGAATGCAGCAATGACAGGACCGAGGGCTACAGATGTGAGGACTAAGTCTGGGGAGAGCCTCCAGAGGAGCCCAGGAAAACTAATGGACACAGGCAGGCTCAGGAGGAAGTTGGAAGGGATGGAGGCCCAGGAGGGAATCAGCCTGGTCAAGGAAAAGAGAAACTTCTCTGAAACCAAGGAGGAGTAAGGAGGTCAAAATACCAAGGAATTCTGAGAAGTCGAGAGGTCTCAGACGGGTAGCTGCAGAGACTGAATTACATCCTTCCAAAAGATGTTGAGGTTTCAACAACCAGTACCTCTGAATGTGATCTTATTTTAAAAGAGATGTTTGTACATGATGCAATTAAGACAGGGTGAGGACTGTGTCTTGATCCAATATGACAGTGTCCTTGCAAAACAGGGAAATTTGGGCACTGAGACAGAAACACAGGGAGAAGTCAACGTGAACATGAAGACAGAGATGAAGGTGATACATCTACAAACCAAGAGAATGCCTAGTATTGGGCTGGGGCTGTAGCTCAGTGGCAGAGTGCTTGCCTAGCACATGTGAGGCACTGGGTTCAATCCTCATCACCACATAAATAAACAAATAAAATAAAGGCATGCTGTCCATCTATAACTACAAATTTTTTTTTTTAAAAAGAATGCCAAGTATTGCCAGAAACCCACCAGAAGCTAGAAGAAGGGCATAGAACAAATTCTCCCTCACAGTCAGCAAAAGGAAGCAACTCTGCCAACACCTGGATCTTGGACTTCTAGCCTCTAGAACCATAAGACAATAAATTTGTTGTTCAAACCACCAGTTTGTGGTAAACTTTCTTTTGGCAGCTCTTACAAACTAATAACATGACCCTGACTTTCAGTAGAAAACTTGTTCTTCATATCACACAAAGAGAATGTCCCTGGTGGAGGGACATTGTGTGTGCAGCACTTAGGCTGAAATTGGTAAGAAAGTCTTCCTTTGAGGATTCATGACGTAACTTGTTTCCTCATCCAGTTTGACTTCCCAAGACACCCTGTAACAGGGGGTCCCAGTGCAAAGCAGGCCTCCTCACTGAACTGAGAGTTTAAGACCTGTGCACATAGAGTCCCTCTGGAGTCTGATCAGAGCTCCAGGACATAGGTCCACTCTAGATGTCATCTTGAGTATAGCTCAGTAGACATTTTAGGTTACATTAGATGCTCAGGGTGTTTTTTTGAGACTGACTTTTTTTCCCCCCTCTTAGGAGGAAAAGGAGAAATTCATTTTTATTCATGAAGACTCCAGAAGACTGAACTTGGTACAGGAGAAGGATGGCCAGGGTGGCACTGAAGCCTGCTAGAGGGTGGGAAGGAGCCCTGCAGGGAATAGTCCCCACCCCCCAGCTTCTGCTATGTCAGTGACTTGTGAGTCTGCTGTTCTCAGTAGCTCTACTGGCCAAGAGCTGCGTCTCATTCTCTGGAGGCCCCGCATTCCTAACCTAGCACCTGGCACATAGCCAATCCCCGGTGACTGTAAAGTGGTGGCCACGATGAAGTGAGTGTGTTTCCATGATTTTCTTTTTTCTTTTTTTTTTTTTTTTTGGGTGCTGGGGATCGAACCCAGGGCCTTGTGCTTGCAAGACAAGCACTCTACCGACTGAGCTATCTCCCCAGCCCCATTTCCATGATTTTTGTTGCACATGTAGAATGCTGAACCCCATTTAGAAGCAGGACTAAAACCCACTCACAGGGGCCTTTCTGACGCTACGAAGCCCCCCATGCCAGCACACCCCTACCAAGCTCCCCTGTTCCTCACCTTAGTGTGTTGCCACCAGCCATGCTATCTGGAAAAAAGGATGGAAACCAAACAGGAAGTTTTAAGTAGGAAACCACGAGAAGGCAGAATTTTAAAATATAATGACAGACTAGAAACCTGGAGATGATGTAGATACACCTGGCCACAATCTGGGAAGTCAAATAGGAGAAATGAAATAGATCAAAACATTAGACACTTGGAGAAGTTCAGCTCCCTACTAATCAGTGGAGTCAAGAGGAAAGACAGCCCAAGGGAGCAGAAGACTAGGGGTAAAGTAGAAACTAGGTCATTAAAAATGTATCGGGGGAGATTCAAGATGGCGGACTAGAGGGTGGCTGCGTTTCGTGTTGCTCCAGGACTCAGGACTCAAGAAGAGGAGATATAGAGAGACTTGGGACCAACTCAAAGCAGCCAGGGGAGTGTCTCCCATTGGGCAGGCCTCCCAGACGGGGTGGTAGCCCCGAAAACAGGGAACTTTATGAAGTAGAGCTGCCGGCGAGACGCCCCTCCCCCCCGCTGGAGCAGTGAATGCGGACAACTGGGAGCGCCGTAAAGGAGGCCACTCGGCACAGCGCTTAGACTCGGCGCAACCCACCCGGGCTCTGGGAGGCTGCCCAAAGGAGAAGGTGCTTGGTGAGCTGTTTGGACTGAAAGCGACCACCCCTGACACAGGGGGCTGCCCAGAGGAGAAGGAGAAATACGGGCTCGGCACGTCACTTGGAATTGGAGCAGCTGCGCCAGGGCTCCGGGCAGCTATCCGATGGAACAGCGTGGTGAGTGGTTTGGTCCCAGAGCATCCGCTCCTGAACACAGGGGGGTTGTCTGGAGAAGGAAGAGGAGAGCGGCGGGGTGCTTGGGCTCGAAGTGACTGCACCAGGGCTACGGGTGGCAGTCGGGACAAGAAGGTGCACAGTGAGTTCCTGGGACTCGTGACACACCAGATCTCTGGGTGACTGCCTGGCGGAGAAGGAGGTGCATGGTGGGTCACTTGGACTTAGAGGGACTGCAGGGAACACCAGGTGGCTGCCGGAGGAAAAGGCGTGTGGCGGGTCACTGGGACTCAGAGCGATTGTAAGGGGCTCCAGGTGGCTGCTCAGAGGAGGGGCCGCATAGCCAGGCGATTAGGTGCAGAGCAGGGTCCTAGATGGCTTCTTGTTGGAAGAGCCCCACAGACAAACTGAGGGGCGGAGCGAAGGCTCCAGGTCTGCAGGCAGCTTCTCTGAGGAGAGGCAGCCTAAGGAGATTCATCTGCGAAGGGCGAGGCTTCCAGGCCCAGGAGGTAGGTCCGGGTCCCTGGGAACATTGCAGAAGAAGGCTGCCCAGCCCAGGAGGTAGTTGTGAATTGATCGGAACCTCTGGGAGGGAAACCGACCAGCGAGACCTCCCCACTGGGTGAGTCCTCCCTGTCGGGTGAGGTTCTCCCAAAAGGACTGTAAAATCAGAGACACAGACCCAAACTGGCCTTGCATCAGCCCACATCCTACTTCCCCTTTGGATGACCATTCATCAGCAAGTGAAGGTACCTCTGCCCACTAGCAGGGAATATACCCCACCTGAAGGCCACTTCCCCTAGGGAGTCAGCTTCCTTGTGGAGCCCCTCATTATCAACTTCCTCCAAGACTTCAGGCTACTGAAGGCTAAGAGGGGATATACTAGAAAGCTTCAGGGATATTATAAGACAATAGAGGAAATCTGCAATATCATAGCGGTCAACTGATACCTGAACAATATGAGAAAACAAGGAAAGAAAATGCTGCAAACAAATCTAGATGGTACATCAATGAAACCCAACGACAGCATGGCAGAAGAAATGACAGAAAGGGAGTTCAGAATGTACATAATTAAAATGATCAGGGAAGCAAATGACGAGATGCAAGAGCAAATGCAGGCACTGAATGATCGCACCAATCGACAGTTAAAAGAGCAAATACAGGAAGCAAAAGATCATTTCAATAAAGAGTTAGAGATATTGAAAAAAAAACAAACAGAAATCCTTGAAATGAAGGAAACAATAAACCAAATTAAGAACTCCATAGAAAGCATAACCAATAGAATAGAACACCTGGAAGACAGAACATCAGATATTGAAGATAAAATATTAAACCTTGAAAACAAAGTTGAACAAATAGAGAAGATGGTAAGAAATCATGAACAGAATCTCCAAGAACTATGGCATATCATGAAAAGGCCAAATTTAAGAATTATTGGGATTGAGGAAGGCTTAGAGAAACAGACCAAAGGAATGAACAATCTATTCAATGAAACACTATCAGAAAATTTCCCAAATCTGAAGAATGAAATGGAAGATCAAGTACAAGAGGCTTATAGGACTCAGATATACCAAATTCCAACAGACCCACACCAAGGCACATTATAATGAAATTACCTAACATACAAAATAAAGACAGAATTTTAAAGGCCATAAGAGAGAGGAATCAAATTACATTCAGGGGGAAACCAATACGGATATCAGCAGATTTTTTTTTTTTAATTTTTTTTATTTTTTATTTTTTTTATTGTAAACAAATGGGATACATGTTGTTTCTCTGTTTGTACATGGCGTAAAGGCATACTATTTGTGTAATCATAAATTTACATAGAGCAATGTTGTTTGATTCATTCTGTTATTTTTTCCCTTCCCCCCACCCCTCCCACCCCTCTTTACCCTCTATACAGTAGTTCCTTCCTCCATACTTGCCCCCCTCCCTAACCCTAACTCTAACCCTTCCCTCCCCCCCATTATGTGTCATCCTCCACTTATCAGCGATATCATTCGTCCTTTGGCTTTTTGAGATCGGCCTATCTCACTTAGCATGATATTCTCCAATTTCATCCATTTGCCTGCAAACGTCATAATTTTATCATTCTTTATGGCTGAGTAATATTCCATTGTATATATATACCACACCTTCTTTATCCACTCATCAATTGAAGGGCATCTAGGTTGGTTCCACAGTCTGGCTATTGTGAATTGAGCAGCTATGAACATTGATGTGGCTGTATCTCTGTAGTATGCTGATTTTAAGTCCTTTGGGTATAGGCGAAGGAGTGGGATAGTTGGGTCAAATGGTGGTTCCATTCCAAGTTTTCTAAGGAATCTCCACACTGCTTTCCAGAGTGGCTGCACTAATTTGCAGCCCCACCAGCAGTGTATGAGTGTACCTTTCTCCCCACATCCTCGCCAACACCTGTTGTTGCTCGTATTCTTGATAATCGCCATTCTAATTGGGGTGAGATGGAATCTTAGGGTGGTTTTGATTTGCATTTCTCTTATTACTAGAGATGTTGAACATTTTTCCATATGTTTGTTGATTGCTTGTAGATCTTCTTCTGTGAAGTGTCTATTCATTTCCTTAGCCCATGTGTTGACTGGATTATTTGAATTCTTGGAGTAGAGTTTTTTAAGTTCTTTATAGATTCTGGAGATTAGTGTTCTATCTGAAGTATGATTGGCAAAGATATTCTCCCACTCTGTAGGCTCTTTCTTCGCATTGATGATAGTTTCCTTTGCTGAGAGAAAGCTTTTTAGTTTGAATCTATCCCAGTGGTTGATTCTAGTTTTTATTTCTTGTGCTATGGGAGTCCTGTTAAGGAAGTCTGATCCTAGACCAACAAGGTGAAGATTTGGACCTACTTTTTCTTCTATAATCTGCAGGGTCTCTGGTCTGATTCCGAGGTCCTTAATCCATTTTGAGTTTAGTTTCGTGCATGGTGAGAGATATGGGTTTAGTTTCATTCTGTTGCATATGGATTTCCAATTCTCCCAGCACCATTTGTTGAAGAGGCTATCTTTTCTCCATTGCATATTTTTGGCACCTTTGTCTAGTATGAGAAAATTGTATTTATTTGGGTTTGTGTCCGTGTCCTCTATTCTGTACCATTGATCTACCTTTCTATTTTGGTACCAATACCATGCCGTTTTTGTTACTATTGCTTTGTAGTAGAGTTGAAGATCTGGTATTGCAAAACCCCCTGTTTCACTCTTCCTGCTAAGGATTGCTTTAGCTATTCTGGGTTTCTTATTCTTCCAGATGAATTTCATAATTGCTTGCTCTATTTCTGTAAGGTACGTCATTGGGATTTTAATTGGAATTGCATTGAATCTGTATAGCACTTTAGGTAGTATGGCCATTTTGACAATATTAATTCTTCCTATCCAAGAACATGGAAGATCTTTCCATCTTCTAAGGTGTTCTTTAATTTCTTTCTTTAGTGTTGTATAGTTCTCATTGTAGAGGTCTTTCACCTCTTTTGTGAGATTGATTTCCAAGTATTTTATTTTTTTCCAGGCTATTGTGAATGGGGTAGTTTTCCTAATTTCTCTTTCTGAAGATTCATCACTTATGTATAAAAATGCGTTGGATTTATGGGCATTGATCTTGTAACCTGCTACTTTACTGAATTCACTTATGAGTTCTAACAGTTTTCTGGTGGAATTTCCAGGTTCCTCTAAATATATAATCATGTCATCAGCGAACAGGGATAGTTTGAGTTCTTCTTTTCCAATTCGTATCCCTTTAATTTCTTTGGTTTGTCTAATTGCTCTGGCCAGAGTCTCAAGAACGATGTTGAATAGAAGTGGTGAAAGAGGGCATCCCTGCCTTGTTCCAGTTTTTAGGGGGAATGCTTTCAGTTTTTCACCATTTAGAATGATATTAGCCATGGGCTTAGCATAAATGGCCTTTACAATGTTAAGGAATGTTCCCACTATCCCTATTTTTTCTAGTGTTTTGAGCATGAAGGGGTGCTGTATTTTATCAAATGCTTTTTCTGCATCTATTGAAATAATCATGTGATTCTTGACTTTAAGTCTATTAATGTGGTGAATTACGTTTATTGATTTCCTGATGTTGAACCAACCTTGCATCCCTGGGATGAAACCCACTTGATCATGGTGCACTATCTTTTTAATATGTTTTTGTATGCGATTTGCTAAAATTTTGTTGAGAATTTTTGCGTCGATGTTCATTAAGGATATTGGTCTGAAATTTTCTTTCCTTGATGAGTCTCTGTCTGGTTTAGGTATCAGTGTGATATTGGCTTCATAGAATGAGTTTGGGAGGGTTCCCTCCTCTTCTATTTTATGGAATACTTTGAGAAGTATTGGAATGAGCTCTTCCTTAAAGGTTTTGTAGAACTCGGCTGAGAACCCATCTGGTCCCGGACTTTTCTTTGTTGGTAGGCTTTTGATGACTTCTTCTATTTCACTACTTGAAATTGGTCTATTTAAATTGTTTATGTCCTCCTCATTCAGTTTAGGCAATTCATATGTCTCCAGAAACCTATTGATGTCTTCAAAATTTTCTATTTTGTTGGAGTATAGATTTTCAAAATAGCTTCTAATTATGTTTTGTATTTCAGTCCTGTCTGTTTTGATATTTCCTTGTTCATTCCGAATTTTAGTGATTTGGGTTTTCTCTCGTCTTCTCTTTGTTAGTGTGGCTAAAGGTTTATCGATTTTGTTTATTTTTTCGAAGAACCAACTATTTATTTTGTCAATTTTTTGTATTGTTTCTTTTGTTTCAATTTCATTGATTTCAGCTCTGAGTTTAACTATTTCCTCTCTTCTACTACTTTTGGTGCTGTTCTGTTCTTCTTTTTCTAGGGCTTTGAGCTGTAGTTTTAGGTTGTTTATTTGTTGAGTTTTACTTCTTTTATTAAATGCGCTCCATGAAATAAATTTCCCTCTAAGTACTGCTTTCATAGTGTCCCAGAGATTTTGATATGATGTTTCTTTGTTCTCATTTACCTCTAAGAATTTTTTAATTTCCTTCCTAATATCTTGTTATCCATTCATCATATAATAGCATATTGTTTAATCTCCAGATGTTGGAATAGTTTCTGTGTTTTACTCTTTCATTTATTTCTAACTTCAATCCATTATGATCTGATAGAATACATGCTAGTGTCTCTATCTTCTTGTATTTGCTAACATTAGCTTTGTGGCATCATATATGGTCTATTTTAGAGAAGGATCCATGTGCTGCTGAGAAGAAAGTGTATTCACTCTTGGTTGGATGGTATATTCTATAAATGTCCGTTAAGTCTAAATTATTGATTGTGTTATTGAGATCTATGGTTTCTTTGTTCAATTTTTGTCTGGAAGATCTGTCCAGTGGTGAGAGAGGCGTGTTAAAATCACCTAGTATTATTGTGTTGTGGTCTATTTGGTTTCTGAAATTGAGAAGGATTTGTTTGACATACATAGATGAGCCACTGTTTGGGGCATAGATGTTTATGATTGTTATATCTTGCTGATTTATGCTTCCCTTAAGCAGTATGAAATGACCTTCTTTATCCCTTCTGACTAACTTTGGCTTGAAGTCCACATTATCGGAAATGAGGATGGATACTCCAGCTTTTTTGCTGAGTCCATGTGCATGGTATGTTTTTCCCCATCCTTTCACCTTTAATCTATGGGTATCTTTTTCTATGAGGTGAGTCTCTTGCAGGCAACATATTGTTGGATCTTTCTTTTTAATCCAGTCTGCCAGTCTATGTCTTTTGATTGATGAATTCAGGCCATTAACATTCAGGGTTATTATAGAGAAATGATTTGGTTTCTCGGTCATTTGGTTCATTTTTAAAATTTTGTTTATTTATTTGTTTGACACAACTTGTTTCCTCCTTTATTTGACAATTCCTTTAGGATAATTCCTCCCTTTGCTGATTTGCTTCTTTGTTTTTCATCTCTTCCTCATGGAATATTTTGTTGAGAATGTTCTGTAATGCTGGCTTTCTTTTTGTAAATTCTTTTAGCTTTTGTTTATCATGGAAGGATTTTATTTCATCGTCAAATTTGAAGGTAAGTTTTGCTGGGTATAAGATTCTTGGCTGGCATCCATTTTCTTTCAGGGCTTGAAAAATGTTGTTCCAGGACCTTCTAGCTTTTAAGGTCTGGATTGAAAAATCTGCTGATATGCGTATTGGTTTCCCCCTGAATGTAATTTGGTTCTTTTCTCTCACAGCCTTTAAAATTCTGTCTTTATTTTGTATGTTATGTATTTTCATTATAATGTGCCTTGGTGTGGGTCTGTTGTAATTTTGTGTTTTTGGAGTCCTATAAGCCTCTTGAACTTGATTTTCCATTTCATTCTTCAGATTTGGGAAATTTTCTGATATTATTTCATTGAATAAATTGTTCATTCCTTTGGCTTGTTTCTCTAGACCTTCCTCAATCCCAATAATTCTTAAATTTGGCCTTTTCATGATATCCCACAGTTCTTGTAGATTCTGTTCATGATTTCTTACCATCTTCTCTGTTTGTTCAACTTTGTTTTCAACGTTAAATATTTTGTCTTCAATGTCTGAGGTTCTGTCTTCCAGGTGTTCTATCCTATTGGATATGCTTTCTATGGAGTTCTTAATTTGGTTTATTGTTTCCTTCATGTCAAGGATTTCTGTTTGTTTTTTTTTCAATATCTCTAACTCTTTATTGAAATGATCTTTTGCTTCCTGTATTTGCTCTTTTAACTGTCGATTGGTGCGATCATTCAATGCTTGCATTTGCTCTTTCATCTCATCATTTGCTTCTCTGATCATTTTAATTATGTACATTCTGAACTCCTTTTCTGTCATTTCTTCTGCCATGCTGTCATTGGGTTTTATTGATGTAACATCTAGATTTGTTTGCAGCATTTTCTTTCCTTGTTTTCTCATATTGTTCAGGTATCAGTGGACTGCTGAGATATTGCAGATTTCCTCTGTTGATTTACAATGTCCCTGAAGATTTCTATATATATCCCCTCTTAGCCTTCAGTAGGCTGAAGTCTTGGAGAAAGTTGATAATGTGTTGCTCCACAAGGAAGCTGCCTCTCTAGGAGTGGTGGCCTTCAGGTGGGGTATATTCCCTGCTAGTGGGCAGAGGTGCCTCCACTTGTTGACCAATGGTCATCCAAAGGGGACCTAGGCTGTGAGCTGAGGCAAGGCCTGTTTGGGCCTGTGTCTCTGGTTTTACCGTCCTTGTGGGGAAACCTCACCAGACAGGGAAGGCTCACCCGGTGGGGAGGTCTTGCTGGTCAGTTTCCTCCTAGAGGTTCCCCTCAATTTACAGCTACTGCCTGAGCTGGGCTGCCTTCCTCTGCAAAGTTTCCAGGGGCCCGGCCCTACCTCCTGGGCCTGGGAGCCTCACCCTTCGCAGATGAATCTCCTTAGGCTGCCCTTCCTCAGAGAATTTGCCCACAGGCCTGGAACCTTCGCTCCGCCCTAAGCCTGTCTCTGTGCGGCTCTTCCACCCAGAAGCCTCCTAGATCCTGGGACCCTGCTCTGCACCTAATCGCCTGGCTGTGTGGCCCCTCCTCTGAGCAGCCACCTGTGGCCCCGAACAATCGCTCTGAGTCCCAGAGACCCGCCACAGGCCTCTTCCTCTAGACAGCCGCCCAGTATGCCGGTGCGGTCACTAGGAGTCCAAGAAACTCACTTCGTGCCTCCTCCTCCCACCAACCACCCTTAGCCCGGGGCAATCAATCACTCCGAGTCGAAGTGACCCTCCCCGTTCCTCCTCCTTCTCCAGATAACCCCCCGGGTGTTCAGGAGCAGTCCCTCTGAGTGGCTCTGAATCCACGTGACCCGCTGCACGGGTCCTCTGGGCAACCACCTGGAGCTCTGGTGCGGCCACTCAAGACCAAGCGTCCCACCACGCTTCTCCTCCAGGCAGCCCCCCTGTGTTCAGGAGCTGTCACTTTAAGACCAAACAACTCACCACTCGCCTTCTCCTCTGAGCAGCCGCCTGGAGCGCTAATGCAGTCACTGCGAGTCCAAAGGACCCGCCGCGCTCCTCCTCCTCCTTCTCCTACTCCTCTGGGCAGGCCTCGGCATTCAGAAGTGGTCAGAGTCCAAACAGCTCGCCACGCAGCCCCTTCTCTGGCAACCGCCTGTAGCTCTGGTGTAGTCACCCGAATCCAAGCGGCCGCGCTCCTCTTCCTCCTCCTTGTCCTCAGGGCAGGCCCCGGTGTTCAGAAGCGTCGTTCTGATTCCAAACAGCTTGCCGCGCAGCTTCTCCTCTGGCAACCGCCTGTAGCTCTGGTGCAGTCTCTCCGAATCCAAGTGGCCACGCTCCTCTCCTCCTCCTCAGGGCAGGCCCCGGTGTCCTGAGTCCACACAGCTCTCCTCGCCACTCTTCGCCTGGGCAGCCGCCGGAGCCCCAGTGGCTGCTCCGAGTCCCAGCGCTGTGCCGAGCGGCCTCCTTTACGGTGCTCCCAGCTCTCCGAGTTCACTGCTCCAGTGGGGGGAGGGGCGTCTCGCCGGCAGTTCTACTTCACAAAGTTTCCTGCGTTTCGGGACCCCCGTCCCATCCGGGATGCCCCCCCAGGGGGTGAGAGTCACCCGGCTGCTTTGAGTTGGTCCCAAGCGTCTCAATATCTCCTCTTTTGAATCCTGAGTCCTGGAGCAACATGAAATGCAGCCACCCTCTAGGCCACCATCTTGAAACCCCTATCAGCAGATTTTTCAATCCAGACCCTAAAAGCTAGAAGGGCCTGGAACAACATTTTTCAAGCCCTGAAAGAAAATGGATGCCAACCAAGAATCTTATACCCAGCAAAACTTACCTTCAAATTTGATGATGAAATAAAATCCTTCCATGATAAACAAAAGCTAAAAGAATTTACAAAAAGAAAGCCAGCATTACAGAACATTCTCAGCAAAATATTCCACGAGGAAGAGATGAAAAACAAAGAAACAAATCAGCAATGGGAGGAACTATCCTAAAGGAATTGTCAAATAAAGGAAGAACCAAGTCGTCTCAAAATAAATAAATAAATAAATAAAATGAACCAAATGACCGGGAATACTAATCATATCTCAATAATAACCCTGAATGTTAATGGCCTGAATTCATCAATCAAAAGACATAGACTGGCAGATTGGATCAAAAAGAAAGATCCAACAATATGTTGCCTGCAAGAGACTCACCTCGTAGAAAGAGATACCCATAGACTAAAGGTGAAAGAATGGGGAAAAACATACCATGCACATGGACTCAGCAAAAAAGCTGGGGTATCCATCCTCATTTCAGATAGTGTGGACTTCAAGTCAAAACTAGTCAGAAGGGATAAAGAAGGACATTACATACTGCTTAAGGGAACCATAAATCAGCAAGACATAACAATCATAAACATCTATGCCCCAAACAGTGGCTCATCCATGTATGTCAAACAAATCCTTCTCAATTTGAGAAACCAAATAGACCATAACACAATAATACTAGGTGATTTTAACACGCCTCTCTCACCACTGGACAGATCTTCCAGACAAAAATTGAACAAAGAAACCATAGATCTCAATAACACAATCAATAATTTAGACTTAACGGACATTTATAGAATATACCATCCAACCAAGAGCGAATACACTTTCTTCTCAGCAGCACATGGATCCTTCTCTAAAGTAGACCATATATCATGCCACAAAGCTAATGTTAACAAATACAAGAAGATAGAGACACTAGCATGTATTCTATCAGATCATAATGGATTGAAGTTAGAAATAAATGAAAGAGTAAAACACAGAAACTATTCCAACATCTGGAGATTAAACAATATGCTATTATATGATGAATGGATAACAGAAGATATTAGGAAGGAAATTAAAAAATTCTTAGAGGTAAATGAGAACAAAGAAACATCATATCAAAATCTTTGGGACACTGTGAAAGCAGTACTTAGAGGAAAATTTATTTCATGGAGCGCATTCAATAAAAGAAGTAAAACTCAACAAATAAACAACCTAACACTACAGCTCAAAGCCCTAGAAAAAGAAGAACAGACCAACACCAAAAATAGTAGAAGACAGGAAATAGTTAAACTCAGAGCTGAAATCAACGAAATTGAAACAAAAGAAACAATACAAAAAATTGACAAAATAAATAGTTGGTTCTTTGAAAAAATAAACAAAATTGATAAACCCTTAGCCACTCTAACAAAGAGAAGACGAGAGAAAACCCAAATCACTAAAATTCGGAATGAACAAGGAAATATCACAACAGACACGACTGAAATACAAAACATAATTAGAAGCTATTTTGAAAATCTATATTCCAACAAAATAGAAAATTTCAAAGACATCAACAGGTTTCTAGAGACATATGAATTGCCTAAATTGAACGAGGAGGATATACACAATTTAAATAGAACAATTTCAAGTAATGAAGTAGAAGAGGTCATCAAAAGCCTACCAACAAAGAAAAGTCCAGGACCAGATGGGTTCTCAGCCGAGTTCTACAAAACCTTTAAAGAAGAGCTCATTCCAATACTTCTCAAAGTATTCCATGAAATAGAAGAGGAAGGTACCCTCCCAAACTCATTCTATGAAACCAATATTACCCTGATACCCAAGCCAGACAGAGACAAATCGAGGAAAGAAAATTTCAGACCAATATCATTAATGAACATTGACGCAAAAATTCTCAATAAAATTTTAGCAAATCGCATACAAAAATATATTAAAAAGATAGTGCACCACGATCAAGTGGGTTTTATCCCAGGGATGCAAGGTTGGTTCAACATCAGGAAATCAATAAATGTAATTCACCATATCAATAGACTTAAAGTCAAGAATCACATGATTATTTCAATAGATGCAGAAAAAGCATTTGATAAAATACAGCACCCCTTCATGCTCAAAACACTAGAAAAAATAGGGATAGTGGGAACATTCCTTAACATTGTAAAGGCCATCTATGCTAAGCCCATGGCTAATATCATTCTAAATGGTGAAAAACTGAAAGCATTCCCCCTAAAAACTGGAACAAGACAGGGATGCCCTCTTTCACCACTCCTATTCAATATCGTTCTTGAGACTCTAGCCAGAGCAATTAGACAGACCAAGGAAATTAAAGGAATACGAATAGGAAAAGAAGAACTCAAACTATCCCTATTTGCGGATGATATGATTATATACTTAGAGGAACCAGGAAATTCCACCAGAAAACTGTTAGAACTCATAAGTGAATTCAGTAAAGTAGCAGGTTACAAGATCAATGCTCATAAATCCAATGCATTTTTATACATAAGTGATGAATCCTCAGAAAGAGAAATTATGAAAACTACCCCATTCGCGATAGCATCGAAAAAAATAAAATACTTGGGAATCAATCTCACAAAAGAGGTGAAAGACCTCTACAATGAGAACTACAGAACACTAAAGAAAGATATTAAAGAAAACCTTAGAAGATGGAAAGATCTCCCATGTTCTTGGATAGGAAGAATTAATATTGTCAAAATGGCCATACTACCAAAAGTGCTATAAAGATTCAATGCAATCCCAATTAAAATCCCAATGACGTACCTTACAGAAATAGAGCAAGCAATTATGAAATTCATCTGGAAGAATAAGAAACCCAGAATAGCTAAAGCAATCCTTCGCAGGAAAAATGAAGCAGGGGGTATCGCAATACCCGAACTTCAACTTTATTACAAAGCAATACTAACAAAGATGGCATGGTACTGGTACCAAAATAGAAAGGTAGATCAATGGTACAGAATAGAGGACACGGACACAAACCCAAATAAATACAACTTTCTAATACTAGACAAAGGCGCCAAAAATATGCAATGGAGAAAAGATAGCCTCTTCAACAAATGGTGCTGGGAGAATTGGAAATCCATATGCAACAGAATGAAACTAAACCCATATCTCTCACCCTGCACAAAACTCAACTCAAAATGGATTAAGGACCTTGGAATCAGACCAGAGACTCTGCAGATTATAGAAGAAAAAGTAGGTCCCGATCTTCAACATGTCGGCCTAGGACCAGACTTCCTCAACAGGACTCCCATAGCACAAGAAATAAAAGCAAGAATCAATAACTGGGATAGATTCAAACTAAAAAGCTTTCTCTCAGCAAAGGAAACTATCATCAATGCGAAGAAAGAGCCTACAGAGTGGGAGAATATCTTTGCCAATCATACTTCAGATAGAGCACTAATCTCCAGAATCTATAAAGAACTCAAAAAACTCTACACCAACAATACAAATAATCCAATCGACAAATGGGCTAAGGAAATGAACAGACACTTCACAGAAGAAGATGTACAAGCAATCAATAAACATATGAAAAAATGTTCAACATCTCTAGTAATAAGAGAAATGCAAATCAAAACCACCCTAAGATTCCATCTCACCCCAATTAGAATGGCGATTATCAAAAATACAAGCAACAGGTGTTGTCGAGGATGTGGGGAGAAAGGTACACTCATACATTGCTGGTGGGGCTGCAAATTAGTGCAGCCACTCTGGAAAGCAGTGTGGAGATTCCTTAGAAAACTTGGAATGGACCCTCCATTTGACCCAGCTATCCCACTCCTTGGCCTATACCCAAAGGACTTAAAATCAGCATACTACAGAGATACAGCCACATCAATGTTCATAGCTGCTCAATTCACAATAGCCAGACTGTGGAACCAACCTAGATGCCCTTCAATTGATGAGTGGATAAAGAAACTGTGGTGTAAATATACAATGGAATATTACTCAGCCATAAAGAATGATAAAATTATGGCATTTGCAGGCAAATGGATGAAATTGGAGAATATCATGCTAAGTGAGATAAGCCAATCTCAAAAAGCCAAAGGACGAATGATATCGCTAATAAGTGGAGGATGACACATAATGGGGGGGAGGGAAGGGTTAATGTTAGGGTTAGAGTTAGGGTTAGGGAGGGGGGCAAGTATGGAGGAAGAAAGTACTGTATAGAGGGTAAAGAGGGGTGGGAGGGGTAGGGGGAAGGGAAGAAATAACAGAATGAATCAAACAACATTACCCTATGTAAATTTATGATTACACAAATGGTATGCCTTTATGCCGTGTACAAACAGAAAAACAATATGTATCCCATTTGTTTACATTAAAAAAAATAAAAATAAAAATAAAATGTATCGGGGAGAGCCTTGCCAGGGACTCCTTAATCAATAACACAGACACATGAAAGAACAAAGCCTACCTAGGAAACTGTGGGGACCTAATGACAGCCAGATAACCTCAGGGGCATAAAGAACTTTAAAGGTGTTTTCACATATAACAATCTAGAGAGGCAGGCAGGAATTACTATTCCCACTTTATGGAGGAAAATCAAAGTTCAGAGAGGTTATGTAATTGATCCAAAGTCACACAGCTAGTAAGTGGCAGCACCTGTACTCCAGGACTCAGGAAAAAAAAAAAAAAAATTTAGCAAGTAGATTCAATGAACTATTTACCTTCATCTCACCAAGGAAAGAAATAAGTTGAATCCTGCCTCCAAATTTCCTACTAAAATAGACAAATGTATGTGTTCCTTCTACCATGCAACAGCATAGCAGAGTAAGTTTTTAGGATCACATAAAACAGGACTCCAGCCTTAGCTCTTCTACCTCCTAACAGGAGACTTTGAACAAACAGCTGGATTTCTCTGAGTTTCATTTCCATAAATGCAAATAAGGAATAATAGTTATTTTAGGGGAAAATTAGATATATAATAAAATTGCTAATAGTTATGCAGTGCTCTGTTTTTTAATAATGAAATAACTCCAATTAGAAAATAAAATGTTAAACTTTTCTGAAAGTCATAATTCACCACAGAGCATGTGCATCTTACTCTAAGCTATCTACATCTAAGAACAGTCTGTATTGAGCAATTTCACCATCAAGACACCACTGTGGTCTCCAGACAGCTAGAGAAAAATTACTGGGGGATAAGCAGCTGCCAAAGAGCCAGTCAAGGATTAAACAGGATGGCGGAGTTGCCCTCACTGCCTGCAATGATGAGTGTCCTACAATCCCCACATGGAGCCCGACAATCTCCGAAGCCTGGTCAGAGCTCCAGGACAGAGGTCCACTCTAGGTGTCATCTTGAGTATAGCTCAGTAGACATTTTAGGTTACATCAGATCCTTCACACATGCGCACCATCTCTCACAACCCTCGTGCTGTGAAGAAACTCTGGAACTCATTAGTCCCTTTCCAAGGAAACTGAGGCCAGTACAGATAAGTAACTTTCTCAAGATCAAGGTACATTTGAACCCAGTTTTGTCTGACTCCAAATCCTATGTGCTAAAATCATGGATTTCATGAGTCAGTAATTTTTTTTAGTTTAGGAATGTATATAGAGTTACCAACTTTTGCAACAGGTAAAAGCATAATTTCTGAATTTCTAGAGGTTATCGCCTGTCATTCAAATATACATTTATTTGATAAATATTCATTGGTGTCTACTGAGCCCCTTAGGGACTAAGGACTCAGCAGTGAACAAAACCAATTTTTTTCTTGTGTCTTATCATTTATCATATTTAATGCCAAAAGGATTTTTTATAAAATGAAATATTATAAAAATATGGGAAATAGTCAATACCATATATAGATACTAATTCCAATCATAAAATAATAACAAAGCATAAAAATTGGAAATAATAATACCAAAGATTTAAAAAATACCAAACACAGGAAAGAAGGATGTTTTTAAAAGAGTTTCTCTTTTTTTGGTATGGGGAACTGAACCCAGGGGTGCTTAACCACTGAGCCACATCCCCAACAATTTTTTGTATTTTATTTAGAGACAGGGTCTCACTGAATTGCTAAATTACTGAGGCTGATTTTGAACTCACAATCCTCCTGCCTCAGCCTCCCTAGCTGCTGGGATTACAGGCATGCATCCCAATGCCAAGCAGGAATCTCAAAATAGAAGATAGATTCAATGAAAGGACATTTAAAACTTTGTACAGGTAAGATTCAGAAAAAATATAAGATCAGTTTCAAAATTATATGTTTGTCAGTTTGGAGATAAATATTCGGGAGTGCAATAGTGCCATTTAATAGTTCAACTTGTTTTGTTTCAAGCTCATTTCAAGTCAGACTTTATAGAAAATTGTTTCTCATATACCTGTACGGCATTAAAAAAATAAGGAAAATTCTAATACCATGACTCCCAATAGTTGCTTTGTTCTTTTTACATATGTATCACAGTAGAATGTATTTTGACATATTATATACACAGGGAATACAACTTCCCATTTCTGTAGTTGTATATGATGTGGAGTTTCACTGGTCATGTATTCATATATGAGACATAGGAAAGTTGTGTCTGATTCATTCTGTCTTTCCTATTCCCATGCCCCCTCCTTTCCCTTCATTCCCCTTTTTTTAATCCAATGAACTTCTATTCTTCCCTCCCCGCTTATTGTATGTTAGCATCCACATATCAGAGAGAACATTCACCTTTGTTTTATGGGGATTGGCTTATTTCACTTAGCATGATAGTCTCCAGTTCCATCCATTTACTGGCAAATACCATAATTTCATTCTTCTTTATGGCTGAGTAATATTTCATTGTCTTTATCCATTCATCTGTTGAAAAACACCTAGGTTTGTTCCATAGCTTCGCTATTGTGAATTGAGCTGCTATAAATATTGATGTGGCTGTGTCACTGTAGTATGCTGATTTTAAATCCTTTGGACTTATATACCAAGGAGTGGGATAACTGGGTCAAATTGTATCTCCATTACAAGTTTCTTGTGAAATCTCCATACTGCTTTCCAGAGTGGTTACACCAATTTGCAGCATAAATCCCAATTGTGCATGAAATTAGCATCCCACCACCTACCACCCTCACCATTCTTCACATCGTCTCTCAGGGAGACCAGGAAGAAAGAGGGACAAGGGAGCAGGGCAGGTGCCTGGGTCTGTTGGGTCTGTAGGAAATTGGACCACCCACCTGAGTGGTTAAGTTTATCTGGGAAGGATGCTGCACATAGATGAGCAACACTTCTCAGACTTGCACCGTCTGAGACTGTGCCAGGGAACTCTGTACCCAAATTTCAGTCCTCCAAAGTCATCCTACCATGTTATTTCTTTCTCAGAGGCCCCAAAGCCTCTCTCTCTTCAGAAGACTACTACGAAAATGAAATATTTCTGAGGGTGTTAAACATATCAGCTAACACTTTCCTTATCAGTCATAGCACCTTTGTTATCAGCAAACACCTTGGCTTAAATTATTTGACAACTTTCAGAGTGTGTGTGGGAAAGAAACCCTGCTTTGTCCCTGATGGAGTAAGGTGAAGGGTAGAGATAAGGGTTTGGGGAATGCAAAGAGGGAGGAGAGAATTGTTAGAGGGGACCAAAGATAAGTCTCTGCTCTCCCTGCATACACTCACAGGAGAGGGAACCCCAGGACGGGTTGTGTGTGTGTGTTGCATAATTTATGTAAAAGTCCTAGGAAGAGCGCTGCAGGGAAATTTGCACAACCTGCATAGATAAGTAGGTCCATCTCTGATCTGTTGGGCTTCTGTTTTGTTTGTTTGTTTGTTTTGTTTTGTTGGATACAGGGGACTGAACCCAGGGGCCCTCTACCACTGAGCTACATCCCAGCTGTTTAGAGTTTTGAGACAGGGTCTCACTGAGTTACTCAGGCTGGCTGGCCTCAGATTCACAATCTTCAGTCTTCCAAGTCACTTGGGTTACAGGTGTTCACAAACTGCCAGACATGATCTGTTGTTTTAATAAACTCATTTTTAAAAATTAACAACCAGCTGCTTTCCTAATACTCAACTTGGTCTCATTTCCATTCTAAAAGGTCATTTAAAAATTTATACTTATCCACTCCAAATTAGATCACTGAAATACCTGGTAGTAGTTACTCTGTAAATAAACTTGTCAATAAGAGGAGATGCTATAGGTTATAACTAGTACCTAGTAACTGAGGACAGTGAAATAAGATGGATGCAGGGGGGCGGGTGTCCTATTGTCAGAGGCTGACTATTGATCCCAGGTCCTGCTCACCCAAACCACACCTCTCAGCCATAGCCTTAGTGTAGATGGCATCCACTCTCTAGGAGATCAGTGGTATCTACAGGTGTGTACTCTCCCTAGCTCTCTCCATCATTCACTCCATTTTGTTCTTCTAAATCTTTTAGATATTTTCCATTAATATGTTTTAGAATGGAAGAGGCAATGGTTTGCTAAAAACATTATTTTGAAATCCTGAAGGTTACTAGTGACTATTTTGGGAGCTTCTATTCCAAGAAATTAGAAAATCTAGAAGAAATGGACAGGTTTCTAGGCACATAAGAACTACCAAATTTGACCCAAGAGGATACAGAAAACCGAAACAGACTAATAATAAGCATTAAGATTAAAGCAGGCCATTTTGAGACAACAGCCAGGCCCCATAGGACCCCTGGCCGGACTGACTGAGCCCCGTCACCAGGATCCCTCAGCCCGACTGATCACTCCCTGCCTCTGGGGCCCTCACATCGACTGACTGCTCCCTGCCGCCAGGACCGCCAGAACAACTGACTCTGCTCTATCACCAGGACCCCAGACCGACTGATTGCACCCAGCCTCCAGGATCCCACAAACATACCAGACCTCCAGGACCCATGCCTGACCAACAACATCCCGCCTCCAGGACTTCCAGCTGACCTCGTCCACACCCTGAGCTGCAGCTCCCCATTTGCCAACATGTTTCGGAACCAGAGAGGCCATCTTGGATAATCCTGGAAGCCATAGCTCCGATCTTTGGGTGGGGCAAATCCCATCCTGCAACGCCTGCTGGAGGCTTGAAGCTCATTGTCAGGTACCTCTCATGCATCAGGCTACTGAACACTGGGAGGTTTCATTACTATATGACTGTTATAGAGTAGATTGTCTTTTTTCTACTTATAGAAAAAATTTAAGTTTTTATTTCTTTACTTTTCTTGCTCTCTTTTCCTTTTGTTTACCTGTTCCCTCAGAGTCTCTTTCTCCCTTTTTTGCATGCTAACATCCAATTTCTTTTGATTACACTCTGACCCTTTCTATTATCTATAACTTATGTATAATCTTTTCTTATCCCATTAGCAGTCACATTCTACATCCCTCTGCATCCTCTTTGTCATCCATTAGAAACTGCACACCTTCACAAGGCCCTGAGTTCAATCCCCAGTACCGCAAAAAAAAAAAAAAAGAAAAGAAACTGCAGACCTTATTGCAAATCTGTTTGTTTTATTGAAGATAATATTTTAACTCATTATTTATTATGACAATTTTGTTATTGTCCTCATAGGAGATATTTGGTCTAGGATTGCATAGTGTCTGAATTGGGCACTGGCTAATATCGATTTCCCCTTAAAGAAAGAAGGGTGTCGGAAACCTATAGGGCCACTATAAGCCTATGGGGGAAATCTGTAATACCCCAGATCTGCACTGCTAGAGGGGAAGATACATGAACAACATGAAAAAGCAAGGGAAGAAAATGATCGAAACAAATCTAGATTCTATATTAATAGAATCCAATGACAGTATGTTAGAAGAAATGTCAGAAAAGGACTTCAGATTATACATGATTAAGATGATTTGCAAAGCAAAGGATGAGATAAGAGAGCAAATGCAGGCAATGAATGATAATACCAATAAGCTGAAAGAACACCTGCAGGAAGCAAAAGATCATTTCAACAAAGAGATAGAGATTCTCAAAAAAAAAAAAAAACAGAAATCCTTGAAATGAAGGAGACAATAAACCAAATAAAAAACTCAATGGAAAGCATCACCAACAGGCTAGACCACTTGGAAGACAGAACCTCAGAAAATGAAGACAAAATATTTAATCTTGAAAATAAAATTGCCCAAACAGAGAAGATGGTAAGAAATCATGAACAGAATCTCCAAGAACTATGGGACATCATGAAAAGACCAAATTTAAGAATTATTGGGATTGAGGAAGGCACAGAGATACAAACCAAAGGAATGAACAACCTATTCAATGAAATAATATCAGAAAATTTCCCGAGGTTTTCAAGATGGCGGACTAGAGGGTGGCTGCATTTCATGTTGCTCCAGGACTCAAGATTCAAAAGAGGAGATATTGAGAGACTTGGGACCAACTCAAAGCAGCCGGGTGAATCTCTCCCGTTGGGGAGGCATCCCGGATGGGGCGGTAGTCCCAGAACGCAGGGAACTTTGTGAAGTAGAGCTGCCCAGCGAGGCACCCCTCCCCCCGCTGGAGCAGTGAACTCGGACAACTGGGAGCGTCGTAGAGGAGGCCGCTGAGCACAGTGCTGGGACTCGGAGCAACCACTGGGGCTCCGGCGGGTGCCCAGGGGAGGAGCGGCGAGGAGAGCTGTGTGGACTCAGAGCGACCACTTCTGAACACTCCTGCCCTGAGGAGGAGGAGGAGGAGTGTGGCCCCTTGGATTCGGAGTGACTACACCAGAGCTACAGGCGGTTGCCAGAGGAGGAGCTGCGTGGCGAGCTGTTTGGACTCAGACCACTTCTGAACACCGGGGCCTGCCCAGAGGAGGAGGAGGAGGAGGAGGAGGAGTACGGTGGGTCGTTTGGACTCGCAGTGACTGCATTAGAGCTCCAGGCGGCTGCTCAGAGGAGGAGGCGAGTGGTGAGTTGTTTGGACTTAAAGCGACCGCTCCTGAACACAGGGGGGCTGCCTGGAGGAGGAGCACAGTGGGTCGCTTGGTCTCAAGTAGCCGCACCAGAGGTCCGGGCAGCTGCCCAGAGGAGGCGTGCAGCGGGTCACGTGGATTCAGAGCCACTCAGAGCGCCGCTCTTGAACCCCCGGGGGGTTACCTGGAGGAGGAGGAGGAACGGGACAGGTCACTTCGACTCGGAGTGATTGTCCAGGGCTACGGGCGGTTGGTGGGAGGAGGAGGCACGCAGTGAGTTGCTCCGACTCCTAGTGACCACACCGGAATACTGGGCGGCTGTCTGGAGGAAGAGGCGTGCAGCGGGTCTCTGGGACGCAGAGCGATTATACAGGGCCGCAGGTGGCTGCTCAGAGGAGGGGCCGCATAGCCAGGCGATTAGGTGCAGAACAGGGTCCCAGGATCTAGGAGGCTTCTTGGTGGAAGAGCCGCACAGAGACAAGCTTACGGGCAGAGCGAAGGTTCCAGGACTGTGGGCAGATTCTCTGAGGAGAGGCAGCCTAAGGAGATTCATCTGCAAATGGTGAGGCTCCCAGGCCCAGGAGGTAGGGCCGGGCCCCTGGGATATTTGCAGAGGAAGGCAGCCCAGCCCAGGCAGTAGCTGGAAATTGAGGGGAACCTCTAGGAGGGGACCTCTAGGAGGGGAACTGACCAGCGAGACCTCCCCACCAGGTGAGTCTTCCCTGCCGGGTGAGGTTTCCCCAAAAGAACGGTAAAACCAGAGACACAGGCCCAAACAGGCCTTGCCTCAGCCCGCAGCCTAGTACCCCTTTGGATGACCATTGGTCAACAAGTGGAGGCACCTCTGCCCACTAGCAGGGAATATACCCCACCGGAAGGCCACCACTCCTAGAGAGGCAGCTTCCTTGTGGCACACCACATTATCAACTTCCTCCAAGACTTCAGCCTACTGAAGGCTAAGAGGGGATATATATAGAAATCTTCAAGGACATTGTAAGTCAATAGAGGAAATCTGCAATATGTCAGCTGTCCACTGATACCTGAACAATATGAGAAAACAAAGAAAGAAAATGCCACAAACAAATCTAGATGTTACATCAATAAAACCCAATGACAGCATGGCAGAAGAAATGACAGAAAAGGAGTTCAGAATGTACATAATTAAAATGATCAGGGAAGCAAACGATGAGATGAAAGAGCAAATGCACGCACTGAATGATGAGATGAAAGAGCAAATGCAGGCATTGAATGATCGCACCAATTGACAGTTAAAAGAGCAAATACAGGAAGCAAAAGATCATTTCAATAAAGAGTTAGAGATATTGAAAAAAAAAACCAAACAGAAATCCTTGAAATGAAGGAAACAATAAACCAAATTAAAACTCCATAGAAAGCATATCCAGTAGGATAGAACACCTGGAAGACAGAACCTCAGACATTGAAGACAAAATATTTAAACTTGAAATCAAAGTTGAACAAATAGAGAAGATGGTAAGAAATCATGAACAGAATCTACAAGAACTATGGAATATCATGAAAAGGCGAAATTTAAGAATTATTGGGATTGAGGAAGGCCTAGAGAAATAAACCAAAGGAATGAACAATCTATTCAATGAAATAATATCAGAAAATTTCCCAAATCTGAAGAATGAAATGGAAAATCAAGTTCGAGAGGCTTATAGGACTCCAAATACACAAAATTACAACAGACCCACACCAAGGCACATTATAATGAAAATACATAACATACAAAATAAAGACAGAATTTTAAAGGCTGTGAGAGAAAAGAACCAAATTACATTCAGGGGGAAACCAAAACGGATATCAGCAGATTTTTCAATCCAGACCCTAAAAGCTAGAAGGGCCTGGAACAACATTTTTCAAGCCCTGAAAGAAAATGTATGCCAACCAAGAATCTTATACCCAGCAAAACTTACCTTCAAATTTGACGATGAAATAAAATCCTTCCATGATAAACAAAAGCTAAAAGAATTTACAAAAAGAAAGCCAGCATTACAGAACATTCTCAGCAAAATATTCCATGAGGAAGAGATGAAAAACAAAGAAGCAAATCAGCAAAGGGAGGAATTATCCTAAAGGAATTGTCAAATAAAGGAGGAACCAAGTAGTGTCAAATAAATAAATAAATAAAATTTTAAAAAATGAACCATATGACCGGGAAACCAAATCATATCTCAATAATAACCCGGAATGTTAATGGCCTGAATTCATCAATCAAAAGACATAGACTGGCAGATTGGATTAAAAAGAAGGATCCAACAATATGTTGCCTACAAGAGACTCACTTCATAGAAAAAGATACCCATAGACTAAAGGTGAAAGAATGGGGAAAAACATACCATGCACATGGACTCAGCAAAAAAGCTGGGGTATCCATCCTCATTTCAGATAATGTGGACTTCAAGCCAAAGTTAGTCAGAAGGGATAAAGAAGGTCATTTCATACTGCTTAAGGGAAGCATAAATCAGCAAGATATAACAATCATAAACATCTATGCCCCAAACAGTGGCTCATCCATGTATGTCAAACAAATCCTTCTCAATTTCAGAAACCAAATAGACCACAACACAATAATACTAGGTGATTTTAACACGCCTCTCTCACCACTGGACAGATCTTCCAGACAAAAATTGAACAAAGAAACCATAGATCTCAATAACACAATCAATAATTTAGACTTAACGGACATTTATAGAATATACCATCCAACCAAGAGCGAATACACTTTCTTCTCAGCAGCACATGGATCCTTCTCTAAAATAGACCATATATCATGCCACAAAGCTAATGTTAACAAATACAAGAAGATAGAGACACTACCTTGTATTCTATCAGATCATAATGGATTGAAGTTACAAATAAATGAAAGAGTAAAACACAGAAACTATTCCAACATCTGGAGATTAAACAATATGCTATTATATGATGAATGGATAACAGAAGATATTAGGAAGGAAATTAAAAAATTCTTAGAGGTAAATGAGAACAAAGAAACATCATATCAAAATCTCTGGGACACTATGAAAGCAGTACTTAGAGGCAAATTTATTTCATGGAGTGCGTTTAATAAAAGAAGTAAAACTCAACAAATAAACGACCTAACACTACAGCTCAAAGCCCTAGAAAGAGAAGAACAGAACAGCACCAAGGAGACAGGAAAATAGTTAAACTCAGAGCTGAAATCAATGAAATTGAAACAAAAGAAACAATACAAAATATTGACAAAATAAATAGTTGGTTATTTGAAAAAATAAACAAAATTGATTAACCTTTAGCCACACTGACAAAGAGAAGATGAGTAAACCCAAATCACTAAAAATTCGGAATGAACAAGGAAATATCACAACAGACAGGATTGAAATACAAAACATAATTAGAAGCTTTTTGAAAATCTATACTCCAACAAAATAGAAAATTTCGAAGACATCAACAGGTTTCTAGAGACACATGAATTGCCTAAACTGAATGAGGAGGACATACACAATTTAAATAGACCAATTTCAAGTACTGAAATAGAAGTCATCAAAAGCCTACCAACAAAGAAAAGTCCAGGACCAGATGGGTTCTCAGCCGAGTTCTACAAAACCTTTAAAGAAGAGCTCATTCCAATACTTCTCAAAGTATTCCATAAAACAGAAGAGGAGGGAACCCTCCCAAACTCATTCTATGAAGCCAATATCACACTGATACCTAAACCAGACAGAGACTCATCAAGGAAAGAAAATTTCAGACCAATATCCTTAATGAACATCGACGCAAAAATTCTCAACAAAATTTTAGCAAATCGCATACAAAAACATATTAAAAAGATAGTGCACCATGATCAAGTGGGTTTCATCCCAGGGAAGCAAGGTTGGTTCAACATCAGGAAATCAATAAATGTAATTCACCATATCAATAGACTTAAAGTCAAGAATCACATGATTATTTCAATAGATGCAGAAAAAGCATTTGATAAAATACAGCACCCCTTCATGCTCAAAACACTAGAAAAAATAGGGATAGTGGGAACATTCCTTAACATTGTAAAGGCCATTTATGTTAAGCCCATGGCTAATATCATTCTAAATGGTGAAAAACTGAAAGCATTCTCCCTAAAAACGGGAACAAGGCAGGGATGCCCTCTTTCACCACTTCTATTCAACATCATTCTTGAGACTCTAGCCAGAGCAATTAGACAAACCAAAGAAATTAAAGGGATACGAATTGGAAAAGAAGAACTCAAACTATCCCTGTTCGCTGTTGACATGATTATATATTTAGAGGAACCTGGAAATTCCACCAGAAAACTCTTAGAACTCATAAGTGAATTCAGTAAAGTAGCAGGTTACAAGATCAATGCTCATAAATCCAACGCATTTTTATACATAAGTGATGAATCTTCAGAAAGAGAAATTAGGAAAACTATCCCATTCACAATAGCCTCGAAAAAAATAAAATACTTGGGAATCAATCTCACAAAAGAGGTGAAAGTCCTCTACAATGAGAACTACAGAACACTAAAGAAAGAAATTAAAGGAAACCTTAGAAGATGGAAAGATCTCCCATGTTCTTGGATAGGCAGAATTAATATTGCCAAAATGGCCATACTACCAAAAGTGCTGTACAGATTCAATGCAATACCAATTAAAATCCCAATGATGTACCTTACAGAAATAGAGCAAGCAATCATGAAATTCATCTGGAAGAATAAGAAACCCAGAATAGCTAAAGCAATCCTTAGCAGGAAGAATGAAGCAGGGAGTATCGCAAAACCAGTACTTCAACTCTACTACAAAGCAATAGTAACAAAAACAGCATGGTATTGGTACCAAAATAGACAGGTAGATCAATGGTACAGAATAGAGGACACGGACACAAACCCAAATAAATACAATTTTCTCATACTAGACAAAGGGGCCAAAAATATGCAATGGAGAAAATATAGCCTCTTCAACAAATGGTGCTGGGAAAACTGAAAATCCATATGCAACAGAATGAAATTAAACTCCTATCCCTCACCCTGCACAAAAATCAACTCACAATGGATCAAGGACCTCGAAATAAGACCAGAGACCTTGCATCTTATAGAAGAAAAAGTAGGTCCAAATCTTCACCTTGTTGGCCTAGGATCAGACTTCCTTAACAGGACTCCCATAGCACAAGAAATAAAAGCAAGAATCAACAACTGGGATAGATTCAAACTAAAAAGCTTTCTCTCAGCAAAGGAAACTATCAGCAATGCGAAGAGAGAGCCTACAGAGTGGGAGAATATCTTTGCCACTCATACTTCAGATAGAGCACTAATTTCCAGAATCTATAAAGAACTCAAAAAACTCTACACCAAGAATACAAATAATCCAATCAACAAATGGGCTAAGGAAATGAACAGACACTTCACAGAAGATGTACAAGCAATCAACATACATATGAAAAAATGTTCACCATCTTTAGTAATAAGAGAAATGCACATCAAAACTACCCTAAGATTCCATCTCACCCCAATTAGAATGGTGATTATCAAGAATACAAGCAACAATGGGTTTTGGAGAGGATGTGGGGAAAAAGGTACCCTCATACATTGCTGGTGGGGCTGCAAATTCGTGCCACCACTCTGGAAAGCAGTATGGAGATTCCTTAGAAAACTTGGAATGGAACCACCATTTGACCCAGCTATCCCACTCCTCAGCCTATACCCAAAGGACTTAAAATCAGCATACTACAGAGATACAGCCACATCAATGTTCATAGCTGCTCAATTCACAATAGCCAGACTGTGGACCCAAACTAGATGTCCTTCAATTGATGAATGGATAAAGAAACTGTGGTATATATATATAATGGAATATTACTCAGCTATAAAGAATAATAAAATTATGGCATTTGCAGGCAAATGGATGAAATTGGAGAATACCATGCTAAGTGAGATAAGCCAATCTCAAAAATCCAAAAGACAAATTATCTCACTGATAAGCGGATGATGACACATAATGGGGGGTGAGAAGGGGGCATGAATGGAGGAAGGAGGGACTGTATAGAGGGAAAAGAGGGGTGGGAGGGGTGGGGGAGAAGGAAAAAATAATGGAATGAATCAAACATCATTACCCTATGTAAATGTATGATTACACAAATGGTATGCTGTTACTCCATGTACAAACAGAAACAACATGTATCCCATTTGTTTACAATAAAAATAAATTTTAAAAAAAGATAGAAAAAATTATGTATTACAAAAAAAAAAAAAAAAACTTGGCACAGTGGTACACACTTATAATCCCAGCAGTTCAGTAGGCTGAGGCAGGAGAAGCACAAGTTTAAGGCCAGCTTCAGCAATTCAAGACCCTCATCAACTTAGAGAGATCCTGTCTCAAAATAAAAATTAAAAAGACTAGGGGTATGACTCAGTGGGAAAGAACCCTTGGGTTCAATTCCCAGCACCAAAAAAGAGGAGGAAGTGGAGGAGCCCACCAACAAAGAAAAAAACAGGACCAGATACATTCCCAACCAAATTCTACCAGAACTTTAAAGAACTAACACCAATACTCCTAAGATTATTCCCTGAAATAGAAAAGAGGAACACTCCCAAATGCATTCTATGAAGCTGGTATCACCTTGATCAAAACCAAATAAGGAAACACCAAGGAAAGAAGTTACAGATGAACATAAATGTAAAAATTCTTAATAAAATAGTAGCAACATATTCAACAATACATCAAGCAGATTATACATAATGATCAAGTTGGTTTCATTCTAGGGATGGAAGGATGGTTCAACAGATGCAAACCAATAAGTATAATTTATCACATAAATAGAATTAAAGACAAATTACATGGGCATCTCCATAGATACAGAAAAAGCATTTGACAAAATTTAGCACCCATTCATGTTAAAAACACTGAAGAAATTAGGGATAAAAGGAACTTACTTCAACATTCTAAAGGTTTTTAAATGATATTTAATGCTTCAGATAATTGGTCACAAGGACAAAGATTATACAAAATTGAAAACAATGTCATCCCTCTATTGTAAAAATACACTCAATATATATGCATAAATAAAAGGAAAATAGTACACTAAAATATGAGCCC
Source organism: Sciurus vulgaris (assembly GCF_902686455.1). NCBI lineage: Eukaryota > Metazoa > Chordata > Mammalia > Rodentia > Sciuridae > Sciurus > Sciurus vulgaris. The sequence continues at coordinate 110,437,435 of NC_136461.1, forward strand.
AAATAATATCAGCAGTGGTTATCTCTAGGCACTGAAGTTGAGAATGGCTTCTATTACCTTCCTTCAAATCCATTCTGCTTCTCTCCAGACTTCTTGGCATCACCTAGTTAAGTCACTATTTTCTCTCATCTGAACCTCCACAGTGGGCCCCTACCTAGTCTCCCTGCTGCTGCTCTTGCCAATTCATTCTCAGTATTGAATCAAGGATGATCTTTAAATACAAATCTGGAGACCATGGAGAAGGGATGACAAACCTGTTCCTTCCAAGAAACCCAGGCCTGGAGTTGCCCAATAAACAAAAGTGAGCTAAATAAACCCAATACTTATTGCAAAAACTGTGCTTGTATGTGGATTGGTTGGTAAAGTCAAAAGTTTTTGGATCTTAGGGAATGTAGCAAGGACAGAAACCTGGAGCAGACAAGGGCTAGAAACTTTGGATAGCATATTAGCCTTCTATTATCGTGTAACAAATCACTATTATATTTACACCTTCACACAACATATGTTTGTTATCTCCCAGTTCCTGTGAGTCAGGACTTCAGTATGCCATCACAGTGTCAGCTGGGCTACATTTCCTTCTACAGCTCTGGGTTCTCTTCTAAGCTCATATGGTTATGGGCAGAGTTCAATTCTTTGTGTTTGTAGGAATGAGATCCCTGCTTTTTTGCTGGCTGTCAGTAGGAGCTGCTCTTATCTCCCAGAGGCCCCCACAGTGCCCTCTCACAACCTGGTCACTTTTTCAAAAGCAGCAGGAGAAGCTTACTCTCTTTCCAGTCTACTTAGATGGAATCTTGTATAATATAGGCACATCATAGGCACAGGTCCCACCCACAGTCAAGCAGAATGTGGATTTTACAGGTTATAAACACCAAGAGGCAATAATATTGGGAAACATCTTAGAATTCTACCTACCAACATCTACCCTCTGCCCCCCAATGATTCATGACCCTTCCACATACAAAATACATTCATCCCATCTGAATTGCATCCTCCCAAAATTCATATGGGAAGTTTGCTTAATCCCCAGTACTTCTGAATGTGACTGTATTTGGAAATAGTCTTTAAAGAGGTAATTAAATTAAAAATAGAGGAATAATAGAATGCTAATCCAGTCTAGCATTCTTAGAAAAAGTGCAAATATAGAAGGAAGTCCATATGAACTGTTTTAGTCAGTTTTTTCACCACTGCAACTAAAAGACTCAATCACCACAATTGTAGAGGAGGAAAAGTTTATTTAGGGGCTCAAGGTAAAAATTGAACATCATGACAGAAGAGGGTGGAGGAAAACAGCTCACATGATGATCAGAGAGCAGAGAGAGAGACTTCACTTGCCAGATACAAAATATATACCCCAAAGTCATGTCCTAAATGCCCACCTCCTCCAGTCACACCCTACCTGCCTTCAGTTACCACTCAGTTAACCCCTATCAGGGGGTTAATTCACTCACTGGATTAAGACTTTCACAACCCAATCATTTCTCCTTTTGCAACATCTCACATGTGAGCTTCTGGGTGACACTTCACATCCAAACCACAACATTAAAAAAAAAATTTTTTTTTTGGAGGCTCACAGCTTCAGAAATCTCAATCCATACACAGTTCCATTCTTCAGGGCTCAAGATGAGGAAGAACATCATGAAGGAAGAACATGGCATAGGGAAGTGGTTCACATGATGATCAGGCAGCAGAGAGAGAGATCTCCACTTGCCAAATACAAATATATACCCCAAAGTCATGCCCCAATGCCCCACCTCCTCTAGCACACCCTACCTGTCTTCAGTTACCACTCAACTAATCCCATCAGGTGATTAATTCACTGATTGGGTTAAGGCTCTCATAATCAATCATTTCTCTTCTAAACCTTCTTGCATTGTCTCATGCATGAGCTTTTGAGGACACTTCACATCCAAACAATAACATGAACATACAAAGAGAAACAGTCATGTACAATCCAAGGAGAGAGACCTTCAGGAGAAGCTAAACCTGCTGACACTTTGATTTTGCACTTCTGACTTTCTGAATTAGGAGAAAACAAATTTTTCTTGATAAAGTCACCTAGTCTGAGGTTCTTTGTTTTGGCAGCTCTAGCAAATTATTATACCATTTTAGGAGCCTTGTATATTAAATCATCAGCAAACTTTCATCATCTAAAACTCATTAGCTCAAAGTCTCATCATCTAAGTCATCTAACTCAGGTGCAGATGGAGATCATGGGTGTAATCTATTAAATACAACTGGGCATAGTTTCTCTCCATTTAAGAACCTGTCAAACTGAAGAGACAAGTTATTTGTCCCAATACACCCAATATGCAGTGGTGGGGCAGGTATAGGGTAATAGCTAGAGACATTCTGGTTCCAAAATGGGAGAAACAAGAGATAAAAAAGGAGTCACTGATCCATCACAGTTTTGAAATTTCAGCCAGGCAAATGTTAGATTTCCCTGATTAGATTTTGAAACATGGGCATAAATTCTCTATAGCTCTCCACCCTCTGGACTCAGCATTCTGCCCCTGTATCATCCTTCCTTTTTCACAAAAGGTAACACACATTTGCCAATTGAGCAGTTTTATCCGTCATCTTCCTGCCAGTATCTTGGGGTCCTCTTCTAAGTCTTTTGTGGGTAACTAGAGATGGAATAGAGTGAGGAAGTCATATTTGCAGGTGAGGGAATAGCAAAAAGGGGGCATTGGTCAAATAATTAAAGATATTGAGAGCCAGAGTTCTGGCCATCAGAAAATGGAGTTACAAATATGGAAAATGGAGAAAATTAGAATGAGCTTTGTGGTGTTGGACTAGAATTGGAGATACTGGTTTATTTATAGCTAGATATAAAAATAAATATAGATGTAAATGGATGTGTACTTACCTGCACATATTCCTTAGATATGTTCACTGAAGGGTCCTGGGAGCAGAAACACCCCAATGGCAATAAGCACACCTATTGCCTAGATTCTGGCTTCTAAGAATCATTCTCCATTTAAAGGAACTAGAGCTCCTAGTAGAAATGTTCAAATTCAAGGCTGAGGTACAAAACGTGTAAAATGAGCCTAAAATACTATTTTTTGTCAGAAGTCAATAAAGTACTCAAAAAATGATAGGAGTATATAAAAGCACATAGACATCAGCTTGAGGAGGCTTCCAATGGCCAAATTAAGGACAATTTGAGTATCAAAATAAATGGTGATAGTATCAATTGTAATCTATTGAATAAAATAGGAAAATATGAACCCATACAGCTTCAAAACAATAAATTAAAATTTTGTTGAGGAATATGATAATTACATAGCTTCAGTGATTTTTTTTTTTTTACACAAAATTGTTTGCTAATTTCAAGGAGAAAAGAAGGAACCTGAATCTAGAGAAGCCTTGTGGACATTCTCTTAATTAAGCAACCAAAGTTAACACCAGTAATATGAAAACATTGAAAATTTGCCACAGCTGGCATAATGTACTGTGAGTACAGCACCAATTCTATGTTACTCCTTCCAAAGATGCATAGCCTAAATCTACCAAGAGCAGACAAGCCTAAATTCAGAGATACTCCACAAAATAACTGGCCTCAATCTTCAAAAGTGACAAAGATATGACAGTCAAGGATAGATAAGAGACCATTCCAGACTGAAATTAACCAAAGAGATTTGACACACACAGCATGTGATTTTTAACTGGATCCTTTTGCTATAAAGAATATTATTGCAACGCTTGACAAAACTTTGAGTAGTTACAGAATATTCTTGTCATATAGAAAAATATCTACAGGAAATATGTACACACCAAGGTTTTTGAAGTAATAGAGAATCAAGTTGGCAGCCTATCTCAACTGATTAAGGAAAATAGTTATTTCTACAAAACTTGTAGCTTTTTTGCAACTTTTGATTTAAAAAAAAAAAGGTATACTATTAAATAAATAGGCTGTGTAAAGTCTGACTCGCCTTGTGCAGGCTATCCTGCTGCATCTAGGGCCCCGCCAGTGGGAATGGAGATTCGTGGTTGGTTGCTGACCTCAGGCAAGGGAAAGGAATGATACGGTCACACAGAAATAGCTACCTGAATGTGGCTCAAGGTTTTCTGCCTATTCATATTTCCGCTTTAACTTCACTAATAAATAATTATTGCTGTTCTCAAAATATTTGCTCCATCTGTAAAAGTCATCAAATCAAAGACGCAAGTCTGGCTCTAAAATCTCTCACATTCTTTAGAGTACAAATCTCTGTCTGCCCCTGAACCTTCCTCAACCAACCAGGCATCTAGGCCTCCTCAGGGACAGATTCACTTCCTGTTCTATTATGGGGAATGTGGCTGACTTTTGCAAGGATTTCCTGCCTTCTCTCAGTAAGTGACTAAACTGGTTGCAGCTAATTCTGCTGGGAAGTAACCAGCTGTTTTTCCACAATCCTGCAGCCATTTCCATGAATTAATTTGGGAGCATTGTAGACCCTTGAAAAGCAGCATAAGGCTCTGGTGCTTGATAGCTTTAGTAGGATTTAGCTTCCTCAGCAATGGACTGAACATAAAGAAACATACAATCTATTAACAGCTGCTCCTAGAAATGCCTGTGCAGTCTTAGGTAAGATAAAGAATCACTCTATTCTCATGGGTGATAAGATGATTACACCACTAGCCCTTACCTATTGTCAAGGTGTGTGAGAGGATAAACAGAGTGTGCTTAGAGCTATCTTGAGTTTGTTATTAAAAGAACATAATACATGTAGCCATATTGTTGTATTTATTTAGTGCTTAGTGGAAAAGAGCAATTTAAAACCCTAGCCCTGATAAATAAAACAAGATTGTTATTATTAACTATTACATCTAGATAATAGTTTGTGTTTAATCATTTATTTACTTATTTGGCACACATTCATTGAGCACATTCACTGTGTCAAACACTGTACAGGCACAGTGCACCAGCTGTGAAGAGGCCAGCACAATCCCTGCTCTCATGAAATAGAGTCTAGTGATAAAACATGAAACACAATTGTGAGGAGTGACAAAAATGAAAAAAAATAACATTTTTAGCTTTCAATGAAAATGGCTGTTTTTATTAGGCAAGTAAAAAAAATTACAGGTCTGGGAGTCAGAAGAGGATTTGAGACACAGTTCTCTTGCTTACTGCCATGTGAGCCTCTCGGAGTTATTTAACTTCTGACAACTGTGATTTCATCAGCATTGTCTGAGAATCATAATAACAATGTCTGCACACTGTCTCTCACAAGGTTGTTGTGAAAGCCGATGAGATAATCTATGTGAAAGCACTTACAAATCTCGTAGGCGTGAATTATTATTGTTGCAGAAGTCTCCATACTACACTTGAAAGTGGTTGGTTTGCCTTGACCACTCCAAGTAGAAGGAGCCAAGTGCATTACAAATCATTGTCACCGTGCCTTCCAGAGGTGTTCATGTCAAGCCCTATTGGGTGCAGTAGGATATGACTGTTCCCAGAATTATTGATCCACCACTGCCTCTGCCTGCTGGACTCAGCCCTGTCTTGTTCAATATTTTTAACAATAAATTGGATAAATACACAAGAAGATGTTTATAAATGTGGAGCTCAAATATAGCTAAAAATAGAAAATACAAAGAATTGCAGAGTCAGGCTCCAAAATGATCTCTCCAGGATAACAAGATGAAATATAATCAAGATAAATGTAAAGTCCTGCACTTAGCTTCACAAAATTCAATGCAGAGCAGCATAAAGGAAAGACTAAGGAATATTTTGATATTTCATATGTCAGTAGAGTTCTGTTGTTCACAGAGCACTTGCATCCATCTCATTTAGTCACTTAGGAAGTTGGCTGTAGTGAATCCAGTTCACTAAATTGTTAGATAAAAATTTACTCAGATTTATCCTTTGGGTTGCAAATCCAGGATTTCCTTGCTTAGGTTTAAGTTCATGTCTATTACCGAGTAAAGTTGTATTCTAATCCTTGTCGCACCTAAGAGTCAAGAGAGTATACTTTGCTTACAATTAGACAGTGAGGCATGGATGAGGAAAGGACATAGATTTCTTTCTTCAACCCAGAGTTTTATCTTTCCTTTAATCTCTACCTCCTCTAAGAAACGTTTCCCAATTCACCCAGTTACCACTAATCAATTTCATTTCTACTGAATTCCCGTATACTAACACATGCGTATAATAATGTTCACTATCTTGAATTAAATTTAGTTACACTGTACCTCACACCCCAAACTCAACTCTAGATTATAGCCTCTTGAAAGATAAGATTCATGCCTTATACTTTCTAAAAGCTTCAGTAGTCTAGCAGAGATTTGCCATATTTTAGGTACTCAATAATGGCTATAATGAAGTACAGACACTGAGTCACATTTGAATCACGGTTTAGCTAAATTTCCTATAGTCACTTTCCCTCTGAATGTTTTGATTTTTAAATATTTAAAATCTGCACAATAATACCCACTTCATAGAGAATTTTCTGAGTATTCAGTGCTATCATTGACTTTATTAAGGTCATGAGGAGCATTTCTTTAAATGGAATGGTAATAATAACCTGACTCTAGTCTTCCCAAGTTCCTATGCAGAGCTCAGATATCAGTATCTTATAGTCTCTAGCAGCCCACAGTTCCTGCAGACTCTCCTAGTCCCTGGCTAATCCCTGGAGTCACAGCAAAGCAGCTGTCCTGGTTTAAGTCAGCCGTGTAGGGCTATTTGAGAAGTATAGGTTTCTTTTGTCTGCCACAACCCTTAACAACATCCCATAGGCACAGAACCTGGGCTCCCAGACTGCACGATTGTTTGCAATTCAACAAATATTTGACTGCTTCCTGTGTTCCAGGAACTGTGCTAGGGCCAAAAGAGACAAAAGGTTGACTAAAGCATAATTCTACCATCCGGGAACTCTGTCTGCTGAGAGTTGGGGAGTATACTTATACAAACTAGTCTCCCACCGAGCAGAATGTGATAACAGCCAATAAAGCATTTGAGTTTTACTTACAGGAGTTACTAGATAGCTATGGAAGTAGAGAGGGCATAATTATGATTTACATATGAGGCATCCCCCAAAACTCCTATGTTACTGCAGGAATATTCAGAGGTGCAATGATTAGATTATGGGAGTTGTAACCCCACAGTCCATCTTAGTTTGAATGGACTAACTGGGTGGTGACTGTAGGCAGGAGGGTAATGGGTGGAGGTGGGTCACTGGGGGCTTACCCTGGAAAGGTGCATCTTCCTTGCAATTGTTCCCATCCCCACTCCCACCTTCCAATCCCCCACCCCTGCCTTCTCTCTCTGCTTCCTGGCTGCTACAAGCAGAACAGCTTGCCTCCACCCTGCCTTTCTGCCATGATGTTCTGCTTCACTTTAGGCCCAGACCAATGTAGTCAACCAACCATGGACTGGATCTCTGAAACTATGAACCAAAAAAAAGTTTCCCCTTCTAAGTTTTTCTTGTCAGGTACTTTGGTCACAGCCAACACAAAGCTGACTAACTCAGGCATTCAGGTAGAAGAAATAACCTAAGTAAAGTAAAGGTTGAAGAAATGGGGCATATTCAAGTCATAGCAGCACATGACTTGGGCCAGAACCTAAGGAATAAATTGTGGAGAGCAGTGGAGAAACCTAGTATATTACCAGTTTCTGCAGTGTTTCTCAGTGACAGCCTCTTAACATTCCGCTTTCCTTGCATAATCCCCTCACCATACATAAAATTATTAATTTGTTCTTCCTACCATCACCACCACCTTTCATTCACTTTGGTGAATCCAGCTGCCATGTTTTGAGCCGCCTCTATGGAACAGCCCAATTGGCAAAGAACTAAGGCTAACCTCCAGACGGCAAACTCTGAGACCCAAGAGAGGTCCTCTGAGGCCCACAAGAAAATGAATCCTGCCAATGACCACTGGGTGAGCTTGGAAGCACCCATCCCAATCAAACCTTGAATTGACTGTGGCCCTTACATCTTGATTGCAGTCTTACATGAAATCTGAGCTGTAGTAACCTAGTGAAGCCATACCCATAATCCTGATCCACAAAAACTGTTAGTACATGTGCACTGTTTTAAGCAATAACATTTTGAGATAATTTGTTATGCAGCAGTAGACAATTATTATACCTGGAAAGGATTAGAGACAAATTTTGGAGAACATTCAGTATTAGGCTTATATATCTGACCCATGACATTTATCTTGTCTATATCTAATAGGAAATTGGGAGAGACTAAAGATCTTGCTCAATGACATGACCAGAGATGTATTTTTTTCAAATAAGGAACTGGCAGTGGTCCATAAGAGCTGTTGGAACAGGAAGACAGAGGTGCTTAATATAAGAAATTATTCAAAAATCTTGATGTGCTCATCATTTCCTGATGAAATGCAAAGAACTGAGCAATGGTGACAATGGAGGGGAAAGGGAAGACAGGAAAGCTATAAATTAGATTCATCTGGTCTTAGCTGTAGATAGAAAGTGAAAGTAAAGCAAAGACAGGAAATCAAAATAAGATTCCAAAGAATAAGGAATACAGAACTTGAAATATAGAAACACAACTTATAGAGATGAAAATCAGAGTGAAAAACCCAAGTTTCGATGTCACCTGCATAAAAGTCAGAATCTGCACCTCGTAGGGTCAGGGTTACAGGTCAGAGTTCAGATGACCCAGCAACCACTTTGACACATAGCATGAGAAAGTGAGGCTGCAACTTGTGGAACACACCTTCTTTGAAATCATGGAGGAATCACCAGCTCATTGCCAATGATGCCAGAATCTGGCTGGGAAGACTAGGACTTTGCCCATGCTTTAGTTGGGCCCTGACAAAAGTATACACATTTTCTTGTACAAATATACCAAATACTTGGCCAAGGAGTGATGTAAGGTCTTCAGAGCTCACTCCAAGTTAAAATCCATATTCATAATGTAAAAAAAAAGATGTTATCTCATAGAAACATAAAGTAGCATGGCGGTTGCCAGGGACTCAGGGGACAGGGAAAAGAAAAGTTGTTCAGTGGATATAGAGTTTCCATTTTGCAAGATGAAAAAATTCTGGAAATTGGTTGCACAATAATTTTCTACTGAAGTAAGCATGTAAATATCATTAAAATGGTAAAGTTTATGTTCTGCATATTCTATAAAAAATTAAATATTATTTGTCTAAGAATTCCTGGCACTTCATCAACAGACTGTTGGCCTGTCAGAGAAAATAATTTAAGTAACTATCATTTACTGACTACTTCCTATATTCTAGGAACTAAATTCTAGAATATAGGGTTGTAAATCCTCACAAAAGCCCAATGTTATTGTTAACCTCACAGAGGTTAAAACATATGCATAAGATACATAGCTGATAAGCAGAAAAATCAATGTTTGGGCCAAGATCTTTGATTCAAATAGCAGGCTAAATCCTACCTTATACTGCTCTGGTTGAATTGTTGAAGAAAAACAAGGTTAAGGTGCAGGAGACATCTTTAGGTAAGGAGAATGTCACATAGTTTTAGACAAAGAGCCATGTCCTATTGTTCCCTATGACTCCCCCACAGTTTGGTACAATGCAATGCACATTAAAGTCTTCAAGAAATTTTTTTGGCTTGACACAGTAGCACGCATCCATAATCCCAGTAACTAGGGGACTAAAGCAAAAGGATTGCAAGGACAAACTTGGTAAGTTAGCAAAACCCTCTCCCAAAAATACTTGTAAAGAAATTGTTTGAGTAAGTAAATGAACAATGAGTATTCAGTATGAAAAAAAAAAAAAAAAAAAAAAAAAGACCCATTCCCTCCACCTTGAAAAATTAAGGCAATTGTTACTTTCTGGCTTCCAAACCAGCCATTCATTTCTGGTGCAACATATAAAGAGCCTGGAAATCATCACTTCCATTCTCACAAGAAAAAAGTTGAACACACTGAAAATCACAACCCTTCTTAGATCATCAGAAAACTGAGGTCACAGGACAAACTATTAACTTAAAAAACTGGAGATACAGAGAATTCATTTACTGGAACAGAAGACTGTAACTAGAGCCAATGCCGGTAGGAATGTTTAACTATAATAAATGAATTGCTGGAGGCTTAGTGTAGACTAGCTAGAAAGTTAAAAATTGAAGAGTCTTAGAGGGTGCCCAATAGTTCCCTGAATTTTACCTCCAGGAGCCCCACCAGGTTCCCATTGGGAAAACTGAAGAAAAAATTCCTTCATGCTTCCAACAAACAGGTGGGGTTGAAGTAACAATTTTGAAATATTCTCCCATCTCTTTCTCCTTAAGGCCTGCCTTCAAGAAAAACAATTTTACTAGAGCTTAACCAACTTGAGGGAAGGAATATTCTCAACTCCTGTCCCCTCCAGCCTTCCTTAACCCTATTTAAGAAAGAGTCTCAAGGGAAACCCAAAGAGGACAGGGACAGGACAGACAAAAGCAAGGAATTAGAGAAAATTTGATCCTCTGACTGCACAACTAGAGCAAACAGTAAAACCAATCTAACTCTCAACCAGAAAAACAGGACTTCATACTAAAAGTCAATACACCTCATTTTCTTTTACCTGGATGCATCACATGGAGCTTTCAACAACAAAGACGTGCTAAAATGCAAAACAAAGCACAATTTGAACAGAAGAAAAAGCATCAGAACCAGACTCACATACAGCAGAGATTTGGGGAAAGGTCCTTGGAAGAGTTTGATGGGTTTCATTTCTTTAGGAGAAGGATTGTTTTTTTAACTCCTGACTCTGCTCCTAAACAGGGTTCTCTAAAGCTGGTCCTGCCAATTCTTCCACATCAGTCTGTCACATTCATGTTTTTCTTTTCATTCTGCTGCTATCCCCTGATTCTAGGCCTCTATACCCCCTCGGATTTGTTATGTAATCTCCCAATTTATTTCCCCTATCTCCCCCTCTAGCCACCCTACACACAGCCCCAGACTTATTATTCTAAAACATCACTTAGCACAGGACAGCCCCACCCATAAGACTCCACCACTTAAGAATCAAGCTCTTGAGCCTGGCTCCCTAAAGGAGCCCTCCACACTAGCCTATCCCCTGCCCAGCATCCTGACTCTCTCTTCTACGTAATAGGTATTATCATCTGCATTGTACAACTTATGCAAGGGTACCAACCAAGGAGTAGTAGAGTCAAAATGAAATTCCAGTCTGTGGAACTCCAGAACTTACATTCTTTTTACATTGTGACTTCTCAGTCACTCCATTATTATCTATTCAGCAAATAATTGTGGTGCCCCTATTAAGTGTCTTTCATTGTAGTATGTGTTATAAAAGAATTAAAGATGAATTAGACACAAATTTAGGCTTCAAAGAGCTTTGAGATATGCTTCTTTGTTCTGCCGTTTCACGTTTTATGTATTTCCAGTATTTCCTTGCCTGATACAGGTTGACCAAGTCTGCTCTGAAGACCTAAAATCCAAAACACTTCTGGTCCCAAGCATTTCAGATAAGGGATACACACACTATACAATATAATTATATTTGAACATAATGAAAGATCTTTCTCATCAGGCTGAAAATACATGAGCTCAAGAATAGGTCTCAAACACTGTTACGTTTTTAACATTTAGCACAATATCTGGCACATAATAGTCTGGAAAAACTCACACTGTCTCTCTGTACTCACCTACAACACTTTTGACACCAGATATGTGGAGGTTTTTCACATCAAGTCATTCTTCAATTTTCCAAACACCAGCTGGGTGTCCTACAATTTACTTCAATTCTGACACTACCTACTTGGAGTTAGCATCAGATCCCACAAGGGGTTCATCCCCTTTCTAGTCAATAACAAGTCTGGGCCTCTGATACATCTATCAGAAGGATGAAATTGGGGGTCCCACAACCTCCTCCTCAGGTTTGGTAACTTGCTAGAGTGGCTCACAGAACTTAGGGAAACACTTTGTTTAATGTTTACCAGCTTATTATAAAGGATGCAATTCAGGAAAAACCAGATGGAAAAGATGCATAAACAAGGTAGTATGGGAGGTGAGCATGCAGGGTTTCCATGTTCTCTCTGGGAGCACCTCTAGGTATTTCTAACAATGCTGAAACTCTCTGAATCTTGTTCAAAAGTTTCTAATGAGCTTAATCTCCAACCCCCTGCCAACATCTTAGAAATTGGTGAATGGGACTGGAAGTATCAATCCTCTAAACACTGAATTTCAGGTAAGCAGCACCATCCTGACACTATATGGGGTCCCCGCCCTAAGTCACCACAATAGCTTAAACTCAGGTGTGATTGAAAGGCGCTCATTATGAATAATAGAACACTTTCCTATCACTCAAGATGTTCCAAGGGTTTTAGGAGCTCTATGCCAGGAACCAAGGACAAAGATCAAATACATTTTTATTATACCACGAGTAGGTACTCAAGAAATATTTGTTGAACAAGTGAATAAAGGAGTGGATGAATGAAATGATATTGAATGCAAATGAAAATGTTTAAAGAGAGGAGAGTAAAGGTGGAGAGAATAAAGTTCTCCATTTTCATGTTTCAAGAATCCCAAAGGAAACAGTGCATAAATATAGCAATTTGAGAGAAAAGTAATTATGATTGCCACTGCTTAGCTGATGGATGGGAGTCAAGTCGTTCCCATGTTGGGTATCTGACCCACCAGGCTGACTGACAGACCCTGTACAATGTCCCCACTCCCACACCAGGAAGAAAGGACTTCAGGTCCAGGTTTCCCAGTTCAATAGCCTTTTCTTTTTTGCTTTAAAAAAAAAATCGCTGAGGCATGAGATACTTCCGTTCTCCATTGGCATCTTTACACTGTGCCCAGAGAAACAATCATATCACATTCAGGAAGGCAAGGGCCTGCAAAGGCGGGGAAACAGGAACTGTCCCCACGGATGTCCTCCCCAGGGGAGACAGCCAGGGGCTGGGAACAAATGCTGTGTGAAAAGGAAAGCCAGACTTCACCAGAGGCTCCAGGTTGAGGGGCTGGTCCTTCCCAGCATTCAGCCCAACTCTCAGCCATGAAGTCCAGGAACAGCACATTATTCTTAAGCGCACATACATACACACACTTTTCCTTCCCTATCCTCACCCCCTACACATATACATACACACCCACACACACACATACCGATTCTTGTGCAAAGTCTGACCTGGGGCTTTGTACTTCAGAACATATTTCAAGTCTTTAGCTCACCTCCAGGTCCTTACCAGAAAAGCATCCATTTCCCTCTTAAATACATCTCCATAAACCCAACTCCAACCTAGCTGCTCAGCTTATTGGCCCCCAAACACCTCAGACCCAATCTCATTCCAATCCACTTTTTTCTTCCCCTTCCACATACTCCTTTCCCTTCCTCACTAATTATAAAGGTCTTCCCCATAGGTCCTTGACCAAGAGCACCTCAACCATTTACCATCTCTCACTTTTGAATTCCAGCAGCACTTCCTAAGTCAGTACTCCCTTGTCTTTTTTGTAAAATGGAAAATGATATTATTTGTACAGCACATGAAACTGAAATCAGCAATGGCAACTAGCACAAGAACTCCAAATGCCGGGAGGACAGAGGGGATCAATATCTCAGGCACGCCTGTAATCCATTCAAAGTCATTGCACACACAACTCCAGACTGCCTAATTCTGTCACAGAGCATTATGCAAGCCAATTGAGGAACTAGAAAAGATGTATATAAGAAAGTCTTGGTCTTTGAAGAGCTTTCATGCATTCAAAGAAATGGAAGATACCTGAAGGCATACATAATACACACATACACGATCATTTTAAGTTCTTTGTGTAACAGGAAAAACATGAGCTTTGGAATCAATAGTATATGGAGGTTCAAATTCTGGCTTTGGTCACTCTTTTTCTGTGTGAACCTAGGCAAGATAATACCACCTCTTTGATCTCACTTCTCCTGTCTGTAAAAGAGGGATAATAAAAACTTATCCTCACAGTTTTTTTAAGTCATCTATAGTTTTTTTAACTATAGATATAGGTATAATTTACACACAATAAAGTTTACCAACTAAAAGCATACATTAAGTTTTCACAAAAGTATATAACCATGTAATCATCGCTACAATCAAGAAACAGAACATTTTTCATCGACCCCAAAACTTCCTTCTAGCCTCTTTATCGTCAATATCAATGCCACCAAAGTCCTCCCATTCCTTGTCCAACTGATTTCCTTTACTATAATTTTGCATTTCCTAGTGTGTTAGCCATGCATCACTGTGACTAAAATTCTTGACAAGAACAGCTTAGAGGAGGAAAAGTTTATGTTGGCTCACAGTTTCAGAGGTTCAGTTCATGGTCAGAACTCCATTGCTCCAGACCCAAAGTAAGGCAGAACATCATGAAGAAGGGTTTGATGAGGAAGGCTCCTCACCTCTTAGCAGCCGGGAAGGAGAGAGAGAGAGAGAGAGAGAGAGAGAGAGAGACCAACCAGAAGTCAAGATTCACTCTCCAAGGGCACGCCTCCAGTGACCTGCTTTATCTAGCCATGCCCTACCTGCCCACGGTTACCACCCAGAGTAGTAGTCTTTTCAAATTATTCATTCATCAAGTGGATTAATCCACTGATTAAATTATAGCTCTCATTTCACCTCTGAACATCCCTGCATTAATACAGGAGCTTTTGGGGGACACCTCATATTCAAACTATAATACCTCGTTTCATATAAATATAGACATAAATTCATATTCCTTTGCATCTGGCCTCTTTAACTTACATTAATGCTTTTGAAATTCATTCATGTTGCCATATCAGTAGTTTGTTCCTTTTTATTGCCAAAAAGGATTCTATTATATGAAGATATCATAATTTCTTTATTCATTCTCCTGTTGATGGAAACCTGGGTTGCTTACAGTTTTTGATTTTTATGAATCATTTTGTGGATATGTTTTTATTTTTCTTGAGTAAATATATGAGAGTTAAATTGCTGGGTTATAAAGTGGATATAGGTTCAACATTTTTAAAACTCCCAAACGCTATTGCTAAATGGTTGTACCATTTGAAATTTTACCAAAGATGAATGTGGACCATGTTCTTGCCAATATTTGGTGTGGTCAGTGTTTTTAGTTTTAGTCATTCTAGTGGATAAGTAATGATATTTCATTGCAGTTTTAATTTGCATTTTCCTAGTAACTAATGATGTTCAACACATTTTCATGTGTCCATAGCCATTCATACATCTTCTTTTGTAAGGTCTCTATTCAAGTCTTTTGTCCATTCTATTTATTGGATTGTCTTTTGTAATTGATAGGTAAGGTTATTTTATGTATATTTGAAAGAAATTCTTTGTCAGATATATGTTTTACAAATATTTTTTCCTAAATTGTGGGTGACCTTTTCATTTTAATGGTGATGTCTTTGGATGAGCAACAGCTTTGAACTTCAGCAAATCTAATTTATCAACCCTTCTTATTTTTGGTTACTGCTTTTCATGACATCTTTCAGAAATATTTTTCTATCCCAAGGTCATGAAACAACATACTTTTATGTTTTCTTCTAGAAGTTTTATAGTTTAAATTTTTATATTCAGGTCTATGATCCAGCTCAAGTTAATTTGGGGATGATATAGAGAAGGATTCATCTCCATTTTTTTCATACATTCATTCAGTTTTTTCAGCAGGGGAAAGGTTTTCCTTTCTTCTACTGAATTGAGTGATGATTTGTCAAAAATCAATTGACCATAAATAAATGAGTCTTTTTCTGGACTCTATATTATGTTCCATTTCTGTTTTTTATATCAATGCCACACTACTTGAACTACTAAAGTTTTAAATTATTCCTTAATTTGATCACAGGAGTCCTTAAATTTGTTTTTTCCAGATTGTTTTGGCTATTGAAGTCCTTTGCATTTCCACATAAATTTTAGAATAAACATGTAAACTTGTATTTTAAAAATCCACTAGAATTTTGATTGGGATTGTGCTGAATTTATAGATCAATTTGGAGAGACCAGACATCTTAGCAATATTGATTCTTCTAATCCATGAACATGATATATCTCTCCATTTAGGTATGTCTTCCTTAATTTTTCTCCACGATGTTTTATCCTTCTCAGTGCAGGCATTTTGTACACTTATTAAATTTATTCCTAAGTATTTGATGTTTTCAATGCTATTGTAATGATATTTTAAACTTTTATTGCCCAATTTATTGTTGCTGGCATATAAAGATATAATCAATCACTGTATATAAATTCATTTTTTTAAGTTATGTTTAAGAGCCAGATGTGGTGGTACAGCCTCTAGGCCCAGCTACTCAGGAAGCTGAGGCAGGAGGATCATGAGTTCAAGGCCAGCCTCGGCAGCATAATGAGACCCTGAC
Source organism: Sciurus vulgaris (assembly GCF_902686455.1). Lineage (NCBI taxonomy): Eukaryota > Metazoa > Chordata > Mammalia > Rodentia > Sciuridae > Sciurus > Sciurus vulgaris. The sequence goes on from NC_136461.1 coordinate 110,453,674, forward strand.
TCAAAAAATTTAAAAATACACACACACACACACACACACACACACACACACACACACACACACATATATTTAAATACTATTGGGATGGTTATTATAAACATTTACAACTTAAGCTGGAAGAACTCTAAAAGAGCATCTACTCCAAACTTCTCATTTTGTAGATAAGGAAACTGAGACCCCAAAAATGATTTTCCCTCTGTCACATGGTGGCAAGAATACAGGTCTATCAGCCCCCAGACTTCTGTTGTTACACTAGATAATGACATCCTTCCTTAAATTACTAACTACCAGAAAGTAATGGACAGACAAGATTCAATTATCCAACACACAATAAGTTCTGTGTTGGAAAGGATAAATGAAGCAAGGATTCTATCCTGATGAAGAGATTGTAGATTTTCATTAGTGAAGAGGAAGGAGGCTAGGAGAGGGGTAGGTAGGTAAGACTGGATAATTGGGGGTAGAAATGATCAAAGTATATACATATATAAAAATGATGCAATGAAAGTCACTATGTTGTATAACTAATATGCACTAACAAAAGAAAGAGATTATAGATTTTCTAAGAAGAATGTATAAAAAGGAAAATGGTAGGACTTCAGCTTCTCTCTCCTTGCAATATTGCCTTGGGGCTGACTGATTTCTGGGTCATGAAAAAGCATCTTCACATTACCCTAGGTACCTAACCTAAAGTATATTCTTGTTGCTATTATTTTTTTTTACTTAATACAATGTGAACATTATAAGCCAAATACAATACAACCTGTTACAGGTGAGCTCAATAAAGACTAGGTACAGGAAAAATATCTGGAAAATTCATGTTAGAAATTGACATCATTGAGACTTCCAGCTGTAGCATACTATCTGTAGAACCAATTCTTCTTCCAAGAACAGTTAAAACATCTGGATAATATATATGAGAGGAAAACATCATTTTGAAGTTTCTTAGAGCTACCAAAGCAACAAGGACTTGAGGACCAAGATCTTTGACAAGAGAGAGATGAGCATACCTCCAACTTCACTTTCCTGGAAATATTTGTTGATTCTAAAGTAGTATCTGTGAGTGTGAGAAGCTGGACAGAGCTGTTTGTATTCCTAAATACTGGGAAAACAAACACTGGAGTTAGAGTCCACCAAGGACAAGGAGCTATGGTAACACCCTAGGGTTTCAGTAAGAACCTGTGAAAGGCTACACTTAGGTGCAACCATGAACTATAAATAACTAACACTCAAAAAGAATAAATCTCGGGCTGGGGTTGTGGCTCAGTGGTAGAGCACTTGCCTAGCACATGTGAGGTACTGGGTTTGATCCTCAGCACCACATAAAAATAGATAATTAAAGGTACCATGTCCATCTACAACTAAATATTTTTAAAAACAAAAAAGAATAAATCTCAGCTTCCAATGAACTCAATCATGGATTGGATCAAGATAATTTGCCAGCACAACAATAGCTACCTTTTGTTCCACCCAGATGCAAATCTTTCTTTAGGTTAGAATTTGACAGTTTTTACTATGAAATTTAGGCTAATCTGGTATGCAAATGTGCCATACTTGCTACTCTGTCATTAGCACATCATTGTTAGCCTATATTCTAGGTACCCAAGACCTAGTGGTACCAAATGTTGATCCCTTTAATTGGTTTATTTATACATTTAATTGTTTAAGAAGTTGGTGATATTGAGTGAGACAAATTATACTTATTCATTCATTCATTCAGAAAACACTTTTGAGTACTTTATCCAATAAGTCTCCTGCAATAACAATGCATTAGGATATATTTCACTTGGAGATTGACTCCCATATTCCACCTAGCCCCATTCTCAAATGTAGAAGACTGAATTTGAGGAAAGAAAGGAAATGTGAAAAGAAGAAGTCAGTGTTGGGGGTGGGAAACAGAGGTGGGGTGGGAGAACAAGGGAAATAGTAGATCGATTTGCTTCTAGAAGCAGGGAAGTAGAAGATAAATCCCAGCATCTGCAGTATTTTTCTGGCCCTACCTATTTTAATTGGGCCAACAAATGGATACCATTAAACGGGAGATTTCTATAATCACTGTTCTCATCCCAGAAATCCCAACAACAGACAATAAGCATAGGAAAACAGAAGGTCCCCATCAATATTTAAGTTAAACTTAAATAACTGATGTCAAAACTCAGATCAGGTGGTGATGAATTTTTATGGGCGTTCCCTGCTGGCTAGCTCTGCTGACTGACCCCAGTTGTTTCATTAATCTGATTAATTTTTCCTAATTTTTGATTATTGAATTTTTGTACACTATTTAATTAAAATAAACAAAATTTTATTAATATTCACTTTAACTAATATACTCTCAAGAAACATTCTATTGGACATACCAACCAAGTTGGCCAATAGTTATAATGTGATTTAATGGAATCCATAATAGAGTTAGAAAGACAAAATAGAATCATCCCAACTAAACAGGGGGCTTATAAGCTATTGTTCTTTTTCTGTGTATTTCAGGAGAGTAGGGTGAGCAATTTCATTGTAAACACTTGCAGGTTATGAACATGTTATCAAGAATAATGGATTTTGTGTCTTTGTGGACCAACAGAAGAGTGTATTGAAACAAATACTATAAATTCATCAACTCTCTTCCCCTATTGCTGTATAAATTTCTTTCATTGATTATATCCAACATTAAATTATTAATGTTATTATTAAGTTATTATCTTAATGGTTCATGAGTTAAAGTTAGAACCACACAAGGTCTATTTTTTTTGGGGGGGGGGTACTGGGTATTAAACCCAGGAGTGCTTAACCACTGAGTCACATACCCGGCCCTTCATATTTTTTAGTTTGAGACAGCGTCTCACTAAGTTGCGTAGGGCCTTGCTAAGTTGCTGAGGCTGAATTTGAATTTGTGATCCTCCTGCCCCAGGCTCCCAAGGAGCTGGGATTACAGGTGTGCCCCACCAAGCCCAGCTAAAGTCTATTCTTAAACTCAGCTAATTACCAGTAGGATAAAGACCAGTTAGTTTAAGAGCATTATGAAAACTTAAAACTAATGTGAGAGAGGAAAAAACTTCCCTTTGCAACCAAAGCTTTTTGTTTTCAAGAATAGAAAGAAAGGTAATAGGCAAAATCATATAGTTGGAAATGCAATGTTTTATAAGACAGCAGGAAAGGACTCAATGGAGAAGGCTATCCAAGGTTGATCTCTGTGATGGTTAATTTTATGTGTCAGCTTGATTGGGCTAAGGGAGTCCCTGATAATTCATAAAACAGTATTTTTGGGTGAACTATGAGGGTGTTTTGAGAAAAGATTAATAGTTGAATCAATAGACTCAGTAAAGAAGATCTACCCTCCCTGATCTGGGTGGACATCATCCAATCCATTGAGGACCTCAATAGAACAAAAAAGAGGAGAAAAGGTAAATCTTCTCTTCTTGAGCTGGGACAGCCTTATTCTCCTGCTTTCAGACATCAGAATCCCTAGTTTTCAGGCCTTTGTACTCCAGGATTTATACCAGCATCCCACTCCCACTCCACCCCAACCCCATTCTCAGGCCTTTGGAGTCACACCATCAGTTCCCTTGGTTCTCAGACCTTCATACTTAAAGGAAAGTACAATGCCAGCTTTCCCAATTCTCCAGCTTGCAGGCAGCATATAGTAGGACTTCTTGGCCTCTATCTATGACCCAATTCCCATAATATCTATCTATCTATCTATCTATCTATCTATCTATCTATCTATCTATCTGTCTGTCTATCTATCCAATTTGTTCTGTTTCTCTGGAGAATTCTGACTAATACAATCTCTTACAAATAGTACAAGATGAAGGAAGATTGGAGGCCAAAAATTGCCAAACAGTAATATTCTCAATGTCCTTACCTCGCTCTCTGCAAAGGTCTCCACTGCCTCATCTTCCAATATACTTTAGCAACCAACAAAACAGACTGGTCTCATTATAAGGAAATGTCTCAACCTCAGAAATGGTTACAATAGGGCCTCAAAAATGCAATTTACAAGCATAAATTTATAGCAGGAAACATGAAAGGAACTGGGTTATGCATAAACCATGAGACATATCTGCCAGAGTCCTCTTTCTTAAAAGGTTGAATCTAATTATACAGGGAGCCATAAAGGGGACAGAGTTAGTAGGAATGACCCCCATAATTTCACATTACCAAGACTACGGAAGAAGGGCTAGAGGAGGACTCTGGTGTTTTTCTAAACAGAAATAATTCCTACTTGGTGATGAGCAATGTGTCACTTTTCTCTGTGATCTCAGGGTCTTGGTCCCTTTTATGCTCTTTCATATTTGCCAGTGTGAGTCTCTGCTTCTTTTATCCAAGTCTTCCTCTGATTATATTTTATCTATAACTTTAATGGGCATGTGAAGGTAACAGGATCTTCCACCCCCGTCTCAAAGCAGACATCTTATTCCCTAGCCTTTCATTTCAGAGTCCACCCAGTAAAAGATGTTGAACTTGAAATGATGTAAGATCTACTTCCACTAATACCTAGTTTATAGCTCAGTTGTTGACTCCTCCCCTCCTTTTTTCTTTATTAAGAGAAAGCAAATAACATTATCAGAGTCTTGATTCTAGCAGTTGTCTCTATACCCTCCAAAGGACAGGTACCACATAATGGAAAAATAAAGACTTTATAGTTCAAGTGGGTCTGGGTGTAAATACTGATTCTGCCACTTCTTAGCACAATGACCTTGGAGAAGTGAACTAATAATTTAACTCCAGGGCTGGGGATGTAGCTTGACCTGGGTTCAAGCCCCAGTATTACAAAGTCATCGTCATTATCGTCGTCATCATCATCTCCACCTCCATCTGTAAAATGGGAATAAAAAAGTTATATAGGGCTTACATGATAATTAAATGAAAATACAGACATGTGCAGGTTCCAGCCATATAATGTATATTTAATAAGTGCTAACCATAGAAAAGAAATGCCTCCAATTTTCATAATAATGTTGATGTTCACAACTACATAGTTCTGACTCATAGGCAATAATTAATTGTGTTGGTCTCCAGTAGCATAAAGGATGGCTTATAATTTTTTTAATTTATTTTTTAGTTGTAGGTGGACACAAGACCTTTATTTTATTTTTATATGGTGCTGAGGATCGAACCCAGGGCCTCACAAGTGCTAGGTGAGCACTCTACCACTGAGCCACAACCCCAGCCCCTAGCTTATAATTTTGACCAAGAAGTAGTGTCAGATTACTGAACAAAAGCAAATGATGAATTTGAAAGAGCTGAACTGATCTCTGCTCCAATAATTGACAGAACCATTTCTCAACCTATTCCTACCCACATCCCGGGCCTTTCCCACTCTCCAGGTAGACTTTGGAGAAGGAAGTTGGCCACCTTCCAGAGAAAGAGTTCGACAACTCTCAAGTCCCTCCCTCCCCACCCCCACTCCCCACCTCTAATAACCATCATTCTACTCTCTATGAGTAAAACTTTATTAGATTCCACATCATAAATAAGTTCATGCAGCATTTGTCTTTTGGTGCTTGGTTTTTTCATTTAGCATAATGTCCTCAATATTCACCCACATTGTTATAAGGCTGCGTATGTCCACTGTGTATGTATTCCACATTTTTTCTTTTTTTAGACAAGGTATCAGTATGTTGCTGGTCTCAAATTTCTGGGCTCAAGGGATCCTCCCACCTTGGCTTCCCGAGTAGTGGAGATTATATGCATGGGCCACTGTACCGTACCTGGTTTGTTCCATATTTTCTTTATTTGTTCATCCACTAATGGACATTTATGTTGTTTCCATAACTTGGCTATGATCGAAAGGTACAAAGTCTCAGATGGACAGGAGGAAAAGGTTTTGAGATCTAGTGCATGATAGTGTGACTGTAGTCAATAACAATGTTATATATTTCAAAATAACTAAGAGAAAACTTTGAATGTCTCACCAGAAAAAAATAATAGATTAAGTGAAACGATGGCTATGTTAATTTGCTTGATTTAATCATGGCACACTGTGTACATACATTAAAACATCATATCATACCCTACAAATGTTTATAATTATGATTTGTCAAAAATAATATTAATAAGATTTTTAAATAATAAAAATTTTTAAAGAAGAAAGAGAAAGGAAGCTCAAACAGAAACAATGCCCCAGACTTTACACAGGAGCAATCTTAGGCCCGCTGTACTAACCGCAAATCCAGATGAAGGATGGGGTAGGGGATTTCTTGATCTTTTAGTCAGCATTTGACAGTTTTCAAAGAGTTTTCATATACCTAACCCCCTGAGCAAGGCCAACCCTTCATTATATGTAGATTTATCACTGCATATCATCTGTATTTGGCAATATTGATTAAATGGTATGTGGGTGTGTGTGTGCATGCATTCATGCATCATTTTCTTCAATAGCTAACTCCAGCAGGCCAGGGGCCAAGTCTAACTATTTCAACATTGTATTTCCAGCTCTTAGCCCAGTGCCTAGCACAGAGAATAGGCACTCAATAAATACTTGTTGAATGAGAAGAAGATATAGCACTCATATGCCCATCACTCTCTAACAAAACATTTTAATAGAGCTAACAAGTTTAGTTGGAAAATTAATCTATGGCTAATACAAATGCCATGACATTTTCCAGAGTCAAAAGTAAATATCCTTCTGGATAATCCAGGGTACTGCTTCACATATTATCAGAAAAGGACAAACACCCCTAACTCTCGCTGCCAATGGATCATCATTCCATTTAAGAAACCAGCAGAGAAGTTCTTCCCAATTTCATGTCATCAGATTTACTTGAACAATTGTCAACCATAATGGATTATTCTCCAAATTAATTTTTCTCACTCTTTTTAGAAAGATTAATAGCACATTACCCTCATTCTGATCTTTTTATTCTTCAAAATTCTCCTAGAAGACAGTGATATAATTTAGAGAATGGCCTATCAAAGTGGCCCAGAGCCTATACTTCATAATATGTATTTTGAGAACTATAGAAAAATTCAGCTTTTTATAAGTTACTCTTTCCTGATTCCAACCCATGACTTCTTTCTTTTTTCTCTCCTCTATTTTTTTCTTACAATTTCTCACTGGAGACTCTAAGAATAAATAGACACAGACATGCAATAGAAGCCCTGAGAGGTGCTCTATTCCTGGCCTTACCCCAGAATTGCTGCAGCTGTGCCCGAGGATTCCAGCCCAGTCAGATTACACGTCAAACATACTGTCTATGACCTGTCCTGTCAGACAATGCCAAAAGCTGCTTTGATTCATTTTTATTTTAAATACAATTGGTGTATGGGTAGAATATAGATCTGCCTTTGCAACCTTTAGACAGGGCACATAATCTGTCTCTTTCATCTATTTCTCCACCTGCAAACTGACAATAATTTTTTTCTCTCTAAATTGATGTGTAGCAAAAGATAAATATACAGGACCACTGCTGAAATATTAGACTTAAATGCTTTAATATGATTTGGTCTCTGTACTCTGAAGCACACTTTCATCTTATGACAGGTCTCTCTTGACATGATTCTGAGCTCCTGGACCCAATATTTTTTTTTATTTATCTATTTATTTATTTAATTTTGGTACTAGAGATTGAACCCATGGGCACTTTATAACTGAGCTACATCTCTGGTCCTTTTTGTTTTTTATTTTGAGACAGGGTCTCATTAAGTTGCTGAGGCTGGCCTCAAACTTGCAATCCTCCTGCCTCAGCCTCCCAAGTTGCTAGAATTATAGGTGTGTGGCACCATGCCTAGCTTCCTGGACTCAGTGTTAACGAGTTGTACAAAGCAATAAATATGAATTCATCTTACTGTAAACTAAGTCAAATGAGAAAATAACTCCCACTAAAACATACATCATAGCATTCCAGAGACAAATGCATATCTCTTTCAGATAATCCAGGTCACAGCTCCACAGGCAGTAATGGGTACTTACTATATGGCAGGAACTGTTTTCAGTGTTCTACATGTGTTAGCTTCTCTGTTGTAACAAATGCCCTGTGACATATGTGCTATTATTAAACTATTTTTTTAATTTTTTTTATTTTTTTATTAAAAATCATAGATTTACATAGGGCAATGTTGTTTGATTCCTTCTGTTATTTTTTGCCTTCCTCCCCACCACTCCCACCCCTCTTTTCCCTCTATACAGTCCTTCCTTCCTCCATTCTTACCACCCTCCTTATCCCTAACCCTAAACCTAACCATAACCCTAACACTAACCCCTCCTAACCCCCATTATATGTCCTCATCCGCTTATCAGCGAGATCATTCATCCTTTAGTTTTTTGAGATTGGCTTATCTCACTTAGCATGATATTCTCCAATTTCATCCATTTGCCTGCAAATGCCATAATTATATCATTCTTCATGGCGGAGTAATATTCCATTGTATATATATATATTCCACAGTTTCTTTATCCATTCATCAACTGAAGGGCATCTAAGTTGGTTCCACAATCTGGCTATGGTGAATTGAGCAGCTATGAACATCGATGTGGCTGTATCTCTGTAGTATGCTGATTTTAAGTCCTTTGGGTATAGGCCAAGTGGGATAGCTGGGTCAAATGGTGGTTTCATTCCAAGCTTTCTGAGGAATCTCCATACCGCTTTCCAGAGTGGCTGCACTAATTTGCAACCCCACCAGCAATGTATGAGTGTACATTTTTCCCCACATCCTCGCCAACACCTATTGTTGCTTGTGTTCTTGATAATCGCCATTCTAATTGGGGTGAGATGAAATCTTAGGGTACTTTTGATGTGCATTTCTCTTATTACTAGAGATGTTGAACATTTTTTCATATATCTGTTGATTGCTTGTACATCTTCTTCTGTGAAGTGTCTGCTCATTTCCTTAGCCCATTTGTTGATTAGATTATTTGTATTCTTCGTGTAGAGTTTTTTGAGTTCTTTATAGATTCTGGAAATTAGTGCTCTATTCGAAGTATGAGTGGCAAAGATATTCTCCCACTCTGTAGGCTCTCTCTTCACATTACTGATAGTTTCCTTTGCTGAGAGAAAGCTTTTTAGTTTGAATCTATCCCAGTTGTTGATTCTTGCTTTTATTTCTTGTGCTATGGGAGTCCTGTTAAGAAAGTCTGATCCTAGGCCAACAAGTTGAAGGTTTGGACCTACTTTTTCTTCTATAATCTGCAGGGTCTCTGGTCTGATTTCAAGGTCCTTGATCCATTTTGAGTTGAGTTTTGTGCAGGGTGAGAAATAGGGGTTTAGTTTCATTCTGCTACATATGGATTTCTAGTTTTCCCAGCACCATTTGTTGAAGAGGCTCTTTTCTCCATTGCATATTTTTGGCCCCTTTGTCTAGTATGAGAAAATTGTATTTATTTGGGTTTGTGTCCGTGTCCTCTATTCTGTACCATTGATCTACCTGTCTATTTTGGTACCAATACCATGCCATTTTTGTTACTACTGCTTTGTAATAGAGTTGAAGATCTGGTATTGCGATACCCCCTGCTTCGCTCTTTCTACTGAGGATTGCTTTAGCTATTCTGGGTTTCTTATTCTTCCAGATGAATTTCATAATTGCTTGCTCTATTTCTGTAAGGTACATCATTGGGATTTTAATTGGAATTGCATCGAATCTGTACAGCACTTTTGGTAGTATGGCCATTTTGACAATATTAATTCTACCTATCCAAGAACATGAGAGATCTTTTCATCTTCTAAGGTGTTCTTTAATTTCTTTCTTTAGTGTTCTGTAGTTCTCATTGTAGAGGTCTTTCATCTCTTTTGTGAGATTGATTCCCAAGTATTTTATTTTTTTTCGATGCTATTGTGAATGGGGTAGTTTTCCTAATTTTTCTTTCTGAAGATTCATCACTTATGTATAAAAATGCATTGGATTTATGAGCATTGATCTTGTAACCTGCTACTTTACTGAATTCACTTATGAGTTCTAAGAGTTTTCTGGTGGAATTTCCAGGTTCCTCTAAATATATAATCATGTCATCAGCAAACAGAGATAGTTTGAGTTCTTTTCCAATTCGTATCCCTTTAATTTCTTTGGTTTGTCTAATTGCTCTGGCTAGAGTCTCAAGAACCATGTTGAATAGAAGTGGTGAAAGAGGGCATCCCTGCCTTGTTCCAGTTTTTAGGGGAAATGCTTTCAGTTTTTCACCATTTAGAATGATATTGGCCATGGGCTTAGCGTAGATGGCCTTTACAATGTTAAGGAATGTAGCCACTACCCCAATTTTTCCTAGTGTTTTAAGCATGAATGGATGCTGTATTTTATCAAATGCTTTTTCTGCATCTATTGAAATAATCATATGATTCTTAACTTTTAGTCTGTTGATATGGTGAATGACATTTGTTGATTTCCGGATGTTGAACCAACCATGCATCCCTGGGATAAAACCCGCTTGATCATGGTGCACTATCTTTTTAATATATTTTTGTATGCAATTTGCTAAAATTTTGTTGAGAATTTTAGCGTCGATGTTCATTAAGGATATTGGACTGAAATTTTCTTTCCTCGATGTGTCTCTGTCTGGTTTAGGTATCAGGGTGATATTGGCTTCATAGAATGAGTTTGGGAGGGTTCCTCCTCTTCTATTTTATGGAATACTTTGAGAAGTATTGGAATGAACTCTTCTTTAAAGGTTTTGTAGAATTTGGCTGAGAACCCATCTGGTCCTGGACTTTTCTTTGTTGATAGGCTTTTGATGACCTCTTCTATTTCATTGCTTGAAATTGATTTATTTAAGTTGTGTATGTCCTCCTCGTTCAGTTCAGGTAATTCATATGTCTCTAGAAACTTGTTGATGTCTTCAAGGTTTTCTGTCTTGTTGGAGTATAGATTTTCAAAATAGCTTCTAATTATGTTTTGTATTTCACTCGGGTCTGTTGTGATATTTCCTTGTTCATTCCGAATTTTAGTAATTTGAGTTTTCTCCCTCTTTCTCTTTGTTAGTGTGGCTAAGGGTTTATCAATTTTGTTTATTTTTTCAAAAAACCAGCTATTTATTTTGTTAATTTTTCTGATTGTTTCTTTTGTTTCAATTTCATTGATTTCGGCTCTGATTTTAACTATTTCCTGTCTTCTACTACTTTTGGTGTTGGTCTGCTCTTCTTTTTCGAGGGCTTTCAGCTGTAGTGTTAAGTCATTTATTTGTTGATTTCTACTTCTTTTGTTGAATGCGCCCCATGAAATAAATCTTCCTCTAAGTACTGCTTTCATAGTGTCCCAGAGATTTTGATATGATGTGTCTTTGTTCTCGTTTACTTCTAAGAATTTTCTTATTTCCCTCCTGATGTCTTCTGTTATCCATTCATCAAATAATAGTGTATTATTTAATCTCCAGGTATTGGAGAAGTTTCTGTTTTTTATTCTGTCATTTATTTCTAATTTCAATCCATTATGATCTGATAGAGTACAAGGTAGTATCTCTATCTTCTTGTATTTGCTAACAGTAGCTTTGTGGCATAAAACATGGTCTATTTTAGAGAAGGATCCATGTGCTGCTAAGAAGAAAGTGTATTCGTTCTTTGTTGGATGGTATATTCTATATAAGTCGGTTAAGTCTAAATTGTTGATTGTGTTATTGAGATCTATGGTTTCTTTATTCGATTTTTATTTGGATGATCTATCCAGAGGTGAGAGAGGTGTGTGACAATCGCCTAGTATTATTGTGTTGTGGTCTATTTGATTTCTGGAATTGAGAAGGATTTGCTTGACGTACATGGATAAGCCAATTTTCAGGGCATAGATATTTATGATTGTTATGTCTTACTGATTTATGCTTCCCTTAAGCAGTATGTAATGTCCTTCTTTATCCCTTCTGACTAGTTTTGGCTTGAAGTCCACATTATCTGAAATGAGGATGGATACTCCAGCTTTTTTGCTGTGTCCATGTGCATGGTATGTTTTTTCCCATCCTTTCACCTTTAGTCTGTGGGTATCTCTTTCTATGAGATGAGTCTCTTGCAGGCAGCATATTGTTGGATTTTTCTCTTTAATCCATTCTGCCCGTTTATGTCTTTTGATTGATGAGTTCAGGCCATTAACATTCAGGGTTATTATTGTGATATGATTTGTATTCCCAGTCATTTGACTCATTTTTGTTTTTTGACACAATTTTGTTTCTCCTTTATTTGGCTATTCCTTTAGGCTAGTTCCTCCCGTTGCTGATTTGCATCGTTGTTTTTCATCTCTTCCTCATGGAATATTTTGCTGAGAATGTTCTGTAATGCTGGCTTTCTTTTTGTAAATTCCTTTAGCTATTGTTTATTATGGAAGGATCTTATTTCATCATCAAATCTGAAAGTAAGTTTTGCTGGGTATAAGATTCTTGGTTGGCTTCCATTTTCTTTCAGGGCTTGGTAAATGTTGTTCCAGGCCCTTCTAGCTTTTAAGGTCTTGATTGAAAAATCTGCTGATATTCTTATTGGTTTCCCCATGAATGTAATTTGATTCTTTTCTCTCGCGGCCTTTAAAATTCTGTCTTTATTTTGTATGTTAGGTATTTTCATTATAATGTGCCTTGGTGTGGGTCTGTTGTAATTTTGTATATTTGGAGTCCTATAAGCCTCTTGAACTTGATTTTCCATTTCATTCTTCAGATTTGGGAAATTTTCTGATATTATTTCATTGAATAGATTGTTCATTCCTTTGGTTTGTTTCTATAAGCCTTCCTCGATCCCAATAATTCTTAAATTTGGCCTTTTCATGATATCCCATGATTCTTGTAGATTCTGTTCATGATTTCTTACCATCTTTTCTGTTTGGTCAATTTTGTTTTCCAGATTAAATATTTTGTCTTCAATGTCTGAGGTTCTGTCTTCCAGGTGTTCTATCCTATTGGTTATGCTTTCTATGGAGTTTTTAACTTGGTTTATTGTTTCCTTCATTTCAAGGATTTCTGTTTGGTTTTTTTTCAGTATCTCTAACTCTTTATTGAAATGATCTCTTGCTTCCCGTATTTGCTCTTTTAACTGTTGATTGTTGCAATCATTTAATGCCTGCATTTGCTCTTTCATCTCCTCATTTGCTTCCCTGATTGTTTTAATTATGTACATTCTGAACTCCCTTTCTGACATTTCTTCTGCTGTGCTATCATTGGGTTTTATGGATATAGTAACTAGTTTTGTTTGGGACATTTTCTTCCCTTGTTTTCTCATATTGGTCAGATGTCAGTGGGACTCTGTGATATTGCAGATTTCCTCTATTGGCTTATAGTGTCCCTGTAGATTTCCAGTGTATCACCTCCCAGCCTTCAGTAGCCTGAAGTCTTGGAGTAACTTGATAATGCAGTGCTTCCAAAGAAAGCTGCCCCTAAAGCTCGCTACTGGTTCCAGGGCTTGGAGCTGGCTCTGTGTGGAAAAGCTCTCACTGGGGGGCCTGCTCCAAGAAGCTGGCCGTGTGGGAGGAGCCCACTGCCGGAGTGCGCAGGGCTGCCTGGGGAAGACTCTAGCTGCCCTGCCCTACTCTAATAAGCCACCCAAATCCGGGCCTGCTGCCCGGGCGGAGCTTCACCAGGTGGGGGAGACTCACCCTGTGGCTCTATTTTAGTCCGAGTCTCTCAATGCCTCCCCTTCTTGAATCCTGGGTTCTGGAGCAACTGGAGATGCAGTCACCCTCTAGTCCACCATCTTGGATCCGTTTTTTTTTTTTTTAATGTGGTGTTGTGGTTCAAACCCAGAGCCTTACACATGCTAAGCACATGTTTTACCACTGAGCAAAATCCCCAGCTCCTAAATTGTATTTTACATATCAGGAAATGGAGGTACAAAGAGTTCAAATAGTTTTCCTGAGCTCATATAGCATGTGAGTGGTAAATTCCAAATTTGAATCAGCTGCCATAGCCTTTATACTCTGCTGCATTTTAAGAGAAAAACAGAAGCCATTTATATGCCAGTCATTGGGCCAAGTACTTTACATAGATTATCTTATTAAATCCCCTAACAGGTATCTCCATCTCCAGATGATAAAACTGAAACTCAAAAGAGTTAATTTGCCAAATATCCCCAAACCAGTAAATGATAGGTTCAGAGCCTGATTATAGAGCCTGAGAACAAAGAAAATACTAAACCATATTGGAAAATAAAAAAAAACAATCATAGGTTCTAACTAGAGTCTTCCACGAAAGACTCTCTCATCCATTAGAAGGATATGAACATGTGCCTTTCGAATCTAAAGAGAAATTCTTTGGAGTCTCACTCTATTTGGTTTGCAGATAGGCCCAGAGGAGAATGAACTCCTGAACAGGCGCCTGTAGTTTCCATTGATACAGACTATATACCATATTTTAATCAGCAAGGAGGGCAAGCCCAGGGGTAGGAAGCTCAGAGCCACAGGAACTGCACCATCCCTGCCTCTAGCAACAGAGGTTTCCTGTAACCAGATCTGTCTCTGACTTGCAGGTTGGCAAGTTAAATTCAAACAATCTCAGCCATAACTCTTAGAAGGTATTCTTCATTACCCTGACCAGAGCATTCCAGAATATTCCTGCATCCTGATCCTCAATCTCAGTGATCAGGGTATGCTATTTGAAGTTTACCTTTGTCTTTGCCATCACATGAATCTACACTCTCTACAATTTACTTTTGCCCTGTCATGAGCTAATATTGCCCCTTGCATAATCACGAATACAACAGAATTGTGCCATACGAAAGGAAATGAGGGAAGATTTGTGAAAGGGAAGGAATATGTAGTGGGGAATCTGGAGACCCTCAGTTATGGTGATTTTGGGGGGAGGGAAGACTGAGAAATGGTAAATATTTCAGTGATAAGAGGGACTATCGAATAGGAAGAAAAGGAAAGGAGAAAATGGGGGATATTTCTCTGGGCCATCTATCTCCACCAGCTCAATGATCATTAAACAGTGTGAGAGAACCAGCACATGAAACCAGCACAGGAAACGTGGTCATACAATAAACAGTACCCCAAATTAAAGCCTAGGTCTTACCCCCTTGCAGTTCCTGTTCTCTTCGCTACTCCCATTGAAGTCACACTATCTCTTCTTATGTGATAAATAGATTCATTGGAACTGACCAGTGACTGGGGAGGCTAAGACAGGAGGATCCTAAGTTTAAGGCCAACCTCAGCAACTTAGTGAGATCCTGTCTCAAAATTTAAAAATAAAAAAAAACAAAAAACAAAGAAGGTATAGGAAGAGCAGTCCTGGTCCAATCCCCAATATCAAAAGAAAGAAAAAAAAGAAAAAAAATCTCCATGCACTGAACTGAGTGCTGGGGGACAATGAGGAATAGATTATGCTTCCTAATTTTAAGGGAGCTTATTGTTTAGTGGGGAAGCCCAAAACATACACGGATAATTTCAATAAAATAAAAATACTTTTTTAAAAAGTACTTTCTTGATGAGTGCCATGGCACAGGCCTATAACTCCAGCGACTTGGAAGGCTGAGGCAGGAGGATTGCAAGTTTGAGGCCAGCCTCAGCAATTTAGCCAGAACCTGTCTCAAAATAAAAAATAAAAAGGGTTGAGGATGTAGCTCGATGGTGGAAAGGACCCTGGGTTCAATCTCAGTATTGAAGAAAAGTTCTCTGGACAATTGCAGACTTGGACCTGACCTCTTTGCTTATAGACTCTGAAGATGTCTTAACTATGCTTGGATCAAAAGAGAGACAGCATCTCCCCCTAGTGATACAAGGCCCATCTCTGTGGTGCTCTTGAAGCTTTCCTACCAAGGCCAGACGGCAGGGGCACACATTCAAAGTGGAAATGATTTCCTTAGAACCTCTGACTGCTAAAGAACATGTTTTCTCAGAATGGTGAGGTCTCACATCCTGTTTCCTCCCTCTTCCCAATCAATTTTGTACACAGATAAGCTAGACCTGCCTACACAGTCTTTTGATGACAGGTTGCCCCTAAAAAAAAAAAAAAAAAAAAAAAAAAAAAAAAAAAAACCAAAACAAAAAACAAAAAAAAAAAAAAACCCTTATGGTTGAGCAAGTCAGCAGACAGATCAGGGCTGGAAAGGAAAAGAGAATTCTATCTTTGTTTCCATTTTGGTCCATTCTGCCAAGTTGAAGCAGATTGATTTTTCATTCATGTTAAATTCAAATAAATAAACAAATAAACCACTCAAACCAAATCCCATCACATATGTACCCCTAATGAATAATGAATCAAGCAAAGGAAAAGATCAGAGAATCACAGCCAGGCCTAGAGTGGGTGGAGGAGGTAGGGAATGAATTTCTTTGACTGAGTAGGCCTTGAGCTCAGAAGCTAAGATAGGAGAATGGGACTCTGGTGCCACGTCAGGGCTGACCCCACTCAGCTTCTGTCTCTTTTCCCTGGAGCCTAGGCAAGCAAACAATCATCCTGCACTGTCTCTCTGAGACTGTCTGAGGCTTTGCCACCACCCTAAGGTCAGCCTCCCCATAGTACCTCTCCTGCCCCTGATGAGAATAAGAAAGAGGGAGGGGAACATGAAAGAATAGTCAGACCCAGCTGAAGGAGCCTCTACATCCAAGGGCAGTACCTGGAGTTTAGACCCATCCTGGCCACCACAGAAGCAGGGAGTAAGAGAGGCAAAAAGAAGCAAAGAGCCAGCCTGTTTCCATAGATACGGATTTCAGTTGCATTTTATGACAGCTATGCCAGGCTGCCTGGAGAGGCATTGTTTGGATGCCTGGGGACCCGCTTAGAAGGAAAATCAAGTAAGAAGCAATTTTTTAAAAAATGCAAGTCGTTTCCTTTCCAGTGTCAGGCCAACAGACCCTTTTGCCTCTGTCCCTCTGGCTGGAGCATCCTCACCTTTAGGTATAGCTTAGCAGCTCTAGACCCTGAATCTCAAATCCTCTGAAGTTCACAGTCAAAATGATTCATAGAAGCAAGCCACTGTTAGGGCTTCTTTTGCAGCTGCTTGTGACTAAAGGAGTTCCAATCCCCCAACCCCTAATGACCTCTCCTTGTAAGGGCTGCCTCTGGGACTTTGAGTGGAGAAGGCCCACCTTAGTCTTTTGTGGGAAGCTCAACTCCCCTTACTCCAAGATTCAAACTATCTACTCCCCAAAACACTTATTTTCCTTTCCCACTTCTACATCTTCATCTCCTGCCATGTCATCCACCTAGAATTCCCTTCTCTCTACTCATCACTCAACCATTTATCAAAAAAACCTATTGAGTAATTTACTAGGCCTTCATAAAAGAGACATGACCAAGACACATTCCCTGCACTCAAAAATCATAAGAACTGCTGGGCATAGTGGCACACACCTATAATCCCAGCGGCTCTGGAGGCTGAGACAGAAGGATCATGAGTTCAAAGCCAGCCTCAGCAAAATCAAGATGCTAAGCAACTCAGTGAGATCCTGCCTCTAAATAAAATACAATTGAGGGCTAGGAATGTGGCTCAGTATTCAAGTGCCCCTGAGTTCAATCCCTGGTACAACCACCACCAACAACAAAAAATCATATGGACTTAGTGGGAAAGGCGTTCACATAAATGAACTATTAGAAAAACAACCAGACAGGGGTAAAGAAGAAATCCCTGAGGAAAGTGAAGTCCAAACTGAACCTCATCAGATGAGTCGGATTTGGGGGGAGAGGAGATTCAAAGCAGAACAACTGCATAGACAAAGGCACAGAGGCAAGAAACAGGATGATGGGAATAAGGAACTAAGTAGATCTGAGGTGCTGAGAGTCAAGTGCAAAGGTATGAGTGGCAGAGATAGGCTGGAGTAATAGACAGGCACAGACAGCAGATACCATGTACTGTGCTTAACGACCCAGGCTTCATCCTGCAGAGGTTCTTAAGCCTTGTTTCATGGCCCTCCAGGGCTCCATCAGGGTTCCTCAGGGGCAGATAAGGGGCCTCTCACTCTTAACCTAAGTGACTTGTTTTATATGTGCTTTTGTAGATGGCAGCAAACCACAGAGTTTTAAGTATGAGAAAGACATGGTCAAATTTGTGTTTCAGAAAGTCTCTTCGGATTTTTAGAGCTCACTTCCAACCATTCCTCAGGGAAGTCTATTGCCTGAGAAAACCTCTGACAGAATAAATGATAACATCAGATATAAACACTTTTTCTGTATATCTGCGGTTATTATTGCTAAATCTACTTCATCCAGAGAGATCCCCTCTGCCAGCTTGTACTTCAGATAGAGCTCATTCAATCCTCTGGCTGTGTTGATGGCACCACCTAATGGTAAGACTGTATCGTGACTCCAAAAGAAACCAAGACTGCTTCTGTATTACTTCTGTGTCACATATATTTCTAAAAACCAGTATTATTTTATTTAATCCCCAAAACAACTCAGCAAAGTAATGTCTCATTTTTTCATCCATGTTACAGTTCAGGAGCTTGAGAGATGGACAGAACAAAATATTTGTCTCGAGTCTCCTGTGAGCTAAGAACACTGTTAGATGATTTACACAAGACAGGTGTTATCCCCACTTCAAAGGTGGAGAAACTGGAGCCCCTGGCAATTGAGAGATCAACTAGATTTAGTCATAGGCACTGAAGTTTTCCTGATTCCATATCCATGTTCTTCTCAATTAATCTGGTCAGATTCAAAACTCCTATTTGAGTCAAAATAAAATCTAATGGTAAAGGATTGGGGAAAAGTTTAGCTTTTTATGGAGTTCAGAATAATTGACCCAGACTGCAGCTATTTTCTTTGTCATGAGTGGCAACCAAAGTACAATTGTAGATTAGACCGGAGGGTAACTATGGGAAAAATATTTACAACTAGAATATACAAGTTATAGGAATCTGTGAACCTGAAGTCAAGCAGGTGCCCAACAAATCATGTTTCTACGGAGTAGGAAGTTAGGTGGCTACATTCTTCTTTTTTTTTCTTTCCACATTTTTTATTGGTGCATTATAGTTGTACATAATGATGGGATTTGTTGTTACATATTCATACTTGCCCACAATATAACAATATATTTTGGCTAATATCACTTCTCAACACTTGCTCCCTTCCTTCTCTGATCCCTTTTATCTACCCATCTCCCTTTGATTTTCATTAGATTCCCCACTTCTGCACATCATTTTTCTTCTCCTTTTTCATCTCTAGCTTCCACATATGAGAGAAATCATATGACCCTTGACCTTCTGAGTTTGGTTTATTTTGCTTAACATAATAGTCTCATGTTCCATCCATTTTCCTGCAAATGACATAATTTTATTCTTCTTTATGACTGACTCCACTGTGTATATCTACCACATTTTCTTTATCCATTCATCCATTGATGGACACCTAGGCTGGTTCCATAGTTTGACTATTGTGAATTGTGCTGCTGTAAGCATGGGTATATATGTTTACTTTGTATAATGTAGAACTTATATAATATGATAACTTTAACTCTTTAGGATAAATACCAAGGCATAGTGTAGCTGGGTCATATGGTGGTCTCATGTCTAGTCTTTTGAAGAACCTCCATATTGATTTCCATAGTGGGTGTACTAATTTCCAATCCCACCAATGGTGTAAAAGTGTTTCTTTTTCTCCACATCCTCTCCAGCATTTATTATCGTTTGTATTCTTTTTTTTTTTTTTTTTTTGGCAAAAAACTCATCTCAAAATATTTAATTTTGTTTTGAAAAGGATACATTCCCAGCTTCCCTCCCGACCACATCACTCTGGCCCACCAACAGTGACACACTAACAAACACACACGCACATAAGGCCAATGGGCTGCTCTCTGTTCTGCCCTCTCCAGCTGGGAAGAAGGGATCTTCTCCTTGCCTCCTTCCCCCAACAAAGGTAAAAGAGAGTGGGGCCTGCTGGAATGCCAGCTCCCTGGGGAGGATGCAGAGCCCCACACACTGTATCACATCACATGCACTTAGAAAAATAAGACAAAGTCGTATTCTGGCACCCCCAACACCGAAAGATAGCAATCTGCACCTGGAAGTCATCTTTGCCATTTTCTAGAAAAATTTATTGCATTTAATTAACAGGTGTTAAAGGAGTTGGGAGGAAGCTTTGCCATGAAAATCAGGAGCTCCTTGACCCTTTGTGTCACGGGGAGTGAAACTCCCAGGGCCATGTGGAGAGTTGCCCAGCACAAGGGTCCTTTCTCACAAGCTCCCACACTGGCTACCCTGCCTCAGCCTGGAGGACTGCAGAGTTGCCTGCTTGGGAGGTTGTTTGTGTTCTTGATGACTGCCATTCTGACTGCTGTGAGATGAAATCTCAGTTTTAGTTTTGATTTGCATTTCCCTAATTGCTAATGATGCTGACCTTTTTATATATATTTTTGGGCATTTGTATTTCTTCTTTTGTGAAGTGTCTGTTCAATTCATCACCCATTTATTAATTGCATTATTTGGTTTTTTGGTGTTAAGGTTTTTTTTTAGTTCTTTATATATTCTAGATATTAATCCTCTCTCAGAATAGTAGCTAGCAAAGATTTTCTCCCATTCCATAGGTTCTTTCTTCACATTCGTGTTTCCTTTGTTGTGCAGAAGTTTTTAAATTTGACGCCATGCCATTTATTAACTCTTCGCATTATTTCCTGAGCTTTAGGGGTTGTAAGTGGCTACTTTCTATAGAACAAAGTATCTCTTAGTGTGAGGAAAAAATATCACAATTTATGCAACTACAGTGGTCATATTTACTGTACTAATAATGGTCACAAGCATAAATTTAGTAACTTAAAGCAATACACATTGATGATCTTGCAGTTCTTCAGGTTACAAGTCTGAAATGAGTCTCACTGGGCTAAAAGCAAAGTATCAGCCAGACTGTATTCCTTTCTGGAGGCTCTAGTGCTGGAAGTTGCCTAGATTCTTTGGATTTGATCTCCCTCCACCTTCAAAGTCACCAATGACCTGTCAAGTCCTTCTTGTACTGTAATCTCCTGGTTCTCTCTTTTCTGTCTCCTTCTTCATCATTTAAGGACCCTTATGATTATACTGGGCTCACTTAGATTATAATGCTAATCTCCCCAAGTCAAGGTCAGCTGATCGGCAACCTTGATTCCATCTGAAACTTTAATTCTTTGCCACTCAACAAAGCATATTCACAGGTTCCAGGGACTAGCATGTGAATATCTTTGGGAGTCATTGTTCTGCCATTCCTATACAAAGATATAAGAGACCAAGTACCTGTAAAGAGAGTCAACCCAAATGAGCCATAGAAATTATAGTGTTGTATCTGAGTAAGAAATTACAGGCCCAAGAGTAATGACAACTTTAGAGATACATAAAAGAGACAAGCAATTAAGAGAAAAAGAAGAAAAAAGAGGTAAGGTGAAAATTATAAAAGCTCCCTCTTCATAAAAAGGATAGAAAATACACCAAAAGGAAGAAAACAAGCCAAGCACAGTGGCTCATGCCTATAATTCCAATGGCTCAGGAGGCTGAGGCAGGAGGATCTCAAGTTCAAAGCTGGCCTCAGTAAAGGTGAGGCACTAAGAACTCAGTGAAACCCTGTTTCTAAACAAAATACAAAATCGAACTGGGTATGTGGCTTAGTGGTAAAGTGCCTCTGGGTTAAATCTCCATAACCCACCCCCACCAAAGAGACAAAATTGACCCTTAGCTTTGATTTTCCAATTTACAAATCAGAAAAGGCCCTTGCAAAGGATGATGACAAAATCTGTTGCCAAATGCACCAAGATGATAAGTAAAATATATATCTCTTTATTATATTTTTAAAAACCCAGTTGAGAAAAAAAGGACTAAAAACTTGAAAGAAGAAATAGTATTCATATTGCTGTGACAATTCACTTTATAAGGGTCTAGGCTTAAATGCTAAAAAAGAAGCTACTCTAGCAAATTGTTTTTCCTAACTGGTTTCCTGAATTTTAATGAAATACAGAGGCTTTTTCTAAGCCAGGCACAAAGTCAAGATACCATAAATTTTTAAATGACAGATTTGATTAGATAAAAGTATAAATTCTCCATACAACAAACACACTAAAAGCAAAGTTGCAAGACAAGTGATCAGTTGGAAGTTTTACAATATATGTAACAGAGGAATGAGAGACATAGCCTATAAAAAAGAGATTATAAATCAACAAGGAAAAGGCAAATAACACCAACACACACACACACACACACACACACACACACACACACACACAGAAACACATATACACACACATACTCATCCAAGATGGACAAAGGATATGAGTAGGCAATTCAGAGGAAAAGAAATGCAAATAGCTAGTAAACATCTCTCTAGTAATCAGAAAAATGCAAATTAAAATCACAAGACTCTTTCTGCCTGTCCCATTACAAAAACTGTAAAGATGGACAATAGCAGTGATGGTAAGAATACAGAATGAGATGACTTCTTAAAAGCTACATGAGGGTAGTTTGGAAGTATGTTTTTAGAACAATTGGTAGTATCTACCAACTTTCTAATTTTACCTCTTTTGAAAAATTAATTCTGCCTCTAGGTATAAATCCTGCACCCTCCATGTACTCAAAATATTCATAAGGATGTTATTAGTTAGAAGTTTGTAACAAAATAAAAAAGAAAAGAAAAATGTCCTTCAATAAAGGAGAGACTGAACAAATTTACAAAGTGGGCTTACTATACAATACTATCTCAGACATTAAAAGAATGAAGTTGATCTACATGTACTGCAAAAGTTACCAAGATATTAGTGAAAAAAGCAAGTCACACAATAATCTGCAATGCACTAATCTTGTATACATGTAAGAAGTAAAAGGATCAGGTAGGACACACACGAAACTTAGGCACGGTCATAGTAGTGGTGGCATAGAATGAAGAGGGTAATGAGAGATCACTTTAATTTTTAACCTGTATGCTACTGTGTTGTCTGATTTTTTTTCAATGTACATGTGTTTGTGCCTTACATTTGTCTTTTTAAAATATGGATACGTGCAAAGTGAATTAATCTACAGTGCTTTGCAAATGTTCACAGCTATGTTGGTTTCTAGAACAACAAATGTTAACTGATTAACACAAAGACCAGAGACCCCAG
The DNA here is from genome assembly GCF_902686455.1 of Sciurus vulgaris. Classification (NCBI taxonomy): domain Eukaryota; kingdom Metazoa; phylum Chordata; class Mammalia; order Rodentia; family Sciuridae; genus Sciurus; species Sciurus vulgaris. The sequence goes on from NC_136461.1 coordinate 110,476,536, forward strand.
ATGCCCTGAAAGGTCAGCACTGTAAAATTGAATCTCATAATTAAAAGAGACAACATGAGCAGCCCAGAGCAAACATGGGCTTTGGAGTCAAGCAGATCTGGTTCCTGTCCTGGCCCTGCCTCTTTCTTTCCGTGACTGGGAGCTAATTACTTAAAGCTCATTGAATCTTGATTGAATGGAGATGAAAGTATCTACACCATGTGTGTACATTTTATTCTCCCCCTCTGATGTGTTATATAAGTAGAGTGGACTAATACAGCAGGAGAACTCTTCACAAAGATTTCCGCCCCCCTCAGTGGACCCAAAGAAATACTCCAAGGGCCCTATCTTGGTGGCAGAGCGTCCAAAAATGCAGCAGGTTCCCAGAAATGTGTGGAACACTCAAGTTCTGAGCATCAGGACCTGTATGAACAGTTGCAGGAGCAGGGGCTATCCAGAGCAAAGGTTCTAATGTTTACTATGCATTAGAATCACCTGAAGGGTTTGTTAGACCAGCTTGCTGGTCTCCATCCTGAATTTCTGATTAGGTAGGTCTAGAGTAGAGTTTGGAAATTTGGATTCCTAAAAAGCATCCAGGTTACTACTCTGCACTTTAAGACCCATTGACCTAGAGCATCAACAACTGCTCCCACCTCAGAGAATTTTAGGCTATAGCAGCCATTTTTCCTACCCCTTTTCTGGGTGCTTGATCTGATATTCTCTCTGCACCTCCCCAGGCACCAAGAATGCCAGGACCCTCCCTAGTCTGGCCCCTAACCAGTAGCCAGTTTCTGCAGCCTATACCTAAATCTGTCAAAGATGATGGGGCAACTGAGAGAACCCAAGACTTTGAGTTGAGGGAGGAGAGGTGTTGGCAAGGAATGCTGAGACCAGATCCAGCTCTAGCCTGGTCCTGCCTGCTCTGTGTGCTCAGCACAAGGACAGGAAGTGTGTCCCCCTTCTGCCTAAGCAGATTGGGAAAGATAACTTTGTTAGCAGAAGGCTGGGCCGAGGGGTCGTGCTCTATAGAATTGGCACAATCTGCTCTCATGCATGAGCTGCTTTGTTCAATAGGGAGCCCTGCCTTGCCCTGACAACTCGTCTGGGCTGGAAATCCTCTCTCAAGTGAAAGTGCTCCCAATCTCCCCCTCCAGCCCATCCTTTGCCCCTCAGGGCACAGGAGCCCTTGAATCTCAGCCAAATGGTCTTGATGAAGAAGAAACTCTGACTTACAGCCATATTGGCTAGGGAGAAAAGACAGAGAGGGGCATGGCTCACCTCTTAGTCCTCTCCAGGTGGCAAAAACAAGAAAAAGTATTGATCCTTCTTCTGTTGAAGCAAAGAACCCTTGATCTCTGTCCAGTGGTATCCAAACCTACCCAATGGAAGCGATAGCAGTTTCTATTTATCAAGTGCTTACTAGTACAAGTATTCAGCTCAGATGTACATACGTTGCTTTATATAATCACTACAACTCTTTGAAGTTGACACTGTTGCTCATTTTTCACAAGAAAAAACTGAGATTGAGACAAGAAGTTATTTATGCAAGGTCAGGTAGATGTCTAGTGAGACCATCCAACTGAGACCATCCAACTCTGCATCCTGGCATTAACCATATTTCCATTCAGGTTCCTGTGAGATGGAGACTCCCAACCCTGAGACCAGATCCAGGTGAATACTGGATTGTGCTGAATGCATGATGGATAGACTAGATTCTCCACCCTTCCACCCCTCAGAGTAAATGTACCCTCCTCAGAGTAAATGTACATGGCGCCTCTTTGCATGCTCCATGTGCCAGGCATCACACTGGGATCCTTGCCTTATCCACTTCTGTGTTCCCAGAATAGTGCCAAGCATACAAAGTCTGTGGCAGATAAGAAAGGCAAAGTTGTATATTGGCTGCTGGGTGGTATCTCGTTTCTCCGTGTTGGAATTTTGAACTTACACAGGTGAACAAACCATGCATGCATAATCAAGAGATAAAAATTACACTTCCCCACAGTTTTCATCCTTGCCCACTGTTTCAATCCCCCCTGAGCTCTTTCTTGCTTAACAATGTCACCTTGGATGGTTCCTGCCCTGAGGCCTCATGGTTCCTTCCCTCACTTTCTTTTAAGTCTGTTTAAATCTCACCTTCTCAGTGAGGTTTCTCTGAGTACCCCTTCCCCTCCACCAGTCCTTCCATTCCCCCTCATCCTGCCATACTTTATCTTTTTTGGTAACACCTAGCACCTTCTAACATACTACATAATTCATTCATTTATTTACTGTTGATCATCTGCCTCCCCACTAGAACATAATAAAACTCTGTGATGGCAGGGCTTTTTTGTTTTATTCACTGGTGTGTTCCAAACACCTCAAAGAGTGGGAGCTCAAAAATGCTTATTGCATGAATCTCCAAATACTGTCCACTAAGTCAGAGCTGGGGCTGAAATGTTCAGGGAAGTGACCTGATTCACTCACAGCCTCTAGTCTTGTATTTCTCATAGATTCATTTTCCCTTGCACATGCCAGTGTCTGAAAGTGAGAGACTGTGCATCTCCTAATCCTAGTCACAACATTGGGGGTGGTTCATGTAGGCACCATCAATCTTTCTGCCCTTCTACTCACAGGTAGGGCTCACCCTTTCTGCCTACAGAGTTCTGTTGCTTAAATGAGTTTATGGCCATATGTAGGGCCACCAGAGCCATAGAAAGTATATGGACCTCGGAGTTGTACCTTGACCTCAGAGAGTGTCATTTCTACTGAGCCTCGGTTTCCTCATATTTGAAATGAGAGAAATTGAGATTAATGATCTCCAGTCTTTCCCAGTTCTGACATTTTCCTATGGAAAGGGAAAATGTGTGACTTTGATCAAGATGGACTTAGGAATGAACCAACCCATGACTCTGGGGCAGAGAACAATCCATATTTACAGAGGAAGAAATCAAAGCAAATATAATCAATAATAAATGAAGAGAGATTGACAATGTCTCATGAGTAGGCACCATCCTGTTTTCACCACCATGTGAGCCAAGTTGGACTGGAAAGTCCTGGATGAGGAGAAGTTCACTTTGAAGATAAGCTTTATCAGCTCTGAGGCCTCTCAAGGAAAGCAAAGCTTCAGGAATCAACTGAATGAATCTTCTGAATGGTCTCAGAAGAAAGGCAGTTATTATTTTCTCTATTTTACAGATGAGAAAACTGAGGCTGAGAGAGGCTAAATGAGTCTCTCATGAATAGGAAGCAGAAGAGCCACACTCAAAGTCAGGTTTTTCAACTTCAAATTCTAAAGTCTTTCCACACAGAACTACCTCATTATTCTCAAAATGCACCCTGCTAGAATGCCACCATCACATTACCTAAAACGTCAATAAGCTAATATTGTATTTTAGTTATTACAGAATATAGTTAAAGTTAGCATTTGGATTTTATTATGTCTCATGTTCTAGAGATTTATTTATTTGCACCAAGTAATACAATACAACTACCATTAGAAGATACCCCTGCAAAAGACCTGCTAAATTAACACTGATTCTTGGTAGGAATAGACATTTCATCTCGCAGTGATAGAATAGATGAGCCTTCCTCTCCATCTCTTTCAAATTTTCCCCAAGAAGTACTTGATTTAGAGTTAGTATTTTCAGGGACTTTCCAGCTCTACACAGGACTGACAACAAAAATAATTCAATCAATTGGATCCTATTGGTAGAGTGTATTCTGTCAACAGAGTAAATAAGAAAAGAAAATACAAATTAGAAAGCTAGATTTGCTGAATGTGGTGGCGAACACCTGTAATCCCAGCAACTCAGGAGGCTGAGGCAGGATGATCATAAGTTTGAGACCAGCCTCAGCAACTTAGTGAGGCCCTAAGTTGCTTAGAACTTGTCTCAAAATAAAAAATAATAAAGGGCTGAGAATGTGATGTGCCCCTGGATTCAATACCCAGTACCAAAAATAGAAAAAGAAAAAAGCTAATTTGTCTAAACCTGAGAGACGATAGTAAGTTCAGAGCTACATTGGCATTCTGTTTGTCTAGACTCAAACACATCCTGCACTACTCTCTCTCACAAAACGATGCTGAGAGATGATACCACCCATCATGTGAGCCAAGTAGGACTGGAAAGTCCTGGATGAGGAGAAGTTCGTTTTGAAGATAAGCTGTATCAGCTCTGAGGCCTCTCAAAGAAAGCAAAGCTTCAAGAATCAATTTGTACTGAATGTTCTCAAAAGAAAGAATGATTGGTTTCTTTCACATCTCTCCTCTGATCTCTCTCCTCATTGATATTGGTGGAACAGTCTTGATCATCTATTTTAACTGAAGAATTCCCTAGAAGGCATTGTCTCAGTGTGGACATTCAAACTTGAAAGTTCTAAAGAAACCAGAAGTCTAAAGTAAATAGGGTTGCGTACTAGTGCACATTATAATAAAAATGGAACTGGAGACTCACACCACGTGGGTAACATTCATCTTCAAACTGCCACAATTAAAATGGTATATGTCCCTGATATCAGAAAAGACAGGAAATGGTAGAAGTGGAGAGAAGTTGATTTCACGAATGGAAATTTTTTTTTTTTTTTTTTTTTTTTTTTTTGGGCTGGGTGCATCTGGTTTACTCTCAAAGTTGTCTTCAAGTTAGTGATCATACATTGCAGATTTCCTAAAACAATACAAGTTTAATTATTTTTGCTTCATTTTTTCCACAAGTAAATTTGTATTGGGATAAAGTTCCCCCATTTTTCATTTGGAAAATGTGGTCAAAACAACCATTGTTTACATCAATGCAATAGGTTCAGAAAATGAGAAGAGAATGGGTCTCAGAAAGCATATGTTCATGCCCCTATGCTGACTTCCCAGCCATCGTTCCTCATTATACCACACTGGTATTTCATCCAAGAGCCTTTTGGTGAGCAAAACATCACACCCCCATTTTACAGAAAAATGTTAGCTGACAATTGATTCAATTGCAGTTTCTCAAAAATGTTTATAATTACAAGTGAAATAGATGGGGAAATGTTATTGCCTTAACAAAAGGCACCAAAATTCTTTAGAGTATTAGGGCTAACAGTTTGGAGACCCAAGAACAAAACACCAATGGAGGATAAAACAACATCCTTCAAAAAGTACCAACCACTTTCTTTCAGTCTGACTTGAGGCAGAGGGTTCCTCATAGGTGACCTCTTAACTGTCCTTTCAGTGCTAAGATTCTCTATGATGATACGACCCTGAGAAAATACCCCCACGCTCACGCCTTCTGGAGAAAAACCAAAGGTTTCCTGTTGTAGAGGGCCAGTCTGCTGCTAAAAGAAACTTTTGGAGGCCCATCTAAGCTTTCACAGATCAGCTTTCCCCCATCCTCCTCCCCTCGGTGCCCAACACAGCTCTCCCATTCTCTCCCTCCTATTGTTTTCCAAACATCCCTCCCTTCATAAAAGCTGTCTGGCTGGGAGCTTAAAATATTGCTGGACAGTAAAACCTACCCATCAGGGCTAATCCAGTCATATCTGCTCAGTCGTGCAGCACAGTAGGGGCGGGGTAGAGAAGTGGGAGGTGGGCTTTTAGGCGGCAAAGGAAAGACACCAAAGTTGCCATTTTGCTGCTGAGCGCCAAGAGAGAAAGACAGCATCTATTTCTCCGTGGGACCCTGCTCATATTGGCAAGTTTTCCTTGGGTGATATTAGGTTATGGCCTTCCCCACACACATACTTCTCGCTCAGCTTAATGGAAGGGCCATAGACAGGATTCTCCAAAAAGGAAAAGGCTGTCGCTAAGGTTCACTCTTGGGCTCAGACAGCTTGACTTTGAGTCCAACTCTGAAAACCCTCTTGAGGTTAATCTAAGAGTTGGTAGAGGAAAGGAGAGAGTGCTGAGCTATTTGGGGTCTGGGGGAATAGAGATGTTGAAACTCTAACAACAGCCTGACTTCTTAAGGTCTTTTCATTTTTCAGAATGAATTAACATGTCTCCAGAATTCAGAAAGACCTAAACCAAGCATTCAGTTTATGAGAGTTTTGCACTTTTTTCACCCACACTCTGCAATAAGATTAAGAGTCATAATTGTTGAATACTATGGGCATAGGGGAGACCTCCAGCTCAGTGTTTTTGATGCTGAAGCATCTACTGAAGCTCAGAAAAGGATCTGGCTAAGGATCATAAACACCTTCCTGGGAGTAGGTTCTGTTGTCTGTCTGTAGGACTTGCTGATTAGTGGCCGCTCTAAAAACAGGAATGGAGGCACATTTATACTCCATTATCAACTGGAGTGGTAAGTGGACCACTAATTCTTTAGGAAACTTGGTAACATGGATGTTTATGTGCTTTTGAGCCTCTTCAAAGCTAGGATAAGGCTATGCTATACTGGAAATCACCCTGGGCCTGGAGTGGAAGACCAGGGCTCACAGTCTGGCTCTATCCTCACTAGAGAGGCAAATTGGGGAACTCATTAATCCTCCCAGCCTGTCCCTCTCTGGCAATGGAGGTTGATAATGCTTAGTTTCCTGGTTCTCAAACATCTATCTGTGGATCTTCACTTCTAGCCTAAGATGAAGTTTCCAGAAGTCTGTGTCAAAAATATGACAATGGTAAAATAAACAATGTAGTAGAATGTGTTCAATTTAAAGGCCTGTCTTTTGTTCTGAAATTTTGTCCTTTCTAAGTGTTACAGGATATTAATTTATTAATTTAACTTGACATATTTAACTATTAAAATTCCCTTTTGTGAAATTACAGTGAAAACAGACCATAATCATTAGTCATTTAATAATTTTTTAATTTTTTTTATTCCTTGTTTGGTAAAATAAGAAGTTGACAGCCTTATATTGATCACCCTATTTTGGCGGTATTGATGTTGTTATAGTAGTCTGTGAAATCCAAATCTGAGAATCACTGGCCTGGTTCATAGTTTGTTATGTGAAGTGAAATAAGATATGTGAAAGTATATCACTATAAGAGCTAAGGGATACTCCAACATAAAGTGCTATTTTAATCATTACCTGAAGCTATAATTCTCTGGTGGGATATTCCTAGGAGTATATGGAAGCCTTGGGGTTGGAGACTTGAACACCACTGGTTTATTTTTCATCTGTAATAGATTTGTTCACTAAATTTGCATAAGCAAAATAAAACAGAGAATTATCTTTCAGAAAGAGAATGGAAAATTCTTCCTTTGGTTTAGATTTCTCCCTGCTCCAGTGGAATATCTTGCTACTCTGATCTGACTTTAAATTTTTATTGTTGGAAGTTAGAAACCTGAGGCACTTTCCCTTCACACCTCTAAAGTATATTTCCTTAGCAGTAAGCCTGTTTAATTCACCTTGCAAATAGAAAAGATTTTGTCTTAAGCTAGTTTCTTTTCTTCAATTAACACAGAAATGTTGTAACTAGACATAGAACACCAACAGCCAGGTGGGGTGGCACACAACTGTAATCCCAGCAGTTTGGGAGGCTGAGGCAGGAGGATTGCCAAGTTCAAAGACAGCCTCAGCAAGACCCTAAGCAACTTAGTGATACCCTGTCTCAAAATTTAGAAAAATAAATAAAAATAAAAAGGGGTAGGGATGGGAATGTGGTCCAGAGATTGAGCATCCCGGGTTCATTCAATCGCTAGTACCAAAAAAAAAAAAAAAAAAAAAAACCACTCGAACAATCCTAGAATAGCAGGACAAAGCATGGAAGGACACAGCTTTGTTTGGTTTTTAGTGTGGAAATTACTAGTGTAGTGGTTAGGAGTAGCAAAAAAAAAAAAAAAAAAAAAAAAAAAAAAACAGTGGTTAGTAGTGGAAATTACTAGTGTAGTGGTTCTTGTGTCATGAATATATATCATGATATTCATAAGACAAGAAGGACACAATTTATATTTTTGATCTCATACAAAATAAGCCTTTTTTGTTTCAAAAACCGCTGGTTCGAGATAAATGTACTATCCTTCTTGGTATTCACCATTCCTTTGCAAGTTCTTAACTATCATTATACTGATATAGGAAGAGGACTAGAATTCCCTGGACATAGGTAATGCTGATATTGCATGCATTCACTAGAGAATTTTGAATCTGTTTGTTTGTAATAGAAATAGAACCCAGGGACACCCTACCACTGAACTATATCCCTGGCCACTTTTATTTATTATCTTGCTAAATTGCCCTTGCTGTCCTTGAACTTGCAATCTTCCTGCCTCAGCCTCCAAGTCTCTGGGATTACAGGCATGTACCATCATGCCCAGCTAGAACTTTAGATATTAAATGATTACCATTAGTTATATATGCTGGTCCTATGGAGCTCCCACATTGTGAAGTGCTTTGTTCTGTGTTGTAATAATAGTTCATAGAGGATGGAGCCAAAATGACTCCCGCCATCCAAGACTTTTAGATCCTAAAGTGGAGAAACAAGACTAGTTGACATAGTTTTGAGAGCATGTACTCACCAAACACATTTATGTGGATATATGAGTTAAATATGCATAGATACCCAAAACAACTAATATGGTACAATACAAGTAAGGCTGACAAAACAATTGATGTATCAGTGGGAGTGAGATATTAGCAAGATAGTTAAGATTAAGAAAGATATTATTAATAAAATGTTAGATTTAGAATACATTGAGACCAGATTTGACCTTACAGAAAAAATTAAAATAATTAGTGTTTTAACATAAATTTTGGATTGAACTATTGGATAAGAACTATTGGACTTTTTTCCAGCTCTGCCACCAGTGGGTTTTACTCTGGGACTGCTTACCCAATTGTGAGGTTTCCCACCTGTTTTCTGGAATGTTGTGGGAATAGTTGACAGTTTACAGAGGAAGCACGAAATTTAACTGTAACTTGAGAGAATTAAAAGCAGATACCTGTGACTGAGATTCTAAGCTGCTGGTTCTAAGGATCTCCTACTCTCCATTCCTACAAGGAATTCTTCCCAGTGCCAAATCATGCCACAGCTACCCTGACCTTTTCAGGAGAGAACTACTATAGGATACTTTACCTAATTAGGAATTTCTGGGATTCTGAAAGGAGAAATGCCCTCTGCTCTCCAAAGGAAATAGATAGATGTGCATACCATAAGAAACAAGCTGGGCATTGCCTATGCCTACAATTAATATCCTACCACCAGGTACTGTCTATCCAGGCTCCAAATGACAGGATGGAAGGAGACTTTAAGATGTCACTTTGATCCAGGTACAGTGGTACACACCTGTAATCCCAGTGACTCAGTAGGCTGAGGCAGAAGGATCACAAATTCAAAGTCAATCTCAGCAACTTAGCAAGGTGATAAGCAACTCAATGAGAGTAAATAAAATACAAGAAAGTGGTTTAGTGTCCCTGAGTTCAATCCCTGGTACCCATCCACCCCCCACCCAAATAAAGATGCCATTTTGTTTATCTTTCACTAAAGTTGAAAATTATTCCTAATTCAAGATACTACTTTTTACCACTCTTTCAAGTGTTTAACAAATATCACAGTCATTAAAAAGAGTAGGCATATCCCTTTGGTCTCATATGCTCCTTATCGTATATGGTGGGGCATGGCTGGAAGAATTCCAGAGAAAGGTCCTCTAACATGAGCTCTTGCCCTGGACTAGAAGCAGGGATAAATACATTCCACACTAGAGATGATCAGGTTGGGGGAAAAAATGTCCTAAAGCAAGGTGGAAGTTTTCATTATTGTCCTTCATAGGCTACAGGTTTGCATAGGATGAGCGATCCAGATTGCACACATCCTCCCTGTCAATTCAACCCTGTTTCCATTAGCCATTGCTATGCTAGGAACATGATACAGAATCATGTTTAGAGGTATACTTTTCTACAGAACAAATTCTTAACTCTATTAAAACAACCATGTCCTGGGAAATGGTATGAACCAAATTATATTTTTATATTGTGTGCACATACAAATATGTAACACCAAATCCCACCATTATGTACAACTATAGCACACCAGTGAAAAAAATGGAAAAAAATAAACATATGTTACAGATCTTGAAATCTTTTCCATCTGTGGGACATTAAAAGTGTTCCAGTGAACCTATCTCAACCTGTAACATGATTCCTTCCCAAAGCACTTTCTGTTCTTTGGATTTAGAAGAGTAATAATAAAAATATACTACCCACAATTTGTAAAACTATTAAGAAGCCTTTTTAGATTGCAACCTCTAGAAGAGAAAACATAAATTAAGAGCACAGAAGTCAGAGAATTGTGTAGCTCTCATCACATTCAGTATTTCTCAATGGCATAGTGGAAAGAACGGAGCTTTTGGGATCAGGTACAAAACTGCTACTGTGTAGCTGTCTGATCTTAGACAATCTGTTTAGCCTCTGGGAGCCTATGTTTTCTCATGTGTTGGAATAAAATAAGTTAGAAGACACTTATCAAACTCTATGTGCTAGGATATATGCCAGGCATTGACTACATAGCAGTAAGTAATACAGACATGGTCCCTATCATCATGGAGATTGCAGTCTAGCAGGATTAAATTAAATAATACAATGCCAAAGGTCTATCCCACAAGTGTTCAATAAATATTAGTTCTCTCCATTTCCCTTCAAACATTTGATTATCATATATTCTGACATAGTCAAAAGAAAGGTGGCTATAGATAATTTCATACATACAGAATTTTGTCAGGAACCCAGATACCCATGGGGTTTTTTTTCAGCATTATGTCTCATGAACCTTCAGTTGGTATGTGATCTTCATTTAAATTCATCTAATCATGGGTTTCTATTTATGGCCCCCATTAAATCCTTAGTTTTTTGATGGAATTCAAGGAATTACATAGATATTGCCTCATGGATCCTTTCAGAACACTTGTGAAATTAATGAAAACATATTATTATTAAACCCATTTTATGTAGTGCTTACAAAACCCATTCTACAGATGAAGCTAATGTTTGTTTTATTTTGGGATGCTGGGGAGGGATCCAAGGGCCTCAGGCATGCTAGGCAAGCACATTACCATGAGCTATGTTCTCCAGACCTGAAGAAGCTAATGGAAGCATATTCTTCTATATGCCTCTTTTGTCCCTGAGTGCTTGTCTGCACAAAGGGAGCACTCAATAAATGTTGTTTAGACATTGACTGTTCCAGCAACTCAGAAAGGAGAGGTGACCGAGGGATAACTCGGGCTTGCACTGAGGCCACTCAACTTTTGCCTTCTCCCTCCTAGGTGGTGAACAATGGGTGACTGGAGTTTCCTGGGGAACATCTTGGAGGAGGTAAATGAGCACTCCACAGTCATTGGCAGAGTCTGGCTCACGGTGCTTTTCATCTTCCGGATCCTCATCCTTGGCACAGCAGCTGAGTTTGTGTGGGGGGATGAACAGTCCGACTTCGTGTGCAACACCCAGCAGCCAGGTTGTGAAAATGTCTGCTACGATGAGGCCTTCCCCATCTCCCACATCCGTCTCTGGGTCCTGCAGATCATCTTCGTCTCCACTCCATCCCTGATGTATGTGGGATACGCAGTGCACCATGTCCGCATGGAGGAGAAGCGCAAGGACCGTGAGGCAGAGGAGCTGTGCCAGCAGTCCCGGGGGGATGGTGGCGACAGAGTGCCACTCGCCCCAGACCAGGGCAGTATCAGGAAGAGCAGCAGCAGCAGCAAAGGCACCAAGAAGTTCCGGCTGGAGGGAACCCTGCTGAGGACCTACATCTGCCACATCATCTTCAAGACCCTTTTTGAGGTGGGCTTCATAGTGGGCCACTATTTTCTGTATGGTTTCCGGATCCTGCCCCTCTATCGCTGCAGCAGGTGGCCCTGCCCCAATGTGGTGGACTGCTTTGTGTCCCGACCCACTGAGAAAACTATTTTCATCCTGTTCATGTTGTCTGTGGCCTTTGTATCCCTCTTCCTCAATATTATGGAGATGAGCCACCTGGGCCTGAAGGGGATCCGATCTGCCTTCAAAAGACCTGTAGAGCAGCCACTGGGGGAAATTCCTGAGAAATCCCTCCACTCCATTGCTGTCTCCTCCATCCAGAAAGCCAAGGGCTACCAGCTTCTAGAAGAAGAGAAAATTGTGTCCCACTATTTCCCTTTGACTGAGGTTGGGATGGTGGAGACCAGTCCACTTTCTGCCAAGCCTTTCAGTCAGTTTGAGGAGAAGATGGGCACAGGACCCCTAGCAGACATGTCCCGGGGTTACCAAGAGACACTGCCTTCTTATGCTCAGGTGGGAGCACAGGAGGGGGAGGAGGAAGAGCAACCTGTAGAAGAGGGAGCAGAGCCGGAAGTAGGGGAGAAGAAGCAAGAAGCTGAGAGGGTGACTATGGAAGGGCAGGAGACAGTGGCAGTACCAGAGGGGGAAAAAGTAGAGACTCCAGGCATGGGAAAGGAGAGTGACAAAGAAGAGCTGCAGGCTGAGAAGATAACCAAGCAAGGGTTGTCGGCAGAGAAGACACCTTCACTCTGTCCAGAGCTGACCGCTGATGAGACCAGGCCCCTGAGCAGGCTGAGCAAAGCCAGCAGCCGGGCCAGGTCAGATGATCTAACCATATGAAGTGATGCCAAAGAAAGACACCCTTCCCCAGCTAATATAGGGCAAGATGAAACAAAAAGGTGCCAACAGTTTTGAATCTTCTGTCCCCTCTGGTTACCCCTGCCCCTGGTTGGACAGATACAGCAATGGAACAGTGCACACTGTACAACTAGAAAACGGCCTCTCCCATATTTAAGAACTACCAAGGCAAACTCTGTCATACCAAAGTTCCCAGTCTCGTATGACTGTCCTGTTCCTTTACTCCAACAGCTATGGGGGACTTTGCTTTTATCCTTACTTCTCCATGGAAACCCTTCCAGTCAGAACTATGGTTACCTCATAGCCTTTTATCAATCTCATCTCAAGCTAACTCAGTCAGACTTTATCACCACAGCACTTCCCAAACAGATGCCATGTGATCATACATCAGGGATCTCAAACTAAAATGCTTACAGGATCCAGGCAGATTATTTAAATTGCAATGGCGAGAGGTGGGGCTGTGAAAGTTGAAGAGCAGGGGCAGCTGCTGGTCAGTTCCAGGTAATCATCACCTTGTAGTATTAGCTGGTCATCTGATTTTCCAAGAGAAGCCAGAAATTCAAACGTGTAATTGAAACTTCCAAAAATGTTAACATTGGCAGCTAAATTGTAGATATATGGGTCGAATGAAATTTGTGCTAACCAAATTTAACCTGCAGGGGCACCAATTTGCAACATCAGCTTACATTAGTAAGCCCAGATTTCCTATGGAATTGGTCTTACTTCTCAACTTCTTTTTGTGGCTTCCAAATGTCATTTCACCACTTGGGAGTATTAGTTTAAGGCATCAGTCCAGGAGATGCCCAGAGTTCATACCATTCCTTTGGATCACTGGAACCCCTAGGTTCTGAAGGGACTTTTGTATTGAAAGGAATTCCTAAAGCAACAAAGTTTGGTTTGTTTTGTTTTGTTTTTAAATTTTCCTCTCCCAACATCAGTTCCTAGCCTGAAATCTACACCTCCTTTCATCAAGGGGTTAAGAGGAAGGCCAGTTCTGAACTGGAGGACACCTACTCACAGGCCTGTCCTTACAAGAGTCGGCTCTCCGTTCTTGCCTAGACACAAGACAAGTACCAAAGGAGTCATCAGAGCAGCATTAGGGGAACCTCTTCAATATGGGTGCTCAAACAATAGAGCCAAGTCCCTGGCCAAGCTTCATCCCTGAAAGGGACAGAGGCAAAAGGAAACAAGAGGAATCTTGTAGATCTCCTGCCCTGTTTCCCCACAACCAACCCACCTCAAACACAGAATCCAGTCAGGGGAAATCCTCCAGTATAAGTTCATATCTCACACTGGGAGCAATTTTACCTGGGGTCTATCAGTTTCCAGAGCAGAGAGAGAAAATGATAATTAAGGTTGTTCATGTAAACCAAAACTATGCCTCATAGACTTCAGTGCCAAGCATAGGGTAATAGGTGTAGAAACTAAGTCCACAAGGCAAGAATCTGGACAGAAGACCATCAGAGGGCCTAAAAGAAGTTCTCAGAAAAACTGTTTTTCTCCCCTGCCTGTATGGAAGACCCTTTTTTTGCCCTCTGATTACCACCTTCCTTTTAACATATTCATTCTAGATATGCCTTTCCAAAGCAAGCCTTCTCCAAAACTTCCTTCCTGTGAAAGCAATATTCCTATTTCTTGGTGTCTCATTCTAAAGCCAAATGAACTAAAAAGTAAATCCATTCTAAGATGAATTGTTTGATAATTAGTCCTTGGAAATCTGCATTTGAAAGAGAAAACCTAAAATATATTTTATCTAGGAAACTCAAGTGACAAACTTTAATTAGAGGAATATATCAGGCAATGAATAATTGAATAGAGGACAACCGAATAGAGGTTTATAGTATAGACATGTGACTTTCTGGCTACTGCTTGAATCTTACCCCTGTAAGTAACATTATTCCAACACAGACCTTGTCATATATGGTGAGAGAAGTATCAAAATCTCAAGTCTGAGAAAGAGAGTGCATCCTTGACCACAAAGACTGCACTATTGCTTCTGTAGTTTTGTTTCTTTTGTTTCCATTTTAGTGAGAATTGTTTTGGGGGTTTTGTTTTGTTTATTGTTGGTGGTGGTATTGGGGATTGAACCCAGGGGTGCTTAACCACTGAACCACATTCCCAACCCTTTTCTTTGGATTTTATCTAGAGACAGGGTCTCACAGATTTGCTTAGGGCCTCACTAAGCTGCTGAAGCTGGCTTTGAACTCACAATCCTCCTGCCTCAGCCTCCCAAGCCACTGGGGTTACAGGCATATGCCACTGCACCCAGCCAATGAAAGGCTTCTTGATCAGTACCAGGAAAAGATGTCTATCTTAACTATGACATAAGACCAAAAAGAAAAAAAGAAAAGAAAAACTATGTCTTGTGCTAAGTGAAACTACTGGTGCTATTTGGAACTAGTTGTAGAGCTACAGGAAAAGGTTGCTCGTCTCCTTGTCTTGGCTGTAACGTAAGCATGTGATTGAGTGTGTTTCCTCAGGTGAAGCAGCATCCTGCTTCAATGCCTGTACCTGCTCTGCCCCCACATAAGTTACTGTTTTCCCTCTTAGTCTTCCCAATGAAAAGAGGAAGCTTATTTTGGAAGAAATAGTCACAGTTATCAAGGGACCGGAATTTTCTTTCTATTTCTGCCATTTAGTAGCTGTGTTGTTATTGTTCCTTAACTTCTCTATACCTCAGTTTTCTGTCTACAAACTAGGGATGGCATTTACCACCTACCTACCTCCAGGGGTATCATAAGGACTATTGTGTTGGCTGCCATGCCTGGAGCCTGCCAGTGGTGCCACTCCATGAGAGATTCCTCCAACAGCAATAAGACTGGGGAGAAGGGCAGGTGGGTGGTTTCCATCTGCTCCTCCTAACGTACCTGGCAGTTACTTGGTGAGAGTTTTTCAATGTGCAGTAGACACTCTGGAAATCAGTTTTCTCACAGAAGACAAAACAAAATCCTGATTCCATGTTTAGTAGGAACCAGAGGCTCTTTGACTTTGAGAAATGAGTGGAGACAGATTGGCAAATACTTTCATCTTCTGGAATAAGGTGCCTCTTCTTCAGCTGCTGCACAACTGCCGGCAGTTCCCATTCAGAGGCAGCTGCATGTCTCTTCTCTATGTAGCTGCATTCTTCAGCATCTGTTTTGGGGCAAAAAATTATGACCGACTCAGGATTATAATTCCAGTAGACTCCATTAGGTCCAACTTTAGTTCCTTCTTGTTGGATAAATCCCAGGAGCACATGGACCTACCAACAAAAAAGACACATTGTACATCAGGACATCAAAGTGTGACTCCTTCCAGAGGAAAAGGACTAATCATTTGATAGCAGTTATAACACCTCTATCAGGGAGATCTGTGACCAGGAGAGACAGAATTACTCAAAGTTCAGTTAAAATATTTCAAGCTTAGCTGAGTAATCCCCAGCCTTGCATTTGGGACATGGTGAAAGGGTCTATCTGCTTTTTGTCATGACTTTGGCCCTTGCCACACAGGTGAAACATCCAACACAACACTGGACAAATGTTACTGAAGGTCACTGGGATACAGGGACCCACAAAGAACACTGACATTCAAATCAGGAGTATTGACTGCCCTTTATTGATTCTGGCAGTACCAAGATACCACCTATCTGCTCTATGTGACAATTTTCACTAGGTTAATTGGGAATAATAAGTTCTACCTCTCCTTCACAAGATGTAATAGGTCTTTTTTCAAAAACTCACTAATTTGGAAATATGAGAAAAGGAAAGAAGGCAGTTTCCAAATTTGTAAGTCCATATTGTAAAATACATACTGAAGCAAGGACAATAATCACTTTTAAATATTGTACAGATTGTTAACTAAGATATGGATAAAAATGAGACAGTAAAAAAATGAGGGAAGTAGATAGAGGTGGGCAATAACAGTCCTGAATTTCTAAGAATTATACTACAAAGAATACCTTTAATCATGTGAGAATTAGTTGTGGAAGGTGATGCCAAAGATACTCAGCTTATCAGAACTCAAGTACAGAGATGCATCATTCCCTGAGACAGTCTCTGATTCATGGCAGAAGGGAGTTCACAGATACCAAAAGAGCATTATGCAGGAACTCTTCAGTCCAAGCCATGTGGTTAGCCAAGCACAAGACTGGTGCAGATCATTGCTCCTCGCCAATTCCTGAGGAGAATCATTAAGCATGCAAGAGTAAGAATGAGCTCAGGACCCCAACAGCATCTCATACTCCACTTCCCCTCTAACCTTCCCCTCTTCTTTCCCTGACCCTGAATTACCCTCCCATACATATCATGTACAAATGATTGCACAACCCAAGATAGAAAAGTCTAGATTTAAAAAAAAAAAAGTTTTGCCCGGTTGGATGGAAAACTCCTCTGAGTGTAAATACAATCTGTAAAACATAGTGTGTGCCTAGAAGTGAAAGTGAAATAGGTGGGGAGATTTTCCCTTCTTACAATCATTGTATTATAACTAAACATGTATTAGGGGAAAGGGAGGAGGAAAAGGAAATTAAATTCTAGGTTAAGCAGTTGGAAAAGAAGAAAGAAAAATTTCTTATGAAAGGCAATTCGTTCTCTACTGCTTAGACACTGCAGGTCCCAAAGGCAGAAAGAGGGTGGTATTCAGCTCTGGCAGTAGCTTCAAGTAGCAGTGGGACATGCTGAAGTCTTCAGCCTCACTGCCTTCAGGAAGTTTTCTAGGGCAGTCAAATAATCCTCAAAAAACTCCTAAATTTGCCTGAAGAGAAAAGTAGAGGTCTTCATTGCCTTTTCTGAACATTTTTTCCATCTGTGAAACAGGAGAGTAAAGATTCAGCTAAGAAACATATTCATAACAAACTTGATGGAAATTCTCTGGCAAAAGTGAGAAATTATTGGGATAATGGTCCTGTATTCTCCAATCTTCCCCTTTCTTGTATCAGAGCTAATAGTTACATGTTAGATTGTTACAAACCAAATAAAACTAACTTGATTTTAATCATCTTTGTTTGTTCTCTTGACCTATCAGCCAACCTAGACAGTGAGGAGACTGACTTTGTTTCTAGTTACTGTTTGGAATTGAGGGCCTGGGAAAGGGTGGGGAAGTGGTTTATAGGTAAACATTTAACAACCAGCTCTTTCCATGTTAAAAAAGTCCTAGTTTGTAGTGTTTGCCAATTTCTTGGTGTAAATTCTCCCACCATTACCAATTTTGAGCTACCAGTGTAATGTACTGAATGCAGAGTTGGAAACAGACATGCAGTAGCACAACATTATTGAATTTTTCTATTACACGGGATATGCAACGTACAGTAGACATAAATACCATTAATACCATGGTTTGAGTGTCTCTCAAGAGTCCATGTGATTGGAAGCCTGATCCCCAGCATGGCGGTGTTGGGAGATCATAAAAACTTTAAGAGGTGAGGCCTAGTGGAAGGTCCTTAGGTACTCAGGGGAGCGTAAAGTGGTTCTCACGTGACTCCCTTGTTAGTTGTAGTATGACTTCTTAGTAGTTCTCACAAGAGGGTGATTATAAAAGGAGCAAGCCTGGCCCTGCCCAGTTCTCTCTGCTGCCTGGCTTGAGATATGCTGCTAACTCCAACACATGCTCCCTCCATTGTTGTTCACCATCCACCCTGGCAACCTCTCCAGAATTGAGATGATGTAAGCCTCATGCCCTTGAACCTCCAAAACTGTGAGCTAAATAAATCTTTTTCATTATAAGTAGCCTCCATCAAGTATTTTGTTCTAGTGATGAAAAGCTGACTATACCTTGTAGACTATAAGTAATAGAAAAATAATTAGGAAATCATAAGCTTTATTTATTTCCTTTGTTCCATTATTTAAGTTTTGATTTATATAATTTAAGTATTAATAATGACTCTATGAATGATTGCCTCATAAAAATTCCTGAAAATTTAGTAAATGACTTGCCAGACAGTACAAGCCAACTCCAACACACCATGAAGGAGAATCTGTTTCTGGAAGAACATGAAAACTCGGTGGTCAATAAAGATGTAGTCAGTTTGTTTCCTCTCTCTACAAGACCTCAGGAAAAAACAAAAAGTGTATTTGTTTAACCTACATAAGGAATCAAAATAATCAAGTTTTTTCTCCTTTATGTCAATGAGAACTTCAGGAAGAGTTAAATTCATTCATTAAAGATAAAAATAAACTGGATAACTTATAGGATTAACCAAAATATTCTGCCTGGGATTTATCAAGTCATTTCTCTGCTCAAAATTCTTCAATAGTTCTTCAATGCCTACCCAATAAATTCTAAATTCCTTAACATGGTTACAAAGCCCTTTATAACTTACTCCAACCCACCTAGAGATGATATCTGTTCTTACCTGGCCAGAATTATACTCCCTTCTTTTATAATAGCAGTTATATTTTACTTATAGGAAACAGTCTTCCTCAAATTAATATAATATTGGTGGATTCTTAAATTCAACCAACTTTCCCTGGTAGAAGGCCCAGTTGTTTTTCTTTTTTAAATCCAAATAGACCAATCAAGATACACTCCCTGAAATGTGAATCTTGAGTGAAGTAATAGAAAGACTGAAAACTGATTGGAATTCATTCATCTTGGTAGAAACCCCTGAAGAAACTCACAATTAGTTCCTGCCTACCTAAATGTCCAGAAGATGTCTGGCTCCTCTTTTTTCAGATCATGGTTTTTCAGTCTTCCTTCAGTTTGCTACACCCTTCAGTTTGCTACACCTTTCAGTCTTCCTTCAGTTTGCTACTTTAAAAAAAAAAATAAGTCAAAATCATCTCTATTGCTTGCCAGCAACAGCCCCAAATTAAGATACCACCTTTGTAGTTTCTCATCTCCCATGTCCCTCTATGCATGCATGTGCCTCAATCATATGGAACAATTTTCTGGTCCCCAATATAGACAGTTTGGCACATTGCAACAAATTAATATATTATTTCAGAACTCTGTGCTGTGTACTGCCTTCCCCCCATTACCATCCATGGTCAGTTCCTTTTTGTCCTTCAAGACTCAGCTCCAATGTTTCCTTCATGAAATTTTAGAAACTTCCAATACAAAGCAAGTTGCTGCCTCTTTGTGACTTCTTCTATTACAGCACTCTTAGCAAATTGTTTTATTTACTGGCTTTTCTCACATCTATTTTCCCGCAACTTTGAGGCAGAGATTTTATCCTATATTTCACCGCACATTCAGTACTTAGCACAGTGTCTGGTATTTAGTAATATTTGATGAATAAATGAATGTGCCACTGAGATACCCCAAGACAGGAAGGAGATATTGGCCAAGGACTCCCCAGCAACAGAGCAGACTGACACTATACAGGAATATATCTGAGGAAAAGGTTCCCTAAAGGTCCCAGGAGTTCTAGTCTCCAAAGAAAGCTGACTTTCTTTGTCATAAATAAAAAGGAAAAAGGATATTTTCATAAGCATAGCTCGATTTTGTCACTTGGAGCAATGTCAGAAACTACATACTGAAGATGGCAGCCATATGTTAAAGATGTTATCACCAGGACAATTTTGGAAGCCATTTGATGAGGATGTCAGTCATACTTTGAGTATTGTACATCAGAGAACTTCCCTATCACTACTGATTCCCATTAGTTGAACTTTGAAACTTTACATAAAATGAAAAGTAAACTCTTACTGTATGAATCCACTGAGATGTCAGACCTATGTGTTATTGTATCTAATACTATCTTACTTACAGAAATTGATACATTGAAGTTAGAGGTGTCTATACAAAAACCTAAAATATGTGACTTTGGCTTCAATAAGCAATGAAAAACAAAAATCAAAGATTTAAGGATAGAAACCCTAGTCATGGCAGGCCAATCTATATACTACTGAATATATACATGTATAATTACCTATGATGATTTATATTTTGTACAACAAATCACTCTAAAACTTAGCAGCTTAGACAAACAATTAGTATGTATTATCTTTGAGTTTCTGTAGGTCAGGAATCTAGAGAATCTACAGATTTCTCATAAGGTTGCAATCAGATATAGATGGGGTCTGCAGTCACCAGCGACTTGACTGCAATGGTGGGATCCAAGTTGAAGGGAGTAGCAATATGATCTGGCAAGTTCATTCCCCTCACTTGGGCCTCTCCACAGGGTGCTTGAGTGTCTTCATGACCTAGTGGCTGGTTATGCTGAGCAAGTGATCCAAGGATCAAAACAGAAGCTTCAACTTTTTTTGGGGGGGAGGGTGGGTACTGGGATTTAACCCAGGGGCACTTTACCACTGAGCTATATTCCCAATCTTTTTAAAATTTTGAGATAGGGTCTCATTAAGTTGCTTAGAGTCTCCCTAAGTTCCTGAGACTGGCCTCAAACTTGCAATCTTCCTGTCTCAACCTCCAAAGTCACTGATATTACAGGCATGCACCAACACGCTCAATATCTTTTATAACCTAAACTTGGAAGTCATATGCCATCACCTCCACAGTATTCTACTGGTCATTTTCCCTCAGACTACTCCAACAACGATGGAGAGAATGAACTAGAAAGAAGCAAGATCACACTATCAAGAAAGTAAGAAAATAGCTGGGTGCAGTGACACAAGCCTATAATCCCAGCGGCTCAGGAGGCTGAGGCAAGAGGTTCACCAGTTTGAAGCCAGCCTCAGCCACTTAGCAAAGCCTTGAGCAACTTAGCAAGACCCTGTCTCAAAATAAAAATATAAAAACAGGCTGGGGATGTGACTTAGTGATTAAGTGCCCCTGGGTTCAATCCCTGGCACAGAAAAAAAAAAAAAAAAAAAAAAAGAAAGAAAGAAAGAAAGAAAGAAAAAGAAAATAATGTCAGGTTAGCATCATACTTCTCCATAACATAATAAATGTCAGAAAATAATAGAACAGGGCTAGAATTGTAGCTCAGTGGTAGAGCGCTTGCCTAGTACATGAGAGGCATTGGGTTTGACCCTCAGCACCGCATAAAAAAATAAATAAATAAAATAAAGGTATTGTGTCCATCTACAACTAAAAAAAATTTTTTAAAGAAAATAATAGAGCATTTATAGGACACTGAAGATGAAAATTTAAACCAAGAGCTCTAGGACAAGCCAATTTCATTTATGAATAAAGGCAATTAAAAGGTGCTCTCAATTATTTAAAAAGTAAAATAAATACCTTCAAAGAAAAAAATTATTTCATGACCCACTCAAGCCAAAAGAGATATTCTTGTTAAAGGGTAAACTGGGTACAGTGGCATGCCTGTAATCCCAGCAGCTCAGGAGGTTGAGGCAGAAGGATCACAAGTTCAAAGTGAATCAGTGAGACCCTGTCTCTAAATAAAATATATAAAAAGGGCTGGGGAGGGAGTGTCGGTGCGGAGCAGTGGTTGGGGTGGATCCCACAGGTCCTGAGCATGGGAAGGGGTCACCAGCCCCACCACAGGGGACAATGAGAAATTAAGACAACCAACAGCTCAAGGCCGTGACTTGGAGTATATCATTCTGGCTCCTCCAAAATATGGTCATGCTAACTTTCTTGGGACACAAAAGCATCAAAGAAAATATATTTAACAAAACCCTGATAGTTCCAAATGCTGGTGAAGATCAGGAATTCTCATTCATTGCCCGTTCCCTGGTTTCCTAGACAAAATGAAGGGCCACTTGAGAAGACACTGTGGCAGTTTTCTTACAAAACTGAGTGTACTCTTGCCATATAATCCAGCAGTTGTACATCTTGGTAGTAACTCAGACCCAAACAAGTTGAAAACATATGTTCTCACATGGTAACTTTATTTAAATTGCCAAAACTTGGACATTCCCAAGATGTCTTTCATTCAGTAGGTGAATGGATAAATAAACTATGGTACATTCAGACAATGGAATATTATCCAGCACTAAGAAGAAACAAGCTACTGAGCCATGTTAACCATGGAGGAAACTTTACTGCATATTACTAAATAAGTCAATCCAAAAAGGCTACATGCTACACAATTCCAGCTATATGATGATCTGGAAAAGGCAAAACTATGAAGACCATTAAAATCTGCAATCAGTGGTTGTGAAACGTTTACATTAGGGCAGAACACATGGGATTCTTAGGGCAAAGAAAATACTCAGATACTATAATGGTTGTTGTATCATTACACATTTGTAAAAACCCATAGAATGTGTACCAAAAGTGAATTCTTAACATAAGCTATCACTTTGGGTGATAATGATGTGTAAATGTAGGTTCATCAGTTGTAACAAATATACCATTCTGGTAACAAAACTGGTAAGAGGCTTTAGGGGAGGGTGTGGAGAGTATATGGAAATAATCTGTACTTTCCACTCTAGTTTTCTTGAACTTCCCTGAAAAAAAATTTTTTAAAGAATATATATGGCGTGGTACCATATTAGTAAAAAATTGAAATTATATAACTATTATCGACATGGTGATATGTAGCAAAAACACCCATGAGAATTAATCAAATTCAATTACTTCTGGGTAGGAAAAACGTATGCATAGGGTTACCAGTGAAGTGAGATTTTAGCAGCCTTTATAACACTTTTTTTTTCTTTTTTTTATTGTAAACAAATGGGATACATGTTGTTTCTCTGTTTGTACATGGCGTAAACATTTGTGTAATCATAAATTTACATAGAGTAATGTTGTTTGATTCATTCTGTTATTTTTTCCCTTCCCCCCCTTCCCGCCTCTCTTTACCCTCTATACAGTACTTCCTTCCTCCATACTTGGCCCCCTCCCTAACCCTAACTCTAACCCTAACACTAACCCTTCCCTCCCCCCCATTATGTGTCATCCTCCACTTATTAGCGATATCATTCGTCCTTTGGCTTTTTGAGATTGACTTATCTCACTTAGCATGATATTCTCCAGTTTCATCCATTTGCCTGCAAATGCCATAATTTTATCATTCTTTATGGCTGAGTAATATTCCATTGTATATATATACCACAGCTTCTTTATCCACTCATCAACTGAAGGGCATCTAGGTTGGTTCCACAGTCTGGCTATTGTGAATTGAGCAGCTATGAACATTGATGTGGCTGTATCTCTGTAGTATGCTGATTTTAAGTCCTTTGGGTATAGGCCAAGGAGTGGGATAGCTGGGTCAAATGGAGGGTCCATTCCAAGTTTTCTAAGGAATCTCCACACTGCTTTCCAGAGTGGCTGCACTAATTTGCAGCCCCACCAGCAATGTATGAGTGTACCTTTCTCCCCACATCCTCGCCAACACCTGTTGTTGCTCGTATTCTTGATAATTGCTATTCTAATTGGGGTGAGATGGAATCTTAGGGTGGTTTTGATTTGCATTTCCCTTATTACTAGAGATGTTGAACATTTTTCCATATGTTTGTTGATTGCTTGTAGATCTTCTTCTGTGAAGTGTCTATTCATTTCCTTAGCTCATTTGTCGACTGGATTATTTGAATTCTTGGAGTAAAGTTTTTTGAGTTCTTTATAGATTCTGGAAATTAGTGCTCTATCTGAAGTATGATTGGCAAAGATATTCTCCCATTCTGTAGGCTCTTTCTTCGCATTGCTGATAGTTTCCTTTGCTGAGAGAAAGCTTTTTAGTTTGAATCTATCTCAGTGGTTGATTCTAGCTTTTATTTCTTGTGCTATGGGAGTCCTGTTAAGGAAGTCTGATCCTAGACCAACAAGGTGAAGATTTGGACCTACTTTTTCTTCTATAATCTGCAGGGTCTCTGGTCTGATTCCGAGGTCCTTGATCCATTTTGAGTTGAGTTTTGTGCAGGGTGAGAGATAGGGGTTTAATTTCATTCTGTTGCATATGGTTTTCCCAGCACCATTTGTTGAAGAGGCTCCATTGAATACTTTTTGCCCCTTTGTCTAGTATGAGAAAATTGTATTTATTTGGGTTTGTGTCCGTGTCCTCTGTTCTGTACCATTGATCTACCTGTCTATTTTGGTGCCAATACCATGCTGTTTTTGTTACTATTGCTTTGTAGTAGAGTTGAAGATCTGGAATTGCAATACCCCCTGCTTCGCTCTTTCTGCTATGGATTGCTTTAGTGATTCTGGGTTTCTTATTCTTCCAGATGAATTTCATAATTGCTTGCTCTATTTCTGTAAGGTACGTCATTGGGATTTTAATTGGAATTGCATTGAATCTGTATAGCACTTTAGGTAGTATGGCCATTTTGACAATATTAATTCTTCCTATCCAAGAACATGGAAGATCTTTCCATCTTCTAAGGTGTTCTTTAATTTCTTTCTTTAGTGTTCTGTAGTTCTCATTGTAGAGGTCTTTCACCTCTTTTGTGAGATTGATTCCCAAGTATTTTATTTTTTTCAAGGGTGAATGGGGTAGCTTTCCTAATTTCTCTTTCTGAAGATTCATCACTTATGTATAAAAATGCATTGGATTTATGGGCATTGATCTTGTAACCTGCTACTTTACTGAATTCACTTATGAGTTCTAAGAGTTTTCTGGTGGAATTTCCAGGTTCCTCTAAATATATAATCATGTCATCAGCAAACAGAGATAGTTTGAGTTCTTCTTTTCCAATTCGTATCCCTTTCATTTCTTTGGTTTGTCTAATTGCTCTGGCCAGAGTCTCAAGAACGATGTTGAATAGAAGTGGTGAAAGAGGGCATCCCTGCCTTGTTCCAGTTTTTAGGGGGAATGCTTTCAGTTTTTCACCATTTAGAATGATATTAGCCATGGGCTTAGCATAAATGGCCTTTACAATGTTAAGGAATGTTCCCACTATCCCTATTTTTTCTAGTGTTTTGAGCATGAAGGGGTGCTGTATTTTATCAAATGCTTTTTCTGCATCTATTGAAATAATCATGTGATTCTTGACTTTAAGTCTATTAATATGGTGAATTACGTTTATTGATTTCCTGATGTTGAACCAACCTTGCATCCCTGTTTATAAAACTTTTAACGTTTTCATTTCTTTCAAAAATAACAGATAATAATGACATGTATTAAAGCATGGGTGTTGGGCTGCAGTTGGAACTCAGTGAGTAAGTGCTGGCCAAGCATGAATAAAGTGCTGGGTTTGATCCCTGGTGAAACACACATTATAAAGGGGGGGGGGGCAGGGCTGGGGATGTGGTTCTGTGATTAAGCGCCTTTGGGTTCAATCCAGGCTAAAAAAAAAAAAAAAAAAAAAAAAAAAAGAAGAAGAATTAAGAGGGCAAAGTATGAAAGAGGCTAAAAAGGCTGAATACTGAAGACATTCAAACATGAAATGAATTAAATGTAACTGTTATAAGCACAGTTACAAAACAAAATACAAATTTCATAAGTAATTCTTAACATACAATTTTTTTAAAATAAAGTTTAAAATCTCAGATTGTCCCAGAGTAAACTTAGGAACTGCAGAGGGTTGAAGTAGTAAGGAAGGAGAAATATGAGAAAGTAGAAGTGCCCTGATATTCTTAACTCACAAAGATATTATTTAATTTTCTATGCTACTAAGGGGAAATGAAGGGAGGGAATGAGGAAGGGGAATAGGAAAGACAGTAAAATTAATTAAACATAACTTTCCTAGCCTTTTATTGGTATACACAACCAGGGTAACTCCACATCATGTATGACCACAAGAGTGGGAACCTAAATAGAATGAGTTATATTTTATGCATGTATATTCTGCAAAAATACATTCTACTGTCAAATAAATAATAAAAATGTTATTATAATAAACAAATAAATAATAAAAATACTGTCAAATAAAAATGTTAAAAAAATAAAACCATACGGTCACATGTGTTATTTTAAAACAAAATGTATGCCTTCTAAATTACCAGGAGTGGGGGTGGGCAGGGAAGGGACCTAAGGGAAGATGAACTTCCAGGGCATGCCCCCAGTGACCCAACTCCTCCAGCCATGCCCCACCTGCCTACAGTTAACTACCCAGTTAGTACATTCAAATGAAGATGGACTGATTAGGTTACAACTCTCATAATCTATTCATTTAATCTATTTCACCTCTGAATATTCCTTCATTAACACAGGAGTTTTGGGGAGACACCTCATACCCAAACCATAACACATTACGTTATTTAAAAGAAGGATAAGGTTGAATTGAGAGTTGAGAGGGGCACTCTGAAGAGAGTTGTCAGGGGAGAAGAAAGAGTTGTGGTGTCCCCTTCTGCACCCTTTACATCCTCCCCCTAGTGTGAGGGGCTCAAGGAAGACCTCTTGAATTTTTCTGCACTAAAAGAGAAGACTGGCATCTTATCCACAAGTCATTAGCTGCCTACCATTTTGCAGATGTTTGCAGGCCCAACTCAGGTTGCCACAGGAGCCAAGCCTGAAGGAGCTTTATGTGTGTCTCAGAATTTTCTGGGACACAAACACAGTGAAAGGACTATGTTGAAACCCTAATCCCCAACATGATGAAGAAAACTGGAGAAAACTATTGGGTTAGTGTATCTTTTGGGTCATATTCTATACTATATTATTTTATTATAGCAAATGACATACAAAAGAAACCCCCAGAAAATAGATTGATTAAATCATATGATGCAATATTATTGAGTCAATGAAAGTGTTGCAGTCTTTATCATGAGAAAGTGTTCATGATATACTTCTAAGTGAAAAGTATATAACAAAATATTATACTCATCATCTTAGTTCATATGACAAAATATCTTGTACTGGGTGGCCTAACACTTATTTTTCATAGTTCTGGAAGTTGGATGACCAAAATCATAGTGCCCGCATGGTTGCTTCTTGGTGATGGTCTTCCTCCTAGCTCATGGACAACAGTCTTCTCACTGTTCTCACGTGGCAGAGAAAGGGTGAACTCTGGTCCCTTCATGTCATTATAAGGGCACTAATCTCATCTTGGGAACTTTACCTTCATGACTTCATCTAAATCTAATTACATCGCAAAGGCCCCACCTCCAAGTCAGCACATTGAGGATTAGGGTTTCAACATATGAATTTGGGGGGACAAAAATATTCAGTCCATTGTATTCATCGTAGTTTGGGGGAAATGCAGAGTGTGTGTGTGTGTGTGTGTGTGTGTGTGTGTGTGTGTGTGTGTATCAGGGTAACAAATAAGAAGGAATATCTCAGACTTTGAAATATGCTAGCTTTACACTCCTGTGTGATTGTCTTACCAAAGTCATGGTGGTAAATCACAACCCAGTGATAAAGGTGGGACTTCTCTAAAATGAAGGAATGCCCCTGACATTAGTCATTCTAGAAAAAAGTTAGTCCTGAAACAGGAAGTTATAGGGAGGCAGGGAGAGTTTTCTGCCCTACCCAGGTCCAGAGGACAGGTGACTCAACATTCAGAACAGTTCTTACAGTAAGAATATGCACATTATAAATTTTATTTATGAACTTCGACTAATGTATTCAGTTTGAAATTTCATCTCTATATATTCTTCTCTTTTGTTTGCAAATTATATGGGTTGAAGTAATTCTGCAAAATTATGTTTAATAGGCTCTCCCAGTATCACACAGCCTTGAATATTAATTAGGTGCTACTATATAGGGTTCCCTGGTAGATGTAGCCAGAAACAGAAAGTTCTCTAGTTTAAGATACTCCCACAGTAAAGTTGCCTCCACAGATCTCTTGTGTTCTGAAACAGGGATTGAACATCTGATAGGTAATTTGGGCTACTTGGTAGGGTAAAACTCAATTTAAAGAAAGAGAAACACTTTCCCTTATACATAATGAATTTGTTATTCTCAGGTATTCAGATTGTAGTAGATCTGAATAACCAGATCTGGATGCCAGGACCCACTCAAGGTTCTGTTTCCAGGTCTTAACTGCAACCTTGACTGCAGCCACTCCCACACAAGTTTATTGCCCTGGGCTGGACAGTTTCTAAGACTGTAAGACAACAGGGACTACAAGGACTAGCTAGGGCTCTGGGGGTGAAAAATAAACTCCACTGCAGTACACTAAGCCTTCACGAAATGAGTACTCAATGGATAAGGAAGTAGATCAGTCTATATTTGAACCACTATAATATGATGTACGTTAAGGGTGGGGGTACTTCCTAAAAATAACTCATCTTCAGATTCCTAGGAAATTGTTTTTGTTTTTAATTTAAATCTATCTTCATTAACTTCCAGTTCTTTGCCTTACAAATATCTCTTGAGGCTACGTCAATTCTACCAATTTCTTCTCATGCAGACAGTTGTCAAGTTCCTGAGTCTGTCTATTCCCTCCATCCTTATTTGGCGGCTCATCTTAGGATCACCTTTGAGCACGCTCCCCGCCCCCTTGAGAGGCTTGGGATAGAACCCAGGGCCGGTGCTCCACCTCTTAGCTACACCCAACCCCTATGTATCTCTTGAAAGTGTGATACAAAAGCGCAGTACTGCATCTGTGGTCTGATCGGTATTGAGAACAATGAAATTATCACTCTTACTATAGATGATGTACGTTTTTTGTTAACACAGCAGATGTTTACTTGGTTCACTATATTCACTAAAAATCTCACCTGCCTGCCCACTCTTCCCTCATGTGTAATTTTGCAGTTATACTTGTGGAGCCAAGTAAAGGTTATAACATTTAGAATACAATGCTTGACTTATGACTTAAGTGGTTACAATAATTTTTTTATTTTTTATTTTTTATCTTTTTGCAATGCCGGGCATCTCGCGCAACGCCAAGTCCAATAGTTGTCAACTTTATCTTAATTAGCTATGACATTATATTGAATAGAATTAGCATTTAAAACAAGACGTTAGCTTTCGTACCTCACCGCCCTCGACCTCAGAAAGAAATACTACCTAGGTTTTGGATTTTCGGTCCAAAATATAACCCACCCTTTTAGACCCGCCACCCCTAACTAAGCCCCGCCCTCTTGGCGCCAGCGCCTGCCCCGCCCACTCCCAGCCTGAGGCGGAAAGCACAAGATGTAGAAGCTGATTGGCTGGTTGGGGCGCAGCTTGATGGCGTTGGGCTGGACGCCGCAGTCCTCGCAGCGGCCTCCGGGCGAAGGCCTCTTGCGTTACTGGGCCGGTGGCCCGAGCGCGTAGTGGCCTTGGGAGTGGGAAGTGGAAACATGAGCCCTCCTGATATCTGCCATGAGTTTCCTGATCGACTCCAGCATCATGATTACCTCCCAGGTAAGTCACCGGCCCCCTCCCCGGCTCTTATGGCCTTCCTTTCTGGAATCGGCCTCTCGGGGCCTTAGTGCCGCGAGCTAGCCAGGGATCTAGCTCCTCTTTCCCGGTCTGCGCCAGCAATGCCAGAATCCAGAGCACAGGGATGGTGGGATTTGCTGCGTCGGATTCCCTCCGCCCGGGTTTTCTAAGACTAGCTCGTTGCGGTGGGTGCCCCCATCCGGCATCCATCCCCAGACATTCCCGATCCGTTTTGAAAGGGTTCAGCTGGCTTCAGCGCTAAGAGCCTGTGCTACAAGAGGGGATCAGTCCCTTGACTCCCCGAGGCTTCCAGACTGCAGCAGACCCGAAGCCGAATAGTGTGGTTCAAGTAGCGGAGTGTGCAGCGCACCAATCAGGACTGAATATTGGGTACACGTGTGGGCTCTGCTGCTAATGGTCAAATCCTGAATCCGGGTGCGGAGATATTTGCCGCGGTGTTTAAAAGTATAAGGTTTTGTTTATGCAACGACGCCTTTTATCGTACAGTCAATATTTGTCAACCGTTACTTAAAGCTCTGAGTACAAACACTATCCCAGCTTGCTAATGAGTCTCGTTTTTACTTTTACCATGTCATTTGTTGTTGATATATTTTTAATTCCTAGCAAAGTGTTATTTAAATTTTTTTAGTTGTTGATGAACTTTTTTTACATTTATATGTGGTGCTGAGAATTGAACCCAGTGCCTCACTTATGCTAGGCAAGCATTCTACCACTGAACTACAAACCCAGCCCAAAGTAATTGTTCCTTTCTTTCAAATGTCAAATGATAGAAATAATTCCATCTGGGTGTTTAAATGAGATAAAAAAAAAATTTATTTAATGTTTTTTGTATGGCTTCATCATCATGCTCCTGTCTATAGAGTGGAGTATCATCCTTGTCTCTTCAAAAACTTATAACAGTGTTAAGAACATAAGAAATGAGTCAGGGACTGGGGAGATAGCTCAGTCGGTAGAGTGCTTGACTGGCAAGCACAAGGCCCTGGGTTCGATCCCCAGCACCGTAAAAAAAATAAATTAATTTAAAAAAAAATAAAAAAGAGTCAGGTGCAGAGGCCCACCCCTATAATCCCAGTGACTCAGGAGACTGAGGCAGGAGGATTACAAATTCTGCTGACCAACCTCAGAAACTTAGCGAGAGACCCTATTTCAAAATAAAACATAAAACTTAGTGGTTAAGTGCCCTCGGTTCAATCCCCAATACAAGAAAGAAAAAAAAAAATGAAGCTAGGAAAAGCCGTTCATAGTCTCAGCACTGTAATACAGTAATTTTTTTTTCATTTTTAACATTTTCCACACTTTATGTAATTTTCTGCTATTTCATTGACTTCGTAGCATTCAAATGTGTCAATGTACAAATATATGAACATGGAGCTTTCTTGCTTAAAACTTTTGTTTAAGACTTTCTTTTGTTCTCCATGACAACATAGAGTCGTTTTTAACCCTACTACCAATTCAAGAAAAATAGCAATATTTAAGCATTTTTTCCACTCAGAATAAAAATTAAAATGTCAGTAGAAAACTTACTATTATATTGCAGCCTCTAAGATTTTTAACATGAATATAATTGAAAAGTTGTATCAAGAAAGTGGCTTTCTGATCTCTTGTATTCATATTCTTTAATTTTCACATTTTTTTTTTAAATTTTAATGAAACATTATATTGAACTGTCTTCACTTGCTTGGAACTAAGACTCCAAAAGTCCTTTACATCAAATATTCTCTGTCCAAATACTTATGATTGCTTTACCATCATTTATGTATGAGTAAAAATATCACTTAAGGGAGGCTTTTGTTTGTTCTAATTAGTTATACATGACAGAGTGCACTTTGACACATCTTACATAAATGAAGTATAACTTCTCATTCTTCTGGTTGTACATGATGTAAAATCACACCTGTCATGTAGTCATATATGCACATAGGGTAATAAATGTCCGATTCATTCTATCCTTCCTACCCCCAGACCCCCTCCCCTCCCTTCACTCCCCTCTGCCTAATCCTTATTTTTCCCTAGTCTTGCCCCCCCACTCCCATATTGTGATTAGCATCTGCATATCAGAGAAAACATTTTGCCTTTGGTTTTGGGGGATCACTTTATTTCACTTAGCATGATAATCTCCAGTTCCATCCATTTACCAGCAAATACCATCATTTCATTTTTCTTTAAGGACTGAGTAATACTCTATTGTGTATATATACCATAGTTTCTTTATCCATTCATCTGTTGAAGGGCACCTAGGTTGGTTCCATAGTTTAGCTATTGTTGTTATAAACATTAATGTGACTGTGCTACTATAGTGCTGATTTTAAGTCCTTTGGGTATAAACGGAGGAGTGGGATAGCTGGGTCAAATGGTGGTTCCATTCCAAGTTTTCTAAGGAATCTCCATACTGCTTTCCATAAGATTGCATCAATTTGCAGTCCCACTAGCAATTCATGAGTGTACCTTTTCCCCCACATCCTTAACCAACTTTTATTGTTGCTTGTATTCTTGATAATTGCCATTCTGACTGGAGTGAGATGAAATCTTCGAGTAGTTTTGATTTGCATTTCTGTAATTGCTAGAGATGTTGAACATTTTTCATATATTTGTTGATCAGTTTATTTCTCCTGTAAAGTGTCTGTTCAATTTCTTAGCCCATTTATTGATTGAATTATTTGGGGTTTCTCGGTGTTAAGTTTTTTGAGATCTTTATATATCCTGGAGATTAATGTTGTATCTGGGGTGCATGTGGTAAAGATTTTCTCTCATTCTGTAGGCTCTCTCTTCACGTTATTATTTCCTTTGCTGAGAAAAAACTTTTTAGTTTGAATCCACTCCATTTATTGATTCTTAATTTTACTTCTTGTACTTTAAAAGTGTTGTTAAGGAAGTCAGGTCCTAAGCCAACCTGGTGAAGATTGGGGCCTACTTTTTCTTCTGTCAGGCGCAGAGTCTCTGTTCTAGTGCCTGAGTCTTTGATGCACTTTGAGTTGAGTTTTGTGCATGGTGAGAAATAGGGGTTTAATTTCATTTTGTTACATATGGATTTTCAATTTTCCCAGCACCATTTGTTGAATAGGCTATCTTTTCTCCAGTGAATGTTTTTGGCACTTTTTCTAATATGAGAAAACTGTATTTTTGTGGTTTGTCTTTGTGTCTTCTATTCTGTACCATTGGTCTACATGCCTGTTTTGGTGCCAGTACATGCGTTGTTACTATGGCTCTGTAGTATAGTTTAAGGTCTGGTATTGTGATGCCTCCTTCTTTACCCTTTTTGCTAAGGATTGCTTTAGCTATTCTGGGTCTCTTATTTTTCCATATGAATTTCATGATTGCTTTTTTTTTTTTTAAGTTCTATGAAGAATGTCATTGGGATTTTAATAGGAATTGCATTAAATCTGTATAACAGTTTTGGTAGTGTGGACATTTTGACGATATTAATTCTGCCTATCCAGGAGCATGGGGAGGTCTCTCCATCTTCTATGGTCTTCTTCAGTTTCTTTCTTTAGTGTTCTGGAGTTTTCATCATAGAGATCTTTCACTTCTTTTGTCAGATTGATTCCCAAGTATTTTATTATTGTTGAGGCTTTTGTGAATGAGGTAGTTTTCCTAATTTCTCTTTTAGTGGATTCATGACTGATGTATAGGAACGTGTTTGATTTATGGGTATTGATTTTATATCCTGCTACTTTGCTGAATTCATTTATTAGTTCTAGAAGTTTTTTGGTGGAATGTTTTGGATCTTCTAAATATACAATCATGTCTTGTGCAAAAAGTTATAGTTTGAGCTCTTCTTTTCCTATTTGTATCCCTTTAATTTTCTTTCTTCTGTCTAATTGCTCTGGCTAGAGTTTCAAGGACAATGTTGAATAGAAGTGGTGAAAGAGGGCATCCTTGCCTCATTCCAGTTTTTAGAGGGAATGTTTTCAATTTTTCTCTATTTAGAATTATGTTGACCTTGGGCTTAGCATGTTTAGCTTTTACAATGTTGAGGTATGTTCCTACTGTCCCTAGGTTTTCTGGTGTTTTGAACAAGAAGAGGTGCTGTATTTTTCAGATGCTTTTTCTGCATCTATTAAGATGATCATCTGATTCTTGTTTTTAAGTTTACTGATGTGATGAATTACATTTATTGATTTCCATATGTTGAACCAATCTTGCATCCCTGGGATGAACCCCACTTGTTCATGGTGCACTACCTTTTTAATATGTTTTTGTATGCAATTTGCAAGAATTTTATTGAGAATTTTTACGTCTGTGTTCATCAGGGATATTAGTCTGAAGTTTTCTTTCCTTGAAATGTGTCTGTCTAGTTTTGGTATCAGGGTGATATTAACCTCATAGAATAAGTTTGGAAGGGTTCCCTTCTTTTCTTTTTCATGGAATAATTTGAGGGGCATTGGTGTTATTTCTTCTTTGAAGGTCTTGAACTGGACTGAGAATCTATCTGGTCCAGGACTTTTCTTGATTGGTAGGCTTTTGATGGCATCTTCTATTTCATTGCTTGAAATTGATCTATTTAAATTGTGTATGTCCTCCTGATTCATTTTGGGTAGGTCACATATCTCTAGAAATTTGTTAATGTCTTCAAGATTTTCTATTAAATTTTCAAAATAGTTTCTAATTGTCTTCTGTATTTCAGTAGTGTCTATCGTGATATTTCCTTTTTCTTTACATATTTTATTAATTTGAGTTAATTAGTTAATCTAGTTAATTAATCTCTTCATAAGCTTGACTAGGGACTTATCAATTTTATTTATTTTTTCAAAGAACCAACTTTATGATTTGTCAATTTTTTGAATTGTTTCTTTTGTTTCAGTAAATTGGTTTCACCTCCAATTTTAATTATTTCCTGTCTTCTGCTTTTGGTGTTAATTTGTTCCTCTTTTTCTAGGGTTTTGAGATGTAATGGTAGGTCATTAAAATTTTTTTTTTCTTAGATGGACACAATACCTTTATTTTATTTATTAATTTTTTATGTGGTACTAAAGATCAGACCCAGTGCCTCACGTGTGCTAAGCACATTCCCTACCACTGAACCATAACCCCAGTCAGATTTTTCATTTTTTTAATGAATGAGCTCAATGCAATGAACTTTCCTCTTAGTACTGCCTTCATAGTGTCCCAGAGATTTTGATATGTTGTATTGCTATTCTTGTTTACCTCTATTTTTTTTTATTTCACCCCTGATTTCCTCTGCTATTCATTGCTTACTCAATAGTATATTAGTCTCCAGGTGTTAGAGTAGCTTCTATTTTTTATTTTATTGATTTCTAATTTCATTCCATTATGATCTGATAGGATACAAGGTATTGTCTCTTTTTTTTTTTTTTTTTTTTTTTTTTGTATTTGCTAAGAGTTGCTTTGTGGCCTAAGATATGGTCTGTTTTAGAGAAGGATCTATGTGCTACTGAGAAGAAAGTGTATCCAGTCATTGATGGATGAAATATTCTGTATATGTCTGTTAAGTCTAAATTATTGATTGTATTTTTTAGTTCTGTAGCTTCTTTATTTAGTTTTTGTTTAGAGGATCTATCCAGTGGTGAGAGAAGTGTATTTAAGTCATCGAGTATTATTGTATTGTGGTCTCTCTGCTTCTTGAAATTGAGAAGGGTTTGTTTGATGTATGTACATAGATACTCCATTTTTTGAGGCATAAATATTTACAATTGTTACGTCTTATTGATAAATAATTCCCTTAAACAGTAAGAAATGTCCTTTGTTCCTTCTGATTAACTTTGGTTTGAAGTCCACTTTGTCTGGTATGAGGATGGAAACCCCTACTTGTTTATGCAATCTGTATGAGTGATGTTTTTTCCCATCCTTTCACTGTCAGTCTGTGGATGTCTTTGCCTATGAGGTGAGTCTTTGGAAACAGCATATTGTTGGGTCTTGCTTTTTAATCCAATCTGCCAGTCTGTGTCTTTTGATTGATGAGTTTAGGCCGTTAACATTCAAAGTTATTATTGGGATGTGATTTGTATTCCCAGTCATTTTGGTTTATTTCTGCTTTTTAATTTGACTTAGTTTCTCCTTTGATTGGCTGTTCCCTTAGTGTAATTCCTCCCTTTGCTGGTTTTCGTTTTTTATTTTTTCATTTCATCCTCATGGAATATTTTGTTGAGAATGTTCTGTAGTGCAGGCTTTCTAGTTGTGAATTCTTTTAACTTTTGTTTATCATGGAAGGTTTTTATTTCATCTTCAAATCTGAAATTTAATTTTGCTGGATATAAAATTCTTGGTTGGTATCCATTTTACTTCAGAGCTTGAAATATATTATTCCAGGACCTTCTAGCTGTAAGTGTCTGAGTTAAGAAATCAGCTGAGATCTGAATTGGTTTCCCCCATACATAATTTGATATTTTTCTCTCATGGCCTTTAACATTCTATCCTTATTTTTTATTTTAGTCATTTTCATTTTAATATAATGTGGTGCGTTGGCTGTAATTTTGTACTTTTGGGGTCCTGTAAGCCTCTTGTACTTGATTTTCCATATCATTCTTTATATTTGGGAAATTTTCTGATATTATGACATTGAAAAGGTCGCACATTCCTTTGGTTTGTATCTCCACTCTTTCATCTATCCTGATAAATCTTAAATTGGTCTTTTCATGTTATCCTGTAATTCTTGGAAGTTCTGTTCATGGTTTCTTACCATCTTCTGTGCATATTCAACTTTATTTTCAAGATTATATATTTTGTCTTCATTGCCTAAGGCTCTGTTTTCCAAGTGGTCTAGTATGTTGGTGCCGCTTTCCACTGAATTTTTAATTTGGTTTATTGATTCCTTCATCTCGAGGATTTCTGCTTGTTTTTTTTTTTTTTTTTCCTTTCAGAATCTCTGCCTCTATTGAAGTGATCTTCCTATATTTTCTCTCTGATTTCACTCTTTATACCATCCTTTATTTCTCAGAGCAGTTTATGTACAGTCTAAACTCCTTCTCTGACATTTCTTTTACTGTGTTGTCAGTGAATTCTATTATTGTAGCATCTTGGTTTGTTTGGGGCACTTTGTTCCCTTGTTTTTTCATGTTATTTGTGTGTTTTCCCATCTAGCAGTATGGATCTGAGGCAGTACAGTTTCTACCCTGTAGACTTATAGTGTCCCTGAACATTTCCAGTACTTCAACTTTAAGGGGGAGACCAATATTAACAGCACCCAACATAAACAGTCTACAACTTTAAGCCTTAAATAGCTCCTATTAAAACATCTACAGTTTTGTAGCAATTAACAGAAATTATATGTTCAATTATTGTCTACATTATAAACTGTAAGTTTGGTAAAAGAGATTATAGTTTCAAATGGTGGATAAAGAGAGAACAGAAGTGGTATAGGATGTGCTGTTTATAAGAGAGGAGCAGAAACAATAGAAGTAAAAATTTACAGGAAGAGTGAAAGAGGAATTCATAGAGGCTGGTTGTTAGCAGAAGAAAAGAGAGAATCCAGGGAAACAGATAAGTGAGAGGAAATATATATATATACATAATTTTTAAAAAGAAAAAGTAAAAATTTAAGAATATACAATAAAACTGTAAAATACAATTCATATATTCGAGTCCTCAGTAAGCTAATGCATGAGAAATATTTGGTTTCAAATGTGGTAGATATGTGAGAAAGGAAAAAATGAAAAAATCTCAGTGGAAAATTGAACAGTTATTTCTGTTGGTGTTCAAAAGTTTCTGAGCTTCCCTTCTCCACTAATAGGTTGGGTTTTCTGGAGTTCGATGGTAGTTCAAGTCCTGTGGGTGCTAGACCAGCTGGCTGGGTGATCTGATAGCAAGATGCTCTCTTACCCTCTTCCAACCTGATATAGTCAGCCTCTTTTGTCCCTGTGCACTTCAGGACTCCTGGACTGGGGAGAACTTGGCTTTCTCCATTCTCTTCAACCTGTGCTCCCTGGGGGCAAAATGCCCCCAGTCTCCAGCTTTTCACAGGATTGCCTGATCCAGACTGACTCATGAAGACCCTGTTACTATCTGACAGATCTGGACTTCAGATACCCGGGGCTCAGCCATGTTGTAGTTCCCAAGATCTCAATGCCATTCCAACTTGCAGAGAGACCACCAGGGATGCTCTCACACAAAGGAGCAACCCTGCAAAGAAGCAGCAAGATGGTGGTAGCTAGACCTCATGTGCAGGCAAACCCTCAGGCACCCCGACACTGAGCCTCCAGGCCCTGGCCGGTGTCCCTAGACAAAGTTGGCTGAGCCCCAAATGGTGGTGGTAGCAAACCTGTAGGCACCCTGGCACCCAGGCCCTGGCCCATGTCCCATGATGGAGGCAGTCTTATACAAACAAACCTGCAGACACTATGACAGTGGACCTCTGGACAGCATCTGGGGCACCCAGACAATGGACCAGTGGACAATGGACCAGTGGTGGCAGTGGCGGCTTCAGGGAAGCTTTTACCTGACCCCTACTCTCAACCAAAGTAGGCTTCATTCTGGACACCTTTCTCATTTCCATTTTATTTTCTTCTCATTTATCACTATTGTTTGTTTGTGTTTTTATCTGTGAACTACACAAAGTTCAAGATACTATCTTTCTTGCTTTCAGTTGCTGGAATAACAGGGGCCTGGTAAGTATCAATTTAATTAAAAGCCGTTCTCTAGAAAGATTCAGTTACCTTGGAAGAAACCCTCTCCCCATTTTTCCTGTTTTGTATGAACTGAAAGATTTATTTGGAATGAAATCTGAAATCAGAAGTCACATCAGCTTGTAAAGCCTCAGATGATATCTTACTATTGAAATTGTTCACCATGCCATAAGAGAAAGTTTAAACTCCTTAATATGGCTTTTAGGGTCCCTTATATTGGGATCATGGCATAGCTCTTCAGCATGGCTCTTCACTTCATGCTCTAGACTCCCTAAACTACCTCTTCTTTTTTTTTTTTTTTTTTTTTTTTTTTTTTTTTAAACCAGGGATTGAACCCAGGGCACTTAACCACCAAGCCACATCCCAAGCCCTTTTTATGTTCTATTTTGAGACAGGGTCTCACTATTGCTTAGGGCCTTGCTAAGTTGTTGAGACTGGCTTTGAACTTGCCATCCTCCTGTCTCAGCCTCCCAAGCTGCTAGGATTACAGGTGTGCAGCCAAGCTGCCTGGCTCCTAAACTTCTTTTAGTTCCTTAACCTGTATTGTCTGTCATGCCCCCCAAATTTCCACATAGTCTCTCTGCCTTTCTGGATCTTTCCCCCATATCCCTCCCCTTCTTACTCCTGGCTTACTTCTATTCAGCCTTCAGATCTCAGTTTGGACATCCAAGACTGAATTAGATATATGTTCCTATACATGGTACCATAATATCCTTAACTCACTTCCCTTATATTAGTGCTACCATATGTGGTAATTGCTTATTTATCTCTTGCATAGATTATAAACCCTCAAGAGCAGCAGCCATGCTTCTTATTCACCATTCCATCTCTAGGATCTGGCATGTAATAAACACTAATAAATATTGAATGAATAAAAGGGTGAATAAATGATTCAAGAAGGGTGTCTTTTTCCAGCTGGTTCTTTAATAAGTATCTTACTAATGGCCATCTTTTTTGTTTATAGCTAATTTTTAACCTAGAGGTAATTTTTATAAACTTATCTGTTTTGAGCCCTCTATCCAGTCATGAAACTTACCAGTTTCAGAATACACTCTAAGTCCCAAGGTCAAAGCTCTCCTCTGTACAAGTTTCAAAGTGTCTTTTTTGTTGTACTTTCCACTTTATTTGCAAGCTTTTTGAAATGACCTTTTCCTTCTGCATACTTTTTAGATCCCCTATAATCTTGCCAGAATTCACATGATGTTCTTGGAGGTAAGAGTTATCCGAGGACCCCTTCCTTCCTTCTTACCTTCCTTCCTTCCTCCCCTCGCCTCCATCCCTCCCTCCCTCCCTCCTCCCTCCCTTCCTTCTTCCTTCCTCCTTCCTCCCTCCCTCCCTCCCTCCTCCCTCCTCCTCCTCCCTCTCTCTCTCCTCTCTCTCCTCTCTTCCTTTCTTTCTTCGTTCTTTCTTTCTTTCTTTCTTTCTTTCTTTCTTTCTTTCTTTCTTTCTTTCTTTCTTTCTTTCCTTTCTTTCTTTCTTTCTTCTTTCTTTCCTTGTAAAAGAAACAGGGTCCTCACTATGTTGCCCAAGGCTGTCCTCAAACTCACAGGCTCAAGCAGTCCACCTTCCTTAGTCTTTGAGTAGCTGGAACTAAAGGTGAGTTGCACATCTCTGCTCAACCCCACGTTACCTTTATGTATGTGCATGTATAGTTTAAAAGTCTTTGTAAACTTTCTTTGTCAATGGGAAAGGAACCCACAATAAAATACAAAAGGTATATATATAGTTCTGTTCCCTGTCCCATCATATAAATTTATAATTTTTGCTTGTTTTCCTTGTCTAAAGTCCCATTTTAGAATGATCTTGATTTTTTAAAAATCTACATACACACCACTCCCAGCCCTAATTACTAAACTTCTCCACCTTCAGTCATGCCTTCATATATAATCGTGACCTCTAAACTCTGAACTTAAATGTGACTACTAGCCAGCAGGTCTCCTAGATAGTCTAGGAATTTTTTTCTTCTAATCTCTTTGCCTCTCTCCTTTTCTGCTTAGTCTGAACTTATGAATCCCAAGTTACCTTCTTGTGCTCTCTTTTTCCTTTACCTTCATACAAAAGTCCATATTTGGATCACTATTTTAGATCAAACACTATTAATACAGGGGCCGGAAGTACAGCTGTGCAGTTTGCTGATGCCACAAGTTTAACCCTCATCTCATTGAATCATTCATTTTCATGACTTTAGTTATTTGTTCTACCCTCTTATAATTTCTCTGAATTTTTATCACTTTCCTCAAAGATCCCTGTTCATAATGGGGTTGGGGTGGGGGGACAAAGGAAGAACAGAGGAACTTTAGATTGGGCAGAGGGGAGTGAGGGGAGGAGAGAGGGTATGGGGATAGGAAAGATGGTGGAATATATCTTTTTTCATGGAGAAAAAGAAGTCCTTCCAGAAGGAATAATATTTGTTGAGGCCTGTAGGATTATAGGTGGGAAAAGGCTGGAGGCAAGTCCTGTCAGAGAACAGCAGAGGTTTTAGTAGTATGAAAGAATCTACAGAACCATAGGAAGTCTCATGTGGCTGAAGATATCTGTTAGACAGGAGGGGCTCAATAAGCTGAAGTAGTCTATGCTAAACAGCTACTCTGGAATTTACTCTTGCTCCTAAAGTTAGCAGCAAGGTCTAAAAGAATTTTATTCATTAAGTTCCTGACCAGTATAAGTAGAAGAGGAGCTGCGTCAGAATGCGTGAATATGTGTGTGATGGTTCTGTTTAGTAGTGAAAAATAAACCATCTTTGTCAGCTGATGTGTGATAATTGTCTCTGATGCCAGTTTGAATCAAACTGACAAAAGTGGGATCTATAATCCCAGCTTTACACCAAGATGGAAACACTCTATATAGTTTAAGCAGGATGGTTGGAGAAGCTAAGAAAGTCCTCTGAAAAACACATATAAAAAATATTTGTCTTTCTACTACTCTATTTTTGTATCAACTGCTTTTCCCTGAAGTTTTGACTTTTTTTTTTTTAATACTTGGAAACAAGCATCATCATAAGAAACAAGTTTCACTGAGTCCTTGTCTGTTTGCTAACTTCCCTGGCTATCATAAGACTATGGGAGGGCTGGGGATATAGCTCAATTAATAGAGTGCCTGCCTCGCATGCACAAGGCCCTGGGTTCAATCCCCAGCACCCCAATAAATAAATAAATAAATAAGACTATGGGGAAATATGTAAGCACTTCCATTTTTGTCTAATTTAAAACACATTGTATAGCATGGATAATTTCAAAAATCTAAGAGTGTCTAAACCTCTCTTCCCAATGTTATGAATGGATCTCATCTTTAATTTCTGAAATATATGTAGTCTCTTTGAAAGCATTTCTCAAAAGAAGATATATTGACATTCTGTCTTCTTTCTCCTGTAGATACTTTTTTTTGGATTTGGGTGGCTTTTCTTCATGCGTCAATTGTTTAAGGACTACGAGGTGAGAAGAAAACATTGTGTTGTGCTTATACTATATGAATTTACATTGTTTTAAAATAGATTTAAAAAAATGCCTCTGTTTAAGATCATGTTCACTTCCAAGTTAGGAAACTTTTTGCCAGATGAGAACTGTATAACAATGAAACTGTAGAATATGATTAGGCTTAGATTTTAAAAATAAAATAAAATATAAAGTAGTTCACATATAGCCCAGAAGCTAGGAGTAAGGAATGTCATGCTATAGTTACATCAGGATATACACCAGTAGCAGTTATTCTCATAATGTCACATAAATGTTCCCTTTCATTTGTCTGTCTAACCCTGAATTAGCAATTTTACATTTGAAACTACTACCAAAATTCAGAAGGTGGTCTGGTTCTTATTTTAAGTCTTGGATTCAGAATATCACCACCCTAGACTTGACATACTATAATTAATCTTCATTATTTACTAATAAAATTAGTGGTTATGGACTACCTTTGTGTCATATTAGAATGTTCTCCATTAAACCTGTGCAGGGAGTTTGGGTAGTTGACAGAGCCCAGAATTATGAAGATTCTCTTCTGTTTGATACTTTAAGGCTTCCAAGTGGAGGTTTCAGAACTGGTCTGTGATCTGCAGGGTGCTGAAAAACTTTTTTAGTGTTGAACATTTTATTTAGATCTGTAGTTCTTTTTTCTTTCTTTTTTTTTTTTTTTTTGTCAGTATGCATTAGA
Organism: Sciurus vulgaris; assembly: GCF_902686455.1. NCBI lineage: Eukaryota > Metazoa > Chordata > Mammalia > Rodentia > Sciuridae > Sciurus > Sciurus vulgaris. The sequence continues at coordinate 110,518,782 of NC_136461.1, forward strand.
AATTCTAAATGCTGCTTCTGATCCTGTCACTTCATCTTCTTGTGCTTTAAATTCTCCAACCACAAGTGGATGTTGGTAATCTGTTTCCAATGACTTGAGAATTTCTTCAAAATAAAATTTCTGACTAGTCACCAGGAGAGTATCAGTTCAAAATCTCAAGCAAGGAAGCAAATGACCTCTGTTCTCTTTTTGGCTTTTAACAGGTGCGTCAGTATGTTGTACAGGTGATCTTCTCTGTGACTTTTGCATTTTCTTGCACCATGTTTGAACTTATCATCTTTGAAATCTTAGGAGTACTGAATAGCAGGTGAGTAAGAATACTAAATAACTTGCCTCTTGAGAAGTACTGTGCTCCACTCTTTACCATATATACATAATCTGGATCTTAATTGAAAAATTTCTATCATTTGGGTTCTTCAGAGGTATTTAAGGACCTCTCTGAAATGAATTCCAGTTCTTACTATCTTGGTTACCTTTTTTGATTTTACAGACATGATCAAGTTTGATTGAACTTAGAATTTAAAAATTTTTTCTTTTAGTTCTAGATAGACACAATACCTTTTTTTTTTTTTTTTTTTTTTTTTTTTTTTGCGGTGCTGGGAATTGAATCCAGGGCCTTGTGCTTGCGAGGCAAGCACTCTACCAACTGAGCTATATCCCCAACCCAACACAATACCTTTATTTTATTTATTTATTTGTAGTGGTGCTAAGGATTAAACCCAGTAGTGCCTCACACATGCTAGACAAGGCTCTACCACTGACCTACACCACCAGCCCCACTTAGAATGTTTGCTTTTTAAAATATTTTTTAAAAGTAACTCTTTACTCCATGCCACATAACAAACTTGTTAGTTTATTAGACAATCTTTCCAAAAATATTTCTTATATGTTAAATTGCAAGCTTGAGAATTTTTAGACCATCATCTGTATATGGCATTCATCAACTATGCTATTTTGACTTTCGTTGTACTTTTTTATTACCACATGAAAAGATCTTTTAGAAATGAAGTGGCCTTTCACTCCTAGTCAGGAATTAATGCCAAGCTAAGCTGTATAAGTTCATTATAGGCCACTGATACTTGAGACTTATAGAGAGACTTTACTCTCAAATTCTTTTTTAAGAATCAAAGTTGAAAAAAAAATTTTTAAAGGCACAAAAGAGATGCTTAACCACAAAATATTGAACAGTTAAAAAAATCAAAATTGATAATTATGGTCTCCTGACAGATCATTTATTAAGCTTTAGTACGGTAAAACAAGAATATATTCTCACTTTTCTACTTTTAAACTTGTTCTTTAATGATCCAAACCATTTTGGAATAAGCTGGGTATAGATCCAGTGACTATGGAGAATAGGCAAATATTATTTTACATGCTGGTTATTATATTTTATTATCACAACTTGGGCACTTCACTGTTATTTAAACAGAGGTTCACAAACTTATTTCTATGAATAGTATATATTTTAGGCTTTGTGGGCCAAAGGGTTTCTATCACAACTACTGAACTCTGCTGTTGTAAATCAGAAGCAACCATAAGCAATACATAAACAAATGGGCATAGCTATCCTCCAGTAAAAATAGGAAGCTGCCAGGTCATAGTTTGCTGACCACTGATCAAAATACTGATAGAAAGGACTATGGCTCACATAATCTAAAACCATAGTTATTGTTTTTGGCAGATGATCTCTCTCAACTTTTAATTCATAATCAATAATCCTATATAGTAGGAAACTATATACTTGGTGTATGTTTTTCAAGTTTCTGAAGTAATTTATCTGAGAGAATATAGGAAATTGCTAAAATCTTGCTAAAATCTGGTTCTTTAGGTATTTTGGGGAGGGACTGGTTTGTTTAGGCTGAGACATGCCTGTAGTCATACCTATTTCATCATGCTAACATTTGACTCAACTGTGGAACAGAAATGTGGACCTAAGTTATGTGTTATATCTGTATATTGACTGAATTCAGAATAGTTTTCAAAAGAGAATCTGGGCCCTATGAGTATTAACTTGCCTTTGAGCAGAAGTTAGGTGTATGACCTCCTATTCAAATATAAGATCTTGTTAGGATCCTTCAAGAAAACATCATTTTAAACTCAGCTCAAAACACTGGTTAAAACATGTGTTACACATGGAACAACACCTGTAGTTGAAAGCCCACTGCTTCCCAGAATCTTTCAGAACTTGGCTAAAATATTTTGTAGGATTGCCTGGAGCATGTGCAGTTTGTCTTGCTAGATGCTTTAAACTGAGTTAATCCAGATGAGCAAAAAGCTTTCTATGTATCTAGACCAACTGGTTTTTGCTCCCTGTAGAGAAGCCTTTACTGAATGGCTCTTTGTTATATGATTCCTGTCATTTGTACTAAGTGGGAAATAGTAAGAAACAGTTCTCTGTAACTCACTGATGTTTCTTTTGAAAGAATATTGTTCAGGGTATTGCTGATTGATCTCACATTTTCTTCCTTATGAAAGCATTAGAGAAATTTCATTATCTTGGTAATAATTCAGTATTAATTATGGATTAATTAATATTAATCAGTATTAATTATGTTTCCTTGGAACCATTGGTTTATTTTTTTACAGACACATGATTTTATCTAACTAATCAAATTTTATATTTCATATTGACCATTAGAAAACTTAAAACTAAAGTTGTGGCCTACTCATAGCAAGTTTCTAAAACTAACAAAAGCCATTAGGCCTGGTTTAATATTTTACCTATCTTTTGCCATTGTTGCTTTCTTTCATATTTCTTTGCAGTTTATTTCCTCATCTTAGATTTTATATGTCCGTATAAGCCAGTTAACTGCTCAGCCATTTTTTTGAAACCAGGCCTACTTAAGTTTAAAACCAATAAATACAAAGGACACTATCAAGAAAGTAAACAGATGTCCCAAGAGTGGAAGAAACTTTTTGCAGATCTCTAATCTGATGAGGGATTTTTGTTATAATTTATTTATTTTGATTCATTGTAAACAACTGTGGTAAAACTTATTTCTCTGGTTGTATATGAAGTAGAGTCATACTATTTGTGTAATCATACATGGACATAGGGTAATGATGTTTGTCTCAATCTGGTTTTTTTCCCTCCTCCCCCCCACCCCTCTTTCCTCTATATAATCCTCCTTCCTCCGTTCTTGCCTCTCTCCCACCCCCCATTTATGTATCATCATTCGCTTATCAGAGAGATCATTCGTCCTTTGGTTTTTTGAGATTGGCTCATCTCACTTAGCATGATAATATCCAATTTCATCCATTTACCTGCAAATACCAGAATTTTATTCTTCTTTATGGCCAAGTGATATTCCATTGTGTATATATACCACAGTTTCTTTATCCATTTGTCAATTGAAGGGCATCTAGGTTGATTCCACAATCTAGCTATTGTGAGTTGAGCAGCTATGAACATTGATGTGGCTATATCACTGTAGTATGCCAATTTTAAGTCCTTTGGGTATAGGCCAAGGAGTGGGATAGCTGGGTAAAATGGTGGTTCCATTCCAAGTTTCCTAAGGAATCTCCACACTGCTTTCCGGAGTGGCTGCACTAATTTGCAACCCCACCAGCAATGTATGAGTGTACCTTTCTCCCCACATCCTTGCCAACACCTGTTGTTGCTCGTATTCTTGATAATTGCCATTCTAATTGGGATGAGGTGAAATCTTAGGGTAGTTTTGATTTGCATTTCTCTTTTTACTAGAGATGTTGAACATTTTTTCATATATTGGTTGATTGCTTGTAGATCTTCTTCTGTGAAGTGTCTACTCATATCCTTAGCCCACTTGTTGCTTGGGTTATTTGTGTTCTTGGTGTAGAGTTTTTTGAGTTTTTTATAGATTCTGGAGATTTGTGCTCTATCTGAAGCATTTGTGGCAAAATTTTCTCTCACTTTGTAGGCTCTCTCTTCACATTGATGATAGTTTCCTTTGCTGAGAAAATGCCTTTTAGTTTGAATCTATCCCAATTATTGATTCCTGCTTTTATTTCTTGTGCTTTGGGAGTCATGTTAAGGAAATCTGATCCTAAGCCGACATGATAAAGATTTGAACCTACTTTTTCTTCTATAAGGTGCAGGGTCTCTGGTCTGATTCCAAGGTTCTTGATCCATTTTGAGTTGAGTTTTGTGCAGGATGAGAGGTAGGGGTTTAGTTTCATTCTGCTGCATATGGATTTCCAGTTTTCCCAGCACCATTTGTTGAAGAGGCTATCTTTTCTCCATTGTATGTTTTTGGCACTTTTGTCTAGTATGAGAAAACTGTATTTATTTGGGTTTGTCTCTGTGTCCTATATTCTGTACCGTTGATCTACCTGTCTATTTTGGTGCCAATACCATGCCGTTTTTATTACTATTGCTCTGTAGTATAGTTGAAGTTCTGGTATTGTGATACCCTTCACTGCTTCACTCTTCCTGCTAAGGATTGCTTTAGCTATTCTGGGTCTCTTATTTTTCCAAATGAATTTCATGATTGCTTACTCTATTTCTGTGCAATTGGGATTTTCATTGGAATTGCATTGAATTTGTGTAACACTTTTGGTAGTATGGCCATTTTAACAATATTAATTCTGCCTATCCAAGAATATGAGAGCTCTTTCCTTCTTCTAAGGTTTTCTTTAACTTCTTTCTTTAGTGTTCTGTAGTTCTCATTGTAGAGGTCTTTCACCTCTTTTGTTAGATTGATTCCCAAGTATTTTATTTTTTTGAGGTTATTGTGAATGAGGTAGTTTTCCTAATTTCCTCTTTCAGAGGATTCATCACTTATGAATAAAAATGCATTAGATTTATGAGCATTGATTTTATATCCTGCTACTTTACTGAATTCATTTATGAGTTCTAGAAGTTTTCTGGTGGAATTTTTCAGCTCCTCTAAATATAGAATTATGTCATCGGAAGCTTAATTTCTTTCAAGTTTCTCTTATGGTGGTAAGGATGCTTTCACTAAATGTCCAAGCCAATCCATAGAAACAGAAATACTTTGATTACCTAGAACTGGGGAGATTGGGGGAGGGGAATTATAAAGTGGTAATGGGACAGGGTTTCTGGTTTTTTTTTTTTTTTTTTTTTTTTTGCAGTGCTGGGGATTGAACCCAGGGCCTTGTGCTTGTGAGGCAGGCACTCTACCAACTGAGCTATATCCCCAGCCTGGTACAGGGTTTCTTTATGGAGTAATGAAAATGTTCTAAAATTAATGTGATAGTTGCACCAATCTGTGACTATACTAAAAAAAATTGAATTTTATACTACTTTAAATGGGTGAATTATATCTCAATAAAACTGTTATACAAAGCAAAAGTGCTAAAAATATTTAATAAATTATATATTATAAAGAGTACTAAAAGTAGTCTTGCAAATCAGATGTTTACATAGAGTATGAGAGGCATGTTTGAGTCTTTAGGGTATGCATTACTATTAACCTTTATTTCCCTTTAAGTCTCTTGTAATAAGATTCCTGGTAGTGGGTGAAATAAGTCATTCTTCTGAAGATGGAATATATTGATATATGTTTTTATACATTGCCTATGAATATAACTAAAGTATTAGCATTTAGTGAAATTCTTAGGTTAAGATGGTCATATATACCTTTTAGAAATTTATATTTTTAATCTCTAACAGTGAGTAGATAGTGATAGCATAGTTGGCTAATTAGATGGATCATATTCAGTATTGAGTTTAAAGACCGAGAAATGCATTGGAAGACTAAAGAGCACGAAAAGTTGCTGCCCTCACTGTCCCCCCCTCCCCAGTGATATTCTTTGAAATTTATTACAGCTCCCGTTATTTTCACTGGAAAATGAACCTGTGTATAATTCTTCTGATCCTGGTTTTCATGGTGCCTTTTTACATTGGCTATTCTATTGTGAGCAACATTCGACTGTGTGAGTATTTTACTTTCTTATGTCAGCACATAGATTGGAGTGAATATTCTTAGGGATTGGAAAAGTGGCTAGCTTTAATACTACATTACTTTCATAACTGCTGCTATTTGGGGGCACTTCACAGTGTCTTAAAATGGTCATATAATTAATATCAAATGAATGATTAGGTTATTTGTCTTGCCAAAACTTTACTTCTCCTACAATGTCTCTTTTAATTCAGTTCACAACTTAATTTCTTCAAGTTTCTCTTATGGTGGTAAGGATGCTTTCACTAAAAATTGTTTAGTTCCACCATTCTTTGACCAAGTGAACAGGCCAACCAAATATTAATTAGCATATACTCATAGTTTTAAGTAGAACAAGCTCCTTCTTATGTTTTCCCTAACAATCTTGTCTCTTCTGTCTTAGTGTATAAACAGAGACTGCTTTTTTCCTGTCTCTTATGGTTGACCTTTATGTATTTCTTCTGGAAACTGGGAGATCCATTTCCCATTCTCAGTCCAAAACATGGTGAGTATATGGGGAAAAGTAGGTTTGGAAGGAGGGTTGTTTAAATTTCTAATGTTGAAAAAAAAAATTAATGTTTTAAAACTTCTGGTTGTCAGGAAATAGAGCAGATTATTTCTCTAAGAAATACCTGGGTTTTTTTTGTTTGTTTGTTTGTTTGTTTGTTTGTTTTATAATTATTGCTTTCTCAAAGAAACCTCTGATCCCTCAGACTAGGTCAGCAGCTGCTGTTACATGCTCTCATGGTCCCTGGTACAGCACTATTGTAATGGAGTTTTTTGGGTTTTTTTTTGTTTTTTTTTTTTAATTGTAAACAAATGGGATACATGTTGTTTCTCTGTTTGTACATGGCATAAAGGCATACCATTTGTGTAATCATAAATTTACATAGAGTAATGTTGTTTGATTCATTCTGTTATTTTTTCCCTTCCCCCCACCCCTCCCGCCCTTCTTTTCCTTCTATACAGAGCTTCCTTCCTCCATACTTGCCCCCCCTCCCTAACCCTAACTCTAACCCTAACACTAACCCTTCCCTCCCCCCATTATGTGTCATCATCCACTTATTAGCGATATCATTCTTCCTTTGGCTTTTTGAGATTGGCTTATCTCACTTAGCATGATATTCTCCAATTTCATCCATTTGCCTGCAAATGTCATAATTTTATCATTCTTTATGGCTGAGTAATATTCCATTGTATATATATACCACAGCTTCTTTATCCACTCATCAACTGAAGGGCATCTAGGTTGGTTCCACAGTCTGGCTATTGTGAATTGAGCAGCTATGAACATTGATGTGGCTGTATCTCTGTAGTATGCTGATTTTAAGTCCTTTGGGTATAGGCCAAGGAGTGGGATAGCTGGGTCAAATGGAGGGTCCATTCCAAGTTTTCTAAGGAATCTCCACACTGCTTTCCAGAGTGGCTGCACTAATTTGCAGTCCCACCAGCAATGTATGAGTGTATCTTTCTCCCCACATCCTCGCCAACACCTGTTGTTGCTCGTATTCTTGATAATCGCCATTCTAATTGGGGTGAGATGGAATCTTAGGGTGGTTTTGATTTGCATTTCTCTTATTACTAGAGATGTTGAGCATTTTTCCATATGTTTGTTGATTGCTTGTAGATCTTCTTCTGTGAAGTGTCTATTCATTTCCTTAGCCCATTTGTCGAGTGGATTATTTGAATTCTTGGAGTAGAGTTTTTTGAGTTCTTTATAGATTCTGGAGATTAGTGCTCTATCTGAAGTATGAGTGGCAAAGATATTCTCCCACTCTGTAGGCTCTTTCTTCGCATTGATGATAGTTTCCTTTGCTGAGAGAAAGCTTTTTAGTTTGAATCTATCCCAGTGGTTGATTCTAGTTTTTATTTCTTGTGCTATGGGAGTCCTGTTAAGGAAGTCTGATCCTAGACCAACAAGGTGAAGATTTGGACCTACTTTTTCTTCTGTAATCTGCAGGGTCTCTGGTCTGATTCCGAGGTCCTTAATCCATTTTGAGTTTAGTTTCGTGCATGGTGAGAGATATGGGTTTAGTTTCATTCTGTTGCATATGGATTTCCAATTCTCCCAGCACCATTTGTTGAAGAGGCTATCTTTTCTCCATTGCATATTTTTGGCACCTTTGTCTAGTATGAGAAAATAGTATTTATTTGAGTTTGTGTCCGTGTCCTCTATTCTATACCATTGATCTACCTTTCTATTTTGGTACCAATACCATGCTGTTTTTGTTACTATTGCTTTGTAGTAGAGTTGAAGATCTGGTATTGCAATACCCCCTGTTTCACTCTTCCTGCTAAGGATTGCTTCAGCTATTCTGGGTTTCTTATTCTTCCAGATGAATTTCATAATTGCTTGCTCTATTTCTGTAAGGTACGTCATTGGGATTTTAATTGGAATTGCATTGAATTTGTATAGCACTTTAGGTAGTATGGCCATTTTGACAATATTAATTCTTCCTATCCAAGAACATGGAAGATCTTTCCATCTTCTAAGGTGTTCTTTAATTTCTTTCTTTAGTGTTCTGTAGTTCTCATTGTAGAGGTCTTTCACCTCTTTTGTGAGATTGATTCCCAAGTATTTTATTTTTTTCCAGGCTATTGTGAATGAGGTAGTTTTCCTAATTTCTCTTTCTGAAGATTCATCACTTATGTATAAAAATGCATTGGATTTATGAGCATTGATCTTGTAACCTGCTACTTTACTGAATTCACTTATGAGTTCTAAGAGTTTTCTGGTGGAATTTCCAGGTTCCTCTAAATATATAATCATGTCATCAGCGAACAGGGATAGTTTGAGTTCTTCTTTTCCTATTCGTATCCCTTTCATTTCTTTGGTTTGTCTAATTGCTCTGGCTGGAGTCTCAAGAACCATGTTGAATAGAAGTGGTGAAAGAGGGCATCCCTGCCTTGTTCCAGTTTTTAGGGGGAATGCTTTCAGTTTTTCACCATTTAGAATGATATTAGCCATGGGCTTAGCGTAAATGGCCTTTACAATGTTAAGGAATGTTCCCACTGTCCCTATTTTTTCTAGTGTTTTGAGCATGAAGGGGTGCTGTATTTTATCAAATGCTTTTTCTGCATCTATTGAAATAATCATGTGATTCTTGACTTTAAGTCTATTGATATGGTGAATTACATTTATTGATATCCTGATGTTGAACCAACCTTGCATCCCTGGGATGAAACCCACTTGATCATGGTGCACTATCTTTTTAATATGTTTTTGTATGCGATTTGCTAAAATTTTGTTGAGAATTTTTGCTTCAATGTTCATTAAGGATATTGGTCTGAAATTTTCTTTCCTTGATGAGTCTCTGTCTGGTTTAGGTATCAGTGTGATATTGGCTTCATAGAATGAGTTTGGGAGGGTTCCCTCCTCTTCTATTTTATGGAATACTTTGAGAAGTATTGGAATGAGCTCTTCTTTAAAGGTTTTGTAGAACTCGGCTGAGAACCCATCTAGTCCCGGACTTTTCTTTGTTGGTAGGCTTTTGATGACTTCTTCTATTTCAGTACTTGAAATTGGTCTATTTAAATTGTGTATGTCCTCCTCGTTCAGTTTAGGCAATTCATATGTCTCTAGAAACCTGTTGATGTCTTCAAGGTTTTCTGTTTTGTTGGAGTATAGATTTTCAAAATAGCTTCTAATTATGTTTTGTATTTCAATCCTGTCTGTTGTGATATTTCCTTGTTCATTCCGAATTTTAGTGATTTGGGTTTTCTCTCGTCTTCTCTTTGTTAGTGTGGCTAAAGGTTTATCAATTTTGTTTATTTTTTCGAAGAACCAGCTATTTATTTTGTCAATTTTTTGTATTGTTTCTTTTGTTTCAATTTCAGTGATTTCAGCTCTAAGTTTAACTATTTCCTGTCTTCTACTACTTTTGGTGCTGGTCTGTTGTTCTTTTTCTAGGGCTTTGAGCGGTAGTGTTAGGTCGTTTATTTGTTGAGTTTTACTTCTTTTATTAAATGCGCTCCATGAAATAAATTTCCCTCTAAGTACTGCTTTCATAGTGTCCCAGAGATTTTGATATGATGTTTCTTTGTTCTCATTTACCTCTAAGAATTTTTTAATTTCCTTCCTAATATCTTCTGTTATCCATTCATCATATAATAGCATATTGTTTAATCTCCAGATGTTGGAATAGTTTCTGTGTTTTACTCTTTCATTTGAAATACCTGGTTTTTAACCAAATTTTCTTCTTCATCTTAATAAGTACCAAGTGTTGGCTTCAGATCAGATGTCTATAATTCTAGAGTAGGAGTTTTTAACCTTGGGTTAGTGTAAAAAAATCTTCAAGGGTTTAAGAAACATGGAAAGGTGCCTTTAACTTAAATCTCCTGATATTGAACGCAGAATTATGGAAATACAGTTACATAGATATTAGTCACTTTTTCATTACTATAACAAAATACCTGAGGTAAATGAGTTAAAAAGAGGAAAGGTTTATTTTGGTTCACAATTTTGGAGGTTTCAGTGCATAGCCCATTGCTTTTGGGCCTGTGATGAGATCATGGTCAGATTGTGTGACAGAGGAAGCTATTTAACTCATGGCAGCTAGGAAGCAAAGAAAAAGAAAGTAGAGCAGCCAAGGTCCGATATCCCCTTCAAGGGCATGCCCTCTATAACCAGAAATTTGCAAGTAGACCCTGTATCTTAAATGTTCCACCCAACAGTATCATAGGATAGGGACCAAGCCTTTAACATGTGGACCTTTGGGGAACACATATCCTAATAGTAGAATCTAACAGAATCTCTGTCCCAGCTGCATCAGCTCCCACATGTGTAACACCCCTACATAGTTCATTTAAGGCCTCATTATGTTTATTACGTTACATTCATTACGTTTAAGGCCTCATGTGCACTTGTCAATTTGGTGAAAACTGAACATTAAAAACCTTAGTGCTGGGAATATAGTTGAGTTATAGAGTTGGGATTGAACCCACTAGGCCCGTGGTTCAGACATTATTTCCCTATATACATGTATGAGAAAAAAAATTTTTAAATAAAAAAAAGAAATGCTAGCCAGGTGCTGTGGCTCATGCCTGTAATCCCAGAGGCTCAGGATGCTAAAGCAGGAGGATCATGAGTTCAAAGCCTCAGCAACTTAGTGAGGCCCTTAGCAACTCAGTGAGACTCTGTCTAAATAAAATACAAAAAGGGCTGGGGATGTGACTCAGTGGTTAAGTGCCCCTGGGTTCAATCCCCAGTACCAAAAAAAAAAGAAAGAAAGAAAAGGAAAGAAAGAAATGCTAGAAAAGAATTGGAATGAATATTGAATGAACCAGTGGTCTAGAATCTGCCACACTTCCCACATGTCTTTCCATGTGTATTCATTGTCTGGTAGCAAGAGACTGGGGAGAGGGTTTTGAGACTCTCCTGCAGTTGGGTCAGAGGTAATATGCAGTTTTTAAAGCATATATAGCATCATAAATAACTGTATATTTTGAAAATAAAAGTAGCTCTTTCAGAATTTGAAATAATATTAAAGAAGCAAAAAAAAAGTTAAATCACTCCAGCCTACCAAAGATATAAGGATTTAAATCCTTAGCGTGGTGCATAGGACCTACCCACTGTGCTCTCTCTATAAGAGTTCTGTTCTTTAGTCCTACCAAATTTGAAGTTTCGAGCTGTTTGATTAGCTGTTCTACCAGAGGTGACAATTTTTCAACCCTTACCTACCTTTCCAGGTGCCTTCTTATTACGTTTCAATTCTTACTAGTTCTTAGAAGGCTTCCCTGGTGGACATCACTGGGAGATATTTATTGCTCCTACCTCAGTGAACTTATTTATTTCTATCACCTATAAAGCTTATAATTATTTCTTTTCTTTTCTGACTGTATTAATCTATGGCCTCCCTTGAGGTCAGAAACTACGTCTTATTTGTCTTTATATCCTAGTGCCTACTCTGAAGCCTAGCACATAGCAAGTGTTTGATGCATGTTTTCTGAATCAGTGGATTGGGGGAAAGTTGAATTTCCATGGTGGTAGATGAGTTCAAGAATTAACACTCTGGATAGGAATTTCGGATTTGCTAATGTGGTCAGCATGCCCATGTCAGTGCAGGAAAAGATTTAGAGTAAAGGGGTCCTGATAGTATTGCTCTCACATAAACCTATTTCAAATAAGCCCACAGAGAAACAAGTTTGTGATGTTAGAAGTCAGATGAAGGATTTTAAGAAGCTTCCTTGTAGTCTAAAGACCCGACTGACATAATTCTCCAGCTTTCTTCTTGTGAGCAATGAACTCGCATGGCCAGGACAACCAGGCCATGCCAGAGGGAAGAAGACCATCATATCTGTTGTACCTTTCATCCATTTTTTTTTCTAAATTTGCTGAGAATATCCTGAAGGGACACTCAGTGTGCTAGGGAGATAGTTTCAGTTTTTGTCTTTCTTTCATGGTGCAATAATTAGTCATTTGAGTTTTGCATATGAATGTTCAGGTTTTTAAATTTATTTAACCCTCGAAGAGAAGTAAATAGGAAGAAATGTTTAGGCAATCACTTAGAAGCAGCCAACCTTACACTGCCATTTTAGAACTTTCCCAGTAACCAGTATGATTTCTTGCTGTGGAGATCACAAAAAATCCTAAGACGCAGGCCTTTCTAATTAAAAAAAGAGTCTATGAAAGCATTCTTTGTGCAATGCTTGAGCCTCAGAAGGTTGGGACATTCCACAGTGGGAAAGATAAGGCTAAGAAAGTATGTAAGATCAGAGGGAATCTATGTGAACAGGTCACAACAGTGCCATGGTCTGCTACTCAGTCACATGACTTCCTTTGAATTAACTGGTAAATAAACATAATAATGCCTGACTACTTCATAGAAATGCTGTTATCATCTACTTCATAGATAATAACAAAGTACTTTAAACCACAAAAAGATTTAATTAAAAGACACCATGTTGGCCTGGGGTTGTGGCTCAGTGGTAGAGCACTCACCTGGCACTTGTGAGGCACTGGTTTCAATCCTAAACACCACATAAAAATAAATAAATAAAGTAAGAGCATTGTGTCCATCTACACCTATTAAAAAAAACAGATACCATGTTAACGGGAATAAAAGTAGAAGGGGCATTTTTTTCCATTTTTAGTATTTAATAAATTGTATTAATCCCTTGGACTTTTTATGTTTTTGAGTGAAATTACGTACCCACGGTCAACAAACATTTGTTGTATATCTTCTATGTGCCATATAGTATGGAAAAAAAAAGATATGATATGATATAGATATGATTCTTTCCTGTAAAATGATACAAAATCAAGACATGTAGAAAATAGAATCAAGAGACTTATTCCTTCATTAATATCCCACAAATATTTAATGAGCACCTATTGATGTTAAGAGCTGGAGAAGAATCGTGAACAAAACAAATTTGAATTCTGCTCTGATAAAACAGTCTTTTGAATGGGACTAAACAATATAGAGGTAGGTATATAAATAAGTAATAATTGCCAGTTGTGGTCTTGTCACAAGACACAGGCAGGTTATTATTATAGAGAGAATGATGCAGATAAAAATGTCAAATTTACTGCAAGTGATTAGAATCAACCTTAGAGACTTTGAAGTGATGTTTAAGCTAAGATTTAAAGGACAGACCAAAAGAAGGCCCAGCAAGAAGGTATAAAAGATTTCTTATAAAGCCTTAAAATAGAAAAGACCTTGATGTATTCAATAGAAGTAGGAAATGGAATGGAGACTAGTCATCCTAGAAATAGGAAGTTAAAAGAAATGAAAACCAGTGGTTTCCTGTGATGCTAAACTTCCTGAGTTGTTCTTTAGCATTGCTTTCTCTCATTTATTCCAAATACATCATCTGGCAGAACTTAAATTTTTTTAATTGGTTCTTTTTACTTATACTTGACAGTAGAATCCATTTTGATAATATACAAGCATGGACTATATCTTATCCTAATTAGGACCCCAGTCTGGCAGTACTTATTTTAACTGCTGAGTTGATTTTCAACATTCTCATATAATAGGAAAGAATTGATAATTAGAATACAACTGGTAATCTAAAACTCATGTGTTTGCCTTTGAATTATTCGTTCATCTTTAAATTCAGCCCATTTACTAGAGGCATTATGTTTATTGGATGCAGAAAGGAATAAGACATAAACTAAAGGATATGACCTTAAGGGGAAATACATATATCAAAGATACCTACCATTTATATTTTTCCAGAAGATTTTCTTTCCTTTTTTTTTTTTTCTCTTTTGATCAGACCTTTTACTAAAATTGCTTTTGCTTTATTAGAGTTCACACTACCTTAGTATAAATGGTTAGAAGTGTTATTTACAATTTTTATTATTGTATTGTTATCATCCAATAAAAGGAGGTGACTAAAGCATAAGGGTAAGAAGAAAATCAATTGGCTTATGTATTTATTATAGAGAAACTACACTTTAATAATTAAAAGTTCACTTATATGAGTTATGTGAAATGATTGATGTCTTCAGTAACATCTACCTTTGCAGTACAAATGAGAGCCATTTTATCTGTATTACCTGGTGTTAATGTACTTTGATGTTTTCAGGGATATTGTCCATAGAACAGCTCATCAGCCGAGTAGGTGTGATTGGAGTGACTCTCATGGCTCTGCTTTCTGGATTTGGTGCTGTCAACTGCCCATACACTTACATGTCCTACTTCCTCAGGTAACATGCACTTTGTCTCTTTTTTTTTTTCCAATCACTTAAAAGATATACGTCATGCCACCATCTTTAATACTTAAATCATACTCAATCTATTACTCTGCCTTTTTATTCTTCTGTCCTTATAGTTGTTAACCTGAAACCTTTCTAAATAAATCATCAATTATATTGATTGCCTGTGTTATTTGTCCTTATATTTTATTTTATTTCAGTACCAGGAGTTGAACCCAGGGGCACTTGGCCACTGAACCACATCCCCAGCCCTTTTTTTATTTTGACACAGGTCTTGTTAAGTTGCTTACCTCAGCCACCTGAGTCACTGTGATTATAGGCATGGACCACCATGCCTGGCACGTTTATTTATTTTTAAATGACAAATTTCATCCCCACACACATTTTTAAAAGAACATTTCTAGTGGTCAGCAGTGTGAACTAATTCCAACTTCAGAAACCAGTTCCTCCTAGAAGTAGAACAGTAGAATACAATCCCAAGTTAAAAATGTGTTTAAACATGTATCCTAGATCATTGGGTCAAAGCTCAGAAAGACCGTAAGAAAGCTAGATGCCTTCTACTGCCCTGAGACCACAGAAGAATTATAAGAAATGACAGTGAAAGCCTTTTAGATTATAGTCATTTTAATATTTTATAGAACAAAGCAGGTCCTTGAATTACTGGGTAACTCTTGGAATTTTTTTGTTTCTCCAAAGGGCTTATATTATGCCCAAGGGTAGGACCCCAAAACAATGCTAACAGTTGATGTTTATTATAGGAATGTAACTGACACAGATATTCTAGCCCTGGAACGGCGATTGCTCCAAACTATGGATATGATTATAAGCAAAAAGAAAAGGTAAGATCACATTAAAAACTTGTATTCTGTTAGAGTTTCTCAACAGTAAAATTTGACTATGATTTGGTGCTGACAGGGAATTTTGTCATTCATTTTTATTATAAAGTAGAATATCAATATTTGGCGTCTAGTCTTCTATTTTTTTAAATATATATATGTATATATTTTTTTTTTTTAGATGTTAATAGACCTTTATTTTATTCATTTATGTATTTGTGGTGCTGAGACTTGAACCCAGTGCCTCACATATGCTAGGCAAGTGAGCTACCACTGAGCCACAACCCCAGCCCCTGGTGTCTAGTCGTCTATGAAAGAAAATTGTCAAATTCAACCAAATTCCCTGAATTTAGATATTTCTCTATGTAAATTGTTAAAGTAACTTTTATATTTGATAAATGGATATTTTAAAAGTTTTTTATCATACGTTTTAAAACTTTTCATGTTTGACTTGTATCTTTCAACTTCCTTTTCTCTAACAACTTAAAATCCTTCAAGTCTTCTCATTGTTATTGTTGTGTTTATGATAAAAAAAAAAATTTTTAAATGTATGTTTTCCAAGTGACATTTCATAGGAATCTGTGCTACAGTGGACAAAAGTCCACTCTGAAATCAGACTGAATCCTTGGTCTGTACCTTACAGTGTGACTTATATGTTTTTGTGCCTTGATTTTCTCATCTGTGAAAAATAGTTAATATATTAAGACCTTTGAACAGTAAGCTACGCCTAGTTAAAAACACTGCTTAACTTACTAGTCTTTGCACAGTAATCATTTATTTTCATACTTTGCCTTCATTTATTCTTTCATATATTCATTTAATAATTTTAGAAAACTTAGTCTGTGCCAGACACTGTCCAAAATGCTGGGGAGACCATCAGAGTTAAGCTAAAAAAGAATCTGGATGCTAAAAAACTGAACAAAAATATTAGTTGTGGTAATATTAGCTGCAGGTGTGATAGATTTCACAGTTTGATTCTAGGTAAGTTAACTGTCTACTAGTATGAAAAACTAACAGTCCTCAGGAAAAAAAACCAAAAACAGATTTCTAAAGTCACTACAAAGTATCTATAATATCAAGTCTTCACCCAAAACTTACTAATCATTATAAAGAAATAGGATATGTCACCCATATTTAGGGTTAAAGGCAATCAATAAAAACTAACTCCATATGTGCCCAGATAATAAATATATAGCAAAGACTTGAAGGCAGCTACTGTAGATACAATCAGAGAAAGACAGGTAAGCATGATGACAAATGCAAACTTTGAAAAAAGAACAAATGGAAACTCAAAGCTAAAAATGATAATAACCAAAGTAAAAATTTTACCACATAGGCTTAATAGGGTTGATATGGCATAAGAACAATATCAGTGAACTTAAAGATAGGTCAATAGAGATTATTCAATCTGAAGAATAGAGAGATAAAGGATTGAACAAAAGTCTCAGTCCAACATACTTGTAGTTGGAGTGCTAAAAGAGAGGGAAAGGGGCAGAAAAAGTGCTTGACAAATTATGATGAATAACTTTCCAAATTTGGTGGAAAACATTAACAGATCCAAGAAGCAATCTGTAAACACAAAATAACCTAAGTACATATAGTCAAAATGCTCAAAGTTAAAGAAAAAATCTTGAAAGCAGCAGGAGAATAATGGTATCATGGGGAAACAATGAAAAAAGTAATGACTGTTCAACAGTGTAATTGGGTGCAAAATAAACACAAAAATCAACTGTTTCTGTCTGTATATTAGCAGTGAACATGTGAATACTCAAATTAAAATACACTATTATTTATAATTGCTCAAAAAATGAATTATTTAGAAATAAGTCTAACCAAACATATATAGGACTTTTTTTTTTTAAAGTAGAGCATTATAATTATACATAGCCATTGGGTTTCTTTGGACATGTAAGAAATTTGATTTCAATCCCTGTTCTCCCCTTTTTCCTCTCTTCTTCCCTCCCCTGGTTCTCCCTCTTCGGTATAGGACTTATATGCTGAAAATTATAAAACTCTGAAAGAAATCAAAAAGTGGAAAGACATGTCATGTTTATGGATTAAAAGACTTAACATAGTGAATGTTAATCCTTCCCAAATTAATATACAATTTTAGTGTAATTCATTTCAGAATCCCAACAAGATTTTTTGTGGATATATATAAAAGTATTCTAAAATTTGTATATAAAAATAAAATTAATAGAATAGCTAAACCAATTTTGAAAAAAGAACAAAATAGTAATTATTCTACCTGATTTCAAAACTTATTCTATAACTACAGTAATTAAGAGTGTGTGATGGGGCTGGGGATATAGCTCAGTTGGTAGAGTGCTTGCCTCACATGCACAAAACCCTGGGTTCAATCCCCAGCACCACCAAAAAAAAAAAGTGTGTAACATTGGCAGACATAGAAAGTGAAAGAGAATAGAGAACTCTGAAATAGACTGACATAAATATTCTAGCTAATTTTTGATAGCCTTACTACTTAAGACATGCATAGGCAAAAAAAAAAAAAAAAGAATCAAATCTAAATTTCATACTTTATATAAAAATTAGCTTAAAACAGATCTTAAAGTAAAACGTAAAATTTTTTAGGGAAAAAATCTTTGGGATATAAGACTGGGGAAAAGATTCTTAGATTTAATATTAAAAATTCAGTCCATGAAAGGAAAAATGGATAAATTAGATTCCATCAAAGTTAAAAAAACTTTTGCTTTGAGAAAGATCTTGTTAAGATGCTGAAAGACAAGCTACAGAAAGAGAAAATATTTGTAAACCACATATCTGAGAAAAGACCAGTATATAAAATTTTTAAAAGTTTAAAACTTACATTTTTAAAAAGCAGTATAGTTAGGAAATGGACATAAACCATAACCTGACATATTATTATAAAGAATATAGAGATGGCATATAAGTACATGAAAAGATTCTCAACATTATTAACCATTAAGGACATGAAGTTAAAACCACAGCGAAGTATCACTGCATACTTGTCAGAATAACTAAAATAAAAATTGGTGATAACACCAAATGTAGAAAGAACACCGAAAAACAGGATCACTCATACATCGCTGGTGGGAATGTAGAATAGTACAGTAACTCTGGAACACAATTTAGCTGTCTCTTGAAAACTCAACATACAAATACCAGACCTCAATAATTATACTCCTGGGCATTTATTCAGAGAAATAAAAATTTATTTTCACAAAAACCAGTACCTGAATGTTATAGTAGCGTTAGTCATAGTAGCCAAAAACTGTAAGTAACCCAGGTGTTCTTTAATGACTAAATGGTTAAACACACTGTGGTACATACTGTGGATATATGTGCCAATACTCAAACAGTAAAAGAGAACAAACTATTAATATACACAACCTGAATGAATCTCTAGAAAATGAGTGAAAAAAATTCCCAAAGGATACATAATATATAATTATAATTGTATACACATTTTTGAAATGACAAAATTATAGAAACAGAGAACAAATTAATGGTTGCCAAGGATCAAGGAGTTGACAGTAGGAGGAATGTGAACTGTACAGGGCAACATGATGGATCCTTGTAGTGATAAAAATGTTCTGTATAATATTATCAGTGTTGAAATCCTCTTTGCCCTGTAGTTTTACATAATATTTCCATTAGGGAAATCTGGGTAAAAGGCACATAGAATCTGTCTATATTTCTTAAAATCATTATGAATCTACAGTGATCTCCAAGTGAACTTTAAAGTTGACTTTAAAAAAGAAAAGCAAAGTAATGGCTGACATCCCACCAGAAACCATGTGTTTTGGTCAGCTTTTTTGCCACTATAACAAAAGACCTGACAAGAACAATTTTAGAGAAGGAAAAGTTTGAGTCTCACAGTTTCACAGGTCTCAAGTCCATAGATGGCCAACTCTGTTGCTTTGGGCCAAGGAAAGACAGGACATCATGACAGAAGCGTATGGTAGAAGAAAGCAGCTCAGGACAGGGAATCAGAAAGCAGAAAGAGACTCTCCTCTCATCAAGGACAAAATATGCATACTCCAAACATATGCCCCCAGTGACCCACCTCCTCCAGCCACAACTGCCACCCAGTCAATCCCTATCAGGAATGATTAGGTTGAAATTCTCGTAACCCAGTCTTCACCTCTAAACTTTTTTGCATTGTCTCACACATGAGCGTTTGGGGGAAACCTAATATCTAAACCATAACACCATCGAAATCAGAATATAACAGGATGGCATATTTAAGCCATAGTAGACAGTTTGCAGCCTCATCCCTTTCATGCTGCCACCAAACCTGAGCCAAGTGCACGTTTTTCACATAATGAATTTTAAAATGGTGTTCAGCTAATAACAGATAATCGGTTGGGAACTACCCTCGTTTTTGAAAAAAGGCAATTGTGAACATAGTGGTGATGGTGATGATGGTAAAGAAAAGTTGAAGTCGAAAGCATCTGCCTCTATAGTACCTTGCATTGTTTTGTTAATTCCTTTTTACCATATCTCAGAAAGTCTGATTTTAACTTTTCTTCTTAAATATATGAATATTTATTTCTCTCTGCAGTGTATTTGATAAGAGCGAAATTGCATTTTTTTCTTGTCTGTATATTTTTATATTTTATTCATTGTACACAAATGGGGTACAACTTTTCATTTCTCTGGGTGTACACAATGTAGAGTCACACCGTTTGTGCAATCATACATGCACATAGGATAATGAAATTTGTCTCACTCCATTATCTTTCCTTCCCCCCACCCTCTCCCTACCCCTCAATTCCCTGTGCACAATCCAACATTTCTCCATTTTTCCCTTACCCCTCCCTGCAAATGTTTTTTATTTGGTTGGTTGGTTTTTGTTTCTTTGTTTGTTTGTTTTTCAGTGCTGGGGATTGAACCCAGGAACTTGTGGTTGTGAGGCAAGCACTCTACCAACTGAGCTATATCCCCATCCCCCTGTAAATGTTTTAAAACAAGACTGTTCTTGTCTGTGTGCAACCGATTTTCACTTCTAGTGATTTTACTTCTCTAAGACTGTAGGACAGTGTCAATCACCTTTACATATTCAGCCAGTTCTACTCCACATCCAGTCATTAGTGTTGTTATATTATAGACATTAAAAATAAGGGCAATAGAAATGGACTTCTGTGTTCCTCTCTTTGAATTGCCTGTGCTTTAATCCAGCTTATGAAGCTGAAGTGAACCATTTAATGATGGAATGGAACCTTTTCTTCATATACCTATTCCAGTTTTCCCAGTTTTTTACTTCTTCAGTAAAAAATTACTGATCTTGCCAAGTCAGAAGTTCCTTTGGTCTGAGCCTCTTCTTCTTAGTTGTTAATAACATTTTTCCCAAAATACTGAGGTACAGTGAATGTATATAGAGAAAAGGCAGAAAGAGCTGAAAGGAACTTTTTTATTCTTAGTATCTAGGCAAAGGTGGTTTTGAGGAGGAAACAGTTAAGTCAACGTGATGACACACCTGACATTCTTTTTTGTTAATATCATTTTAGCTAATGACTTGAAGAATTTGGCCCATAGAAATACTACTTGGTATTTGTTTCCATTGCTATCATTTTCACGGGTCCTACCCATAAACACCAGTTCTGCTTTGTGGTCCTCAACATTTTTCTGTCATCACCCAAAAATAGCCACCTTAGATTAAACTTTTCTTTGGTCCGACTTCTCTATTTTTTACTAGGTCGTCCTGATCATTTAGGACTGTAGGCCTTGGCCCATTTTAGCCTTCAAATAATCATTTATGTATAGTTTTATTTTTAACCTAAAGAGGACCTTGTTCTTAAAACCGTTGTGGTAAGCTGGGACATGTCAGCAGCTACCACTGTACCTGTGAGGCCCCCACAGACTGAGAGGACAAGAGGAAGGAACAAAAGAATGGTAGGTTTCCCTGTTGATTTATTCTGCAATGGACAGATTATACTAAGAGAAGGTGGCAAATTGGAGTTAGAGTTAAGAGGCCAAGTTTATCTGTTTTTTATTTGATCTTTTTGTTCCTTTGTGTCTGCTTTTCATTGAGTTTCTCTTTTGTACCTGGTTCTTTATCTAGATGTGTTAGCTATTTTATTTTTTCCTTAAGTAATAACTGCAATAATTATTAATATATGTATAACACTTTGTAATTGATAGTATGAATTCTTATATATTATTTCAATGATCTTTACAACCATCCAGAGATGAAGAAATGAAAACTCTAGGTCTCACAGCTTCTGAGTAGCAAAGCCAGTATTCGAATATATTGCCCCAAGTTCTGTGCTTTTGCAGAGGCCATGTTGCTTCTGGGAGTGTGTAGTTGTAAGAAGTGGAAAAGTGGAACTCCAGAATCAGTATCATTTCCTGCATAGCTCAGCAAATGAGAGAAGCAATTGTGAGACTGGAAAGTGAATGAGACTGGGCTATGAGAGTCTGCTTCCTTACTAAAGTTTTATATTTTATTTTATTTCAGAATGGCAATAGCGCGAAGAACTATGTTCCAGAAGGGGGAGGTGCATAACAAACCATTAGGATTCTGGGGAATGATAAAGAGCGTCGCTACTTCAGCTCCAGGAAGCGAAAGTATCCTTTATCCCTCTACTTGATTCTTTCTACACTCTGGACCAAGGGCAGAAGAAAAAAAAAACAGTATTGGGATAGTTCCTTCTAAGGTACCTGAATGCATTAGAGTCCAGACTGGCTTAGGAAATACAATATGTATAGAGTCATCTTTCCAACGCCCACGTAAGATCATAAAATCATTATCTTTGAACTGGAAGGGTCCTAAAAAGTCAGTCTTTCCGTGTTACAGATGAGAAAATAGACCCAGAGAGGTTAAGTCACACAGTGTTTGTGGCAAAATTAGGAACAGAACTGCAATCTCCTTTTTATAGTTCTTTCCACTACACTATATTTCCCATCTCTGGAAAAACCATGAAAACATAATAGCTCCCTGAAATGAATGGTTTGTGTATGGAATAGTAAGTGCCATTTCTAAGGTAGTTAGTATTCCTAAACAATTTTAAGTAGCTCTGCTTCTCCAGTAACTTTTTGGTATAAAAGAAAATCAAGATTATTAAGTTAATAGATTGTTCTAGCCCAGCTGGTTATCATGCTAAACTAATTCCCAAATTCAGTAGCCAAATCCCTACATGACTCCCAAGCCATGTATCTATGGGGGACTGAGTATGAGATCACATTATTCCTGTTTCCTTCCTTGGCCATGGAGAAGGATGTAGTATATTGCTGTAAATTATGATATATTCTGATGTCAAATGCAGATAATACTAAGATCAAAGAAAGGCAGGACACTTATGGCTGAGGATAAGAATTACTCAGTAAACATTCATTTCATGTCTTCTTTTTCTAAGCAGAGTGCTATGTGATATATTAATGAGTAGAAAATAACCTCTCTCATCAAGGACCATATGGTAGAAATATATAATTAGTTAAACCTGTTGTTTGGTGGCATGGACCTTGCCAATAGTAGCCACCATTGAGAAAGGAACTGAAGAGCACTTATTGATTTGAGCAGTAGTGGGGAAATTCACAAAGGAGGGAAGATTTGGACTAAAGTAAATGCGTATATGTTCAGAGATACTGTCTTTACTATTTTCATTACTTAAAACTCCATAAAAGCCAAAAGTGTAGGTTTAAACTATTTTAGTGATAAGTGCCAGGGTAATTTACATGCTTTCTGAGCATGTAACCTAAGTGAAGAGAGTAATAACACTACTCACTGAGTTCTTGGAAAATAGCATAGCTTAGTGGAAAGAACAGGCCAGGGAGTAAGGCAGATCTCACTTTGCATCCACACCTATTAGTTGTGTGGCTTTGAGCAAGTTATGTAACTCTGAGTTTCACTTTCCTTATCTGCAAAATGGATAACACAGGATTGTTGGGAGATTAAAGGTAATATCTGTAAAGAACTAAACCCCAGCCTGTATTAAAACTCAGTTTTAGTTCCTTTTTCAAACATCAAACATTGTGTTTATTCAGATAATGTAGGAGAAAACCATGCTTTATTATAGGTATAATTATTAGTTATTATTATTATGCAGGCATTTGAGACTTTGAAGATTACATTTAACTTAATTTAATAGACTAAAATAAAGAAGAAAAAACATAAAACCATCTGTCTGAGACACTTGAGCTGGGAGAAACTAAGCAGCAGTTTTTGGTGATGTTCATGGTGGAGAAGCTTATACATACCTATGTCAGGCTGGAAAAATGGCTTTGAAGTAGCACTGAAACAGGAAACTCAAAATAACAGACAATTCCTGGGATCTGATTTAGAAAAAATCAAAAGCAAATGCTTTCTTCATTGCTATTTTTTGAAATTTCTATGTGATTTAAACCTTGATGCCCATTTTGTGCCAGATCTTACTCTTATTCAACAGGAAGTGGATGCTTTGGAAGAACTAAGCAGGCAGCTTTTTCTGGAAACAGCTGATCTATATGCTACCAAGGTACAGAGCAAGGAAAGTAAACTATGGTTTTTACCAATATGATTGGTAAAACTAAACTGAAAAGACTAAATAGCTGGCCGTGGTTGTGGCTCAACGGTAGAGCACTTGCCTAGCATGTGTGAGGCACTGGGTTCAATCCTCAGCACCACATAAAAATAAATAAAGGTATTGTGTCCATCTACACCTAAAAAATTTAAAAAAAAAAAAAAAAGGACTAAATAACTTTGCAGTATCCTCTATAACCAAACAATGCAAGAAATACCTCACAACTTCATTGTAAGCTATGAAGCACTAGGAATGAGTGATAACTTCATGAAATCATTCCTATCACTGGCAAAAATTCTTAATGGAACACTCTCAATAATAGAAAATGGAAGGATAGTCAGAAGAGGCTTTTCAACATCTGAGGAGGTAAACTCACACCACTTCCTACTGACCCAGGGTAAAGGTAGCAGCTCCTTTATTCTTTTTTATTCCCTCCTAAATTAATTTTAAGAACAGTAGAAACCATATGCCACCAGCACACCTGTAATCCTAGCAGCTTGGGAGGCTGAGGCAGGAGGATTGTTAGTTCAGAGCCAGCCTTAGCAAAAGCAAGGCTCAGTGATACCCTGACTCTAAATAAAATACAAAATAGGACTAGGGGTGTGGCTCAGTGGTTGAGTGCCAATCCCTGGTACCAAAAAAAAAAAAAAAAAAACAATAGATACCTATCTGCTGTGTGTATCCCTATTTTAAAAGACCCAGATCGAAAGGTATCCTAACTGCAAGAAGTAACTTTCCTTTGTACACCTAAAATGCAGTATAATTCAAATGTGCAAAATCTATTAAGGCTTCAAACTATTTTAATCTTTTTTGAGGGTAACCTCACAGGGGTAGCTATAGAGGGTAGAGGTTAACTAATATAGGCTTTGGAGACAGACCTGAGCCTACTCACTAACTTGACCTTCGGTAAGTTATTTAACCTCTCTCAGACTTGATTTTCTCATCTGTAAAATGAAGATAATAGAACATACCTCAACAGAAGATTAAAGTAGATAATGCATATAAGATGTTTGTCCCAGTCTCTGGCTTAAGGTAAATATTCAATAAGTGTTGGCCACTATTGCTGTCATTTTAATATCGTTACCATGTGTAGCTTGGACTCGACTCAAACAGTGATTCATGGAGGGATTCTTTTATTGAAAATAAGTTTACATTTGCTGAAACTAACCATGTTTTGTGTTTGGTTTTCCTCAGGAGAGAATAGAATACTCCAAAACTTTCAAGGGAAAATATTTCAATTTTCTGGGTTACTTTTTCTCTATTTACTGTGTTTGGAAAATTTTCATGGTAAGTATATTGTTTTTAACTGTAAGAGTTGGGTAATTTTTCCCTAGCAGAAAGAGAAGATGAATTTGATTAATACATTTAAGTTCAATTCCAAATTCGATTGAGTTGACAGAGAGAGTGACCTTTCATTTCTCCAAGCCTCCCTTTTTCTCTCTCCTCTCCTTTTTAGAGAACCTAAAAATGGAAGTTACCTTTTTCTTCTGTCAGAAATCATTAGTTACACCTTACATTATGAAGCATATGAGTTGATGTGAAGTTTCTTATTTTATACTCTGCTTTTCATATTAACCATGAACACTACTTTCACCTCAGAATAGAAGCCACTTGGGGTTGGGGATTTAACTCAGTGGCATAATGCTTGCCTAGCACATCAAGGCTCTGAGTTTGGTCCTAGGCCCTAAAAAAAAAAAATAAAAGCCACGTACCCTTTTTAGTAACTTATACCTAAAAACTTAAGTCCAAAATAAATTCTAAAATATTTATTTCTGTAAATAAATTCATCTTCTGCACTTATTACTCATTCTTTTGTGATTCTCCCTGTTTTATTTCTCTGTGTGCATTTTATGTACATTTATTTGTCTTCTAACTCATCTGTGGGTATTCATGGATTTCAATGTGCCCATAGAAAAGGCTGATTTGACTTTCTAGTTTGGTGACTTTCCTACTGGGGCTGTGTTTGCACAAAGAGGAGCTTTGTCAGCTTGTTGGTTAATTTTGATCAGTATAGATGAATGAGGGATTTTGAACTTAATGGATCTAATGTTATAATAAATTGAAGTCAGTAACACTTAGATGACATTTTAAAATCTTGATTCATTTAATGAGAAAAGATGAATAAAGATAGCATGTTCAGTTAACTAAGCCACTAAAAGAATTTTTCCTGAGATGCAGCGTTTAGGAGAGCATATCACTTACTAACAGATTTTTTTTTTTTTTTTTGGAGTATATATATAATTGACCTATGATAAACTGAACCTATTTAAAGGGCACAGTTTGCTCACTTTTTACATATGTATGTACCTGTACAGCAGCCATCACTACAATCCAAATAGAGAACATATTCATCCATCATGTTCAAGTTTCCTCCTGCCCCTTTGTAATGCCTCTCTTTCACACCCCCAGTTCCCAGTCAATAACTGATCCGCATTCTGTCATTATATATTAATGACAGAATCCATTATGGTCCATAATCCATAATTTTTGAATTATCGAGGTATGAAATTCATTATTTTGCATATAGATTTCCAGTTGTTCTAGTACTATTTGTTGAAAAGAGTATTGTTTCTACATTGTACCTTTGCAGTTTTGTCAACCTAATTGAGCATATGTGTATGGGCCTGTTCATGTACTTTCTTACTTTCTGTTGGTTTAGTTGCCTTGATCTGTCCCACTTTGTCTTGATCACTGCTTTATAATAACCCTGAGATCAGATAGTATGTTCTCCAACTTTTTTTTTTCAAATTTGTTTTGGCTGTTCTATTATGTCCTTTGCATTTCCATACAAATTTTAGAATCAGCTTATTCTTGCCAAAAAATATGCCTGCTGAAACTTGTATTGGGATTTGTTGAATCTATAAATTAGTTTTAAGAGAAATGACATCTTAGTATTGAGTCTTCCAATTCACACATAACCTTTCATGTATTTATTATCTTTTTTAGTTTCTCTCAACAATGTTCTGTGGATATTTTACTCTTGTCAGATTTCTCTGAGTATCTAATATTTTTTATGGTGATGTAAATGTGACTTTTTATCATTTCAATTTGATTGTTACTATTATGTAGATATGACTCATTCTTATATATTGATCTTATATTCTGCAGCCTTACTAACATTCCATGTAATTTCTAGAAGTTTTTTCATAGATTTTTCTGCGTAATCAGGTCTCTTCTTCATTTGTAATGAGGATGCCTCCTTTTTCCTCTCTCCCCTACCTCCTCTTTTTTCTTCCCCTCTTATTTATCTCCCATCTCTTTTTCTCTTCCCTGTCCTCCACTCTCACATTCTTAATTTCCTCCCCTTCTCTTTTACTTCCTGTTTCCTTTTCTGTTTCCTCCCCTTTCCTGTTCTTTTTCCCTTTTTACTCCTCCATCTGCACCTCCTCATTGGCCAAAACCTCCAGTATGGCGTTGAACAGAGGTTGTAAGAGTAGTTTGTCCTAGTCTTGTTCCTGATCATAGGGAAAGAGCATCCATTCTTTCACAATTAACTATGATTTTAGCTGTTGGTTTTTTCTAGTTTCCCTTTATCAGGTTGAGGAATTCCTTCTGTTCATGGTTTGCTTCATGTTATTAATCATGAAACTGTTGGATTTTGTAAAATGCCTTTTCTGCTTCTATTGAGATAATCATATTATTTTCTTTTTTATATTAATTTAACCTTGCATTCCTAGAATATGTCTCACTTGGTCATGGTTAATTATCCTTTTTATATTTTGTGGGATTCAACTTGCTAAAATTTGGTTAGGAATTTTTGTATCTCTGTTTATGAGGGATATCAGACTGTTGTTTTCTTAAAATGTTTTTATTTGATTTTAGTCAAAATAATGCTGACCTTAGATAACAAGTATTGCCTTCTCTTCTAATTAGAGTAAAAGTTTGTATGGAATTTTATTAGTTCTTCCTTAAGTTTTTGTTAGACTTGATCAGTACAACATCTGGGCCTAGAGTTTTCTTTGCAGAAAGATTTTCTTTAAAGATATGTGGTTTATTCGGTTATCTATTTCTTCTTGAATGAGATCTTGCAGTTTGCGTCTTTCAAGGAATTTATTCATTATTATTGAAATTGTCTGTTATTGGCATAAGTTACTCATAATATTCCCTCATTGTCCTTTTGGTAGCTATACAATCTATAGCAATGTCACTGTCACCACCCCCCCCTTTTTTTTTTTTTTTTCTTTGCATCAGGGATTGAACCAGGAACACTTAACCACTGAGCCACATCCCTAGCCCTTTTTATCTTCTATTCTTTGAGACAGGGTCTCACTACATTTCTTAGGGCCTTACTAAGTTGGTGAGGCTGGCTTTGAACTTGCAATCTTCTTTCCTCAGCCTCCCGAACTGCTGGGATTGCAGACATGTGCCACCGCGCCCATTGAGATGTCACCCCTTTTGGTCCTTTACTATAAAACAATTTTATTGAGCTATAATCCACATACAATTTACCCATTTAGTGTTCATCTCAGTGGCGCTTAGTTTATTCACAGAGTTGTGCGGCCATTACCACAGTTCATTTTTTAACATCTTCATCAAATCAGAAAGAAATCGTATACTCATTAGTAGTTACTTACCATTTCTCCCCCAACTCCTAGTCCCCCAGCCACTAATATACTTTATCTGTAGGTTTTCCTATATTGGACATTTCATATAAACAGAACCATAGAATTATGGTCTTTTATAATTGACTTCTTTGACTTAACATAATGTTTTTTTAAAGTTTATTCATGTTATAGCATCTTTTTATGGCTGAATAGTGTTCCTTTTTATGACTGAATATGATATTACCCATTATATGGATAATAATACATTTCATTCATCCACTTATTGGTTGATAAACATTTGAGTTGTTTCTACTTTGGACCACTATTAGTAATGCTATGATCATTCTTGGGTAAGTTTTTTGATGTTCCTAAGTTTCCATTTCTCTTATGTACATATCTATGAATAAAATTGCTGTGTCATATACTAACTATATGTTTAACCTTTTGAAGACCTGTAAACTGTTTTACAAAATAGTGACACCAGTTTACATTCCTGCCAGCAGTGTATAAAGGTTCCAATTTCTTCACATCCTCACCAACACTTGTTATTGTCTGTTTCATTGTAGCCTTCCTAGTAAGTGTGGTCTCTCACTCTTGATTTGGTAACTTGAGTCTTTCCTCCTTTGCCCTCCCCTTATCAGGCTAATAGAGGTTTATTGATTGCATTGAATTTTTCAGAGAACCAGCTGTTAGTTTACTTGATTTTTCTGTATTATTTTTCTGCTTTCTATTTAATTGATTTCTGTTCTGCTCTTAGTTGTTTTCTTCTGATGATTTTGGGTCATCTTTTTCTAATTTCTTAAAGTGGAAGCTAAGATCATTGATTAGAGACCTTTTCTGATAAAAATGTTTCATTACTATACATTTTTTATGTACCATTTTAACTGCATTTCACTAATTATGTATTCTTTTTTCCATCCAGTTTAAAATGCTTTCTAATTTCCATTTTGATTTCTTCTCTCAGGTTATTTAGAAGTATGTTAAAGTATCTGGGGATATTTCAAATATATTCTAATTGATTTCTAATTTAATTTTATATGTCTAAGAACATTTTGTATGATTTGAATAGTTAATTTATCAAGGCTTGTTTTATGTCTCAGAACAGTCAACTGAACTCAGCATGTTAAACATTCTGTGTGCACTTGAGTAGAATGTGTATTCCACTCTTGTTGGCTAGAATTGTCTATAAATGTCAGATCAGGGTGATTGATAGCATTTTTCAAGTTTTCTATATCCTTACTGATTCTCAGACTACTTTATCAATTATTATGAGAACAGTTCCAGCTATTTTGGACTTGGTTGTTTTTCTTTTTTTATTTCTATCAGTTTTTGCTTCATGTATTTTGAAGTTTTATTATTAGGCATATTAACATTTAGGGTTTTTTGTACATTTTGTTGAAAAAAATGATCCTTTTATCAGTATGAAATGACCCTTCTCAGACCTGACAGTATTTTTTGCTATGAAATCTACTTTATATGAAATTTATATAGATATTCTACCTTTCTTTTTGATTAGTGTTAGCATAGTATATCTTTTTTCCATCCTTTTATTTTTAACCTATTTTTATCTTCATATTTAAAGAGGAATTCTCATAGGCAACATATGCATTAGTTGGGTCTTGCTTTTTTATCCAGTCTGACAGTCTCTGCTAAACAATCTCTTGGCATGATTAAATCGGGGATTAGCAATATATAGCCCACAGTCAAAACCCAACTACTGCTTGCTTTTGTAAATAAGGCTTTATTGGAACATAGCCAAGCCCATTCATTTATGTATTGTCTGTGATTGTCACACTACAGTGGCTGGGTTTGCTGACCCATGATTTAGACTACTTACATTTAACGTGATTATTGAAATGGTTAGGTTTAAAACTACCATGTTGCTATGTGTTTTTCATTCCTCCCATCTGTTTTCCCCCCTTTTTTTTTCTTTTTTTAAACTGCCACTTTTGTGATCAATTGGGTATTTTTATGATTCCATTTAATATCCTTTGTTAGCTTGTTATAACTCCCTTTTTATTTTAGTCTTTGCTCTTAGAGCATTCAGAAAATAACCACAGGGAATTAGAATTCTTGCTTCTCTCACTGATCTTATCTATCAGAATGTTACCTTTCTGGCTTCCAATAAATTAAGGGATTTGTGCAGTAACCTTATTCCCCTTGACTCCATAGAAAATAAACATGAGTAGATAGAGGCTTTTATTTTCCTGCGTGTGAGTAACCAAAATAGATTTCCTATACATGGTTTAAATTAAGAAGAGAATTATGTTTTTTAGAAACATTGGCCTATAAGATATGTCATAGTGATTAATTCATCTTCTTTTTGGGGGGTTTTCTTTTGTTTTTGTTTGGTACTGGGGATTTAACCCAGGGGTTCTTTACCCAGCTCATCATCTTAAATCACTTTTTTAAATAGTGATTATTAAGATGCTTTAATAACTGGGCACTGTGGCACACACATGTAATCCCAGCTGTTGGGGAGGCTGAGGCAGGAGGATTACAAGTTCAAAACCAGCCTCACCAACTTAGCAAGACCCTAAGCAACTTAGTGAGACCTTGTCTCAAAATATAAAATAAAAAAGGCTGAGGATGTGGCTCAGTGGTTGAGCTCTCCTGGATTCAATCCCTGGTCTTCCCCCACCCCACCCCCCAAAAAAAAAAAAACTAATATAAAAGTTTGTGTCTCTGCAGGCAACCATCAACATTGTTTTTGATCGAGTTGGAAAAACTGATCCTGTTACAAGAGGCATTGAGATCACTGTGAATTACCTGGGAATTCAGTTTGATGTAAGAGTTATGTCAAGATCTTGGTCTGTTAGGTTTCTGTTTCATCTGCTTTAACTTAACGCTCATAATTTAGGTACTTGCTTCTACTTTTGTTCTTCACACTGTCCTTTATATAGGTTCGCATATTCACATGGCATATTTGTAAAAGGCTAAGGGTACTCTTTCTTAATGTAAAAACCATAAATAATAACTGGTACGTATTGTCATCATGAATGCTGATTATTTCTGCAATTCCTCCTCTGCTTCTCTGTAGCCAGTTATCACTTTGCCAGTTTCTCCTCACCATATATTCAGATCCCAGTCTCTGTGATACTTGATGAACTCTTCAAACACACAACTGACTTTTGATTTCCCAGGTAGAAAATTAACTACTAATTAATGTTTCATGTTAACACTGAAGTGATCTCTGCTATAAGAAATTAATGTGGACCTTGGACTAAAGATGGTAACTGTCACCTGTGTTTAGTTGTTTTTTCATCATTCTACTTGTTTCATAAAACAAGTGTCATAAACACACTCTTACCCCAGTTTAAGTTCAGTGTCTTTATTCACAGAATAGTATAGTTTCCAGTTGTACGTATGACCAATAATTCATACTCACTAATACTTTTGGTAATAAGACTGGGCCATTTAGCTGTGCTCTAATCCTAAAAGACAGACTGCATGATACACCCTGTCCTCTGTCGCAGCAGGGTATACCCCAGTCTCAAGGGTAGCTGGATAAAAACAAGAATGAGCTGGAGCAAACTGAGCACCAGTCCTTGAGAAATAGCTCCAAATGTTCTTTTTTTTTTTTTTTTTTTTTTTGATGATGTAACAATTGTGTTTCCTTTTTGCATGATCTTCAAGTACTATAGAAATTAATTGTGTTTTGCTATTGTTGCATATGTGTTTTTCTTGTTTAAATTTTGTGCTGGGCTGAATTTTTAGAAATGTTTTTTCCTGAGACTACTTACTTGCTGTGTATATATTCCATCTATAATTCATCTGTGCCCTGCATATTTCATGATTGCGAATAACAAGCTTATTAAATATTAGTAAGCAGCTCTCCCTTACATACTTTTCAGAACTGAATCAAGCGAGGCAAAAGGACGAAAAGATGTCATCATGTGATCCAAGTGAAGTTCAGTTATCTCCTAAAACATAGCTGAGAATGCCTATATATTCTTTTATTTTTAAGAGATTCTTAGAAGTTTTGTGTGATCAGAGGGCTCTCATTCATAGATATTAAAAATGAACAAGGTCCTATTCATGTCCTTTTAATTCCTTCACTTAAAGTAAAGCTACATCATTAGCTGTGGGTTTTTTTTGTTGTTGTTGTTTATAAGTGTTATATTTTTCTTGAATATTTTTTTTTAGTTGTAGATGGATACAATACTCTATTTATTTTTATGTGGTGCTGAGGATCAAAACCAGTGCCCCACACATGCTAGGCAAGCACTCTACCACTGAACTACAACTCCCAGCCTCTATAAGTGTCATTTTTATCAACTTTGTTGTACTTGCTTTCTTCTGCCCTTAATGTTTAATTCAGTCCACCAGTTTAGATAACCACTGCAGTCTTACTATAAGTGTTTACTGAACCCTTACTTGCTTTCTTCTTTCCCTTTTAAAAGAAGTGGGGATGAGTCAGGGCCTAATAAAGTTCTCACAATCGCATAAGTGATCAAAATACATCTTCATTCTTAACATCTCTTTGAACAGAGATTTAACATATTTTTTCTTCCTGTTATGGTGGCAGGTAAAGTTCTGGTCCCAACACATCTCCTTCATTCTGGTTGGAATAATCATTGTCACATCCATCAGAGGATTGCTGATCACTCTTACCAAGGTATATTGTATCACCAAAAAGTATTTATTTAATTAACTGTGGCACCATGAAATAATGTGACCCAATTAAGATTTCTGCCTTCTGAAATCTTAATAGTCACAAGTATTTAGAAAACATAGAATAAAAATGTTAAACTACTATATAAATTGATGATAATATATGACATCATATACCAATAACAGGTAAGTCCCAAAAATAATAGAATGAGATGAGAATCTGTTGACTTTTATATCACTGTTATTGATAATGGAACAGGTAGGTATTCAGCAGATATTTGGAATAAATGAATTAGATATTTGAGGTTAAAATAATTATGAGAATCATTCATAAAGAAGATATGGAAGTAGGGAAGC
Organism: Sciurus vulgaris; assembly: GCF_902686455.1. Classification (NCBI taxonomy): domain Eukaryota; kingdom Metazoa; phylum Chordata; class Mammalia; order Rodentia; family Sciuridae; genus Sciurus; species Sciurus vulgaris. The sequence goes on from NC_136461.1 coordinate 110,552,163, forward strand.
AGAATGTTGAGCTGTTTCCTGATCAACATAGGAAGACTTCATGGAGGTAAAAAAGGGGAATCCTCTTTGATAGATATGTAGGGATTTCACTATCCTACTATGAGAATAGGTTCAGTGAATGAAGAGAAGAGGTTGAGACAGGAAAGGATCTCCAGGCATCCAGCATAATTTCGGAAAGAGCTCTGGAGCCTATTAATAATTGCAAATGTCTGTTTTAATGTTTTGTAGGGATATTAAGTTCAGTTGTATGCATCACAATGTTTCTAAAGTTTAATAGGCTAGGAATCCTCTCAAATGGTATCTCACTAAAAACCACCAACTACTTCAAAGGGAAAACTAAAGTTTTTAAGTAGTCTTTTTTTTTTAAGTCTCTTCTTTATAGCCCTAATCATCTGAATTGTTCTATGCAGGATTGTGGCATGAAGAGACACTTATTAAAGGTTAACCACATTACTTATAGTTAATAACACAGGAATCTAGCAATTCTGCATTAAGTATCTCTCTTCCTTTCTTGACAGTTCTTTTATGCCATATCCAGCAGTAAATCCTCCAATGTCATTGTCCTACTATTAGCACAGATAATGGTAAGTATAATGAACAAGCTTTACGTTTTATAGCTGTAAAATACCATCTGTTTTGATTCTTCTGACCTGGCTCTCACTATGTTCAAAGCGATTTCTGGATTAATTGATCTGATTTTTCAGGGAATGTACTTTGTCTCCTCTGTGCTGCTGATCCGAATGAGTATGCCTCTGGAATACCGCACAATAATCACTGAAGTCCTTGGAGAGCTGCAGTTCAACTTCTATCACCGTTGGTTTGATGTGATCTTCCTGGTCAGCGCCCTTTCCAGCATACTATTCCTCTATTTGGCTCACAAACAGGCACCAGAGAAGCATATGACACCTTGAACTCATGCTTATTAAAGACTGAGAAGCCAGTGGTTACAATTTTCTAAGAGGAAAAACAATGGAGGGGACCAGCGCCTAATATTTTTTACACAAAATGCCATGTTAGCCTATTTCTACCTCCAACATATGCCTTCCTCTTCAAATGATACTGTGATCATAAGTAGCATGAGCTAAAACACAAGGAGTAGTACTCAGCAGAGAGCATCCTGTGCAGATTTGAAGTTTTCACCAAGTGGAGAGGGGAGAAGAGGGAGAAAGAGAATACACTGGAACTATGGGGCAAGAGATGTCTGATAGCTGGGCCAAACACATAGGATTTTTGTTTCAAGGTTCACATGGAGAAGGTTATGGCTTTCCCTTGAGATTGTCATTAAAATCAAAGATTTTAACACTTCGGCCTTAGGTTCACTTTATCAGTCATAGTTGGTATTATGTTTGTGATCTAATGTGAGTTGACATCCCTCCTTCCTCACCCAACCCCTGCCCTATTAAAATAACCAAGAGTTTGTTTTCTGAGAAAGAAAGAGTAGACAACTGAACTAGATTCTACCAAAAGAGATGTCAGATTATGTTGTTTTCTTGATTTCCTTTTAAATTAATATTAAGAGTGAGCCGGGCATGGTGACACACACCTGTAATCCCAGCAGCTTGGAAGGCTGAAGCAGGAGAATTGCAAGTTCAAAGCCAGCCTCAGCAACTTAGCAAGGTGCTAAGCAACTCAGTGAAAACCTGTCTCTAGTGATGTGGTTCAGATGTGGTTCAGTGGTTGAGTGCCTCCAAGTTCATTCACCAGTACAAAAAAAAAAAAAAAAGAATGAATAAGAACGAATACCCTACATTTTAATTCAGGAATGATGTATCCCATGTTTTCCTTCCATTTGCCCCTCATGCTTTGAGATAAAACAATGAACTGCAGTAAGTTACTTTCATATCCGAGACTCAAGTTCTTCAAAAGGTATGTCTTGGAAAAATTTTTAGAATACTCAAATGCATCTTAAGATAATTATGAATATTATCACCTTTTATTACTAAGGTCTTATTCTATGTTTTATTGTGTTTGGGGTTTTTAGAAGATTAAAGCATAAAAAAGCACTAATAAGGTTATACTAGCTAACAGGGAAGTTTCAAGCATACTCAAAAGGCATTTTAATAGTATTTATTCCAGCAACCACAACATTGCTATAAAAACATAATTTTAATCAGATCTGCTGAATGTTTTAATTAGCAACTCTAACATATATAGATTAGGTATTTTTGGCGTTCAAGGAGCCTATAGAAGTAAGAATCATCATTAGAGAAATGGAGTTAACTTGAAGCTTGGAAGAGATCACAAAAATGATCTGACTACTGCCTGGATCTTCCTAAGTTAACCATAAATAAGCCATCTTCAATAGCAGCCCCTAAGACAAATGACAACAAGACAATCACACATGTTGAATGGTTTCCAGAGGAGTTGTTCTCTAAGAGAGACAGTAAATGGATATCAGCTCGTTCTTTGAGAAAGCAGTTTCTGGATACTTAGTAGTAATCCTATTAGCCAAAATAATTATTTCTTGCGTCACATCTCTGTATCTTCAGAATTGGAAGAAGAATGTGAGCCTGTACTGTTGGCCTGTGCAAAAGAAAACAAAGGATTTACAAAGTGGTAGATTAGAAAAGACCATCCCTTTCACAGAGTTGTAGAACTTAGGGAGTAGAGTCACTTCTAGAAGACAGGTGATCTGAATTCTACACTTGGCTTTGTTTCTAACTTGCTATTTGACACATTAACAGATTTCTTAATGTCATATATATTTCTTTTCTATAACACTAGCATAGAACTATAATTGACCACCTATAGAGGAATTGTTAAGACAACTAGAATACTTCTTGTTAAACTTTCTGGAATATAAGGTCAGTGTTTATTTTGAGTGTTCATTGAATTGTTATATCACCAATCAGTAGAATAGAAAAATATTAAATTCAACTTTTTACTTTATTAAAATACTGAATATTTCATATGTATACTCATATGTATATTTTTGTCTCCCCACCACTACCACCATGTCATATCATACATACTTAAAAACCAAGCAGAACAGAACTGGGGTTGTGGCTCAGTGGTGGAGCACTTGCCTAGCATGTGTAAGGCACTGGGTTCGAACCTCAGCACCACATAAAGATTAAGATATTGTGTCCATCTACAAACTAAAAAAAAGAAATTTTTAAGAAGGCAAAGGGTGGAGTTCCAGCTTTAAAAACTAAACACATTTTGGACAATACATTTTTGGCAGTGAAACTTGGACAACCTTTATTAAACAGTAGGGAAAGTTCTCACTTTGCATTGTAAAAAGGACAACCAAAAATCAACTGTTACAGAAATGAAACAAGACAGATTTTTAACAAACTTAAAACTATTTTCTTAGAGACTTCCTCCACTGTTGGAGTTCTTGACTAGCCTCCTGTTCAGTCATCCAGAAGCAGTTCTTCACATAATTGATGAATGCGACTTCCACCTTTTTATACTCGCTTGCATTTTTGCTTTAATGTCTTTTACAGAACTAGGCCCTTTTGGTGTTTTAAGAGGTTTTTCCTGTTTTTTGAAGGATTATTGACCTTTTGATCTTGGTGTTGATGGTTTTGAGTCTTTTCCATTCTGGTTTGATTTTTGTGCATTTTGGGCTGGAGTATCTTGCATAGATTTCTTCACTGGAGGTTTTCAGTTTCCTCATCAAAATCATTATCATTGTCTTCGGCAGCAGGTTTTACTTTTTTCTGGGGAATCTTGCTACCACCTCCAGGGGCAGATCACTTTCCAGGTACACTTAAAAGTTTTACATCCTCCTTCCCTTCATCTTCTGATTCTTCATCTTCCTCAACGGTTAAGTGCTGCCCACTCACATGCACAGGCCCTGAATCGCACTTCAACTTTAAGACCGTAAGTGGTGTGATTTCGAAGCCCTCAAGGGGAAACCATTGGCTGTACAGACATTTGCAATGTTGCCAGTGTTACTTTAAGCGGACTGGCTTCATAATTCATTGCCTCTTCTTCAACAACATGCGATTCATCTTTTGCACCAGCCCCTAAACTGAACGTTCTTAACGATAACTGGTGCTCATTTTCATCATAATCCACTTTAAAGTGATAATCTTTGTCAGCCTTTAACTCACAACTGAAAAAGATAGTTCTGGGACCTTAGGGGACTCATTCTATATCCATCAAATCTTCCATGGGGTGGTAGCATGCAGTTAGGTGGGAGAGAAGGTGGACAGAAAATAGACTGCTACTCTAGAGAAGAGGCACGCAGGATGGGATCAAACCATTTGATTTTTAAATTTAAAAATTCAATTTTTAGAGTCCTAACTTTGCCATAAACTTCTTTTTTTAATATTTTTAGTTGTAGATGGACACAATACCTTTATTTTATTTATTTTTATGTGGTGCTGAGGAGCAAACCTGGTGCCTCATGCATGTGAGACAAGCGCTCCACCACTGAGCCACAGCCCCGGCTCTGCCATAAATTTCTTTGATGAACATAGATAATCAATTCACTTTTAGACCTCAGATTTACCTAATCTGAGTGTATACAGAATGATGCTTAATCTTTTCTAGTAATAAAGTTATAGACACCTGCCGATTATTTTTTAAAAACTGCCCCTAACATCATTTTTATGTTTACTGTGAGCCAGATACTGTTTAAAGCATTTTAATAGCCTCAGTATAATTCTGATAACAATTCTAGAAATTATCCCTTTTTAATACATAGAGAAACTGAGGGACCAAACAAATAAAACCATTTTCCCAAGACCAGTAAGTGACAGAACCAGAATTTGTAGTACATAGGCTGATTCAGGTTCTTCTGGTGGTCTCCATTATAATTTAAATTTTCTTACATATTTTTAGTTGTTGATGGACCTTTATTTTATTAATTTGTATGCAGTGCTGAGAATTGAACCCAGCACCTCACACATACTAGGCAATTACTGTACCACTGAGCCATAATCCCAGCCCTCCATAATAATTTTGATAAACTTATTTCTTGACTTATCAGCTCTACATAATAGCTAACTGCAGCATGCTATGAAAATAAGGAATTTTTTTCTTATACTGCCTTCTATAATTTATTTGTTATCTTTACCAGATTTTCTAAAACATTAGAAAATAATATAAACAGACATGAGCTGTGTACTTATTAGGGACTGTAAGACAGATCACATAAATAAAATGTGTCACCACTCACTCGTTCTTTGGCCACGTGTGAGTCATGCTCTGACTCTGCCAGTGTTTCTTTGGAATCAAGGCAGGCAGCCAGTGGATCAGCCATCGAGGAAACAATAGAAATTTTCTTTGCTTGGAAGTAATCATAGGCCTTCTTTCCACAGACCAAGAGTATGACATCCTTCCCACTGCTCTGGATTCTATCTACAACCTTCTCATAGGGTTCATCCAACACGTTCACCCCATTCACTTCAATAATGATGTCCTCGTCCTCCAGCCCCGCCACATCAGCAGGGCCGCCCTTCTGTACCTGTGAGCAGAGGTTCCGAGTTATCAATTCTAAACATGGGTAAGAGTGTGTTAGATCAGCTTTTTTTCCAGAGGAGAAGTTTGAGAATTTATCCTGAAGCATATTATTTCCCTTTGAGGTACAGAAGTTAAAGATTCTTTAATGCTTTTCTACTTCTGGAAGCTCTGACTTACATACTCAAATGAGTAGTGTTAACCAACTGGTTGAAAACCAGTTTTCTGAGCTGAAGGCATTAGATCCCATAGGTCCTCCTCCTTCACTCCCAGCCTGAGAGCTACATGGGTGATAATCTCACTGTCAGTCCTATTAAGGGAAGGGCATTATGCCAAATGCATAGGAGCAAACAGGTGTCACTCCCAGTTAGGGTTGACAGTGTCAACTATTCATGTCAGTTCACTGTTTGATTTGAAAGTGTGTAGAGAGATAATTAGGTGCAACAGATACTCTGGAAGCAAAAAAAAAAAAAAAAAAAAAAAAAAAAGTGACATGATATAACTTAAAGGTAAGGTACACTGAAGACTTTTTGTGGGGCGGGAAGCAGGAGACCAGGTATTAGACCCAGGATCACTTAACCACATCTCTAGCTTTTTTTATTTTATATTTTGAGACAGTCTCACCAAGTTGCTTAGGGCCTGGCTAAGTTGCTGAGGCTGGCCTCGAACCTGTAATCCTCCTGCCTCAGCCTCCCGAGCTGCTGGGATTACAGGCATGAGCCACTGCACCTAGGGTGTGTAACCTTTTAATTAAGCCATCAATGGGTGGGAGAAGCTAAGACTCTTCTAAAAGCACACTGGACTGCTGGAACCAGATTACCATACCTCTTTGATGAATGAGCCTGGCAGACCCCGAATTGCATTTAAGTGAAAACCATAGCCATTTTCATCTTTAATCAGCCTACAGAGTTTAGGCCTATGATCTGCTACTTCCTCTGTAGTATCCGGGCTTGAGACCTCCAGAGGAGCGGGAATAGAAGCTGGAACCTCTTTGACAGAACCATTAGGCATTTCTTGACTTTGATAGTAGAAAAAAGGAGAAAAATGAGCCTTTTGAAAATAAAGAGGAAAAAATAGTTAAGTATTAATAGTTATACTTTAGTAAATAAGCTTGTTTCTTTTATAAGATACCATACATGTACCACTCCTCTTCTGGATCTGATTATAGGCTATAAAATTCTTCTAGTACCCCATCCAGGAAAAGTATAGATGATTGAGCTTGGTTGTGGAATAAAAATGTATAAACATAAGCAGATGTGTATAAAATAAAAGCAATACAGAATTCTGTACAAGGATTCAAAAGTCTATCTAACAATTGCCAGTATCTGGGACATAGTTTAGTGGTAGGACACATGCCTGAGCATGCACAGCACCCTGGATTTGCTGTCCAGCACCATAAAAAAGAAAAAGAATTACTAAGTTTTTTCTGACACCATAATGCTGAGCCCGTCACTGAACTCATACTCTTATTTCCTTTTGGGGACTGGCTAAGTATCTCATGCAGTTAGGTTTTTCTGACCCTGCCCCTTCAGTAAGATGGTCTTTAGAGCTCCTCAAACGTGTTAAAGTAAAACACAAGATACTATTTTTATTACTACTAAAGATTCAGACATCAGAAAAGGCCAGCCAGTACACACAGTAATAACTGGGGGAAGGTAGTCACATAATGAACAAAAGTTAATCTCAACCCTTTGTGATATACCGCCCTCCTCTGGTGCTGTGTTCTGTTGTATTTTACTGTTTATGGTTGTAACTGTTAGCTAGCATTTCTGTTATGCCACACTCCCTACTAGGTTTTTGTTTTTTGTTTTTTGTTTTTTGTTTTTTGTTTTTTTTGGTACCTATGGGCACTTAACCACTGAGCCACATCCCCAGCCCTCCCCCCCCCCTCCCTTTTTAAATTTTATTTAGAGTCAGGGTCTCTGAGTTGCTTAGGGCCTCACTGATTTGCTGAGGGTGGCTTTGAACCTGAGATCCTCCTGCCTCAGTCTCCTGAACCACTGGGATTATACGCATGCACCACTGCACTCAGCATTCCCTACCATCTTTAAATACTTGTAATACATCTCAACTACCAGAACATACATGTGAAGAAAGCAGTGACTACAGAAGCATAGGAAAGGAAACATGACTTATATTTTAAATAGAATTAAGAACTTAGTTGGCTGGGTATTTTAGGTGAGAATGTTAGGAAGGCTTATGTGAGTATGGTATGAACCTGGATCAGCCATTATAGTGCTGTCTGCAAGTGTCCAGGACGTTCGTTAGGCAATGGATAGGAAGTCAGCCAACTAAAGGCAAGTGCAGTATGTGCTCCGCCCCAAAATACTATAGCCTCCTAGCTAAAATTAGCTTTTTGGTTCTCTGGTTTTTTTCATCTGTCTTACTAACCACAAAACCTCATCTCCTTCTCTGAGAGTGGTACCAGCACAGAACCTCCTAGTTACCCAATTCAGCTAACCATAGACCTTTCAGTGATACATTTGCAAATGTTCCACACTAGAGACTCTTTAAAACATGGAAAATTATCAAAGTGACTCATTATATACCAAAATACTTCTAAGAGCACTACCTGAACAAGCAAATCAGCTGTCACAATAGCAGTTCATCTTTGGGCAGATTACAGTAACTTTAAACACTTAATTTTTATTCATTCTTCATTTGAGTATGGTTATCAGGAACTGATATAGGTATTTCCTATATTCATATATATAGGTATTATATGTATCAGGAACTGATATAGGTATTTCATATATTCACCAATAGATCTCAAAGATCCACCACCCACCCCAACCTATGAACTTATTTTGGGGAGCTGGGCAAGCATCTTTTTAGAGCAGAGTTCTCTCTTATATTAACCAAAAAAAGAAAAAAGTAATATTTATGTCATTATATAATCATTCTGTAAGATTATGAAGAGTTAGAAAGGAGCAGATGGCAGAATCCTTAGAGCAGTTGCCTGCTGACTTCGGCTTTTAATAGTTACAAGATGGCAGCTTCCAAAACCTCTTCCCTGATTAGTATCTGGCCCTCTTAAGATGGGGTTCTTCTCAGAACTATACATAATATTGATTTAATCTAAATATTAACTCATATAATCTTCTAACTGCCCTTCACAGTAACTACCCCCATCTTATAACCAACAAAACTAAGGCATGAAGAAGATAACTTATCCACAGTACTAATAGTTCCAAGGGTAGTCTGATCAAGTCAGTATAATAAGATAATTATCTCCAGAAGTCAAGTATCAAATTCAGAGGGGGGGGGGGTGTTTTTGCACTGCTAGGGATTGACAGGACCTCATGCATGCTAGACAAGCACTCTACCACTGAGCTCATCCTAGCCCTTCAATTAATGTAACCTTCTTTTTGAGGGTGGGGGCAGCTTTTTAGAGTGTCACTAAAGCAGATCTCATCATTTCATATTCATACAATATACTTTTAAGTTGGAATATTAATTATGCCTTCCTGCTCGTTAATTATCCATCACTGCTTTAAGTCCCTTCGGTGTTTTCTGTGTTTCCTTCCAAATTTAATTAATTAGGATAGGAACAAGTAGCATGCCATTCGAAACTTCTGTTTACGCTGACATTGTTCCAGTATCAATTATTCTTTTAGTATGGTTGTTCAACTAATTAAAAAAAACCATTAACATTTCTGTCATTCAGTCTATTATTTGATCTTGTTTACAGAAACATCTTGAAATATTTAATCAGTGTGTCAAGGAGTATGATATAATGAATTAAGAGTCCAAGAACTTGGATTCAAACACTGGCTTCAGTCGTAGCTGGGTAACTTTAGCAAACCACTTAGTCTCTCTAAGCTTCAGTTTTCTAATATATAAAAAGGAACTAAGTTCACCATCCATTATATTCCTCCATCTGTACCATGTATGTGTCCTTAGATGCTTCTGTTCTCTCACATAAGAACAAGAAACATTTTTCTTCTTCATCTTTATGACCAACCCCTAGCAAGGCAGATAGTACTTAAGCCCCCAGATGTCTGTTAAATTAGCCTAGACCTTAATTCCTGTTATAAAATAAATGTTATAAAACCTTAAAACATGCAAACAGTAACTGTTAGAATGACGGTTGTTGAAGTAAGATTAATTTGATACAACTTGGTCCTCCTACATCTGTTTCAATCTGCTTAATATGCTTTTTCTGGGCTTTTACATAAGATTGATGGAACTTAAAAATCCAATTAGTCTCTATTTGGGGAAGTTAGGTCTACATCTGTCTATCTCCAAGTTTGTTCTTCATAGATTATCTCAGATCAGCAAGAGTAGCTGTGTTGCTGCCCGCAGCAACAATCCTGTGGGAAGGAATCGGAGGTGGACTGGGAATGAACTACTTCTGTTATCTTTTTCTGGGCTGCTTTCTTTCTTGTTCGCTAGTTTATAGAGGAAGAGAGGCTTGCTTGCTTTTAGAGGTACTACGCTTTCAGAGGGCTATTTCTTAGAGTTCTGCTGCTTCTTCTTAGAGGTGTGTCCTGCATCCTGCACCCTAAAGGTGTGTGCTAGAGGTGCGTGCTATCAGAGGTACTTTCTATCAGAGGTGCTTCTTAGTGGTGCATCCCGCGTACTGTGTCCTTCATTCTGCAGTCTAGAGGTGTGTTTTCCTCGGAGGTGAAGAGAATGTCCTATATACACTAAAGCAGCCAATCAGCTTAGGATTAAGTAGCACAATTGGAGCACGCACCACGGTACCAATCGAGAAAGAATGGGGAACATGTGTCCACCACTAGGGCTGAAGAGACATCAACCAATCAGGCAAAAGGTCATGAGAGATCACGCCATGTTAACACTAATTATGCACCACCTCTTGGCCCAATGCCAGCCGCCATCTTAGAGCTGCTTAAACATGTCTCTACATAGTTGTGTAGTTTATTCACAAATTCTTTCAAAATCTTAAGTCCAAAGACTTGAAACCCATTTAGTAATCCCTAAGCATTTTCATATCAGTACAATTTAACCTTAGTGATGATTGTTTTCTCCTTCCAGTTTGAAGACATAGATAACTCAGCCCAATGTTTGAGAGCATGAGTGAATGGACACAACTTTAATTCATGAATATATGACCTTGTGTTACTTACCAGTCTATACATGTTATCTGTCTCTTTGTCCACCACCAACAGTGAAGTTTGATCTCCACCCTTTTTAATCATTTCCACCACACTGTCATGATCAAGGGTTTCCACAGACTCGCCATTGACAGCAACTACCAGGTCATTGTTCTTCAAGCCAGCTGCCTCTGCTGGACTTCCAGAATCTATGTCCTTGATGATCTGACCTACCCTCCCCACACAAAAAGATAAAGTTATCAGAAAAGCCCCCAAGCAAAAACTGGAAGTCCAGAACCCTGATGAAATAAAAAAGAAATTATAAAAAAGAGAGACCCTGACAAAATAAAAGGTATGCTGGGTACAACTACTGTCCCTCCCACTGCATCCAGGGAGGCCTGTAAGCACCCTGTCTAGGCTCATTTCCTGCTAAGACAAACCCAGCCATTAACAATGAAAGAATCTTAAGGATTAAAAATCATGTTACTAACAGGGTTGACATTCAGTCTTGACATAATAGCAGACTAAACATGAAGGGTCAGCAATTTCCCAGGAAATCAGTGGTCATACTTGTATCCATAAATCATATAGAAGTTAAGCCATAAAAAGAGAAAGGGAAGAAGTTTTTTTTAAATTCAGAACTTTGGGAAAACCCATTCTGGAACTTTAAGAGCAATCAGGCATGTTCAGTTAAGAATGTATTTGTGTGTACATGCCTCAAGGATGTCTCTTTTTTCTGACTTCAGCTATCTTCACCAGATTCCTGCAGATCTCACTTTTTTTGTCCCTCACACTATTTTTAACAAGTTCCAGTTTCACTTTTCCAGATAGCTGCTGAGTATTTCCAATAAGCTATGTCATAGATTCTTAATATAATATAGTCAAGTCAAAAATCATCTCTGCCCATTCCCCATCCTAAAACCCCTCCTGGGTCACCTGTGAGTGGAGCAACATCCCCCTACTCACCACCAACACATGGCAACTGAGTCTTCCTCAGCTTCCACTCCCCACATCTAGCCAACTGATAAATCCTTTGATGGTACCCTAATATTTTATACATCATTCATTTGTTCTCTTTCCTCTACCATGAATGCAGTTTATAATGGCCCTTGCTTAGAATTCTACCTAAACTACTACAGCACCTTACCAGCTCTTCTGTCTTCCCCAATCCTTCCCTTCTCCAATACAGATCTGTTTTCAGATCCATTTTGATATGTGTCTCATCAAGTCACTCAGCAGTGCAAAAGAATGAACTGAACCACAACTAACTAACTACATAATAGTTGATGAATTAATATAAACATACAGTGAAAAGAAGATACAACTTCTGGGTGAATAACATTCTTTTATATAATCACCTTCCCTGAAAGGACCTTAGTTTTTTTGAGCAGAAAGAATCTTGGCTCTGTTTTGAGTTCCCAATCCTGACCCACACCTCTGCCTCCAGCCTAACAGTGTGTTAAGCTGCTGACACTGGCTCATGAGAACCAATTCTGTAAATACCGCCCAACTTTGTTTTCAGGGACATCATATTGATAGCTTGAAATCAGACAGTGAGGTACTTATACCACACACACACACACACACACAAAAAAAAAAAAAAAAAAAAAAAAAAAATTCAACAAATGCTAAAAATTAAGATTTTTTTTCAGAGAGCTAATTTACCAGTATATTACTGCCCAAATCCCAAATTCTGCCAGTTTCTGCTATGGAGACATTGGGAGCCCAACATCAGGCCTCCCATATGACATAGAAACCGGCCTAGCTATGCTTCCTAGTTTTTTGCTGTTCCCCTCATGTATCTGGTGGACAGTTGGGGGCCTACTGGAACCCTAGAGTTGGATTGGGAAGAATTGGTAGACTACACTGCTGGGTTTTCTGCTCTTCCAGTTACTCACCTTTCTGTTCTGGGCCTGCCTTCAGATAGAATCCATAGCCATTGCTTCCCTTCTTCATCTCCACAACTCGGGGCCGATGAGGCAGGAGTTTCAAACTGGTTGATTCCCTCTTGAATTGTATCTTCTGTTCATTATGACGCTTGTCAGTTTCTTTGTCCACAAGCAGGAACATGACACGGCTTCCTGACTTCTTCACCTGCAACAACACACACAGATGAAGAACAGCATTGACCTCCAGGAATAATGCTGGAGAAAGAAATTTTCTTTTGAGAGGCACATAGACTCTGTATTCCACAGAGAATATTGAATTCACAGCCTGAGTTTGAGCTGTTATGCTATTTTCTACAACCTAATTGGTATTTCTCTCTACTTCTATAATTGTTTTTCTCTTAGTTAAATATTACAATCACCAACACATATGCTAACTGAACTCAAAGGAAGAGCTAGAATTCAGAAAGCCAGAAAGGCATATAGGTGAAGGCCAGAAAAGGAGTTTAGAAAAGAAAGAGTCCACTTTGAAAGATCATTCTACCAACAGAAGAGAAAGTTAGTCAATTTTCAAGATTCCAGGTGACCTTCCTCTGTTTTTCATGTGTTGTGAACATTTTACTCTATACAGTTTTCCCCCTTATCCATAGCTTCATTTATCTGTGGTTTGTTCCCAGAGTCATCTACAGTCCAAAAACATTAAATGGAGAATTTCAGGAATATTTCTTAAGTTTTAGATTGTACACTCTTCTAAGTAGTATAATGCCATCCCACTGCATCCTGCACAGGATATAAATCATCCCTTTGTCCAACATATCCACATTGTAGACAGTATCCCCACCACCTGCCCATTAGTCACATAATAACCATCTAGAAATAGCAGATGGTCCTAAACCTTATATGTACTACATTTTTCCTGTACACACTTACTTACCATAAAGTTTGATTTATAAATTAAGCACAGTGATTAATAAGTAACAAAAGTTATATAAAACTTATGAATTACGTTTCTGTAATTTTCTATTTAATATTTTCAGGCTAAGGTGGACTACAGGTAACAAACCACAGGAGGTGGAACTGTGTGTGGAGTACTGTGCAAATAAGATCCAAAAGATGCATGGTTCTTTAGACCTCTAGGTGCGAAACTAGCAAAGACTTTATTCCAAAACCCTATATTAACACTGCTTATTTTGCTGAATCTATTCACCCTTAATACAAAAGGGGCAACTCAACTGTATTTCTCCATCATAAACCTACCCCAGGCCCTGCCACCTGCCTGCCATCACTTCCAATGAAAGAGTAGAGCAAAAGGGTAAAAAGAAAATACCCCGTTGGGGTATACCTTTTCCACCACTTCCTCATGGCTGGCGTTCTCCACATTCTCTCCATTTACTTCAATCAGGTGATCCTCAGCCAGGACACCAGCTTTCATAGCCACACCCTGAGGTGTGATATCAGTCATGTACACTCCCTTTTTACCTGGAACAGAGTGGGAAGTGAACTCCATTGCACAGAAAAACTAGAAGTCCAGAGGTAAAAAGGTTTTCTCATAATGATGTGAAAGTACAACTTCAAACTCTAGAGCTGATCTAGAAGCAGTCATAGCTCCTAGCACAAAGACTGACACAGTCATACGTAGGAGGTATTTGTTGATTTGAATAGAATTTCTGAGCCCAACTAAATCTCAGGTGGCATTGGCCCCTTGAACCAGAAAATGTCAAACCATTCCCATGCTTCTTCATTGTGTCATACTCTCTGCATTTGTAGCATCTTCTCTGTTTCTTCCTTCTTAAGTAGTACCATCACCAATGATCACATACCAATGGAGTCAACAAGGTCAGGCACAGAAGGGAGGGAAAAGCACACATGCATTTCCGTGGTGTGAGTCAGGTACTAGTTAAATAAATGCTGTCAGTTCTCTCAAAGGACTAATATTTCACAAATTAAAACTACACTGAGATTCCATCCCACTCCAGTCAGAATGGCAATTGTCAAGAATATAAGTAACAATAAATGTTGGCAAGGGCATGAAGGAAAAAGTACACTCATACGTTGCTGGTGGGACTGCAAATTGGTGCAATCACTCTGAAAAACAGTATGGAGATTCCTCAGAAAACTTGGAATGGAACCACCACTTGACCCAGTTATCCCACTCCTTGGTTTATACCCAAAGGACTTAAAATCAGCATACTAGGGCTCAGTGGTAGAGCACTTGCCTAGCATGTGTGAGGCACTGGGTTCGATCCTCAACACCACATAAAAATAAAGATATTGCACCCATCCACAGCTAAAAATATATTTTAAAAATAAGCATGCTATAGTGACATGGCCATATCAATGTTTATAGCTGCTCAGTTCACAATAACTAAGCTATGGAACCAATCTAGGTGCCCTTCAGCAGATGAATAGATAAAGAAAATGTGGGTATATATACACAATAGAATATTACTCATCCATACAGAAGAATGAAATTATGGCATTTGCTGGTAAATGGATAAAACTGGACTATCATGCTAAGTGAAATAAGCCAATCCCAAAAAACCAAAGACCGAATGTACCCTCTGTCAAGCAGATGAGAACATACAATAGCAGTGGGGGGTTGTTAGAAAAGAAGTTCACTGATTAGACAAAGAGGATGAAGTGAACTGGGGCCTGGGCTCAGTGGTAGAGCACTTGGCTAGCATGTGTGAGGCACTGGGTTTGATTCTCAGCACCACATGTAAATAAAATAAAGGTCCATTGACAGATAACTAGAAAAATATTTTTTTTAAAGGGGAAATGAAGGGAAGGAAGATAGAATTTCACTGGATTAGACAAAGGGGAATGAAGGGAAGAGATGGGGGATGGGAATAGGAAAGACAGTGGAATGAATCGGACACAACTTTCCTATGTTCACATATGAATACATGAGCAGTGTAACTCCATATCATGTACAACCACAAGAATGGGACGTTATACTTCTTGTATGTATAATATATCAAAATACATTCTGTCATTTATAACTGAAAAGAAAAAATTTAAAATAAATTTTAAAAGGTACTACTATTTCAATCTAGACAAAGGGTAGCTTTATATGACTATATGAATTATCTACAAGGAATAACTTAAAGCCTATTTCCTTAAACACTTAATATTTCTCCTGTTACCTTTATATACCTATATATTTGTCATGAAAACATTTTCTTTACAAAGCTAAAAAATCATTCACCGTGTGCCTTATTTGCACAAAAGTCAAATGAATAGAGCTATTATAGTTCCTCTGATTCCGACCAACATCCCAGGGAACCCATTACAGAACTCTAGCCTACTGAATACCAGTCAATCTACACCTCTGAAATTATGGAAATAGGATTTCTAATGCTTCCTGATGGTCAGGATTTCTCAAGTATGTGAGCTGGAGGTCATGGACACATCTCAGAACAATTGAAGCTGGACCAAATCTGAGGATATGATTTACATGTCCCCACAGAGTGAAGGTTTATGCAGAGTGCTCAGCAATGGTTATGGTGTCCAATACATCAATAGTTACTCAAGAATTTACTGAATAAATGAATGACCACCTGAGCACTCCAAGTGATGAAAGCTTACTCAAAGGTAACTATGGTGAAGAACCTCCTTTATCATGCTTCTCCTCCACTTTCACTCTCAAAGAACTAGAAAATAACAAAGCAGCACCAGCCCACCAACCCCCTAGCTTCAAAGAGTCAGTCAACCTGACAAACACTGGGGAACAAGATCGCCCAGTGTCACAACCAACCCTCACTGCTATTCATGTGCTGATCCCTCATTGCACAGTTGTGCCAGGCAAGAGAAAAATGCAAAAGGAGGAGGGGGAGAAAGGAAAGTTGCTGTAGGACATCTACAACAACTGAAAAGATAGTCAAAGAAGAAAAGTCATTAGACAATAAATAGCATCTTTCTTCTGGAAGGTTGTTTTCCATGTCTCACCATCAAGCTCACCTTGGACAGTTTTCAGAGAGAAGCCATAGCTGTTCCCCTCCTTCACCAGGTAGCAGAGGCGTGGCTGGGTCCAAGTCTCCACTGCTCCATTCATCACAGGGGCCAGTTTCTTAGCATTTGAACCCAGCTCCTTCTGGCTTTGACCCAACTCTTTCAAGTCTACCCGTTTTTTTATGGCTTTCTCATAGGAATCTCCATCCAGAACTAGTAAAGTCACTGAATTCCCACTCTTCCTGACCAGATCCACCACCTAGGAAGAAAAGGGGAGGGTAATAATTTAAATACTCCTGTCTCAACTACAAGAGGGAAATGCTTATCATCCAGCTCACCGTCTGGCCCTGGAGATTGTGATAGCTGACCTGCCACCCAAGTTAAGAAGGCATGGACCTGGCCACTTTTACCCTAATGCTCCTAACATCCAGATGTAGATTAAGCTGGGCTCTGGCATTTTGGGAATCCAGAGAGCTTTTATAAGGACTGGTCCTTTCTAGAGATGAATGCCACACTACAGTGTAATGTGTTCCCCCAAATCTATGGGGACAACATGTTGTAATTTGAAAAGGGAATTGGGCAAAAGTGGAGTAATGCCATACCCTCCCATATATTCACAGCATGAACATATTAGCAAGCTAAGTTATCTGCACATAACCTCCTCATCTGTGGGATGGCAATATATACCTTATGGGTTTGCAATAAGGATTTAAGATTATGCATGTAAAATTGCATACAACAAACTTGCAATGCATGTTAGACCTCACAGTATTAAAATATAAAAATTTCCTTGCAGTTGTTGGTGAATTTAGGGGACTTGATTGGCCACCAAAAAATATAATGATAAATCCTTGCCAGTGGCAGCCAGGAAAGAACCAAGTCCTGCTGACCCCAAAAATCATAACTGGCAGAGAGATTTGGAAGCTGAAGAGATCCTAGAAAAACCCTATATGTCTCATTCACCTGTATATGCTCTTCCTTGTCTACAAAGATACCATTGATCCTCAGAACTCTGTCTCCATCCAGAAGACCAGCCTTCTCTGCTGGGCTACCCTTCTCAACTACCCGGACCAGGTGACCATCAGTATCCTTCTCAATTCGCAGGAAGAAGCCATAGCTTTGCCCTTCTTGTTTGGACAGGTGACATTCCCGGGGGCTGAAGGTAGAAGCCATTTCTGTGGTGAAAAAAAAAAAAAAAAAAAAAAAAAAACAAATGGATAAATCTCTGGGAAAGAAAATTTAATTGGAGTTAAAATCTTGTTCTCCAGTTCCTGTGCTTCTGTTCTTCCAATTCTGTTTTTTCACGTTCCAATAGAGCACATTGTGTGTTTAGGAGGCCACCGTCTAGGACTTGCTATTTCCCCAAGGATAACTTTCCACTTCAGTTTCAGACCCACATAGTCAACTGGGTACTGGACTTGTAACAGGGATTCACTTGATGCTTTGATTATATCCCCTGTTGCTTTGACACTTACATGGTTTTTCTTTTTCCCCAACCTTTTCCCTAACCTTCTTCTCCCTGATCTTCTTTTCCCTAAACTTCTCCCCACTAATCGTCTTTTCCCTGATCTTCTCCTTCCTGATCTCTCCCCTCTAATCTTATTCCCTCTGTATCACCTGTATAAAAGCCACCCTGTTCCGGCTGACGGTTGGAATCACAGCCTCTGGAACAGGGGTCCTCTGTGTTTTTCCTTTGCTAGCAAAGCAATAAACTGTCTTTCCTTTTTCTCAAAATTGTGTCCTCATTATTGGATTGGCATTAGGAACAAGGACTAAGCTTTCAGCTACAGACACAGATGCTTCAATTGCATTAGCTCCAACCAAATGCATCTTTGTCCCCTGACCTAAAGAAATTAAATCCAAATACATGATTCAAAATTTTAAAGACTTTCATTCAGATGTATAAAGAGCCTATCAAGCTTTAAGCCTGGAGCAAAACAGACCCATCCATACTTCACCTCTCCCATCAGGGAGAACATAACTACATTTTTACATGGTGGGGAATATTATGCTAAGGAAGACTTAGAGTGGTAAGAGAGAATATAACAAAGGGACTTTGGGAATAAGGTGGGAAGAAATTAAGAGCAGCTTCCTAAAGAATGATTTTTTCCAAGAAGTGAAAGGTTAATAGGAGTCAACTGAGGTAAGACAGGACAAAGAAGACCTCAAACAATTAAAAACAACCCAGACCTCAGAGCTGGCCTGGTATGGTGGTATGTAACAGAAAAGGTGGTTGAACAGGACCCTAAGGGTTATAGTCAGTAGAGCAGGAATGTCCAATAGAGAAAGGATTCCTGTAGCCAAATCAGGGTTCTTCCTCCGGAAACAGCCTCGGTTTCTATCTATCCTGTCCGTCCTCTTGCCATTGCAGGGACAGGATCTGAGCCATAAGGGAACAGAACCCTCTCTCAGCTGGAAGCAGCTTGGAGATGTCATTGCCCATTTTTCCATAAAAATGAAAGATAAAAATTATTGACAGTGGGAAAACAGTGGTCCACCTCCTGCTTTGAACACAGCCCTTACTGCTCTGCCACTGAGGCTTGCTTATTTCAAAACATTTTTCTCTTCTCCCTCCCCACCACCAAAACCTGGATCACCTTTTCTCCCCATCCTAGGGAGAGAATTCTGTCCTTGAGCACACACCCACCACAGCAATGAAGTAATTTAAACTTGGGGCTAGCCCAGAAATTCTAAGTGACTATCTCCCAAAATAACAAGTGAATTACAACCCCAGATAAGGAACACCTGGATTGTAGTCTTTGCAACACCTTTTTTCAAACCCTCTGCTCCCATGATGGGCAGAATCACAGCCTTTGGGACAGGAGTCCCTTATGTTTCTCCCTTGCTATTAAGCAATAAAACTTAAAAAAAAAAAAAAAAAAAAAAAAGTCAAAGGGAGGGGTGGTCAGGAAAAGTGTGAAAACAACTGGGACTCTAACTCCCAGATATTGTTAAGGGGAAATTTCCTACCAGTGATTCCAAGGCCTCCTGGCTTACTGCTTTTCTTTTTTGCGGGGGGTAAGGTGGACAGAACAGCAAAAGGCTGATATATAGGTCAGTGGGCCCTAGAGCAGAAGGCTGGAGTTGACTTTTTAAACTGCCTTCAGGGCAAGCCCTGTGTTCCCTCATCACAGTTCCCTGCCTGTAAATCAGATAATAACCCAGAATAACCTGTCTGTCCTTTCCCTCCTGGAAGGAATAGATGACCATATACGGTACGGAGAGGACAGAGTAGAGAAGAGGCAACAAAGTGCTCTAGGCACCCTAGAAGCCATGCCATGGCAATTTGAGGTAGCCATCTCTGACCTTTGTGCCCATAGACAGGCAGTACAAACTGGGCAGGAAGCCTCCCACTGTCCAATGACTTGGCCATCTCACATGGTGTCAGCAAAGTCTACCAGCCACAGCACCAGTGTCATGTATAAGTAGTCATGTTGCCAAAAGCTCGGTCCTTGTCCCTGATGCCAATCCAAATAAAGAAGACACAATTTTGAGAAAAAGAAAAAAGGTTTATTGCTTTGCTAGCAAAGGTGAAACATAGGGAACTCCTGTCCCACAGGCTGTGCTCCTGTCCATCAGGGGGCTTTTAAAGAGGTGATTCAAAGGCTACCTTCCACATGTCCTGGAGTTGTAAGTCACTTGTGAGTTTGGGAGACAGTCATTTCTGAGATCTTCTGGTACCATCCCCAAAGTCTGGGTTACATCATACCTATGGTGGGTGGGTACTCAAGGACAGATAACTCTGCCTAGGATGGGGAAGAAAGGTAATCCTGTTTCCCCTGAGATGAGGGAGGAGCAGAGAGAGAGAAAGAGAAAAAAAATGTCCATTTTAAAAATAAGTTGCAGTGGCAGAGCAGCAAGGGCTATATTCAAAGAAAGCATAAAGTGGACCAGTTACAGTCAAGAAAACAAGAAACAGACTCCCCATCAGCATCAAGAGAAGAGAAAAGCAAAGTCACCCTCACCAGTGGTCATACCAGTACCTTAGGAGAAAAGGGGACAGTATAGGGCATCACTAGTCCTGTTTCCTCAGGTGCAGGCCCCTGTTTATGACTCTAACCTCTCACTTCTCTCTGCTCATCCCCAGCCTGTGTGCATCAATTCCATTTCCAACTTGAATCCACATCTATGTCCAAGCTCATTTCTAGATCCCTGTCAGCTGTTTCACAGGGCTGAAAAGTCTGAGGGGGGGGGGGACCAAAACCTCTGAAACCTTCAGGTAATTGAGGAACTTCATCTAAACGCTACAAAATTCAAAGCATGTCGTTGTGGTCAGGATAAAGGCCACTGGATTCCATAGTTTTGCCAAGAATTGAAGATGTTTTGATCAACAACTGATGCTCATTTTTAAGATAATTACCCCTAAAACCCAGCTGTCTTGCATCTTGCAGTGTCAACCACAGGCTCTGAATCTTTTTCTTTATGGCTGAAGATAGAAAGTGAAACTTCCTCACTAGTAGGACTAGTCTGTTTGGGGACAGGAAAGGAGCAAAGTTTTCCTGCATCTCCCTAGAAACCCAAAATCCAATATTTATAAGGAGATACAAATTACTATTTCTTGGCAAAATCTCAAGTTGTATTTTGCTTGTTTCGTTGATTGGTCAAAGTTGTTAAACAGACAAATCACTCAGACCTGTACCGATGGTTTTGAAGCCTCCGGCACTGAAGGTTTCTTTTCATGTCTGTGGTTGAAACCAGAATTAAAGCCAGTTCACACAAATAACAATACGGAAATGCTGCCACACCAGTGAAGAAATAGCTCCTGCCCCCAGCCCTGCCTGCTCCCACAAGATGATTCACCTAGGAGTCAAAAGGGCTGAGCTCTGGTCCAACTCCAGTCCTGGTTGTGTCTAGTTCACATCCGTGTTACACTGGCCCCTAAATCAGGTCCAGGATCAGTCACCTTAGCAAATCTGTGTTCTTGCTTCTTGGTGAGACTGTCTGAGACCCTGGAACACTAGGCCTAACTAGGAAGGATTTTTGTATTTAAGAATTATTTTCTCTCTCTTTGTCCCCCTACTTCATCCACTGCTTCCTGAGGAGATCTTGGGATCAGGCCCCCAAGATGAACAGATTGATAACTAGTGAAGATCTATAGATTTCTATAATATCATTTCAGCAATTATCCAAAGCTAGAGTCCATTAAATCTTCAGCAGGCTTTATTCCCCAGTTCAAATAGCCAAAATAAAATACTGGAAATGAAAGCTGTAACCCTTTCTGAGCTCTAGGGGGGAAAAAAGTCAATACTTGGCAAGAAATTTGCTCATCTGTGGGAACCAGCACTGACTGGCAGACAGGAAAGGCTCAGGCAAAAGCCAAAGATTTTTTTTCCCAGCAATCTTAATTATTAATCATGTCAATCCTACCTTCAGACTCCATACTCTTCCAAAACAATTAAATTATTACCAAGAAAAATAATATGCCATGGTCAATAAGAAAAATTAGGTACATTTTAGAAGCTAGGAAAGTGAGGTAATTCCCCCAGAGGTGGGTAGGTGAGACCTCCAGGTGTAGTCAGTGTAGAGGGAATTAAAGCCACTGGGCTATTTCCACAGGAAATAAATAGCTGATGAGACCCGCAGAACTTCTTCCAAGCCCAAGGCAAGCCAGGCTTTCTTAGCTACCATCTATCCATCCACATGGATTAGTCAGTACTCGCCCTCACCAACTTATCTGCACAGAGCTGGAAGTCCGAGCTGAGAGCATAACCTAAGGCTAGCCTTAGAAGTAGCATTTTCCCCTCAGTCTGTATGTCTGAGGCAGGACCTTCCTGGGAATAGCTGGTGTCAGTGGAGCTTGTAGTGAAGCATACCTGCCCTATCGGTCTGCGTGTCAAAAAGTCCCCTTCTAAAAGAATTGTTATATGTAGAAATGTCCTTTAGGGCTGGGGTTGTGGCTCAGTGGTAGAGTGCTTGCCTGGCATGTATGCAGCACTGGGTTCGATTCTCAGCACCGCATATAAATAAAGGTCCATCGGCAACTAAAAACTTTTAAGAGAGTCTCATTCCCTTAAAAAAAAAAAAAAAAAAAAAGAAAAGAAAAGAAAGAAATGTCCTTTTAAAAAAACATCATGGGAGCCATGCATGGTGGGGCCTACCTGTAATCCAAACTCAGCAACTTAGCAAGGCTCTGTCTCAAAATGAAAAATAAAAAGAGCTAGGTATGTAGCTCAGTGATGAAGTGCCCCTGGGTTCAATCCCCAGTACCAAAACAAATAAATTTAAAAATTTTTTAACAACAGCACATCATGGGCTGAGGTTGTGGCTCCGTCTTAGCGCACTTGCCTAGCACACATGAGGCCCTGGGTTCGATCCTCAGCACCACATAAAAATAAAGGTATTGTGTCCACCTGCAACCTAAAAAAAACTTAAAAAAAAAAACACATCATGAGCATGAAAACTCACAAATTTACTCACAGAGTAGAGGACAGAGGAAGATGAAGGGATTTTTAAAGTCACTTAGCTTTATCTAAATTCCATTTCCTGAAAAATATCAGAGTCTCAAGGTCAGTGGGATTCTGACAAGAACACAAAGCATTTTCCAAACCCAAACATGAATGGGGGTTTCCCGAAATATTTCCAGTTCGAAGACACAGTTATTTATCTAGCCTTCTGTGCTTCCAGATATTTTTATTTTTTGTGCAGCTGCGTTTCTTCTTGTTTTGCTGTGCTGGGGATTGAACCCAGGGCCTCACACATGCTAGGTAAACACTCTACCAGTGAGCTACAGCCCCAGCCCCAGGTATTATTTAAAAAGAATTGTGGAGCTGCTAGAACCAGGCAAAATATGGGCCACAGAGAAGCAATTTCTTCTGAGGAAAGAAAAGAAACAGCAATTCCTAAAGAAGCAAAATCAGCAAAAATTACAGGATCTTCTTTTATCTCCTCAATCCTGGGAGTTGCCCATCCATGCCCAAAGTCACCATCTGGGTTCATCCAAGTGAGCAGATATACTCAGTTGAAACAGTATAAATCCATACATTGTAGGATGGTGCTAGCCATAATAAATCCCGTCATTATTTGCAAACTTGAGGTCAGGTGAGGTATTTTATCTTCAAATGATCACAATCACCTGACAAGTTTGGTTCTCACTCCTAGCTGCCACTCAATCACCTGTAGGGACTTATAAAAATAGACGCTTAGGCCCCACCTTAGATCTCAAGACTTGAAACTTAAACATGAGCAAAGAAACTAGTGTTTAAAATCATCCCATGATGTCCCTGACTCCTCTTTTCTCTCCTCAGTATTAGGATAACTCCCTCATGGGTCACAGCAGAATGTCAAGGTTGGATGAACTATTAACAACCACCCTGAGCTCAGCTTTACCCACTTGAGAAGCCAAGGAAACAGCCTGGCTAGGAGAAACCTTTGGTCCTCCTTGTAGAGTCAAGATCCAGTCCTGACCCTAGTGAGTGTCCCAGCCAATGGGAGTATACAGCAACCTAGCGCCTGTGCCTTGTGCCTTTCTTCCCAAGTTCTAGGCAAACAGAACCAAACATAGCTGAAAACAACTTTTCACCTATGAATTTGGGGGAGTTCTACCTCTCAGCCCGTCTTAAAATCGTGTGCCACGCCTCCTTCCCCCACCATTCAAGTCTGAGGCCCCACTAGTCATCCTGTGATCCTACAGTCATTCTGAGAACCCCAGAGTCACAGTGGTGATTACCAGCTCTATTTTAGTTCTTCACTCCCTGCCAACCTCCTCCTTCTCCCAAATGATTAGCTTCTTCAAGTAGCATGCTGGAGAAGGGGATGCCTATGTGGGATCATGAGCATGGTTCCTTCAACTTTCACCAAACATCAAGATCTATTACCCCAGAGCCAATTTCATCTGTTCATGCCTCAGATATTTGCCTCATATTTATATGTAAAACGCTGTTAAATGCTTGATGGAATAAATTAAAACATACCTGCCCCCAAATCCTCGGGAGACTTTAGAATCGGGTTAAGGAAAAGTTTTAGTACAAAATTAACTACCACCGAATGAGTGCCATAAGATCTATGACATGGGCCAAATGAAGGAAAGTTTCAAGAGTTAAATAGGATTTGACTTAGGCCTTAACAGATGGGTGAGAACTGGGGTCACGGTTCAGCGGTACAGCACTCACCATTCACGTGTGAGGCACTGGGTTTGAACCTCAGCACCACATAAAAATAAATAAATACAAATAAAAGTGTCCACCTACAAAAATATATATATAAAAAAAATGAGATGGATGAGGTCTGGAGCTGAGGCTCAGTGGTACAGCACTTGCCTGGCATGTGTGAAGTCCTGGGTTCTATCCTCAGCACTACATATCAATAAATAAAATAAAGGCATGCTGTCAATCTACAATTACAAAAACAATTTAAAAAAATTTTTTTAAACAGATAAGTGAGATTTCAATAGGAAAAAAAGTAGGAAGAGAACATTTTAGACACAGAATAGTGTGGCCATCGGGACATGGACATGGAAAAGTTCCTGGGCATAATCAAGGAAGAGCTAAAAACCTGATGTGGGCGAAAGGACTGCCAACAGAAGGAAATTGTGGGTTAGACTGTGAAGGGCTTAATTACCAGCCCAAGGGGTCTGGCCTTAGTTTGGTGGTCAGTGGGCATCACTCAGAGCTTTTAAATAGAGCAATAGCAAGGGTTATGTTCCAAGAATGGTGGTGGAATGGACTGGACCAAAGGCGACTGGAGAAAGGCCAGGTAAGAGGCTGTTGTAATAATCCTCACACATGATAAGGGCCTGACCCAGCCTAAAAGCTGTGAAAACAGTATGAAGGTGACAGAGGCAGAGGAACTACATAGAGGGCTGGGTGACAGCTGGCGTTAACTCCTCAAGCCTGTCCTCTCGGGTTTCTCCATGAAGGGATGATGTAAGAAAGAACAGGTGCAACAACACAGATGTCCAAATACACTCACTGACTAGGACTAGAATCCAGGAGGAGCAACAGGTCTCCTGCACCCAGTCGGAGTCAGAGCCCACGACTTCTGCTTCTCTCCCTCATTACTGTTTACCCCCCTGAAGTGTAGTTTTTTTTGTTGGGGTTTCCCTGCCAAGAAGGATCCTCTGTTTCAGAGTGTTACATGCACAGCTAAGTCTTTTGAGGCCCCATCTCAATTTGAACACAGCTGTGCTTTGCTTCCTATCAGACCCAGGGTTGCAAAAATATTCTAGTTCTGTAGCCACCTACTTAATCTGTTTTTCCACAAGGGCCACTTGTATAACTTTCTCTGAATTTATTACCTTAGGTCAATTTTTTTCTACTAACCAACTTTGATGTTTTTCCTACCTTCCAGCCCTGGACTCTACTACCAGTATGGAATGAATCGCCCCTAATTCACCCATTGAAGCCTTAATCTCCAATGTGATTATATCAGCTATAGGGACCTCAGTTACTTTAAAAATCCCTAAGGGTGAGAACCTAAGCAAGGACTGGTGTCCTTATCAACAAGGGAGGAGCCATCAGGGAAGCACTTATTCAAAGACAAGAGTAAGGACACAGCAAGTAGGTGGCCACCTGCAAGTCAAGGAAGGAGTCCTCGAGAGAAACCAAGCTTCCAGTCTCTAGAACTTCAAGAAAATAGCTTTGTTGTTCAAAACACCCAGTCTGATATTCAGTTGCAGCAGCCCTAGCACCTTCTGAGTAATAGCCACTTAGCTTGGATATTGGAAAGGGAAGGGGTCAAAGGAAACCAAGTTCATGCTTTGGTGAGTGGCAGAAAAATGATGCTATTAAAATATGGTATAGTTTGAGGAGCAAGAAGACAAAGACAGTTTGGGATGCATTTAAATCAGAGAATATGGCAGAACCTCTCTGGAGCTCAGGAGATATTGGACTGGAGTCTAGGTTTAGGACAATCAGCATGGTGATGCTAGGTGAAGCCCATGGTTACAATAAGGAACAAAGAGGGCCAAGGATAAAACGTGGGATAATAACCTAGATAGGTGACAGGAAGATGAAGCAAAAGGAATATTCAGAAACCAGAAGGCCAAGATTTAAAGTATCATCTAACCAAAAAGAAGAATTTTAAGATAGGACATTTAAATAAAGGGGCTAAAGAACTGGACAGACATTTCACAGAAAAAGATACACAGATGATCAGCAAATATATAGAAAAAGTGCTCATCATACCTAGTAATTAGAGAAATGCAAATTAAAACCACTCTAAGATTTCATCTAACTCTAATTAGAATGGCTATTATCAAGAACACAAGCAATAATAAGTGTTGGCGTGGATGTGGGGGAAAAGGTGCACTCATACATTGCTGGTGGAGTTGCAAATTAGTGCAACCACTCTGGAAAGCAGTATGGAGATTCCTCAGAAAACTTGGAATGGACCCACCATTTGACCCAGTTATCCCACTCCTTGGTTTATACCCAAAGGACTTAAAATCAGCATACTACAGTGATGCAGCCACATCAATGTTCACAGCAGCTCAATTCACAATAGCAAGATTGTGGAATCAACATAGAGGCCCTTCAATTGATGAATGGATAAAGAAACTGTAGTATATATACACAATGGAATATTACTCAGCCATAAAAAAGAATACAATTATGGCATTTGTTGGTAAATGGATGAAGTTGGAAGAGATCATGCTAAGTGAAATAGATCAATCCCAAAAAACCAAAGGTCAAATGTTTTCTCTGATAAGTGGATGACGATATATAACAAGGGGGGTTGGTGGAGGGAAGAGAAGAATGAAGGAACTTTGGATGGTGTAGAGGAAAATGGGGTGGAAGGGGGTGGAGGACAGAAAGATAGAATGAAACAGTATTACCTTATGTATATGTATGATTACATGAATGGTGTGAATCTACATTGTGTACAACCATAGAAATGAAAAGTTGTACCCCATTTGTGTACAATGAGTCAAAATGCAGTCTGTAAAAATAAAAAAGATTTTAATTAAAAAAGGAAAAAGAAAATGAAAGCCCAGGCCCAATGGAGAACTCAGAGCTGGGATAGCACTTTGAAGGGAAAACTTAACAATCCTTCTGCCTCAGCCTCCCAAGTTGCTGGAGTTACAATCACAT
Organism: Sciurus vulgaris; assembly: GCF_902686455.1. Lineage (NCBI taxonomy): Eukaryota > Metazoa > Chordata > Mammalia > Rodentia > Sciuridae > Sciurus > Sciurus vulgaris. Next base: position 110,579,499 of record NC_136461.1, read on the forward strand.
GCCATAACACCTGACTTATTTTTAACATTAGAAAAGGTCACCATATGCCAGGCACGGTGACGTACACCTGTAATCCCAGCAACTCAGGAAGCTGAGGCAGGAGGATGACAAGTTCAAAGCAGCCTCAGCAAATAAGGGAGGTTCTAAACAACTTAGTTACATCCTGACTCAAAAAATGGGGATGCAGCTCAGTGGTAAAGCACTGCTGGGTTCAATTCTCCAGTATGAAAAAGAAGAAAAAAACTGTAAGCATGTGTGTACACCAAGGGTTAATGTAGAGAACTGAGGAAACAGGTTTATCCTTGACAAGATGGAATACCTCTACTTTGGGGCTGAGAGAGTAGGAAAAAAGGAAATAAAGAAGAAAATAAGGTTGCTTATTTCAGTTTTGGTATCCCCCGAATAGTTGAAAAAGTGGCAAGTCAGCAACTTTGACAATACAGAATAAAAATGTCACACCGAAGTACCCTTTGGTTATATAAATCAGTGAAGGTGGTCAGGAGAGGATTGTAGATTAACTGCTACTTAACACCAACAGACTGCTGCTCTGAGGAAGCCAGACACTAGTATGCCAGATCTTCCAGTTTCTCAGGGGAATATGGAATTTTTTTTTTTAAACTGGAGATTGAACCCAGGGATGCTTAGCCACCAAGCCACGTCCCCAGCCTTTTTTATATTTTATTTAGAAACAGGGTCTCACTGAGTTGCTTAGGGTCGTGCTAAATTGCTGAGGCTGGCTTTGAACTCGCAATTCTCCCACATCAACCTCCAGATCTGCTGAGATTACAGGCCTGTGCCACCATGCCCGGTGAATCTGGAAATCTTGATTTATGTGAAATGCCCCCATTTTTAAAAAACAATACCTATTTCAAACTTTTAAGTAACTGTGTAAACTAACAGAATTGAACCTCTGGACTAGCAGTTTGTAACCACTGGCAAAAAGTATTTCTGATGCCACAGCACTATTTCACAACACAGAGTCAAAAAAATTGAATAAAAATTTGTAGGAGCTGGCCATGGTGGTGGACACCTATAATCCCAGCAGCTCAGGAGTTTGAGGAAGGAAGATCACAAATTCAAGGCCAATCTCAGCAACTAAGCAAGGCCCTAAGTAATTTAATGAGACCCTGTCTCAAAAAATAAAAAAAATAAATAAAAGAGTTGGGGTGGCTCAGTGTTTAAGCATGCTTGGGTTTTATCTCTAGTACCAAAAACAAAAGTTAAGGGGTTGACACAGAAAACTTCATCTTGAAGATTAGAACAGAGTGGTTCTCAGTAAAGGAATTCTAAAGCAGCCACATCTGTATGTGACTGAGGTGAACAAAACAAGATTGAAGTAGTAATAAACCTCTAAACAAAGAAAAGCCCAAGAACAGACAGAATCACAGCTTAATTTTACCAGATCTTTAAAAAACTAATGACAAGAGTTCTAAAATTATTCTATGAAATTGAAAGGGAGAGAATGCGTCCAAACTCATTTTATGAAGCCAGTGTCACCCTGATACCTAACCCAGTTAAGGACACTTTAAGAGGATTACATAAATTGACAAACACAGATGCAAAAAAATCCTCAATAAAATATTAGCAAATCAAATTTAAGAACATATTAAAAGGATCACATAGCATGATCAAGTTGATTTCATCCCAGGGATGCAAAGATGGCTCAAGATATGTAATTTTTTTTTCCAGTACTGGGGATTTAACCCAGGGCCTTGCACATGATAGGCAAGCACTCTACCACTGAGCTACAACTCTAACCCTAACGTGAAAATTGACAAATGTATCACACCACATAAATGGAATGATGTACCAAAAATTACAGGATGAACAAGGGTTTTAAAGCTAAGTCTAGTTTTTGATCCCAGTTTCACTCCTTGCTGGTTGTGAGAACATGGGTAAGTTCTTTAATTGGAAGCTGAAGATTGAAGTACACCTGGCATAGAAAGCACATATGGAGACATTAAATATCACTCAAGACAATATGAAAAGCATTCATGTTCAGTATCTGGAGCATAGAAGCCCACTCCATGCAAGTCATCTTTCCTGTCCCCTGGTGGGAGTCCTTGTACACTGGGATTCCCATATCCTGCAGAACATTTGCGCAGTGTCCCTGATTTTATTTTTGAAGCTGAAGAGTTTACAGATTTGAGAATATGGCAGGTACCTTGATCATCAGGCCAGAGATTCTCCATCTATTCACTTCAGACCATCTCTGCAAAGTTAATGTTATCTGGTAAAAAGTCAATGAACTCAGATTTATCTGGACTCAAGAGTATCATGTAGGGCTGGGGCTATAGCTCAGTTCACAGAGGGCTTGCATGTCAAGCACAAAGCCCTGGGTTCAATCCCCAGAACTGAAAGAAAAAAGAAAAAAAAAGTATCATGTAAGTCCAAATGCCAGGGAATTACAAGACAGAATCAAATGTTGTATATAGAAGTACTGTAAGAGTCCAGGGAGCTTTAATGGAAGTTCAAAACTAAGCTGGCCAGAAAGATCCACCACCTGAAGCAGATGAGCTCTAACGGAAGTGAACACCAAGGACCAAAGAACAGACAAAGATGGGAAAACTGGAGTGAGTCAAACATTACCTTAAATACAGATATCAGGCCCAGGATAGACCATGGTTGCCAGGGAGGATCTAGGGAATGGTTTCACTCACCAAACTGCAGCACTGAATTTCCAAAAAGATTAGAGGAAGGTCAGGATAAACACGGATTCGGCTTGGAAGTAGAAAAAAACAGAAAAGGGGCTCATCAGGAATGGCCAGGTGCAATGACTATCATCAGGCATGAAAGAGCCCAGGAGCTCTTTCAAGGCACGGGATATAGTAGGACTATTCCTAAACAGAGTAACTCATGAGTATCCTAGACTGCTATCATCTTATCTAATAGTAATTAGAAATCAATTATGCAGTCAGAATCAGATTACAAAGAAAACAGCCTCTCCCCACAAGATCCTTATATAAGCAACACCTGAGCCACAAAACTTTTCCTGAACAGTAAGAGAGTCATCAAGTGATAATGTTTAACCCTAATTACTACAACTGTGGAAGGGTCTTTGGTGATATAACCTAGGATGCAACTGTTGAGTAAATTATGCCTGTTTCATGGAGGCATAAGAGAAAGAGCACGGTCTTCCTGGTCACTTTCAACCTAGACATAATTCGCCTTCCGCTGAACTCTGGGCTGGTCTATAAAACACTTGGAACTTCAGCAAGGAGAAAGCAGCGTTCCCAGGAAGCTTGACCAGGTTATCTGTACAATGTGCACTTTTGAGGAATGCTGTTCCTCCAGCATTTGTATGCATCTGTATAATAAGAAAAGAAAGTCACAAAACTTGTTAGAAAAATAGTCTGTGATGCTACGTGATGCTAAGTCCTACTACAGCAGATAGGTTGAGAACTCCTCTGTTAAAATCAGCCCTGACACAGTCTCCAAGCTCTCATCAGCCATATCCATCTTCTTCCAGAGCCTTGCACACAGCCTTGGCACAGGCTTTTTTTTTTTTTTTTTTTTTCCTCTTTTCTCCCTAACTACATGAAATTCTTTTGCATCTCAGCAGATACTGACAAAATGTCTCTGGCAAGGAAGAGATAAAAGGCAATTTTTTTGTATGTGGTGCTGGAGATTGAACCCCACCTGGCACATACTAGGCAAGTACTCTACCACTCAGCAACATCCCCAGCATCAAAAGGCAATCCATCCCAGCGTGGTGGCACACAACTGTAATCCCAGTGACTCAGGAGACTGAGGCAAAAGGATCACAAGTTCAAGGCCAGCCTCAGCAATTTAGTGAGGCCCCAGGTAAGATGAGAGGCTGTCTCAAAAAATAAAAAGGACTGGAGATGTGGCTCAGTGGTTAAGTGCCCCTGGGCTCAATCCCTGGTACCAAAAAAAGTCTGAACTCCTTGCTCAGATTGAGGCTGAGCATAGCCCAGTGCCCCTCATCTTTCTCTGCTCCTCAGTAGGCACCAAATTGTTCTAGGTAGGACCACCCACACTCAGCACACTCTGGCTACTTGCTCTATCTAGAACACTGGTCCCCACTTCTACTTATTCATAGTAGGTGCTAAGTAAACATTTTTTTCCAAGTGAATGAATTCAAGACTTATTTTCAAGGCACAGTTCGAATTTAGGTTGTAAAAAAATCCTTCCATGACTACCACAGTCCTGAAGGAATTACTCCATCTTCTGAATATCAAGCATCATGCATCTATTCAGCAAGGTATCTTTAGTACCTGCAGTGGGGGAGGTGTCGAGGCTCAACACAGATTATAAACTGTACTGCCTTCAAAGAGCCCATGCTATGGGCAAGGCTATAGGGGCAATGACCAAACAGACTCCATTGTACCCTGAGACTCCATGTCATGTAAGAAATGCTTCTCTGGTGGGAATACCCCACCTTTATACCCATCAACAGTTGCTTAGAATAGCATGTTTGGCAACACAAAATGGCAATTCTTATGTAATGTAAAATTGTTCTCTTTTTGGTTCCTATTTTTCTTGGACAATGTACTCTGTCAGAGAATGACTGTCTAAATGTTAGTAACCATTCTTCAGATTGTACCCAACTAAGGTCGTTTTGAGCCACTTCCCCTTCTGCTTATGATTTTAGATCTCAAGTTAGTTTGTAATTTTGAATCATAGCAACAGTCACCTATGATTGATGTACTGATATGCTTTACTTATGGTATAAAAACCCCTGCAACACTATGCTCGGGGTTGTTCTCCCAATAGCCATTTTTGGGGCATTGTGTGATACATTCAGTCAACTGGCTAATAAAGACTCTCAAATTTGGACTTCTCAGTGGTGATTGGTCTGTTCTTAAGTTGTGCCCCAAATACCCAGAGACCAGTGGGAAGAGTTACTAAACAAATATTGAACAATAGTATGGATGCTGGAACAGTTAAAAAGTTTTCTTATTGTTATACACATTTATTGAGCTCTGGGCTCTAGGAACAGCCTATATACTTCTTATGAGTTCCAACTTAATTTGAATGGGCCACTTTACAAGGAAAAAAGGACTCTGAAAAGTTAAGTTAGTTTCACGTAGCTGTTTGGATAAACAGAACCTGGATCCAAACCTAGTTGGGTCTCGGTTCCTTCTATCTACCGTACTTTCCAGCTGTGAGGGGTACAATGTGTTATGGGAACACAAGTAGTTTGGGAGGAGGAATGCATCCCTGGAAAATTAAATAGCACCACAGAATGGTTCAGAAAGTCTTGAGCATTTGCATATTGAAAGGAAGAAATAGCTCAGTTTAGACTGTGAAACAACTTGAACTCAATCCTGTAGATTACAGAGGAACTTCAGTGTTCACATTGTGTGTCCCCATCAAGATAAGTTCCCTTAACAAACACCCAGCTTCTCTCTGTATTCTCACACCACCAAGTATGTACTCAATACAACTGGCAAGAAGTCCATAGGCATTTCTGGGTCATTTAGTTTTGTTCCCATTGTTCCACCCAGGTAAAGAATATCTAACCAGCTTGGAGCCTCAGAAGCTGGTGGCTGTTTCAAACTAAGAGCAAACCTTAGAAGGTGACATCAAGAATTCAAGAGGTCACCTTCCCTGTTTATCAAAACTCCCTGCACACCAGGGTTCCTTCATTTTCTGGGGTCATGCACATCTCAAAGCTGTCTGTGATCATCATCATAGTAGCACTTACATGAGGGGGGCACTATGTGCATTCTCCCATTTAACCCCCATAACAACAGGGACTAGATTCTACATGCTCATTTGACTGATAAGGAAATAGAGGCTGAGAGAGAGAGTAATCTCATATGGAATACAAGTTTCAAATTTCTAATGCCCAGGCTCTTAGCCATTTCTCTTTATACCCACCAGGCAAAGACATTAGGGAAATCCAGGTAATCCTTCATGAAGGACCAAGGGAAGGAGTTGCTAAGGTCTTGAGTGAGGAAAACATGTCTACTTTTTTCTCCTCTCATCAAATTTCAATATTACAAATGAGAATCATTTAACCAAGATGTGACCAGAGTTCACCTCCACATGATCAGACTCAACTTGAGAGAGGACTTGAGACAGGATCAGAATTCTTCAACCTCTTCTCCTGAGAAGCAGCTTATCAAAACAAGTGTCTGTCCTTCCAGCTCCTTCTCTGCTACACTAACTTCAATTTATCCACATATCTAAGTGTCAGTTCTATGCCAGCTACTGTTCTAGGAGCTAGAATTACAACAAGTGACACAAAGGACAAGATCTTTGCTTTCTTGAAGCTTGACATCTGGCAAAGGTAACAAGCAAAAAGTAATCAAGATGATTTCTGACCAGGCACGGTGGCCCATGCCTGTAATCCCAGCAGCTCAGGAGGCTGAGGCAGGAGGATTATAAGTTCAGAGCCAGCCATGCTATGAATGATATAGTGGTGAGATGGAAAGGGGAGGCTATTTAGAAAGTCCTTCCTGGGGAAGTTAACATTTGAATTCATACCTAAATGACAAGCAGCTTTCAAAGTACTAGGATTTACCTTATACTTGGTGGGTTGAAAAGGACATTAGTAGCTTGGGGTGAGGGCACATACATGGAATCCCAGTGACTCAGGAGGCTGAGGCAGGAGGATCACAAGTTCAAGACCAGCCTCAGCAAATTAGTGAGGCCCTAAGGAACTTAGCAAAATCCTGTCTCAAAATTTAAAAAGGGGGCTGAGGTTGTGGCTCAGTGGTAGAGTGCTTGCCTAGCACATGTGAGTCACTAGGTTTAATCTTCAGCACCACATAAAAAATAAATAAGTTTTGATGTCCATCTACAACCAAAAAGTTTTTTTTTTTTTTTTTTTTTTAATTTGTAGGGCTGGGGAGATAGCTCAGTTGGTAGAATGCTTGCCTTGCAAGCAAGGTTCAATCCCCAGCACCGCAAAAAATAAATAAATAAATAAAAATTTAAAGGACTGGGATGTGGCCCAGTGGTTAAGCACCTCTGGGTTCAATCCCTGGTACAGAAAAGAAAGGAATGAAAGAAAGAAAAAGACATTACGGGCTGGGTATGGTGGTGTGCCCCTGTAATCCCAGTGACTCAGGAAGCTGAGACAGGAGAATCACAAGTTCAAAGTAGCCTCAACAATTTAACAAGACCCTGTCTCTAAATAAAAGGGCTGGGGATGTGGCTCAATGGTTAACCACCCCTGGGTTCAATCCCCAGTAATAAAAAAAAAAAAAAAAAGACATTAGTAATTATCTAGTCTCAACTCTAGTTGTAGGTGAGTAAACAGAGGTTCAATGAGATTAAAAGACTGAGTCTTCAGCTGACTACACTGCTGTTTCTTCCTGCTATTCTGTAGAGCCTTTGAAATGACACATTTGAAATATAACTATCTTACATTTATGCTTTTAATCCCCTCAAACATATTCCAATTTACAGTTCTATTTTCAGTACAACCTTGGGAAAAAGATGATAGGCCTTCCTTCATTTGACAGATTAAATGGAGGCCCCAGTTGGCTAATGATCCATTACAAACAACTGAATCAAAACCCTGGTTATTCGTATTCCAGACTGTATTCTTTCCTCTAGATGAGAAGCAGTTGTCTAATAAGTGGTCTACGAATGCAAGACATTATTATCAGCTTCATATTTTATGATGCAAAGAACATACAGATGAGAAAGATAAGAGCAATTTACTTAGCCATAACAAACTCAAAGTCCCAGAGTTATCTGTGTGGGAAGAATAAGTGACCCCATGTGACTGGACAACTATGGCCTGGAGTCAGTCAGGGTCCTATGACTTCTGGATAAAGAGCCGAGAGCTTCAGCTCCACATTGCAGGAATTTTAGTAAACTAAGGAGGAATGTGTTCCTTTTGCAGCGTCAGCCCAAGAGTCTCCATAGCTGGATCCAGACCAGACCAGGAATCCTCATAGATGACAAAGCCTTAGTAAAAGTTATATTTAAGTCCTTTGATTTTTCTACTTAGGAAACAAGTAGTTCTCAACCCTGTCTACACATCGAAATTGCCTGGGAGAACTTCAAAGTAACAAAGATTTTTCAGATTCACTCAAGACAGAGATTTACAAACTCCAAAGGGTAGAGCCTGGGAATCTGTTTTAAAATTCAGTCAGTCTCTAAATCCATGGGCTATTTTTCACTTCTTAATACCATAATATGATAGAGGAAATATGCATGTTTTATTACCCAGTGAGAGGGTTGTCTCCCTTTAAGGGATACTTTAAAAGGAAGTCTTTTCTAATAGGCAAATTCCCTGCATAGTAGGGAGGTCCTGGGAGAACATTTCTAGTGGCCTGTGAAGTCCGTTGTCTCACTGCCCTGGCTGCACATCAAACCCCCCACTCAACCCTGGGAAACTCTTTTTGAGATCAGTTTATCAATTGCTTTGTGAAGCAGAGCCTAACCCTCAAGCTGCCCCTTGAGGGGCAGCAGAAACAATCTCAGAGTGTCGACAATCCCTTACCCCAACCCTTACTCCCAACCCACAAAGGTGGCCTTTCCCATTGGCCTCTCCTCCGCTCTGGGCAGCCATCTACTTGCCGGGAAAAGGAAAAGAAAGAAGGCAATTTGAGCCCAGGTGGCCAGCACCCTCAATCAGGGGGACACGAGGCAGTTCTTACCTGTACTCGGAAGGAAGAGGAGCTGCTCTGTCCCTCAGGAATTCTCTCTGCTGTGAGCACTAGTCTTGGAACCCACTGGACTTTGAACAAAGATCAATTTAAAAGCTGATGTATTTAACAGGACGTGTGATCTGAGTTCAAGTGACCTCTGTACTCCTTCAGCCAACTGGCTAGGCCCTGAACTGGAAAACCTGAGAAACCCTCAGTAAACCCAACGCTCTGGCCCACCTGCCTGGAGGTGCAGGGAGGGGCTTCTTATCTTCCTCCAGACAATGAGGAGGGGAAAGAAGAGGAGCAGGGAGAACAATCAGGAAGTAGGTACCTCCGCATTCCTTCTTCTCTTCCTTGGGCAGATGCCTCGGATGCCCAGACAACCCCCAATTCTGTTAGGAGTTTCTACTGTCCCCCATCCCAGGGTTAGGTCCAGGGATTATTACCAGAACACCCTCCCATTGTAAGGCCATCCTGGGGAGTAGTAACCTGTACAACCCCACCTAGGAGAAGGCAGGGTGTGTCAATAAATCCCAGTAAGTGAGGCAAATCCCTTCAGTTTACATCCTTCCACTGCCCTAGAAGTTCTTGCTTGCACAATCCCCAGGAGCTGAGTAGCAAAGCCCAGGCTGATTTCCCAGCCTTCCTTTTAATAGCCCTCTCCTCACACCACTTTCCTCTCTTTCTCACCTGAATGCTGTTTTTATTCTCCAATCTTCTGATAACTGTCTTCCTCTTGCACACTTAGAGCCTATTCATTAAGTCCAGCAGGGCAAGTGGAAGAACTTTGCACAAGCCTGGGTCACTGTGGGCTGTTGCTGCTTTGCTCAGCCCCTAGCCCCAGTCAGGATCAGCAGCTGATCTCTATCAGCCGTATCCATGCAGACCATTCCAGCACTGGCTTCTCACTCACCTGGATCCTCAGCCCACACTGCAATTCAGGGCAATAGATTGCTCCAGGCAGTGAGGCAAGGCGAACTACAGACTAAGAACTGGATGGCCTCACCCTTCCACCCACGCTGGGCAAGCCACTTGTCTTCCCTGGGCCCTGGCTGGCTTTGCCCCCAACAGAGGCATGACCTGAGTCAGGATACATGGTTTAAAACTGACAAATATCTGAGCCATTTTCTCATACTAGGCCATCTTTGACCTTGAAGTTTTGCCCTCTTGATCTCTTATATATCTTCCAAAGCATTAGGGTAGAATGGGAAAATATGAATTAAGGATCAGAACACCTGAGTTCGAATGTTTAAATACTGATTCTGCTATTTCCTGGGTTCAATTTAGAGTAATTCATATTTTAACTTTGTGTGCGTGTGGTCCTGGGGATGGAACCCAGGGCCTTACACATGCTAGGCAAGTATTCTACCACTAAACCACATTCCCAGCTCATTTTTAACTGAGTCTCATTTACTTTCATCATCTATAGTATTTTTTATATTATCGTTAGAAATTTCCCTTTTATATAGAATCACAGTATTCCTTGTTACCATCTGGTGCAACACTGATTGTTCTTCAAAGCAGTTCTCCAAATATTTGAAAGTTGATATATCCCCCCCAGTCCTCTTTTTTCTGGGATTCAAGAAATGTCCCTCATTCCATAAGGTTGTCTGCCTACACAGTGATGTCAAGACTTCCTACTCTGGACCCCAGCTGATTTGCAAATGTCCCTCTTAAAATCAATACCTAAAGAGGAAATTTTTAAAATGAGAGAATTAGTCTGTCTTTGGTACAGGGGTAGCTACATAGTTGTCTAAAATTACCAAAATTTGTCAAACTATACACCTAAAATAGATGAGTTCTATCGCATGTAAATAATGCCTTAATTTTAAAAGGCGCCTAAGTCACTGAAATTTATTTTTGAAACTTCTAAAATTAAAATAAAAAGCTGGAGGACATAGAGTGAAGCTTATACTCAGCCCCAATCAAGAGGCTTTTCAGAACACCCTTTCTTACAAGCTCAGATGGAACAGTAAGCCACAAGCCTTCACACAGGAAATCAGAGGCCTCAAGATGCAGAGACAGTATTGGTTCAAAAGTAAATAAAATACAGTAGGATGAATCAGAGATAACTTTCCTATGTTCATAATGAATACACAACCAGGGAAACTCCACATCATGTACAGCCACAAGAATGGGATCCTAATTAGAATAAGTTATACTCCATGTATGTCTAATATCAAAACACACTCTACTATCATGTATATCTAAAAAGAACAAATGTTTTAAAAAGAAATTATTTGTGAACGTGAGGTCAAATATCTGGTTTAATTCAATTACTCAATATATCTTTTTAAGCTGTGCAAAAAAAAGAGCAATTTTGGGGGAGTGGGTACTGGGGATTTAACCCAGAGGCACTTTACCACTGAACAATATCCCTATCCCTTTTTATTTTGAGACAGTCTCGCTAAGTTGCTTAGGGCCTTGCTAAGTTGCTGAGGCTGGCCTCAAAGTTTCAGTCTTCCTGTTTCAGCCTCCTAAATCACTAGGATTATAAGCATGGGCCACTGAGCCCAGCAAGAAGAGCAATTTCTTAAAATGACAAAACCACTTCCCTGTAGAATGTTGAACTGAATGAGATTTGCCCTCACTATAATTTGGAGTTTTTAAAAAATCTTACCTTTATAAGTGGATCTGATCTGATTAATACAAAGCAGAGGAAGTCTTTTCATTGATTACCTAGATCTAGACATTGATGAGAAGGGAAAATGACATCTCTTATGTTCCAGGTAAGCCTTATATCCACTAATGTAGTTAACCCTCAACACAACTGTATGAGATGATATCCATTTTATAAATGAGAAAGCTTAAATTCACCTGGTTAATTACTCTGCCAAAGATCACCTGACTCAGGAGGATTGCAAAGCCAGCAGTGGACCCCAGCCTGCCTATCTCCTTAGATGGCATTATTTATTTTATTTTATTTTATTGATTGATTGATTGGTTTTTGGTACCAGGGATTGAACCCAAGGGTGCTTAACCACTGAGCCACATCCCCAGTCCTTTTTATTTTTTATTTAGAGACATGGTCTCACTAGGTTGCTTACAGCCTCACTAAGTTGAAGCTGGCTTCAAACCTGTGATCTTCCTACTTCAGCCTCCCAAGTTGCTGGGATTACTGGTGTTAGCCACTGTACCCAGCCTTAGGTGGCATTATTTGGCCTCCTGTCATCAAAGGAAGGCACATACTCCCCTTCCCTGAATGGATTCAAGCAAAGCTGATGATGATCTATGAACCATGTACCAGAAAGATGGCCTGCATTGTTAGGGGAACCAGAATAGGCAATTTCTTGGATCCCTTCCAACTTCAAGATTCTGAGAATCTAAACAACCTGGGTACTTAGGTAACTCCTCCATTGAGGACATGCAGTGGAAATCCTGATGCATCTACAGAGGGCATGCAGATATGGGTTATAAGTGTAGGCTTCAGCATCAAATTGGAATCCTAAATCTGCCATTAATGACTGCATTTTTTATTGTAAGCTCAAGTTTGCCTGGGTTTTATCTGTGAGAACCTGGTCAGCCTGGGTGGCTTTTCTTTTGTTTTGTCAGGCAGCACCCTCCATACCCCTGGAAGGGTGGAGAAGGGCAATAACAGCCTGGGACTAATTTATGTTAGTTCCTTTTCTTTGTGTTTCTGCATCATGCAAACAATATCAGCAACTGTGAGTCTCCACCCAAAAGGCAAATCTGTGGCTAGGAATTTGTAGGAGAGAATTCTTTTTTCTTCCCAGAGTATAGACCAAGATAGTCATTTTCTTGTTATCTCCTGGATCTTTTTTTCCCTGTTCTGTTGTTTTGTGTTTTTTTTTTTTTCCCCTGCAAAAATATTCTCTTTTAGTACACTTATATATTATGTTTATTATTTTCTGTCTTTCCCCTATACCAGAATATAAATTACCCAAGGATAGGGATTTATATTTTTGCCATTGATCCCAAGTGCCTGAAATATAAACCTAATATACAATAAGATTTCAAAAAATGTTAAAGTAATGGGGTAAATGAATTTCCTTTTTCCTGTAGGACTGGTTTTTGTCACACCCTTTCTCTGAGAGTATAGCCTTGAGGATCTGAGCTCTATGTAGGGTCTTAGTTCCTAGGTCTTATCTTCTGTTCCAAAATGACCCTTTGGTTACTGGTTTTCATCTTTTCTTTCATTTCTGAAATTTAGAGATTCCTTTTCCTTTCTTCAAAGTCTAACTATCTATTTGAAAAACAAAGTTTGATATATTTGACCCAGGATTTCTATGAACTACAGAGGAAAGGTTTGCAGATTAATTAGAGCCAAAAATGGTTCTATCACTTGGTAGTTACTTTTCCTAAAAAATCCCACTTTTTCAACTGTAAAATGTAGATAATACTAACAACTTCAGAGGATTACTCAAGAGATTTAAGCAAGATGACTTTTGTAGAGTGTCCAGATCTGGTAAATGCTCAGTACATAAAAATTAATATTATCATTTTTGCAAGAAATAAGCCATCTTAATTTCTGGGCACAGCCTGTACCAAAAAGCCTTATGAAAATAAACAGGCTAGAAGTAAACAGTGGGCAACTTGGGATTTTAGAATGTTTGGGAGCATTATGGATGCATTCTTGTCTGGGTAACTAGGGGCAACATAAGATTGAAGGAATCCATGTTTTGGCATACTTATAGAAAAATATAAAACATCACCTTAAGTAAAGATTATACCATATTCATGGATTGAAAAACTCAATTACGTAGATGTCAGTTACTTCCAAATTCATCTACGAATCGATGTATTTCCAATGAAATTTCCCTCAGCGTTTGTTTGTTGGTGACACTTGATAAGCTTGTTTGAAAAATAAAATTAAGGAATGAGTTGCTGTACTGTATATCAAGCTAGTAGAGTGATAGTATTTACTACAATATGGTATGGGCACAAGATACACAAATGAACCAATCAATGGAGCAGATTACAAAGTCTAGAAACACATCCCTACATATATGAATTGTGGATTTATGACAAAGAACCGAAGCAGAGACTGTTTTTTTCCACCAAAAAAGTGGGTGGGTGTTTTTTTTTTTTTTTTTTGGGGGGGGTTGTGTTGTTTTGTTTCCTTTCTTTGTGTCTGGTTTATTTCATTCAATAAGATGTGTGTGAGATTCACCACTGTTGTGTGTGTCTGTAGTTCATTTGCTCTCATTCTAGGATTCCATTTATATGGTGTTCAAATATGGGGTAAAACACTGACTAATGCCTGCTGAGGTGGTAACATACTATCCTGATTTCTGGCATGCAGGCAAGATTCTAGTTTTTTAATTAAATTGTTTCATAGTTGTTTGATTAATGACTAAGCTATGGATTTTTATTTTATACACTTTTCTGAATATATACTATATATGACAATAATAAAATTTACCATTTAACTGCTTTTTTGCCAGTAATTTGTTTAAGTCCCTGCTTTCAATTATTTTGGATGTATGCCCAGAAGTGGAATTGCTGGATCATAATTGTTTAAAGAACCACCATACTGCTTTGCCACAGTGGTTGTACCGTCTCACATTTCCCACAAAGGTTCTAATTTCTCCACATCCTTATGAACACTTCACTTGCTATTTTTATTTTTTTTATATAATAACCATTCTAATGGATGTGAGACAAAATCTCATTGTGGTTTTGATTTGCATTTTGCTAGTGGTTAGTGATATTGAACATTTTTCCACACATTAACTGGTTACTTATGTATCATCTTTAGAGAAATGTCTATTCAAGTCCTTGTCCCAATTTTGAAAGCAGGTTATTTTTCTTGTTGTTGTACCACCTCAGTTTTTTGTTTTGTTGAGTTTTTTGTTGTTGTTCGTTTGTTTTGCTTGTTTGCTTGCTTTTTACTATGAAACCAAGACCCAGAAGGTGAAATGACTTGATCAAGGACACCTCAAGTTCACAGCTGAGCCATAATGAAATCCCTGCATTCTTATTTCTGAACCCATTACTCTTTCAACCACATCAATCTTCTTGGTCCAGTGGGAACTTGAGAGCCCCAAAGTTTTACTCCACCTTTGGATTCAATGTCCTAGTATTACCTTTTCTTTTTAGTAGTTCATTAACTTACCCTGAGCCTGGCATTTTAAGCTCCAGTGGTTCTGTCCCTGTCCAGAGTCAATTTTATGACAGTCTCCCTTTTCTCCTCCCTGTTACTGACCTTATCCACCACCTGAAGAAGCAGCCTTTGGAGGAATTTATTAGGCCAGGGTCCAGATGCAGGACTGAGATAAATGTTTTACAACAGTGTGGGGAGATGAACAGGAGGAGGGACGATACTAATCTGCAGTAGCACACATTGAGACTCTTCCCATGATTAATGATCAGAATTTTCTAGGGTTTTGTTTTTGTTTTTTGTTTTTTTTGAACTGGGGATTGAACCCAGAGTTGTTTTAGCACTGAACTATATCCTCAGCCCTTTTTATTTTTTATTTTGAGACAGGATTTCTCTAAATTGTTTTGGGCCTTGCTAAATTGCTGAGGCTGGTCTTGAACTTGCAATCCTCCTGCCTTAGCCTCCGGAGTTGTTGGGATTACAGGTGTGCACCAATGTACCCAGATCCCAGAATTTTCTAGTTTTTATAGCAACCAGATATTAGACAGGGAGGCCTGAGGACCCCTACAGGGTTATGAATTATTAACATTTACAGGTTGGTTACAAAGAAATTTTAGTAGTCATTCTCTTTCTCTTCCTTTTCCACCAAAAGAAAAACTGAAGTACTGAGCAGGGGTTCTTGTGTGTACCAAGGTCAGGACACTCTTGGAGTGTGGATTAAAAGGGTCTGCACTGGCCTTTCTGAGCGGTAAAGAAAAAATCAATGACCCTTGGGAAGTTTGGATTCTGTCTTAAAGAGCCAGTTAAGGGCTCCTGAGGGCAGGCTGGGGAGAAAAAGGACTGCAAGGGAAGTACCAGGAACCTTAAGAACACAGCCTCAGGGCTGGGGATATAGCTCAGTTGGTAAAGTGCTTGCCTTGCAAGCACAAGGCCCTGGGTTCAATCAGCCTTCACAGAGAGAATGGACCACTCCAACCAGAGGTAAAAAGTCAGTGAGAAAGAACAGGAACCTGGGGCATTCTAGTGGCCCATGTCTATGCCATGATTTAAAAGATACCCCCTCAAACTATGGCCTCCATCAGAGGTGCCAGTGCCCCTGACATTCTAGTTTAGAAAACAAACTATGCCTGCCCTGACATACAGGGCGGGGGGTCGGAGGGGAAGCAATGGTGGCCCTCATTAAGCACCGAAGAAGATACATGTTCTCCTCAGAAGCCCAGTCAGGATGATGATGGTTCTGTCTGGTTTACCCCAGGGTAGATTGCAGCCTCAGTGCCCCACCCCACTGCAGGTATGCCTTCATGTCCTCTCTCAGTATGTGTACTTGATAAACACAATCTGTTCCTACCAGCCCCCTCCTCCACCCCCAATCAGATTGGAAATGTACTGGAGGGCAAAATATCAAATTCCTATCCAAAGAAGGCCTGGGATTCCTGGTGCCTGTGGGAAGACTGAGGAAGTATGGATGTTACGAAATGTAAGAGACAAGTTTCCCCAATTCCTTTGGTCAAAGACAGTTTGGCAGGAGCTTGAGAGGGGAACCTGGCATTGGGTTCACAGGGTGAAGCTTGTGGGTTGGCACTCAGAGGCAGGTGGGGGATGTGGAGCTAAAGGGTCACATACAGTTACTTTGGTGTCCAGGAGAGTGTGGCCTTGAGTTGGAGAGAGGCGCATTCTCCCTATTTATTCACACAGTAGTGTGGCTTTGTGGGTAAGGGCTAGGGAATCCACAGGTCAGACAGAACTGGGACTACAATCATTTCTGCCATCCGGTTGTTAGGTCCTGGAGAAACTCGGGTTATCTTGCAGAAATCATGTGTGGAGCAGGTGGCAGTGTCAGCAGCCCCACAGGCCTGGACTCCCTTCAGCAAGAGGCCTGGCTGCAACCAAACCTGGTGTCCTCTATAGCCAGGGATGAAAGAGACAGACTCTCCAGGACACTGCAGTATTGGCAGACAGATTTTCTCTGCCTTCTATTAAGAGAACTTGAGGTCAAAATTCCTGATGAACCAATCACTACAGAGTGGGAATTAGAAATGAGACTGAGACTGTCTTCCCAGGGCCTGGACTGTCAGCTTGATACCCTGAAGGTGCCACCCGGTCTCCACAATAAAATAGCCCTGACTCCCTCATATTGTATTACCAAGGACTTTGGGCTAAAGTCCAGCAGTGACGGGTGGGGGTGGGGGTGGGGGCCGAAATGCCTACACAGCTTTGCTGTAAGTGCCCTCTGGCCCTGAGACTTGGTTTCCTTCCAGAACATTATTGGCTATTCCAGGGTGTCATTTCACCCTCCTCTACTGCCCTACTCCACAACTCCACTGCACATCCCCCTCACTTGGCCTCCTTGACAGTCCCCTGCTCATCTTTCCCTTTAGCTTGTAGCAACTTTGTTCTCTCTGGCCTACTCCTCAAAACCTGCTCTCAAGTCAGGTGTGGTCGTGCCCACCTCTAATCCCACCTACTTGGGAGACTGAGGCAGGAGGATCCCAAGATTGAGGCCAGCCTGGGCAATTTTAGTGAGACCCTGTCTCAAAGTAAAAAAATAAATAAAATTTTTAAAAAGGATGTTGTGGGGCACAATTTAAGAACAGACCAATCACCACTGAGAAGTCCAAATTTGAGAGTCTTTATTAGCTGGCTGGCTGACTGTCTCATACAACACCACAAAAATGGCTTTTGGGAGAACAACCCTGAGCATAGGGTTGTAGGAGTTTTTATGTCATAAGTCACTGCATCAATCATTAAGTGGCTGGTGCTATGATTCAAAACTACAAACTAACATGAGATCTAAACTCATAAGCAGATGGGAAAGTGGGTCAAAACGACCTTAGTCAGGTACAAGACAATTGTTCTCTGACAGAGTACATTGTCCAAGAAAAATAGGAACCAAAAAGAGAACAATTTTATATCATATAAGAATTGCCATTTTGTGTTGCCAAATATGCTATGCTAAGCAACTGTTGATGGGTATAAAAGTGGGGTGCTCCCATGGGAGAAGCATATCCTACATGACATGGAGTCTCAGGGTAAAATGGAGTCTGTTTGGTCATTGCCCATGTAGCCTGGCACATAACAAGGGCTGAGTATGTATCTCAGTGGTAAGAGCCCCTCTGGGTTCAATCTTCAGTACTGGCGTGTGGCGTGTGTGTGTGTGTGTGTGTGTGTGTGTGTGTGTGTTGGTTGTGGGCTGCTCAGGAAAGGATTTGGAAGCTTGCTTTATACTTAAGGGTACATTCTGTCTTTGTATCTTCTGTTTATTCAGTTCTAGCCTGATTATGGATTACCAAGTAAAAATCTTTGTACCCCAAAGTAAAAGAAACAATTTCAAGGTGTGTTTTTTCTCAGCAACTTAGTCTATTTCTAAAAAAAAAAAAAAAAAAAAAAAAAAAAAAAAAAAAAAAAGGGGGTGGTGGTGGCAGTAGAAAAGGGAAAAAGTGAAGGAGGTGATGGTGAAGAAAAAGGAGAAGAAACCTACCATGCTGGGTGGAGGAAAGAGAGTCAGGAAGACCCCTGACTGCTAAAAACCCATTCTGTGGTTTTCAAAGACCAAATGTGAGACTAACGAAGGCCTAAACAATGACGGAAGTGGGGAGATGGGTTTTAAAAAGAACATTTTGAGGGCCAAGAGCTCAATTAACGTGAGTTCCCAGCCTGAGAGCAAGAACTTCTGTCCTAAGGTAAAGAGACCTGTTGGGGACCTAAGGTCTGGGGACAAGGATGGAATGGTTGACAAAACCATTTTGGTGAGGGCTAGGGGTGTAGCTCAATGGGATAGCATTTATGGAGAATATATGAGCCCTTTGGTTTGATCCCCAGTATGGGGCCCGGGTGCAGGGTGGGGAGTGGCAGGTGGAAGGGGGTTAGGACAAACCTCAGTGATATAGCTGGGAAACTGTTTCTTGGAGGAAGTATCTTCTGCCCTCAGAAGTCTAGGGAAGAGAGGTTATTGGGGGTGTGGGGGGCGGGCATGCTCACTCTTCTTGCATGGGCTTTCAGGGATCCTGGATCCTTTCAGACATTCCTCAAATGTAAAAGAACCACAGTGTGTTTATGGGAGGGAAATCCAGTTTAGTACATTGAAGGAGCTTTACCTGACAGCCCAACTCCCTTATACTATTCTGAATCATCCAGGATACTCCCATTTGTTCAGTGTTCATGGGGTGGTGATGGGGTAATAAATGACAAAGTGGCCTTTTTATAAATAAAGAGGAGATAAAGAATTAGGGGGAGGGGGCTGTGGCTGTAGCTTAGTGGTAGAGTGCTTGCCTAGCATGTGTGAGGCCCTGGGTTTGATCCTCAGCAGCACATAAAAATAAATAAGTATGGTGTCCATTTACAACTAAAAAAATAAAGAATTACCGGAAGAGGGCTGGGGATGTAGCTCAGTGGTAGAAGGCCTGCCTAGCATGTGTGAGGTTCCTGGGTTCAATCCCCAGCAATACCAAAACAAAAAAAAAAAATTACTGGAAGAAAGACACCAAGGTTTAGAGCCATCAAGTCCTGGACTGGGACAAGCTGCTGGGCTTCACAGAGTTTAGAGCTGGCCCTGTGTGGCACCTTTGAAAGAAGTTCAAGTCACAGGTGGTAGTATGTGCTGGGAGTGATACAAACAAGAGTGGCTTCTAGCTGCTGGTGTGTTTTTGGCAAAATAAACCTGGAAATTTCAGGGTGAAAAAAACAGTTTAGGATAATTTCCCCCAAGTTCAGTTCCAGAATTATGCACTTCAGTGGAAAAATCTTTGCCTAAGAATCAGTAGACCTTATTGCCTCCAGAAGTTCTTAAACAGGAATAGATCCATAAAGAGATTCATTCATGGAATTTATAAATTTGGGGGAGAAAATACATATTTTCACCAATCTCTAATTGAAAGTTAGCATTTGCCTCGATACAGGCAGTAATTTTCAAAGAGATACAATAGAAATATGTTAGATCAATTGGTTAACTATATGAACAATTTTATCCATGCCACTTTATATCTTTACCTAATGTAAAAATTAATTCCAAATGGAATATATAAAGGTGAACAAATAATAAAAGGTTTAGAAGAAAACTAAAGAAAAGAATTACAGTAAGTCACAAGAGAATTTACCATCAATAGAATCTGCCGTCCACAGAAATCATAGACATTTTCAAATCTCCTTACAGTTGTAACAGATTTCTGCTGCCAAGAAATTATGATAGTTACTGTTGCCAAAAGCCCTGTCCTTTCCCTGATGCCAATCTAATAACAAGGACAGGGTTTTGAGAAAAAGGGAAAAGATGGTTTATTGCTTTGCAAGTAAAGGAGAAACACAGGGGTCACCTGTCTCAGAGGCTGTGATTCTACCCATCAGCAGGAACTGGGGGCTTTTAAAGATGTGATTCAAAGGCTACATTCCACGAGTTCTGTGTTAGAGTTGTAATTCACTTGTTAATTTGGGAGATAGTCATTTCTGAGATCTTCTGGTACCATTTCCAAAGTCTGTATTTTATCATTCCTATGGTGGGTGTGTACTCAAGGAAAGATAAATCTGCTAAAATGGGGAAGAAAGGTAATCTTGTTTCCCCTAAGATTAGGGAGGGGAAGACATTAGAGAAGGGCAGGGAGAGAGAAAGAGAAACGTCCATTTTAAAACTAAGTTGCAGTGGCACAGCAGCAAGGGCCATTTTCAAAGGATAAAGTGGACCACTGTTACATTACTAGACTGAGGCTGAATTGAAAGAGTCATGCTACTACTCTATCACACATTATTCTAATTGTTTTGACAAGGGTCTTGAGGTAATTTGTTTCCTTTGTTATCCTATGATTTTTTAAAAATTATTATTATTGGCACTGAGGAGTGAACCCAAGAGAGCTTAACCACTGAGGCACATCCCCAGCCCCCCACCCCCGCCGTGTCTGGTTCTACTTTAAACAAGCTCCAGTTGTGGAGGAAATAAAAAAGCCCCTTCACAGTTATAAAAGAGATCTCATCTCTGGGTCCCAGGCATCTTTCTCAGTTTTGTTGTTTTGTTTTGGTACTGGAGATTTTACCCAGGAGCAGTTTACCACTGAGCCACATCCCCAGCCCATTTTTTTAAAATAAATTTTTATTTTATTTAGAGGCAAGGTCTTGCAGAGTTGCTTAGGACTTCACTAAATTTCTGAGGCTGGTCTTGAACTTGTGATCTTCCTGCCTCAGCCTCCCCAGCCGTTGCACCCAGCTCTTTCTCTGTTTTGTTGGAGATCTGCTTCAGAGGTATTTGCGGCTGAGAACTGGATTTTCCGTCCCTCTGAGAGTTAGATCCAGGTTTTAGTGGCAGAGAGAATGGTGCCTCTTCCTTCTAATCTTGTCTGCACCAACTAGTTATAGTACACACTCTCAAAAGAACCTTGGGCAAAGCTTTATGTGCCATTTAACCATCACAACATTCCCACCAGGAAGCTTGGAACACAAGAGAAACATAAGACTGAACAGGTGAACTAACATGTTCAGGACCACAGGAAAGGTTGGATCTGAACACAGGAGTACTACTGTGGTGCCTCACACTTAAAGAGGTGGAGAGAGGAGGGCGTTACTGTCATCTACAATCTCTTGGCAAAGCTGCCTACCCATTGTGAGGCCGTAGGCGCCTGAGGCCAGTGCAGTTCACCGAAGACTCAAAGGGAGGATGCCAACTTAATCGGCACCCTCACCCTTGGCCTCTCTGGAGCTCACCACTATTTATGAGAGATGGAAAAGCTGCCCCTGGCATATAGTGGGTCCAGAACGTCTCAGACACACTTCCCACACCCCCAACCTCACCCGGATGATGCAACTCGAGTGCAGGCTGAGTCTCCGGGACACACCAGACCCAGTCTACTCATCTCCACCACTAGCTTAGGCTTTCCCTAGCTTGTCTCCAACCCCCAGCCCACGGCAAAGATTGGACTGGTGAACCTCGGGAGGCGAGCGGATAGAGCGCTCGGGCTCCCACTGGAAGGCAGCGCCCTCTAGCGGTCCGAGTGCAGAACCAGCGGTGCCCGCCGGCGGTGAACCAGAGTTCTCCTCCCCTTCACCTACTCCCACCCGACTCGGGGCACCAAGGTCACTTCCAAGAGCATCCTTGCCCCATGGACCCCGCCTGCCCGCAACCCTGCTGAAGGGCTCACACAGACTTACACGCTCTGGTTCAGCTCAGCTCTAGGTACCACGAAGCCCAGCCACTTCTGCTGAGTGACCAGCTGTATCAGCACCTCCTAGTCTGTCAGCCTGTCTCTCTCTTCTTGGAAGCAGTTGCTACCCTGCCCCTCCCATCCTGCTGCACCAGTCCTTCGGGAAATTCGCCTAAAGAGACAGGACCTTCTCAGCATCTCACGGCTAGCTAGTGCAGAGCAGGCCTGTAAACCAAATGTCTCCAGCCCATTCCCCACATTTATCCACGATATCCCTCAAGGCACCAGCTCCCCAAAGGCAGCAAACTTCTGTCAAGGTCTAACTCCATTGCCACTGTACAACTTTTCTAGATTCTTCATTCTGGATTTTACGTTTCCTATTCCATGATATACTTTATGGTATTATTATTATTATTATTACTATTATTACAGTTCTCCTTGTGTTTCAACGGTAAGTAGATGAATAGCTGTGAGTTGAGGGACAAAGGGGACTCCAAGGAAAGGCTCTCCTAATCTGAGTTAGAATCCTAGCTCCCTTGGGCTGGGGTTGTGGCCCAGTGGTAGAGCATTTGCCTAGCATGTGTGAGCTCAGTGGTAGAGCACTTGCCTAGCATGTGTGAGACACTGGGTTCCATTCTCAGCACTGCATGTAAATTTAAAATAAAGGTCCATCAAAAACTAAAGAAAAAAAAATCCTAGCTCCCTTACTTAGACGCTGAGATTTTAAGCAAGTCACAAGTCTTCTAGCCTGTATCTGCATTGTACACATATTAATCATAACAATAACTCGGTGTTTTATAAGAACTAAGCACAATCATATATATGAATGTGCCTATAATTGCCTCCAATATGAGAAACCATAAAAATAATCATGGCTACCCTTTACTGGGCATTTACTCTATGCCGGGCACTATGCTAAGCAGCTTTTACACAGGTTACTTCATTCAGCCTCCACAACAATCCTAGGAAGAGAACATTATTATCACCATTCTATAGATCAATAAACTCATTTTCAGAGATGTTAAGAAACTTTCTCAACATTATACAAGTACTATGTCAAACCCAAATTTCTGACCTGGCCTGACTCCACAGACTGCACTTAATCACCAAAATACACATAGACTCCTGCTGTTTTAGTGATCTTTGCACCCTGTGGTGCCTAACATATCATAGATGCTCAGTGTTTGTCAGATAAGTCCATTCATTAAGGGCTGAGCACAGAATCTGGCCAGGAAGCATAAGAAATTTGCCCACATCTTACAACTATTAAGCTTTAGGATCAGAATTTGAACACTGTCTAGCTCAAGAACCTGTTTTTTAACCATGATCCGCAGGCTGGACAAATAATTGCAGTCCCTCTATCTTCCTCTTTGAATTTAATGATGCTTCGTAGCTACACATCAAACACACCCCATTGCTAAACATTAAATGTTTTCTTTCAAAAGTCATTCTACTGGTGACATGGTACAGAATGATGGTGTGGCACAATAGGAAGGGAAGCAAGAGATTGAGGCTAGGGAAGGGCATGGGACTATACTGCTTGGCTGCTGCTGGGACTTTTTGTTAGGATTTTGACAACTTTATAGATCAATGGGAAAATTAATGATTATCTCTTAGATTTTATTTCATGTTCCTTAATAGTATTTTATAGTTTTTATCCTATAGGTTCTATTAGAAATTTTGTTGCATTTTTCCCAGGTGTTTTGTTGGGAAAGGTTGTAACTATTATGTTTTTTCTTCTATCTTTATTTGCTAGTAATTGTTCCTGAGAAAATTAATAATTAAGTGAACACCTTATCACATTTTGTTACTTACATCAATTTATTATCTATTTAAATTGTAACTACATGATACAGTAGTCTGTTATATAGATATGCCATCTTTTATTCAATTATTCTCCTCTTATCAGTGAGTCTTTACCATTTTCTAATTTTTAGAATTATAAACAATGCTGTAATAAATATCTTTATACATATACTATAGCACACTCATGCTTTCATTTTTGTAAGATAGAGCCAAAAGTACACAGTATATATATTTAAAATATTAATATGTAATACATATTTATTTCCCCAAAGCTTCATAACAATGTACTTTTCTGTATATTTCTTCTGATCACAACCAGAACTGGATTTATCAATTTTTAAAATTTTTGCTCATCTAATAGTTGGTAATTCTGAAATTCTGAATTCTGACCTTTTTTTAAATTTGCACTTCTCTGACTGATTTTAAGAGTGAACAATTTTCATGGTATTCCTCATTTGTGAACTGCCCACTCAGATTCTCTACCTTTTATTGTTTCTAATAGTTAAGTCTCTTCTGTTTTTCAGATGTAAATTATATCACATATAAGAAAGAGTAAGTTTGGGAACTGGGGTTTTGGTTCAGCGGTAAATTGTTTGCCTAGCATGCATGTGGCACTGGATTTGATCCCCAGTACCAAATTAAAAAAACTAAATAAAATAAAGATATAGTGTCTATCTATAACTAAATATATATACTATATATATTATATATCATAGATATTATATATATTTACATATAAGTTTGGGTTGGGGCTGTGGCTCAGTAGTGGAGCACTTGCCTAGCATGGGTGAGGCACTGGGTTCAATCCTTAGCACCACATAAAAATAAATAAATAAATAAAATAAAGGTATTGTGTCCATCTACAACTAAAAATATTTTTAAAAAAGAAAAGAAAGTAAATTTAGCCAGGCATGGTGGTACAAGCCTATAATCCCTTTGATTCAGGAGGTTGAGGCAGGAGGATCCCAAGTTCAAGGTCACCCTTTGCAACTTAGTAAGACCCTGTCTCAAAATAAAATATAAATAAAAGGCTGAGGATGTGGCTCAGTGGTTAATCACCCCTGGATTCAATCCACGGTACCAAAAATAATTTTTAAAAAAGAGGGGCTGGGGTCGTGACTCAGTGGTAGAGCACTCGCCTAGAAATGTGAGGTACTGGGTTTGCTCCTCAGCACCACATAAAAATAAAATAAAGGTATTGTGTTCACCTACAACTAAAAAAAATATTTAAAAATATAAATTAATTAAATGCTAATTTTGCCTGTAGAGTTCTAATATTTATACCCCTTAACTTTATTTTCTTGTCTAAATGCAATGTCTAACATGTCCAGAACAATGTAAACTAGTAGAGATAATAGAAAGCATCTTTGCCTTGTTCCCAATATTAGTAGAAATAATCCTATAATGATCCTTTATTTTCCCATTAAATATAATGCTGGACTTTTATTATGGATATACATTATATATATTAAGTATATATATAAAATGTTGAACAATATTCATCCATTACCATTTTACTCAGAGTTTTAGTGGGAATGAATGTAAGATTTTACCAGAAGATAATGACTTTCTTCTTTGATCTATTAGTATAATAATACTAATAGATTTTCTAGTATTGAATCATCTAAATATTTTGAAAAGTGAATCCCATTCCATTTGTCATGATATATTATGTCTCTTATATCCTGCTGTTCTGGTTTGTTAATGTTTTAAGATTTTCACAAGCATATATAATAATTAAGGTTGGTCTGTAGGCATTTTATTTTTTATCTTTGTTTTTATAGACTTTAATTTTCTTTTTTTAGATATAAAATATAAAAAATAATATAAAATGTAAAAATATAAATTGAAAATATAAAATATTTTTTAAATGCTGCCAAACATTTGACTAGCATCAGAATTATTTTGAAGAATTTCCTTATAAACTATCCAAAGGAGTGCTTTCTGGAAAGATAAGTACCAAATGATGTTCTTAATTTATGGTTATTGGGGCTTTTAGGTGTGCTTTTTAAAAATAAATTTATATTTTTAATTGACATATGGTAATCACGCATATTTATGGGGTACAGTGTAACATTCCAATACATATATCCAATACTAATGATAAGATTAGGGTAATTCTCTTTTTTTGAGTAAATTTTGTTCAATTATAAGTTATTTGTTGAATGGTGCTGGGAAAACTGGAAATCCATATGCAACAGAATGAAACTAAACCCCTATCTCTCACCCTGAACAAAACTCAACTCAAAATGGATCAAGGACCTTGAAATCAGACCAGAGACCCTGCATCTTTTTTTTTTTTTTTTTATTGTAAACAAATGGGATACATGTTGTTTCTCTGTCTGTACATGGCATAAAGGCATACCATTTGTGTAATCATAAATTTACATAGAGTAATGTTGTTTGATTTATTCTGTTATTTTTTCCCTTCCCCCCACCCCTCCCACCCCTCTTTTCCTTCTATACAGAGCTTCCTTCCTTCATACTTGCCCCCCTCCCTAACCCTAACTCTAACCCTAACACTAAACCTTCCCTCCCCCTATTATGTGTCATCATCCACTTATTAGCGATATCATTCTTCCTTTGGCTTTTTGAGATTGGCTTATCTCACTTAGCATGATATTCTCCAATTTCATCCATTTGCCTGCAAATGCCATAATTTTAACATTCTTTATGGCTGAGTAATATTCCATTGTATATATATATATATATACCACAGCTTCTTTATCCACTCATCAATTGAAGGGCATCTAGGTTGGTTCCACAGTCTGGCTATTGTGAATTGAGCAGCTATGAACATTGATGTGGCTGTATCTCTGTAGTATGCTGATTTTAAGTCCTTTGGGTATAGGCCGAGGAGTGGGATAGCTGGGTCAAATGGAGGGTCCATTCCAAGTTTTCTAAGGAATCTCCACACTGCTTTCCAGAGTGGCTGCACTAATTTGCAGTCCCACCAGCAATGTATGAGTGTACCTTTCTCCCCACATCCTCGCCAACACCTGTTGTTGCTCGTATTCTTGATAATCGCCGTTCTAATTGGGGTGAGATGGAATCTTAGGGTGGTTTTGATTTGCATTTCTCTTATTACTAGAGATGTTGAACATTTTTCCATATGTTTGTTGATTGCTTGTAGATCTTCTTCTGTGAAGTGTCTATTCATTTCCTTAGCCCATTTGTCGACTGGATTATTTGAATTCTTGGAGTAGAGTTTTTTGAGTTCTTTATAGATTCTGGAGATTAGTGCTCTATCTGAAGTATGAGTGGCAAAGATACTTTTTCATAGAAGAAAAAGTAGGTCCAGATTTTCACCTTGTTGGCTTAGGATCAGACTTCCTTAACAGGACTCCCATAGCACAAGAAATAAAAGCAAGAATCAACAACTGGGATAGATTCAAACTAAAAAGCTTTCTCTCAGCAAAGGAAACTATCAGCTGCTAAGAGAGAGCCTACAGAGTGGGAGAATATCTTTGCCACTCATACTTCAGATAGAGCACTAATTTCCAGAATCTATAAAGAACTCAAAAAACTCTACACCAAGAATACAAATAACCCAATCAACAAATGGGCTAAGGAAATGAACAGACACTTCACAGAAGAAGATGTACAAGCGTCAACAGATATATGAAAAAATGTTCAACATCTCTAGTAATAAGAGAAATGCAAATCAAAACTACCCTAACATTCCATCTCACCCCAATTAGAATGGCGATTATCAAGAATGCAAGCAACAATAGGTGTTAGAGAGGATGTGGGGAAAAAGGTACACTCATACATTGCTGGTGGGACTGCAAATTAGTGCAGCCACTCTGGAAAGCAGTGTGGAGATTCCTTAGAAAACTTGGAATGGACCTACCATTTGACCCAGCTATCCCACTCCTCAGCCTATACCCAAAGGACTTAAAATCAGCACACTACAGAAATACAGCCACATCAATGTTCATAGTGGCTCAATTCACAATAGCCAGACTATGGAACCAACCTAGATGCCCTTCAATTGATGAATGGATAAAGAAACTGTGGTATATATATACAATGGAATATTACTCAGCTATAAAGAATAATAAAATTATGGCATTTGCAGACAAATAGTTGAAATTGGAGAATATCATGTTAAGTGAGATAAGCCAATCTCAAAAATCCAAAAGAGGAATGATCTCACTGATAAGCAGATGATGACACTTAATGGGGGGTGGGAGGGGGACAAGAATGGAGGAAGGAGGAACTGTATAGAGGGAAAAGAGAGGTGGGAGGGGTGGGGGGAAGGGAAAAAATAATGGAATGAATCAAACATCATTACTCTATGTAAATATATGAATATGCAAATGGTATGCTGTTACTCCATGTACAAACTGAAACAACATGTATCCCATTTGTTTACAATAAAAATAAATTTTAAAAAAAGAAAGAACTTCAAAAAAAAAAAAAAGAAATAATATGAAGTGATATGTGTCAAGACTAAAACCACTTAAAAAACCTGGGGCTTATCACAAAGACTCTGAAGTCAGACTGAAAGTTGGAAGTGGGAAACAGAAGGTACTCAGCGGACTAATTATACTTATCAGAATCGCCATACTATTGTATTATCAAAAGTTTTCCATTGCCATGGGGCTAAATACAAAGCACTACTAATAATAATTTATGTGTAGACAATATGCCACAGGAATACACCCATGACTTTCATAACTATTGCTTGATTTTTAATTCTAGCTCAAATAAAAGATCTAAACAATAGAATAAATTTCTCATTACTGACAAAAGATATATTTATTGAACTTTTTACTTACTTAAAAGACAATATTGATATACTGCAATGCAAATAAAATGTTAAAGCTTAAAAAATTTCAAATTCATTATTTAGCATATAATACCATGATTTCTTAAAGTAAATTACATAAAGTCTTTTTTAATGTTAATATCAAATATACTAATACCTAAAGGAAAGCAACTAAAAAACTAAAAGATTTAGAAATAGATTTCACAGCTCTAATAATTCTCCCAAAGCAAAAACTAAAAATTCATGAACCATTGTTCAATATTTAAACTAAAATAGTAATAAAAGACATGAATGAATAAAATGAAAGTGGAAAAAGCAAAAAAAAATTTATTTGTTGTTATTGTTTGTTTTGGTACTGGGGATTGAACCAAGGGGTGCTTTATCACTGAGCCACATCCCCAGTCCTTTTTATTTTTTAATTTGAGGCAGGGTCTCACTAAGTTGTTTAGAGCCTGGCTAAGTTGCTGAGGCTGGTCTTGAATTTGCAATCCTCCTGAGTTGCTGGGATTACAGGCATGCGCCACCGTTCCTGGGGGTCATTTGTATTTTTATGGAAAATTATTTCAACCAGCTTTTCTAACTTTTTAGCGCAAAGAAATACGAAAACCTTTTATGGTTTTTCTTATATTTATGATTATTTCTCATCTCTATTGCTAATTTTCCCCTGTATTTATCTAGTTATTTTATCTTACTGTGGGTTTGCCTACCAGTAGGAGGCAATCTAAGGTATGATTAAGAATTTAGAGGCATAGAAAGAAAGAAAGGTATCTCAGGAAGATTAAAGAATGGACAGAATTTACAGCGTGGAGTATTCTGTGAATTGTACCTTGGTTTAGCTATAACATGGCAATGAAGCTGAGGCAGTGAGACTACCAAGGGACTCTGGAGTATTATTCCACTGGCAACTTTTCTTTATAGTATTTCCTCAAGAACCAAAGCCCTGAGGGCAACATCTAATTAGCCCAACCCCAGCTTTTCAAAGGATGGGAAGAAAGCATTTCTGGTGCCTTGGGTTCCCAAAGGAAGAATCAGGGCTTTGCCTTTTACAGACATTCACATTGAAGGTGATAAAGGGAGAAAAGATGATGGGGCTGTGCTAAAGAGTGGTCAGAAGAACTGTACGCTGAAGTGTAGTATACAGTACATAATTATATAGAAGAAATGTGCATTTATTCTTATCTCTTTCCTTATAGTAATCCCCTCAAATTCACCACTTTAAGTATTTTCCACTTAACCTCTCTGATAGTTAATATAATTTTTTTTGGTAGTGATTGAATCCAAGGGTGCTTTACCACGGAAGTACATGCCGAATCTTTTTTATTTGAAACAGGGTCTTGCTAAGTTGCTGAGGCTGGTCTCCAACTTGTGATTCTCCTGCCTCAGTCTCCCAAGTGATTGGATTTATAGACATGCATCACACCTGACTAAATTCAAATTATGTACCTTTGTTTTTTTGGTACTTTGAAGAGTAGTTATTGACACCCCCCAGTCGATTAAAGATGAGAAATTTAACATCTCTATATCACTGTCGATCTTTCAATACTTTCAGTAGTGATATTTAATGTTTCAGTCCTTCTAGTGCTCATCTTCATAAATTTAAATTGAATATATAAACCTAAAGGTTTCATATGATTTTTTTTTTACTGTCCTTTGAAGACTGGGGAAATCACAACTGGACATTTTTGCTCTTCTCCTTTGACTCTTTTTTAAAAAATATTTTTAGTTGTAGATGGACACCTTTTATTTTATTTATTTATTTATATGTGGTGCCAAGAATTGAACCCAGTGCCTCACACATGCTAGGCAAGCACTCTACCACTGAGCTATAACCCTAGCCCCTGTAATACACTTCTTAAAGTTTTACATTGTCAAGGTTTATATTTGTTCTATAACACCAAGAGATTTGTGTTATGCCTATAGGTTATTTCTACTAATTGAACACCAATAAGGAACAATATTGACATAATTATGTATATATTATTTACAATTAAATCAAACATTAGAGTTGAATCCAACAAAAGATATAGTATTATGGCATTAAATCTGTGCCTCTTAAGAGAGAATGTACAAGCTTCTTGTGGTGGCACATAGCTATAATCCCACATATTCAAGATGCTGAGGCAGGAGGATCACAAGTTTGAGGCCCAACTGGGCAATTTAGTGAGTCCCTGTCCCAATATAAAAAATGAAAAGGACTGGGAATGTAGCTCAGTGGTAGAGTGCCCTGGGTTCAATCCTCAGTACACCCACCAAAATAAATAAAATAATTATTATCTATTAGCTCACAATTCTGTGGGTAATTTAGACTGGGCTCAACTGGTTTCTGGTGGTATGATCCAAGCTCACTCATTGTCTGCAGTCAGCTAGAGGTGGACTGGAAGCTAACCTATTGCAGATGAGCTCCCGTACATGTCTATGCTTGGCTGGGTAATGAGGAAAATTGTGTCATGTGTCTGTCTAGAGTCTGGCAGGCCAGAATGAGCTTTGTCACATAGTGGCTAGGTTCAAAAAGCAGCAAGAGCAGGTAAACCTCAATAATAATCACTTTCAAGACTCTGCTTGTTCTACTTTTAGCAAATGTCCTATTAGGTAAAACAAGTTCATGCAATTGAGCCCGAGTTCAATAAATTGTGTGGAATAGCAAACCTAACATTGTAAAGGGGCATGTAAACAGAGATAGAAGGAATTAGTGGCAATTTTTTATTTTTTTGCAATCTACTACAAACATCAAGATCCATAAATAGTACCTCCCACTTCCTTTTAGAGGTCAAGAAATGTTTAACTAGACAGTTATGTTTTCTGCTAAAACTCAGCAGAGATGGGCAGAAGAGTTTATTTAAAAGGGGAGACACAGGAGAACAGGGAGATACTGCAGAACAGTAGTCTATCCCAAAGGTAATAATTCCATTAGGTACTTCTTCAATTTGTTAAAAGCATTAGAAATCTTTTGATTTATAAGAGGATTCTTTGTGTGTGTGTGTGTGCTGAGAATTGAACCCAGGGATACTTAACCACTGAACAACATTCCCACCCCCACCTACACACACTTTTTATTTTTTATTTTGAGACAGGGTCTCTCTAAGTTGCTTAGGGTCTCGCTAAATTGCTGAGGCTGGCTTTGAACTTTCCATCCTCCTGCCTCAGCCTTCCGAGCCGCTGGGATTACAGGCACACACCTCTGCACCTGTAATCCCACAAACATACATTTTAAATTTTGGACTCATATTATAATTTGACCAAGTTTTCTCTTAAAATTGTTATTGTAAAAACACATACATAGAACCTACCAAACACATAATAAAATCCCTTTTATTGTTCCCTAAACTGCCATCCCATTACCAAGGAGAAAACTCTACATTTTGAAATATTGCCTTCCAGATGTGTGTGTGTGTGTGTGTGTGTGTGTGTGTGTGTGTGTGTATGTGCACACGTGTGGATGATAGACAGGTAGAAAGATATACCTATATAGTTATAATTAGATACATGTATGCACATATAAAGTCTGTGTTCAAATTTTTAAATTCTGTAAGTACTATAGGCTTCTCATAGCAAGTCAAACAATTTTAAATGATATAAAGAAAAATTAATAAACTCTCCCACTCCCCTCATAACACATCCCCAAAGTAAACAATATAAACAATGTATTATGAATTCACTCCTTTCTCTGTGGTCTATAAATATATTCAATAAAAGTCTCTGACCATGATGCAATGAAACTAACAACAAAATCAGAAGCAAGCATCTATAAAACACTCCCTTAGTTCAAAAAGGACATATAAAAGAAAACTGGAGTAGCTAGGAAATAATGATAAATGAAAAATATTATATATCAGAACCTATAAGAATCAGCTTAAGTGATAACAAAAGAAAAACTAAGTGCTTTTTATACTAAAAAATGAAAATAAAGTATCTAACTCAGAAATGTATAAAATGAAAAAAATCAAAAGAAAGCAAAAGGTAGGAATTAATAAAGTTAAATGTGGGTATCAATAAGTAATAAAATGGAAAATGGTAGAATAAGGAAACTGACCTATTTATTCAGGATAAAAAAACAAAAAAAGATAATTAATGTAATCAAGAAAAAAAGGAAGAGAAAGCACAAATATACAAATGTTTTTAAAAAGCTGCAGATGCAGAGAAAGTTTATAGAATTAAAAGTGATTTCTCAATTTTATGAATTCAAATTATGAATTAAATAATTTTCTTACACACACGCACACACACACACACACACACACACACACACACACACAATTAACCAAAATTGGTCCCAGTAAAGACAAAATATTTAACACACTAATTACCAAACAGGAATAGAGAAAAGTTATCAAGGTCCAACTTCTCCACAGAATTATTAGGGTCAGAGAATATCGCTACAGAATTCTACTAAATCTATGAAGAAAAGATTATTTTAAGTTTATTGAAATTGTTTTTAAGCTTAAAAAAGAAAACAAGTTTCCAAAATCATTTTGTGAAGAATAACACTTTTTCTAAAATTCTATAAAAGAAACACCAAAAATTTGTAAAAATTAGACTTTTTTTAATTAATTTTTTTTATTTTTACAGACTACATTTTGATTCATTGTACACGAATGGGGTAAAACTTCATTTCTATGGTTGTACACAATGTAGATTCACACCATTCATGTAATCATACATATACATAGATTACTACTGTCTCATTCTACTCTTTCCATCCCCCACCCTCTCCCACCCCATTTTCCGCTATACCATCCAATGTTCCTTCATTCTTTTCTTCCCCCACCCCTGCCACCTGCCCTCATTATATATTGTCATCCACTTATCAGAAAAAACATTCTGTCTTTGGTTTTTTGGGCTTGGCCTATTTCACTTAGCATGATATTTTCCAACTTCATTCATTTATCAGTAAAATGCCATAGTCTTATTCTTCTTCATGGCTGAGTAATATTCCATGGTGTATATATACCACAGTTTCTTTATCCATTCATCAATTGAAGGATATCTAGGTTGGTTCCACAATCTAGCTATTGTGAATTGAGCTGCTATGAACACTAAGTCCTTTGGGTATAAACCAAGGAGTGGGATAGCTGGGTCAAATAGTGGGTTCATTCCAAGTTTTCTGAGGAAACTCTATACTGCTTTCCACAGTAAAAATTGGCTGCACCAATTTGCAGCTCCACCAGCAATGTATGAGTGTGCCTTTTTCCCCCCATTCACGCCAACACTTATTATTGCTTGTGTTCTTGATAATAGCCATTCTAATTGGAGTTAGATGAAATCTTAGGGTGGTTTTAATTTGCATTTCTCTAATTAATAGGGATGATGAGCACTTTTTCTATATATTTGTTGATCACCTGTGTATCTTCTTCTATGAAGTGTCTGCCCATTTCCTTAGCCCATTTATTGATTGGGTTCTTTGTATTTTGGGTATAAAGTTTTTTAAGTTCTTTATAAACTTTGGAGGTTAGTGCTCTGTCTGAAGTGTGTGTGGAAAAGATTTTCTCCCACTCTGTAGGCTCTCTTTTCACATTATTGATTGTTTCCTGTGCTGAGAAAAAACTTTTTAGTTTGAATCTATCCCATTCTTGCTTTTATTTCTTACGCTATGGGGGTCTTGTTAAGGAAGTCTGGTCCTAAGTCAACGTGATGGAGATTCAGGCCTACTTTTTCTTCTATTTGGTGAAGGGTCTTGGGCCTAATTCCTAAATCCTTGATCCATTTTGAGTTGAGTTTTGTATAGGGTGAGAGATAGGGGTTTAGTTTCATTTTACTGCATTTGGATTTCCAGTTTTCCCAGCACCATTTGTTGAAGAGGCTATCTTTTCTCCATTGTAAGTTTTTGGCACCTTTGTCTAGTATGAGATAACTGTACTTATATGGGTATGTTTCTGTGTCTTCTATCCTATACCACTGGTCTACCTGTCTTTTTTGGTGCCAATACCATGCCATTTTTGTTACTATTGCTCTATGGTACAGTTTAAGGTCTGGTACTGTGATACCTCCTGCATCAATCTTCCTGCCCAGGATTGCTTTGGCTATTCTGGGTCTTTTGTTCTTCCAGATGAATTTCATGATTGCCTTTTCTGTTTCTATGAGAAATGTCATAGGAATTTTAATTGGAATTGCATTAAATCTGTATAGCACCTTTGGAAGCATCACCATTTTGATAATATTGATTCTGCCTATCCAAGAACATGGGAGATCTTTCCCACTTCTAAGGTCTTCTTCAATTTCTTTCTTTAATTTTCTGTAGTTTTCATTGTAGAGATCTTTCATCTCTTTGGTAGATTGATTCCCAAGTTGTTTTTTTTTTCTTTTAGCCTATTGTGTATTGTGAACGGAATTGTTTTCCTCATTTCCCTTTCAGATGTTTCATCACTTGTGAATAAAAATGCTTCAGATTTATACATGTTGATTTTATATCCTGCTATTTTACTGAATTCAGTAAACTCTACCAGTTTTCTGGTAGAGTTTCTTGGATCCTCTAAATATAGAATCATGTCATCAGCAAATAGTGACAGCTTGAGTTCCTCTTTTCCTATTCATAGTCCTTTAATTTCTTTAGTCTACCTAATTGCTCTGGCTAGTATTTCAAGGACGATGTTGAAAAGAAATGGTGAAAGAGGGCATCCCTGTCTTGTTCTAGTTTTAAAAGGGAATGCTTTCAGTTTTTCTCCATTAAGAATGATGTTAGGGGGCAGGGGAGATAGCTCAGTCAGTAGAGTGCAATTTGTCAGAATTTTGTTAAGGATTTTCGCATCTATATTCATCAGAGATATTGGTCTAAAATTTTCTTTCCTTGATGTGTCTTTGTCTGGTTTGGGTATGAGGGTGATACTAGCTTCATAGAATGAGTTTGGAAGGGTTCCCTCATTTTCTATTTCCTGGAATACTTTGAGGTATATTGGAATGAGTTCTTCTTTGAAGGTCTTGTAGAATTCAGCTGAGAATCCGTTTGGTCCTGGGCTTTTCTTGGTTGGTAGGCTTTTCATGGCTTCTTCTATTTCATTGCTTGAAATTTATCTGTTTAAATTGTGTATGTCCTCCTGGTTCAATTTGGGAGGATCATATGTCTCTAGAAATTTGTCAATGTCTTCAATATTTTCTATTTCAAAGTAGCTTCTAATTAAGTATTTCAGTGGTGTCTGTCATGATATTTCCTTTTTCATCACAAATTTTAGTAATTTGAGTTTTCTCTCTCCTTCTCTTTGTTAGTGTGGCTAAGGGTTTATCAATTTTGTTTACTTTTTCAAAGAACCGACTTTCTGTTTTGTCAATTTTTTGAATTGTTTCTTTTGTTTTAATTTCATTGATTTCAGCTCTGATTTTAATTATTTCCTGTCTTCTACTACTTTTGTTGTTGTTCTGTTCTTTTTCTAGGGCTTTGAGATGTAATATTAGGTCATTTAGTTGTTGACGTTTTATTTCTTGAATGCACTCCATGCAATGAATTTTCCTCTTAGTACTGCTTTCATAGTGTCCCAAAGATTTTGATATGTTGTATCATCATTCTCATTTACCTTTAAGAATTTTTTTACCTCCTCCCTGATGTTTTCTGTTATCCATGCTTCATTCAATAGCATATTATTTAGTCTCCAGGTGTTAGAGTAATTTGTTTTTTATTTTGTCATTGATTTCTAATTTCATTCCATTATCTGATAGAACACAAGGTAGTATCTCTATTTTTTTGCATTTACTAAGGGCTTCTTTGTGGCATAACATATGGTCTATTTTAAAGAAGGGTTCATGTGCTGCTGAGAAGAAAGTGTATTTGCTCCTTGATGGATGGAATATTCTATATATGTCTGTTAAATCTAAGTTATTGATTGTGTTATTGAGTTCTATGGTTTCTTTGTTTAGTTTTTGTTTGGAAGATCTATCCAGTGGTGACACTGTTACGTTAGTCACTCAGAATTATCATGTTGTGGTCTGTTTGATTCCTGGAATTGAGAAGGATTTGTTTGATGTACATGGATGCACCATTGTTTGGGGCATAAATATTTACAATCCTGATTTATGGTTCCCTTAAGCAGTATGAAATGTCCTTCTTTATCCCTTCTGACTAACTTTGAAGTCTACTTTATCCAACATAGGGATGGAAACCCCTGCTTTTTTACTAAGTCCGTGCATGTGGTAGGTTTTTTCCCATTCTTTCACCTTTAGTCTGTGGATGTCATTTTCTATTGAGTCTTTTGAAGGTGGCATATTGTTGGGTCTTTCTTTTTAATCCAATCTGCCAGTCTATGTCTTTTGATTGAGTTTAGGCCATTAATATTCACGGTTATTATTGAGAAATGATTTGTATTCCCAGTCACTTGGGCTTATTTTTGGTTTTTAACTTGACTTGGTTTCTCCTTTGATTGGTTTTTCCTTTAAGGTAGTTCATCCCTTTGCTGTCCCACATTGTTATTTTTCATTTCCTCCTCATGGAATATATTGTTGAGAATATTCTGTATCACAGGCTATTTGTAAATTCTTTTAATTTTTGTTTATCATGGAAGGATTTTATTTCGTCTTCAAATCTGAAGGTTAGTTTTGCTGGGTATAGGATTCTTGGTTGGCAACCATGTTCTTTCAGAGCTTGAAATATGTTGTCCCAGGTCCTTCTACCTTTTAGAGTCTGGGCTTAGAAATCTACTGATATCCATATTGGTTTTCCCCTATATGTAACCTGATGCTTTTCTCTCATAGACTTCAAAATCCTATCTTAATTTTGTATGTTAGGCATTTTCATGATAATGTGCCTTGGTGTGGATCTGTTGTGATTTTTTGCATTTGGTGTTCTGTAAGCCTCTTGTATTTGATTTTCCATTTTCATTCTTCAGGTTTGGGAAATTTTCTGATATTATTTCATTGGACAAGTTGTGCATTCCTTTGATTTGTATCTCTGTGCCTTCCTCAATCCCAATAATTCTTAAATTTGGTCTTTTCATGATGTCCCACAGTTCTTAGAGGTTTTGTTCATGATTTCTTACCATCTTCTCTGTTTGGCCAACTTTATTTTCAAGAATAAATATTTGTCTTCATTGTCTGAGGTTCTGTCTTGCAAGTGGTCTAGTCTTTTGGTGATGTTTTCCATTGAGTTTTTTATTTGGTTTATTGTTTCCTTCATTTCAAGGATTTCTGTTTTTTTTTTTTTTGTTTTGTTTTGTTTTGTTTTTAGAGTCTCTGTCTCCTTGTTGAAATAATCTTTTGTTCCTGCAGTTGCTCTTTCAACTGATTAGTGATCATTGCCTGCAATTGCTCTTATCTCATCCTTTGCTTCACATATCATTTTAATTATGTATATTCTGAACTCCTTTTCTGACATTTCTTCTACCATGCTGTCACTGGATTCTATTAATATAGAATCTAGGTTTGTTTGGATCATTTCCTTCCCTTTTTTTTTTTTTTTTTTTTTTTTTTTTTTTTTTTGTGGTGTTGGGGATCGAACCCAGGGGCTTGTGCTTACAAGGCAAGCACTCTACCGACTGAGCTATCTCCCCAGCCCCCTTCCCTTGTTTTTTCATGTTGTTCATATATCTTCCCCTCTAGCAGTGCAGATCGGAGGTATTGCAGTTTCCCCACTATAGGCTTATAGTGACCCTACAGGTTTTCAAACCCTCTTCTTTAAGGGGGAGATCAATATCAGCAGCACCCAGTACAGACAATATGCAACCCTAAACCAAATAGTCCCTATGAAGACATTAACAATATTATCATAATAAACAGAGAAAATGAGTTCAATTATTATCTAGAGTATAACAAATAGATTTGCAATAAGGTCTGCAATTTCTAATGGAGGACAAAGAGGATGGGGAGGGGTATAGGATGTAATTGTTAATGGGATAAGAAAAGAGTATATAGAAGTTCTAGATCGTAGAAAGTGTAATCAAAAGAAGTTGGTTGTTAGCATGAGAAAAGGGAGAAAGAGACTGAGGAAACAGGTAAACAAAAGGAAAATAGAGCAAGAAAAGTAAAGAAATAAAAACTTAAAAATTTTCAAAAAGGAGAAAAAAAAATCTACACTATAACAGTCATATAATATTCAAACCTCCCAGTCTTCAATAGCCTGATGCATGAGAGGTACTTGACAATGAGCTTCCAGTCTCCAGCAGGCAACTCAGGATGGGATTTGCCCCACCTAAAGATGGGAGCTACTGTTTCCAGGATAATCCAAGATGGCTGTTCTGATTTCCAAATGTGTTGACAAATGGAGAGCTGCAACTTGGGGTGTGGGCATGGTGGGCTGGGGGTTCTGGAGGCGGGGTGTGATCAGTCTGCTTAAGGAGTCCTGGAAGTAGGGCTCAGTCAGTCTGGGAGTCCTGCAGGTCCTGGCCATTGTCTCAAAATGGTGGCAGCCATGTGTAACCGAACCTGCAGGTACTGTGATAGTGGACTTCCAAGCAACAGCAGGCAACAGCTGGCGATCCACTTGCAGTCTGCAGTGGTCTGATGACTACTGGCAGACAATTGGCAGGTAGACCTCAGGCAGTGGGTGATGGGTGAGTAAAAGGCAGGTGATGGGCAGGCAAATGATGGATGATAGGGGCCAGTCAGTGAGCAATTGAGAAACAGATCTAAAAATCAGTCTTATTTGAGAATATTGAAGTAAAAGTTTAAATGAAATATTAAAAAACAGAATCCAGAAGTGTAGTTAAAGAATAATATACCACAAGCAAATTTTGTTGTTGTTGTTGTTGTCCTCTTGTTTTGTTTTGTACTAGGAATTGAACTCAGGGGCACTCAGCCACTGAGCCACATCTTTAGCCCTATCTTTTGTATTTTTGTTTTGTTTTTAGAGACAGAGTCTCACTGAATTGCTTTTTGCTGAGCCTGGCTTTGAACTTGAGATCCTCCTGCCTCAGCCTCCTGAGCCACTGGGATTACAGGTGTGTGCCACCATGCCCAGCTAAATAATTTTGTTTTTTGTTTGTTTGTTTTTGTATAGAATTGCATGGAAGAATCAATTTTAGGGAACCTATCAAAATTGATTATCATACTAACTTATCTATAAAGAAAAATCCTATGGTCATTTTAGTTGATGTTTAAAGGCAATTTAAAAAATTCAGTATCCATTCTTCATATTTTTAAACTCTAGAAATAAATATATATTCTTTAACATAACAAAATAGTTCTCATCCCCAAAGTTAGCATAATGGTTGATAAGGAAAGCACTGAAGAATATAATAGTAAACTTGGAAAAAAGACTGTGGTTTAATATCACCACTATCATTTAACATTTTCTGGAGATATTAACCAACACAGTAAGAAGAAAGTAATGAAAGATATAAAATAGAAGGGATGATCATTGTTCACAAATAATATGATGTGGGCTGGGGAGATAGCTCAGTTGATAGAGTGCTTGCCTCACAAGCACAAGGCCCTGGGTTCAATCCCCAGCACTGAAAATAATAATAATAATTATTATTATTATTACATGATGTACAACTGGAAAAGCAAAGAGGATCAACTGAAAGAGTATTACAAACATTGACAGAATTGAGTAAGGGAAGGTCCCTGGATATGAAATTAATATGCAGTAATCAATAGCCTTTCATACATGAACAAAAATGAAGGGTTAAAGATATAATGATGGTATAAAATACAAAACACCATACACCTATGAATGGAACTTGCAGAACTGGAAGTTGCTCTGTGTGAGTGAGTGAGTGAGTGAGTGAGTGAGTGAGTGAGTGAATATGAAGGCTTAGGACATTACTGCACACTACAGTAAACTTTATAAACACTGTAAACTTAGGCCACTCACATTGATAACAATTTTTCCTCAATAATAAATTAATCTTAGCTTACAGTAACATTTTTACTTTATTAGAAACTTTAAAATTTTTGACTCATTAAAATTCAGCTTAAAGCACACACTGTACAACTGTACAAAAATAGATTTATATTCTTATTCTATAAGCACGTTTCCTATTTTCAAATGTTTAAAAACTTTCCTGTAAAAAACAAACACATACATTAGCCTAGGCCTACACAAGTTCAGGCTCACCAATATTACTGTCTTTCACCTCTACATCTCATTCCACTGGAAGGTCTTCAGAGACAATAACACATATGGAACTGTCATCTCCTATGGTAGCAATGCCTTTTTCTGGAGTCCCTCCTGAAGGACCTGTCTGAAGTTCTTCTCCAGGAGACATCACTTCAGACATATGTGCATAGGGTTTGCTTGCTTTGCTTCTCTTTTCACCATAAATTTGCTCATAAGCAGATAATGCACCATAAATGTGCTTCCCTCTTAATGAAAAAACTTTTGGTGTTGGGGTCCATGCTTTCAAACTTTTTAAGGAGCTTCCTGAGATCTACAAAAGCTTCTGCTAAGCCCTTCACTGTGAATTTTCTTGGAGGTTTTTCCTTCTCCTTCAGTTTACTTTTCTCAGCTGGATGTGGTAGTGCATGCCTGCAATCCCAGCTACTTGGGAGGCTGAAGCAGGAGGATTTCAAGTTTGAGGCCAGTCTTAGCAACTTAGCAAAGCCCTAAGCAACTTAGGGAGACCCTGTCTCTAAAGAGAAAGGACTGGGGATGTAGGTCAGTGGTTAAGCACCCCTTGGTTCAATCCCCAGTACTCCACTTTTCACTTCTTTGGCTATGTTCCTGACCCAGTTCCCCTATAAACTTATAGAACCACCATTGTGTATGCAGCCAGTTATTAACTGAAACAGTCATGTGGCATATGATTGCATAATATTTTATTGTATGGATCACAACTTATTGATCATTTTCCTATTGAAATTCAGGAATTTTTGTTTTGTTTTTCAGTTTGGGTTTTTTGATATGGGTCTAATTTTTCTTAGTGGCTATTAAAAGATGTAAATATAAAAAGTAGCCAAACACAGTGTATGTGCCTGTAATCTCAGAGGCTTGGAAAGCTGAGGCAGGAGAATCACAAGTTCAAAGACAGCCTCAGCAACTTAGCGAGGCTGAAAACAAATTAGTGAGACACTGTCTCAAAATAAAAAAACAGGCTGCTGGGGATGTGGCTCAGTGTTCAAGCACCTGGGTTCAATCCTTAGAAACAAAAACAAACAAACAAATAAATAAAGGTAAACAATGGTGCTCATTTCAGCAGCACATACACTAAAAAGTAAAAC
Organism: Sciurus vulgaris; assembly: GCF_902686455.1. Lineage (NCBI taxonomy): Eukaryota > Metazoa > Chordata > Mammalia > Rodentia > Sciuridae > Sciurus > Sciurus vulgaris. The sequence continues at coordinate 110,620,911 of NC_136461.1, forward strand.
AATGAAAATATTAGAAGAAAATAATAATCTCGAGCCAAGGGAAATTTCTTAAGCAATATTGGAAACCCAGGCAACTTAAAATAAATTTTCATTTAACACTACATACGAATGTAAATTTTTAAGGAAAAAAAGCATTGTAAATAAGCAACAACAAATTGGCAGAAACAGAGTAGAATAGTAATCACTAAAGCTATGAAGGGTAGGGAAGATAGAAGGAGGTTGGATAATGGGTACCAAAATATAGTTAGATAGGAGGAGGGATTTCTAGGGTTGTACAACACAGTAGGGTAACTATAGTTTACAATCATATATATATGTAAAATACATATTTCTATATATGATACAGATATTTAATAGTATATTTTATATATGATGTATATGTCATATATTTAATAAAGAACTAGGAGAGAGGAGTTTAAAGATCCTTAATACAAAGAAATTATTGAGTTAGAAATGCTAATTACCTTGATTTGATCATTATATATTTGATACATTAACACTCATACTCATAAATACATACAATAATTATATGTTAATTTTAAAATTATTTTCTATGTTTTTTTGTTTTTGTTTGTTTGTGGTGCAGAGGATTGAACCCAAGGCCTTTGGTCTGCTAAGAAAATATTTTGCCACTGAGCTACATCACCAGACCCTGCGTCAATTTTTAAAAGTTTAGCAAGGTATGGTGGTGTATGATTCAAATTCCAGCTACTCAGGAGGCTGAAGTAGGAAGACCACAAGTTCAAGGCAAGCCTTGGCAACTCAATGAGCTCCTCTCTCAAAATAAAAAATAAAAAGGGCTAGAAATTTACCTCAGTGGTATAGTGCCCCTGGGTTCAGTTCCCAGTACTGGGAAAAAAAAAAAAAAAAAAAAAAATTGACTAGGTGCAGTGGCACATGCCTGTAATCTCAGAAGCTTGGGAGGCTGAGGCAGGAGGATCACAAGTTCAAAGTCAGCCTCAGCCACTTTAACCAGACCCTAAGCAACTCAGTGAGATCATCTCTAAATAAAATACAAAAAATGTATGGGGATGTGGCTCACTGGTTAAGTGTTCCTTAGCTCAATCCCCAATACCAAAAAAAAAGGAGGAACTATATTAATATCTCTAACATAGAAAAAACTCCTAAAAGTTGAATTTTTTAAATGCAAAGAATATGAATGTGTAATTCATAAAAAAGGAAATATTAATGACCAATAAATACATGAAAAGATCTTCAACCTCACTAGTCGCAGAAATGCAAATAAAACCACAGTGAAATCTAATTTTTGCCATCCATCAGATTGGCAAAAAATGTAAAATACAGATAAATTCAGTTCAGGCAAGGACATGAGGAAAATGTACACTATCAAGTATTCTTAGTGAATACTCTTTTTGGAGAGCAATAAGATTATGATAGAAAAAATTAATGTTCATATTATTTGATCCAGAAATTCAATTTAGCTTAGAATGAAATAATTTGTAAACATAGGCATTACTGTGTCCCTATGTCTCACTCTTGCCCAGACTCTTCTCTCTAATATACCTTATTAGATTTGCTGTTTCACTTCCAGGCCAGCTAGACTCTTTTTTTTTAATTTCGATTTTTTATTTTTTTTGCAGTTGTACATGGAAAGAGTGCCTATATTTGTTATGTGGTGCTAAGGGTTGAACCCAGTGCCTCACACGTGCTAGGTAAGTGCTCTACCACCAAGCCACAACCCCAGTTCCTCTGCTAGACTCTTAATCTCCAACCTCTCCTCCACTTTCATCATACTCTAGCCAACCAAAACTAGTACCTGAAATAGGGAGATGGTTTCAAGCTCTGGAAGGCTTTGTCTAGTGGGTTCCCCTGTGCTTTCAGGAACTCAAAGCCAAAGACATCATCAAAGCAAACATTAACTTCAAGTTCCTGGGGCTGCTGACAATGTGGAGAATACCGATGGCATCTGGTAGAGGCTGTTGTGCCCTGGCCATCCTGCTGACAATTGTGGACATCCAGCCTGCTGGTGAGGACCCCAAGCAGAAAGTCTTCAGGGAGAACCCTAGGCTCATGTGGAGGGAATGGATACCAAGTTTTAGTGTTTTTTTAAGACTATTTTATTTTTTTAGATGTGGATGGATGTTTATTTTATTCATTTATTTATATGTGGTGCTGAGAACCAAATCTAGTGCCTCACACATGCTAGGCAAATGCTCTACCATTGAGCCACAACTTCAGCCCCTGGTATTTGTTGTTGTTGTGTGTGTGGAAGAAAAGCGTCCTAACACTTGACACCAACAAACTAATGAAAGTTAAAAGATAGTTTTCTTTTTCACTCATACTAATACTATTGCCCTCTCCATCAAACATTCTTCCTCTGTTATGTGTTGAAGAGAACCTAGTAATCTGGGCCATGGCTAAGATTTCTTCAGGCATTTATACACTTTATAAGATCCATATTTGAGATTCACATATTACAATCTTGTCAATTTTAGCAACCCATTTAATGACTCTGTGCCTTGGTTTATTTATAAAATGGGAACAATAATACCTGTTTCCATGACTATAGTGAGGATTAGATGTATAACAAAGCATTTTAATAAAGACCCTGTAGAAGTTCAATTTGGAGAATAGAAATAAATATACTTCCTGGTTTCCCTCAGATATGGCTCTAAGTGCTAAAGTACCATTTTAAAGGATGACATTTAACATCTATGGGGAAGCCCCCATCTCTGCCTTCTCAATATTTTCATGAGAGTAAATTTAGTTTACCATGCATACCAAAGAAAAGCAAGTCACAAGTGGGGAAGGGGAGTGGCAACATCAGCACATGTCTGATGTATTTTTAGCATAGCTGAATTTAATCAATACTTGGGTTCTGAAAGGAATTAAAATTAGGAGAGCTGAGGGTGAACAGAAGAGATTAGTGTTGGGTCACAAAATATAAACTGCATTAAGTGAAGTAGTGAGGAGAGTAAGGGACAATGAAAGAGTGGTAGATCAATGGATTAGAAAATTAGGCCAGAGGCACCTACTGGGTCAAAGCATTACCCTGGGTTAATCCAAATGTCTATTTTCTCCATTTCTGTATCCAGGCTGTAGATTACCTATGGAGAAAATCATAAAGTCTGTAGACTGGTACCAGTAAAGATTTATGGTTTTTGAGAATCAATGATCCCTCAATAACCTGTCTGCTTTTCCAGTCAATTCTCATTCTGATTCCACATGAAGGTCATTTTTCAATTTCTCTACTGTCTGAGGCCTCTATCTCATCATTTCATAGAAAAACTTAAGTCTCAACTCTTGCACTAACTTCTCTGTGAAGTTTTCCTGATTCTTTCAGAAAGATCCAAGGATCTGTAAGATTCCTCCAGTATAGTAATTGTATGATTGTATTGTAATTTTTTGCTAATCTGTTTTTACATTAGACTATAAGCTCTTTGTGAAGCTCATGTCTTATTCATCGTACCCTGGCCCGAGTGCAGTGTGGAAACAAAGCTTATATATTGTCCCTAAACTCTCATTTCCCAGGTGAATACACTACTTACTGCCAAACGAGTTAGGTAACTTGCCTACAGTCACACAGATAAGACAGAATTAGAACTTGTTTCCTGTCTACCAGTGTAGCTGCTAGGTTGTGCTATAGACCCCCAATGATAAGAAGCAACTATAGAGGGATTCAAGGAACACTACCTGTCTTCCCTTGGGTAATTCTCCTGTTCACATTCCAGGATGCATACACATCACCAGCTCAGCTTCTGAGTATGGAAAGCAACTAAACTTAATTTGTGTTCTGTGGCACAAGAAAGAAGAAGCTGAGGGGCTTATAGTATTTTTGTGCAAAGACAGATCTTGGGACTGCTCCCCTGAGACCAGCCTGAAACAACTGAGACTTAAAAGAGATCCTGAGATAGATGTCAGTGAAAAATCATCTCGGCTGGTGTACACCATCAACAAAGTCACACCAGTGGACAGTGGGACCTACCAGTGCTGTGCCAGGAGCCAGAAACCGGATATGCACTTTCAAGGCCATTTTTTCTCTGTTCTAGTCACAGGTGAGTCCCTAATATCCCTGATGCCATCAGGCCAGGAGTGAGCAGAGATTAGTAGATGTTTCAGCTCCTGAATAGGTAGTCTCCATCTTGGATAAAGTCCTTTCTATCACTCAATCCTTTGCCAATGTCCACTGGCAGATACTGCCTTTTTTCAAAACACACATGCAACGGTAATCTCATTGTCTTTCATTCATCTTACTGGAGTGGCCACCTTATTTTTATTGGGAGACTGAGTCACAGGAGGGTAAAAAGAGTTGTCATTATAAATGCCCTTCACTGGTTGGGGCTAGTAAAAGCAGGTACAGGTGTGGAATTTAGGCTTCCTATCTTCTAATTTAAGAGTTCTTCTTGAGATATGGTTACATTTCTAAAAACAGGCAGGGAGGTGCATTTGAAATAAAATGGATGTCTGACTTAAGGGGCATTCAGCTGCAAGAAACAGAAACCCACTCAAGCCCCCACATATTAAAGAGTGTGAGTAGAGATAAAGCAAAAGTACAGTTGCCCTAATCCATTTCTTAGAATCAGAAATCAGAAAGCTGACAGGGGGCTGGTGGTGTAGTTCTGTGGTAGAGCACTTGCCTAATAAGGACAAGGTCCTGGGTTCAATACCCAGGGACCCCTCCACCCCAAAAACCACCACCAAAAGCTGACAGGACTGTTACTCTGGGTCTCAACCTTTCCAGGACAGCAAGGCCTCTTATCTCTGCATGTCTCCTGCATTTTGTACATGTTCCCTCTGTTCCAACACTACTTTGGCACAGCCTATATGTGGCCACTCCAGCCCCAGCTTTATAATGGGCCCAACAGAGTGGTTCTCTGTTCCTATATTCTCAGACATTAGAGCAAGTCTTCAATATTCTGTGAAAAAAATTTATCTTCTACCTAGAATATATCCAAACTACCAATCAATGTAAGAAAAGAGACACTTTCAGATATGCAATGACAAAACACCTTGCCTTTCACACGAACGTTTAAAAGAAGATACCAGAGAATGTGCTTCAGTAAAATAAAGTGAATCAGTAAAGTGGATACAATGGGATCCAAGAACATGGAATGGGGAAGAGGGAGGGTAATCCTAGAATGAAAAAAGGTCAAAAAAGGGGAAACAGTTTAGAAAAGAGCAAGAGAGAGCTTTGAAAAGGAGATCTGTAGGGAATAAAAAGGCAATTAACAGGTTATCTTTCTGAAGGCCTATAACAGATCTGATAAAAAGATTTACGACATGGGACTGGGGTTATGGCTCAGTGATAGTGCACTCACCTGGCACATGTGAGGCCCTGGGTTAGAAACTCAGCATCACATAAAAACAAAAAATAAAGGTATTGTGTCTACCTACAACTAAAAAATATATATATATAAAACCTAAAGACTAAAAATATATTAAAAAAAAACAAGTTCTAAAAAATAAAATTGTGACATGGGTCTGGAAAATTCTGTCAGTAAAAAAATTAAATTGGGTGCTCAGTATATCTAGAAAAAAATAAATTTTCCAAAAGAAACCACACATAACTCTGCAAAAATAACATTTATAGAATTTGAATTGGGCAAACATTATCGATTTGACTAAAATTTGTGATGTTTTCTTTTGAAGGATGGAGAGAAAGGAAATGGGTAGAAATGTAAGAGAACTGTATCATCTGGGGCTGGGGGTGCAGCTCAGTGTAGACTGCTTGCCAAGAATGCATGAGGCCCTGGGCTCAATCCCCAGCACTAGAGACAGAGAATTGTATCATCATTTTCTGTAACAGAAAGTCAACAGGTAATTTTGAACTGCATTATTAACAAGTGGTAATGAGCATATTATCTAGGAAATAAAACATTTAAAAGAGTTGGCAGTCATTATCTCTAGGGAATAAACCTAAGAGGATAAAAGGACACTGCCAATATTATCTAAGAACTTTCAAACACTATCTTAATTATTAACTTCATGAAAAATACATAAATCATCTCTCCTCCCCCCCACCAAATAAAGAAACCTAGTAAGGAGCTGTTTGACAAATGTTTCCATCATATCCTATGGTTACTAATTAATTAAAATTTTCTACTTCACTCCTATAGTCACTTCCTTGCTTCCTGGTGTTTTCCTATCTGACTCGCTGTAGCATTCAGCACTTTGTTTGCTCCTTCATCAAACCTCCCTCTGTATTGGCTTCTGTGCCTCTCCCTCCTGTGTTTTCCTACCTATATGGTTTATTTTCTCTGCCTCTATTTCTTTCTCTTACCTCCCAAATATTTCCTAAGACTTACCCCTCACCCCTTAAACCTTTTCTCTCCGAAGTCTGCATCCACCCTCATTATCTATACCTGTTACCTCCTTGCAAATGACCCATAAATCAACTTCTCCAGCTTTAACCTCTAAGTTTTAAACATTTCCATTGACAAATGGACTCCTAGCTCCTGGATGACATACCATCTACTTAATATCAAAACTATCCTCCTGAGACCTACTTCTGTACATGATTCTCAGTCCAAACCTTGGTTGCATTCAATTCCCAGCACACACACACACACACACACACACCGGGGGGGAGGGGGGGGAAGCAGTAAACAAAACCTTGTGATTCCTTTTTCTTATTCCCAAGTCAGTCAGTTACTAAATACACACTTCATTTCTTTCCAAAGATGTTTTCCAGGTATCTTCCTCCAATCCATTCTACATACTGCCACTAGACATCTTTCTAAGATGCTAATTTTCATATGCCACACCACTACTGTTTAGAAAGTATAAGGTGGCTTGTTTGGTTTTATCCTGACACTGGAGGCTCTACAAAATTTTGTGAATACTCTGCTTCAGTTAAATTAATGGTTACCCTCTTCCATTTACCTAATAAATATTTATAGTCTATCCCAGGCACAGTGCCAGACCTCAGAGAATGAAGTACAACATAGTCCTTGCTCCTTGCTCCTTGTAGTCTAATATTCATGTTCTCCTAGTACATCCTAAGTGTTTCTAATTATGGTAGTTTTTCTTAACAAAGAATGCCTCTCTCATCCTTTCAGCTTATTTAAGTATTACGATCAGCTCATATAGGTGATTCCCAAATGCAGAAGTGAGGTTTCTTTTGGAAGGTGAAACTAGTAGGACTAGATAGGTAACAGGTCACATTACTAAACAATGCTTTTCAAATGAGTGTTTACTATGTGCCAGGCATTGTTATTTCATTACTGTCCATGTGCTCTTGAAGTAGGTGCTCTTACTGTCCTGTGCTCAAAGATCATTTGTCTAAGTTCACCCAGGAAGTAAATGATAAAAATCCACATGTATTCCAATGCCCAAGATGTTAACTCACATTAAATTGCTTGATCCACTCCAGAAGATGGTTTTTAAATGAAATTTGGGGATACTCAGGTCCAGGGTTTTTAAGCTTAGTTGTCTCTCTGGCAAAACTCTTAAGTTCCTACAAGGACTATTTGCAACCCTGGTGTTTTTGCGGTACTGGGGAACTCGGGGCCTGGTGCTTTCGAGGCAAGCACTCTACCAGCTGAGCTATCTCCCCACCCAACCATGGTGTTTGACACACACTAGATTCTCTATATTTGTTGTGTATCATAATCATCACCCACGTGTTAAGAATACTTATTTGGACAATGAATTATGCTGGGAGGTATCTTTGGAGATCATATAAGACATGTTCTGAGATGATGCAAAGGAGATTTTTTTGTGGGGGTTACTAGGGATTGAACTCAGGGGCACTTAACCACTGAGACACATCCCCAGTCCTTTTTTGTATTTCATTTAGAGACAGGGTCTCACTGAGTTGCTTAGAGCCTCACTGTTGCTGAGGTTGGCTTTGAACTCAAGATCCTCCTGGCTCAGCCTCCTAAAATGCTGGGATTACAGGCATGAACCACTGCACCTGACTCAAAAGGAGATATTAATCTTTGTGGAACCCTTGATCCATGATTTTTTTTTTTACTTGGGGAATTTTTTATTAAATTTTCACACAAATATTATTTCATCTTTGCATGCATTTAACAAACAAGGAAATGATACAAAAGTAAAAATCCTGTACCTTTTAAGTTTTTTAATGTTTTTAAAAATTTTTTGTTTTAATTATACATAACAATGTATTTTGAAACACAAATGGAGTATAACTTCTCATTCTTCTGGTTGTACATGGTGTAGAATCACACCAGTGTGTAATCATATATGCCATGATTCTCTTTTGAACCAGAAACGGGGAACTACACAGTGACAGGACTGCAACAAAGAGAGCACCCTGAAGTCAGCCAGAATGAAGGCACTCTCACTTTAGGTTTCCCACAAGAAAAGATCTGGGTATTGCTCATCATAAGTCTGCTGGCCCTTTAAGGTATGTCCAGAAGAACTTTAAATATGCCAAGCAATGGGAAAGCTACCTTTGCTGCCTTTGTTGTTCTCCAGGAGTGGTAGTGTAGAAGGAAGCCCAGAGGGAGAATGAAATGTTCCTTAGGCCCTGGTTATTCACAGGAAAATGTGGTAGACCATTCTTGGGTTCAATTATCAGTACTGGGGGGAGGGGGGAATTGAATCAGACTTCCCACTGGATATAAGTCAGATTTGTTAGGAATGAAGGCCTGTGGAAGAGGCAAGTAAATATGGCTGCCACTACTTGCTGGATGAACAGCAACAATTGGCTACAAATTGAGAGAACATACCTTTACCTATTATGTGAAAACTAAAAAAGCAAGAGAGACTTGGGTCTGGAGAACAATGCAGCTTCTCAACAAAGTGGATGTTCAGATTGAGTATATTAAATACTTTGTAGCTAAGTCCTCTAAGCACCATTTATCAATATGGAAGGTTTTCCACACTAGATAAAAATGATTGGAACTTCCAATAGGTTTTTATTATGCTTTTGCATAACAAGTAACTGAGGCAAGTTTTCACCTGTCCTTGGGATTCTCAATTTCATTTTATTTAGGATTTCCTCAAATTAGTAACTACCAGTTTAAATGTCACCAGAATGTTTGTTCTGAAAACACAAAGACTTGCCTTGTTTACCCCAACAAAAAAGACAACAGTTGACACATAGCAGGCTCTTAATAAATTTGTTACAGAACTTGCATGATGAGTCAGATGCTTTATATATGGTGAGTCATACAACTTCATATGAGCAAATGTCCCATCAGGAAATAGTAATGACCTGCTATATGAAAAGTACCTCTCACTACTTCCATCATCATCCTCCCCTTTTTGTGATTCCATATTCAGAATCAGGAACAGCAAAAACTCCCTATTCCAGCCCCCTAACCACAAATCATCAAAAGACACCTTAGCTGTTACTCTTGGCAAGGACTTGCTAAATCTGCCAGTTTCCACATTTAAAAGCAACTATCCAGAAGTCTGATCCTTCCAACATAATTTATTAATTCCAAATACCATGGACAATTAGGTTATTGTTATTAATAAAATAAATTTTATTTTTTCAGGTATTTAACTCTAAAGAGAAAATAGCCATATAAACTTGCTCTTTATAGTCTAGTATTATGTTCATTTAACTACCTTCAACTCCCAAGTTATCCTAGAACAAAACCTCTGAGCTTTGTCCCAATTCCAGTCAGGTGAAGAATGAACCTTAACATTTAATTATTTTTCTCCTTTATTCAATTCAAGTAGTTTTACAGGTACACAAAAGAAAAAGAAAATTCACCACTAAATGTTTAAACAAGAAAGTATATACTATGTATCAGCTTCCTTTTCTTTATTCTCCTCTTCCAACTCAAGGCTCAGTAGAATTATGGAAGAGGTAATGTTCAGTAGAATAAAAAGTACATATTTTCTTGGGTCCAGAAAGACCATATCAACCAAATTATCATGCTTACATGTAAGGAAAAGGATGAGGAAGTTACCTGGATGTCTGTGCCTCCTTCTGCTCATGAAGCTAATTTCAGTAAATATCCTTGACCCATCACTGTGTCAACAACTTCTATACTACATGTGGAAAACCTACCTTAAACTTTTTGAGTGGCATCTATTTCTTCTTTGTCCCATCTCCAAGTCAGGAGAGACCAAAGATTTGCTCCCTTTCCACTTCCACCAGGATTTGTTTAGGTGTGCCCAGGATTACAATCCCAGTTTTAATAATAAGGCACAACATACACTGGGCACAGAGGTGCATGCCTGTAATTTCAGAGATTCAGGAGGCTGAGGCAGGAGGATCACAAGTAAGGTCAGTCTTGGCAATCTAGCAAGACCCTCAGCAAATTAGTTGAGCCTCTGCCTCAAAATAAAAAAATACAAAATTAAAAAAAAAAATATATATATAGGACTAGGGATGTAGCTCAGTGGTAAAATGCCCTCCGTGTCAATTACCAGTACTCCCCACCACACTAAGTAAATAAATAAGAAAGACACCACATATATACTATGTTTCTACTTTCCTTCCCATTCCCTCTAGTCATACAGGCCTATAAAACACATCCCAGGATAGGACAGGCTCTTATTACATTAGGTATATTGTTATAGTTCCACAATGTGAGATAATAATACAAACTTTTCTTTCTTTTCACAGCTTTATAAGCTTTGTGCAAGAAGAAACTTTTTAAAAAGTTACAGAAAGATAAACTGACAATATGCTGAGAGAAAATACAACCCACGGGATAACAGATGCTAAATATTCTAAGAATCTGCAGTAATATCTGTGGGGTAAATCAATATATTCCCTGACCACCCCTCCTCACTGCCAGAGTAAGCCTTTTTCCCACATTAGTACCAGTAAATTTAAACAAAAACAAACAAAAACCAGATTTAACAAGTTCCCAAATATTGGATAAGTACGTGTGTGTGTTTCACCACAGAACTTTTTTTCCTGCTTCCTCCCACAATACAGCCAAATAAGCAAGTCAAAAAAAATTGAACACTTTTTTTCAGGAAGAAATTTTTATTTAACACTATGAAAGAGAAAAGAAATAAGCAAAGATAGGTAAGAGAGCAGAGGAAGAGAGGCAGACCCAATGACTGACTAGGTATGCGAATGAGGAAGTAAAGACAGACGCTGGTATTCAGTAGCATCTATACAGCACTGTTGGAGAAAGAGGAAGACTTTGCAGACCAGGTGTAGATTATAATTGTTCAGCTTCAACTAAGTATTTGCCAACTTCTTCAGCCATTTCTTCCTCTTTTAAATAAATGCCCAGAGCAGTACTTGCAGCATTTTTTCCTAAACTCACAAATCTTCTTGCTTTGGACAGATCTGTCATAGTTAAGGAGAGAAGGGGGGCAGGATATTTCTAATAACTGGAAATATGTGAAAAAAAAGATAACAGTTTAGCTGGAGCTAATGGCAAGTCATCAAAAGAAGACAGACACCTTAACTATGATAGACCTACCAAATGTGAGAACTAAGGTTGTGGGCACCAAGAGAGCTAAGGCTACACATCAGTAAGATCCTCATTAAGGATGTCTTGAGGATCGAAAGTTTGAGACCAGACTCAGCAACTTAGCAAGACCTGTCTCAAAATAAAATTTAAAAAATGGGCTGGGGATGTAGCTCAGTGGTAGAGTGCCCCTGGGTTAAATCTCCAGTACCCTGCACTAAAAAAATGTATGTATTTGTATCTGGATATTATATCTATATTTCAACTGGATGCAGATTCTGATACTACTGGTAAGGATAAATTGATTTAAAAACATTACTGGTATCATAGCAGCTTTTTGTTATAATATTCATTCATCAAAAATACTAAAACTAAATACTTAATACTAAATATAGTTGTCATCTTGTTGAGAAGAAATCTAATGATTTGGGGGCCTTAAAAATGGTATTTCTTGGGTCTCCGGTTGTAGCTCAGTGGTAGAATGCTTGCCTGGCACATGTGAGGTATGTGTTTGATTCTCAGCATCACATAAAAATAAGTAAATAAAATAAGATACTATGACCATCTACAACGAAAAATATAATTTTTAAATGGTATTTCTTACCAGGGAATGGTGGCACACACCTGTGATCCCAGCTGTGAGGTTAAGGTAGAAGGATTACAAGTTCAAGGATAGCCTGGGTAACCTTGTCTCAAAATAAAAAGGGCTGGGGAGGTGGCTAAATGGTACAGCACTCTAGCATGTGCAAGGCCCTTGGTTTAATTCCCCAGTACTGGGGTGGGGGGAGTACTTCTTACTAGAAAAAGTAAACAACCACAAGCCTACGTCCCCATGATTCATACTCCACTTTTATGAATACCATCTAAGTATAATTTGCCAGCAAAACATACAAAGTTTACATGCCTAAAAAAAAAAAAAAAAAACCTTAAAAGTTGAATGTCCATAATTCCTCATCTGTGACAGGTATGGGAGATCTCTCCCCATAACATCTTTTGGATCAATCAAGGGCTACAGGTTGATTCTGAAAAGTATCTACAGTTTTACACAGTGTTCTCTCTGTTTTCTATTTTAAACCATTGGAGGAGCCCAGTGGTTCCCAGCTAAATTTCCCCCCACATTTTTTATCAGTTCACCTCATCCAATCTTTTTCCCAACTCCCTGCATTGGAACTTATGATACTCATTTAGGAAACTCAATGAGAGTACTGTCTCCTATAAGTCACCCTCAATTCTTAAATCTCCACTAGATTATTCTTGTAAAGAGCATATTGATCATTCCATCTCTACCACAGAGGGCAAAGAGGATTATCTCCTTAACATCCAACTATCTATTTGAATATACATCCTGCTCCTAGTCCTCCTAAAATCTCTCTACCTGCCTATATATGCTCTAGCAACCAACTCTAAAGTGCCCCTCACTTATAATGCCCCAAGGGTTGGCTTACTATGATTTAAAATACAGATTATGCTTTTCCTCTGAGTGATTTTGGTTAAGACTGATAAATTTGTATTCCTTGACTGAATAGGACCTGGAAACCAGAGAAATCAAAGCATGTACAAGGTCATTAGAGATACAATTTGGTAATCAAGACATTTTAGGGCTGGAAGTATAGCTCAGTGGTAGAGAATGTGCTGAGCATGTGTAAGGCTCTCAGTTTGATCCCAACACCACAAAAAATTTTTTTTAATTAATAGATCAGTGTATTTGAGTTAACTACAATATAGGAGCAATGGATGATGAATGCCTTTTCCTAAGAGTCATTTATTCTCAATCCTTGGAAATGACTAGATTTTTATTTCTAGTCAATCTCTTCATCACAGATCATGTAACGAGGTACCTAAGTCAACGGTATCCCATAAAAGAGAACTCACAAAAACACAAGGCCTAGAGGTATGTAAAAATGAAGGACTGTGAGGCTCCAGTACTCTTCTATGCCCCTGTTCACTTTTTCTCAGTGCGCACCATATTCCTTCTTCCTCCAGGGTGAAATGTGTATGTGTGTGTCTGTGAGTGTTATGGCTTAGATGTGAGGTCTCACACCCAAAAACTCACATGTGAGACAACGCAGGAATGTTCAGAGGTGAAATGACTGGATTGTGGGAGTTAAAACTGAACCAGTGGATTGATCCATTGATACGGATTAACTAACTAGGTGGTAACTGGGCATGTGGGGTGTGGCTGGAGGAAATGGGAGCATGACTTTGAGGTTTTTATTTTGTCCCCGATGAGAAGAGCTCTCTCTGCTTCCTGGATACTATGTCCTGAGCTGCTTTCCTCTGCTGCACCCTTCCACCCTGATGGTCTACCTGATCTCAGGCCCACAGCTATGGAGTCAGCCTGAACCTCTGAAACCACGAGCCAAAATAAACTTTTCCTTCTCTTCAGTTGGTTCTTGTCAGGTCTTTTGTCAAAGGGAAGTAGAACTGACTAAAACAGTGAGTATATACATTATATGAATGCACACACATATACATAAATGTGCAAAACAAAGACATAAGCAAAGACTTTTTTTTCTTAATAGCTGTTTAATCAAAGTGAGACATGCTAGAGTTAGGAAAAAGTTCTTCCCCAAAACTCTTCCTTCTAACTTGAGACCAAGTATTGCACCATAGTACCACTCAAAGAAAACAACTAAGAAGCACTTGCCCAGTGGTTATGCAGCAAAGGTTGATAAGATTTAGAATGAGCTAAGGGCGCCATTTCTACCTTCTGGGCCTAAAATAATTACTTTTTCTCATAAATTTATAGACTATTGTAAGAAGAGCCCAGTAGCTATAAGTAATAGGGACATTATATCATTCTGGAGTCTCCAGTTTCTCAACTCTTCAGAGAACTAGCAACAGAAACTCTTGAGGAAAATTTAATTTTTTTTTTCCTGGTGGTGCTGGGGATTAAACCTAGAGCCTTGTGCATGCAAGGCAAGTACTCTACCAACTAAGCTATATCTTCAGCCTAGAAAATTTGATTATTAATGCTAGGATTATTCCTTCTCTCAACTCATTAGCTCTGAAATTTTAAAGATGTTGAAAATATCAACCAAAACATCCATTCCTCTGTTGTTCCCATCCAGTTCCCCAGCTGTCTTGCCAAACTAACCCATATGAAAATGGATGAAATTAACCTACCTGGAAGCTACCTGAGAAGTAATAATCACTGGGAGGAAAAGAAAGCTCTATCCCACATAATCCCTCAATTTCCATGTCTACCAATATCTAGGATATCTTTCCAAATTACGTGCAAATCAAATAATTTTCTTCATTCTTAAACTGTAATGGACAAAAGGAAATATATAGTCCATATATATATGTATCCACACACATACATATACACACACAAATGACAAGAGAAATTATAATGGACAAGATAAAGAAGAGGAAGACATTCAGAATAAGAAAGCAATCTATTTACCTCTGTATAGAGTTCAAAGGGTAGGCCAGTTAACACGAATGTAAAGACCTCAAGTTCACACTAAGGGTTCACATTCTAAAAGCTCTTATAAGGGGAAATTTATTTCACTAAAATGGGTGATACTTAAAAAGGGAAAAAAATAAAATTACAACAGTTTTCTCTTTGACAATCAGTAAAAAGTTGGAGCAATTGATTCAATCATCTCTTCCTTGATTCTTATAGTCTGCAGATTCCTAAGTATGTAGCCTTCCAGCTGTAAAGGAATCAACACCTGAAAAATCCAGGTTATCTAGCCTTCTACTACAGTGGGTGGGCAGTATATCTAAACTGTTTGAAATATTTAAGAGCAAGGCATTCTAAGAAATAAATTCTTAAAATCCACATTCTGGTGTGAGACCAATGAATCTAAAATGTTTTTTTTCCTAAAATGGGAGTCAGCTCAGACTTCCAAGTTAATTTAGGTTAAGGAGGAAAAAAACAGAAGTTATGTACACAAAACATATCATTACCACCGAGGTCTCTTAAGCCAACACAGACATTTCTCGGAGACTGTTCACTTGGAAAAACTTAAGTAGGATGAGGATCACTCTGTGTGCACTGGATTTTCCTCCTTGTGATGATTAAATTTGTGCATCAATTTGACTAGGTTACAGGATGCCCATATATTTGTTCAAATATTGTTCTTGTTGTTAGCTAATCCACTCCTCAGTATTTATCCAGAAATAAAATCTGCATACTATAGTGCACTATACAGAAACATCAATGTTTATAGCAGTGCAATATACAATAGCCAAGTTATGGAACCAGCCCAGGTACCCATCAACAGATGAATGGATTAAGAAAATGTGGTACATATACACAATGGACTATTACTCAGCTTTAAAGAAGAATGAAATTATGGCATTTACAGGTAAATGGATGGAACTGGAGAATATCATGCTAAGTGAAATAAGCCAATCCCAAAAAAACCAAAGGCCAAATGTTTCCTCTCATAAGCAGATGCTGATCCATAGTCGGCAGTAGGTAGGGAAGAATGAAGGAACTCTGGATTGTGCAGATGGAAGAGAGGGGAGAGATGGGGTGGTGAGGACAGGAAGAACAGTAGAATGAAACAGACATTATTACCCTAAATGTATGTATGAAAAAAATTTTTTTTAAATATTTATCACTGTCAAAAAAGATAAAAAAATTTTCAATATCACATATTACTTTACTAAGATTCCTCTAAAATGTTCACATTTTTCCTGTTCCCAAATGATGTACACAGATGTGTACTTACAGAAAAATTTTAAACAAAGAAAATGTGGTATATACACAAAATGGAGTACTCAGTCATAAATAAAAATGAAATTATGGCATTTGCAGGTACATGAGTAGAACTAGAAAACATCATGCTAAGTGAAATAAGGCAGACTCAGAAAGTCAGGGGTCAAATGCTTTCTCTCTTGCAGAAGCTAGAGCAAAGTAAAGGAAAAAAAGGGTTGGATTTCACAAAAACAGAGGGAAGATTAGTGATAGAGAAGGAGATGCGGAGAGGGGAAAAGGGAGGGAGTATGAAATGAATTTGACAAAATTACCCTATGTACATGTGTAAATATACCCCAGTGAATTCCACCTTTATGTACATATGTAAAGCATCAATTTTTAAAAAATAAATAGAAGGAAGTAGAGGAAGTGGAGTAGAGGAAGGGGAACGGAGAAGGGAAGAGAAAGCAGCAACATTGGGACATGAAAGAGTAAATTAAATCCCATGCATGTATGATTATGTCAAAAATAAACCCACTATTATGTGTAACTTTAACACACTAATAAGCATTAAAATAATAATAATAATGAAATAATAATAAACATTATTCTGGGTGTGTCTATGAGGATGTTTTGGATGACATCCTCAGTACAGTAGGAAGAATCCAGCAGACTGCTATCCCTAACTAATGTGGGAGATCCTCATCAGTGAAAGGCCTAAATAGAACAAATAGGCTGACCTCCTTCCACTAAGAGGGAACTCCTGCCTGAGTGCTTAAACTGGGACATTAGTGTTTCCTATTTGTTGGACTAGAACTGAAACATCAACTCTCCTTGGGTGTCAGCCTGCTGGCATTCAGACTGGAATTTATATTACTGCTCAGGCCTTCACACTTGGACTGAAACTATACTAACTGCTCTCCTAGATCTAGATCTTTAGCTGTCCACTGCAGAATTTGTATAAATGCATAAATCAATTCCTTATTAAAAAATCTCTTTCTATATTACACATACATTCTATTGGTTGTGTTTCTCTGAAGAACTCAAACTCCTTAACTTTAAATAATCTGGAAGACTGAGATGAATCCCAGTATAGGAAGAAATACTACAAATTCATAAGTTGGAGAAATGTAGGAAATAGCAAAAGGAGCCTCAAGGCCCCTATCAGTGCAAAAAATGCAAAGAAAATTTCAGATAATTTAGTCTGGTGTTGTTTGCTATACTATACATTAAAAAGGCAGATTTCTATCTAGCACTTTGCTACCATTCTTTGTCAAACGACTCAGATCCTTTCTAGTTCTCCAGTTGTAACTAACACCAGATTAACTTGACATCATCAGACACTTAACAGGCAGACAAAAATTTCCAAGCTGTCAAAATTTTTTTCAAGATTGCTGATACTGTTCTACTTGAAACTGCAATGTGCTTCAACTTCAACATAACCCATTTTCACCTGAGTAGTAGTTAAATATTCTTAACAACTCTCACCTCCCCACATCCTCTTCACACCCAATACAAAATCAATGTGTATTCTCAGGTTACATTTCAAGGTTTAACCACAATAAACAGATCACATCCCCCAAAGAAACAGTCACTACAGAGGTATGAGAAGCATATAAGAAAAAAATCTTTTATTCCCTCTGGGTTCAACCTGAATAATACCGTCTGGTCACAACTTTTAGAAGCAGGCTAAAGTTCAGCAGGCTACTCTCCCACTTTTCTCTTCCCTTTCCAACTCCATCATCTACCAAAGTTCAAAGAGATCTTTAGCCCCCTTCCCTTACCCCTAAATCAGTGACAGTCAACAAAAATTGAGGAAAGGCTCTTAGCCAAGAAAGAGATTCACCAAAGAGTGGCAATCTTATTCTGATCATTATAAACTATGAAAAACTGATATGACCCTATAAATGGTGCCACTTTTAATGCACCTTTTGATACACTACAGCTGTTATATGTCCCCCCTGTGTCCTTTTAAGACTTTGAAGTTTGGACAACATTCTTGACACTCTTTCTTCATTTATTCAACTTTAAACACTTGAAGAGCACATGTAGGGGATACTGCTACCTTAAAAAGTAAGGCATACCTCTTCCAGACCAAGTTGTTTGGGGCATGATCACATTAATCAGTTTGATTCTAAGTATAGCCAGAATCAAAGCAGAACATAAGTTTCAAAGATGAAAAATGGGCTTTAAAGATTAAAAGACCAGGTAAAATCTCAATTCCTAAAGAGCAATGAATTACCAAAAGCAGTGAACTGGATATAGAAGCAGTATGAAATAATTATATTTCTATGAGAGAAATTATATTAAGGTCCTTAAGACACAAACAGTAAACAATGAATTAAGGATCATTAAAAAAAAAAAAAAAAAAGATTTTAAACATCTGTCTTTCTGTGTCTACATGCTGCCCAACTCATTCCCAAAAAGGAACCAGACTCCTACCAACACAAGATTCTCAAGACATGCCACATTTCTAGGGAAACTGCACCTACTAAACAGTCTTTAAAAATTAAAATGTGAAAACTAAAGTATATAATAGGTTACTTTTTCCTTTCCACCGTAATTTTTCTTTGATTTGCTCTTTGAGGATCAAAACAAAACAAAATCATTAGTCTCGGATTCCTGAATTAACCTGACATCACCTCATTGCTAATGTGGTCAAAAGTAGATGCTTTTGTACAATAGACAATAGAACTGTATGTCAGCAGGACTTTAGGGCTCTGGTTCCTCTGTATTTATGTAAAACATACTAATGGCGGGGTAGAGGCTGAGAAGGAAGTGGAAACATCTATTACGAGGCAACATGACAGATAGCAGGACCCTAGTTAGACTTCAAGGAACTGATTCTATTCAGGCAGGGGCAAACCCACATAGTTAAGTTTTGCACTTAAAAAAAATTATCACTCTGAATTCAGGAATAAGAAGCATTTGGTTGTAGATACAATTCCAAGTTAGTAAATACTAACTTTAAATTTAGAGAAGAAAAACACTCATTGCATTAATATTATGGGTTGGGGGTGATTCCTAAATCCATCTACTATTTTTTTGTTTTGATAGAATTTACAACTATGGTAAGAAGACTACCACAGACAGCCCTGGTTCAGGTGTGATCTTTAGTTTCAGAAAGTCCATCGGTCGTGGAGCTGACTATCATTGCTAAATCTGTTGCTTGAAGAGGCCTCAGAGCTCTGGGTTTGCCGAGTAGAGTCCTCACCATTTAAGCTCTTCCTACATACAGGACATGTGTCATGCTGAAACAGAAACATATTAATCCATATGAATATTTTGGCCTGAGAAACTAGGAGTACTGTACTCTTAAGAGTACTGTACTCTTAAGAAAGTTAATGCACCTAAAATTATGACTTGACAACTAGAAAGACAAAAAGATCATGGAGCTCCTCAACACAGAGTACATTGGGCTCCAAGGTGTGAAGTCAGGATATCTCCCAAACACAACTTTAAGCAAAACTAACAGAATTCTTGGCCAGCAAATTTACAATAAGTAGCACATTTCCTCATTTCTCCATTTGAGGACCAAACAGAATTAACTAGAAACAGCAACCTAAGATTTAACAGGAGAGTAAACGCTCACTACTTTTCCATGTAATGTAGATGAAGGGCCAGCAAGCTTTTGTAGGCTACCAACTCTGTTGAAACGATTCAACTCTACCCATGTAGCACAAAAGTAGCCGCACTCTATACACAAATAAGCTTATGTGTACCAGTAAGACTTTATTCACAAAAACAGGTGGCAGTCCACAGTGGCCTGTGGGCTACAGTTTGCTAATTTTTGGTCAGAAAAGTTCCAAAGAGAGAGTAGTCTAACTACACCTTTACTTTGAACCATCTCCACAAGAAAATGTCACTTACACGAGTGCCTCATCACAGAATACAGCTGGCTGTACTCACCAGTTCTAACCATGGCACAATGCAACTGCTGTGAAAGAAATGATTGCAGGGTAACTGTCGGACTTTCTCTTCAACTGTGTAATCTTCTTTGCATACTGGACATTCTAAACCCATATCTGTGGGAGGAAGAAATGTCTTTTAAAGTAAATAAGCAAAAGGAAGGAAGAAAATGTCTCCAACAATACAAGGAATGCATAAAGAAAAGACACAAGAGACAAAAGTAAAACTGCATCCAAGTGGGAGGCAGATAAAAAGCATGAGTTGTATTTCAAAATGGGGGGTAGAAAAAAAAAAAGGCCAAAATGGGGGGTAAAGGTGGTAACAGGGACATGAAAAAAAGAACAATGAATGGGGTCTATTCCAACATAATCTAGATAGTAACCATAATAGGTCCACTTTGTAATGTAAAAAGTTGGAAGAAATAAACAGGTTTAGATTATCTGCTAAGAAAACAGGAAAGTATCTTCTCAAGTGTGTGACAATCTTCTGGCAGTCAGTGTCTGCTTTAGAAAACACTGGCAATCTGTGCCCCACAACCAAAGAACTCATCTCAGCAATCTTAGCTATTTCCATTCAGTGTCTCAAGCCACTTTTACCCTGTTCTTTTCCATATCATGTATCCTTGTTCAGTGTGGATGCCCTATATTCCTTTGCAGAAATTGTTAATTAAAATCTGTAGCAGAAGGTGATGCCACAAAATTACAAAGGCTAAATATAGGTTAGGCTTCTAAATCAAGGGACAGGAAGCCCTCTTTCCTCAGAGAAATGATCACAAATTACACTGGGAATTAATTCTAAGCAACAAATTCTGAATTTCCAAGTTTCCAAGACTAATAACACCAGCTACTCTATATCACTAGTGGATGGGATATGCTCCATGTCTCAACAATTGTCAAGGTTTTTGGAACAGGAGTACCACTTAAACAGATTCACTTCTTCCTTTTGTTCCCTAATTTCAACTTTTAATTCTCATGCCAAGTTTACTTCAAAATTCCCAATTCCACACCTTTAACCTTGAAATATATCTTATATCTTGCTACCAGCTAACTTTCCCCCTAATACCAGATTTATAGAAATCTTCAACTCATTCTCATTTGGTTTCTCAGCTGGCACCTCAAAATCAATGAATTCAAAAAGTTAAAACCATCACACCATCTCCTTATCCAAACCAGGGCTCACTTACTATTCCTCCTTCCCTGATGTACTGCTCTTATTGTTACAAATTGTGAAATCTTAGAATCATCTTGATCCTTTCTCCTCTTTCAATGCATTATATAATCAGTGAAGAAAGCACTTCTTCAAGATGAACTTCACACTCTACCCTTTCCTTTCCTTTCCGTTAGCTTTGCCACCATCACCTGAACCCCTCCTGGATTGCTACAAGAGCTTCTTCAATCCCTATTTCTGCTCTCTCTCACTTTCACTCTATTTTACATACTACCTTCAGACTAACTTTCCCTAAGGAACACTTAAATTCCCTCTTTACTCCTTTTGAGGACCTATAAAACTTACCTAGTACCTAACACATCCAGTCCTAACTTCTCAACAAGGTCCCATCCTTCCTATCTAGTCATAATTTCCACTATTCCTCAAATCAGATTCTTTTTCAGGTCTAATAAGGTCATTTTCCTACACCTGACTCAAACACCATGTCTATGCTGATATTATTAAATTAGTTCATACTCTTCCTTAAACAGAATGACCTACGATTGTCCATCTTGTTTTTACATCTTTGACTATAAACCTGAATTTGTGGGGAAAGAAACCCTTAGTACAAAATAATATTCCTTATTACCAAATTCCTTCAATGCTTAAAAATAAAATAATTCTATTCTAGTGTATCTAAGTGCACCTAACACACAGCAAATGAAAAGCAAATATACTAGGGCTGGGGATATAGCTCAGTTGGTAGAGTGCTTGCCTCGCAAGCATAAGGCCCAGGGTTCAAATCCTCAGCACTGCAAAAACAAAACAAAACAAAAAAAACCCAAATATACTGCCTTTTGTTTGTTCTTTTCCCTTTTCCCCAAGGTCAGTATCGTCTGCCCAATACTATTTTCAACACTGTTTTTTAATCACTTGGTGAGATTTGCTTTTAATAAGAAGTTCTTCGACTGATGAGAATCAAGTCTTAAGGGATATGGTAACTGCTTAGGAAATACCTATTGACTGACCTAATGAAAGGGCAGGTACCTTCCAATTCTAGTACACAGGTTAAGAATTTTAGAGGGCTATAGCTTCACCTGAAGATTCTTAGTATAGGAAGGTACTGGAACTTGGACAGAGGTTATTAGATGATAAAATAAATATGAAAATGAGCCTACCAACTTGTTCCTGAGTTACTGTCACTGTTGGAAGAGATGTGATTTTTTCCTTGTCAGCTGGTGGAGGTCCTGTGTTTTCCAGTTGTCCTAAAAGCTACAAAAAAAGGAGAAAGAAAAAGGAGAAAGAAAAAAGATGTGGCAGACATCTCAATGTCCCTGGAGAGGGAGCTGCTCCAGCTGAGAACAAACAATGAAGACATTAGAGATGTTAGTTGCTCTTACTTCAGCAAGGCTTGGAGAGGCTTAGGTTCCCCTTTTCCACTGGTAGACACTTACAATTGCTCTGCAATTTCATAGTGACATTAGTATAAGCCTACAGACATACCCATGATTACAAGGTCCACTTTCAGGCATAAAGCAACTTCAGGATGGCAAAAGGGTTGTGATGTCATGAATAAAACTACAGCTTAATAAAAAGTAATACTAAACTAGTCCAAAACCTTCATTCTGCTGGAAGAAAGAAAAGGGTAGGAGTATGGACAGTAGCACAGAATAAGCCAAGAAATAGGTATATTACTGCCTACAAGGAGACTTGGATACAAATGACGTGCTTTCTATACTTAGCAATCCACAGGGGAGATGAAAAACCAATCAAATTTAAATGAACATAAATAAGTGGAAGCAATTACACATAACATGGGAATACCCTTTTCACTGCTTCCTTCCCCTACTTTGCTCCATATCAAGCAGAAATTCCTGCTTCATCATTTGAGACCCTCCTTTTTCATGAAGTACTTATTTATAGGATTCCTATAGGACTGAACAAGAGGCCAAAAATACAATATACTGTTTTGTTATAGGAGAAGTCTTTCTCTGGAGGTGAAACCATCTTCTAGAAATCCCCTTGGACCTTGTAGGTACATGGATGCTGAGCTAAACCCATAACGCTTTATTCCTTTGGTAAAATGGAAACCCAAAGCTCAAAATATTAGAGAAAGCAGAGTGATTGTCATTTCAAGAAAGTAGCAGAAGGAAAGCAGGAATCTGTGGAACCATAAGACACATTTAACAGACACCCTCAAAAGGCAGCTCCTCACCTGGGTTACAATGGCATCAAGCCCTGTCTGACCCCAGGCATAGTCCCCAGGGTTGGAGTGCAGCATCCCGCTCCTATACATGAGATGAGATAGACAGTATTAGATGAAGTGACCAGGCTGTGCCTTATACCACAGAAAAACCTGGCAGAGGGATCCTGTTCTCTCTGAGCTGGAAAGTCACTAGTCTTCTGGAATCAGAGGCAAAGAATTTCTCTGTATTTTTAAGGTCAAACAGATAAGAGGTAGCCTCTCATATTCTACAAATTTTACTTAACTGAAACACACAATGTAAAGCTACCTGAAATACTACATGACATGCCAGAGCAAAAAGAATACTTCATTGCCTGATGGTTAAGAAAAGTTTGTCTTTTCTCTTCTCACTTACATTAAACATAGGATGGAGCTGCTTTTTAAGGAGAGTTTTTCCTTCATGGCTGGCTAAAATCTACAGTAGACTTCCCTCATTCAAAGAGGCTGCCCATGGTCCTGGACAATGAGCTTTCTAATAGAAAAGCAGCCATCACAGTCTCCCTGAATCACAACTCGGAACAATTACAAAAGGGACTAATTGGTAGCACCTTGTTCTTGGTGCTGCTGTTACAGTACCTTGGAAGACAGAGTTCCAGACTCTGATTGAAACATGTTTAAAAGAACTAGAGGCTGGAAAATGGAGTAAGTGTAGGGAAGGACCAAGGACCCTCTGAGCAAAGAAGTCTTCTGGGGCAGAGTTAGAAGTAGCAAACAATTGTTCAGATAAGAAGAAATTCCATTTTTAACCCCTACCATATTTAAGTGTCATTCTGATACTGAATTATAGCCTTTTGTTTCTTCTAACAATCTTTTTTTAATTTTTTTTTTTTTTAGTTGTAGATGGGCACAATACCTTTATTTTATTTATGTGGTGCTGAAGATTGAACCCAGGGCCTCACACATTCTAGGCAAGCACTCTACCACTGAGCCACAACCCCAGGCCACAAAAATTCTTTTTTGGAAAACAGAAGTTAATGTTATGTTTTCAACTTCAGAACTTCTTAAGGAATAAAATCTTCCTGCCTGGTCTAGAGGGGAAATTCACAAATATAAGCCTGGCAAGGACCATCTTATTTTTCTTCTCAGCACAGCTCTCAGACCAGAATATAAATCAGGCATATCCAGCACCCAAATGTCTTTGGGGATCAGGACAATCCTCCTTAGCCTGAACAAAATAATAAAAACAACAATAATATAAATTGTGATTAAGTCTGGGCTCAGGAGACAAGGGCAGTCTAAGAGCCTTCCAGTCACAATTACATACTCATACATAGCTCTTTTTCTTTCTTCCTTCCTTTTTTGCAGTGCTGGGGATTGAACCCAGGACCTTGTGCTGGCAAGGCAAGCACTCTACCAACTGAGCCATATCCCTAGCTCTTCTCTTTTTCTTTCTCTGTATAGCACAGAAACTACAGCATCTAAAACAAGGCTACCTCAGCACTGGAAGGTAGTAATTAGTCACTTACCAAGAAAGAGGGAGTGGGGATCCAGGAATTGCAGAATTTGCGAAGAATCCTGCAAAGATCTGTTGTATTATTCTGTTAGAAGAGGAAAAAAAGGTAGATAAGACAACCAAAGTACTGTATAGATATCCACAGGCTGACAAATCCAACTACTTCCCTTTACCACAAATGGCTTTCCATTGATTATTACACAAGAGAGCACCAGAAATCAGTCTGCTACCTAATGGTGTATAATTTGCTATTACAGCTATTTTCTAGAGTTCTACCATCTTAACAGATGTATAGATTTTTGTGAATTAGGATGGAAAGGAATCATGTTATGCATTTTTCAAACTCTGTTTCCTGGATCTCTGGTACCAGCATAAGGGGTTAAAAGGGAAGTTTCACCAGTAGGATTCTAGACCCAAAATGGTAATTTCATTTTTTTATGTGTCTTACATACTGGGTTTCTGTACAAGGTATCGTTAAAGAGTTTTTTGTTTTTGTTTGAGAAAAATGTTTAAGGGTATTTCAGATATCTATAAAATACATACAAATAAACACATATGTTTGGCATCTGTCATTCTAAACACTTAAAATGGCACATACACCCACTTCTTTTATATTAATGAGTTGGTCTTTGTTCCTCAAAGAGATATTGGGATGATGCCTTAGCAAAAAGGGCGGGTGGGGGGGGAAGGAATTGTCTCCCTATATTTCCTATGTTTTGAATGATATGTACTTTTAACTCCCTGGTTCCTATTTTGTTAGATTAATCCATGTAACTTTGATAGTAGTTATTATTAGACTCTCCCTATTATTAACGTTCAACAATAGCTAACTATACTATTTCCTTTCTAGTTTTTGTTTTTGTATTATGGGCTCATTATTTATTTATTTATTTTTCCAGTACTGGGGATTGAACCCAGAGGGACTTTACCACTAAGATATATATCCCAGACCTTTTTATTTTTTGAGTCAGAGTCTTGCTAAGTTGCCCTAACTGGCCTCAAACTTGTGATCCTCCTGCCTCAGTCTTCTGAGTGGCTAAGATTACAGGTGTGTGCCACCATGCCTGGACAAAATTTATTTTTTAATTAATGAAAATGGCCTTTATAGTCAGGTACTCCTGGGCTCCACACCCAGTAATGAGGGATGGGGGACCAAGGCCTTCTACCAACAGCCAGAAAAAACTTGCCAAGATATGTGTAAGACCTAGTGGGTCCTGTAGATGGCTACAGCAAAGGCCAACATCTTGACTAACTTTATGAGATCTTTGACCAGAACCACCCAGTTAAACTCTCAAATTCCTGACCCAATGAATCTGTTTGATAATAAATGCTTGTTGTTTTAAGCCACTAACCTCTGGTATAATTTGTTATACAGCAACAGATGACTACCCACAGCGTTTGCTTCTAGTAATAGTAAATTTACATACCAAAATTAAGAAATGAACTTCAAGCAAAGATTAAATTCAGGGTATTGCCAAAAGAACATGGTTTAAGATGAAGCTAAGAGTGTAACTCTAAAAATTCTGTAAGACCTCAGAAAGATCTAAACTAGTGCCTAGAGAACCATTCAGTTAAACAACTGGGCTTAGAAGCTTAAGGGTGCTGGGTTAGTTTTACAGGGCTGTTGTAACAAATTACCACAAACGAAGTAGCCTAAAACAAAACAAACTGGGGCTGGGGATATAGTTCATTTGGTAGAGTGCTTGCCTACCATGCATCAATCCCCAGCACCACAAAAAAAAAAAAAAGGAATTATCTGTTTTGGAGACTGAAATCAAGATGTCCACAGATTTTGGTTTCTTCTGAATTCTCTGAGGAAGAATCTGTTCCATGCTTCCCTCCTAGTTTTGAGTAGCTGCCAACAATCCTTGCCATTTTTGGCTTGTAGACCCACCACCCCAACCTCTGTCTCCATCTTTACTTGGCTTTCTTCCCTGTGTTATCTGTGTTTGTGTCCAAATTATATGAAACCAACAACCACTGGATTAGGGTTCACCCTGATTCAGTAAGATCTTGTTATGACTTAATGACATCTTTTTTCTTGGGGATGAAGGGTGGGTAATCAGTGATTGAACCCAAGAGTGCTTAACCACCCAACCACCCAGCTACATCCCCAGCCCTTTTATATTTTGTTTTGAGACAGTGTCTTGCTAAGTTGCTTAGGGTCTTCTCACAAAGTTGCTGAGACTGACTTTGAACTTGTGATCCTTCTGCCTCAGCCTCCTGAGCTGCTGGGATTATAGGCATGTGCTCCCACACCCAGCTTAATTGCATCTTTAATGACACTATTTACAGATAAGGTCACATTTACAGGTAGGACTTAAACATACTTTTTCAGGGGGATACAACCTACTCACTACAGGTGGCAAACCACAGCAATCCCAGTAGAAGCCCAAGGCAGAAAAAGGCTACCCAGAAGAGATTTGTGGAGTGGCTTTTGCCTTATGGCATGAATTTTAGTAAGATTCACAGTACACTCAAGTTTTTAAAAGAAATACTATAGACTTAAACTGGAAGGTGCAGAAGCAGTACAAAATGCAGAGAGGCCTTTGGACCCTCAAATTTCTACTTGTAAGCAAGCTAAGAAAACTATGCAACTGCAAAAACGAACTACTTTTCACAGAAAAGAAAGAATGGACTCAAAAATCCAGAGGGAGGAACTGAAGAGCACTCTTGGCCAGAATAAGTTAAATACTAATCAAGGAATTTCTAACACTTTTTCAAACAACTATCAGAATTTCTATGAACCAGCAACATCTTTGTGTTTTCATCTTCCCCCTTTTTGAACAGCAATGTCTAATCACTGCCTGTCCACAACTCTGCATGTTGGGGGTAATGGGCAGATAACTTGATCCTTTAGTTTGTAAGTCTTCACATCAAAAGGAATTGTACTAAAGGAACTATATCTAAGGAGCCTCATATATATTTGAACCTAATTAAAAAGGCAGCCACCTAGATTTCAAGCTGATGCTATAAAGGGTCATGATTTTGGGTAGACCATGGGAGGTAAGTAAGTGTATTTTGCACATGAGAGAAGTGTAAAGAATTTCTAGCCAGAAGGTGAACAGTTGTGGTTTTAAAATGTGTCCCCAAATTATTTAATATTCTTCTTTTGAGAGGTGGAACTTACTTTCTTCCCCTTAAATGTGTCTGGACTTAGTGATTGCTTCTTACAGATAAAATAAGGCAGAAAGGGTATGTGGCTCACAAAATTAGGATATAAAAAGGCATTAGGATTTCTTTCCTTCTTCCTCTGTCTCTTTTGAATCACTTCCAAAGAAGCCAGTTCCCAAGTCATGGGGACAGGCAAAGAGTCCTCTGGAGAGGCCCATATGGTAAGGAACTAAGGTCTCCCCCCAATAGCTATGTGAGTGAGCCACAGATATCCAGGCCCAGTTAAGCATTCAGATGACTGTAGCCCCATCTGATATGTTAATGTTTACCTCATGAAACCCTTCACTAGAACCACCTAAGTAAGTTGCTCCTAAATCCCTGGCCCTCAGAAACAGTGAGATAATAAATGCTGTCTTAAGCTGCCAAATTCTGGGATAACCTATTACATGGCAAAAAGCAAAAGATAACTCGTCCCCCAACAATTGTTAGTCACAGGAAGAGAAAATTATCATATGTTTGAACAGACCAATAAGTAAAGAGTAACAAACAAGTTTGAGAAACATTTTAGTTCCTTAGAGGTCTTCAGATGATCCTATATAAATACTTGAAGTGGCCAGAGGTAACTAACCAGCAGCTGATTGGCTAATGATTGTTTTCTTGAATGCTTACTCTTTGGAAGTCAGATGTGGGCTCCAAGTATTTTTTTTTTTTTTTTTTTGGTGCTGGGGATTGAACCCAGGGCCTTGTGCATGCGAGGCAAGCACTCTACCAACTGATCTATATCCCCAACTCCTCCAAGTATTCTTAGTAGTAACAGAGACTGTTCAGGGTAGCCCCTAAAACATGGGCTGTTGTTTGGAAATTATCTTTGGGTGATGCACACAGTATTGATACTGAATTTTTTTGCTGTTGTGGTTATATCATTTGTTGTTAAAGCAAAGTGTGAGAGCATGAGTAAAGGAAAGGAAGGCAATATGTTTTAAATTTTAGCAATTCACAGAAGAGAAAAACCAACCCAAAGGGCCTGGAGGGGAAGTCACATGCTAAAACCAGAAAAAGAGTCTTTGTCTAAGTTTTCTCTTCCCTGGCAGTTCCTTTTCAGTCTCCTTTCTTATTCCTCCTTACCTTACAAACGTGTAATCATAGTGGGCATGAGACAGGAATTTAGGGATACAAAGAGCAACAAAGAGCACTGAGTCTCAAAAGGGGACCAACCATGAACAGCTGGAATATAAACCAAACAACTCATAACCAACCAAGCGCATATCCTTGCCTGCAGCTTCCAAATGGCTGAAGAAAAAACAAAACTGCAAGACAATCACACACGACATTTGGAGGAACTAAGGTGCAGGATTTAAATATGCAAAGACAATGTACAAATGCAAGGAAAACTGCCACAAAGCTGCAAAACCCTGCCCTGACTCCATGGATAGTTTAGTCCCCTAGCTACTTTATAAACATTAGTACCCCAGACTAAGATAGCATGATTCATTTTCTCTGTGATTGCCTACACTCCCATTCTTCAGTATGTATTTTCCCTTTGTAATAAATCTTGCTCCACTACTCTTACCTGCCTGGTCCTTAAATTCTTTTCTGTGATGAGTTGAAAACCTGGAAGGTCAGAATAGAGGTCTCCTCCACTCCTGGAGTCCCTCCACAGACTCATGGGCTGACAATTCCAGGGCTCCATTCTCTGAGCTTTACTATTCTTGATCTTGACTTCTTTGGCAATTTCATACTACTTTATAACTTTAAATACCACATATAGACAACAACTTTCATATTTTATTTCCAGACAAGACTGCCTTTTCAAATATCTCCACTTGAATGTATAATAGAGCACCTCAAACTTATCATGTCCCAAACTGAATGAACTGAAATCTTTGCCTCCAAATTTTGCTCCTTTTATTTTTCCCTATGTCAGCTTAGTTTCATTTTTCTAGTTGTTCAGGCCAAAAACCTTGGCATCATCCTTAACTCTTTTTTGTTACACATCATGTTCAATCAGCAAATTCTATCATGCCTATTGTCAAACTACATCTAAAATCATATCACTTTTCACTACACTCATCTAAGCCACTGGCATCTCTAGATTAATTCAACAGCCTCTTGAGTCCTCCATTCTATTCTCAACACAACAGTTAGAATGACCATTTTACAACAGAAGTTACACTTAAACTCTCCGGTGGAATAAGAGCCCTAACAATCACCAATCAGGTAATTCTGTACATCCCCACATCCACAATCCTATTCCCAGAGACTGCTCTGAGATCTCATCAACTAATATGCCCCTTGCTTATGCTCCTCCATATTGATCTCTTTTGTTGGCACATTCCTAGCTCATTCCCTCATGTCCTTCAGGTCTATTCAAACACCTTCTCAATAAAGCCTTTGCTGACTATGCTTTTGAATCTTCATCCCTCCAACACATAATTTCCCATCTCCCTGCTTTTTTTTTTTTTTTTTTTTCTGTCTTTCCTCATTAGGACTTAAGTTCCACAAGAGCAGTCATTTTTTAGTTTTGTTGATGCTGTATGCCCAACAACTAGAATAGCATCTTGCACATAATAATACACAATATTTTTTGAATGAATTAAGAAACTCTTAGATGGGCCCCAACTGAATAAATGCTGAAAGATATACACAATCTATGAAGACCAAAAAAAATTTATAAAACATGTATAATATGATCAATCCTATTTCAATTACATAAATGTAGATACTGCTTGTGTGTGTGTGTGTGTGTGTGTGTGTGTGTGTGTGTGTGTTTAAAAAGGTGTTCAAGATTATACATATCCTGGTCTAACTGTGTTACTTTTGGGTAATGCTCTCTTTTTAATCTTTTGGGGGAAAAAAACTTCATGTTTTAAAATAAATTTCTAAAAAGTTAACCATGAAGTCAATTTCCAAAATCTAAGTTGTGCTCAGTATCAGAAAATATGATTCCAAAATCTAACATTAACTTCAGGAGAACTTATTTTTTAGGAAGGAAACTTTACATGTAACATATCCTACAAAGTGATTCAGAGACAGATTATTGCTAAATTCAAAGGTGCTTAGAGAAAGAGGCAGTCAAGATGTTTAAAACAAATTAAATGTTATAAGGTGACAGCTGCTGGGCGTGGTGGCACATAACCTGTAATCCTAGCAACTGGGGTGGTGTGGAGAGGGAGGAATTGAGGCAGGAGTGCCTGAGGAAGGAAGATCAGAAGTTTGGGGTCAGCCTCACCAACTTAGTGAGGCCCTGTCTCAAACAAAAAAATAAAAAGAGCTGGGGGAAATAAACCAAAGAAAAACTGTGCTTGTGTGTGTCTCGGGGGAGCTGGGGGATGTAGCTCAGTGACAAAGCTACCCTGGTTTCAATCCCCAGTACACACACACACACACACACACACACACACACACACAAAAAAAGGGCAACACACTAAAATAAAGGTAGGTTTTAATGTGTAAGTACATACTAATTAGCCCTAATATAATATCTGTCTGGAAAGTATGAACATGTTGGTAATTATCTAATATAGACAAAGGGAAAAAAAACTAACAAATATAAATATTTTACCATTATATAACAATTCTTCAAGGTGAAATATGAATAATTCCATAAGCTTTATCACAAACTGAATAAATTTTCTCCTAAAGGCCATGAGATTTTCTTTGTTGATTGTATATACACCAAACAACCATCTGAATGATTATTTCTTGGTATATGAGAAATCAAAAAATGACATATGCTAATGAGCAGAAATGAGTTTTCTAGTCACTGAAACAGAATATCCCCAGGTGTAAATTAATAAATTGGTCTTTTGGCACAGGTCAAATTCATTTAAGGTTAGATAAGACAAGTCAATCTATTCAGGCCCTGATTGATCAACCTGGATAAGCAATTATTTGACAGCTGCCAATTAGAGGGTAAAAGATACATTTTAGGTACATTCAAAAATATTTGCAGAATGAATGAGTAATGTGAGGTTTACTTCTTCATGCTAGCAAAAAGATTTTACTCATACCAAAGAAACAGCCAAAGGAAATACATTTCATTTCAGTGGAGCTCCTTAGGTTGTTGGGAAGAACACACTTAATAATCCCATAGTGGTTAATTTTGGTATCTAATTTCTTAAATACAAAATACCTCATCTACAATGAAATCACCCTGAGGCGTAGCCCATGGAAACCACTGTTGAAAGCAGAATCAAAAGTTATACTGCTGGGCTGGAGATGTAGCTCAGTGGTAGAGCACTCGCCTAGCACACACATGAGGCACTGGGTTAGATCCTCAGTACCACATTAGGAAAAAAAAAAACAAAGAAAAAATTATACTACTACTCAAATCAACAGGAATGTTATCAGGAATAAGTAAGTCATGGTAATTTTTAAAAATCTAAACATGAAATTATAATGTACTTTCAAATCATATGGTGACATCATAATGACAATTACTATAAAGTGGTATCAACCATATGAACAATCTGGGCAGACCTGCTAAGTGGATTGACTAATATGCCCCAAAGATATGCTGTATTTCATTTGTAGTTCCATGAAAGAAAAGAGAATTAAAAACCTTCTAGTTCTGTTTACTGACATAGTCGTATATATGCCTTGTGGAAAAAAAAAAAAAAAATGGTTTCTGAAAAAGGGAAATAAATGCTTAATTCTTAAAAAAAAAAAAAAAAAGCTGGGAAGATAAATGATACTGTTAAAAAAATTAAAGTATCTTTAAACACTTATAATCTCACCAAGTAGAAATATTTTCATTTTTGCATTATCCTGTCTCCAATATTTAACTGCCTTTATACCCTCAAGCAATTCACCTAACCTATGTCTCAATCTTTCCCACAAAATGGAGATCTTCACATCTCCATTGGATTGTAATGAAGATTAAACAACTTAGTGCCTGTGAAGTACTTAGACTAGCTTCTGGCACATACTCTTAGCTATTATTACTAATTCATATGCTTCCTATACTTCCTAAAGACATAATTACAATTACCCATTCATTCAAAATGAATTGGTTTAATATCTACTATAAATAGACACTGTGCTAGAAACTGAGAATATAGAAATTAGTAAAACACCACATCAAACCATTAACCCCAAAGTAACTAAAAAGTTTGTAAAAGATCTAGTCCCCCACAAAAGATGTCAGGCCCTGGTGGAATGACAGGTAACTTATCAAGTCTTTAAGAAATAGATAATTCTTACATTACTTAAACTATTCCTGAGCACAAGAAGACAGTTTTCCCAATTAATTTTATGAAACTAACCTAATCCTGATACTAAAACTTGATAATGACAACAAAATAAAATTACAGAACCTGTTTTGAATAGAAGCAAGAATCTTAAAAAAAAAAAATTAGGAACAAATCAACTATAATAAGGTACTTTTATAAACTATAATTAGGACATTAATGCTCCTTGTCAAAGCAGTTTTTATTTAAAGCTTGCAGTGCTGACTCAGTATCAGAAAATCTATTCAGTAATAAAATGATTTAATTGTCTAAAGAAGAAAAACTAAAAGG
This sequence comes from Sciurus vulgaris, assembly GCF_902686455.1. Classification (NCBI taxonomy): domain Eukaryota; kingdom Metazoa; phylum Chordata; class Mammalia; order Rodentia; family Sciuridae; genus Sciurus; species Sciurus vulgaris. The sequence continues at coordinate 110,654,269 of NC_136461.1, forward strand.
CCATTTTGATAAGACTGCAAAGAACATTTAGTGGACTCCCTAATCATTATTTATTAAAACCCCCTAAGAAATTAGGAATAAAACTAAGGGTTTCTGTTTTGTTTTGTTTGGTACCAGGGACTGAACCAAGGGGTCCTTTACCACTGAGCCACATCCCCCAACCCTTCTCATTTTTTATTTCAAGACAGGATCGCGCTAAGTTGTTGAGGCTGGACTTGAACTCATGATCTTTCTCCCTGAACCTCCAGAGTTGCTGAGATTACGGGTGTGCAGCCAGTTCTAAATTTTAAAAAATGTGGTTGAGCATATACTAGGAACCAAAAACCAAGCATGCTTATTAGCAAAGAACACAAATAGGGTGCCTCCTATTAGACAATTTTGTTTTTTTATTTTTGTTTTTGGTATTGAGAAATGAACCCAGAGGCACTTAACCACTGAGTCATACTTCCCACTTCTTTTTATTTTTTGAGACAGGGTCTTGTTGAGTTGTTTAGGGCCTTGCTAAATAGCTGAAGCTGATCTCGAATTTGTAATCCTCCTGCCTCAGCCTCCAGAACTGCTGGGATTACAGGTATGTGCCAGCATGCCTGGAAACAATTGTTTTTGTTGTTGTTGTTTGTTTGTTTTTTGTTTTTAAGATTTTTTTAGTTGTAGATAGACACAATACCTTTATTTTATTTATTTTTATGTGGTGCTAAGGATCAAACCTAGGGCCTCACATGTGCTAGGCAAGGGCTCTACCACTGAGCCTCAACCCCAGCCCCAACAACTTTGTTAGGAGAGTATAGTCAATGCAACAGATAAGAAAAACAATATAAGGCACAGACAAAGGAAAGAAAAATATAATCCAAATTTATAGAATCCATATTTCTAAATCTAGAAAACCCAAGAAATATAATGAAAAGCTTTCACAGTTAATAAAGAGAATTTGACTAAGTAGCAAAATGATGGGTAACAAAAACTTTTCAGCAATAATCAGTTAAAAACTAAAACTCAGATCCAAGATGGCGGACTAGAGGGAGGCTGCGTTCCTTGTCCCTCGGTAACGCCAGTTTCAAGCAGAGGATATCTGTTTCTCGGTGAGGCAGTTTTTGCTGCTTATCGATCCCCTGGTGTTTACCCATTTGTCTGCTGTGATGACCTGCAGTCTGCCAGAATATCGACACTTTTTTTGAGAGCAGATTGCTCACTGTCAGGCGTCTATCATCCACCATTTGCCTGCCTCTCGCCTGTGCATCGCCTGCCTTACTCCTATCCATCACCCAACGCTCGAGGTTCACCTCCCGATCGTCCAACAACAGTCAGCAAACTGATCACCAACCTGCTGCTGCCTGCTGCTGCCTGGAAGTTCACTGTTACAGTACCTGTAGGTTTGATTACACGTGGCTGCCGCCATTTTGAGACAACAGCCAGGCCCTGTAGGACCCCTGGCTGGACTGACTGAGCCCCATCTCCAGGATCCCTCAGCCCGACCGATCACTCCCTGCCTCAGGGGCCCTCACATCGACTGACTGCTCCCTGCAGCCAGGACCCCCAGACCAACTGATGGGCCCTATCACCGGGACCGCAGACTGACTGATCGCACCTGGCCTCCAGGATTCCACAATCATACAAAACACACCGGACCTCCAGGACCCCTGCAGGACCAACTGCATCCCGTCTCTAGGACCTCTTGCTGACCACGTCCACCCCTGAGCTGCAGCTCCCCATTTGCCAACACATTTCAAAGCCAGAGCAGCCATCTTGGATAATCCTAGAAGCCATAGCTCTGATCTTTGGGTGGGGCAAATCCCATCCTGCTGTGCCTGCTGGAGGCTTGAAGCTCATTGTCAGGTACCTCTCATGCATCAGGCTACTGAACACTGGAGGTTTCATTAGTATATGACTATTATACAGTAAATTTTCTTTTTTCTCCTTTTTAAAAAAATTAAAGTTTTTATTTCTTTACTTTTCTTGCATTCTTTTCCTTTTGTTTACCTGTTTCCTCAGAGTCTCTTTCTCCCTTTTTTGCATGCTAACATCTGATTTCTTTTGATTACACTCTCCGTCTTTCTATTTTCTAGATCTTCTATATATTCTTTTCTTATCCCATTAAAAGCCACATTCTACATCCCTCTGCATCCTCTTTGTCCTCCATTAGAAACTGCAGACCTTATTGCAAACCTGTTTGTTTTACTGAAGATAATATTTGAACTCCTTTTGTTTATTATGAAATTTTGTTATTGTCCCCATTGGGGCTATTTGGTCTAGGATTGCATAGTGTCTGATTTGGGCACTGCTAATATTGATGTCCCCTTAAAGAAAGGGTTTTGGAAACCTATAGGTCCACTATAAGCCTATAGGGGGAAATCTGCAATACCCCAGATCAGCACTGCTAGAGGGGAAGATACATGAACAACATGAAAAAACAAGGGAAGAAAATGATCCAAACAAATCTAGATTCTATATTAATAGAATCCAATGACAGTATGGTAGAAGAAATGTCAGAAAAGGACTTCAGATTATACATGATTAAGATGATTCGCGAAGCAAAGGATGAGATAAGAGAGCAAATGCAGGCAATGAATGATAATACCAATAAGCTGAAAGAGCACCTGCAGGAAGCAAAACATCATTTCAACAAAGGGTTAGAGATTCTCAAAAAAAAAAAAACCAGAAATCCTTGAAATGAAGGAGACAATAAACCAAATAAAAAACTCAATGGAAAGCATCACCAAAAGATTAGACCACTTGGAAGACAGAACCTCAGACAATGAAGACAAAATATTTAATCTTGAAAATAAAGTGCCCAAACAGAAAAGGTAGTAAGAAATCATGAACAGAATCTCCAAGAACTATGGAACATCATGGAAAGACCAAATTTAAGAATTATTGGGATTGAGGAAGGCACAGAGATACAAACCAAAGGAAAGAACAACCTATTCAATGAAATAATATCAGAAAATTTCCCAAGCCTGAAGAATGAAATGGAAAATCAAACACAAGAGGCTTACAGAACACCAAATGCACAGAATCACAACAGATCCACACCAAGGCACATTATAATGAAAATACCTAACATTCAAAATAAAGACAGGATTTTGAAGGCCGCGAGAGAAAAGCATCTGATTACATATAGGGGGAGATCAATACGGATAGCACTCAACTTCTCAGTCCAGACTCTAAAAGCTAGAAGGGCCTGGACCAACATATTTCAAGCTCTGAAAGAACATGTTTGCCAATCAAGAATTCTATACCCAGCAAAACTAACCTTCAGATTTGAAGATTAAATAAAATCCTTCCATGATAAACAAAAGTTAAAACAATTTACAAATAGAAAGCCTGTACTACAGAATGTTCTCAACAAAATATTCCATGAGGAGGAAATGAAAAACAACAATGCAGGTCAGCAAAGGGAGGAACTACCTTAGAGAAAAACCACTCAAAGGAGAAACCAAGCCAACTTAAAAACCAAAAATAAGCCAAATGACTGGGAATACAAATCATTTCTCAGTAATAACCCTGAACGTTAATGGCCTAAACTCATCAATCAAAAGACATAGACTGGCAGAATGGATTAAAAAGAAAGACCCAACAATATGCTGCCTGCAAGAGACTCATCTCATAGAAAAAGACATCCACAGACTAAAGGTGAAAGGATGGGGAAAAACCTACCACACACATGGACTCAGTAAAAAAGCGGGGGTTTCCATCCTTATATCAGATAAAGTGGACTTCAAGTCAAAGTTAGTCAGAAGGGATAAAGAAGGACATTTCATACTGCTTAAGGGAACCATAAATCAGGAAGACATAATGATAGTAAATATTTATGTCCCAAACAATGGTGCATCCCTGTACATCAAACAAATCCTTCTCAATTTCAAGAATCACATAGACCACAACACAATAATTCTGGGCGACTTTAACGCACTGCTGTCACCACTATATAGATCTTCCAAACAAAATCCAACCAAAGAAACCATAGAACTCAATAACACAATCAATAACCTAGACTTCATAGACATATATAGAATATTCCATCCATCAACGAGTGGATACACTTTCTTCTCAGCAGCACATGGAACCTTCTCGAAAATAGACCATGTGTATTGCCACAAAGCAGCCCTTAGGAAATGCAAAAAAATAGAGAAACTGCCTTGTGTTCTATCAGATCATAATGGACTGAGAGTAGAAATCAATGACAAAATAAAAAAGGGAAATTACTCCAACACTTAGAGACTAAATAATATACTATTGAACGAAACATGGATAACAGAAAACATCAGAGAGGTGATAAAAAAAATTCTTAGAGGTCAATGAGAACGACGATACAACATATCAAAATCTCTGGGACACTATGAAAGCGGTACTAAGAGGAAAATTCATTGCATGGAGCACATTCCAGAGAAGAATGAAAAGTCAACAACTAAATGACCTAACATTACAGCTCAAAGCCCTAGAAAAGAAGAACAGAATAACAGCAAAATTAGTATAAGACAGGAAATAATTAAAATCAGAGCTGAAATCAATGAAATTGAAACAAAAGAAACAATTCAAAAAATTGACAAAACAAAAAGTTGGTTCTTTGAGAAAGTAAACAAAATAGACAAACCCTTAGCCACACTAACAAAGAGGAGAGAGAAGACTCAAATTACTAAAATACATGATGCAAAAGGAAATATCACGACAGACACTACTGAGATAAGAACATAATGAGAAGCTACTTTGAAAATCTGTATTCCAACAAAATATAAAGTACCAAAGACATTGACAAATTTCTAGAGACATATGCTCCTCCCAAACTGAACCAGGAGGACATACACGATTTAAACAGATCAATATCAAGCAATGAAATAGAAGAAGCCATTAAAAATCTACCATCCAAGAAAAGCCCAGGACCAGATGGATTCTCAGCTGAGTTCTACAAGACCTTCAAAGAAGAACTCATTCCAATACTTCTCAAAGTATTCCAGGAAATAGAAAAGGAGGGTACCCTACCGAACTCATTCTATAAAACTAATATCACCCTCATACCCAAACCAGGAAAAAAGACACATCAAGGAAAGAAAATTTTAGACCAATATCCTTGATGAATATAGATGCAAAGATCCTTAACAAAATATTGGGAAACTGTATCCAAAAACATATTAAGAAAATTGTGCACCACAATCACGTGGGGTTCATTCCTGAAATGCAAGGATGGTTCAACACTCCTAAATCAATACATAATCCATCATGTCAATAGACTTAAGGATAAGAATCATATGGTTATTTCATGTCGACGCAGAAAAAGCGTTCCACAAAATACAACACCCCTTCATGCTCAAAACACTAGAAAAAATAGGGATAGTAGGAACATATCTGAACATTGTAAAGGCTATTTATGCTAAGCCCATGGCCAACATCATTCTTAATGGAGAAAAACTGAAACCATTCCCTTTAAAAATGGGAACAAGACAGGGATGTCCTCTTTCACCACTTCTATTCAACACTGTCCTCGAAACTCTAGCCAGAGCAATTAGGCAGACTAAAGAAATTAAAAGGATACGAATAGGAAAAGAGGAACTTAAGCTGTCACTATTTGCGGATGACAAGATTCTATATTTAGAGGATCCAAAAATCTCCTCCAGAAAACTTCTAGACCTCATCAATGAATTCAGCAAAATAGCAGGCTATAAAATCAACACACATAAATCTAAAGCATTTTTATACGCAAGCGATGAAATAGCTGAAAGGGAAATGAGGAAAACAACTCCATTTGCAATAGCCTCAAAAAAAATAAAATACTTGGGCATCAATCTAACCAAAGAGGTAAAAGATCTCTACAATAAAAACTACAAAACATTGAAGAAAGAAATTAAGGAAGACCTTAGAAGATGGAAAGATCTCCCATGTTCTTGGATAGGCAGAATTAATATTGTCAAAACGTCCATACTACCTAAAGTGCTATACAAATTCAATGCAATTCCAATTAAAATCCCAATGACGTACCTTACAGAAATAGAGCAAGCAATCATGAAATTAATCTGGAAGAATAAGAAACCCAGAATAGCTAAAGCAGTCCTTAGCAGGAAGAATGAAACAGGGGGTATCGCAATACCAGAACTTCAACTATACTACAAAGCAACAGTAACAAAAACAGCATGGCATTGGCACCAAAATAGACAGGTAGATCAATGGTACAGAATAGAGGACATGGACACAAATCCAAATAAATACAATTTTCTCATACTAGACAAAGTTGCCAAAAATACGCAATGGAGAAAAGATAGCCTCTTCAACAAATGGTGCTGGGAAAACTGGAAATCCATATGCAACAGAATGAAACTAAACCCCTATCTCTCACCCTGCACAAAACTCAACTCAAAATGGATCAAGGACCTTGAAATCAGATCAGAGACCCTGCACCTTATAGAAGAAAAAGCAGGTCCAAATCTTCAACTTGTTGGCTTAGGATCAGACTTCCTTAACAGGACTCCCATAGCACAAGAAATAAAAGCAAGAATCAATAAGTGGGATAAATTCAAACTAAATAGCTTTCTCTCAGCAAAGGAAACTATCAGCAATGCGAAGAGAGAGCCTACAGAGTGGGAGAATATCTTTGCCACTCATACTTCAGATAGAGCACTAATTTCCAGAATCTATAAAGAACTCAAAAAACTCTACACCAAGAATACAAATAACCCAATCAACAAATGGGCTAAGGATATGAACAGACACTTCACAGAAGATCTACAAGCAATCAACAAATGTATGAAATAATGTTCACCATCTTTAGTAATAAGAGAAATGCAAATCAAAACTAACTAAGATTCAATTTCACCCCAATTAGAATGGCGATTATCAAGAATACAAGCAACAATAGGTGTTGGAGAGGATGTGGGGAAAAAGGTACACTCATACATTGCTGGTGGGACTGCAAATTAGTGCAGTCACTCTGGAAAGCAGTACGGAGATTCCTTAGAAAACTTGGAATGGAACCACCATTTGACCCAGCTATCCCACTCCTCAGCCTATACCCAAAGGACTTAAAATCAGCATACTACAGAAATACAGCCACATCAATGTTCATAGCTGCTCAATTCACAATAGCCAGACTATGGAACCAACCTAGATGTCCTTCAATTGATGAATGGATAAAGAAACTGTGGTATACATACACAATATGTATATTACTCAGCTATAAAGAATAATAAAATTATGGCATTTGTAGGCAAATGGATGAAATTGAAGAATATCATGTTAAGTGAGATAAGCCAATCTCAAAAATCCAAAAGACAAATGATCTCACTGAAAAGCGAATGATGACACGTAATGGGGGGTGGAGGGGGGCAAGAATGGAGGAAGGAGGGACTGTATAGAGGGAAAAGAGAGGTGGGAGGGGTGGGGAGGAAGGAAAAAAATAACGGAATGAATCAAACATCATTACTCTATGTAAATGTATGAATATGCAAATAGTATGTTGTTACGCCATGTACAAACAGAAACAACATGTATCCCATTTGTTTACAATAAAAATTAAAAAAATAAAAAATAAGTGGGGAGGAGAATAGAACTTCAGTAGATTAGACACAGGGGAATGAAGGGAAGGGAGAGCAGAGGGGATAGGAAAGGAAAGACAGTGGAATGAATCTGACTTAACTTTCCTATGTACATATATGAATACACCACAGTGACCTCACCATTGTGTATATCCATGAGAGTAGAGTCCAAATTAGAATAAGATCTATTCCATACTTACATAATTTTATCAAAATGGACTCTACTGTCATGTATAACTAAAAAGAATCAACTAAAAAAAAAGAATTAAAAAAAAAAAAAAACTAAAACTCTACTGAATTACATCGAAAAAATCCCCATACCTTCTGCTTGATTTTGCAGTGATCCTAAAACTGCTTTAAAAAATAAACTCTATTTTAAAACAGATAACTGAGACAGAAGCCATGGGCCTACATGAAAAGTTTCAGTACCATTAAAAAGTGCCCAATATCCCAAATTAACGTATATGTTCAATGTGCTTCCAATCAAAATCCAGAGACTGACAAATGATCTAAAATCCACCTGGAAAGGTAAACATAAGAGAAGAATCGAGAAATTAATGGGAAAAAAAAATGAGGGGCTCTTTACCAACTGAGTGTAAAATCATACTATAAAACTATAGCAAAGGAAGCCAGTATGGTACATGCATAGAAACATATAAATAAAGATCTACAGAACATAACAGAGAACCCAGAAAGAGACAGATGAGAATAAAAATGTTTATATAATGGAGACATTTCAAATCAGATGAATTATTCAATAAATTATGCTGTGAATAACGAGATACTCTCATTGAGAGCAGATTAGATCCTTAACTCAAAAATACACAATAATACTCTTAAGACTGATGTGATCCTATAATATGTATAATCAGAAAAATGAGAGATTACACTCCATTTATGTATAATCTATCAAATGTATAAATGCATTCTACTGTCATATACAACAAATGAGAATTTAAAAAATAAAAAAAAAATATTCTTTATCTGCCAGAGGTGGATATCCATCAGAGAACACTCCATGAAAGCTGATACACAGACACATTCTTGAGATGAATATTCTAAAGTTTTTGTAAACTTGAAGCCACTTTCATTTTACATAGGCAGATAACTCTGCCTATGTAAAGTGCCAACACAGGAAAGCAGATTCAACAGGGACAGAGGAAAGGACATAGCCAGATGAAAACAACATACTAATTAAAATTCCAGTCCAACTACATACTTCTAATTTACATCAGTGGTTCTCAATAACAACCCAAGGGAGTGATTTCAAAATCCAAGGGAGCAGTTTTCCTGATCACAATAAATTGGATATATCATTCACTAAGTAGGAAAGCAGAGCACAAGCCATTCTGCATAAATGGGAGGACAGCCAAACCCAACAAAGAACTGTCCTCCATCATACATAAATTCTGAACATTCTGTCTAGACATTCACTTGGAGGAAAACTACCTATAACTGATTGATACTAAACTCAACTCCATCCTACAAAACACAAAAGTATTTCCAATTTGGTCTTCATATATGTACAGTCTGTCCTCTATGTCCACAGGTTCTAAGGATTCACTCAACTGCATACTGAAAATATCCAGGAAAAAAATATATCTGTACAGTACATGTACAGATCTTTTTCTTGTCATTATTTCCTAACCAATACAGTATAACAACTATTTACATAGCACTTATATTGTATTAGTTATTTAAGTTAGTCTAAAGGTGATGGAAGGATACCATAGGTTATATGCATATATAAGGGGCTCAAGCATCTGCAAATTTTCGTATCTGTAGGGGTCCTGAACCAGTCCGCCTCAGATACTAAGGGACAACTGTATACTGAATTTTTCAAGAATGCAAGTGAAAATGGAGGCAAGTCTACACTCCTCCCCACTCCCAGAACTTTCCCAAGAATTCCTTACCATTTTGGAAAATCACAATCCTTTACCAATGCCACATGTGGTAGATGAACTTTCAATACAATACTCTTGTATTGTCTGTATTTGTAGCTGCCACATTCTTAATGATTATACAGGTAGAGGCAAGCATCTGAATTTTTACTTTCTCTCCCAGAATAGTCACAGCTAAGAAATTACATATTAAAATATTTTCATATATTACTTTCCTTTTATTTATCCTTTGGAAAATATAGTATGTACAAATATGTATTTTAAAAAATGTTTTAGAGGTTATTTTGTCACTGAATTTCAAGTCAGGATAGCAAAGGGCATTATAAGACATTTGTTATTAAGGAAAGAAGTTAGATCTGATACAGCCAGAAACTTGAGTCATGGATTCAGTACATTCTGCATTTTTCTTGAGTTATATTAAATTGATTTCTGCCCCTTTATAATCAAAAAGAGTTACGACCTATACAACCATGAAAGCACCAGATAAATATTGGAATAACTTTTTAAAACAGTGGAATAGGTGAATCTTTTTTAAGCATACTGTGAAATCAAGAGTATTGAAAGATTTGATACCCTAAAAATGAAAAGCATCTATATATAACAAGAATAAAACAAAGTACAGAGTGGAAAGAAATTTATATTTGCAACATATATAAAAATATTCAGGGGTTTCAAGATGGCGGCCTAGAGGGTGGCTGCATTTCACGTTGCTCCAGGACTCAGGATTCAAAAGAGGAGATATTGAGACACTTGGGACCAACTCAAAGCAGCCGGGTGACTCTCACCCGTTGGGAAGTCGTCTTGGATGGGACGGTGGTCCCGGACGAAGGAAACTTTGTGAAGTAGAGCTGCCGGCGAGACACCCCTCCCCCCGCTGGCGCAGTGAACTTGGACAACTGGGAGCGCCGTAAAGGAGGCCGCTCAGCACAGCGTTGGGACTCGGAGCAACCACTGGGGCTCCGGCGGCTGCCCAGGGGAGGAGTGGCGAGGAGAGCTGTGTGGACTCAGAACACCGGGGCCTGCCCTGAGGAGGAGAAGGAGGAACGTGGCCGCTTGGATTCGGAGTGACGGCACCAGAGCTACAGGCGGTTGCCAGAGGACAAGCCGAGCGGCGAGCTGTTTGGACTCAGAACGACTGCTTCTGAACACCGGGGCCTGCCCTGAGGACGAGGAGGAGGAAGAGGAGCGCGGCCACTTGGATTCAGAGTGACTACACCAGAGCTACAGGCGGTTGCCAGAGGAGGGGCTGCGTGGCGAGCTGTTTGCACTCAGACCACTTCTGAACACCGGTGCCTGCCCGGAGGAGTAGGAGGAGGAGGAGGAGGAGCGCGGCGGGCGTTTGGACTCGCAGTGACTGGATTAGCGCTCCAGGCGGCTGCTCAGAGGAGAAGGCGAGTGGTGAGTTGTTTGGACTTAAAGTGACAGCTCCTGAACACAGGGGGGCTGCCTGGAGGAGAAGCGTGGTGGGTCGCTTGGTCTTGAGTGGCCGCACCAGAGCTCCGGGCCGTTGCCCAGAGGACCCGTGCAGCGGGTCACGTGGATTCAGAGCCACTCAGAGCGACCGCTCCTGAACACCCGGGGAGTTATCTGGAGAAGGAGGAGGAACGGGGAGGGTCACTTCGACTGGGAGTGATTGATTGCCCAGGGCTACGGGTGGTTGGTGGGAGGAGGAGGCACACAGTGAGTTTCTTGGACTCCTAGTGACCGCACCGGAATACTGGGCGGCTGTCTGGAGGAAGAGGCATGTGGCGGGTCTCTGGGTCTCAGAGCGATGTACGGGGCCCCAGGTGGCTGCTCAGAGGAGGGGCCGCATAGCCAGGCGATTAGGTGCAGAGCAGGGTCCCAGGATTTAGGAGGCTTCTTGGTGGGAGAGCCGCACAGAGACTGGCTTAGGGCGGAGCGAAGGTTCCAGGCCTGCGGGCAGATTCTCTGAGGAGGGGCAGCCTAAGGAGATTCACCTGCGAAGGGTGAGGCTCCCAGGCCCAGGAGGTAGGGCCGGGCCCCTGGGAACTTTGCAGAGGAAGGCAGCCCAGCCCAGGCAGTAGCTGTAAATTGAGGGGAACCTGTAGGAGGGAACTGACCAGCGAGACCTCCCCACCAGGTGAGTCTTCCCTGCCGGGTGAGGTTTCCCCACAAGGACGGTAAAACCAGAGACTCAGGCCCAAACAGGCCTTGCCTCAGCCCGCAGCCTAGGTCCCCTTTGGATGAACATTGGTCAACAAGTGGAGGCACCTCTGCCCACTAGCAGGGATTATACCCCACCTGAAGGCCACCACTCCTAGAGAGGCAGCTTCCTTGTGGAGCACCGCATTATCAACTTCCTCCAAGACTTCAGCCTACTGAAGGCTAAGGGGGGATATATATACAAATCTTCAGGGACATTGTAAGTCAACAGAGGAAATCTGCAATATCTCAGCGGTCCACTGACACCTGAACAATATGAGAAAACAAGGAAAGAAAATGCTGCAAACAAATCTAGATGTTACATCAATAAAACCCAATGACAGCATGGCAGAAGAAATGACAGAAAAGGAGATCAGAATGTACATAATTAAAATGATCAGAGAAGCAAATGATGAGATGAAAGAGCAAATGCACGCACTGAATGAGATGAAAGAACAAATGCAAGCATTGAATGATCGCACCAATCGACAATTAAAAGAGCAAATACAGGAAGCAAAAGATCATTTCAATAAAGAGTTAGAGATATTGAAAAAAAACCAAACAAATCCTTGACATGAAGGAAACAATAAACCAAATTAAGAACTCCATAGAAAGCATATCCAATAGGATAGAACACCTGGAAGACAGAACCTCAGACATTGAAGACAAAATATTTAACCTTGAAAACAAAGTTGAACAAACAGAGAAGATGGTAAGAAATCATGAACAGAATCTACAAGAACTATGGGATATCATGAAAAGGCCAAATTTAAGAATTATTGGGATTGAGGAAGGCCTAGAGAAACAAGCCAAAGGAATGAACAACCTATTCAATGAAATAATATCAGAAAACTTCCCAAATCTGAAGAATGAAATGGAAAATCAAGTTCAAGAGGCTTATAGGACTCCAAATACACAAAATTACAACAGACTCACACCAAGGCACATTATAATGAAAATACCGAACATACAAAATAAAGACAGAATTTTAAGGGCTGTGAGAGAAAAGAACCAAATTACATTCAGGGGGAAACCAATACGGATATCAGCAGATTTTTCAATCCAGACCCTAAAAGCTAGAAGGGCCTGGAACAACATTTTTCAAGCCCTGAAAGAAAATGGATGCCAACCAAGAATCTTATACCCAGCAAAACTTACCTTCAAATTTGACGATGAAATAAAATCCTTCCATGATAAACAAAAGCTAAAAGAATTTACAAAAAGAAAGCCAGCATTACAGAACATTCTCAGCAAAATATTCCATGAGGAAGAGATGAAAAACAAAGAAGCAAATCAGCAAAGGGAGGAATTATTCTAAAGGAATTGTCAAATAAAGGAGGAAACAAGTTGTGTCAAACAAATAAATAAATAAAATTTTAAAAATGAACCAAATGACCGGGAAACCAAATCATATCTCTATAATAAACCTGAATGTTAATGGCCTGAATTCATCAATCAAAAGACATAGACTGGCAGATTGGATTAAAAAGAAAGATCCAACAATATGTTGCCTGCAAGAGACTCACCTCATAGAAAAAGATACCCATAGACTAAAGGTGAAAGGATGGGGAAAAACATACCATGCACATGGACTCAGCAAAAAAGCTGGAGTATCCATCCTCATTTCCGATAATGTGGACTTCAAGCCAAAGTTAGTCAGAAGGGATAAAGAAGGTCATTTCATACTGCTTAAGGGAAGCATAAATCAGCAAGATATAACAATCATAAACATCTATGCCCCAAACAGTGGCTCATCCATGTATGTCAAACAAATCCTTCTCAATTTCAGAAACCAAATACACCATAACACAATAATACTAGGTGATTTTACCTCTCTCACCACTGGACAGATCTTCCAGACAAATATTGAACAAAGAAACCATAGATCTCAATAACACAATCAATAATTTAGACTTAACGGACATTTATAGAATATACCATCCAACCAAGAGCGAATACACTTTCTTCTCAGCAGCACATGGATCCTTCTCTACAATAGACCATATATTATGCCACAAAGCTAATGTTAGCAAATACAAGAAGATAGAGACACTACCATGTATTCTATCAGATCATAATGGATTGAAGTTACAAATAAATGAAAGAGTAAAACACAGAAACTATTCCAACATCTGGAGATTAAACAATATGCTATTATATGGTGAATGGATAACAGAAGATATTAGGAAGGAAATTAAAAAATTCTTAGAGGTAAATGAGAACAAAGAAACATCATATCAAAATCTCTGGGACACTATGAAAGCAGTACTTAGAGGGAAATTTATTTCATGGAGCGCATTTAATAAAAGAAGTAAAACTCAACAAATAAACGACCTAACACTACAGCTCAAAGCCCTAGAAAAAGAAGAACAGAACAGCACCAAAAGTAGTAGAAGACAGGAAATAGTTAAACTCAGAGCTGAAATCAATGAAATTGAAACAAAAGAAACAATACAAAAAATTGACAAAATAAATAGTTGGTTCTTCGAAAAAATAAACAAAATTGATAAACCTTTAGCCACACTAACAAAGAGAAGACGAGAGAAAACCCAAATCACTAAAATTCGGAATGAACAAGGAAATATCACAACAGACAGGACTGAAATACAAAACATAATTAGAAGCTATTTTGAAAATCTATACTCCAACAAAATAGAAAATTTCGAAGACATCAACAGGTTTCTAGAGACATATGAATTGCCTAAACTGAACGAGGAGGACATAAACAATTTAAATAGACCAATTTCAAGTACTGAAATAGAAGAACTCATCAAAAGCCTACCAACAAAGAAAAGTCCGGGACCAGATGGGTTCTCAGCCGAGTTCTACAAAACCTTTAAAGAAGAGCTCATTCCAATACTTCTCAAAGTATTCCATAAAATAGAAGAGGAGGGAACCCTCCCAAACTCATTCTATGAAGCCAATATCACACTGATACCTAAACCAGACAGAGACTCATCAAGGAAAGACAATTTCAGACCAATATCCTTAATGAACATCGACGCAAAAATTCTCAACAAAATTTTAGCAAATCGCATACAAAAACATATTAAAAAGATAGTGCACCATGATCAAGTGGGTTTCATCCCAGGGATGCAAGGTTGGTTCAACATCAGGAAATCAATAAATGTAATTCACCATATTAATAGACTTAAAGTCAAGAATCACGTGATTATTTCAATAGATGCAGAAAAAGCATTTGATAAAATACAGCACCCCTTCATGCTCAAAACACTAGAAAAAATAGGGACAGTGGGAACATTCCTTAACATTGTAAAGGCCATTTATGCTAAGCCCATGGCTAATATCATTCTAAATGGTGAAAAACTGAAAGCATTCCCCCTAAAAACTGGAACAAGGCAGGGATGCCCTCTTTCACCACTTCTATTCAACATCGTTCTTGAGACTCTGGCCAGAGCAATTAGACAAACCAAAGAAATGAAAGGGATACGAATTGGAAAAGAAGAACTCAAACTATCCCTGTTTGCTGATGACATGATTATATATTTAGAGGAACCTGGAAATTCCACCAGAAAACTCTTAGAACTCATAAGTGAATTCAGTAAAGTAGCAGGTTACAAGATCAATGCCCATAAATCCAACGCATTTTTATACATAAGTGATGAATCTTCAGAAAGAGAAATTAGGAAAACTACCCCATTCACAATAGCCTGGAAAAAAATAAAATAATTGGGAATCAATCTCACAAAAGAGGTGAAAGACCTCTACAATGAGAACTATACAACACTAAAGAAAGAAATTAAAGAACACCTTAGAAGATGGAAAGATCTTCCATGTTCTTGGATAGGAAGAATTAATATTGTCAAAATGGCCATACTACCTAAAGTGCTATACAAATTCAATGCAATTCCAATTAAAATCCCAATGACGTACCCTTACAGAAATAGAGCAAGCAATTATGAAATTCATCTGGAAGAATAAGAAACCCAGAATAGCTGAAGCAATCCTTAGCAGGAAGAGTGAAACAGGGGGTATTGCAATACCAGATCTTCAACTCTACTACAAAGCAATAGTAACAAAAACAGCATGGTATTGGTACCAAAATAGAAAGGTAGATCAATGGTATAGAATAGAGGACACAGACACAAACTCAAATAAATACAATTTTCTCATACTAGACAAAGGGGCCAAAAATATGCAATGGAGAAAAGATAGCCTCTTCAACAAATGGTGCTGGGAGAATTGGAAATCCATATGCAACAGAATGAAACTAAACCCATATCTCTCACCATGCACGAAACTAAACTCAAAATGGATTAAGGACCTCGGAATCAGACCAGAGACCCTGCAGATTACAGAAGAAAAAGTAGGTCCAAATCTTCACCTTGTTGGTCTAGGATCAGACTTCCTTAACAGGACTCCCATAGCACAAGAAATAAAAACTAGAATCAACCACTGGGATAGATTCAAACTAAAAAGCTTTCTCTCAGCAAAGGAAACTATCATCAATGCGAAGAAAGAGCCTACAGAGTGGGAGAATATCTTTGCCAATCATACTTCAGATAGAGCACTAATCTCCAGAATCTATAAAGAACTCAAAAAACTCTACTCCAAGAATTCAAATAATCCAGTCGACAAATGGGCTAAGGAAATGAATAGACACTTCACAGAAGAAGATCTACAAGCAATCAACAAACATATGGAAAAATGCTCAACATCTCTAGTAATAAGAGAAATGCAAATCAAAACCACCCTAAGATTCCATCTCACCCCAATTAGAATGGCGATTATCAAGAATACGAGCAACAACAGGTGTTGGCGAGGATATGGGGAGAAAGGTACACTCATACACTGCTGGTGGGACTGCAAATTAGTGCAGCCACTCTGGAAAGCAGTGTGGAGATTCCTTAGAAAACTTGGAATGGACCCTCCATTTGACCCAGCTATCCCACTCCTTGGCCTATACCCAAAGGACTTAAAATCAGCATACTACAGAGATACAGCCACATCAATGTTCATAGCTGCTCAATTCACAATAGCCAGACTGTGGAACCAACCTAGATGCCCTTCAATTGATGAGTGGATAAAGAAACTGTGGTATATATATATACAATGGAATATTACTCAGCCATAAAGAATGATAAAATTATGGCATTTGCAGGCAAATGGATGAAATTGGAGAATATCATGGTAAGTGAGATAAGCCAATCTCAAAAAGCCAAAGGACGAATGATATCGCTAATAAGTGGAGGATGACACATAATGGGGGGGAGGGAAGGGTTAGTGTTAGGGTTAGAGTTAGGGTTAGGGAGGGGGGCAAGTATGGAGGAAGGAAGTACTGTATAGAGGGTAAAGAGGGGTGGGAGGGGTGGGGGGAAGGGAAAAAATAACAGAATGAATCAAACAACATTACTCTATGTAAATTTATGATTACACAAATGGTATGCCGTACGCCATGTACAAACAGAGAAACAACATGTATCCCATTTGTTTACAATAAAAAAAGACAAAAAAATATATATATATATATATAAAAATATTCATACCCATACCACATGTAGAGAGAGCCCTTAAATAACTTTTTAAAACTCCATAAAAGGAAAATTGGGCAAGGCTTATTAGTGTACAATTCATAGAAATATAAACATCTAATCACTGTATGAAAAAAGCTCAATTGAAAAATCAGAAACAAAACAAAGTAAACATCATGTTTATCATGATTAGCAAAATGGAGGCTGATAACAACTATTTTGCTGAGGACATATGGTATACTTTCAAATTCCATTGGTGAGACTGTAACAGTTACAGCCTTTCAGGAGGGCAATTTATCAATGTCAATGTTAAAGATCATATCATTTGTCTCAGCACTTTCTTAAGAATTTCATCCACTCTTTCAACTGTGTTTGCAGCCCCCACTGCTCTCTAAAGCCAGAGCTACCTCTAGCTTGCCGAGTTCCCTGCCAAAGGAGAAGGGTTGAGTAAGTAAGGTCTTTCTATCATGGCTCATATACAGCAGACTTCCCATAAATCCACAGGTGATAAAGCAACTAACTACAAAAGCTGCTCACAAGAGTGCTCGCTCTAAGGGAGGGGTAAAGAAACTCATGGTTACTGGTCTGGTACTGTGGCATTCTGAAATTAAATGTTATCAGAAGTCCACTGAACTGAAGCAGTGCACTCCTGTAATCCCAGAGGCTCAGGAGGTTGAGGCAAGAGAATCTCAAGTTCAAAGCCAGCCTCAGAAACTTAGGTTCTAAGCAATTTATCAGGACCCTGTCTCAAACTGAAAAACAAAAAGAGATAGGGATGTGGCTCAAAGGTTAGGTGACCCTGGGTTCCATCCTTGGTACCAAAAAACAAACGAACAAAAAGAAGTCCACTGAACTTCTGATTTGCTAACTCCCCTTCCAGGGTGAGATGTGAGAGACTGCGCAAGACTTCAAAACAGATTCACACTTCCAGAGAACTATAGATGCTTTGCAGGAGGGAAAAAAAAAAAAAAATTGAGCAAGGCATATTAATGAACAATCTCCGGTTGGTCTTTATAAAGAAACCAACCTGTGTTCTCTCCATGCCAAACATATAACAATTGTGCCAAAAGACCCCAGCTAGCACACTGCACATATGGAGAAGGTGCTTAAGAATTCACTTTTTTGATTGGAAACATTTCATTCTCAAAAAAATTAATTTTTTTCTCTTCTTCCCTGTTTTTTGTTTTTCTGAACATTAAATATTTTTTCCCATGAGATCAAAAGGTACCTAAGTATATCCTTACAAGCAGAAAAATAGGAGCAGAATCAGGTATCGCCATTTTTCCATTTTCATTTGTGTTTGAATTTTTAACATAAACACAGGGATAGAAACATTAATGCAACTCACAATGTTTCAGTGAACAAGTTTCAGCAGTCCCAATTTTATAACAATTATAAATAAAAGAATTTTATCCTACTGAAATGCTTCCACAGACATTCACTCTTAGGTAAAATAAAGCAGTTAGTGGCAGACCAGCATTAATACCTTGTACAACTTAGAAAATTCAAATAGAATGTTTGAAAACAAAGGAGAACTATTAAGGCAATGAGAAATAGAGTGGTTGAGACTGTAGAGAGGGAATAATCTTAGAAGAAGGAGCCAGCTTCTGTAAGTGACTTTATTGATGCTAGGCAAAGAGCATAAGGCTGAAAATTCTGTGCAAAGTTTCAGTGAAGGATCACTATGGGGGGAAAGAAAATTCAGATCTTTTGCAAAGACCCAGGAGGCACATAGCAATTTTCCTTTTAGATCAGTTCCCAAATCTTGAGGCTACAAAGGGCAGCAAATGATGGAAGTCTTTATTTATTAGAATAAAATGTTACAGTACTCTCATGTGACCAAGATTAGGGTTTTGATCCCCTGGAGGAAGGGTTCACAAAATATATTAAAATCTAAACTGAAACTTTTGAAAGCTAAGGGTGAACCCTAAGTAGACTAAGCCAGAGGATTACAAAGGAAAAACAACTTGGCCTCAGATGATCATTACCCAAAGTAGCTAGCCAAGAACAAAGAAATGGCAGTGAAATGAACTCCCTGAAAGGAAAGGACTGGATTTCATGGACATCTGAATATCTCACAGTGCCTTACACCAAGAATCTTGGCTATCATATAGTAACGATCTTAGATATCCCATAGTGCCTTCTAGTAATAATCTCTAGTATCCCATCATGCCTTTCACCAAGAATTTTCCAAGTGCCTCATCATCCTCAGGACCTACAAGAGTCACTCATGTTGGAAGGCCCTGGGACAAGTTCTCTGGTCTTATTAGAGTTGGAGATATTTGTCTTTGTTGTAGGAAGGAATATAAAGCAGATGGCTTCTTGGATGATTTTCTGGAAAAGCACACATCACCATCTGACTCCTACAATGAAATTCAGACATCATATTTTTTTTAATTGGGGTAAATTTAATTGGGGTAACCTATAATGTAAAATCTATCATCTTAGCCATTTTTATAGGTGAATAGTACAGTAGTACTAAGAATATTCCAGCAGCTCAGGAGTTCAAAGCTGGCCTCAGCAACTTAGGAAGGCCCTGAGCAACTCAGCAGTTTAGTGCTCCTGGGTTCAATCCCCAGTAGGAAAAAACAAAAAAAAGTCCAATTGTTGTGAAACAGATCATAGTCATACTTTTGAACATTAAAATATACTTTAACTGCCAGGCACAGTGGTGCACGCCTGTAATCCCAGTGGCTCAGGAGGCTGAGGCAGGAGGAGCTCAAGTCCAAAGCTAGCCTCAGCAACTTAGCAAGGCCCTAAGCAACTCAGCAAGACCCTGACTCAAAATAAATAAAAAGGGCTAGGGATGTGACTCAGTGGTTAGCTGCCCCTGGGTTGAATCCCCAGTACACACACACACACACACAAAATTCAGTATCTAGATAGACTATATGACAGACTTTCACTATTTAATAATAAGAGAATAAGCAATGAAAACATCCAGTAACATGTGGGCGAAAGTTTTAAACTAACATTCACCAATGAAGTCATACAGACAAATAAACAAATGAAAAGATATTCAGTATCATTGGTCATTAAGGACATTAAAGTTAAAATCACAGTGAGAATGGAATGGCTTTAAACTGAAAACATCAAACTGAAAACTGGCAAGGATGTGGGGTTACTGGAACTCTCATGTACAGCTGGCAAGAATGCAAAAAAGGACAGTTGGCAGTTTATTGCAAGGTAAATACCTACCTACCATATAATTCAGCATTCTTACTTCTACACAGTTACACAAGAGAAATGATGACATAGACTCACACAAAACCCTGTATGTAAATATTTTCATTAGTTTTATTCATAGTCACTAAAAAGTAGAGACAGCCAAATGTCTATTCATTGAATAGATGAGCAAATTATAATACAACAATCTATACCATGAAAACTATTTCTCAGTAAAAAGAAAGAACTACTGATACAGGCAACAACATAGATGAATCTCAAAATATATTATGCTAATGAACAAAAATCAAACTCAAAAGCTACAAATTTGATTTCTTTGATAGAGTACTTGGGGCAAGCAAAACTGTAAGGACAGTCTGGGGTGGGGAAGGCATTAGGTAAATAGGGTAGTTTTATGATGAAATATTCTGTATCTTGAATGTAACTGTCCAGATTCCTAGCACTGTAAAATTAAATAAAGCTAATTTCTACTGTTAAAAAATAAACAGGTGACTCTTTAAAGAGAAACATTAAATGATAATAATAATGACATAAGAAAATTCATTAAGAAATTAAGTGATTGAAATGTAGGGAAAAAACTAAGTTAGAAACTCAAAACCTCTTAGCTGATGACACCCACAAAATGGGAAATGTCCATAGTTAATGTTTTTTTTGGGGGGATGGGGGTACCAGGGATTGAACTCGGGGGCATTTGACCAGAAAGCCACATCCCCAGTCCTATTTTGTATTTTACTTAGAGACAAGGTCTCATTGAGTTGCTTAGTGAGCCTCACTTTTGCTGAGGCTGGCTTTGAACTCACGGTTCTCCTGCCTCAGCCTCCCCAGCCACTGGGATGGCAGGTGTGTGCCACCACGACCAGCATAGTTAATGTATTTTATAAGCAACAGTAAAATAAAGGAACTTCAAAGATTGCTAAAACATTGTTTAAAATGAAATAAAATTTAATTCTCTAGTACAATTAATCTGAAACAGCATTTTTTTTTTTTTTTTTTTTGGTTTTGAGGGCTGAGTGGCACTTTACCACTAAGATATATCCTAGATCCTTTTTATTTGTATTTTGATAGCATCTTGCTAAGTTGCTGAGACAGGGCCCCAACTTGTTATTTTCCTGCATCATCATGCAAGTAGCTAATAAAAGAGCTAATTAGCCTATACTGTGGCTGGCTGACCCTAAATCCACTCTCAATACCCTTTCCCCTTACCACTTCCTATTATATAAGATAGAAAAGCTAATACATGATCTCTAAGTTTTCCTATGGATGGGGGCAGGGAGCCCAATGAGTGGCATTTTGGTAGGGAGTATAAATGGGGCAGTAGAAAAGTTCATCCTTTCCTTAAAAAAAAAATGGTATCAGTAGATGATATTACCCTTTCTTCCTATCTAAGGTCTGAAGGCAAAAAGCATGAGGGAATGACTAAGAGAATTAGAGAGATCTAACTGATACAGTTGAGACACTAAACTAACCTGTTATGGGTAAGAAAAAAATAATCTTTTTAAGAGCCGGATGTGTTGGCCCCCACCTGTAAGCCCAGTGACTCGGGAGGCTGAGGCAAGAGGATTCCAAGTTCAAGGCCAGCCTGGACAACAGCAAGCCGCTGTCTCAAAATAAAAACTAAAAAGGGGTGGGGATGGAGCTCAGTGGTAAAAGCACCTCTGGATTCAATCCCTAGTACCACAAAAGCAAACAAAAGACAAAAAGTAAAAAACTCAAAAAAACTTTTTTTATGGCACCATTAAATCACGTTATGTTATTTGCATGTTACTAAGGTAATGTGATTATCCATAAAAGGCATCTAAAAACAGGCAGTTTAAGTCTTTCTCCTACTCTGCTATTAATCAAAGGAACAATGCAATAGTACAGTAAACTATTATTTCCTATAGAATAAAAGAGGGAAAACAACCAAGAAAGATGATTCAAGCTAATGTGTTCACATTGGTACTTTATTAGTCTAACAAGAATTTTTTTTGGGGGGTGTACCAGGTAGTGAATCCAGGGATACTTAATCACTGAGCCACATCCCTGGCCCTTTTTATTTTTTAATTTTAAAACAGGGTCTTGCTAAGTTGCTTAGAGCCTCAGTAAATTGCTGAGATTGGCCTTGAACTTGTGATCCTTCTGCCTCAGCATCCCAGCGGATAACAGGCATGTACCACCACACCTGGCTGATAAGACATTTTTGTGCAAAAGATTTTACAATTCGATCTTTATCTACTTTAGTTGTACCTAGCTCAGCTTAAGACCATTGTGAGAAGAGTATATGTAGTCTAAAAATTCTAAGCATTTCAGAAATGTTAGTTATTTTCTCCTTTTCTCTTTGATTACAAAAAGGACATAAGGCTGTCTAAGAACATTCATACTATATTGCATTTTTAACATTCATACAGTAAGAAAAGACAAAGTAAGAAATTCTCCCCATTCTCCTTTGGCAACTAAAAAGGATCTTTTTGAAAATATTTTTTGCTCACAAAAGGAACCCTATCTGATAACAGAAATTTCATTTGTTATCAACTAATAAATTATTAGCTAATAAACA
Organism: Sciurus vulgaris; assembly: GCF_902686455.1. Classification (NCBI taxonomy): domain Eukaryota; kingdom Metazoa; phylum Chordata; class Mammalia; order Rodentia; family Sciuridae; genus Sciurus; species Sciurus vulgaris. Next base: position 110,677,067 of record NC_136461.1, read on the forward strand.
AAGACGACCTGATCACCTTACTTGGACAGTCTGACTCTTACTAATTTAAGGGCTGTGAACAAGGACTATTGTCTAAAATGTTTAGATAACAATTACTCTGGCCAAATTGGGATTATTTGAGCAACAAAACAAATAATGAGGGCTGGAGTTGTGGCTCAGTGGTATAGTGCTTGCCTGGCATGCATGAGGCACCAGGTTCGATCCCCAGCACCACATAAAAAAACTGAATAAACAAAATAAAGGTATTGTGTCCATCTACAACTAAAAATATTTTTAAAAGACAAAGAAAAAAACAAATAATTATTTTCAAAAAGCCATGAATTCATGCTAAAATAAAGTAGATCAGGGAGAAGAGAAAGCTCTTCTTACAAAAAAACAAAAACAAAAACAAATATAAATCTGGGGAAGAAATTATAGAAGTGGAAATAAATGTAACTGAAACAGAAACAAATGTAAAGTTATTTCACAGCTATTATAGCTATTATAGTAATAATTCAGGAAATGGAGACTAATAGTATTAGATGAAAAACTATTAGAGAACGAAATATTCACTCACTCTCCAATTTATTACCCTAGATAATGTATTAATTATAAAGGAGAAAAGATGTCTTTATAAGGCGGGGGGGGACTTCTGACATCTTGTGCCCTCTGTTGGGATTTACTGAGAAGAATACAACACCACTGTATTGTTGCTGGGATTAAAAGGATTCACTACCATATTCAGTCTATCTGATATTCTTGCCCACATATTTAATCTGAATGAAGAAACAATAAGACAAATCCAAATTAATGGCCATCCTAAGGAAGTGGGTTACCTAGCAAGGATCCTTAAAAATTAACACTTATCAGCTACTGTAGTTTGGAACTGGAATATCCCCCAAAGGCCCATGTGCTAAAAGGCTTGGTCCTCAGGTTGGTGCTACTAGAACATGGTAAAGCTTTAAGAGGTGGAACCTAGTGAAAGACAGTTAGGTCATTGGAACTTGCTCTTGAAAGGGATGTTGGAACCCTGGCTCCTTCCGATCTTTCTTTCTTTGCTTTCCTGTTACCATGAGGTGAACAGGCCACCTCTGCAGCATATTCATACCATGAGATCCCACCACGGGTCCAAAGTAGCAAGGTTAATCAACCATGGACTAAAATCTCTGACACCATGAAGCAAAAATAAACCTTTCCTCATTTTACGTTGATTTATCTCAGGTATTTGTTACAGCAGCAGAAAGCTAACTAATAAACCAGGGGACAGCATAAAACAAACCCCCTAGTCACCAATTAATATTAACAATTAGACACATGAGCAAATAACTGTGCAAATGATTCTAGCCTCCAGCCTATAAGTCTCTCAGATATCAGACAGCAGAGACAAAATATCTCTCACATCATGTCTGAATTCCTAAGCCCAAAGAAAATGACATAATATACAATTGTTATTGTTTTAAATCATATGGTTTATAGTAACATCTATTGTTATGCAAAATAGATAACTAATACAGGCTCTAATAAAACAGAAATCTCAATTTCCTCAACAGTACCTACCTCACTGGTTTGTTGGGAACGTTAAATGAGCTAAGAGAATGTTCAGAATAATGTGCTAAATGAATGATAGCTAGTAAGCAGCTTCAACTTGAATAGTTAGAATTATGGTAAAGAAATACATAAAGTACTTTGGGGAATACAAAGGAAAGGTATTTGATTCAGTCCTGGAGAGTAAGAGGAGGTTTTCCTAGAATCATTGGACAACTGATTTAATAGGGTTAAGAAAGCAGCAGAGGTATTTCTAGCTGAGAAAACAGATTAAGCAAAGGTGAAGAAGCACTGAACAGTATAGTACATGTAAAACAAACAAAACACCTAAGTCTGGTACTGCTAGAATAAAAGAAAAACAGGAGGAGACAGGAAACAAGGTTGTAGAGGTTGGGAGGATCCCAAAACTTAGAGGGCCCTATATATGAAGTTATGGCCCCATAACCATTTTTAAACAGGGAAGTGATACAGATTTTAAAATTTAGGTGGAAATTTCTGCAATAGTAATATGGAACTAGATTTAACAATGGTAACACCATGAATCTGAGAGTCTTTAGTATATAGGTAATTATGAGAACTATGAGAGGACTTGAGAATGACCACAGATAGCTTATATAACAGTGATTTTCAGCCAGGGATAATTTTATCCCCGGGGGGGGGGGGGTTTCTGTTGTCATAACTGGAACAGAAGGTGGGGAGTTATTAAGATTATACAAGAGGGAGCCAGGGATACTGCTAAATATCCTAAAACAATACCCGGGAGAGCCCCACAAGGATTATCCCATTCAAAATGTCAACAGTCCCAAAGTTGAGAAATTAAGAGGAAAAGCAGAAGAAAGGAAAACCAATACTTTAAAGTACTCACAATAAGAGTCAGGGCTGGGAGTGTAGCTCAGTGGTAGAGCACATGCTTAGCATGCACAATGTCCTGGATTTACTCCTCAGCACCATTAATAATAATAATAACAATAAGAAGAAAAGTGAACAAAGAGGTAAATCAAGAAAATGTACGGGCTGGGGAGATAGCTCAGTCGGTAGAGTGCTTGTGTTGCAAGCACAAGTCCCTGGGTTCGATCCCCAGCACCTCAAAAAAAAAAAAAAAAAAAAAAAGAAAAAAGAAAAAAAGAAAATGTACTATCAGAGAAGTCAGAGCAATAGAGAATTTCAAGGGGGAAGAAAAAGACCAAAAAAGTTGAATTCAGTGAACTAGATAAAGTTTTTAAATTATCTGCTAGGTCTGCCAATTAGAAAGTAACAAGGACTTTAGTGAAAGGAGGGCCAGACTATGACAGGTAAAGGAATAATGGGAGATGAAAAAGTATACAAAGTAAATGTAGATGTCTCTTAAGAAATTTTATTGGAAAGTGCAGAGACTGGGCAGCAACTATAGTAGTAATTCTCAACCCTGGCTATAATAAGAATAATCTCAGGAACTTTTAAAAATTATAAATGCCTGGACCTCACCCAAGAGTTCATGGAGATGGGACCCTGTATCAGTATTTTTAAAAATATCCTCAGTGACATTAATGCAAGGCCAGGTTTGAAAAATCACAAAACTCAAGATTAAAAAGGAAAGTCAAGGAGCATAAAAGGGGAAAAGTAAGCAGGAAAAGAAAAAAGGATGAAAGAAAATCCCAGAGGAAATAGGTAAGGAACAGGTCAGGGACATGGGCTAATGGGCTTGCCTTGAAAAAAAGAAAGGATGCCTTAAAAAAAAAGAAAGGATGCCTCATCTCAGGAGACTGAGGGAGAAATGAATGTTGACATAGAGAAGCTGGACACAGAGATTTGGGAGTTCATGCCTAAGGCCCCAATTTTCAAACTAGAGAAGATAAGTCAGTTCCTAAAAATTAGCTATTGGATAGGAAATCTAGATAGTGAAATTTGGTGACATTTAAAAATGTCTGCTGAGGTAATGCAAAACAAAAGACTAATCAAAAGCATGGTGAGTCTAATGGAGATTGAATATGCCTTCCTATCTGCAGGGGCATCGGTGAACACATTTGATTCTCTTCCAGCAGGGCTTAAGCATCCACTACCAGAGGAGCAACAATAAGTGGACCACAGCACTAATCAAAACTTGGTGGTTTAGTGGGTGGGAGAGGAAAAAAAAGCATGTATGAGTTTAGATGAATTTTAGTTGAGAGGTTCAACAATGGGGATCCAAATAGGCACAGAAAGAAACACAATTTATAAGCAGTTTAACTAGCATAGATTTACCACTAGATACCATAAGCTATTCAAATAGTCTAAGATTCACAGATGCTTGTCCTACTCAATCCCATAAATCAGATTTCCTATATCTGTACTTGTTCTAAGAAAGAGTCTGCATCTAAATGAAATGCACAAAACATAAAATGAATCAATAGACAAACAGTTGGAGAGATATGTGATAAAGCAAGTACAGTAAAATGTTAATAATACAGTCTAAAAGGTGGGAACGTGGAAGGGTTGTAGGTTCTAGAACAGCACTGTCCAATGGGTCTTTCTGAAATGATGGAAATGTTTTGTAAATGGTGTTATCAAATAGGTTAACTACTAGAGCTATATGTGACCACTAAGTCCTTGAAGTATGACTAATAGCAATGGGGAATTTTTAATTTTAGTAACTCTCCATAAATTTAAATTTAAATTGACATAACCATGTGTGGCTAGTGGCTACTGTGTTAGCATACTGCTAGACCACACAACCCTAGGTTCAAGTCCTTGGATTCACCACTGGCTGTTACTTTATTTCTCTAAGTCTTAAATTTTTCTTATATAAAATGAAAACAGCAACAGCACTTATTACTTTATACAGATTAAATGAGATAAAGCAGATAAAGCATGAAGCACAGCCCTGGGCACAAAGGAAATGCTTAAAATTAATGTTTAGGGCTAGGGTTGTGGCTCAGTGATAGAGCACTTGACTAGCATGTGTGAGGCACTGGGTTCAATTCTCAGCACCACATATAAATAAAAAGCCCACTGACAACTTCAAGAAGTAAAAATTTTTTGAAAAATTAATGTTTATTATTCTACTTCTAAATAGTGTCCATGCAATCAAGGAACACGATCTGTTTTCTCTCCACTCTTTCCCCAGTGCCTAGTACAGTGTCCCATACATAAAAGACACTCAATAGACATTTGCTGCATGTTATTTCAATCTTAAGACCTTACATTTATTCCTATTAAATTTCACATTAAGTCCATTGTTTTAATTTGTTGAGCTCTAGTACAGATCTTTGAATCCTAATGTTATCCAATATACTTGATGTGCCTGTTAGTGTCTTCTGAAATTTTGATAAACATATCATCTATATATGTACCTGAAATATTAATAGACCTATAATTTTAGTTTTTTCACCCTGAAGTTTATTGCCCTTCATTAACTGATACTAGCTACATACATTAAACTTAGCTTTATCTTCATCGTTTTAAGAACAAAGATAGTAAAGATCAGATTATGCCAGTATGTCCTTCATTGAGACTACCCTTAAAGAGAACTTAAAAACAACTACTCACCCTTCAATAGCTGGAGATCTGTCAGGACGAGTACTTCCTTGAGACCTATATCTCCGAGTCATTGGCAGCCGTGGAGGCCTGCTTGGTCCCCAGAAATCAGTGTGAGTTTGGTGACTCCTCTCATTGGCTCTATTACCTTGGTCCAGTGGATTGCTACTTAGAAATGGTCTAAAATCTTGGAAAAACATCGTGTGATCCAAATGGTCCCAGAGCTAGTAAAAATCAAAAATAAATCACGTTAGGAAAAGGGAAGAAATAACAAAAATAGAGAAGAATTACTTTTAACACTTTGAAATTCAGCAACTCCTAAATAATGAAATATGTTTCTTGGGTTTCAGGGAAAAGAAACGAGAGTTCTTTAAGGGGCACACATAAGGGCACAAAACCCTAAAAATTGAAAAAATTTATTTTATTCATAAAGAAACAAGTAAGTCAATGGGTGGCCTCACTCATATCCATCCATATGCCTCTGACTAGTTTCCCCTTCAGAAATATAAATACAACTGAAAGTATCCTAGACTTCTTTCCTAAGCATCATCAACCATTTATATCAACATTATAACCTGCGTTTTGTCATAAATGATATCCACATTCAAAGATTTAAATAAAATGAATGTACTTATACACTTGGGGGGGGGGGACAGCATCACCACAAAATGAAAAATGTCCATAAAAAACTTCTCTTAACTTGGCACCTGCATCAGAGAAGGGTTATGTCAAAACTGTGCCAAAGCAGTGCAAGAATGTCTAATAAGTTCATTCTGTGGTACACACTTTTATCAATAAAAGGGATTTGGAGGGGTTATTAGGTTTGGTGGAACAATCACTAAGCAAAGGATAAATAGGGGGAAAAACCACCTTAAAATAATTAAAGCTTTATCTATCTGTACACCAGATATCTCAAAAGATCTACAGAATACTACTTACTGTACTCCATCCACAAAGTATGTAACACTGGTCATACTAATCCATTTCTTTGTTTTAAAGTTTTAAGTTAAGTCACGTGCAGTGGCACATGCCTGTAATCCCAGAGGCTCAAGAGGCTAAAGACAGGAGGATCACACACAAGTTCAAGGCCAGTCTCAGCAACATAGCAAGGCCCTAAGCAACTTAATGAGACCCTGTCTCAAAATAAACAAAAAGGACTGGGGATTGTAGCTCAGTGGTAAAGCACTCCTGGGTTAAATCTCCAGTACAAAGGAAGTAAGTAAGTTAGTTTTAAGTTAAAGGGAAGAACTTATTATTTAGTGTAAATATAATAAATAACAAGGACAGAAAACTCCTCAGCGCATGATGTCAGGTCTTAAAATTCCTCAGAACCTCTCTATTCCAAACTTTGTCTTCCAGAGACTCTCATTAATAACAGCTTCCTAACTCAGAGAAAGGGTTAACAACCCAGTAGCACATTAAGCTGAGCTGATTACAGATCCCACTCCATTCTCAGTCTACCATTTAATAATTTGCTACATCAACTCTAGGAAGTTATGGAGTTTGATAGGTTTTACAATGTTTTGTTTTGTTTTTTTAATTTTCCAGTATACAATTTGTTTCTTGATTTTCAAAGATAATTTCCTTCCTTTTTAGGTTTCTATTGTGCCATATCCTGACAAGCACTTAATGTCGTAGTACAGTTGTTTTTGGTTTGGGGCTTTGATTTTCTTCCTCCAGTTTTTAACAATCTGGTGAAATGTTTGGATTTGATACGTAAGACCAATAGGAGTGTTTATTTTAAATGCCTGTTTTTGTGGGAGGTGTTGGGGGGTACCAGGGATTGAACTCAGGGGCACTCAACCACTAAGCCACATCTCCATCCTTATTTTGTATTTTATTTAGAGACAGTGAGTTGCTTAGCGCCTCACTTTTGCTGAGGCTGGCTTTGAACTTTCCATCCTCCTACCTCAGCCTTCCAAGCTGCTGGGATTACAGGCATGTGCCACTGTGCCCAGCTAAAATGCATACTCTTTGGCCCTAAGCCAGCTAGTAAATTTAAAAGGTTGTGGAAGCCTTAAGGACTACCTTTAACACTTCCTATAAAGTAAGTCTGTTATTAATGAATCCTATCAGCTACTGTTTATCTGCATATATCTTGATGACTTCTTCATTCCTGAAGGGCAGTTTTGCCAGATTTAGAGTTCTTCATAGTTTTTTTAAATCTTTCAGTTAGCTTTCAGTTAAGCGTTTAACTGGTTGTGGTAACTCTCTGACTTTTCCAGAGTTCTGATAAACTTGATTTTGATAGTTTTTTTGTTGTTTTTGCTAAGGAAGGACCCCCAGAAGGTCCCCACTTTGCCATTTTCTCGGACATCATCTTTCACTGTGGCTTTACTTAGCGTTCTCTGATACTAATAAGGCTAAATATCTTTTTGTGTATTCATCATATTTCATATCGTTCATGTCTTTTGTTCACTTTTCTATTTAATAGATTTTCCAATTGACGTGTAGCAGTTCTTTATATATTCTGGATACTGATCTTTTGTTAGCTACATATGTGCAATTCTCCCAATTGTGATTTCTTTTTTTTCCTGGAAGCTCCCAAAGTTTAATTTTAACGTAGCACAAATCCCTCATGATTTGTGCTCTGAAGATTTAAATAATCCTTCCCCAGAGCAAAGTCATTAAAAATTTTCCTCCAGAGGGCTGGGGATGTACCTCAGTAGAAGAGCGCTTGCCTAGTGTACACAGTGCCCTTGGTTTGTTTGATCCCCAGCATCACACAGAAACAAACAACAAAAAAAAAACTGTACTATATGTTCTTCAAGTAAGTTTTAAAGACTTGTCATAAATACCTAAGTCTTCAGTCTACTAATTTTTTATAAGATATAAGGATCCAATTTAATTTTTTTCAAATATAATTATCTCAACACCTTTTATCAAATAATTCACCCTTTCTTTGCTGATCTGCAGTGCCACATCTATCATATCAAATTTGTATATGTACCTGGGTCTGTTTTGGGGTCTTTTAATAGGGCCCATTGATCTGCAGAGGTACCATAGTCTTAATTATTATAAGCCTTATAATAAATTTTAGTATCTCACAGATCAATTCTCTCCACCATATAATTTTCAAGACCATCTATCATTTTTCAACATTCATATTTATTTTAAATTAGCCTGGTAAGCTCCCCATGCAAACTCTATTGGGACATTTACTTTTTTTTTTTTTTTTTTGTGGTGCTGGGGATTTGAACCCAGGGCCTTGTGCTTGCGAGGCAAGCACTCTACCAACTGAGCTATATCCCCAGCCCCAGGACATTTACTTTTAAGGCAATGAATATATATATACCCTGTTAACAAACATCATTAACATCATCTGGGAACTTATTAGGAAAGCAGAATCTCAGACTCCACCCAGTGTATCTGCATCATAAATTGATTCATGTGCACATTAAAATTTGTGAGGCACTGTTATAGATTATTTTGAAGGCAATGAACATTTTTATAATATCAAGTCTTCCCACCCAAGAATATAGACTAGCCCCACTCAACCCCAATTTATTCAGGACTTCTTTTAATAGTTATATCTTTTAACATTTTTGTACCTTTCTCCATAAAGGTCTTGCTGTTAGATAATATTACTTTGATTCTTCTTTTTTTTAATTTGGTGTTTTAACAGTTAATTGCTATTATCAAAAATGCAACTGGTTTTTTGTACTGACTTTAATTTACAGAAAATTTGCTGAACTCCTAATAATTCTAATAGTTTGCCTATGCAGAACACCCAAAAAACATACATAATCATATCATCTAAGAAAAACAATAATTTTTGTTTCCTTCCCAACCCTTATGTTTTCATTTCTTCTTATGTAATTGCAATTCAATATTGAAAGGAAACAATGATAGCAGGCACCTTCCTCTTGTTCCTGATTTTAAAGAGAATAGGCCTGATCATCAAATACTATGTTTTGTACTAATATTATGTTTTGTAAATATCCCTTTATCAGATAAAAACAAGTTTCCTCCTAATTCTAGTTTATTAAGAATGTTTAGCATGAATGAACAATGAATTTAATCAAATACTTTTTCTGTATCTATTTAGATAATTATGGTTTTTCATTTTTATCTGTAAAATTATATTAACGGCTTTTCAATTAATACAATCTTGAATTCTCAATTTGGTTTATGATACATTACTGGATTCTACATTTGCTCTTTTGAGTGAATTTCTACATCTATTCCTTCAGAATACCGCCCTTGTCTGGCTCTGGTACCAGGTTATAGTGGTCTCATAAAATGTGCTGGAAAGCATTCCTTCTCTTTCATATTAGCATCCTGTGGCACAAAAATAGAATTACTGGGCATAAGCATTTTGCTAGACAGTACTAAACTACCCTCCAAACATCTATACTCATTTATACTCCTACCAGAGTACAACAGCTTACATTCTGCAGTATTCTGGCCAACATTGGTAAAATGTTTTTAAAATGCTAATACACAATCTGAAAATTTTTTACATAGTAAAAACATGAATAAAATTTGTCTAAATACTATGAGGTAAAGCACCTTTTCATTTTAACTGCCATTGTACTTTTTACGCCAGACTTATTTCCCTTTCTTTCCTAGTGAGTCTTAATCTGTAATAGATCACTTGTTTCTTGAATGAAAAGTGGTCTAGAATGTAAAGTTCTTAATCCCAAATCCAAAGTAAATGTGACATTAAATCCCCAACTATATTTGCCATCCACAAGTGAAAAAGTATGAACGGACTCCTTCACATTCTAACCCACTAAGGTAAACTACAGGAAGAAATCTATCCAAATAAATAAAGTTCCACACTTGCTTACAGGGAAAAAAAAAAAATTCTCAACATAGCCATTATTTTCATTATAACTAAGAAACAACTTTAAACTTTAAATTTTGACTAGAAGAAGAGCTAAGCAACAAGTTCATACTTTGAATAATCTGCTTTGACAACTACGTTTTTTGGATGACTGTAAGTTGACATCACACCTCATAATATGAAAAGATTTTAAAGACCCAATCTTAGAAGCAGTTTCAACATCAGCCTGAAGCATTTTGCAGTCTATTTGGAAACTGCAAATTAGTACAAACTAATAGTAACAGTCAATGTATTTGTGATCTTTTTTATCCCCAAATAATAGTGCACCCTGACCATAGAACACAGGATAAAAGAATACACCTCACAAATTTATATCAAATCAATGCTAAGGATAAGAATAGCTTCAGATCAAAAAAAGGACAGCTTTAGTTCATTTGTCTCTGAGCAGACACAAACAGTTCATCAACAAAACTGGGTATTCAGGACACAACTTACGTAAGTAAAAACTAATAGGGAACACTATTATAGAGTTTCAGTGAAACAGCCAAAAGAATTATGTAGACGGTTTGACAATTTTTGTTTTGAAAAATCAAAAAAGTTACTCTGAACAGAGGTAAAAAGATAGTATTTCTGATTGTGATATAGAAAAACAGTATGGACAATATCTTCCCATTAGCAGAATTTGTTCTGAACCAACTATGATCAAGTCACTCTTCTTAAAATATTAAGGTCTGTTCCTCAAAAAGTTAAACAGTTACCTATGATCTGGTAATTTCACTGTTAGTTATATAACTAAGAGAACTGAAAACATATTGCACAAAACTTATGGAAAATATTCACAACAGCATTATTCATAATAGCCATAGAGTATAAACAAATGTCCATCAACTGATGACATTTTGTATAAACAAAATGCAGGATATCAATAAAATCTAATATTCTACAGCCATCAAAAGGCATGAAGTACTGATGCATGCTACAACATAAATAAACCATAAAAATATTATTCTAAGTAGAAAAGAGTCACAAAAGATCACATATTGTATGATTTCATTTATATCAAATGTCCTATTTATAGGCAAACCAACAGAAACAAAAAGAGATTGGCAGTTTCCTAGGGTGAAGGAATTATGGAGAAATAAGAAATGAGTACAAATGGGTACAAGATGAAAAAGTACTAGAATTAGTAGTAATGAATGACTGTATGAGTTGGTGAAGTTACTAAAATTGCTGAACTGTACATTTTAAAAGAGTAAAGTACACGGCATGTGAATTTTAAAATACTATTGTCTATCCAGGCACAGTGGCACATCACCTGTAATCTCAGTGACCCAGGAGGTTAAGGCAGGAGGATTCCAAGTTGGAGGCCAACCTCAGCAACTTAGTGGGATCCTTTCTCAAAATAAAAAATTAAAAAGGGGCTTGCGACATGCAGTTGAGTGGTAAAATGTCCCTTGTTCAATCCCCAATACCCACCTCCCTGCCACAAAAAAACCCACAAAACTACAGTCTATTAAGATGAATCAACCGAAGGTAAATAACTTCAAAATTATTAACCTTAGAAATGCAATTTCAAACACACGCACAGGCTATTTGATTAAAAACGTTAAATCAAGATAAGGAACATATCCATTACCCCAAATATTTCCTAGTGTTCCTCTGTAATCTCTTTCTCCTGTCCCTCTCTACTTCCAAGCAACAATTGATGGTTCTGTGGTTTGTATTTTCGGTGAAGGGAATAATACTGCAGGTCTTCTTTATTTTCTGGTTTCTTTTACTCAGTTAATTATTTTTAGATTAATTCATACTTTTATATGTATCAATGGTTTTGCCATTTTATTACTGAGCAATAAGTATTTCATAGTATGGCTATATCACGATTTGTTGATTCATCCACCTGTTGATAGGATTTGGGTTGCTTCTAGTTTCCATTACAAATAAAGTTACTGTGAACGTTTGTATATACATACTTTTTTTCCCCCTCTTCTCTGGGGGAGTAAATACCTAGAGTGCAATGGCTGGATCATATATATGCATATTTACCTTTTTCAAAAAGTTAATGTGCTTTCCAAAGTGGTTGTACCATTTTTATATTTCAATTTCAGTTGTTTCCACAGCCTTGCCAACATTTAATATGGTCAGTCTTTTAAATTTCAGCTATTCTGATAGATGTGCAGTAGTATTTCATTGTGTTTTTTTTTAAAGTTTTTCAACCACACTCACTCACTCATATAAATATTTGAAAACAAATATATCTGCCCTCCCTTTCTGTATCTTTGGTATAATTTATCATAGTTTTTAATAAACAAATACTATAAATATCCATAAGAGAATTTTAAAATATAAAAAAGGGGCTAATAAATAGACAAATATATCAACTACTGAAAGTACTACCTATTTTTTTAAAAGATTAAGCCACTCATTTGCAACTTTTATTAAAGCAAATTCCATCTATTAAAAACAAGATAATTTAGCCGGGTGTGGTGGTGTAGCCTGTAATCCCAGAAGCTCAGGAGGTTGAGGCAGAAGGATGGAAAGTTCAAAGCTAGCAAAAAAAGCAAGGCTCTAAGCAACTCAGTGAGACCCTGCCTCTAAATAAAATACAAAATAGGGCTGGGGATGTGGCTCAGTGGTTGAGTGCCCCTGAGTTCAATCCTTGGTACCAAAAAACAAAAACAAAAACAAAAACCCAAAGTATTTTGTAACTTGATTTCAACTTTTTTTTAATAGTAATTGAATTTTTACATAAAAATTTGAAAACTTCAACTAAAGAATAAAACATTCAGACACCAAGATCAACAAACAATGACAGCATATCAATTTACATTAGTACTGTGGTCCAGGATACCCTTTCCATTTAAAACATTTTAATCACACTTCTGTATTGCACAGGTAACTTACAGTGTGAGTTCTTTTTTTTAATTTATTTTTTATTATAAACAAATGGGGTACAACTTGCTTCTCTGTTTGTACATGAAGTAGAGGCATATCATTTGTGTAATCATACATTTCCACAGGGTAATGGTGTTTGGTTCATTGTTATTTTTTCCTCCCCCCCCCCAACCCCTCCTGCCCATCTTTCCCCTCTATGCAGTCCCTCTTTCCTCCATTCTTGCCTCCCTCCCACCCCCCATTATGTATCATCATCTGCTTATCGGAGAGATCATTCGTCCTTTGGTTTTTTTGAGATTGGCTTATCTCACTTAGCATGATATTCTCCAATTTCATCCATTTGCCTGCAAATGCCATAATTTTATTCTTCTTTATGGCTGAGTAATATTCCATTGTGTGTATGTGTGTGTATATATATATATATATATATACACACCACAGTTTCTTTATCCATTCATCAATTGAGGGGTATCCAGGTTAATTCCACAATCTGGCTATTGTGAACTGAGCAGCTATGAACATTGATGTGGCTGCATCACTGTAGTATGCTGATTTTAAGTTCTTCGAGTATAGGCCAAGTAGTGGGATAGCTGGGTCAAATGGTGGTTCCATTTCAAGTTTTCTAAGGAATCTCCACACTGCTTTCCAGAGTGGCTACACTAATTGCATCCCCACCAGCAACGTACGAGTGTACCTTTTTCCCTCCATCCTCTCCAACACCTATTGTTGCTTGTATTCTTGATAATAGCCATTCTAATTGGGGTGAGATGGAATATTAGGGTAGTTTTGATTTGCATTTCTCTATTACTAGAGATGTGGAACATTTTTTCATTTATCTGTTGATTGCTTGTAGATCTTCTTCTGTGAAGTGTCTGTTCATTTCTTTAGCCCATTAGTTGATTGGGTTATTTGTATTCTTGGTATAGAGTTTTTTGAGTTCTTTATACATTCTGGAAATTAATGGCCATACTACCAAAAGTGCTATACAGATTCAATGCAATTCCAATTAAAATCCCTATGATGTACCTCACAGAAACACAGCAAGCAATCATGAAATTCATCTGGAAGAATAGGAAACCCAGAATAGCTAAAGCAATCCTTAGCAAGAAGAATGAAGCAGGGAGTATCACAACACCAGAACTTCAACTATGCTACAGAGCAATAGTAACAAAAATGGCACCAAAATAGACAGGTAGATCAATGGTACAGAATAGAGGACATGGACACAAACCCAAATAGTTTTCTCATACTAGACAAAGAAGCCAAAACATGCAATGGAGAAAAGATAGTCTCTTCAACAAATGGTGCTGGGAAAACTGGAAATCCATATGCAACAGAATGAAACTAAACCTCTATCTCTCCCTACACAAAACTCAGTTCAAAATGGATCAAGGACCTTGGAATCAGACCAGAGACCCTGCCTCTTATAGAAGAAAAAGTAGGTCCAAATCTTCAACATGTTGGCTTAGGATCAGACTTTCTTAACATGACTCCCATAGCACAAGAAATAAAAGCAAGAATCAATAACTGGGATAGATTCAAACTAAAAAGCTTTCTCTCAGCAAAGGATACTATCAGCAATGTGAAGAGAGAGCCTACAGAGTGGGAGAAAATTTTTGCCACTCATAGTGTGAGTTCTTGATGAAGACAACACTAGACAGATGTTGCCTGATGCCTGGATAATGGTGAATGTGACAAAAACAGTGAAACATATTAAGATACTTTTCTTAAACTGTCAGGTCATCTATAAAGCAATGAAGGTCACAGTATAAGAAGATATCTGCTAAGGCAAAGTTATATTCTGTAAAGTAGACTGTGGGAAGCCATTCTTATCTGACAGAATTAGACTAGATTAAGCCATGTGAGGCAGAGGACTGGCTTCTAGGAACTGATGGGAAGCATGTGGTGCTGCATGGGCATAGTTCCTTGTCTCCTTCTGGAATTTCCCTCCTAAGAGAATGGCTTCCCTAACTCCACCCTATCCTGTCCATCACAGAAGAAGCTCCTCCCAGGCCTTTACCTGTATATTATATACCCTTACCTGTCTATTATAAATAAAGGAGAGTTGGGTGACTCCATGTTGTTGTAAAAGGACAGAGCTGGTATGGCCAGACCCATCACACCTACTCATAAAGAGAGTATTGGCTCTTGTGTGTTCATTGAGTAGGTAAGTTTTTCGGGTAATAGAAAATCCACCAACATCTCCTCCAGCAGTTAACCCTTTCCTTTTCTCCTCCACGTGGGACATGGCAGAGGGGACCCCCACAGTAGACTTTATCTCAAGATACAAGTTAAGATTCTTCAACAGAGTATGGCTATCCTTATTGGAGTGTCTACTTGAGAGATCCTATATTCTACCCACTGATGAACTGATACTTTTTCTTCTGCAGTACTCTCCATCAAATACTTTTTGTTGGCTTCCTTGACTAGATGGTTGCTATTGTAGTCAATTCTGTTAGGCTTGGACCATTGTTTGTTTGAAGAACTGGAATTTGTCACTCACCCTTGGCACAGTTTTTATTTCCCTTACTCAGCCCTATGGACTGCAGCAGCTCTGTGGCTGCCACCATCTCCAGCACAGTTGGTAGGCATGGGTGGTCATTGTGGTTTTAATTTGCATTTCCCTAATGACTAATTACATCAAGTATTTATGTATATTTATTTGACATTTACACCTTTGGTGTATCAATATTGTCTTTTTTTTTTTTTTTTTTTTTTTGGTGCTGGGGATTGAACACAGGGCCTCGTGCTTGCAAGGCAAACACTCTACCAACTGAGCTATATCCCCAGCCCCCATTTACACCTTTGGTGAAGCAAATTGTTCAAATCTTTTGCCACTCTTCAGAACTGGGTAGATTTCTTATTATTCCATTTTAAGAGTTCTTTATAAAGCTCTTTAGATAGTCCTTTACCAGATAAATGATTTTGTTTGTTTTCTGGCCTTTTTCTTTTTTTTTTACTGGGGATTGAATGTGAATGTAGGGGCACTTTTAGCCACTAAGCTAATATCCCCAGTCCTTTTTGAGATACAGTCTAAGTTTCTTAAGGCCTCACTAAGTTGCTGAGGCTGGTTTTGAACTTGTGATCCTACTGCCTCAAGTCTCCTGAGTTGTTGGGATTACAAGCATGTAACACCATGCCCTGTAGACTAACGATTTTCAAATATTTTTTCCTAGTTTGTGATTGCCTTTTCATACTCAAAGAATAGTTGAAATTTTTTATTTTGATGAAGTCAAATTTATCAATTTGCTGTTTTATGGATCATGTTTTTGGTGAATATTTAAGAAATCTTTTAACCAGCCTAAATTCACAAAGGTTTCCTCCTTTTTTTTTTTACATATTTTATAGTTTTAGGTTTTATGATTCATCTTGAGTTAATTTATGTATATGCCTTAAAGTATTACTGAAGTTCATATTTTCGTACATACATAGCCAATTGTACCTTTTCATAAACAGATCATCTTTTTTCTCTTTGACTTTGTGCTTTATTCAAAACCAGTTGTTCGCAGTGTATTAGTCTGTTTCCAGACTCTCTATTCTTTTTATCTACCTCAATGACAACACCACAGTCCTGGTTACTATAGCTTTATAAGTCTTTATGCTAGGTAATGTTAATCTTCTAAACTTGACCATTTTCAATATTTTTTAAAATTTCAATTTCTAACTGTTCATTGGTAATATATAGAAAAGTAATTTTTCTATATTTTCTGTATCCTACAATGCTGTTAAATTCACTAGTTCTAATAATTTTATAAATTCCAGTAAATTTTCTACACAGAACACAGCAACTGCAAATAAAGATAGCTTTATATCTTCCTTTCTAATCTAGATGCCATTTATATCTGTTTGTCTACCTAGCTGGTTGGTTAACTTTATTGCATCAGCTAAAACTAGTACAATGTAGAATAGAAGGAAGGTGGGTATCCTGGTCTTGTTCCTGATCTTACTTGATCTTAATCTTTTATCAGTACCTATGACATTAGCTGTATGCTTTTAATAGATGTCTTTTGTCAAATTAAGGCAGTTCCCATTTATTTCTAGCTTTCTTAGCATTTATCGAAAATGGATGCTGAATTTTGTCAAATACTTTTTTTACAACTATTGAGAATATCACATGGTTTTTATTTTTTAGTGCTAATACAGTGAATTAACAGTTGATCTTCCTTTCTTTTCTTTTTTGATACTGGAATTGAATACAGTAGTGCTCTACCACAGATCTACAATCCCCCACACCTTTTTAATTTTTTTTTCTTGGTACTGAGAACTGAACCCAGGTACTTTACCACTGAGTTATATACCCAGCTCTTTTTATTTTGGGACAGAGTCTAAGTAGCTTAGAGCCTCACCAAACTGCTGAGACTGGCCTCAAACCTAAGATCCTCCTGCCTCAGCCTCCTGAGATGCTGGGATTACAGGCATGCGCCAAGGTACCCGGTAGCACACTGATTTTCAAATCTTGAACCAAACTTTCATTCTTGGGATTAAACCTGACCTGATCATAATGTATTGCCCTTTTTATATATTGTTGGATTCTACTTGCTAAAATTTTGTTTGGCATTTTTGCTTCTATGTTCATGAGGAAATACTGGTCTGTAGTTTGCTTAGGTCTCTAGGGTTTTTAGGACCTAAATTACTTTTTTATTTTTCAGATATTCTTTTTGAAAAGTCTTTGTACATAATTATTTACAAAGTCCACTAATGCAATAAAACCAACTTTACGTCAATAAGTACATTTCAAAAAAAAATTACATCCGTTTTATTATTTTCAGCATACCCTTTCACATTCAAAGCATCCCAGTTTGGAAGGTAAATCATATGATTATAATATTTTCACTATGGCTATAGAAGCACTAGACTACCATTGGAAGATGAACTAAATGGCATTAGAGTAGCTGCCTCAAACTCCTCTTTTATTTTAAACTGCTTGTGAACCCATGAGTTGTTTTTGGAGAGCTAACCTTCAGTCAGGTTTCAGATACTAGACACTAAAACCATATTTTCATCCAGTGAAAGGCAATAGCTTTTACTAGCAAACAAGTGCCAAGTGTAGGGATCCCATTTGCCATAGAAATAAAGCTTCTAGTTAGAAGTAAATGGAAGACTGAATAAAATTACTGCAACTAAAAGCTAAGAGTAAAATTTAAAAGATTTGTGCTTTAAAAGGTTTGTCTCTAGGAAATACATTTGTTCAATGAATTTAGGAAAAAAATTAGAATGATTTTTAAATAAGAAGTACTATTAGAATGACTATCAGAACAAGAGCAGTGGGATACTGAAAGGAAAACAAGTAGAGCTTGCCCTCGAATTGGCTCTGGGGTACCTAGATGGTAAGACTCAAAAGGTAAATGGAAATTAAGAGATTTGTAATAATTGGATGGGGAGAAAGGGCATTCAAAAAAAAATCTCAAGACTATCTACCACCATAGCAAAATTTTCAATTTGGTAAGAACACTGAGTATTGAAATGCTATTCACACACAAAAAAGGGACGTACAGCCCCTCTACAGCATAATAATGTAAACACTGTGCCATAATTTCTTAAAAAGCATTTTATCCAAAATGAGTATAAATTTACAGTCCAGAGACTCTGGGTACTGGCACTAACTCACCAGAAAACTGGCAGAGCTCACACCAAAAATAATTTCGTCTTTACCTTTTCCCCTTCAGTTACTATTTAATTTATGATAAGAGATAAGTATGACAGCATGTGTCTGTAATCTCAGCTATTGGGGGACTGAGGCAGGAGGATGGCAAGTTCAAGACTAGCCTGGACAACTCAGCAAGACTCTATCTCAAATTAAAAAGTGCTGGGGATGTAGTTCAGTGGTAGAGCATCTGCCTAGCATGTATAAGAGCCTTGGGCTCAACCCCCTGTACTGGAAAAAAAAAAAAAAAAAAACTGTGTTAAGGTTTTTGGCCACAGTGTTATGATTTTGAACTTAGTATATACAGAATTATGGTAACATCATTGTTCTCTGAACACTACTGAAGAGCTCAGGAGTTTTATACATAATATTTCCAAACTAGATGTGAAACAGATACTGTGATATGTCATTTTAACTCCATAGTCTCTAAAAATGAGGCATAAAGGATTTGGCTGAATTAATTAGACCTAAAAGATACAATCTGGGGTGTAACTAATCAAAGAACCCCAACTCTACCTGAATGCAAGCCCTATGGTGGAGACAGAAAAGTAGCACACAGGTAAAGGATAGTTTACCCAAAGAAAGATGGTTCAAAACTTCAACTTAAAAAAAAAACATTAGCCAGGCATGGTGGCACACACCTGTAATCCCAGCAGCTCAGGAGGAAAGTTCAAAGCCAGCTTCAGCAATTTAGCAAGGCTCTAAGCAACTCAGTGAGACCCTGTCTCTAAATAAAATACAAAATAGGATTGAGGATGTGGCTCAGTGCTTGAATGCCCCTGAGTTCAACCCTCAGTATCAAAAGAAAAAAAAAAAAAACTGTAAGCCAAAAACAGCACAATTTTACTTAGTTCAATTTAACTTACCCATACATTGTTCTTGATCACTTCTACAGGCAAGTCAAGATGACTGCCACAGGTCCCAGGAGCACAAAGTACACAAATTAGTATGAAGAGGGCCTTCATGAAGGTAGAAGCAAAAATGTCCTCAAAGATTACTGATCTCCTCTCACAGCTACCATAGTCACTATTCCCAAACTCCTGTTCACTAGAGAGTTAAGTGATTAAACCTAAAGATTAAGGGAAAAGAATCAACACTTTTGACCTCTTCATTCATTTCTCAGTACTTTTCCTACCAGAGAATTGATGTAATCTGGTTGGTACATAACAAGAGCCTAATTTCTTCCAATTTACATTGGATGGAGTCCCAATGAATGAAGTTCTTTCATGTATTAGGAAGCTGCACAAATACAAAACAGGTGGTTCTGGATATGTGTGCCTGCTGTTTTGCAACCTCTAATTCTCAGGCAAGTCATCCTGTATCGACAGAATACCCATTTGGCCACAGTTCCACTGTGTTTTCCAATTCACTTGAAAAAATTTAAACTTTTATTTGCATCTGTATGGCTGCTATGTTTTATTTCCCAAAATATTTTACACTGAAGATGGAGAGAAGTATTATTGATGATCGGCCACAACATACAACTAGATGTGTATCACGGAATAATAGTCTAGTAAATAAAGTGTCAATACTAAAGAATATGAAGTCATAAAATATATATTCTTAATATATAAATAATAAATCATAAAATGTGTAACTATAGAAACACAAGAAAAAGTTGGGCACAGTGGCACAAGCCCAGAATTCCAGCAATTCAGGAGGTGAGGCAGAAAGATCATGAGTTCTAAGTCAGTCTCAACAACTTAGACCCCCGCCACCTGAAAATTTTGAAAAATTAAGGTTGAAATATTCATTAGCTTACGCCTTTCTGCCCGTGGATGCCATGGAGAAAGCATAGCTAAAGTCTTCCTACTGCTGTCATGCCTAAATCAGAGTCCTCCAAAGAGCCCAAACAGCAGTGGAAACTATTCATCGGGGATCTGAGCTTTGAAACAACTGACGAGAAGCCATTATGAGCAATGGGGTACACTCACAGATTGTGTGGTAATGAGAGACCCTAAACAACAAGCACTCCAGGGGCTTTGGATGTGTCACTCATGACACTGTGGAGGAAGTGGATGCAGCCATGAATGCAAGACCTCACAAGGTGGATGGAAGAGTTGTGGAACCAAAGAGAGCTGTCTCAAGAGAAGATTCTAAAAGACCAGAGGCCCATGTAACTGTGAAAAATATCTTTGTTGGTGGCATTAAAGAAAACACTAAGAACATCACCTATGAGATTATTTTCAACAGTACAGGAAAACTGAAGCTATTGAAATCATGACTGACTGAGGCAGTAGAAAGAAGAGGGGCTTTGCTTTGGTAACTTTTGACAACCATGACTCTGTGGATAAGACTGGCATTCAGAAATACCATACTGTGAATGGCCACGACTGTAAAGTGAGGAAAAAGCCCTGTCGAAGCAAGAAATGGCTAGTGCTTCCTCTAGCCAAAGTGGTTGAAGTGGTTCTGGAAACTGCAGTGGTGGTCATGGAGGTAGTTTTTGTGGAAATGACAATTTTGGTCATGGAGGAAACTTCAGTGGTCACAATGGCTTTGGTGGCAGCCACGGTATTGGTGTGTACAGTAGCAGCAGGAATGGCTACAACAAATTTGGTAATGATGGAAGCAAATTTGGAGGTAGCAGGAGCTATAATGATTTTGGCAATTATAACAACTAATCATCAAATTTTGGACCTATGGAGGGTGGAATACTGCCAGGAACCAAAGCTTAGCAGGAGAAGAAAGCCAGAGAAGTAACAGGAAAGCTATAGGTTTTAACAGATTTGTGAATTCAGTGAAGCACAGTGGTGGCAGGGTCTAGCTGCTACAAAGAAAACATGATTTAGACAATACTCAAGTGTATGGGCAAAAAAACTCAAGGACTATATTTATGACTAATTATATAACAGGTTATTTTAGTTTTTATTCTGTGGAAAGTGTAAAGCATTCCAATAAAGGGTTTTAATGCAGACTTTTCTTTTTCCCCTTGGCACTCATGCTGTTGATTTGCTGAATAAATGTCTTTTTAAAAAATAAATAAATAGAACATTTTTTTAAATTAATTAAAAAGGGCTGGGAATGTGGTTCAGTGGTTAAGTCCCCCAGGTTCAAACCCTGATACCCCAGTCCCTGCAAAAACAGAAACACAAGAAGAGACTGATGACATAATACTAAGGAAACTTTTAAAGGCATAAATATAATATGGCATTCAATGATTGCACTGAAAACAGTTATGAGGCACACAGAACAAAAATGAGAAGTATTATACCAAAGAAACAAATAAAGCTCTAAGACAGTAACGAGAATATGGGCGTTTTTAATTTTTAAAAAACTCTTAATGACAAAACCTGAATGGAAATGTATTGAGAAAGAGTCTTAAAATATTTAAGACTCAGGATACTTTTAATACCTTTTTTATTGTCATTAAAATGCTACTTATGTAACAAAAACAAATTTTATTTAAATAATCAGGTGGCTCAAAGCACTCTGCCTTCTTGTGCACACCTGGAAGCTTTTTTATTTCCAGAAAAAAAGCTTTTCAGCTTTTTTTCCTTATACCTTATTTTCTGCTAATCTGAGGCAGCAGGCAGAGTCATTCATTTTCTTTTTTGTTTTTTGTTTGTTTTTTTAAACAACTTCTTGATGTGAGGAGTTGATCCAAATCAGGTTTGGGGTTTTCCAGTTGATTGGTTTTGAAGCTTTTTATTTGTTTGTATACTGAGGATTAAACCTAGGGCCTCAAGCATGATAAGCATGTATTCTACCACTGAGCTCCAGCCCCCACAGTCATTTTTGCAACAAAGCAATCTGTTCAAGTAAGTTGAGACTCTTAAGATCAACTATCTCACTGGCACCTACCTGGTCATGGTCAGAAGCTTTCAAGTAATCAATGAAACCGTTAAGCAGCTATGGGTTCACTTCCCCAGGATATTATGAGGAACCTCAGAATAGCAATGTTCTCTTTCTCCAAATTGCTAGCAACATTTTTAGATTCACTCCCTTCTATCCCTCACATGTTACTCAAACATTGTTCCCATTAATTGGTAACTATCTACTGCTTTCTCTCCAACTATCCACTATTATCACCACCAAAACCTCACTTAAAAAAAAAAAAAATTGACACATTTTATCAGAAATTTTCTTGGACTAAATCTCTTCTAATATATTCAGTATTTTAAGAATTAAGTTATTAGTAAATACTAGCTACAGAAAATAACCTCTTCATTATATAAGCAGCTCCAGCTGAAGAAAAACAATAAAACAGAGCATAGCCTTTGCTGAAATAACCAACTGAACTATGGAAAAGATAAATAATTTAGTTTCTATATATAACTTTACTTCCAACTTTTTTCTCCAAGGACATGGGTACAAAAACTTTATAGTTTAGGCATACTATTTTGAGATAGTTTTTTTCATATCTTTGCTTATCTAAATTCCATCTCCTCTTTAAGGCGCCAGTGCAAGTTTTACCTTTTCTATGAAGTCTTAAAATGGCTAAAATGTATTAGGCACTCACTATATGGCAGATCTAGCAGTGAGATCTAGCATATATCAAATTGTTTAATCTTTAAAACATCCCTGTGAGGTATTTATTATTATTTTACTCCATTATCTTCCTAAGTAAACAAAGAGACACAGAGAGAGTCTAAGTAATTTTGATCAGGTTACACAGTCAGTTAAGCGGCAGACCCTGGGATCTGAATTCAGGGTAATATGGTTCCAGAGTCTGTGCTCTTCATCACCTCTATATGACCTTTCCTGAAGACTTAAAACATTTCTTCCTTCTATTGTGCTTGTTACATATATCCCACAATAATTTTATCATACTCTCTGTATACTCTTGGTTTCTTGTTTGTTTCATGTGTTTACATCTGCTCTCCCACTAAACTATAAGGTCCTTGTAAGCAAGGCAACTATGACATTTGCTTCTTGCCCCAACTTCTAGAAAAGTGCTATGCATGAAAACATGGAAAACAGAATTCGTAGGTAATTTTTCAAAATCCCTGGCAACATCTACAATATTTTAAAGACATATTTTTTTCTAATTTTAAAATGTAAAATATAAAAGAAGAAATTTAAATGTTGAGGCAATGACAACAAGGAGATTCTAAGGAAGGAGAACTGGGCATAATTATGCCCTTGCTACAAGTCTATCACTGCTAAAGAACATGAAGTCACCCACTATGACTTTGCAAAATTACCTTAACACCTAAAGGACAGCTCATACCATCAGCGTCAGATTTAGCATTACTAAAGTTAGGAAACTGACTGCATATATTTATTTTTCTTCTTACTCAATGCATCTCTTCCTGGTGAGTCATACCTATAAAACTGACAGACCAATCTACTTTCATTTCCTAAAAGAGAACACTTAAAGAAAATCAAATTGTTTTTTTTCCTGGATATGCACAATCAGAAACTGATAATCTGTTATATGTAATAGCACACAAGGAGGTAGGGGTTGCCGAAGTGAGAAACTCTTCCAGGCTTCTAAAGCGGAATAAATTTTAAGTCATGTTTCTCACTTCATAAAAATGAGAGTTTCAAGACATAATCTGTCTGGAATCACACTCTACTCAATCCATCTAACAAAGGCAGTTCAGAGTTAAACAAAAAACTGGAATTAGGTTAGGAAATGCCACAGACTATAAGCAAAAGAAAACACCCTTAATAAAATGGGACTATTACCCAAACATTCACCAAGTTTTTCAACTATAGATCTGATCTGAAAATCTGTGGTGTAGGGGGTATATAGGTCTTAAGATAATTTCAGAAACTAAAAAAGAGACGTTTAGGGTTTCATGGGTTCCTTATTACATACCACTTTTCAATTGAAACTATATTTCAATTTACATAAAAAATAAATACCAAAACATTTTACTAATCCCCTAGGCATTTCAGCCACCTCTGGAAAAGACTAATGTGATCCTGAAACAGAAGAATTCTGATTATGGGATTTAACTTTTCTGTTAGCATCTGTCAGCTTTCTAGAGCCCAGTAAGCTGTGTGACAATAGAGGACACACATCCAGAAGCAAAAGCAAACCAGTGTCTGTTGCAGGCTGAAATGTTCTGTTCCTTTTGGGCTCTAGTTTCTAAATGATTAAAAACAAAAAATATTAATGTCATTGAATTGCATATTTAGAAATAGTTAAGATGGTCTAAAAGACAACTAAAGGAATTTTTAAGGTCAATGGATAAAGTGAAAAATAATATACTCTGAATTTCACATAAAAAAGATATATACTAAAACCCTATTTTCAAAGCACAGTTTGTTGTTTTTCTCAAAAAATATGGATTCTACATTTTACAAAGCAATAGAAAAATAAGTATAGGTCCCATCTTGGGATCTAAAAGGCAGTAAATATCTTAGCCTTAATCAATCCCAAACTACCACGTTAACCTGAGAGGTAAATTCTAGAAACCAGTACTCTGCACTGTTGAAGACTGCTTTATTGCAACCTAAGTAAAAAAAATCCTAGGTTGCTCATTCTTTACCTGATTGTGATGCCACTAAATTAGAGTCTGCCACACTGTTATTTCAAAAACAGCCCAAGCTTTTTATTCTTACACCAAGTCCACAATGAAGAAACAGAAAAAGAACTGAAAACACCAATAGGTTTAAAACAGTACAGCTTGAGACTATTACTTTTTCCTAATCAAAGGTTTTCAAAGTAACATGCCAAACCCTTAGCTAATTAAAGAACAAAACTTTTGAAGAGCTACTCTTACCCATATTTTTCTTATACATTCAGTTAAACTGTGATGTTCTGCTGCACTGGGAAGTGATTATCTGTTTGATTTTAACACTCACCCACTTCCTAAAGAATCCCTACAGCTAAAGGAAAACTTACCTCTGCAAAATGTGTTGATGTGCTATTGTCTATCCGGCTGCTGCCACCACCTAAAAAACTGAAGAGAAAAAGGAATGGTGGTAATTCTATTCCCAGGAACAAGCTCCCTTCCCAGAAGCTAAATATAGAATGGCATAATGAGAACAAGCCCAATAAGGAAAAACAACGCATCCCAACACAACACCTACAAAGGAAATTATGAAGGCTGGCATGTATATAAAGAAAAACAAAATTGTATCAAGAACTGTAGATCATCATGTTACACAAAATAAGCCAGATAAAGACAAGTATTGCGTGTTTTCTCTCATATGTGAAATATGGAGTAGGGTAGAGGTAGGTAACATAAAAGTAGAAATGGGACTATTAGGAAGGGGAAGGGGACTAGAGAGAGGTGCGATAGGGCATAAGAGAGTAATATGGAGGGTGAATACAATCAAAGCATATTACATGCATGTATGAAAATGTCACAATGAAACCCATTATTTTGTATAATTAACATGAACTAATAATTGTAATTCTGAAAAACTATTATATGTTAAACAAAAAAGACTGGAAGGTGGCTCTATGAAAAATATCACAATAAACTACAGAATCAGTGAAAATTTGGGGAGAAGAACCACCACAGAGAAGGAAAGAAAACCCAGAGCTGGAAATGCAATTCAAATTTGACCAGCAAAAGAAGAAAAACATTCATTCTCAAAGAGGCTAAGAAAACAAGCTGGGTGCAGAGGCACATGCCTATAATCTGGGCGATTCAGAAGGCTGAGACAGGAGAAGACAAGTTTGAGGCTAGCCTCAGCAATTTAGTGAGACTGTTATTAAAAAAGAGAAAGAGAGAGAGAGAGAGAGAGAGAGAGAGAGACACTTAAAAAACAACAATTTTTCACAATAAAATCATTCAACCATAATTGGGAGACTCAGGCAGGAGGACTGCAAATTCGAGCCTCAGCAATTTGAGCTAATGACCCAAAATAAATAAAGGGCTGGGGATGAACTCAGTGGTACAGCACCACTGGGTTCAATCCTCAGTACCAAAAATAAGTAAACACACAAAATAATTTGCCCACCAGAAGATCACAACATTTGACAAAAGAAAATAGTATTTCTTGGGAATGATTAAATGTAGTTATATAAGGGATCTGGTACAGAATTTAGCACATCAGAAAAGGGTTCAATAAATACTTCTTCTTCTTCGGATCATTTATCCAATTCTTTGATTACGCTATCCATCCTGAAGGACCCATTTCAAATGCTACCTTTTCCATTAAATCACTCCTGAACTCACTAACCAAATAACAATCCTCTATATCCTTCTGCACTCTGATTCTAAATTCTACCTTGTATTCACTTCAACCCTTTTCCATCTTTCATAAAAATAAATTCAAAAAATAAAGACTATATCTTATTATGCCTCTAAAATAGTGTTTGTTACGTGTTAGGCATTACATAGAACACTCATCACCTTTAAAAACTCTTAACACTATATCCTATATCGATAACTCAAAAATAAAAGTTGAATTAATACCACATGTTTAAATGATAAATAATTACCTATTCCCAAGGACTGTGAGGAGTGGGAAGAAATATTAAATCCCACTGTCCAAGTCAGATGCAGTGGCATACACCTGTATTCCTAGCACCTCGGGAGGCTGAGGTGAGAGGATCATAAGTTCAAAGCCAGACTCAGCGACTTAGCAAGGAACTTAGCAGTTCAGCGAAACCCTGTCTCTAAATAAAATATTAAAAAAGGGTTGGGGATGTGGCTCAGTGGTTAAACCCCCCTGGATTCAATTCTCAGGTAATTAAAAAAAAATCCTATTTTCCATATGAAATTTGCAAAGAGGAGAAACTGACTAATACTGTGAAGAAATGGGGATGGAAAGAATCATAAGAACTGCTGGTACTAGCTCAAGAGACACACATAAGTGCATAAACATACATATAAACACTCACCCCAATGATATAAAATCTACAAACTACTACAATAGCTTTCATTTTCAGGATTACAATAACAATTCAGGCATTGGGCTGAGTTCAATACAGAAACGAACATACCCTGTTAGTTTAAGATCAGAAGCAAAAAGCTAATGGCAATCTTTATGTATAATCATTCTCAGGCCTTATTCTGATTAGCAAACATTTAACACCTGTTTTGTTTCAGAAGTTAAAAATGGTTTTATAAAAATCACTTCAATTGTATAGCATGCCCATAAGTGCCTGTATATCTATACTTAATACTACTTGACTCACCAGATACCTTAAAAAACTAAGTTGAATGGCTGTATGTCCTTTTTATTGCCTCAGCCTAACAAGCTTGGAAGCTTTCTACCTTTACTATATGGTTTCAGGAATTTAAATATTAGTAATTCAAACCATCAACTTGCAATTAAAACCATCAACTTTATCTTTTAGGGTTCTGCTCCCCTTGAAACTCCAACATTCCCTTTCCCTAAAATTCCTTCCATTTTAAAAGTGACAGAGCTAGAGAAGGGATAATAAAAACAATGTTCTGAGAAATTTTACAGCTTAAGAAAATTCACAAGATGCCCCTCTAGATGTATGTTTAGTTGGGGTCCATTATTGCATATTTACATTCAAGGACTTCCTCTTATTAATTTTTAAAATCTACAGTTAATCACTGTAATTGCTAAGTATTCAAACCAATAAATACTTACAAAGAGAAGGGAATATTATGCTGCTTCTAAGACACTGATTCCCAAGAAAAAATATTTCTTTGCTTATTTAAAACACTGGTGTCTTTCAAAGCACAATCATTACTTTTCAGTAGTTGCTACCAAAATCAAAAGAAAATTTTTTTACCTATAAAGGCAGAAATAAAAGAATTAAGTCAAATGAGACTTAATTTGGAGCTGCAGAACTCATAGTTCCATGCTAGATAAAGATTTGTCCTGGAGTTTATCACTGTATCATTTATAACGACATCTAGTATGAAAATACCATTGCCTAAAGAAACCAGGATTACGGGCTGGGGTTGCAGCTCAGTGATAGAGTGCTTGCCTCACATGTGTAAGGAACTGGGTTCAATTCTCAGCACCACATATAAATAAATAAAATAAAAATTTAAAAAATAACCAGGATTATGATTTTAAAACTTAGAGGAAAAAAAAGTCCATTAATTACTCCCCTATAACCAATA
The DNA here is from genome assembly GCF_902686455.1 of Sciurus vulgaris. Taxonomy (NCBI): domain Eukaryota; kingdom Metazoa; phylum Chordata; class Mammalia; order Rodentia; family Sciuridae; genus Sciurus; species Sciurus vulgaris. The sequence goes on from NC_136461.1 coordinate 110,705,361, forward strand.
GGCTCTTATCCAACACATGCAGAGGATAAGTGCCTGATAAAGTTGATAAAAGTAGATGCAATTACAACAGCACAAATAAAAAGCTACCCCAAATTTGCATGCCATCCACACACGTTGCTAATTTTGCTGTCATGCTAATCTTACAGGGTCAGTGTTGGTATTGTTATTTAAAACCAATATTATTACATCAACATGTGTTTGTACCAAATTAGATCCCATGCCACACATAAGCTCCAGCTCATTTACACATATACAGCAATCACTAACAAAGTAAAACTAACAGTACATACTGTAAAATGTGAAGTTTTTCCTGGTTGTGGAAGGGACCTTCAACCTTAGATTCTGCCAACAGCAATGGTAAAGAAATTATCTAATGTCATTAAAATTCCCAAAGTCACTCCAAGATTAAGAAGCTTCAGACTGCAGATTCTTTTTAACCAGGTGGAACTTCAATTCTTTAACCAATGTTTAACTATGCCCAAAAGAACAAGTGCCATTATGTTTAGCCACACACACAAAAAGGCCAAGAGCAATATCAATGCTATTCTATAATTTTTAATAATTTTAGTCATATTAACCAAGAAGAAATATAATACTGTCACTTCTAAAAATACTTATTCCCCCTTTTTTCAGTTTTATTCCTTTACTAAGGCCAATGAGAGGACTACATATATAGTTCAGTGGTAGAGTGCTTGCCAACTATGCAAGAGGCCCTGCCAACTATGCAAGAGGCCCTGTGTTCAAGTACCAGCACCAAAAAAAAAAAAAAAAAAAAAAAACTAAAGCAAATGAGAATTAATTTCAAAGCATGACAAACCCAAATATTAATATTACAGTGGTAAGATGGCAAAAGTTTTTTTTTTTTCTGACAACAAAATGAGTCTTTATTATTAGATCAACTATTTCAAACCCTTAAGATGGCAAAAGTTTGACAGCAATAATCTTAAAAGAAAAAGGGATCTAAGCCTTCCTCAAAATAGAGTAAGGAGTCAAGTCTCCTTGGCTAGAATATCCTATTTACCTTGCTAGATGTCGTCAGAAGTTGCACCATAGCCCACCAAAGACACGTAACAGCAATTTACCTTCAGGCAACTGAATGATCACCAAAACCTAACCAATAATCTAGGAGAATCCCAAAGTCTGAGAAAATAAAACTTACCAGATTTACTCTGAGTATAAAGGTTTCCAAGGAATAAAACACAATCAAGAGCAGTGGGTCTCATCACACTCACTATTACATTACTTTCCAACTTTTCCCTTTTCTTTTCTTTCTCTCTCCAATTCATCTGCCCTCTCGTGTGTATGCGCATACGTGCACATTAGTGAGTGCTCTCTCCCTCTTTTCTCATAGTATAAGTTATAAAACAAATTCATTCAGTTGATGTAAGAGAAAATAGTTTTAATAATAGAATGCCTGATTTATTCACAAGCTTGTACAATACCTGGAATCATCTGTCACTTCTTCAATAAAGCCTGATTCACATCTGGGACATATATATTCCTATAAAAGAAAGGAAGAAGTAAATAAATTTTTTCATTAGGAAGCTAAGTATATAGTTTCAGAATAGCAATGCAGTATACAAGGTGAAGTTTTGAAAAATCCTATGTAATTGCTGATTCACAGGAATTTTTTTTTTTTGTATCATACACTGATAAATAAAGAATTCCCTAAGATATTGGTGGAATGGCTTTATAGGTATCAATAAAGAAGACAAACTAAATCACGCATCAATTTGTAGACAAGGAAATTACAATAAGGTTTTAAACATTTCTATTTTCTGATTACCAATGGTTCCAAACGAAACTTAATATTCCCAGCTATTCTACAGAAATGGTAATTCAAAAAAACAAAACAAGCCAGGCAAAGTTGTACATGCCTATAATTCCAGCAATTCTGGGAAGGTGAGGCAGGAGGATCACAAATTTGAGGCCAACTTGGGAGAGACCTTGTTTCAAAATAAACAAAGAAGGGCTGGAATCAATTCCCAGTACCACTAAAAAAAATTTTTTTTAAAATTTCATTAAATTAGTTTATATTTCCTTCAGTAACAAATCTTTCTTTTAAATAATATTAAGTTTTGGGGCTAAAAAAGAATGCACTTTAGGGGCTGCTTATCATATTTAAAAGTACAAACCAGGAACAGTGACATGTACCTAAAATCCCAGCTACTTGGGAGGCTGAAGCAGAAGGATCATGAGTTTAAGATCACTGTGGAAAACACAGGAAGACCCCCAGCTGAAAGGGGGGGAAAAAGGAATGAATAAAAAGTATATTTCAATTACCTATTAAAATAGATGCAGGAAAGGCTTTCCAACTATTTTCTTGTTAATGATACTTTATGAACCCTAAACTTTGTTTTCTCTGACATTAATTTAGTTATATTTGGCTCTTCAAAGATAGAATGGTATCTTAAACATTCAAGTGCTTTATTAAAAGGAATGTAATAAAAATAAGAGCAATTCTTTGTGTCAAGGTGATTAGTTTGATGAGTCAAATCAAAAAACAGTAGTATTTAATAAAATAATTGCTATAATCAAAGAACACTGGAAACAGAAATAAATATCAAGGTTTTGTCTGAAACAGAGACCCAAAATACTAGTCTGTCTGTTCAATGAAAAAGGAAATTATGTATTTAGAACCATGATGACAGAATGCAGGCATGGAGGTTGCAGGGAAGTGGTATAAGTGTGGATATACAGGACAGGCAAACAGGGACCAGAGTGTGGAAAACCAGATCACCATGAACTTTATCCTGTGATCAGAAGCTCTCAACCCTTTTTTGCCTACCACAAACATTAAGAATGAGACAGATTCATAATGAACATACTATATACTACTGTAGAAATAAACTGGAGACCGTATAAATCCCTGAATTCCTCCCTCTACTGCTTCATCCTCCATACTTCCAGGTATCTAGAACTCCAACCCTTTCTCCCCCACTAAATTAAATAATTTTTTTTTTTTTTTTTGTGGTACTAGGGATTGAACCCAGAGCCTCACGCATGCTAACGCAAGCACTCTACTACTGAGCTACCTCCCCAGTTCGTTCGTTTGTTCATTTGTTTTTATTTATTTATTTTATTTTGTTTTATTTATTTATTTATTTTTGAGACAAGGTCTTGCTAAATTGCCCAGGCTAGCCTCAAAGTTGTAATCTTCCTGCCTCAGCCTCCTGAGTTGCTGGGATTATAAGCATGCACCACTGCCCCCAGCCGTTTTCAATGTAGACCAAACAATCTTATATTGGAAGAAGATGCCACTCAGGGCTTTCACGGCTAGAGAGAAGTCAATGCTTAGCCTCAAAGGACAGTCTGACTTTTTTTAGAGGCCACTGCAGCTGGTTTAAAGTTGAAGCCAATGCTCAGTTACCATTCTGGGAATCCTAGGGCCGGGTAGAATTATACTAAATCTAGTCTGCCTGTGCTCTACAAATGGAACAAGAAAGCCTGGATGGCCATGCATCTGTCTGCAACAAGGTTCATTCAGCATCTAAAGCCCAATGTTGAGACCTACTGGTCACCCAAGAGCTCTGATGAAGATATACAGATGTACAAGATCAAGGCTGTTTTCATGCCTGCTAACACAACATCCATTCTGCACCTAAAGATCAAAGAGTGATTTTGACTTTCAAGTTTCATTATATAAAAACACCTTTAGGGCCAGGTGCAGTGGCACAGGCCTGTAATCCCAGCAGCTTGGGAGGCTGAGGCAGGAGGATCACAAGTTCAAAGCCAGCCTCAGCAAGAAGTGAGGTGCTAAGCGACTCCGTGAGACCCTGTCTCTAAGTAAAATACAAAATAGGGCTAGGGATGTGGTTCAGTGGTTGAGTGACTGAGTTCAATCCCTGGTACCTCCCCACCACCAAAAAAAAAAAAAAAACAAAAACAAAAAAACACCTTTAGCCAATATGATGATACACACCTGTAATTCCAGGTACTCAGAAGGCCAAGGTAAAAGGATCCCAAGTTCTAAGTGAGCCTCAGAGACTTAATGAGAGATTGTCTCAAAATAAAAAATTAAATCAGATGAGGATGTGGCTCAGTGATAGAGGATCCCTGGGTTCAATTCTCAGTACAAAAAACAAACAAAAAAACTATTACAGATGATCATGAGGTTCAATATATGGCTATAGAAGAAGGTAAGCAAGAGGGATAAAGATCTTTGGAATTAAATGTTCATCTGTATTTATGATGAACTTCAAAAATGTTTGGAGTTGTGGGAAGGAGATAATCATTTCAAAAGGCAGATTTCATAACCAGGAAAACAAGAGATTCTGAAGGAAAAATCAAACTGTTGTAGAACACAGAACTATATAAGTCAGAGCTCTCTTCATGATCATAGGTGTGGTTCTAGGAACCAGGCAATAAGCCATCACAGCTCCTTCACAGAAACAAGACACTTCAGATGTATACATTAAACTGTAGAAGTACCAGATGATTCTTCCTATCATTTGGAAATAACAAATACTCCCTCCATTATAAGAAGCAATCAAACATTTCTACATAGCTCTTGATTACTAGGAAAAGAAGCCAAAGACTTCCATATATGTATATATTTGGGGGAGGGTGTTGTTTTGGGGGTTTGTTTGTTTTTTCAATACTAGGGATTAAACCCAGGAAACACTCTATTCTACCATTAAACTACACCTCCAGCCCTTTTTATTTTTGAAACAGGATCTTGATAAGTTGCTGAGGCTGGCCTGGAATGTGCAATCCTCCTGCCTCAGCCTCCACAGTAGTGAGATTACAGACACACATCTGCACTGGTCATCCATAAATTATTCTTAATATTAAAAATAGCCAATTATAAAACAAACCAACCTCATGAGCATGGACTATCCCTCCTGCAATCAACATTACAGAAAGTACAGATAACTTTTTAGAATTCACAAGTTCTTCATTCTCTATCAATTTTTTTTTTTTTTTTTTTAAAGCACCGTTTTTCTCTTACATACTTCGTAGACTGACGTCAGAACAAAGCCTGGTCTTAGAAAATTATCTCACTTCCATTTCTTTAATATGCCTCTTGGAAGCCTGAAAACCCCAAAATAATATATTGTACTTCCTGTTTCTAGATTTTTTTTAAGGTTTAATATTATTCCACTAGCACTACTCTTCAGGATTCAACAACCCTATTCACTAGCTTTCCTATGATTTTCTAGTTACATCAAGAGCCTACCCCTTCACTGTAACAACAAAAATTATATTAATTGTATCAAACTAATCTGTAGACACAATACTGAGGAGGAGAGAGATGAAATAAGATTGGCCAAACAAACACTGACAATTGTTGAAAGAAAGTTAATTTTTAAAGGTGTGTCCGTGCAGGTTTGTTTTACATTTTTCGCGATTAAAAAAAGAAAAGAAAAAGAAAAAGAAAAAACACATAAAACTTAACCACCTTAACCATTTTTAAGTGTGTAGTTCAGGAATGGTACATACATTCATATTGTCATGAAGCAGATCTCTAGAACATTTTTGTCTTGTGAAAGTGAAACTTTATACCCATTAAACAACAACTTCCCTTTCTAAACTTTCCCTATTCCTTAGTAACTACCACTTTACTTTGTTTCTGTTAATTTGACAATTTTAGATATCTCATATAAGTGAAATCACACAATATTTTGTTTTTGTGACAGGTTTTTATCTCCCTAAACAAGAAAGTTCTCAAGGTTCATCTGCATGGTAGCATGTGACATGATTTCCTTTCTTTTTAATAAGACTGATTATTATTCCATTTTATGTATATACCACACTTTATTTTGCTTATTTGTTTATTTGGGTTGTTTCTACTTCTTAGCTATTGTGAACAGTGCTTCTGGGAACACAGGTATATAAATATCTCTTCAAAACCCTACTTTCAATTCTTTTGGACACATAGCCAATAGTGGGATTGTTGGATCATATAGTAATTCTATTTTTAATTATCTGAGAAACAACCATACCACCTTCTATTCCAGCTGTACAATTTACAATCCAACGCTACACCAGAGTTCTAATTTCTTTGATGCACAAAAAATTTTAAGTCTGATATAGTCCCGTTTATCTATTTTTATGTTTATTGACCTGTACTTTTGGTGTCATATCCAAGAAATCACTGCCAAATCCAAAGTCATGAAGCTCTTCTACTTTCTTCTATGAGTTTTATACTTTGGGGTCTTATGTTTAGGTCTTTAATCCATTTTCAGTAGATTTTTGTATATAGTATAAGGGTCCAATTCATTGTTTTGCACATGAAGATTGTTTTCCAAGCACCATTTGTTCAAGAGGTTGTCCTTGTCAGAGTGTTACCAGTATTTTTGTCAAAAATCATCTGATATCATCTAATCATCCAGCAAGAGTTTATGTGTGGTTTCTCTATTCTATTCCATCAGTTTAGGTCTATCTTTATGACAGTACCACACTGTTTTGATCACTCCAGTTTATAATATGTTTTAAAGTAAGTGTGAGTTCTCCAACTTTGTTTTTCAGAATTCTTTTAGCTATTAATTATCCCTTGAGGTTCCATCTGAACTTTAGGATAATTTTTACTATTTTTGGAAAAAATGCTGTTGGGATTTTCAAAGGGATTGTGTTGAATCTGTAGATCACTGGTAGAATTTATATCTTAACAAAATTAAAACTCCAAATTCATGAACAAATTCATGTCTTTCCATTTATTTGTTGTCTTTAAATTTCTTTTAGCAGTGTTTTATAGTTTTTGGTATGCAAGGTTTTTACTTCCTTATTTAGGCTTATTCCTAAATATGTTTTATTCTTTCAGCTGCTATTGTAAATGGATTTCCTTTTTCTTATTTTTTCAAATTGTTCTTGTTTAGTGTATAGAAATGTAATTAATTTTTGTGTTCATTTTGGATCCTGCAACTTTACTGAATTTGTTAGTACCAGTGTGTGTGTGTGTGCAGGTGCGTGCGCATGTGTATATGTTTGTGTGTGTAATCTTTAAGATTTTCTGCAAATAAGACCATGTCATCTGTGAATAGAGATAATCTCACTTTTTCCACTCGAATTTGGATGTCTTTTCTTTTTCTCACCTAATTGCTCTAGCTAGGACTTTGAGTACTTTGTTGAATAGCAGTGGTAGGATCAGGCATCTTTGCTTCTGATGTTAAAGTACAAGTTTTCAATCTAACCACTGAATATGATATTTATTATGGGATTTCATATATGGTCATTATTATGTTGAAGTAGTGTCCTATTCCTAGTTTTTGTTTTCATCACAAAAAAGGTGCTAAATCTTGTCAAATGCTTTTTTTTCATCAACTGAGATGACTGTGTTTTCTGTCCTTCGCTGTGTTAATGTAGTATTCTCTCCACTTTGATGTGCTTGAAATTTTCCACAATAAAGTTTATTTTCTTTTTAAGTTACAACAATCTGAGAAACATAGGTCAAGAAACTGTTAACCAAACCACATATAGATCAAACTGTTAACAATTCAAAGTAAAAATAAAAGATCAGAAATAACCTGTTATGTTAGAGAATTAAGAGGAAAGCTACTTATACCTAGGAAACACCTATAATGTACTTAACCCTGCGTTATTCCTCTTAAGTTACTCTGTAAGGTGAATATTGTTATTTCTATTTTACAGACATGAAAGTGAAGTAAACTGTCCATTACAGGTGATTATCCAGACAGCCCCCACAAAATCTCCCAACCCACGTGCTCTTCTACAATGTGATTTCCCTACCCCTTTCAAGAGATGGAATCTATTTTTTCAGTCCTTTGAATTTGGGAGGCCTTGAAATTTGAAGAGAATACTTGTTAGTTTCAGAGCCCTCAAATGCCTGGTAGCTTCTGCTTCCTGACTCTTGGAACCTTGATCAATCCTAAGGTAAATTCTGTCTATTCTGTGAAAGAGAGGGGCCATGTGAAAGCACACTGCAATATCAGACAAGTAACAGGAAAAAAAATGGCATGGAGGTTCAGCCTACTAGAACCTTCAGAGATTCCATCTTCAGGGGCTATCACATTACAACCAGAAGAAAAATCCCAAAGTGAAAATTGATCAGATTATCAGTTTGTCAATCCACAGGAATATGAGAGATGATAGTCACTTTAAGTCCCTAAATTTTGAGTGACCTCTTGGACAACAGAAAACCAAAACAATGCCCATGGAATAAAAAAGAGCTTTAAACCTTGTTCTTTCTTGAATCCAAAATTCCATATTCTTTTCATTAAACCATGTAAATAAAAAATAACTATTTTTAAAAGAAAGAATAGTAATTACAGTTTGCAGAAGACTGAATGGAAAGACTTATGGTCAGGCCAAATGAGGCCTTGAAAGTACAGCAACCATTTACATTATCCTCCACTGGCCTTACAGTAGAGAATTTCTCTGATGAACACACAACACAAGGTCTGAACTTCAACTTTATGAACTCAGAAATCTAAGAACCTGTCTCTTGAAGAAAAAGTCATATAATTATCAAATTCAGAGATCATATACATAAAACTCAGAATGTCAATTTTCTTAATTACAATGAAAATGCATTTATCCCACATCACCACCTAATAGGACACATTCTTTCTCCTGATAGAATATAATGCAACTATCTGGCTATATATTATTCATTATAATCACAATTTAGTCATGCCCTACAGTGAGATTACAACCACATTGAATTTTAATTATTTATCTCTTTGATCACTTATAAACATGGCTAAAACTTTACATTTTAATTTTCCTGAATTTTTTTCAGAAGTGACCTTAATGCAATTTAGGGAAAAATTCCATAAATTGAGGAGACTGTAAAAGGGTCAAACAGAAATTATACAGTTTCTCTGCCTCATGCTCCTTCTCACACCTAGGACTTGGCCTTAGTATCATCCTGACACATTAACATATAGAATTCTGAATTTTAAGTAAAAGGGGTTATGTGTTAGAGTAGGGAGTAGGGAGTAGAAGGTAACCCAAAGATAACTGTCTGGCACTGTGGAAATGTTTCCTCTGCTTGCTTACACAGAAATACATCAAATCTTCACATCCAACCTTTCCCCCCTTATGAAGTATTTCCAATGTATTTACCCACATGGTCACAAAATCTTTGTGCGTGTGTGTTTGTGTGTGCACGCGCGTGCGCGCACACACTGGGGGGTCAAACCTAGGGCTTACACATGCTAGGCATGTTCTCTTATCACTGAGCTCTACCTCCAGCCTGGTCACAAAATCTTATCAAAAAAAAAAAAAAAAAAAATCAGTGAGTCATTTCTATCATCCCATCTATTAAAAGAAGGCCTAACGAACCTAAGCTACTTACCCCAAATCACTAGAAACTGGAACTCAGCTGTTTCTACCAAACTGCTTTCCTCCTAGGATCTAAAAGTTCATTGCAGGGCTGGGGAGATAGCTCAGTCGGTAGAGTGCTTGACTTGCAAGCACAAGGCCCTGGGTTCGATCCCCAGCACCGCAAATAAAAAATAAATAAATAAATATAAGTTCATTGCATACAACTCTAATTAAAATACTTAGTAGCAGGTCCAGTTGAATGAACTGCTTCAGATTTCCACTGCCTGTTTCATCTAAAAATATCCATAAGCAGAAATATTTTTCACATTAATAGTTTGAATCAGGAACAATTCCCTAAACATTGCTTAACATTCATGCTTACCCACTTAGAACAGTGTAAGAGGTCACAAATCACTATAATATATGAAGGAAATGGAAAGAATGGTTTTAATGCATTACTTTCTTTTGCCTCCTGCATTTCAAGAGATCAGTGATCACCAGGCATAGTGGCATAAACCTACAATAATTCCAGCAACTCAGGAGGCTGAGGATCACAAATTCAAGGTCAGCCCCAGCAACTTAGCAAGACCCTACGCAACTTAACAACACCCTGTCTCAAAATAAAAAATAAAAGTCCGGGAATGTAGCTCAGTAGTCAAGTGCCCCTGGGTTCAATTCCCAGGAGCAAAAAATAAAATAAAAATTAAAAAATATCAATGATCAAAATATGTAACATATTGACATGACAATGAGCTACAAGCCAGGATCTATTTATATCAAGTCCCACAATATGACACTTACATACTCTTGAAATTTACACAAATTTGTAACCAACATTTATTCAGCATATCAAAAGTAGTATAAAGACTACTAATTTCCTAATTCCACAGCTTTGCTTTTGTACATCTGTGTCATCAACTCTCAATATTTATTTTTTTATTTTATCTAAAACAAGAGGCCTAGGCATTTTCTGCTAGTCTGAAAGTCAAAATCTAAGATCACAATATTAAGTTAGTCACAACTGACTGTTCATGTTGAGTATCACATGGCAAAACAGTTCAGAAACTCCACATTAGAAAGATTGGCTTTTGGGCTGGGGATATAGCTCAGTTGGTAGAGTGCTTGCCCTGGGTTCAATCCCCAGCACCGCCCAAAAAAAAAAAAAAAAAAAACAGAAAGATTGGCTTTTACTCCCCACTTGGTGATACTGGGGATCAAAGTAGGACCTCACATGTTAGGCAAATGCTCTGAGATACACCCCCAGCTATAGCAGGATTAGAAATACAAAATGTTTGAAACACATCACAGGTCTTACCCAATACTCACCACATCCTTAATTTCATGCCAAGTCACATCTTTAAGTTATGGACCCTGTTTTTTTATTGAGGCTGGTTCCATAATGCCTATCATCCCTTTTCAAGCCAAGTTATACTTCCTCCTCAAAAGCATCAAGTGAACTCCAAAATACAACACAACTTCTGAGTTCTGTTCCCAGTTCCACCAGTACCTTCACAGCTTTGTGAAAACCTGTTTCTAGAACACAAATACTGTCCTAACTGACTTATCATCCCCAACTCTTCTTCAAAAAACCAAGGAAGTCATCTCTCATTCATGTGGCCAACTAGTCAGTTTCAAAAAAAAAGAGAAAAGGCTGGAAATGTAGCTCAGTGGTAGAGTACTTGCCTAGCAAGTATGAGGCCTTGGGTTCAATCCTTGAGGGCACAGACACAACAATATAAGGTGACAGTTTCACAGGGGCAGGGTGAATACAACAACATAAGGCAACAGTTTAAATGTTATACAAGGTTAACTATACAATTTAAACACTGTTTGAAGTATTAAACTTTTTAACACCTTGATTTTTGACATTCTCCTCATTTTCTTCCTTCATTACAGGACATGACTAAACACTGACATTATCAGGAACTCCAAACACAAGGGTCTAATCAATGAACCTTTAGTTTTTTGTGTAGCAAGGCAAAATGTCAGGTCACAGGACAAAGCATTATTTGATATGAGCTCATTGATATGATGAACAAGAAGCCAAATTTTCTAAGAAAAAAGCAGACTAAACTACAAGAATTAGAGAAAAAGTAACCTTATACAACAAAATGTAGCCAGAAAAGATTTAGTATTTTACTAAAAGTAGTAGGAAGTACAGCAACCCAGTTGCACAGATTTAAAATGGTATATGATTCCCAAAATATCAATAGCTCTGATATGGAACATAGTAGTTTGGTTTATAATTTATCTTCTTACCTTCAGTTTAGGCTGATAGAATCTTTTTCATAAACTGACAAATCATTTACTCAGCAAATATAGTCTAAGTTCTACATATCAACCATTGTGCAAAAAGAAAAAATAACCTGGGATTTCAAGTCACTGAACTCACCTACAAAGTATATGCTTCCACTACATATATTTTAGTAATCCTTTCACTATGTATAGGTATGTCAAAATATCATGTTGCCCACCCATTAAGTATCAAGGTTTCAGTTTTGCAAATACATCAAAGAAATTGACACAGGTGCATTAAAATAGGTTGGAAATCATAATCTAATACTTACATATTATGTAAACAGTAAAAACTGTACCTGAAATGTAATACGTTCTCAACCAACTGTAGGTGTTATAAATTCTTTTGATTGCAGTACAGTGAGCTTCACAGAGACAGCGCCAGGGCAAGTGAGAGCCAGACAGGCACTGGGCGACTATGCCTCACTGAGGAAAAACAACTAAACATGGGCAAAGGAGATCCTAAGAAGCCAAGAAGCAAAATGTCATTACATGTGTGCTTTGTGCAAACTTGCTGGAAGAAGCACAAGAAGCAGCACCCAGATGCTTCAGTTAACTTTGCAGAGTTTTCTAAGAAGTTCTCAGAGAGGTGGAAGACCATGTCTGGAAAGAGAAAGGAAAATTTGAAGACACCGCAAAGTGGACAAGGCCCGTTATGAAAGAGAAATGGAAACCTATATCCCTTCTAAAGGGGAAACAAAAAAGAAGTTCAAGGATTCCAATGCACCCAAGAGGCCTCTGTTGGCCTTGTTCTGTTCTTACCCAAAAATCAAAGAACATCCTGGCCTATCCATTGGCAATGTTGCAAAGAAACTGGGAGAGATGTGGAATAACACTGATGCAGATGATGAGCAGTCTTATGAAAAGAAAGCTGCTAAGATGAAGGAAAAATATGAAAAGGATATTGCTGCCTACCAAGCTAAAGGAAAAATCTGATGGAGCAAAAAAAAAGCAAAAAAAAGTTGTCAAGGCTGAAAAAAGCAAGAAAGACAAGGAAGAGGAGGAAGATGAGTAAGATGAAGGGGATGAGGGGGAAAGAGGAAGAGGAACATGATGAAGGTGATGAATAAGTTGGTTCTTAGGCAGTTTTTTTCCTTGTCTATAAAGAATTTAACCCCCCTGTATACAACTCACTCCTTTTAAAGGAAAAAAAAAAAAAAAAATGAAATGTAAGGCTATGTAAGACTTGTTTTTAAACTGTACAGTGTCTTTTTTTGTATCGTTAACACACAACCAAATGTGTCTTTAGATAGCCCTGGTATTTTCAATAGCCACTAACCTTGGCCTGGTACAATATGGAGGTTGTAAATTGGCATGGAAATTTAAAGCAGGTTCTTGTTGGTGCACAGCAAAAATTAGTTATATGTGGGGACAGTTTTTCATGTTCAGTTGTCTCTGATTCAGCTTATACAAAATAATTGTTGTTTTGTTAACTGAATACCACTCTGTAATTGCAAAAAAAAAAAGAAAAGAAAAGCTGCAGCTATTTTGTTGACATTCTGAATGCTTCTAAGTAAAGACAATTTTTTATTAGTAAAAAAATAATAATATAAAATAAGTTCTTTTGAGTATTTTGAATAGAGAACATTTCTCAAACCAAGTTCCTGAAGTTATTAATCAGTGGTCACTTTTTAAAATATCTTTTAAGTTGTTGATGGACCTTTATTTATTTATTTAGTTATATGTGGTGCTGAAAATCACACCCAGTGCCTCACGCATGCCAGCAAGCACTCTACACCACTGAGCCCCAACTCCAGCCCCAGTCAGTGATTTCTTAAGGGGAAAAAAAGACCTGGAAAAGGCTGAATTTTAAAATATTAAGCATGGTGCTTTACTAAATGACTGTTTCAGAACCATTCTGCATCATATTTCATTTTTCAGAACCATACTGTGTCATAAATGGGGAAATGAAGGGATAGAGATGGGGGTGGGGGTTAGTATACACTATTTTATCATGACTTAAGTCCTATTAAATCTCCAGGCATACAGTTTGAGAAAGTGATTTAAATGATTATTCCAGACCTTTGGATTCCACAAAGCAGTTCAATGTTCAAATTTAAAAAAAAAAAAAGGAAAACAAATTAGAAACCAACATGGATCACCAACTTTCTCATTTTGAAAAAAAAAAAAAAAAGTTTAACTCACCCCTTACTATCACCATCATTTCATTTGAAAAGCATCATTTTAAAACCAAAATGATGGAAATAAAGCATAGACCTTTAAACTAAAGATCTTTAAGTCCAGGAGCTGGAGTTGTAGCTCAGTGGTATTATGCTTGCCTAGCATTTGTGAGGCACTGGGTTCCATACTCAGCACCATATAAAAGTAAGCAACATAAGGGAGAAGGAAAGAAGGAAAGGGAAAGGGAAAGGGAAAGGGAAAGGGAAAGGGAAAGGGAAAGGGAAGGAAAGGAAAAGGAAAAGGAAAAGGAAAAGGAAAGGAAAGAAAGAAAGAAAAGATAAGAAAAGAAATAATAAGAAAGTTTTTCCAGGTCAAATGTACCGGCTACTGAATCCCAAGTCTTTAAAACAAGTTTTAATTTATTCAGACAACATCTCAGGCATTAAGAAGGTATTGCTGGGCTGTAGGTATAGGTAAGAGATAGAGCATTTGTTTACATGTGCAAGGGCAGGGATTCGATCACCAGCACCATAAAAAAAGAAAGAAAAGGAGAAGATAAATCTTGACATTGCTTTGCATTACATCCTAGATCCTGATCCTAACATTTTCAAAATTGCTAGTCACTGTGAAACAAGAGAATATTATTATGTCCTAATAGTTTGCAACTCATAAAGAATATAGTTTTGTGGTAAATTTAACTCCCAACAAGATTAATTCAGTGAATTCCACATGATTTTCTATGTGGAAAACTAGAGAACAAAATTCTTTCATACAAAATCCCAAAATACCCTAACCATTAAAATGCTCAAACCATTAAAGCAGATAGCAGAAATAAATGCAACTAAACTGCCCTAGTTTACAGACAAGGAAAAATAAGGCCTTAAAAGGTTCAAAAATGTATTTAAGGAATAAAAGAGCCAGGCACAGTGGTGCACACCTGTAATCCCCATGGCTTAGGAGGCTGAGACAGGAAGATTTCAAGTTCAAAGCCAGTCTCAGCAATTTAGTGAAGCCCTAAGCAAATTAGCAAGACCCTATCTCAAAATAAAAAATAAAGAGGCCTGGGGAGGAGGCTCAGTAGTTAGCACCCCTGAGTTCAATCCCCAGTACCAAAAAATAAAAAATAAAAAACAAAGACTAAAATAAAACTTTTTTCCCACAGTGATATAATATTTTTTATATTTAAGTAGTAAAAATAAATAAAGCCAACTATGAAAAGGGATAACAGTTGCAAAATGAGGGTTAATGGTTAGTTCTACACTTGAAGTCACAATTTGTTTATTCTGAAAGCCCTTTCCTACCATTTTTAAACATACCTCAAATCTAAAATGTGCAAAAAGGTATTTATTCTAATTCTGAGATAGTCACACTACTTAAATATTTAAAAGGAGGAGAAAATACTTAAATCCTAATTCCACCACCCATGTTTTTCAACATTTTATGAATCATTTTACTTCTTTCTAAATATAGCCTAAGTACCTAGAACAGCTTCTGGAATATAATAGACACTAATAAAGTCACTGAATGAGTACAAGATCAAAGAGTACCTAGCATTTTATTGTTACAATAAAACACAAACCAAATTCAAAGTGCTACACTCCATACTCATAAATACAAAGTGTATGCACACGTCTATACTTGAAGAAAATATCACACTTGGGAATAGAAATAGACTCATTTGGAATCCTTTCATAGCACAAGTGTTACAGGATGAGATAAACCTATGTTATGAAAAAACCTTAGGAACTCTGAATCTATCTATATAATGCTACTTTTGTATATTAAAACAGGCAGCTAGTATGTGATATGAAGGAAGTTCCTCTCACTGAATCATCACCTACACTGGTAGAGAATAAGCCAATAATTTTAGTGTATTAATGAAATAAGATTGACAGCTGGAGATGTAGCTGAGCGTAGAAGGCTTATCTAGTATGCGAGAGGCCCTGGGTTCAATCCCCAGCTCCATTAAATAAATAAATAAAGGTTTAAAATTTCATTTTCTGATTCTCATTAAAATCAATTTCAGTTATTTTTGGGTCTTGTTACTTTTTTTTTTTTAATTAATGACAATGAAAGTTATCTGGGCTTATTTTCACATTAGGTTGTAATCCTATGTCTCATCTGTATTAGAGATGTCACGGTACTCACATTTTGTTTTTGACAGTGGGGACTGAACCCAGGGATGCTTAACCCAAACCCTTTTTTATATTTTATTTAGAGACAAGGTCTCCTGAGTTGCTTAGGGCCTCACTAAATTGCTGAGTCTGGCTTTGAATTTGTAATCCTCCTGCCTCAGCCTCCCAAACTTCTGGGATTACAGGTGTGTGCCACCATGCCCGAATTTTATTTTTTATTTTGAGGCAGAGTCTTCCTGCTAAATTGCCAAGATTGGCTTCAAACTTGGTGAATATCCTGTGTCAGCCTCCCCAGTCACTGGGATTACAGGCCTGTGCTACCATGTCCAGTCAATCACTTTTAAATCTAAAACACTCAAAACAAGACTAGCAGAGGAAGTTAATTTGATGAAGTTACATTTTACATGTTATTAAACACAAAAATATGTACCATTACAACAGTTTTCACACTGTATGAGTAATCCAAATAACAGTAATATTTTTCAAACCAACGAAATTAAGCTACAAAATTTCCAATCTTCAACCTACCTTTTCTTAACTAGGCACACTAATACCTCCAAACTTTCAGCAGTTACCATATTACAAGATCACTAGTAATTGGTACTATAAATTCAAAATCATGGAATCACCAAAATATAAAGTTCGTGAGTTAAAGTACTCACACTGCTATTTAAATTAGAAAAGATCTGCTAGATGAAATTATATTCAACAAATTCAGTTATAAATGATTAATGAAATAACTCTGCTTTAAAATCCATTCAGACATTCTGAAGGGCATGCTATCTATGAAAGTCTCCTCTACTTGTAAGCTCTCATATGCAGTAACAATGCTTTGTTCAAAACAAAAGGTTCAACTCTGCCTGACACTCACTAATGGTAAGTGGTCCATTGGAACATTACTTTGAGCCAATCCCTTTATTCACCAGTCTACAGATTTGTTCTTTTCTAAGATGTTTTATGATATCCCCATCATCTATCAGGTACAAAGGCAGAAAGTGGCAAGAAGAAAAAGACTACAATTACAATTTCTTCATTAGACAAGTAATTAATGAACACCTACTATGTACCAGGCAATGCTTAAACACTAATGAGAAAGGCAATGGTACTAGGAGTGGTAAGGAGTCAGGGGTGTGGCACACACCTTTAATCCTAGCGTCTCAAGAGGCCGAAGCAGGAAAATCAAAACTTGAGGCCAGTCTTAGAAACTATTCAAGACCCCATCTCAAAAAAAAAAAAAAAAAAGATTTTTTTTTTAAAAGGGCTGCACATGTGTGGCCCTAAATTCAATCCCCAATACTACAAAAAATATATAGGAAGAATGATAAAGAAATGAGAATGTAAAGGTATCTAAAGAACTGGAAAACCTTTGTCAAGGGCAACCTGTAAATGTCTGAAAAACAGAGAATGAACTTTGTAAAATGAAGAGTTACTAAAGTAGTGAATAAGAAAACAAGAAAAAGGAGTGAATGATAAAATGAAAAATGTTCTTCCATTATGACTAGATTTTTTTTTTTTAAGGACTGGAAATTGAACCCAGGAAACTACCACTGAGCTACTGAGCTACTGAGCTACATTCCCAGACCTTTATATTTTTCATTTTGAGACCGGGCCTCACTGAAGTTGCCCAGGCTGGCCTCTAACTGGTGATTCTCCTGCCTCAATCTCCCAAATTGTTGGGATTGTAAGAGTGCACCACACACAGAAGTCACTCTTAATGAAGATAATACAATCCATTAGGACACATGCTGGACATCTATGGAAGTATTCCAGTTGTCACAGCAATACAGAAGGGCTACTGAAATTCAGGCTGTGGGTACAGCTCAGTGGTAGAGTACTTGCCTAACCTGCACAAGGCCCTGCGTTCGATCACCAGCATTCCCCCCCGGGGGGGGGTGCTACTGGTATTTAATGAGCAGATACCAAGAAAGCATGAGAAAGTCCAGCACAATGATGAAATATCTATATTCTCAAACTTACATATGCATAGTTTGTAACTACCAAAGCCTAGGACCTAATTCCATTCCACATATAAATAAGTCTTTCTACATAATTTTAACATGCACTAAATGTCCAGAAAAGTAACTAATGAATAAAGCAACAGAAAAGTATACTTTATTTTATTTGTACCTTTACCAAGAATTGTTTATGATTCTGGTGCTTTGTTTCTAGTGATATTTAAGTCCCAAATATCCTTATATCAGTCCACTTGGGTAGCTATCATGTCAAGCTGATTCTATGTTTGGTGACAACATCTACTAGATTTTACTATTATGAAAACCCAATATTAATAGGTTGAAATATATATTATTCCCTAGCACCACAAAAACAAAAATTAAAAAACTATATGATTTAGTCATGAATTATTTTCTATTTATCCTTTATCTTACAGCTTGAGAATTTTTCAAACTATATGTGAGAAAGTTATATTACCTGTGTATTTTATTTCATTAAAGGGAGCACTTCAAAATGTTTATTATAAAATAAGAGTAGAAGATCAACATCATTATAGGATGCATACAGGTCTCAGTTAATCCAGGAAAAGGTAGAAAAAAGCATATAACTATGGTAATTCTTTTCTTTTGAGAATGTAAATTCTAAGCACAGGGAAAAGTGAACAATTAAACCTTTATCAAAAGATGGTTCTAGGGCTGGGGTTGTTGCTCAGTGGTAGAGTGCTTACCTAGCATGCATGAGGCACTGGGTTCAATCCTCAGCACCATATAAAAATAAATAAAATAAAGGTATTTGTCCATCTACAACTAAAAATATTTTTTAAAAAGATGGTTCTATAAAAACAGAGAGACAAACCCACATAAATAGTTATCTTATACTAGACCAAGGTGCCAAAAACATACATTGGAGAAAAGACAGCCTCTTCAACAAATGGTGCTGGGAAAACTGGAAATCCATATGCAGCAAAATGGAATTAAACCCCTATCTCTCATCTCATCCCGCACAAAATTCAACTCAAAGTAGATCAAGAATCTAGGAATTAGATCAGAGACCCTGCACCTAATAGAAGAAAAAGTAGGCCCAAGTAGGCTTCATTAAGTAAGGCTCAGGACCTGACTTCCTTAACAAGACTCCTAAAGTGCAAGAAATAAAATCAAGAATCAATAAATGGGATGGATTCAAACTAAAAAGCTTCTTCACAGCAAAGGAAACAATCAGTAATGTGAAGAGAGAATCTACAGAGTGGGAGAAAACCTTTACCAAGTGCACATCAGATAGAGCACTAATCTCCATGATATATAAAGAACTCAAAAAACACCAAAAAAACAACCCAATCAATAAATGGGCTAAGGAAATGAACAGACACTTCACAGAAGAAGATCTACAAGCAATCAACAAATATATGAAAAAATGTTCAACATCTCTAGTAATAAGAGAAATGCAAATCAAAACTACCCTAAGAGTCCATCTCACCCCAATTAGAACAGCGATTATCAAGAACACAAGCAATAATAGTTGTTGGCGAGGATGTGGGGAAAAATGTACACTCCTACATTGCTGGTGGGGTTGCAAATTAGTGCAGCCACTCTGGAAAGCAGTATGGAGATTCCTCAGAAAGCTTGGAATGGAACCACCATTTGACCCAGTTATCCCACTCGTTGGCCTATACCCAAAGAACTTAAAATCAGCATACTACAGAGATACAGTCACATCAATGTTCATAGCTGCTCAATTCACAATAGCCAGATTATGAAACCAACTTAGATGCCCTTTGATAGATGAATGGATAAAGAAACTGTGGTGTATATGCACAATGGACTATTACTCAACCATAAAGAAGAATAAAATTATGGCATTTCCAGGCAAATGGATGAAGTTGGAGAATATCACGCTAAGTGAGATAAGCCAATCTCAAAAAACCAAAGGACGAATGATCTCACTGATAAGCGATGATGACACATAATGGGGGGTGAGGAAGGCAAGAATGGAGGAAGGAAGGACTGTGTAGAGGGAAAAGAGGGGTGGGAGGGGTGGAGGGGAGGGAAAAAATAACAGAATGAATCAAACAACATTACCCTGTGTAAATTTATGATTACACAAATGGTATGCCTTTACTCCATGTACAGAGAAACAACATGTATTCCATTTGTTTACAATAAAAAAAAAAAAAAAAAAAGAACACAAGCAAAAAGTGTTGGTGAAGATGTGGGGAAGAGGAACACTCATACATTGATGGTGGGATGGAACCATTTGACCCAGCAACCCCACTCCTTAGTTTATACTGAAAGTATTTAAAATCAGCATACTACAGTGACACAGCCACATCAATGTTTATAGCAGCTCAATTCACAACAGTTAAACAAACTGTGGAACCAACCTAGATGCCCTTCAACAGATGAATGGATAAAGAAACTGTGGTATATATACACAATGGAATATTACTCAGCCTTAAAGAAGAATGAAATTATGGCACTTGCAGGTAAATGGATGGATTTGGAGAATATCATGCTAAGTGAAATAAGTCAATCCCAAAAAACCAAAGCCTGAATGTTTTCTCTGATATGTGGATGCTGATTCATAATGGGGGTCGGGAGGCAACGGAAGAATAGAAGAACTTTAGATTGGGCAGAGGAGAGTGAGGGGAGATGGGGAAAGATGGTGGAAAGAGACAGACATTATTACCCTATAAACATGCATGATTGCATGAATAGTGAGACTCTGTATCATGTATAAGCAGAGAAATGAAAAGTTGTACTCCATGTGTGTACAATTAGTCAAAATGCATTCTGAGGTCATAGAAAATAAATTACAACAAATTTTACAAAAAGAAATATACTAGAAGTGAAAAAAAAAAAGATGGTTCTATAGATTTAAAGCCTATTCAAATTTGTACAAAAAAGTTGGCAAGAAGGTGAATATAGCACCATATCTTGTCTACCCGAAAGTTCACTATGTCACTTATTGAAATCTCAAGGAGATGTCTTCACAGGTTTTCAAGAAAGCCAAAACTAGCTGGTCTATTTTGGAAAAAGAGACTCACAGTCTATTTATCCTCCAAGAAAAATATTCTTGATTTAAAATCAAGAGAGCTAACACATCTGGATCTGGTGTATGTGTGTATGTGCATAAATACATACACAGGGACTGCTAAGAAACTATGAACCACTAACAATCAGAAACAAAAAACAAACAAAAAACTTAAAAAAGAAGACTCTTTCAGCACATAACAATTTTCTGTATATAAAATTATAAGAACAATCTAAAATATTTCTACTTTGGCAAAGGTCCTATTTCTCTGCAAATAAAGATTACTCATCATTTTTACAATGCCTTTCAATCAGGATTAGATACCTCCATGCCTAAGAATGCTCATTCAAGCTTCCAATAGGTGCACCTAAGTACCATTTTACAGTGGGTATTTAAAATAAACTGGAGAGGGTCAGATGACAGCTCCAGTTACATGAATAATTTGTATTAGACCAAGGATTGATAACTTAAATCTACCCTCTCCACCAAGAGTTTGAACAAACTAAAAATTTAAGTGCAAAATCTCCTGAGCTCATGAAACTTCTAAAAAGTTGTAAGAGAACTCTAAAGTAAAACATGATTAACACTAAGATCAGCCATAGAAAAACTGAGAGTTAGGCTTATTGTCTTCTTTCTGTTTTGTTTTTGAAATGAATTTTCCAGTCATTTTACTAAGTTACATGTATTAGAACTAACTCCCAATTAATTCCCAACTAACAAAATTTTGAATACTTTTAGAAGTTGCCCGCAGTGTGTAACTTGAGAAGAATAATCCAATTCCTCTGGTCTTGTTAATCAGGAGAATAAATAACCCCAACAGATACTGCTGTAATGTAATTGCAACCACTAACTACCAAGTCCTAGTCCCTGTTCTAAACGATATTTCCCCTGAGGCCTTTAACGAAAATTATATGGTCTCAATTATGTCACTGAAAATTCTCATCAGCATGCCAAAATTAGAAATCAAAGCTACACACAGAATATAAACTTAAGCACCACTAGCATAAGAAGACAATAACTGTCCCTTTATCCCTCTTTTCACACCAGGATATCTCAACCTCAGCATTCTTGACACTTTGGGTCCAATTACTGATGGTGGTGGGAAGGAGGGAGTTTCCATGCATTGAAGCATGGTTTAGCAACATCTCTCTGGCTTCTTCTCACTAGATGACAGTTGCAATCTTTCCAACCTCCAGTTGTGGCAATCAAAAACATCTACAAATATTACCGAAAGTCCCCTGAGGAGCAAAACTGCCCCCAACTTAAAGTTATCTTCTTTACTGCTCTCTATTAAGCTATGGAGAGATGGAATGAAAAGAGCATCCACCCCGTCTTATTCTTAAACACCTTCTAATTCAACTGCAGATGAAAAGAAGCAACAAACCTTTCCTCTTCTGAAAAGCTGGCTGCCTGAAAGCCCTTAGCATCCTCTCCCTGAACAAAAGAAAAGGTCATTAAAAAGCCAACTAAACATAAAGAAACACTGTTAGTGTATAGTCAGTAACTTCCCCACCCCTGCAAAGAAAAGACAAGGAATTTCATACGCAATAAATTTAAGAATTTTTTCTTCCTCATACTGAAAAAGTCTCACAAATTTCCCAATATATACGTTCTATTTATCAGTAGAACTTCCAAGACTAGAACTAGCCTTCTACCCATTTGAAAACAAAGTTCTTACTTCTAGATCTTGCAGGAAATACATATACTGGCACTTTATATTCAAACATAGCACCTGCATTTTATACCATGATAGTCTTTTGAAAAAAGATCTCAAAACTAAAGTCACTACTTTATAAATATAAATACTAAGTATTTGATTCATATCACTCATTAGATTAAAAAATATTCAATCAACTGCTATAAAGCACTAGAAAGATGCTAATCAAGCAGACTTTTAAAATATTAAGTTGCCAGTAACAGAGTTTAGGGTGACCCAATAATTAAAACCTCCAAAACCCAGATCAAATCATAAAATTGCTTCCCTCAAAGTCAAACATTATAATGTCCTGAAGAAATCTACTTTTTGGCTACTCTTTATTATAAGGTGGTTAGAATGTTTTCCTGTATTAAAGTCATTACTAGTAAAACACAATTATTAAAGCCTGTGTAGAACTTAATAAAGAGGCAAACTAGATAACATTACTTATTGATAAGGATGATATTTTATTATATCGAAGAAGGTGATATACAGGGAGACAGGGAGATGCCTACTAGTCCCTTCAGGCAGTACCTCAGAGGTGAGGAATATACTGGCAGGTCCTTAATTTGACTGATTTCTCATATGGATTTGGAAGACATTCTGATCTCTATAAAATTCTTAAGAACCACCCTAGTCTCATCAATACCAAAAGTATACTATATATATGATTTATCTCATCTGTGTAATGATTACTCTATCAGAATTGATCGGGGTAATATTCCCCAACCTTGAATTAATGGAGAAGGAGGGAGGGTAGCAGTATGTATGGATGGAATGACCCCCTTACATTCCATGACACAGTCCTCTATTGATGTACTATAGATTTCTGTCAACGTAGCATAGTAACTCCATTAATCTTGGCTTCATATTGTCTCTCAATAGGATAGTTAGGTGAGGTATGAGCTTTGTGAAGTTTAAAGTACTGTTTCTATTGCCTGACAACCAAAAAAGACACAATGCCATTTTAGATCATAATACATAACCCTGAAATCCAGTGGCTTCAGACCATGCAATCAAAATCTTTTTTTTTTGGTACTGGGTATTGAATCCAGGGGTGCTGGATGAGCACTGAGCTACATCTCCAGCCCTTTTTTATTTTAAGACAGGGTCTCACTAAGTTACTTAAGGCTTCACTAAATTACCAAGGCTGTTCTCAAACTTGTGATCCTCCTGCCTCAGTCTCCTGAATCACCAGAACTACAGGCATGCCTCACTGTGCCCAGCCAAAATCTCTTATTTTAAAATCCAAGTTTAGGGCTGGCAATGAAGTTCAGTGGTAGAGTATTTCCCAGCATGTGCAAGGTCCTGGGTTTAACCTCCAGCACTTAAAAAACAAAACAAAACAAAAAAATCCAGGTATTCAACTATATGGCACTAAGATTATTTTCAGTGTGAATAGGAAAACACTTTTATAAGAGAAATTCCTAAAGCAATATTCACTTGGAATGGAGATTCTTCTTTGAAGCGTTATCTGATAATGGTGCCACTGAATACATTTTCATTTTTAAATACTCTTCATGATTTCTCATTTCTGAGTATCTTCTTTATAAATAAACTTTTGTCCTCTAATCTGGGAGAATCCAAAGACACAAAGCTAAGATGAATACATCAGAATGAGCAGCAAGAAGTGCTATTTCACCAAATTAAAATTAATTCATTCTATAGATAGCTTAACCTACATAGAACTAGGCATACTTCAATCTCTCTCAAGTTATAACCAAAACTGTTTCTCTTAATATAAACATTAAAGTTAGCTGGGACCATGAATCCTTCAGAATAACTGGACAGACAAGAAATGAAAACCAAAAACCTAAGGGTACTTTCAAGGCTGAATATCAGGTAAGCTATTGCTGTTGTCTGCATATACTTCCAAGTGTATCAAGAAGTGCTATATCCTAGAGTTAGGGAAGGGAGAAGAAACAGCAGAAAAGTTACAAAACCTTGCAACCTAGTCCCATTGAAAATACTTATAATTGTGCTTTGTGGTGAATAAACTGGCAAAAGATGAACTGACTTGGAAGTAGTCCTTCCCACTTGGTGATTAAATAGCTAGTAATAGCTCATTAAAAGCTGATGTAGGGTTGGGGATATGACTCAGTGTCAAAGCGCTTACTTAGCATGTGTGAAGCCTTGGGTTTGATCCCCAGACCAAAAAAACCCCAAAACAAAAAAACAGAAAAATAAGGTAAACTCAATACCCAGTCTCTCATGTTCAGTCAGGAAAGTACCCATGGTGATAATTCTTGACATCCAACTATCCCAAGAAGTCTTGCCCTCCAGAGATACAAATTCAATCAAGACAATGAAAAACTTTTTCCATGAAAAGCTGGGTCTGGCTATCCTCAGAAGGATGGTCAGGTTTCCCATAATAATTATCCAGTTCAAGAAATTATGCATGTCTACTGTATGCTGGGTACTTATAATGAGGAAATTTCAAGTACATTAAAAGGTATCTATAAACCAAGTGCAGTGGCCCATACTTATAATTGCAACTACTAAGGAAAGTGAGGTAGAAGGATTGAAAATTCAGAGCCAATCTGGGCAACTTAGTGAGAGCCTGTATCAAAACAAAAAATAAAAAGGGCTGATATAGCTCAGTGGGAGAGCATCCCTGGGTTCAGAGTACCACAAAAAAGGAAAAAAGAACTATGAAAAACTTCTCAATGTTGTCCTAGATAGATCACCTTACCAGTGTTTCCATTAGTTTTTCAGTAACAGATAGGTTTGTACTAGACAAGACTTACTGACCTAGTCGTACTTATTTATTTATTACCAGGGATTGAACCCAGGGGCACTTAACCAGTGAGCCACATCCCCAGCCCTTTCTTAAATTTTATTCAGAGACAGGGTCTCACTGAGTTGCTTAGGGCCTCAATAAGTTGCTGAGGCTGGCTTTGAACTCACAATCCTCCTGCCTCAGCCTCCCGAGGCACTAGGATTACAGGCTTGGGCCACTGCACCCAACAACCTGGTCGTTCTTATAATCAACATTTTTAAGGAAACTGGCTGGAATGAAGGACAGAAAAGGCCATGAAACAAGGTGAAACTCACTGACATACAAATAGAAACTCTAATTCTGATCTCACTGCACCTTTTCCTAAAAATGGGTAACAATGATTTTCTACTATACCTCATGGTGATTGCAGTTAGTATATAGTTTCAAAACTGTGCCAGGCATGGTGACACATGCTGTAATCTCAGCGACTCTGGAAATGGAGACAGGAAAATTGAAATTCAAGGCCAACCTCGGCAACTTGGTGGCACCCTATCTCAAAATAAGAAGGGCTGGTAGGGTGACTCAGTGATAGAGCACCACTGGGTTTAATTCCCAGTACCACAAAAGAGAAAAAAGAATAAAATATATTTGTAAATATATTATATATAAATATGTTATGCTATATATAAACATCATGCTGTACCCACTCCATAAATATATACAATTCTACACTGAACTTAAAAAAATAAAAACAAAGATTTACAAAATATTTTTCCCTTCTTTTCAGTCCACTTTTCCTTTTGCTACCTCATGGTCTGGGGATTGAACCCAGGGGTGCTGAGCTACATCCTCAGCCCTTTCTTTTTATTTTAAGAAAAGGTCTCACTAAATTGTAACAGCTGGTTTCAAACTTGTGGTCCTCCTACCTCAGCCTCCCTAGTCGCTAGGATTACTGGCATGAATCACCACGACCAGCAGTTTGGGGTATTCTAAATCTGAATTGTACCTATTTTCCAAAACTCAATTTAAATCCTACCTCAAAGTCAAACTCAGAAGGTCAAGGATTATATGTTTTCTCTCATGTGTGGAAGCTACAGAGGAAAAAGGAAAAGAAAGCAGGGAGGGGTGTCATGAAAATCAAAGGGAGATCAGTAGAGGAAAGGCACCAAGGGGCAGGAAGTGGGGAGGTAGGGGGAAGTGCTGGGGATACTGGCCAAAGTGATATTGGCAAATGATGTTGCTATATTGTGTGCATGTACAAATATGCAACAAATCCCATCATTATGTATAACTATATGCAACAATAAAAAAAGTGGAAAGAAAAATAAATAAATCCCACCTCATTTGTCACACCTTCCCCAACAGCACCAATGCTACCATATACCCCCATCTCCCTCTAATTGAAAGCACAAATTATCCATCCTCATCACTCTACAGTAATGCACTGTGTAAGGTATCATTCAGCAACTTACTACATATAGAGTAGATGTTGGTTCCATAAGATTGTATTGCATAGTGACACTGTAGCTATCTTGGTTTGTATAAGTACATTCTCTTGATGTTCTTACAAGAATGAAATCAACTAAGAACTCACTTCTCAGAACTTGCCCCCATCCTTAAGCAATGTGTGACTATACGTAGTTACTTTTTCCATGTTTGTCTTGTCTTTCAAAAAAAAAAAAAATGGTGAGGTCCTTTAAG
This sequence comes from Sciurus vulgaris, assembly GCF_902686455.1. Classification (NCBI taxonomy): domain Eukaryota; kingdom Metazoa; phylum Chordata; class Mammalia; order Rodentia; family Sciuridae; genus Sciurus; species Sciurus vulgaris. Next base: position 110,732,236 of record NC_136461.1, read on the forward strand.
CGTGAGAACCACATACTCCTCCATACTTCCTCTAGGACATTAAGCAAAGAAAGCATTTGGTTATATTAATTGTAATAGGTCTCAATTTATAAGTCAAGCAAAACACATAAATCAGTTAAAAAGATCAAGAAATTGTCCAGGCATCTAAGGCTCAGAAAAACACTTTGAAAAGTCTTTCAAATTATCCCTTTGAAATGAAGACTTGAAATAAGAGAATATAATAAACTGTAGAAATTTAGGGTAAGTCTTCTCACCCTAAAAGTCAAATTAGTGAACAGCAACTTAAAGATCCTAAGAGAACGTATACCTAGGTTATCATATTCGACCAAACTGTCCCTGGGTCACTCGTACACCAGCTGAATTCCAGACTTCTCTCTGTGGTGAGAGAGTTCTGGAGACTGATGTCTACTGGAAAAAACAAGGTATCTGCTTTTCCCAACACTGAAATATGGCAGAAAGTACATAAACACACAGCAAAATCAGCAAATGAAACCAGGGAGCATTAGATGGAACTATGAGTATATATTTAAGAATAAGACAAAAAAAAGAGGGAAGAAAATATATCATAAAAGCCTGAAAAAACATGACTTATAGGCGAAAAGGCTTTTAAAATATTCCTTAGGTGCTTATTCACTACACTCCATTTGTGTTTCTAAGAAAAATTCAGACACTGTCTTAAGACTGAAACTAAAAAACACTCTAAGGAAAAGAACTAATTCTATAAAACTAATTCTATAAAACTAATTCATAACTAATTCTATAAAAGCAGTTGACAGAAGGCAGAATTAATATTCATCCAGGTGGGTCTCCCCACAGAAGCTATAATCCAACCCAAAACAGTTTCTGGACCCAGCTATCCCACTCCTTGGCCTATACCCAAAGGACTTAAAATCAGCATACTACAGAGATACAGCCACATCAATGTTCATAGCTGCTCAATTCACAATAGCCAGACTGTGGAACCAACCTAGATGCCCTTCAATTGATGAGTGGATAAAGAAACTGTGGTATATATATACAATGGAATATTACTCAGCCATAAAGAATGATAAAATTATGGCATTTGCAGGCAAATGGATGAAATTGGGAGAATATCATGCTAAGTGAGATAAGCCAATCTCAAAAAGCCAAAGGACGAATGATATCGCTAATAAGTGGAGGATGACACATAATGGGGGGGAGGGAAGGGTTAGTGTTAGGGTTAGAGTTAGGGTTAGGGAGGGGGGCAAGTATGGAGGAAGGAACTACTGTATAGAGGGTAAAGAGGGGTGGGAGGGGTGGGGGGAAGGGAAAAAATAACAGAATGAATCAAACAACATTACTCTATGTAAATTTATGATTACACAAATGGTATGCCTTTACGCCATGTACAAACAGAGAAACAACATGTATCCCATTTGTTTACAATAAAAAAAAAAAAAAAAAAAGAAAACCAAAAAAAAAAAAAAACAGTTTCTGGGTTTGGGATGCCGGCAATGCCTAGCATTCTAAAGAAGCATTTTCTTCACAAACCATAGCATTACCTCTCCACTGGTTAACTGACAGTCTGGAGGAAACTGGTAAAAATCTATTTTATGTCAGAGGAAGCAGTTCCCAAGATTCTGCCCTGGATCTTTTTCCTAAGTGAACAAAAGAGAATAGGAGAAGGTGGGTAGGTAAGGGAGGTGGTACTAAAGACACTGGTAGCATGATATCCAAAATAAACTAAGTTGAAACAGCATGTCCTGTGCCTTCTTTCTAAAGCCATTTCCTTCAATAGTTAGGGTGCGCTGGCAATCTGCAAGTCATTAGTACACTGCTATTTTCACTTTCACAAGAAACCTGGAAACCACTGAAGAGCAAATTCCCTTCTCCCCAGTTACCTTCCAACCTTCTCTTGCTTCTTTTCCTACAGACAACCAAATAGGGACCATCCTCAGCAATCCGCTATTTCGCCTCAATGAGGTTGCGGGAAGAGGGAGGATCTGGTAAAGAGTGGAAAGGAAATAGAGGAAGGTGAAAAGCAACAGCGGAAAGAGTATGGGAAGGGAGGTCACAGTGGAAGAGAGACAAGGTGAAAAGAAGCGCCAGAAAATTAGGGAAGAGTTTTCGGAGAAGTCGCTAAGGAAGACAAAAAGACGGAGGGGGGCAGGTAAACAGGTGAGGGGAAATGAGAGGCAGGTGGAGCAGCCGAGGAGCAAATAGGTTGGGCAGAAGCTACGGAACCAGGGCCCCGATGCCCAGGGTTTGGAGCCAGTGACCGAAGACAGCGGACAGCAGGTGCTGGGGAGACCGATATCAGGGGAATAGGGGTGTGCAGAAAGCCTAAGACCCAATTCCGAGCCCCCGAAGCCAGGAATCTATGTCGGTGCCCAAACGCAGAGGGCACGGGCTCTTACCGGTAGTTTGGGGCTAACCTCGCCTTTGCAAAAGTGGCAGAAAAATCGGTGCGCGGCTACAGCGGCGCCCGTGTCCGCCCCGGCCGCCGAAGCCTCCGCCATTTTTCTCTCCGCCGCGTTTATCGGAGAGGGCAGCCGGCCGGTCCCTATCCAGGCCGCTACCTCCCAGGTTGCGTTTGCCACCGCCGCCGCCGCCGCCGCCACCGCCTCCTCCTCCTCCTCCTCCTCCTCAGTGCGGCCAGCCGCTCCAGAGTCCGCGTCGGTCACGTGAGTCCGCCGGACCCAGAGCGGCAGCGGCGCGGAAAGCGACCCAGCGGACCGCCTCCCGGCACCAAAGAGGCGTAGGAAGGAGAGTCCGCCTGCCGCGGCCCGCCCGCCGGCAACTCAAACAACCCCTCGCCGGTCCTCCAACTTTCCAGCGAGAAGAAAGAAAGAGCGTCCCCGGAAACGACCGAAACTCTGGGGTAGAGGGGCACACGTTTTTTTCCTTTTCCGCACCCTCTTCGGTGACGATCCACTTCCGAGAAAGAACTGTGGGCTCCACCTGTGCTCTGGCGGCTGGCAGGAGGCACCGGAAATCGACGAGCAAAATGCAGCGGCCTTAGGTTTGGAGCTTCTGGATTAGCACTGACCCTGAGGTTAGTGGAACAAGCTGTCTAAACCCGGCGGTTCTGACTCTGGGCCAAGAGACCAAATCCAAAACCGGAATCTGAGTAAACCGAGTGGAGTAAAGTGGCCTGGAGCCAGGGGGCTTGCAAAGGGTGTGGCGATGCCTCTCCAAAGACATGTAGATGGGTGAAACAGCCCGCCTGGTTATACCGAGGTCCAGGGGCCAAAGTCTTGGATTCTGAGGAATTAAGAGAAATAAATGAACAATATTTGGTACAGCAGCTTGTGGTAGGGAAGTAATCATAAAAGTCAACTTCATTCATCTCTGTTGTGTCTACTTTGTGAAGGAATAGAAATTTAAGAATTTAATACTGCTCTGCAATCAACATAACTTCATCTCCCACTTGAAACACTCTATTGAGAACTGTCCTGTACCGCATTTCTTTTTTTAAATTGTGATTCCCTTAGAAACAGGGTCTCACTGACTTGTTCAGGACCTCGCTAAATTGCTGAGGCCGGTTTTGAACTTGCCATCTTCCTACCTCAACCTCCCGAGCCACTAAGATTACAGGTGTGCGCCCCCGCGTCAGGCTAATCATCTACCTTCAATCTTTAAAGAAAGAATGACACATAATCCCATAAAAATAAACTTGACATATAGGCTTCCAATCTTTTTTAATACATTCATTTTTTTTTTAACTTTTCTACAGTAATTGAATTTTGGACCCCGTTTTCTTCGCAATTTGTTTATATTAGGAACTATTTTATACTACTATGTATTGTACTAGATCATTTTAAATGTTAACATAGTGTATACCCTTGTATAAGTACACCATAATTTGTTGTTAGACATTAGGTTGTTTCAGTATGTCCGTATTATAAAGAAAATGATGGGGTTGGGGTTGTAGCTCAGTTGGAGCATGCTTGTGTAGCATGTGTGAGGCACTGGGTTTGATTCTCAGCATCACATATAAATAAATAAAAAAAGATCCATCAACAACAAAACAAATATTTTATTTTATTTTTTTTTTTTTTGTAATGGGGATCAAACCCAAGGGCACTCAACCACTGAGCCGCATCCCCAACCCTTTATATATTTTACTTAGAGACAGGGTTTTGCTATGTTGCTTAGAGCCTTGCTAAATTGCTCAGGCTGGCTTTGTGGTGCTGGGGATTAGAACCCAGGCTGTTGTGCATTTGAGGCAAGCACTGTACCAACTGAGCTATATCCCTAGCCCCAAAACAAATATTTTTAAAAAAAGAAAATAAGTGATTTTTTTTTATTTCCTTGAAACAGTAATCCAAAATAAAATTGTGAGGTCAAATATATGCAAAATCTTAAGGCTTTCATATGTATTGTCAAATTGCCGTCCAGAAAGAATACATGAATTTACACTTTTGTTTTTCCTAGTTCTGAGACTCTCCAGTACAATGACTCAAGCAGAAATTAAACTGTGTTCTTTGTTGCTACAAGAGCATTTTGGAGAGATTGTAGAAAAAATTGGAGTTCACTTAATCAGAACTGGCAGCCAACCACTTAGAGTAATTGCCCATGACACAGGAACATCACTGGATCAGGTATGTTTAGGTGACATCAATTTGCTGTCTTTAATTTCTTCCACCTACTTTTGATTATTTTTGCTTCTTACCCTAAAAAGTTGAAGTGAAAAAGCCTGCTCTAGAATCAGGAAAATGTTTTCTGTGGGGAAAGAGGGCGGTACTTCAGCCCTACGGTTTTGCTTCTCAGAGTGTTCCTAGATCATTGTGGCCTCTTAAATAAATTTTTACTCTTCCCATGCCACATCTCTTTTTTCATAATGAGTCTACTAATCTCAGTACTACCTTTAAATAATGAGACTGATAGAAGGAAAGTAAATCGTGATGTGAAAGCTAAAGATTAGAGGAAATATAAATATCATAGCAAGGAATCTTCCTGATTTCTTCCATTGATGTTTGATTCTTATTAGCTACTCCAACAGAGAGGAAATAAGAACAGAAATTCTCATCTAGCCATCCCCTGATGTTTAGTAAACTATAGGACAAAAAAACTGCCAGCAGCTATGAGCTATGTCTCCAAGTCTTCTCTTTTGAGTTCTATCTAGGTGAAAAAAGCTCTTTGTGTCCTCATCCAACATAACCTGGTGATATATCAAGTGCATAAACGTGGTGTGGTGGAATATGAAGCCCAATGCAGCCGGGTGTTGAGAATGCTTAGGTATCCCCGATACATCTATACTACCAAAACACTATACAGCGACACTGGAGAGCTGATTGTTGAGGAGCTGCTGTTGAATGGCAAAATGACAATGTCAGCTGTTGTGAAGAAAGTGGCAGACCGACTCACAGAAACCATGGAGGGTCAGTACAGTATCCATATGTTAGCAAGAGCATCAGTTGGCTGGCTAAAAGAGTGAACTGTTATCTTAGGCCATCTCACCTCCCCGCTCCCTCTTTTCTTCTGTTGTACAGATGGCAAGACCATGGACTATGCTGAGGTATCAAACACATTTGTGCGACTGGCAGACACACACTTTGTACAACGCTGCCCCTTAGTGCCTGCCACTGAGAATTCAGACCCTGGACCACCACCACCTGCCCCAACACTTGTCATTAATGAAAAAGACATGTACCTGGTTCCTAAATTGAACTTGATAGGTAAGAGAGTTTGACCCTAGAACTATAACTTGCCCTAATTGTGGACCTATTTATTGTTAAAATGAATGAATTAATTGAGCATTTACCAAGTATTCACTCTGTGATATAAATGATGAGAAAACTATGATCCCTCCTAATGGGGCCTAAGTCTAAGTACAGGAGCTATACACTAATCAAACAATCACATTGGTATATAAAAAACTGTGATAAGTACTGTGAAGGAGAAGTATAAAATGTTAGAAATATATATAATGAGAAAGTAGAGTAATGCATGGGATTAGGGCACACATTTCTTTGAGAAAGTAGAATTTGAGCTAAGGTTTGAAATAGAAGTAGAAACTAACCAGTGAAGTAATAGATGATAAGTATTTTGGACAATAAGGAAAAAAACTGGGCATTTGAGGAAGTGAAAAAAAAAGGTCAGTATAGCTAGAGCAAGGAGAACAAAGTAAAAAGAAGTATAAGAGTAGAGAGACAAGCAGGGGCTAAATCAGGCAAGACCTTATACAGCATCTGTTCTTTATTCTAAGAGCAAAGAAAAACCATTTAAGGATTTTAAACGTGGAGGTAACATGTCCTAATTTACATTTTTTGGGACGGGGCGTTGCCGTGGATTGAAACCAGGGTCATTTAACCACCTGAGGCCCCATCCCCAGTCCCTTTTTTTATGTTTTGAGACAGGATCTTGCTAAGTTGCTGAGGTTGGTCTTGAACTTGCACCTCCTGCCTCAACCTCCAGAGTCACTGAGTCTAATTTACATTTTTGAAAAATTTTTCTGTCTACAGAAAAGATAGGAAGATGAGGCAAAAGGTAAATGTAAACAGACTAGTGAAAAATTAGATATAGAAGTGGTGACTTACTGAGGAGGCTGAGGCAAGAGGATCCCAAGTTCAAGTCCAGACTGAGCAACTTAGCAATACCCTATCTCAAAATAAAAAGAGCTGGGATGTAGCTGAGTGGTAGAGTACTTGCTTAGCACGTACAAGAAGCTGAGTTTGATCCCTATTGCCTCAAAAAAAAAAAAAAAAAGAAAGAAGAAGAAAAAGAAACAGTGAAAGAGACAGGTATCAAACATGACATCTGTGTGTCTGACTTTCACATGTTAGAGAATGATGATGCCATTCACTAAAAGGAAGCACTGGAGGAGGACCAGTTTGAGAGAAAAAGAATGAGTTTCTTTTTGAATATTTGAACTTCATATGATATCACCATTGACTTGAATTTCTTATAGTTCCTCAACCTCTTAAACAACTCTGACCTACAGGCAGCTACAGATGTCCTTTTGATGAAGATACACCTGCCCTCATATTTGGTCATTTCTGTCATCATGGGATATATAACCTAACTGTTGATTTGTTTATTTGGCAGGAAAAGGTAAAAGGAGAAGATCATCTGACGAAGATGCTGCTGGGGAACCCAAAGCCAAAAGACCAAAACATACTACAGATAACAAAGAGGTAATGGAGCTTCTTGATTAAACTTCTTACCCCAAAGCAGGCCAGAAAGAGCACACAGATAACAAACCCCAAGGGAACTTAAAGGTTCCTGAGCTAAGAGGTAGTAGGATTATGAACTTCATTAACATTTATGGCCAGGAACAGTCCAACAAAGAGTGGACAACATTGCTGTCTCCTTTCTGAGGATTAACTTACATCCTATGTTGAACAACGGTAACAGTTTATGCAAAAATAGAGCCTAGAAAACAGTTCAGGTTCTTCAGTATGGCTGGAACATATAGACAGATAGAGACCAATAATGAAAAATGAGTCTAGAAGGATATACTTGGGCCTAAACTATATTTAAATGCCTTCTCAGCATTCCTATAAAGATTTTTAGTAAGTGCCTCAAAATTAGTATCACCAAAGCAAAAGAGTTGATATCTCCCTCCCAGATATCTGCTCCCTCCCAACTTCCTCATCTTAGTAAAAGGCACCATCCCCTAAATGTATGTGTTTGTTTTTTAATAACTCACTGGGTGCAGTGGTACTTACCTGTAATCCCAGCTACTGAGGAAGCTGAGACAGACCAGTCTGGGTGACTCAGTGAGTCCTTGTCTCAGGATAAAAAATATAAAGGACTAGGGATATAGCTCAGTAGTAGAATGCCTGCCTAACAGGCAGAGGCCCTAGGTTCAGTTTCCAGTACTTGGAGGGAAGGGGGCACCAATTAGACTCCTTTAAAAGCTTCCCATTATTCTTAGAAGAAATCCAACTGTGAACGGTCAAGCCTTATGTCATCTTCATTCTCACTTCTTCCCACTCTCCCTCTTGATCATTGTGTTCTATCTACTCTCTTTCTGTTCCTAAACACATCAGGCTTTCCCCCTTACTATTCCTTCTGCTTCAAATGTTTTTTCCCACAACTCTTTCATTGTTCAGATCTCAGTTTAACTGCTATTTTTCTTTGGAGTTCAAGCCCCACTGTCCAGCCCTATTCTAGTCTCTATACATTTTTCCATTTCCTTATCTTATAGCATTTATATTCCTCAGCATTATATATTATTAATGTATGTGTTTGTTGTTGCACTCTCAGTAGAATATAAATTCCTTGAGGGCAGCATCTTTGTCCTGACATCTGGAATACTAGCAAATTGATTGACTAAGATTTGGCCTTTATCCTAAAGGCAGATGGATCTATTAATGGATTTTAAGCCGGAGAATGAAGTGACTGGATCTATAATTTAGAAAGATACTATAGCCCATCATTCACAACTTGTACAACTCCATGGATAGATTTCAGAGAATTCACTTGTACTTGTGCTTACGTGCATTTTTCAGTGGCATACTCCATAGCTTTCATCTGATCCTTTAACAGAACTGTGATCTAAAAAGGTAAAAAGCGTTACTTATGAGGAATGGGGGGAGTGGTGCAAAAGCAACAAGATTAGAAGCAGAAAATCCCAGTTATTCCTTTTACAGTGTGTGTGTGTGTGTATACACACATGAATATACACACATACATATATATACATTTATACGCATACATATGTACATGTATATATACACACACATACACACTTTTTTTTTTTTTTTTTTTAAGGCTAGGTGGTGCACACCTATAATCCCAGCAACTTGGGAGGTTGAGGCAGGAAGATCACAAGTTTGAGACCAGCCTCAGCAACTTAGCAAGAACCTTAGCAACTTAGACCCTTAGTAATTACCTTGAAAATCAAAAGTAGAAAAGACAGGATATAGCTCAGTGGTAAAGCACTCTTGGGTTCAGTTGAAAATGAGTTAGGAAGCTATTGTAATCCAGTTGAGACATGATTAGAACCTGAAATAAGGTTAACAACAGTAAGAATAATGAAGAGTAGACATCTCTGAGGTGAGAGATAATGCCAGTTATCTGATCTGATCATTATACATTATATACATGTATTTAAATATTACACTGTACCCCATAAATATGCACAATTAACTATATGTCAAAAATTAAAATACAGGACTGGGGCTGTAGCTTAGTGGCAGAGCACTTGCCCAGCATGCGTGAGGCACAGGGTTAGGGCTTTAGCACCACATAAAAATAAAACAAATAAAATAAAGGCATACTGTCCATTTACAAATACCAAAACAAAATTCCCCTTTTTTTTTTTTTTTTTATTTAAAGTAGACATCTGACTGGGGATGCAGTTCAGTGATAGAGTACTTACCTAGCATACCTAAGGCCCTGGGTTTGGACCCCCCCCCCCCACCCAGTGCTACAAAAAAAGGAAAAGAAAAAGAAAAAAAAATTTAAAGCAAGGAAGAAAGAGGATTATGCACAAAGTTGAATGCATTTTGACCTAATGACTTATCATTTCTCTATGAAATCAGAGGCAAGGTCATCAGCTAAGAGTAAGAAGGAAAGGATCAGGTAGGAGACTTGAGGATAATGGAGAAGAATTAAAATAGAAAAAGATTGGAAATTAGTTTAGAGAACTGGTTTGAGGCTAGAATTTATCATTTATTATATGATTGAATGATTTTTCTCCAACCAATTTAGTTGTTGTAGTAGAGGAAAAGAAATGGTGAGCAGTCAAATCTAAACTCCTCACCAGAAAACTCTGAATTGTTTAAATGTTTCTCTCTAATCCTTTTCTCTTCTTCAGCCCATTCCAGATGATGGGATTTATTGGCAGGTCAACCTTGACAGATTCCACCAACACTTCCGCGACCAAGCCATTGTGAGCGCGGTTGCCAACAGGATGGACCAGGTAGTATCTACATGGAGGACTGTCAGTGATCATAAGAGAATAAAGTAATTCAGTTAGTTGCCAGATTTGGCCCTTGGCACATAGCCAGATCTGGGGACATCACTGTTAATTCTAAATACCAGTTTACTTTTCAAACTCAGACAAGCAGTGAGATTGTGCGGACCATGCTCCGGATGAGTGAGATTACCACTCCCTCAAGTGCCCCCTTCACCCAACCATTGTCTTCCAATGAGGTGAGTTTCATGTTTTTGTGCTAGCTTCTAACAGACTTGTGGATATTATAACAATTATTATACATGGAGCCTAGGGATGGGTCTAGGCCTGAGCTTTGAAAGGAAAGGTTTTTTTTATTATTTATATTACCTTCAAGTGGTGAGCCCTGAAATACTTGGTCTCTTGGCATCCAGCTTTTAAAAAATCTAAGCAATTATCTTAGAGTACTTATTTGTCATATATAACTTATTCCTAGTTGTTATAACTTATTCCTAATTGTTTTAAGAATTCACTAGCAGGGGCTGGAGTATGGCTTAGTGGTCGAGTACCCCTGAGTTCAATCCCTGGTACCTAAAAAAATAAAAAAGATCCGTGCTTCTTAATTTCTGTAACATACCTCAATTTAAAATATCCGTAATTTTACATAATCTCAGCCCCAAAAATCCTTGTTAATAGTTTGATATGTATTTTTTTGTGGTTTTTTTTTTTGTTGTTTTTTGTTTTTTTGCAGTGCTGGGTATTTGAACCCAGGGCCTTGTGCTTGCAAGGCAAGCACTCTACCAACTGAGCTATATCCCCAGCCCTGATATGTATGTTTATTCAGAGTTTTTTTTATATATATAGTCTAACATATATGTGGATCTATGTACTTTTCTTTTAACCCAAAAAATGAGATTGTACTCTACATACTATCCTATAACTTCTTTTTGTTTTGTGGTTCCAAGGGTCAAACCCATGACCTCTCACATACTAGGCAAGCACTGTACCACTGAGCTACATCCTTAGCCCTATAACTTATTTTTTTCATAAGACTATATATGAAAGACTTATTTGCATGTTAGTACTTAAACATTCTCATTCTTTATAATGACTATCATATTAATGTCCTTGCTGTAGTTTTACTGGACATTTGGATTTTTTCTTATTTTCTTACTCTTAACAAACAATGTTACGGTGAATATTTTTGGACGTTTTTATACTTGTGATAGCTAAAATTAAAACATCTTTATTTTACTAATGTTAGCAATCTTAAATTATCAAGCCAATTTTCAGTGTCCCCTTTTGCTCCATAGATCTTCAGATCCCTGCCTGTTGGCTATAATATCTCTAAGCAAGTTCTTGATCAGTATCTCACTCTGCTGGCAGATGATCCAGTAAGTCTATTTTTGCACTTTTTTTCCTTGCTGCTGTTTACAATTTACTTCTGCCACTGATATCTACTGTCATTCTCCTATAGCCTCATTCTGTACTCGCCAGCTCAGATAATTTCCCCATCGTCTGATAGGAAGGCTACCTACTACAGACTCTTGACCAGATTCACTCCATTGGAAACAGAATCACTGAACTTCCCATTGAGTTAACACTCTTTCTCTTTTTTTTTAATAGCTAGAGTTTGTTGGAAAGTCTGGCGACAGTGGTGGAGGAATGTATGTCATCAGTATCCTTGCCAATTATTCTTTTTTTTTTTTTTTAATATTTTTTGTAGTTGTCAGTGGACCTTTATTTATTTATACGTGGTGCTGAGAATTGAACCCAGTGCCTCACACGTGCTAGGCAATCACTCTAGCACTGAGCTACCCTTGCCAATTATTCTTACAGTTATTCTTACAGTACCCTGAGTTATAAAGCAGAATGATGACTTATGAAAGAAAGATTTGGTAATGTTTATTTAATAAATTAGAAAATTGAAGTAACTTTTTTTCTATGAATTTTTAATTAACTGCATTAATGACAAAAAAATAAAAAGAACTTTTACTCAACCAAATTTTAGTTAAGCAAAATTCTTAAAACATTTCCATTAATTAAAATTTTAAGAAATTTATATACCATAAATAAAACTAATGTGAAAAATAAAATAGCATTTAAATTTTAATTATAAATTAGGAACTTAGGAATAAAACTGTCAAAATGACCAGCCTGAAACATTACTGAGGGACCTTAATCTTCTACATAAAGACCTCCATAAAGCATTAACATCCCTAGCCACAGCCACTCTGGAATCCGTCGTACAAGAGAGGTAAGGGAGTCATTCTGACTGGGATTGAAGCCGGACCCTTCCTATACATACCCATTTGAACAAGCATTTAATAATTATGTAAGTAACCAGTAAAGGTACATATTGGCACACTTTGCCCCATTTTCCTGCAGAACAGCTATGGATCCCACCTACTACTACTCTTCACCCTAAAAAAAACCCACTATTTAATTCCTAGTGATAAAAATTAACCAAACCAAAAAAAAAAAAAAAAAAAAAAAAAAAAATTAACCAAACCCCCTAAAGTCTTGTAACATGAGACTTTGTGGCACTCAAATGAATCAACAGTTGGTGACTACTTTGTGATTAACAGTACCATCACCAGCTTGTGGAGCTGTGAAGGAATTCTCTGATTGCTGTTTCTTTTTGATCCTGGCTCCACACATGGACTAGGACAACCACCATCTGAGACTAGGAGCTAAAGTTAATCTTCTGTGTTGGTATGCTATTTACTTTCTTTATTCCTTTCCAGATTTGGATCTCGCTGTGCCAGAATATTCCGTCTAGTTTTGCAAAAGAAACACCTGGAGCAGAAGCAGGTGGAGGACTTTGCAATGATTCCTGCAAAGGAGGCAAAGGATATGCTATATAAGATGCTCTCAGAAAATTTCGTATCCCTCCAGGTAGCCACGAATATAATTGCCAACCAGGAAAACTGACCTTGAGTGCGAGAACTCTTGAAGCAGAGTTTCACACAAACTGAATCCCTAAGCAAACTCTGTATCCAGCTATGAGACAGAAAATTTTACTGACAAAGACATAGCTAGCACTTAAGTATAATGTGAAACTTTAACTGACCAAGTAATCACCTCAACACCATATTTCTCTTTTTTCCTATCATTCCTATCCTTTCCTAAGGCCTTAACTCTATCAATAGCATATATTAGATCTTTGCAGAGCCATGTCGTAGACCCAGTCAGGAAGTAAATAGAATGGATTTTGGAGCAGATCACAGCTCTGCTTCTTACCAGTTACATTGAACAAGTCACCTACCATCATTGTAAAATGATGATTGATTGTGGTAATAAGAATATGTTTGGTTGTAAAGATCAAATACAATCCACCTGGCATGTTGAGTTTGTTCAGTATTAGTTGCCTTCCCTTTCTTCCCCATTCAGAATTCTGATAGTCAAATTAAAAAACAGGGCAATGCAATCTTTATATGACTGATTGTGCCATAAACATAGCTATTGAATGACTAGAGAAGGGGAAAATATTAGTGAAAGAGAGGATTGAATGACTCTGAATTCTGAAAAAAGAGTACAGTTTTTCTTATTTTTCTTTCTATGGACTAATAGGAAATTCCCAAAACACCAGACCATGCCCCATCCAGGACCTTCTATTTATATACTGTGAATGTCCTATCAGCTGCCCGAATGTTGTTGCACAGGTGCTACAAGGTAACCCCATGTGGATTTTCTCCCCATTCCCTTCACTCAGACAAGTCTCATCCTATGCTACCTCTACCCATTTTACCTGAGCTACTTAAATACAAACAGATGCATTTCTAGTCTTTCTTCTCTTTCCTCAGAGCATAGCCAACTTAATAGAAAGGAGGCAATTTGAAACCAAAGAGAATAAGTGAGTAGCATTTTCAATTGTCATTTACATTTTTTAAGATCAAAGACCTAAAGGGAAATTTTGTATAGAAATGCAGACAGTTGGGTAACTAGTCTAGTTAATTGAATCATTGTTTTGGGTTGGCTTAAATCATACATTAGTCTGCATTTTTCCAGTATATCCCCAAATAAATTTGCAAATTTAATTCATGAGAAATGTACAAGTACAAATGAGAGGCAGAGAGTTTCAGGAATGAAGTTATATTTTCTTTTTTTTTTTTTTTTTTAATTTATTTTTATTGTAAACAAATGGGATACATGTTGTTTCTGTTTGTACATGGAGTAACAGCATACCATTTGCATAATCATACATTTACATAGGGTAATGGTGTTTGATTCATTCTGTTATTTTTTTCCTTCCCCCCCCCCCCTCCCCCCCCTCCTTCCTCCATTCTTGCCCCCACCACCCCCCGTTATGTGTCGTCATCCGCTTATCAGCAAGATCATTCGTCCTTTGGTTTTTTTGAGATTGGCTTATCTCACTTAGCATGATATTCTCCAATTTCATCCATTTGCCTGCAAATGCCATAATTTTATTATTATTTATAGCTGAGTAATATTCCATTGTATATATATACACCACAGTTTCTTTATCCATTCATCAATTGAGGGGTATCTAGGTTGGTTCCACAATCTGGCTATTGTGAATTGAGCAGCTATGAACATTGACGTGGCTGTATCTCTGTAGTATGCTGATTAAGTCCTTTGGGTATAGGCCGAGGAGTGGGATAGCTGGGTCAAATGGTGGGTCCAAGGAATGAAGTTATATTTTCAATTACGTTTACAGAAAATATCCTTAAATGGTGACATTATCTACTTTGATCAAGAACGTGGTAAAAGGGGGAATTGTGCTTCAATAGATAAAGGGTAAGAAAACCTCAGAGTTAGGGAACATGCCTCAGAGTTGTGTTTGTCTGATAGGCGTCTACTAGAAAAGTCTCAGAGGGTAGAAGCCATCATTGCATCTATGCAGGCAACAGGTGCAGAGGAGGCACAGCTACAAGAAATAGAAGAGATGATCACAGCTCCTGAACGTCAGCAGCTAGAGACACTGAAACGTAATGTCAACAAGTAAGTATCATAACTGCAGACCTATATTTCAAAATACCTTCCAGACAAATCCATCATGATATCCCACCAGACCTCAATGTGAGCAAACCTAAACTCAACATTTTCTTCCCCAGCTCAGTTAACAGAATTTAATCCACCAGTTTTTCTAAATCAGGATTTCTAAAGACATACTTAGCTTCAATCTTATTCACTAAGTACTGTGAATTTTATTTCAGTTACATATCCAAAATCTGGCCTTTCATCTTAGATCCCATACCGGCCTTCATACTTCTTTTCTAGACCTTCACAATGACCTCCTCATCCAAACTATCCCTCATAATGCTTTCAAAGTTATTATCTTTAAAATGATTGATAATATCACTATTTCAGATGATTTATTGGCTCTTTATAATATGAAGACCAGACTTCATATGACATACAGGGCCTTTCACAATTTCATAGCAGCCTAGCTCTTCATTTCTTCTTACTCTTTATCACCCACCTTAATAGGAACTATGAAGAACCTGTAGACTGCCTTAGGGATTACTGCCACCTTTTTTTGGTGGAGGAGTACCAGGGAACTCAGGGGCACTCAACCACTGAGCCATATCCCCAGCCCTATTTTGTATTTTATTTAGAGACAGGGTCTCACTGAGTTGCTTAGCTTCTCACTTTTGCTGAAGCTGGCTTTGAACTCATGATCCTTCTGCCTCAGCCTCCCAAGCCTCTGGGATTACAGACGTGCATCACTGCACCCAGCACACTACCATCTTAATACTAAATCTTCTAACCCAAGAACACAGTAAGCATGCTTTCCATTTATTTAGGTCATCTTTAAATTCTTTCAACAGTTATTTGCTGTTTTATGTATACCAGACTTGAACCTTTCTTGTCAATTTATTCTCAAGTATTTTTTTTTTACTTACATTTTCTTCTGATCATTAGAAAAAAACAGTTTTTGTGTTTAAATTTTATATCCTATATACTGAATTTATTAGTTCCAAGTTTTTTGTGTGTACTCTTTGAGATTTTCTTTGTATAGAATCATGTCATATGAAAATAGAAGTAGTTTTACTTCTTCCTTTTCAATCTGGATGCCTTTTATTTATTTCTTACATAATTGACCCAGCTAGAATCTCCAGTAAAATGTTGAATAGAAGTGCAAGAACAGACATACTACTCTTGCTCCTGATCTTAGAGGAAAAGCTTTCCGTTTTTCATTGTTAAGTATGATGTTAGCTGAATGCAGTGGTGCAGGCCTATAATCCCAGCGACTTCTGAGGCTGAGGCAGGAGGATGGTGAGTTCAAAGCCAGCCTTAGCAATAAGTGAGGTGCTAAGCAACTCAGTGAGACCCTGTCTCTAAATAAAATACAAAATAGGGCCAGGGATGTGGCTCAGCGGTTGAGTGCCCCTGAGTTCAACCCCTGGTGCTCCCCCCACCCCAAAAAAGAGTAATGATGTTAGCTGTGTTTTTTTTCCTGCATGACTTTTATCAGGTTAAGGCAGTTCCCTTCTTTTCCTAATCACCACTGACATTACACTTCAGCCACTCTCAGCTTCTCACAGTTTTAAAATACACTAACTCCTTTTACTTACACCTTTACGTGTGCTAGTCTTTCTTCTGGTTGCACGTTAGGCTATAACTCCCTAAAGATAGAGGCTTTGTCTTGTACATACTCAGCAGCATCCACAGTGCCTGGCACATAAAAGATGCTCAGTAAATGGAAAAATGATCTACTGGTTCTGCTTTCAATTATTCTCAAGGATAACCAAGTCACACCTACCTCAACCTCTAAGTATATTAATGAACATTCAGTCTGGGCAAATGCTTTTACTTTTTCACTCAGGTTGGATGCCAGTGAGATCCAGGTAGATGAAACAATCTTCTTGCTGGAGTCATACATTGAGAGCACAATGAAGAAACAATGACCCTGAAGAAGCATCTTCCTTGAAAGATCTGGGGGGTGGGGGGTTGGAAAGAAAAATAAAGGAGGTACCAGGAAGCATTCTTTGCAGTGAGATAAGTTGCAGATTCTTATACTGAAAACTCCTCTCTGTCCCTGCTGCTCAGGTCAGGATATACCTGAAAAAGTTCAACACATTTTTTTCAAATCGCTGACTGTGTTTTAGACCCATCACTATATTCTTCCCTCATCAAATCTTGGCAGTAGAAAGTAGATTAAAATTAATCATCTATAAGATGCATCAGTTCTTATCAGGAAGTCAGCCAAGTCTGTTTGAACATCTCTCACAATAGAAACTTCTTCCTATATTGTTTATTTCATTGAGCTGTAATCTTTAACATGCACACACATTGTGTAGGGAATGTGGAAGACTGCCATGAAGTGGGGAGAAAGCGTATTTTTAGGGTCACAGGTGGATTGGCTCAAGCAGTCACACTTGACTCTGTGGATAAAAATGTTTGCCAGCTCCAGGCTTCTAGTGTATCTGAAATTATGTATGTAGAACACAACACAGTGCCTGGCTTATGATGAGCACACAAAAAATTATTGCTTTCCTCTTCACCATGGTCCCTTAAAAATGACAACTATAAGTCCTCAGTATCATGGATATAATTTGTCCCAGCAGCTTCAATTCATTTAATGAAGTTAGATATTTATAATCCAAACCAATGTTTATAGTAAATCTTTAAACGAGTGCCAATTAAACACAATATACAAAGTTAAGTAAAAGCCCATCTCTATCCTGCAGCCTCTCACCATCATTAACTTAGTACCTGTTTTGCACCAAGAACTGAGGAAGAAGGATACAAAGATAGGGAAATACACACAGCCTGGTGGGAGTACAGACAAGTACAAGGAAGAATTGGGGAGCTAGCATGGAAAAATAAGTACTATGTACAGAGGCAAGAAGGAAAGGGACAGTCAGAGTAACAATCTGTAGTTTGAAAGATGAAGACCTTCCAGGTCAAAGGGGAATAGACTGATTCTTCTGGAAACTACATATAGCTATGACCAAAAAATGGGGCAAGGGTTTTGCCAGAATTTAAATTAGAGAAACAGGCAGGGGCAAGGACTGATGGGTCCTGCACACTGTGCTAAATAGTATTTTATCTTGTGCTGGGGCAGTGGAAAGCAATATGACCAGATGTTTTGTTTTAGAAAGATCCCTCTGGTGTGCAGGTATGAATATTTTAGTGAATCACCCTTATGTATAATTATAATGAACCAATTAAAGGTGTGGAATTTAAAAAAAAACTCATTCTGGTAGCACTGTAGAGGATGACTTGGGACAGGACCATGGAGACTTGGAGAACATGAGGAAGCCTAGAAATTGGGCACTGCAGGCTGAGGAGAAAGAAGGTAAGACTTCTGATTTGAGGAAGTTTAAGGCTGTAAAAATTATGGCACTTCGTTGTCATTTTGAGTGAGGTGAAGGAAGGATAAGTGGTACCAAAATGTTTCTTGGGTGTCTGACTTGGAAACATAATTAATTCTAAGATACCTACTTCAAGGGGTGTGCAGTGTTGTGGAGGAGTGCTTATAGTTCAGAGCAGGGCTAGTGGGAGGTGACACCAGAGCCCAGAAAACATTCGGTCCGGAGATCATTGTCCTAAATAGAGAAGTCAGGAAGGAAGGACGAAATGAGGGTTTAGGGGTGTGCTTTGCATTTTATTAACATTACACTCGGGGACGGTCCCAAGGAGGTCTAAATTTCCCAGACGTTTGGGAAACCTGGCTTGCTTCTGACTGGCCAGAAGCTCCGCGGGGAGGCACAGCTGAGCCACCAGAGGGCGCCAAGCGGAAGGCAGTGGCCTCGGAACCGCGTTATGGCGGTGGCTCGGGTGCTGCTGCTCCTGTCCGGGCGACCACAGTCGGTGAGCTTCGCGCAGAGTGTGTGCGGCCTCCTAGGCGCCGGGCCAGGATTCGGGCCATGGCCCACGCACTGCAGCTTGAAGCGGGGACGGCTCGTCCTCTCGAACAGGCCATTCCCAGACGCCTTCGCTAGACTTCCGCTTCAGGTCAGAAGTGGGACCAGTGAGGGAAGTGAATGGTCCAAAATAGGGACTGGAACCGGGTGGGAACACGGCGAGAGTGTAGGGGTCCGGTCAGTGCCTCGATTCGATTCGTCTGCCTACTCTACCAAACTATCCCACCAATTTCTATAAGACCGCCCACCCACTCCTATCCCTTAACCTTAGTGGTTCCCTCCTGCCAGCGACCCCCTTATTGCCCTTTTGCGGCCCTGGACCTGCCATGTAGGACCTCCGGGTCTGAACTGCTCATGAATCGAGGTGTGGATCTGGGTGTGGCCATCATTCTGCAGTCCAGCGACCAGACTGTCCTGTTGACCCGAAGGACACGCAATCTCAGGGTTTCCCCCAACCTTTGGGTTCCCCCAGGTGAGCACTATGGGGACTAGACCCTAAGGCCTAGAAAACTAGACCCTGAAAATTGCTTTCTTCCCCCACACTGCTATTCCTGATCTTGAATGATAGAGAAGTGGGCCCCAAACTGGCATATCCACAATCCCAAGGAGGTGCAGCTCCATATGTGCATTGGGGGTGGGGGTGAGGTGGTCTCTGCTGAATTCAACTACTGTTACCCTATTGGTTCCACCCTTATTGTAGGTGGACATGTGGAACTTGATGAGGAGGTACCAGTCAGCTAACCCAACCTACCCTGAGCCAAGAAACCTAAGTCTGGGTCTACCCTGGGTGTGGGTTAAGGGAGGGAAAGATCAAAGAACTTTAAAGGAGTCAGGTTTTGGCCTCTGACCTACTCTCTCTGATTCCCAGCTGCTGGACGGAGGACTTCGAGAGCTGTGGGAGGAGACTGGACTACAGCTGCCCCAGGGCCAGTTCTCTTGAGTCCCTTTGGGGTTATGGGAGGTGAAACAGGGACCTGGAAGAGGCCCCTCCCTATTTAACTGAGACCGCAACTCTACCCCCAAAGCCACAGAACAACCCCACTTGCCTTGGACACTGGGGAAGTGGTGGAATATGGGTAGACTGGAGTCCTTAAGCCCATGACAACCCACACCCATGTCCCTCCTGCACCATATTTATCCACTTCCTTGATTTCAAGCCAGCATTTTGTTTCATCCTAAAACTATATTTACAAAGTCTCAAAAACAAGAAGTTTTCACTTTGGCTGTTTTCTTCTTAGTCTGCCTATCCTCCTAGGCTGAGCTGGGGTTTCCCCAAATACCATCACATCATTCTTTATCTACTTGTGATCTCCCAGGAGTCACAGCGGCAGCTGCAGGTAGGTCTGGTAGTAGAGGAAGGAAATGTAATTTAACACTCAAGGGAACCCAAGCAACCTTGTTCTGACCATGATTAAGAGTGTGAGAGGAGGGAGAAACAAAAACAATCAGTAGCATCTCCCTCGTCCCTACCCTTGCCCCATGTCTCTCTCCATTCCACCTGAGGGTCTGCTGTGCTCAAGAAGAGCCAGGGAGAGGCCATGGCTAAGGAATCAACATGTCCAATCCCAGGTCAGGATCCAACCAAACCCAAATGAAGTGAGTGCCTTTATGTGGCTGGGACCGAATATAGCAGCTGCAGTGTCTGCTACAGAGGATGGGACAGAAACATCCACATTTCTCCCTCAGGACCTACCATCCTCTATCCTGTAAGTAGTGGCTTCTTCCTTAGCCTCCAACATAACATATACAAGTGGAGAAGTTCAGTTTCTTTCCTTTCTTTAGGATGGAATTTTGTGGTGTGGAGATGTAGGGAGTGAGTTAGTTCACTGATGATTAAGAGACCACTTGAGATCAAACTCCAAGGGTTCTTACTCCAACTGGCTAGAACTGAAGACCTAGGTTTGACTCTCAACTAAGGGCATCCTCCTTAAACCTGTTTCCTTTCTGTAAAATGAAATTAATATCCACCCACTTACCACCTGCAGTGGCTAAAAATATTAAATGGCCTAACATAAGGAAGTTCTAATTTACAAGCTCTAAGGCACAACTCAGACAACAGTTGTCACAATGCAGTGCAGTAGAACTAAAAGAGAATGGAGAAGCCCAGCCTCTGGTCCTGCCAACATCCACACTGCTGCAGACAACCCCAACCACAGTGGAGGACAAAGAGAGGATCAGCACTGGAATCAAGTTTGCCCTTGGGCTCTGGCTACAACATCTGCACAGGTAAAGATGAGGAACAACTCTAGGACTCCACAGCATTGGGCTGGAATGGTCTAGTGTTCTTATGGGCATGGAGGAGAGGAAGGAATAAATAATAACCACTCTTGAAATCCTCAGTGTAACACCCCCATCAGGTGAAAGTGGAGCTTACGTGGATGCAGGGCCATCAAAGGAAGAACAGAACATGGATTCTCTTGACCCAACCCAGGGATGTGGAAAGTGAAGTGCCCAATCCCCTCCCTAGCCCACCTCCATGACACTCACATAACATTCACAACCTTTATTATGGGTGAGAACTTTGCTACAACTTTGAAAATAAAAAGTAAAATTACAACATAGGTCCTAGGCCCTTGAGGAGCCAGAAAAAAAAGAGCTCGGGAAGGAGGACACGAAGTCCCCCTACCTCCCAGGAAAGGTGCAAAATGAGCCAGGGCAAACCACAGGGCCATGAGCCTCTAGAAGCATAGGCCCCAGGCTGATCAGTGTTAGGAAACATTGTGAACTTAAATATATAAATAGAGAGGGACCCAGCAATAGGCTGGGCCCTCCCTGCTCCCAAACCCCTGGGGATCTTGACTAAGGCCTTATCTCCTACTCAGTCATACTGGGAAGTAGGAGGCAGGGAAAGTCATCTTTGGAGTATTTTGGGGTTTTCTGTTTTTGTACCAAAAAATCTGCAACACAAAATAAAGTTTTTTGTCCATCTCTGAAACTGTCTGTCTCTATTTTGCCACCTGTGTGGCCAAAGGGAACGGAATGGACATGAAAAGTATGAATGGTTGGGCTTGGGGGATGGAGAGGGCATCTCAGGGTAAAGAAAAGGGCCCCTTCCCCAGGAGGCTGTAAAGGCTGAGGATTCATCCTTCCCCCAACTCACATCCCATCCCATTTGCCTCCCACAGCCTAGGTTAACATATCAAAGAATGTGCCACCATCTAAAGAACATTCCCCAAAATAGACCCCAATGTCCTTTAAAAGAGGTTAAATATTAACCTTTTGGTGCTGGCTTTGTTAGACAGAGATGAGGCCAAAAGTAAGTGTCTTTGAAGGTCTGTCTGGCCTTTGGCCAAAACCCCCTGAGGGGTCAGAGTACCCAGGGGTTGGGATCCACACAGCATATTTGCTCAGTGTTGGAGGAGAGTGAAGGTTCCATAATCCAAGGAACTCAGTCCAGGGAAATGATATCTGACCGACAGCCAGTCAAAGACGGACCTGAAGGCAGAGGTCCTCCATGTCCCTCCCTCAAGGGTGCCCCAGGAGCCACAATGCTGCTGACACGGCCAGGAGAGGGTGCTGGAGTGGAGCTGCGGTGGGAGCTCCCCAATGTGGGGGCCAGTGGTCCCAGAAAGTGGGAAGGGGTCCCCCGGTACTGGAAGAAGTGGCCAAGGGCATCCTGTTCATCTAACGAGGTGATGACGGAAGGACCATAGTGCTGGGAGGAATCAAGGGCACAGTTTAAGATTTTATCCTAACTTACCCACTTCCCATAACTCATCTAAGCAATATCTTATGGGGTAAGTGAGCCCCTGTGAGTCTCAAGCTAGTCTCAAGAAGTAGGAGGACCTCTGTGACTGCCCTGCTTCCCCACATCCCTCCCCTTTGCCCTGCCTTGAGACAGCCCCTCCAGCACACTGGGTTCTTGGCCTTGACGACAACTGAAATGTGTGGAATGTCCAGCTGGGGCAGACCCAGTGCTTTAAGTTTACAGGAAGTGTGAAGGTGAGCCTGCAAGGACAGAACTACACTTTAAAAACTCTGACAGAACAGTAACAGGATCTAGGGAAAAGGAGGAATCCGAAGTGCCAGCAGGGGCCAAGGAGGGAGAAAAGCTACCTTTATCCTCCCTCCCCTCACAATAAAGATTTAGTTCCCAGGGGAAAAGGGAGAGGTAGGGGTGCCATCAGTGCCTAGAAAGGAAGCTTCAGAGATCTCAGATCTTCATGGAAAAAGAACCACTTACCTGACTCTCAGTCTGAAGAAAAGAAAATAAATCTAAACCTGGCAGGAAAAGAAAAATCAAAATCAACTTCCTATCTGATCCCTTCACCGCCAAAGGACAAAGTTCCTTGGATGGTGGCTTCTTACAGGAGATCCAGGAGACTTTGAAAAGGAGCAGGATTCTGGGGAAGGTGTGGCAGTGCGGGGTCCCATCTTTGCATCAGTGTCATACCTTGGATATCAGCCCCCAGTGGGAAGGCAGGTGGGTACTCATGTAGTGGGAGACCAGACAGGAAATCACTGCCCAATGTGCCCATCGCAGGACTCCGTAGCACCGAGGAGGGCTGGTGACCAGATGTAAGGACTCTGTAAGTAGACAGAAGGAGCCGGGGCAGCTAGCAAACCACAGACACTCTCAGCCAGCTCAGCTTCCCAGGTTCTTTCTCTGTCCGCTCCACATTTCCCCTGCCCCAGGGTTTGATCAGAAAGCATTCTGATGTCTTCCCCTGTCTTTTTTGCTATAGATTCAGTTGGTTTTCTCTTACCCTTTGCTTCCAGGTAGTGCTGGGATGGCAGCTGAGGTGACAGGACAGTGCTTCTTGGTTGGGGGCAGATCCTCCTCATCTGATGAACTTTCTATTGTCAAGTCAATAACTTCAACCTTCTTCTTATTATCTGATGGATTTCCCTCTTGGACTGGGCTATACTGGAGGCCTGTAGGTCGTAAGAGGACTATGTCTTAGAAAAAGGGCCATCTGAGATTTAGCTCAGCTGGGGGACAGGGGGTCACTCACCATCCAGCCCATACCCTGGCGGGGGGCAAACCTCAGATGCCTCCTTCTTGGGTTTCATTGGGCACCAGGATCCATCTTCCATGAACTGGATTTCATCACAATCCGAACAGGAATTAAGAATCTCCATGAATAAACTAGAGGAAGGGAAAGATGGGCATTCATGAGGCTGGGAGATGACTGTACAGTAATCAGTTCTGGGACTCACCTTCCTGTGCCTCAGTTTCTTCATCTGTAAAATAAGGATATTCACCCTACTAGACCTTTGAGTTGTTGTTGAAATCAAAGTAAGTATATATGTAAAAGACCTTTGCAAATTTAGGTGTTAAGTTTTAACACAAATACAATCTGAGCACCTGTTAGGTATAGTTCTAGGAACAAGATAGAAAAGGACAGAACTCCATAACCCATCTCAAAAAAGACACTGCAAGCAAGAACCATATGAAGGCTCTAGAAGACAGATAAGATTAATTAAGAAAAAGAAATTCTTTGCTTATTAAAAAAAAAAAACTCTTTACTTGCAGGGAAAAAAATATTCTTTGCTTCTAAGGAAAAAAAAAATCTAGCTAGATTAGCACACTCAGACCCTCAAAGGAACCTTACTGCTATGCTCACTGGGATTTTAGATAGTTGTTGTAGGCAATATGTTATAACAATTCAATTCACTGATTCTGCCACTTACTAACAGTATAAACTTGAGCAAGACTCAATCTTTCTAGGCTTCAATTTCCTCTATGGTACCTATCTCATAATGTTATCGGGAGGATTCAATAAAATAATACATGCAAAGTGTTCAGCACTAGGCCTCATATGTACAAATTCCTTAGTGCTGACATACATACACACATGTGCATGTCTGTGTGTATATACACGTATATATGTATTGCTAAAGAGGATAGAGTAAGAGCTGGAGTTCATATGAGGGCAAGTTAAGCCATTTATGTCAAGAGAATCCTGGTGGATGCCTAGCTAAGAGGAAGAAAAATGACCTTACCCATCAATAATAAGAGATTCATAGGGAGCCTTCTTGTCACACACAGGACATGTCCACGTTGGCTTCTTCTCATTCATCTGTAGATAAAGGGCAGCATCGAAACTCTGCAGGTGAGCGCAGGTGAGGGCACGACATGGAACAGTCAGTCGCATCTTCCCTAGCTGAGGAGAGGAGAGTTTTCTAGTCAGTCTTCACTCTGGCTTCATTCCAGAAAACCTCACTCTCATATCCCTAAGAACCCTCATCAGAGTCCAGAGGTTTAACCCAACCGTCCTCCCCTTTCCCTTCTCCCCTTGTACCCACCGGGCACATGAGTGACACCCGGAGACTCGTAGTAGCCACCTCACTGTCAGGGTCAGCCGTCAATTTCTCCTTGACTGAAACAAGAGTGAGGCCAGAGCCATGGGGTCAGTAAGGCTGAAGGAAGCCCAGGAGTTGGTGAGGCCAGATGCAGATGGCCCTGGCTGAAAGGCAGCTGGGTAGAGAGTCTTTGGGGATCACTGGAATGTCACACGGGTGGCTTGAGATCTGGGTTATAAAGGCTAAGTGTGAGAGAGACTTCCCAATCCCTGATGTTGTTTAAACATGGTTAGGTGACACTTTTGACTACATTAGAGATGACCTAGAAGGAACTGAAGCATCGTGTGAGGATAAATTGATCCCTAAGCCTCTTTCCAGTCCAGAAAACCTATATCCTACCCATCCTGGGAGTGGTCCAACATCTCAACCAAAAAGACTGGTAAGGAGTATAGGGGAGAGTTGGGGTTCAGGTGAAAAGAGAAATAAGTTGTCACAAAAGGTATTATGAAAGCTGGAGGGCCAGGAAGACTTGGATCCAAATCAGAGGGGGAAGAGAAGGATGCTACTTACTCAGTGCCCGAGAGTGGTCTGGGTTCCGGATACCCTTTGCTCTCAGTTTCTGTAGAAGGGTTCCTGCAGTCAACTGCCTCACCAGGTACACAGACAAGGAGTAATTCTACTTGGAGGAGGGAGTGGGGGAGAGAATCAGCTTCTGCTTCTCATACCACCACCACTACCCTCTTTTGTCCCATGAAGACCAGAGACAGTGGGTTTAGGCAAGAGACCCATAAAGAAAAAGATGATTTCCCTTCATCTCCTGTAGGCGTTCCAGGAACCCTGTTTTAGTTTTGCTCACCCGTCCAAACTCAGATGACCAATTAACCACAATGGTGTTGGGAACAGTGGCTGAGAGTCGAGCCAGTGGTGTAATGTTGATGGGGCGGCTGGGCCTTTTAGGTTCAGCCCCATTCTTGGTGGGAGGAAGATAGCCCTGAGGAAGGGAGGAATTGGTCAGTGGAAAGGTGGCTCTGGGAAGGGGCTCTGCTGTAACAACACAAAAGACATCTTGTCTCTGGTTGCTCACTATCTGGGGGAAAGGTCAACTCACTTGTGACCCATTCAGTGACAGGGACACAGAAAACTGGAGCATTATCTAGGGTTGTGTATGGGGTTCATGCCTGGAAAGAAAGGAGAGCTTACTTATTGACCAAGGAAATATGAACCCACTCACTAAGTCCCTAAGGAAGAAGAACAGGGATACCTTACTTCCTCCAAATTTAGCTCCTCCAAATTTAGGCTATGACTTTTAAGAAGTCTTCCCTGACCAGACACAGTGGCACACACCTGTAATCTCAGCAGCTTAAGAGGCTGAGGCAGGAGGATCACAAGTTCAAAGCAGCCTCAGCAAAAGTAAGGCGCTAAGCAACTCAGTGAGACCCTGTCTCTAAATAAAATACAAAATAGGGCTGGGGATGTGGCTCAGTAGTTTAGTGCCCCTGAGTTCAATCCCTGGTACTTAAAAAAAGAAAAAGGAAAAAAAAGAAGTCTTTCCTGAACCTTGGGTTGAACTAATGTCACTTCTTTGAATCCTAATAGAAACTTTGTTTAGCCCTCTTTTTTCTTTTTGGCAGTACTGGGAATTGAATCCAAGGGCATTATACCATTCCACTGAGCTACACCTCCCCCGACCCCCTGTGTGTGTGTGTATATATGTGTGTGTGGTACTGGGGAAAGAACCCAGGGACCCTTTACAATTGAGCTACATCCCTAGCCCTTTTTTTTTTTTTTGGAGATAGGGTCTTGCTAAGTTGACAAGGCTGGCCTTAAACTTGCAATCCTCCTGCCTCAGCCTCCCAAGTATCTGGGATTACAGAAGTGTGCCACTGTGCCAGGCTACCAGCCCTTCCTTTCATAGTCTTTATTTTGAGACAGGGTCTTGCTAAGTTACTAAGGCTGGCCTCAAACTTGCAATTCTCCAGCTTCAGTCTCACAAGTAGCTGTAATTACAGGTATGCACCACTGTACCCTGCTGTACAGCACTCCCCCCCCCCCCCCCCCCCGTTTTTTTGGTACTGGGGATTTAACCCAAGAGTGTTTAATCACTAAGCCTCATCCCCAGCCCTTTTTCTTTTTTATTTTGAGTCAGGGTCTCACTAAGCTGCTCAGGGCTTCACTAAGTCACTGAGGCTGGCCTTGAAATTGTAATCCACCTGCCTCAGCCTTTCAAGTCACTGGGACTGTAGGCATGTTCCACTATGTCCAGCTGTTCAGGCATATTTTAATACTCTCTAGATTATCAGTTTTGTCCATAAACTGAGTGTCTACTATGTGGCAGACACTGTGCTAGGCATATTTCTCTCTCAGTAGATTTACAGTTAATATTTATGAGCTAAACCAGGAATATTACTGCCAAAAGAAGGGAAAAAAGCATTTACCGGCAGGGGGCACAGTTTCCCATTGACCTTGACAAAGAGGTTGGGGGGGAAATAATCCTCCTGGGGGCAGCTGGTCTCACAGAGACAGAACCTGGTGAGAGATGACGAAAGATGGAAGGGTGGGAGGCAGTTACTTGAGTTGACTCTGGCAGAGAGGCAGGGAACCCCAGAAAATCAATCATGATTATCTAAGCATCCAACAAGAGTCCCAAGGCTGAAGTGAACAGTGGCAGAGCAAGGTTACCTCCTAGGAGTATCTGTCAAACCCCTGTTTTAATTCCCACCCCACTAGAAGCCCAGCAGGGTAGAGAGGGAATATGAACGTACCTTAGCTGCACCTGTATGGTATAATCACATTTGGCCCCTGGCAGAACCTCTCTGTAAAAGGGAAAAAGATGTCAGCATATGGCCTACAGAGGGAGGGGCAAATGGACAGAGAGAAAGTTAGCTGTCCAGAGAATAGGGAAGAAATATACAAATGAAAGATCAAGCAGGTATAGGAGGAGGAATGAGGAGAACAGATGAGAAAGTCAGAGAGCAGAGTCCAGGGATAAGGGAGGAGGACTGAAAGAGATGTACCTGGATGTGAGAATCTGCTGCACTTGCTGAGGTGTAAGGGCAAAGGTAAAGTGCGCTTCCTCAAACCTCTGGCTAGAAGTGGATGCTGAGGACACAAAGGGGCAGTTATTCCCATGTCCATAGAAGTTGCTTCCATCCCTGATTTCTAATCCCACAGAACTGAAATCTAAGGAAGGAGTCCAGCCTAAACTGGAGTCCAGGAAGATTGAGGGACCACAGAGAGCCATACCAAGGGTGGTGGGCCGGATGAGTTCCCCGTAGACTTCATAGAAGGGCAATGGTTTCATGGTGACATCAGGGTGCACGGGCTGGGGTAGAGGGGGATGCAAGTCCACCTCACGCTTGGGGCCCAGAAGGGTGCCAGGAGCCAAAAGTGCTGGGGGAATGGGAGTTAGAGGGCCAGGGGAGCCCACAGGAGAGGTGCCAGGAGGCAAAGAGAGCAGAGAGATATCAGAGGGCCCCAGGGTCTTCCGGGGAAAGCGTCGTCGGTAAAGTTCTTTGATCTTCATCTGTACACTGGGGGCACAGCTGGATTTGAGGAGGTGTAGGGCCTTGGCTAGGAGTTCGTGCTTCCGTCCACTCTTGTTCCGGCCAGCAAAGCCAAGGAGCACCTGGAGCTCAGACACCCGGAAACTCATCACCATGTGCTATGTAGAAGAATAGAGAAGTTTAAGAATCCTAGCTTGCGCAAGCCTGTTAGCTTAGAACACTGGGGTGGAGCCTCTTTCCCTCCAGTATTAATCAAAAAGGTGCTTTGCAACTAGCAGATACTTTTAAGCAGCTGTCCTGGACACAGGGACATTTCAGTCCCATTCAGCAACACTCAGGTCAGACTCACCACCACCTCTTCCCAGAGATCCAGCAACCCTCTCCACATCCCTGGAAGTTGAATAGTGCAGGGGCAGAGGATGGTTCACTATGGCCTCCTACCTCCATCCCTGTGTCTAGCCTAGACTCTCCTTTAAGCTGCTTATCTCCTCTTCTGCTCTTTCTCAGACTTTCAGACCCATCCCAGCCTCCTGGGAAAAGGACAGGAGGCAGGGAGAATGAGGGAGAGAAAAAGGATTCAGGTCAGACAGCCCCACAGAGGAGAAAAGGGCCAGGTGGCTAGAAGATTGTGCACCAAGCCCCTCCCCTCCCAACCACCTCAATACACCCCAGTTATTTTCCCCAAGACTGTAGCTTTTATGGCCAGGATTTTAGGTCAGGGTTCAATGCTTATTACTCTCCCAAATCCTTTCTTGGCATCATTTATATAGCCACCCTCCCTTAGTCCTATTTTTCTGGGAGGGAAACAGAACCAAAACTTGTGGGGGGAAAAGGGGTTTACAATGAATCACAAGCCCAGGTATCCTGCCTGTTTACCTGTTTACTCCATCTGCCAGGAACTAATATCCTGTTGCTCTCCTACATAAAAAATGATTCCACCCACCCACACACCCCCAAAAGGGATGGAAGAAGAGAGGGCAAAGTTCTAATCAGAGGCCCTGGGAAGATGAGGTGAAGGCCCCTGGACCAAGGCACAGAATCATAAGCTCTTCTAAAGGGGGCTGGGAACCTAGGGTTATAGCTCAATTGTAGAACATCTGCCTGCCCCATGGTTCTATTTCAAAGGGTGGAACAAAGCCAGGAAGCAAGGGAGAAAACCTAGTGGTTTAAGGGTCTGTGAGATGGCCTGGATGTGGTTACCTCAAGACTCTGCATGGTGGTGGGGGGAGAGTTCTCTTTAAAAGACTCCCTTCTGTGATTCTGTAAGAGACCTTGTCATAGGCAGGCCTTGATAGCCGGTCCTCCACAATTTGTCCCTTCATAGAAGGCTTTGTCCTGGACCCCTTTTGAGGAATGTGATGAAAAACTTTCTTTTCTACCTTTCTCCCCATCCTTATGTCCTCTGACTTGTCTTTATTTCTCCATAGCTTTGCCTATAACTTTCCTTTCTAGCCCATAGTTTCACACTCCTCTGCCTCTGCCCAAAGGCCAGCGACTCAGTAAAACAGGACCTTCCCTCTCAACCTCCAAGATGCTCCTGCCCCACCCCTCGGGTATCGCCCGAACAGCCCCGCCCCTTTTGTCTCAGCCGCCTACTGGCACTTCTCAAGGCTCAGATCCCAAAAGCAACCCCAAAGCTTCTACCCTCTCAGCTGCATTTCCCCAGGAGCTTCCTCTACCTTTGCCCCCAGTCCCATCCCTACATTTTACCCTTACTGTCACATCTCTTGGCCTGATCAACTCGCCCCCCGAGCCTCTAAAGCAGCATTTCTCCCTAGGTCTACCCCTACGACTACCCCTAATACTAAATCCGACCTCTACCCCGCGTCCCCGCCCCCTGCGACTCTGCCCCCAACAGCTGCAATTCCCCTCGGCCCCACCCCTACATCTGCCCCGCAGCCCCGCCCCCGGAGCCCCGTCGCAGCCCCTTCCTCGCCCACAACCACTTCTCTCCCATCCCCAGCAGCCAGTCCCTGCCACGTCTCCTGCGCCCACCGGAGCCCTCCACGCCCAGCCTTGGTCGCTTCCCGGAGTCGGCGTATCGCCGGGCTCAGTCCAGATGGGGATGGGGGAGGGGGCCGGTACCTTTAATTCGCCCAGCTCCGCCATCTTGAGACATCGCAGGCGCCCCAGCCTGAGCCGAGCTCAGGCCCAGGGACCGGCGCACAACTCTCCACCCCGGCGCCGGCCGCAAATGCCGCCTGCTCCGCCCCGTCCGGCCCCCTACACCTCCCCTTCTCAGCCCCGCCCGCCTGGCTCCGGACAAACCCCAGCCTCAGCCCCTCCTTCCACAGTCGGACCCGGCCCCCGCACGTCTTTGGCCGGTTGGCAAGACCGTAGACCCAGAGGGAGTGCACCGCGGAAAGATCGCGGGGTCCTCGAGGGTAACCGAGAGGAGGCGGGTCCGAAGGGCCTGGGGAGGGGGGCTTTGCCACGCCAGGATTGGGAGGGAATGAGCCTTTAGCGAGCCAAAGATACTTGAAAGATGAAGGGAAAGTATGGGAACTGCTAGATCTCAGAGAAATGGGGGAGGGGTAGCGAAGTTGAAGCGTATATCTTCAATCTTCATCTCTACAAGTTTAACTCGCTAAAACCAAGAGTTCTGCCAACTCGCGAAATGGGTGAGCTCTGATCCATTTTAGGGAAGTTATGGAGTCGTGAACAATTAAGAGCCTGTTCCCAGTCCTTCACCTCTTCTCCTCCATCCCCCCAACCCCAACACACCGACTACCATATAGATCGTGGTCAAACTCTGCTGCAAAAAAGTTTGGTGCGGAAAGCGAGACTTACCAGCACAGTTGCGGGGAGTAAGGAGGGGGCTCGGGAGGTTCAGAGGGTTAGCTGGGGAGGTCCGGGAACTGGGGTCGCCACCACTCCGACAGTCTGTACGGCTAGAACTCGGTCCAGCAGCTGGACGCTGCAGCCACAGCTCCGCCCGGGCGGGAGCTCCGCCCGGCCTACCGCTCCTGGCTGGGGCCGCCCCCTCCAGGGTTAGCCCGCCAGGGCGGACGAGAGGGGAGTAGGGGCGGAGCCCTGGCAGGAGAGGGAGGGATTTAGAGCCTAGCGCGGGAGAAATTAACTCCTCTTGTGAGTGGATCAGGCGAGACGAGATTGTTGTACCTCGTCATTCTCACCACCTTTGTGACCCCTCGCAATGCTGTACAAATTAGAGGTGGAAGTATGCTGCTAAGACGGTGCGGACCGGGATCTGATCGTGTTAAGAGATTCTTTGTTGAAATGAGATCTTTCTTTGCCTAGGGGAAACCTGGTCTGCTGAATGGAAGTGAACCTAACCCTTAACTCTACTTGTGAACCTCCATCCACTACCCCAAACATATATATCCCACACCTTTGGTGTAGCTGAAAATTAATATAGGGAAGATTTTCTTATCCACAAAAGTGATCTATCTGCCCCTCTCAGAACTACCTACATTCCTTCCTCCAAAGTCTTGGATCCTCCAGAGGTCCTAAGCCCTTTCTTTATTACTCATTGTTGCAGATCCCAGAATAAATTCGTTTCTTTGTCCATGAAGATAACAACTTTAGGGCAATGTATCCATAGAGTCTGAAAAATCTTGTAGTATTTTATAGTTGTCTGGGACCTAAGGAATAATGTCATTTGTTTAATAATTATTTTGAAAAGGGGAGATAAATATTTGAGTGTTGATTAGGGATTATTAGGCATGAGGACATAAATGCCTTGCAAGAAAAACTTAGTCTGTCAGCAGACATGTTATGTCTGTAATTGACCTTACAAATAAAAAAAACTTTAAGAAATATTAGGACTAATCCCCTCACTTAGCTTATGCTTTCAATGTAGTCATTCCCATGAACTCCAACCCAAGCCGTAAGACTGAAGGTGCTAGCCTACCAATATTCCTAAGCACCTATCAAACTGGACCATGCCCAACTACATGGTGGTTTTGTTCCTCAGAAAGGTAGCCACTCTCTCCTGACACTCAGGTTCTTCCCTCCCTACTTTGCTGCTTGAACTGGTGGGCCCCTCAAGTTAAACTTTGACTAAGTATTTGGTTCTAAATCCCAATTGTTCTTTGCAACACCTGAGTCTTCTTCAATCCCGGAGTTCATTTTTTTGTTGTTCTGTTCAGTCCTCTAAACCCAAAATTACTATTGGATTAGTGTTTTCTAGAATTTTCAGTAGTTGTGGGGTAGAGAGGAAGGAGAATTAAAAAAGGGTTGGGGGGATTTTTGAGAAATGATTTTATCTTGATTGGTAATTTTGTGGGCATAAACATTTATATATATATATATATATATATATATATATATATATATATATAAAAAACATGTCAAATTGTATACTTTAAATACATAGAATTTATGTATGTCAATTATACCCCAATAAAGCTATAAAAATTTAAAGACAAAGACAGCCTCACCTTAATTCTTAGTGATTTCATGAAGGAAGAATCTCTTTTAAAAGTTAAGATTGGGGATAGGGATATAGCTCAGTGGTAGTATTTGTACTTAGTATGCATGAGGCCCTGGTTTCAATCCCTAGCAACACACACACATTAATCTGAAGTTATAAATTCTAGCTATCCTACAAGATAACAGAAAACAGGGAACTAGGGAACCTGAATTTCATCCTCCATGCAAGCTCTATGGGGACAAAAACTATTTATGCGCTGTTCATAATCTATCCCCAGCATCTGGCACGTGGGAGACTTCTTAAATATGTGTTTTATAAATTAATGGGGGGACACTGCCAATCAGGACCAAATTCCAGATTGAGCGTTCAAAAACATAGTCTACACCTCATCATGGCCCACCAAACTCTACCTACTCTCACCCATACACCCACACACTCCTATTATCTGAAGCAGGGAGAATGCGGGGTGGGGGTTGAAGCAAGAGTCGTAAGTCTCTACTAAAGTCTTGTTAAACAGGAGGGGATATTAGGGTTATAGTTACTTTGAGGGGGAAAAGATTTATGAAATCAAGGAAAACTCAGGGGTTGGAAATGAGGATAGCAGTTTATAGGGTTGTATGAAAGGAGACTATTTCAGAAAACCAGGAACTGGGGAGGGTTCCACTCCTGTTAATATCATTCACCATTTCTACAGCTCAGCCATCCTGGGATCAGCTTCCAGGAACCTTGAAGCGAGTCAAAGACCTGGCTTCCATTACCAAAGCTGTTTCCTGACTCATACTTGAACTTAGCCAAATGATCTCCCACTCTCTGGACCCTTCTCTCTGTAGTTTCTTCATTCTTCCCATCCAGAAACCCCATATATAATGAGGAATTTAACAGTTCCTTGATACTCTTTGGAAACTCTAAGAGCAGGAAGGAAAAGAAAAGCTCTGTTCCCCTTAATAGAAAATACTCCAACTCTTTTGATGCTCCTCCTCTGGCAGCTGTACCCCTTCTCTCACATCTCCATCAATCCCTCCTCCCTCCATTCTCTCTGCCTTAAAGCAATCCTATGCCCATTCACACAAACTCTAAAACTGATCTGCACCTTCTCTAGGATCTGATCTACACATTTCAGATGATTCCCCCACCTCAGCCAGCCTCTGTAGCATTTGTGTAGCCCCCTATTGCCACAGACACCTCTGCCCACTCTTCTCTCAATCTAGTCTGTTTACTGCCAAACCACTGCTGTCTGGCCCAGGGTAACCCAGCAGAGGGCGGGCTTGAAAGAAGGAATAGGGAAGGATCCTGGTGTTAGCCACCAAACCAGGAGTTCAGATTTTAGAAGAACTCAGTCTCACCTAGCAGCCTGGTTGGAGAAGGGGCAGGAAGGGGCAGATACTCAGGGAAGTGGCTGCGATACATTCTTTCAGTCCCAGAACAGAACCAAAGACAAGCAGCAAAATCTGGGTATCTCTTTCTCCTTTTCTCAGGAATCAGATTTTTTTTTTTTTTTTTTTGGGGGGGGGGGGTGGGGGAGGAGTACCAGGTACCAGGGATTGAAATCAGGGGCACTTGACCACTGAGTTACATCCCCAGCCCTATTTTGTATTTTATTTAGAGACAGGGTCTCAATGAGCTTCTTAGTGCCTCACTTTTTGCTAAGGCTGGCTTTGAACTCATGATCCTCCTGCCTCAGCTTCCCTAACTACTGGAGTTAAAGGCATGCACCAGCACGCCCAGCAGGAATCAAACTTTTATCCCTCTCTGTACCTGGGACAAAGTGAGACCATATGTATCACACCTAGACACATTGTTTAATACTTTATAGAATATTTTATATTGAACATCTTGAAGAAAATCCAGATCTCTTGACCTCTCTTTAAAACGATTGTGGATTAAGCAGAGCACAGTGGTGCAGGCCTGTAACCTCAGCTACCCAAGATGCTAAAGCAAGAGGATTCCAAGTTCAAGGCCAGTCATGGCCCCTTAGTGAGACCCTGTCCCAAAATAAAAATCAAAAAGGTCTTGCTGGGTGCGGTGGCACATGACTATAATCCCAGTGTCTAGGGTGGGTAAGCAGGAGGAGTGCAAATTCAAAGCCAGCCTCAGCAATTTAGTAAGGCTCTAAGCAACTCAGTGAGATACTGTCTTTAAATGAAAGGTGGCAGGCTAGAGATATGGCTCAGTGGTTGAGCACTCCTATGTTCAATAACCCGTACAAAAAAAAAGGGGGTGTGTAGCTCTGTGGTAGAGTACCCCTGGGTTTAAATCCCCAGTTACTAACACACACACGCCAAACAAAACAATAAACTACTACAAAAATAGTGAACACGCACCATTACAAATTTGTCTAAACCCATAATATGCACAACACCAAGAGTGAATACTAATGTATTACCCTTAATGAACTCTAGGTAATAATGTGTCAATGTAGGTTCATTACTTATAATAAATATGCTACTCTGGTAAGGAATGTTGATAATGGGGGAGTCTATGTACATGTCAGGGAGAGTAGATATAGGAAATCTCTGTACATTCTGCTCAGTTTGGCCAGGAACCTAAAAATGCTCTAAATATAAAGTCTATTTTTTAAAACTTTTTTTAAAGGACAAAGAAATGAACAAGATTTCATCCCCCACTCCTTTAGACAGAAAACAAAAACAGTGATAACCAGCATCATCCTGCCTCCTGCTTTATTTTCCATACAGCTGGTTTCCACCCACACCTCTTGTCTCATCCTTGCTGATTCCAGGATCCACATTTTCAGGTCTGGGGGTCCATGTGTCAGGTGAAGCCCCACCCATACCCCTCCTAATGGCCAAACCCCCCACCCCCACAGCTTGATGGAGCCTCTGTAAACCAAGGACGCTCTTATTCCCTGAAAGAAGAAATTCAAGAATGAAATGCACACACCTCCATATCCTTAGTCTCCTCCTCCCCATGTCAGCATGCTAAAGGGAACCCTTATCTTTCTGGACTGGAGGAGAAGGTCACCTGCATAGTGGTGGGGAGAAGATAAGGGAATGACTTCTCTTTGAATGAATGATATAGACGTGAAGGACAAATTCTGGCATTTGTAGAGTCCTGCCCTAAACTTTACAACACTATCCCACTATCAGTCATCTTTCACTGGCATCTCCACACCCTAGACTTTAGGAGAGTCATTCAAGTTCTTTTTTCCATCTCCATTCCATAAGTGTGCCCCACAGTCTCACTCCATCTGACTCCATCCAGTGATTTCCCATACTGTCTTCTTAAGTGACCTTAACTTAAATGCTCTATGCCTCACAGGACTCCCTAATATCAGTCACCACAAAGGTAAAGGAGACTCACCAATTCCTTTCCATAAACCTCATTTCCCCATTCCTTTTTCCCAAGTTCCATCCCACCTCACCCTCAATCCACAACTCACAACAAAGAAATCCCGTTATCTCTGAGGGCGCATAATAAGGTTGCCTCACTCCTCTTGTATGCTGAGGATTCGAAGTAGGATATTGTACACATCCTGTTCCATGTATCCCTGTAGGTAGCAGGAAAGACATAAATGGAGATGAAGAACAGAAATCAGAGACACAGGTAAACGAGATTCTGTAAAAGGTTCTGTGGAACCTTTGTACAGTGGAATGCCATTTATTATATATCTTCACTTATAACTTTATCTTTTAAAGTATTTAACTTTTCCATGGCTGTCCCCTATCTTCACAGGAAAATACTGATGTCTATTGTCAGGATGGCCGTGAGGGTTACATTTATGAATATGAAGCAAGGCACCTGCTACACAGTTGGTGTTCCATTCTTCATAGTTATTATTCCTAATAAAGGAACAAGCCACCCAGCTTTTCTTCCTTGATTAGGAGTAAGTTGTCTCAGGAGAAAACTGAATAAGGGTATCAGGGACAGGAAAAAGCTTTACAACGGATCAGGGAATTGAAAAGGAGACACAAATACTTCTCTTCCTTTCACATTCATGAACAACCTCTCTTTTCTTTAAAAAAAAATAGTTGCAAATGGACACAATACCTTTATCTTATTTATTTACTTATTTTTATGTGGTTCTGAGGATCAAACCCAGTGCCTCACGTACCAGGCAAGCACTCTACCACTGAGACCCAGACCCAGTCCCATGCACAACCTCTCTTAATCTACCTAATAATATCCGGAGATCTGGCAATGGATCCAGCTCTCTGAGAAATGGCAAGTATGTACAGGAAAGAGACCTCGAATACAACATTCCCTACTAGCTCTGTGTCTGCCTCTCTCAAAACTCTACCATGCTCACCTGAGCAGCATTCAGCAGATGAGTCCTGTAGGTAGAGATGATCTCTTCATGGTTTTTCTGGGAATCCTGGAAGTATCAATGGGAAGTCATGTGCCCACCCTCCCAACACCTACCCAAGCATGAGGAACAATAAAGGAAAATGATCAGCTTTACTAGGTTAGCTCTCTTGGCCCATCACTAGCTTAGCCTGGACCACTGCCTGGCTAGGCCTATGTAACTCTCAGAATGTCTTCCACATATCCATCACTTCCACTGTCCATCCTCTTCACTAACAGTGACCATTTCCCTGAGGGCCAAAAGATACCTGCAACTGCAGGGCAAGGCGAGTATTTTCACCCCGAACTGCAAGAACCTCCTCTGAAAGCTGCTCCAACTTCTTCAATAATTCCTTGATCTGAGACCAAAAGGAAAAAAAGGGAACCAGTGAGGTCCAAGTCATTCTCTCCCCCTACCCCAAATGCCACACCCAGGACAAAGATCAGCTCCTTTTATTGGGTATTTAATATATGCCAGATACCTTTACACATTTTGTCTCATTTAATACCCAACACAACCTTTCTTCTGAGAAGAATAATACTTCAGAGGGAAATATTATTATCTACATTTTGTAGATAAGGAGGCTGAGTTTAGTAATTTGTCAAAATCATACAGCTAATAAGTGATAAAATCACAATTTGAATCAAGATCTCTTTGACTCCATGGTTTATGTTCTTAAATCAGTACTGGATCCTAATCCACTTTTGGCTGTTGACCACTTGAGGGAAATGAAGATGAGTCCTTGTGTCTCATGAGGTAGAGACACAAATGCAGTTAATAGTAACCAGCAGTAATAGGCATGGTATTAATAGGAATAGCAATAACTACTTTTTATGGAGTACTTACCATGTGCCAAAAATTATTCTAAGTATTTTAAGTAAATACTTTATTTAATGTACTCTTCACAATTATGCTATTATAAAACATTTTATAGAGAACACTGGGGCTTAGAGATGTTAAATAACCTGCTCAATATCAGCCAACTATAAGGAAAGTTTTTTGTTTATTTGCAGTTCTGGGGTTGAACTCAGGGCTTTGTTCATAGTAGGGAAGTGCCCTACCACTGAGCTACAATCCCAGCCTGAGTTTTAAAACTGAAATTTGATACAGACAATCTCAGTCCAGAGATTCTTCACTATCACTGAGTAACATCCCCAGTCCTTTTTATTTTTTTATTTTGAGATAGTCTCACTAAGTTGACGATGTTGGCCTGGGAACTTGCAATCCTCCTCCTGACTCAGCCTCCCAATTCTCTGGGTTTGCAGGAATGTGTCACCACAACCGGTTTTGTAAAACCCATTTTGAAGTGGAAGGGAAGAACAGAGCTGGGTCTATTTAACCCATTAGGCCCTGAGTCACCTCAGAACCTCAGGAAAACCACAGCAAACCATTATATCAGAAGGCCTCTTCCCAAGTTAATACACTACATAAATCAAAATTCTAATAAACCATGATACTCCACAGGTGGTCCCTTGAGCACCCTGTTTCTGAACCCTGAGTCCTAAATTTGAGTACCTAAACCCACTTCTGTCTTCTCTATACATATTATATATGTATAGAGAATATATATATTCTCTATACATATGTAATGTGTGTGTGTGTATATATATATATATATATGATATATATATGATATATATATATCCCCTCATCCCCAGGAAAGCACAGTGTGGGCCATGCAAATGAGCAGTGCTTTGTTAGGGCTTTAATCTGACCAAAGGCTTTAATATGGATTCAGATCAGCAAACCCTCCAACTCACAAAAATTTTCCATAATGCCCCCTCGACTGCCCTAGCTACTTACCTTGGCCTCCTTGTCCCGGCAAGCTCCAATGAGATGCTCCATCTTCTCTTTCAGCATCTCAACTGTTTTCTCAAACTGCTCTGAGCGCCCGCGCATCTCACTGGCTTGGCGCTCCTGTTCAGCAGCCCGAGCTGCCAGGTCTTCGCTACGGCGATGTTCCTCCGCTGCTGCCTCCCGCAGCCGACCCATTTCCCGGCAGGCTGTGTTATACTTCTCCAGCACAGCCTTTAGCTCCTGGCCCCAAGCCTGGGCCTGGGCCACCAGCGAACCCCGGGTTTTCTCATGCTGCCGCAGGCTGGCCGCCTCCCGGGCCCTCAGATCAGCTACTTCCTCGGTGGCTTGGTAGAGCAGCTGCTTCAGCTTCCCTATCTCCTGGCTCTTCCCGCTCATCGTGGCCTGAACCGCTCGCAATTCTTCCTCCAATTTCCCCAAATCTTGCTCCAGAGCAACCACTTGCGGGGATACTGGGACCTTTGAGAAGGCGCCCAGCTCCCCACTGGGGGTCAGGGATCCCCTCAGCTGCTGGTTTTCCGCCTCCAGCCGGGTTAGCATGTGCTGGGCCTCACGATGCTTTTCTACCAGGGTGCTGATGCAGACCTGCAGCTCCTCCAGGGGCTCGGAGGCTCTGGTTCGTGCACTTCCTTTGCCCACCAGGTCTGGGGGCAAGCAGTCCCATAGACCTCGGAGACCGCTGTTCTGGGAGGCCAGGTGCTTGCGCAGCTTCTCTGTGGCCTCCTTCTCCATGGCCAGTTCATCCATCAGCAGTCCTACACTCCGCCGCAATTGCTGCAGCTGAACCTGCGCCTCTGGCTTGGGCACAAACTCCCGCTGAAGCCTCTGACTCAAGGACTGCAGCTCTCCCTGCAATCGCTGCCGCTCACGTCCCAGCTCCCCCAACTCCTCCAGCAAATTACTGTTGCTCAGTCTCAGTGCTGACACCTCCTTCTCCAGCTGTGCCTTTGCCAGGCCTCCTCCTGGGGCCTGTTCTCCTCCAGAGTCCCCCAGAGGTTCTCTTCGGGCCCCAGGAGCCCTCTTCTCCTCTTGATGCTCTTTGATGCATCCTGGCTCTGCCTTTGGGACACCCATTCTGTTCTCCTGGGCAGGGACCTCAGGTTTCACCTCTAGTCCTGCCTTTGCTCTATCTAGCCTGACCAGCACCCTCTCCAACCGGGCCTCCATTTTCTCCCAAGCAGCTGCTGCAGCCTCTGCACGGGGAGTCCCCAGGGCTCCCTCTAGAATGGGTCTTGACAAAGCCCCTCGGGCAGCATCCTTTTCTCGCCACACTGCAGCCAGCTCCTCCCTTAGTTGTAGCAAGAGTTGGTTCATGGCTGCTGTACCCACTGGTTCAGCCACTGTGTCTGCTGGGTCAACCCCTGGGGCCTGGGGTCTCTCTTTCTGACCAGCACACAGCTGGTCAGTATGATCAGAGCTACGGATCTGTCCCCCATTGGTGGTTGGTTGCTGTCCTGTGGCTTTCCCAATGGCCTCAGACCTTGGGCTCTGGGCTGACCCCAGTTCTTCTGGTTGAGACCGTCGACGGACTTCATTCTGGATCTTTTCTGGGGCTGACTCCTCAACCCTTTTGGGAGCTAATGGGTTTACTGTGGCTGCTGCCTGCTGCTGCTTTAACTCTTGTATACGCTCAGCCAGCAAGTCCAGGGGACGACCCTGCTCCATGCCATCCCCTCCAGGCCGGAGAGTAGAGCTCTGTCCCCCTGGAACTCCAGGCTCTTGAGAGAGGAGGAACCCTAATTCCTGCACCTGCTCTCTAATCTGGTTCTCCAGGCCCAAGTAGGCTGCTGCTTGAGCCTTACACTCTTCTGTCTTTCGTACCAGCTCCTGCTCCAACTGAGAAACTTTCCTCTGCTCCTCTTCATACTTCCATATCCATTCTTCTAAGCATGGGTCTTCATCCTCCTCCTCTTCTTCCTGTTCCTCCTCAGGCTCTGCTCTCCATGAGCTCTTAGGTGGAGAACCCACCTGGTGCTCAGATAGAGAATCCTATGTCAAAAATAGAATAGTGAAGTGAAGCCAAGCAGCTAACCTAGCCCCAGGAGGGCCTTTCTTCTCTTAGAACATCTTGTCTTGATGCCTCAAGGACACTTAGAGATAGTCCCAGTGGGATAACCTGGGGTGGGTCAGAAGCAAAAGGGGAAGACATTTAGGGTCTTACCTGGGATGCGAGATCTGGGTTTGGAATCATCCCCTGACCTATAAGAAAAGACATGGGGCAAATGAGAAAGAAGATATTTGTAGGCTTGTAACCCATACATTATCTTCAGACTTTCTCAGAAATGAGTGGCCTTGCAGTGTGATAACCCTTATCACATGTTTTCCCAGTCCCAGGAGCCACCTGTTCAATAGGTTCCTAACTATCAGTAGCTTTAGTTTCTGATCCCAGAGATAGAGCCCACTCCTTCATTTTGTTCACTCATTTATTTATTGATCACTGTGCCAGGAACCGTTATAGGCACCAGGACCTCAATGATGAGGAAAATAGAAATAACCTGTCATCTGAGGAATTGACAGTCTAGTAGGAAAGAAGGATATTGATCAGCAAATTATACAAATGGGTGTACAATCTTAACACATAAATGTTAGCTAGAGCTGCCCTCAGCAAGACATAGGTTGCATTAAGGAATTTTGTGACTGTCCTTTTAGGAATTTGGGGTCATCTCATAGTAGCAGCAATAAATAAGTAAACTCTCAGTTAGAGTGGCAATCATTTTTCAGACGGATTACTTCCATGGTAACAAATGAGATACCAAGAAGTTTCTTTAATTCTTTGACTATTGAGCAGAATCTTGAAATTACAAAAGGGCTTTTACCTCCCTGCCGTCGCCGGTTTAGGGCCTGCCGTAGCAGCCTCCACAGAGCCTTGTCCTGTGTGTGCAGAGCATAATGCAAAGCATCATGTCCTATTTTGTCCACTGCCCCTGCATCTGCTCCATGACTCAGGAGCAGTTCCGCCACCTCAGCGCTGCCTTTCTCACAGGCCAGGATCAGAGCAGATCTGTAGGTGAAGATGAATCTAAGCATAGGCTTTCTCTGTGGAATCCAGGAGTCCTGGTTCCAGAAATTCCACTCACAGGGTAAGTGATCAGTCAGTGGGGTAAGAACAAGATACCAGGACTAGCCAACACTAGCCAATGGCAAAGCATTAAATGACATCAGAACTTTTAAAATGTCATTCCTATGAGCTATAGCATCAAAAAGCAAGGGACCAATTCAATGGGCTCCATTTTGAGCTGTTTTGTATAGTATAAAGGTTCTGGATAAAATTTTTATTGGAGGGCTGGAGATGTAACTCAGTTGGTAGAGTGCTTGCCTCACAAGCACAAGGCCCTGGGTTCAATCCCCAGTACTGCAAAAAAAAAAAAAAAAAAAAAAAAAATTTATTGGAAAAAAAGGATCACATTGTTCAGGAGATAGCTTGAAACCCAGTAAATTAAACCAATGACTCCAGAGGAATCCATTCTAGTTCTGGGATCATTTATGCTAGGAAGATGGTCATGGAAGCAGGCAGAGCTCCTCTAAACCATTACTAGGAAAGAAGGAGATTCCCAAGGACAGAGAGTAAACTGCCTGCCCTCTCCTTCCATAGCACAGATAGACAGATAGACAGACACACACACACACATACACACTCACATACACATACACAAACTATGCCCATTGACTCCTTCCCAGATTCATGGTCTAGAAATTGGGGTGAGAAGCTAGGAAAGGCTCACTTGTCATCCTTGTCTGTGACATTAACTCGGGCACCTCTCTGCAGTAGCTGTGAGCAGATGGCTGCGTGACCACCCAGCGATGCGATCATCAGGGGTGTACGTCCATCCTGCACAGATTGTGGGAAGGGGGT
This sequence comes from Sciurus vulgaris, assembly GCF_902686455.1. Lineage (NCBI taxonomy): Eukaryota > Metazoa > Chordata > Mammalia > Rodentia > Sciuridae > Sciurus > Sciurus vulgaris. Next base: position 110,774,991 of record NC_136461.1, read on the forward strand.
TTATTTACGTGGAGCCAGAAAGAGCCATGGACCTGACACAATCCTGCCAATTGCCCTCTCTGCTAACTCTTTCAGGAAAAAGTCCAGATCTCAGGGCTAAATACTTGTTTTCAGAGGGTTAGAAGCCCTCCAGAAGATAAGGCTTAACTGTGAGGAAGAGGAGGAGGAGTGGAAGGAGAAAGAATAGCAGAATAGTACTGTACAATCTGGGTCATGGAATTGAGCCAATCAAACTCAGAAAGAAAAGCAGTTGCCCATGTAAGACATTACCCATCTGCCTGTCTGATACTCACGTTATCTAACACATCCAGGAAGGCTTCATGGTCACACAGCAGGAGCACACTTGAGGCACAGCCAGAGGAGGCTGGGGAAGATTGAGGGATGATTGGGTTAAAGTGAAATATGAAGGACATCTACTCAGAACATGACCTTACTTCCCCTCAGACCATTTCAACAGTTGGCTCTGGCTGCCCTTCCCACCAAATGTTATCCTCTCCTCCCCTTTCCCGCCCTATAGTTCTGCAGCCCTGTTCCCACCAGTCCCCCAGCACACACCTGCCCAGTGTAATGGACTACGGTTTTCTGCATCCACAGCATCTTCATTAGCACCATGCTGCAAATAGCCACAAAGGGAAGCAGCATGGAGCTTGGTGTTAACATCCTCATCCCACACCCTCTGTTGGGCCACCAACGTCTATCTTAATACGGGGAAGCCAACTATTAGTCAAGCCCAGTGTATTCTTTTTGTTTGTTTTTGGAACCATGAATTGAACCTAGGGGCACTTAACAACTAAGCCTCATCCTCAGCCCTTTTTCTTTTTTATTTTGAGATGGGGTCTCTATAAGTTGCTGAAGCTGGCTTTGAACTTGGGTTTCTTCTGCCTTAGCCTCCCAAGTCACTGGTATTACATAAATGCTCGGCAAATCTGTTCCTTGTATGTGTGTGTGTGTGTGGGGGGGGGCACTGGGAATCAAACTCAGAAGTGCTCTACCATTGAGCTATACACCCCTAGTCATTTATTTATATATTTGTTTATTTTGGCAGTACTGGGGATTTAACCCAAGGGTGCTCTACCACTTAGCTACACAGCCCCTATCCCTTTTTATTTTATTTTGAGACATGGTCTCACTAAGTTGCAGAGGCTGGCCTCAAACTTGCAATCCTCCTGTCTCAGCCTCCTGAGGTGATGATACTACAGGTGAGTATCACCATGCCTGGCAAGCCTGTATTACTTGCAGATGGTAGACAGTCTTGGATTTTAACTCTGATTCCTAAACATAAGAGCCTAAGAAAAATTAGATGCTAGGTAATAGACATGCTAGAGAAAAGGATGCCCAAATTCATGACTGGTACTTAAGGATCATAATTGTGAGATTTGGAGCAAATTAAGAACAGAAGCAGAGCAGCCATATGCTCAATGGTTGAAGTAACTGTGCCTTTTATATTTTGGAGACTCATTTATAAATTGTCCACATGTCATTTCACATGTGTATTTCTCTTTATACAACTTGATTATAAACTCCTCAAACACAGACAGTAGGACTTTGGTTTAATTTGAACACCACTGCCCTCCTTTCACTTGCCTGCCATTGTAGCAGTTAGTTTCTGCGTGGCTCTGTTGATGGCAGAGCTCAGTTGCCCCATCAACTCTGCTTTGTGACCTGCCCTCAAGGGCAGTATCAAGCATGGCAACTATACATAGTAAAATAAGTGTTAAATAAAAGTTTTTCTTACTGGGGATGAGGGAGGTCCATTTGGCTAACTATTGCTTGTAACTACAAAACAAAGTTAGGAGGCTCTGGGTCCATTTCTTCCCTTCACAGGAGTAGTATTAAGAGATTGCTCTTACCTGAAGCAGGACCTTGACACACTGTGGCTGGCAAGAGATGGTGGCCAAATGCAGGGCGGTGCTTCCTGGAAAGAGAAAGAGGGAGAAAAGAAGGGTGGGTGGCCCCATGCATGCAGATGACTCATAGGGAGGGAAGGTAAGAGACGCACAGATAATCAGAGGGAGATTAGAGAGAGAAGCTTTCAGCCACATGGGGCCAGAAATTCCTGTTCCCCAAGCATTCGGTACCTATGATGAAGGTGAGAGTGGGGGTGAGGTGTGCCCAGCTTGCAGGGATGGAAATGCCGAGAGGGATACTGGCTAGGGCTTACTGAGGAAAGAAGCAAGAGTCTACAGTTAGAACCTCCAGCAGGGACCAACAATGGCCCCCACTTCTGCTATAAAGGGACGAGCAAACAGTTATAGGTCAAGTGCTCAGTATAACTCACCATCCTCATTCTTGCTGTTAATGTCAGCCCCATTTGCAAGAAGTATAGTCAAACACTCTGTCAGGCCTTTGGAGGCTGCCAGATGAAACCTGTCAGAATCAAAGCCGAAAGGCACAAGGATGAAGGGACCATGGAATGAAAAGAGGGAGAATCTTAATAAACACTGCTTGCTATACTTCCTACCCCAAAGTTAATTCCAAAAGCAGAGAGGGAAACTCCCCAGACTGACTTCTTGAGAAAGAGAAGACCACATGGTCTTAGTCGTAAAATCAGGGGAAGCTATAGGCAAAGATAGAACTAAGAACTATAGGTCTCAAGGAATCTCAAACTATTGCAGGGGTATCCAGGGGACACATAATTGCCTACCTCTCTGAGCACAGAACCCTTAGTGGAAATCAAAGTGTCACAGAAAGAATCTGCCAGAGCAGAGCAGAAGGCTGGGCATTTGAAGCCGATTTGGGCAGCGATAAGGGATAATATTTCCCTTATTCTAATCACTCCCTCTGCTCCTGTGACTCCCATGGCTACACTTCATTCTTAGTTTCCCAAGCATACACACCCTCCTACTTGTGCAATGAAGAAACTACCTATTTAGCATATTAGTTTTCTGTTTGTTTAATGAACTTTTCAAGTCAGTGTTGTCAGTGTGGGTTGTGAGGTGGATGGAGCTCAGGAGTAATATCTTCTTCCCTCTCTTTGTGCTGCATTTGGTACCAAAGGTTTATTGACATGCTTACTAATTATAACAACAAAAAGGACTCTAAAATTGTGAGCAGTCCCTGGTCCTACATTATACTAGAGTTTGGTGCTTCCAAAAGGAACCATATACTAGGGGTGAGATCAAGAGGACTGACTTACGGGGACTGGCCGTTTGAATCTAGCTTGGTGGGTCGGGCAGACTTCCTGGAGGCCAGGGCAGCCACGCGTCCCACATCCCCCCTCTGTACAGCTTCCAGCAGCTTCTGATCACGACGGTTCCATCTCTCCACCTGGTCCAAAGCCACAAATTGTGTGAACATAGGGAAGGGGGATAGTGTGGAAAAAGAAAAGAGGGAGATAGTTCAATGCCAAGCAAGACAATAGAAGAATCTTCATGGTCCTTTCACTGTTTAATAAGTCATTGAGTTTTGACCATTTGGTTCTTACGTGGACCATCTAAATTCTAACCAACTCATATGCTACCAATAAGTATTGGTGGTAACTACCAGCCCTGAACCTCAAGGTGCTTGGACCACTGAATTAAAATTTGTGAGTGCTGAACATATAGTATTTTAAGTGTCTTTTTAGTTTTGTTTCCCCCAATTTTGTTTTTTTCTTGCTGTACTTAGGATTGAACCCAGGAATGCTGTACCATGAAACTACATCCCCAATCCTTTTTATTTTTTGTTTTGAGACAGGGTCTTGCTAAGTTGCTTAGGCTAGCTTTGAACTTGCAATTCACCTGCCTTAGCCTCCAGAGTAGCTGGGATTACAGGTGTGCACCCCCACACCTGGCATCCCCAAAAGTCACTATGATTACTGCTAGGTGCTCAGCCTCAGAGCAATGCTAGCAATGACTCCTTCCCCTTTTGGTCTCTAGGTCTTGGTGAAGAAAACTACATCCATCTGATCACTTCTGATTGGGCTCACATTGCCTCTCACCTCCTCCTAATATTCTGCATTTTGTCCTTAGTTGCTTGAGAAGTAAATCAAGGCACCTAGCATCAGGTCACAGGTAGGAGTCCAAAAAACTAACAATACTATCTCTACCCATTGGCTTTGAGCCTCAAAATTGGGAGGGAAATCAGAGTTTCTATTTTCCTATCATAACTATTTATGCCCTTTGGCTAGTCTCTTCCCCTTCCATATTAATAACCAAAAGTCAAAGACAGGTCCCTAGCTATATTTGAAAAGAGAGCAAGAGGGAGAGGAAGAAGATTCCCTTCCTCCTCCCTCTGATCCCTCCTAGTTTCCCTGGCAGGGAGCAGCTGTCCCAGACAACAGCCACACCTGGGCATGCATTGTATCATTCCAGCTTGAGTTTTGTGGGTGGAGAAGTAATTACAATAATTGAAGTATTACAGGGAGTAAAAGAGAAAGCCCTGCTTTTACACAAGACTAAAAGCACAGAAAAGCCTAGTTTGGTCTAGAAAGGGGAAAGGAAAGGAAAAAGGAATGAATGCAAAAATCTCTGGTATGATGTAAAGGGTCCCAAATGAATATCTTGTCAACTAGACTGTTTGGGACCTGGTTCAGCTACATTCTCAGCTATGTTACCTAGAGCAAAGCCATTAAACACCTCTAACCTGTTTCCTCATCTATAAAATGTAGAAAATAATAACTGCCTCATCATGTTGTGAGTATCAAATAAGGTAAAGTATATAAAAATCTCTTTGTAAACTGTAAAGAAACATATAAATGGATGGCATCCTTAAAATAAAACAGGAAGTAGTGAGAAATTGGTGGTACCATATTGTATTTTATGAGGTATAATTTCTACAAGAAAGAGGTTACAGGAGGACGTAAAGAAAAATAAGGTCTGTGGAAGCCCAATAACTTGTTTTCAAATATTGTTTATATAGCCAGGGCAAACTGTTAATCACCAACAGGAAAGATTTATATGTCCAAACCATAAAATTATTTAGGGTAGATGGATTCAGAGGTCATACTCCTGTACAACACTTGTAACTCCTCATGGTCCTTTCAAGTGATATTTTAATTTCCAGGGATATCTCAATGTTCCTGGAAAATAGGCTGATATTTGTTTTTATTTTATCTCTTTGACAGAAGAAGAATCAAAAGCATAATGAGGTCAGATAAATTTCCAAGATCACATAAGAGAGGGCTAAAATTGGGATTAGAACCCAGGCCACCTAATGCCCAATCCTAATTCTCACCATGAGACCACATAACTAAAGAGCTATGGGAAAAGATTTACTTATTTCCAGAAAAGTTGTCTCAGACTGCCTCCAAGGCAAAGCCACCCACCCTCAGATGCTATTTCTTGTATGGTAAAGAGTCTCCAAACAGGTTAATTCTCCAAAGACAAAATAAGCAGAATGACTCTTCCACATACTAACAGACTCTCATGTCAGAACACATTTTCCAATACCCCTTGGGGACCAGGACACCCCTGGAAAACAGAGAACTGGATCCACGTGTCCACCACAGAGCACTGCCATCAGTTGACCTCAACCTGAAGTTCTCTGTTTAAAATCTTGATTCTAACACTTTCTTTGAGAATGTTAGGCACATAAAAACTTCTTTGAACCTCAGTTTCCTGATGATATAACAACATATAAAGCATCTTTCTAGATATGTTGGCACACACCTGTAATCCCAGTTACTCCTGAGGCAAAAGGATCACAGGTTCAAGGCCAGCCTGGGCAACTTAGTGAGGTCCTGTTTCAAAAATTATATAAAAAAAAAATTGAGGGTGGTCTACTGGGCATTGAACACAGTGATGTTTTACTACCTTTTTAAAAAATATTTCTTTAGATGTTGATAGACCTTTATTTTATTCATTTATTTATATATAGTGCTGAGAATCGAACCCAGTGCCTCACACATGCTAGGCAAGCGCTCTACCACTGAGCCAAAACCCCACCCCTTTACTATCTTTTTTTATTTCAAGACAGGATCTCACTAAATTGCTTAGAGCCTTGCTAAATGGCTGAGGCTGAACCCAAACTTGAGATCCTCCTGCTTCAGCCTCCAGAGTCACTGATATTATAAGTGTGTGCCAGCTCACAATAAAAAAAAAAATTTTAAAGGACTGAGGATGTAACTAAATGATAGAGTGTCCCTTGATTCAGTCCCCAGTACTGCCAAACAAACAAAACACATAAAGCATCCATCTCTGTGTCTGCCACATAGTAAGATGACAATAAAAGTTAATTCCAATCCTCATCCTTCCTGGCTTTGCTGGACATAGAAGAATTCTCCAGCAAGGGGAGTGGAAGAAGGCATCTTGCTCACATCATCCAAAGAACAGCCAGACTGTATAGATGGTAAAGGTGTTTTTTGTTCGTTGGTTGGTTGGTTGGTTGGTTCGTTGGTTAGTTGGTTGGTTGGTTTTTGTTTTGTTTGTTTTGGTCTTGGTTTTAATTTTTAAAAAATTTTTGAGATAGGGATTCCAGGCTGGCCTTGAACTTGGAATCCCTGCCTCAGCCTTCCAAGTTGCTGGAATTACAGGCATGTGCCACTGTCCCTCATGGTGAAGGTGGTAAAGGTGCATTTTCAGCAAGGGAGAAACTTTCTTTCCAGTTAATTCTAAATACACTCAATGGCCTTTTTTTTTTCTGGCAGTGCTGGGATTGCCTCACATATGCTAGCAAGCACTCTACCATTGAACCACATCCCTAGTCCCAATTTACTTTCTATAATTTCATTATACTAAGAAGAGTCTAAAATGGGTGGAAATTCGTCATGTCCAAACCTCTGCAAAGCTGGCATAAAAAAGGACAAAATAGGATGAGTCCATTGCTCACCTTACCACCTTAGAAAGGAGACACTGGATTACCATCAACCCTAGGGGAGCAATCACCAAATTAACCAGTAGACTCAATAACAAGAAAAAGCTTTGTTATTTCTGTATCTGAGATTAGGGGAACTTTTGTAGGAGTAATTGTACCCTCTTCTATCTCTGGCTGTGAACCTATAAGCACCCTATCAAGATGGAAGTACACCGATAGGTACTATAAGAGAAAGAGAGAAAGTGGTTACTGCTGTAGAACAGGTGAATAGAAATGGAAAGACTGCCCTTGAAGAATCAGGACCTGCCTCTCAATATTTAAATGCAACAGAAATTCCTCTACACTGATCCAGGACCAACAGTTTAAAGCTATTATCTGTTCCACTTTTTTGGTCTGCGTCCTACCTAGCCAGAATAAGCTCAAATGTAAAATACCCTCAAAGATACCCTCTACTTGACTAAAATAAAATGAGATTATAGGAGATGGATTTTTGTTTATTTGTTTTGCTTCCTATATAGGGGATAATATAGATTAATTTTAAAATGACAACTGATTTTTCAGTACTTACCTCAGACTAAGAACACAGAGCTCTGCCCCTGGACTCAGGGGTATGAATGGGGATAAGGAGGGGCAGTCTTCAGGCATGACTTGGAAACCAGGCTTTTGGAATGACCAGGAAGGTTGTCACATTATTTCTCTGACAAAAAATTCTGGCATGGCTAGCCACCCAGAGGAATGGAGGAAATTATGGGAAGTATGTGGAAACTTCATGAGGAAATAACTTTCAGCTGAAACCGACATATTTTCAAAGCTTCCTGCAATCCCAGTCTGACTAAGGAAAAAGTTTCCTTTCCAGCTAACTAGTTCTAAATTCACCCAATTTAATTCCTATAATCTCATTGTACCAAGGTCTTTTTATACGAAGAAGAGTTTAGAATGGGTTAGACATTCCTTTCAGCCAAACTTCTGGAGAACTAGAGTCAAGAAGGACAGAGGAATGGTTCTAAATCCCAAGTTCCGGCCCGTTGCTCATTCGAGCACCTTGGAAAGGAAAGAGTATCCAAGGATTGAAGAATCAGGAAAAATGATATATTTCCCCATTCCTAAAGAGACAACAGAATTCACAAACCTGAAAGGGAAGGGCAATGTTGAGGACTTTTGGTATCTAGGGAAGAGTCTATATGAATAAAAGTCATTGTGAGTTAAGAAGAGCTTGGATAACCTCAGTTTCTGGTGCCTATAATAGAAACTTTTTTTTTTTGAAGATTGAACCCAGAGTCTCTCAAAGCACTCTACCACTAAGCTACATCTGCCTTTTGACTGGTTTATCAGTGTGTTGAAACTAAGTGGAGAAGCAAATACAATGGGACAAGGACAGGCCTCAACAAAGTTCCTACTTTTGCCTCATAACTACCTTCCAGAATTCTGTGACCTGCTCATGCAGAAAGAGTGAGATAACTGAGCATTTCTCATATTCGCTTATAAATGACACCACTAAATCAAGTTAACTAAGCAATATTCCTCCAAGTAGCTGGCTAATTCACTTCTAAGTGATCTATAACCTCAAGCTCCACAAGAAATTCCTTCCCCAGACAGGGGGTCTTTCTGTAAGAGATCATTAGAGATCTCTTCTGAGCCCCCACCTTCTGCAGTCTTCTTCCTTTTGTTTTGTTCTGGGGGGGGGGGGACAGAGAATAGGATGGCTTCTGATGGAAATTCTCATGATGATCCACCCTAACCTCCTCTTCTTTCACCATCACTTTTCTCAAATTCAATCAAAGGAAACAGAGAATACAAGACCTAAACAACTGGGTGAGGGTTCAGAATAAAGGAAGGGTCTAGGGATAACTAGGAAGAAAGCTTTCAATTGACCCCAAGAGCTTGTCTCATGACCAGACACTGCAATGAACTGGCCAGGGTGGATTCTGCAGGCAACTCACCCAGTCCCTTGGGGAACAGCCAGGCAACTGTGCGTCCTCTGGCAGTGCCTGTCAGGCTGGCTAGACTGCAAGATTAACCCACAAGTGAGCGGGCAGAAGGAGGTCCAGGCAAAAGAAGGAAAAGTGGGATTGGGCGACTATAGGGCAAAATGGGACAAAAAGGGGAGAACAGAGGCAGTTGTTGTGAGAGCATCAATTTGAAAGAGGTTTGGAGTGATGTTTGAAGTTCAGTAGGACTAGTAAGAAAATGGCATTGGAAGTGGCAGGGGGTGGAATGGAGGCAAGGACAGAGGAGACTGTAAAGAAAGGTTCAGGAATAGCAACTTTGTTGGGTACTTGTTGGAACGACAGAAAACACTAAAGATGGGTCACCTGGCAGGGCAAGAGTTGAAGACAGGGAAGGGATGGAAATGAAGTTCTGGAACAGGAATTGGGGTGGTTGAAGTCAAGGGCTAGGTAGGGACTGGATCAGATGCTTGTGGGTGATTTGATACCGAGAGACAGAGCAGAAGTAGAAAATAGGGACTTGGGAAGGGGACAGGGCTGCAAAAGTTGGTGGTGTAAATGCTAGCAGGACAAGAAAGGGGCTAAGGAAAAGGACCTAAGGTACATCAGAGGTTAGGAAGGCAAGCCAGAGGCTGTGGGACAGGTTATGAATGACACCCACTAAGTTAAGTTAGCAGGGTTGTTGGGCTGCATTGCGGGATCAGGGTCGCTGGAAAGATAGGTGAAGAGATGAGACGATGGTGCATGGAGATGGGACTCAAGACTACTATCAACACAGGGCTTGGACCCCAGTCCCATTCTCCCACACGTTTTTGGCACCTACCGCTACTTGTGAACTGGAGCAGGAGAAGATGCGCTTCATGGCCGGGGCCAGGGCCACAGGGGGGACGGGGACGCGTGGAGAGCCGGGCCACAGGTTCCCAAACCCACCGGACTCGGCTGCGGCTGTTCGAGAGACAGCTGTCAAAAAGCAAAGTGGGCCCCGCCTCAGGCCCCGCCTCAGATCCCACCCCGCTCAATCAGAGGCGAGAAATCGAAGGCTGGGTTTAAAACCCCGCCCCGGTCCTACCCCACCCTGCCCCTGCGGAGGAAAAAAGCCCGCAGTCTTCAGCTGCGACATGGGCTTGGTCTCAAGCCTCACCCTCTCAGTCTGAACCCGCCCAACTCCCCCGCTCCGACCTGCTCCATCAGAGAAGGAACCTCGCGGACAACGGCTGAAAAGTCTCCTCTGGCCCCGCCCCACCCTGTTCCGGGAGGTGGCTCCGCCCCAAACCCCGCCTCGACCCCGCCCCGAATACCAGCTCTACTGCAGCAGGCAGACGAGTCCCAAATTTCCTGGGTGGGCTTCGTTCTTACCTACTGTCTTCTTTACCACTAATGACGACGCTTTATTATATTCAAAGACCTTTGGTCAGTTATTCTGCTTAGTCTCCCGCCCTTCTCCCAGCCCTTCCAAAACCAAAGCACAAAAGAGGATTTAAAGAGAGTAGGTTGAAACAAGAGGAGATCGTAGTAATAAGCAGAGGACTGAGCACGGATAATGTGGGCCACCGCACCTGGGGGACAAAACCTGAGGGAAAGGGGAACACTCTCAATTTCAGAATCAGAAAAGCATTCTCTTTCTGGAACAAACTATCTTCCCTATTCGCACTAGCCTTAAATTCAGATGAATCAGAAAAGCATTCTCTTTCTGGAACAAACTATCTTCCCTATTCGCACTAGCCTTAAATTCAGATTTCTGTAGCTTTTTTTAGATTCCTTCCCTTTTTTAGGGTGCTGGGGATTGAACCCAGGGCCTTGGTGCTGGTGAGGCAAGCACCCTATCAACTGAGCTATCTCCCTAGCCCAGGTTTTTGTAATCCTTGCTTGAATAATCAATCGGTTGCAGCCACATGGTCTTCCCAGCCCCCCTATCTCCTCCCTGTGGCTCTAGCAAGCCCACTAAAATGCATATGAAAACCTAAAGAACAACTGGGGACGTAACGCAGTGGTGGAGGCTTGCCAGAGACCCTGAGTTTGATCCCTACCACAGCACCAAAGGAAATTTGTGTGTTTGTGTGTGTGTGCGCGCGCGCGCTCGTGCTCGGTACTTGGTATTGAACCCAGGGGCCCTCTACCACTAAGCCACATTTCTCGCCATTTCTTTCTCTTTTTCTTTCTTTCTTTTCTTTTCTTTTCTTTTTTTTTTTTCTAATTTTGAGACAGAGTCTGTTGCCAAGGCTGTCCTTAAACTTGTGATCTTCCTGCCTCAGTCTTCGGTATTACTGAGATTACAGATATGTGCCATCAGACTCTCAGAGAAAAATTCTTACTGTGGTTTGCAAAGCTTTTCAAAAGCAGGACTCTCTCTTCATCCTCTGTCTCTTCTCTCATTACTTTTACAAAAGAGTTCAAACTCAAACTGCTTTAACCTACTACAATTCACTTTGCAGCTAGTAGTTGATCCTCCCAGAAATCCCCTCTTTGATTTAGTGAGGCCCCAGGTAAAGTTTCTGTTTTTGTTTTTTTTCTGTAAAGTTTTCCCTTAAAATCCTGCTACATTGTCCAACAAAGTATGCCTCTTGTGTGTTACATACTCCTAGTACTTACTGGCATATTATATTAAAAGTGTTCTATTAATCATAAAGAATAAAGAATTGAGGATAAAGGATTAGATGAACCAGTTCTCAAAAAAAATCTACTTTCCTTTGGAGGTGGGTAAAGAGGTAAGGGAAATATGTCAACATGAGTATGACCTCAATTCTAGTCCCAGACTCCATGAAGGTTGATCAAGTTATATAAGTGCCTGGAAGTTCACCATGGACTCTATGTCACAAAATAACCCACCAGCACAGATGATGTCCTTCCCTAACGGGCCAGTTAGGTCACCAATGATCTTCATAAGGCCATTAAGTGCACATGTTCCTTGGGATACTAAAACTCTGGGTGTCTCAAGAGGAGCCTAGAAAACACCTAGCTATCTAAAGAAATAAAATAGATTTGATTTCTCTTTTGGTCCTGGGCATAGAACTCAGGGGCAATTAACCACTGAACCACATTGCCAGCCCTTTTTTATATTTATTTAGAGACAGGGTTTCACTGAATTGCTTAGGGCCTTGCTAAATTGCTGAGACTGGCTTTGAACTTGCAATCCTCCTGCTTCAGCCTCCCAAATTGCTGGCATTACAGGCATATGCAACCACACCTGACATAGATTTGATTTCTACTGTTAGTATCTTAGGTTAATCAGTCAGTTATCACCTTTGAGGGTTCAAGAACATATTTGAAAGGGGATGAGGCATAGAATAAGATTTAGTGGAAGAAGACAACAGCACATAGAAGAAACAAATCTTCAAGATCTGGGAGATAATCACCAGAACAGGAATACCACTTGGTGCTTCAATATACCTTCTCACTAAAACCTTGTAACACATGGTAAAGTAGATTATTTTATAATGAAACTTTTTTTTTTTTTTTTTAGTACTGGGGATTGAACCCACAGGTGTCTTACCACTGAGCTATATCCCCCACCCTTTTTAAAAATTTTTTTTAAATATTGAGGCAGGGTCTTGCTAAATTGTGGAGGCTGCCTTTGAACTTGCTATCCTCCTGCCTCAGCTTCTGGAGTCACTGGAATTACAGGTGTGAGCCATGGTGCCTGGTATTTAACAAAATGTTTTTATAATTATAGTTATCATTTATTGAGCACTTATTATATGCTCACTTTTCTTGAATAATCTCATTTAATCCTCACAACCCTAATATATTTAAAGGAGAGAAGTTAAATCCATTCTAAGTCAAACAGGTTTTAAGCAGTATAACATAGATTTAAACCCAAATCGGTCTTCATTCCTAACCACTGTACTACACAGCCTTTTATTGTTATCTTAGCCTCTAGGAAGTTATGATTTGGTTAAGGTCCAAAGCTAATAAACAGCAGACCTGGAGTTTCAATCTATGCCCGTGTGCTTCCCAAACCTACACACTTTATACTCTATGATCACTTAAGTAGGTGAGAATTTCAGGAGGCCAGAGTAATCTCCAGTGAGAGAATCACAAAGAATATTCAAACTATTTTATAACTTTGCCTTCTAGGGACTATAGTATATATAAGGTCTCAACCTAACCAAGAATTTACTTTTCACAATTCCTGAGCAGTCTATATCCTAGGGAATTCAAATAGAGCCAGAAGTCTCTTGACACTGAATTTTATTTGTTCTGACCATCTGATACATTGCCCATCCTGCTAGGAAACAGACAATGTCCAGGAGGGTTGCTCTCTACAGAAGACAAGAGACATGCCAAAATAAACAATGCACCTAGACCTTAAGAACAGCCTGAGCAGACAGGTTTTGTGGCTGGGAGTCAACTGCCCAATCAGTGTCTTCTCTCTTCTCAACTCTAAATAGGTGTTGATTCTTCAATGGTTGTAAGAGCTGTACTCTGAGACCAGTAACTGACTTTGGTATCCATAGTCTTGATTACAAAGAAACACTAGTTTCCCTGTGTCTATGATAACTAATTGCCTTTAATGGCCATAACCAAAATATGGGATGAGGGTGGGGTAGGTCAGAAATTTACTTGGGGATTTCCAGTAAACATCAAGCAAGGTCTGATAAACTGATTCCAACAGAGAAACCTACAAAGTATGACTGGGGTTGCCCCAGAAACATTTTCCTAAGAGCTATCTGCTACACAACTAGTGCTGGACAAGAAAGGGCTTGCTCCCTAGAGACATCATGCCCCCCACTTTTGGCTTCTTAATGCACACCCTCCTTGTTCAGATCCCATGGGGCTGCTGCTTCCCAAAGATGGAAAGGCAAAAGAGTTTCCCACCATCAAGCAGTAGTCTCCTCTCAGCTTTCTATAAGGAAAGCCTCTCCAGGAGGGCTCAAGAGAGCAAGTAAGATCTGAGAGAAGTGGAGAAAACACTGCTTAACTACCTGGTCTTCTCTGCTATTCTAGTTTTAGCCACCTGGGGGCCCCTGGTTCCAGAAAATCAGGCACCAGTCCCTGGCTTTGCTCCCAGGGAATGCTAAGGGTTGGGAAGCCCATGCCCAGCAAGCCTGGGGGCAGCTCAGTTTCCCTAGCACCTGAGGGCGGGCGAATGCACCACAAAGTCTCAGGTTTCAGGGGGATGGCAGTTGCCTGTCTAAAGGCTTCTCTGTTCCTTGGAATTGTACAGAGTGTCTCTTGTGGCTTTTCCTCCTCCCTCCTTTTTTCCTGTTGACTCTCCCCATCCGGCTCTATGAATCACTAGACTCCACAGGAAAGCGGCAGATGTTGACTTTACATCTTGCAAGCCAACGTCAGCTCCCTCCTGTGGAGTGGGGAGCAGGCAGGAAGGTGAGAGAGTGGGGGAATGGAGGAGGTTAACACTTATCCTTTCCAGGACAAAGAGGGAATCTGAAAAGAGAAAGGGACCAATGCAGAAATTCTTTTGTTTCTGGTGGTGGTGGGTGGGAGGAACAAAGACCCCAGGATCATGAGAAAGAGGGAAGCACAGGGTGGGAGTGTTTCAAGTTTTTGTGCCAGGCTTTTCTGTCTGAGGTAAAGCCTCATCTCTTGCCAGCAACATTCCCAGGACTCAAAAGTCAAGTCAAGCTACAGGTCTGGGGAGATAGTCCAGAGGCATCTTCTTGTCTCCTCTGAGCCTCCAAACCTCTCCTTTGATGAAAGTCTCTTGAAGAAGCTGCCAGGGAGGACTTTCTAAAGGCTTATTTTACATTCATTGCTCCAGCTTCTCTCCTCTTTTTTCTTCCTCAGGGATTTTCTTACGGGCAAAGAAGCCAAGCTGAGAGAAACAGATAAGAGTCACTGCCAAATGCCCTTACTGGGGACCCTGCCAATAGCTCTCAGACTTATCTGAGGTTTTCACTTTTGTTCTGCTTCCAAAAACGGGATTCAATTTTATTTTAATTGGCTTAGTTTAATCCAAAAACCATTTGTGGAATACAATGAAGATATGGGCATTAAACCTACAGCTTGCTTAGGTGCCCAGCACAATCCTATTCTCCCTGTATAATCAAGGATCTTTCAACTTGTAGGCACCATGCTCCCCACGCCCCACTAAAGCAGTGCTTACCTTCCACAGACAGAAGACAAGGAGAGCAAGCAGGAGCAGCCCTCCCAGGGCACTGCCGATGAGGATCCACAGGGAGATGAGGACAGGATGGGTCTGAATCACCTCCAGGAGGCTCTATGTGAGGAGAAGAGTTGTCTTTCACATATGCCCTTTAACCCAACTAGACTCACCCCCATGTTATAGCAATGCCAACCCCAAAATAGACTAAGGGGACTCTTTCTACTCAAAGGAAATAGGAATGGAGGCAGTGGAACCCTAACATCCTCATTTATCATCTCTAACTCAAAACTCACAGGTGCCCTATCTCATTCCATCACCAATTTTCAAAACTCTTAAACTCAGTCTCGACTCTCACCTCACTCCAACGGGAGGCTTCAGTTAGCTGTAGGACACTGCCTTCCTCAGTTTCCAGCTCAAAGGTACTGACCACTATCACAGACTTGAACTTGGCCTGTGGAACAAGTGGATGGGAGGGCATATAAAGTGAGCCATCATCAGGTAGTGTGGTTCAAGTATAATGTTTAGCCCGAGTTGTCATTCCCACAATTTCCAGGGCCCTCGAGAACACAAGAGGTTGAAGACCAATGGAAAAAGAGAGGAAGGGAAATAGATGAAAGTCTCTGGACCTTCGAATGTGCTGTTTATCTGAAATGCATTCCAATTCCCTTTTTTTGGGGGGTGCTGGGGATTGAACCCAGGGCCCTTTTATTTAACTGACTTTATCCCGCCTTTAGGTTGAAGTTTACCCCTCTGGGAAATAGGGAAGTGTTTCCTCCTAACTATGGTATCATGGTTTGGATATATTTTGATATATTTCTCAATAAGCCTTCATGTGTTGAAATTTAATCCCTGTTGTGAGATATTAAGAGGGCAGAAACTTTATCCATCTATGGTTTTTAGAGATGGACCCTTTGGGATGTGATTAGGACTAAACTCATCAGGATGGAGCCCCATAATTGAATCCCAGTGGCTTTATAAAAAGAGAGACCAGATGCACATGTTTGCATGCTTCTGCCATGATGTGACATAGCCAAGAGGGCACTCACTAGAGCTGAGTTGAGCAAATCCCAGTCACATGCCCTTAAACCTAATATACCTGGTGTTTACTTCTCTGTCTTTTTCCATAGAACTATAAGATCCTTGAAGTTAAGGTTCATGTTTCACTAACTTTTGTGTCTCCAGTGCCTAGTGCCTGCCACAGTGCCAAGTATGTAGTAGTTTCTTAATAAATCTTTGTTAAAAATAAATAAAAGAATGAAAAAAGATATCAAAGAAGGATAAAGAGAGAACCAGACTTGAAGAAAGGTGGTTTGACAGATTTAACTTCCTCCAAACTTATACCTACATGCCAGGGATCTGGTATTATTCAAAGTAGGTGGTATATAGAAATACACAACATAAACTTCTAGTGCTACATAACAATTTATAATTAAGATGTCATTTCTCTGCTCAGGAACTCACATTGTCTTCTGACTGTCCATCATACTAAATTCAATTTCACCTTTCTGGCTTTAGAGACCTTTCATAATCTAGATTTCTTTCAACTACACAAATCTTACTTCCCTTACCCCCAATATAAGTCATACATGCAAAATCAATTATTTTATCCATTCATTTAACAAAAATGTAGTAAGCACCTACAATGAGTTAGGCACAATGCTAAATGTTGGAGATATTATCCTCAGTGTTGACTGACCTAATACCAATCTTTTACATAATAAGCATTTGATGGATTATTATCTGATTAAATCTGGGTATCCTATAAATGTTAATTGATTATTAATATAGCACTAAATGATGATAAATAGAGGAAAATAAAATAATAATAGCTGTTTTACTGAATGTTTACCATATGTCCAACTCATTTTTTATTTACAAAAACTCCATAAAATAGGTACTATTCCATTTTAAAGATCAAGACAAAGAAGCTTATGCTCAAATAGCTACTGACAGGTAACACTAAAACTTGAACATGAGTCTGTCTACTTCCAAAACCTATATTAATGTCCCAGATAGGAGTAGAAGGGAAAACTAATAGGAAAGGAAATCATTACCCTCCGGAAAAATTCATTGTGAACCAGTCTCAGTAGTCCAACAGAAACCTCAGTCCCCTTTGCCAGCTGCCCAAGATGGCACCTCACAACCTGACACCACGTATTGCTGCCATTCTACCAGAAGAGAAAGACAGATCATGATTCTGGAGTAGAAAGAACCCCTCTTTCCATATATACTTCACATGTGCACAAGCACAAACTCATGCACACACACACACACACACACACACACACACACACACACACACCTCCATCATAAGGTAACTGACTCTATTTGCACTCCTTGCTCTAGGTATCCTTCGTGTGACTCATACCAGTCTATTTGTGTGCCGAAGCTCCTCTGGATGCACAGGGGGCCCAGGGGGCTCCGTCAGGTTCTGCACTGTGCAGCTTGCCTATAGGGGAAGATTCGCCCTGAAAAGACCCGCTGCTGAGAGAGGCCAGGTGGAGCAGGTGCGTACTTCCCACATTCTTGTGTCTATGTATAACCCCTTTATTTCCTTCCAAAGAAGCCACATGTAAAAGAAACGTCCCCCAGGAAGTGTAGCTCTGAGACTGGTGGGCCAACAGATAGGGAGCTGATAATGGTATCCAGCTTCAGTGAGTCCCTCAGCTCAAGATGACAGGGTTCCACATGCTCCAGCCCAGACTCACATTGTTAGTGATGACTTGAGATAGTGACAGGAAGTAATTGCCTCCCTGGGCTACAGCTGGAAGAAGAGCTGAGATGATGAGGCCACTGACCACATAACAGCCAAGGTTCTGAACCTGAGAGGAAGATTGTAAATGAGAAGAGGTGGAAGACAGAAGAAAACCCTTCCTCATCTGTTCCCCTTCATCCTAGATACCATTAAAATCCAAGAGAGACTCTGTCCATCCTTTACCCACAGTTTCCCACAGTTACTGGTCCTCCCCACTCCCATGCCCCTGTCATGGCAGGACCCCTTCAGCTTCTCACCCTAAGAGTAGTTTTGAATTCAGGGCCAGGACCCACTGGGAGGGTCCTGTAGGGGTGAACCTCATAGCGGTGCAGGGTGGACTCACTGTGTGGACACCAAGTCAGGAGATACAAGGTCACAGCCATGACAGACAAGGGGCACATGATCAGCACACAGGTATGGATTCAGGGAAGTAGGGCCAGCACATGATAAAGTGATAGGGGTGCCGTGGAGAATAAAGAAATGAAACATAGCATAGATTCGAAACAAACTTTATAGACACATCCCAAATCCCCTCATCCCAGGTCCATTGTAAAGCCTTATACTTAGAAAGGTAAGATGCTTAAAAGAGAAGGTTCCTCATGGGTGAAAGTGAGGACAAAAAGACTGAGCAGCCCCAAGGGTTTCTGTTTCTGGGAACACTGAAGCACACAAAAGGAGAGGGAAGAAACATAAAGGTATGAGTCTGGGATCAGAACTCAGTTCCAGCCAGGACCTGGGTGGGCCATACCTAGAGAACAGGAGGTGAGGCTCATATTGGATGTAGGCAGAGATCTGGGCTGTGTTATCTTGAAGGGTCCCATTTCTCTCCAGGCTACTGCTGTAGGGTCAGGGGTGGGAGGAAAGGTTCACATCCCAACCTCTCCTTAGATAGCCCTCTCTGCTAGCAGAAGAATCAGGGCTGTTCCTCTCCCCAAACCCCAACTCAAGACCAAAAGGAGAGAGCTGGGAAGAAGTTCCCTTTGTTTTCTCACCTATTGGCAGTCAGCCGCACCAAGACCTGCATCAGGAGTGAGGAGCAGCTAAACTCAAACTCAAGTAGAAAGGTCACCTGGGGAGAGGGGACATAGGTAATGGTAGACTCTTCCTCATAGAACAACAACAGAGGAATAAGAATCCTTGTGTGCCTCCTTCCCTGAACTCCCAGGTCTCACAGATTACAGTCTCTATTCTCCCTGAACCCCTTCCTCAGCCTGGGCCCCAACTCACCTTGGCTCCAGTCTGGAAGACAGGATGCCCCACACTGCAGAACCGGGCATTAGGGGAAGGGACTGCACATTCCACCTTTACTGAGCTATCCCTCTAAGAGCAGAGCAATAAGGGTGGAGGCTGGAGCTGGGCCTGCAATTGCTCCCCTACCCACAGCCTCTAACCACTGAGTTTTCTCCAAAGCATATCACAGTCAAAGCCAATACCCCAATCTTCTTCCTCCTTCTTTCTCTCCTCCTCCCCTAACCCCTTCTTCCAAGGGCACCTGAGGAGTGAAACTGGCCAGGTGGAGATTTCTAGAGAAGCTGAGACTCAGGCTAGTGTTGTAGGCATTTTCCTTCCTGTTCTCCAAAGTTGCTGATACCAGCACTTTCCTCCGGCCACTTCGAACCACGAATGGGGCCTTCCTGGGAGTGGTAGATAAGGGAGAGACCAAGAGTTGAAGGCGTACTAAAAATCTCACTTCTGTTACCCTTATAAGAAACAAACCCCCAACTCCCTTCAAGTTCATTCTGGTCTGTCTCAGATCACCCTGGTTTGCCCGGTTTGTGTCTATCAACCTGGAACCTCTGATGTCCATATTAGCTTGAAGCACCAAGTCTGTGACACATTCATTGTCAGGGCCACAATCTTTCGAGAAGGGGACCTGGAAGAGAGAAAAGGGCCTCAGGGCTGAGAGGAAGACAAGGAAAAAGGAGCAGTGTTGGGGAAAAGTGGAAAGAGAAGAATGGATATGCTTTGATTAGAGGGGCCTATGTCAGCTTTCATCATGATCTCATGTCTCCCCTCCCCATTCCCTTGAATTCACCGGGAGAGCAATGTTGAGACCCAAGGGTAGGGCAGGGCTTGGCACTGCTAACCAATTTTCGTATAGAGGTGGGTGAACCTTCATCCAGCACAGGCCCTGGCTTTGTGGTGTTGTCCAAGGCAAATGTCACAGTCAAGGCCACTGGCCGGAGATAATCTGATGTATCCTAAGGGAAACCAGAGTTAAGGATTATGGGGAGCAGAGTTAGGTATGAAACTTAGGCCCATGGGAGAATATGATAACTACAGTGATCATTCACGGAGCACTTTCTATGTGCTAGGTACTATCCTAAGGTTTTACCAATTCTATTTTTTTCCAGTAGGATTTTTTTTTACCAGTACTATTTTTGCAGTGCTAGGGTTTGAACCCAGACCCTTGCTAGTGCTGGATGAGCATTCTACCACTAAGCTACGTCCTTAGGCCCTTATCAATACTATTACATTTGATTCTAATACAACTCTATGATATAGGAGTTCCTACAGAATAGGAAACTGTGATTTGGAAGGTAAGTGGCTTGCCAGAATTCATGGTGGTAAATGGCAGAGCTAGGATTCAAACCTAAATTAGCATGATCCCAGAGTCTGAATTGTCTCAATTTCCCTGCTTCAGCTTTCTTGCTGATTCACTTGAAATTCCTCCTTTGACCCAGCCTTTTCCTTGCGCTGTAAGGCATCAATGCAAAGCAGTTCCTTCCCCTTTCTCACCAACACGTGAAAGTGCAGCTGCTCACAAGTGATGTTCCCCACGCTGAGGTGGAGCTGCCGTGGGGGTATCCTCTGACCAGAGCCATCAAATGCTGCACGTGCCCCAACCATCCACTCATCTAGTGATGCTGTGAACCACATATCTAAATAGGAAAGGCAAGAGTGAGGGTAAAGAGGAGTTCACAGACCAAGGCAGGCAAAGGGTTGAGGTTTGCACTCACAGAATTGGTGATCCCAGCGTCCAGGTGTACGGGAAGTCACTTGGAAGCAAAGGGCTGCAGTCAAGCACGTTGCTTCCTGGCCTCGCCGCCTACAGTCCCTCTGGACCACACTGATGGCAGGTGGGGTCACCTCCAGTGATGGGGCCAAGTAGACAATGGGCCGGGAGCTAGGAATAGGGTAGAAACAAAATTCCAGAAAAAGAAGGTAAGCCCTTCAAGAAGTGCCACCCCAGTGTTTGCCTCCTCCTAATTAAAACAAAGAATGAGGGGCTGGATGCACATGCTTTCACCATTCCCTGAACTCTATAACAGAAGTCACATAATAAGTTCAACTCAATAAGCATTAACTGTGCTTAAATCTTTATGTGGATTATCCCAGATGATCCTTACAATAAACCTAAAAGGCAGGCAGGTATTACTCTTTATTTTCATTCTATAAACTAGAAATGGAGGCACAGGATAAGTTGTTCTAGAAACTAAAATCTAAGCCTGTGACTCCAAAGCCTTTTCTCTTAACAGATGTGCTAAGCTGTCCACTGCTAACTGAGTTGGAACTCCTTACCTGAGCAGGATGGCTGCCCCCTGAGCACCCACAGCCACATCTACCAGATCATCTCCATCCAGATCAAGCCGTCCATCCACACTTCGGCCAAAATAGCTGAGGGTCTGTGGCATGGTGGCAGCAGAAATCCGCTAAGAGAAAGAGAGGAGAAAAGACTGAGCAGGCATTCACATACCTGGTTTCTCAGTCCTCCTGCCAAGCTCTTTCTAATACAATAGTCCAGCAAGGGAATAAGAGAAACTTGTCTGTGTTTAGGAGTCCCTTGGTTCAGAAACCTGTATCTCACTGTACTACCACACTTTTTTTGCCTACTGATTAAAGCACTTGTTTGGTTTGAGACTCAAGCAAGGAGACTATAGATAAGCAAAGAGCATACCTCCCCTCCTGTTCATACCACTGTACCCCTGATTTATCTGGGTATTCCTGACCTGGGCAGGATGGGGCCTGACTCCACTCTGGGTTCCATGATATAGGTACAGAGCTCCCTGGTGCCCATCCTCCAGGGGTGCCCCCACAGCCACATCAGCAAATCCATCTTGGTTCAGATCAGGAAGAGCACCCATGGCAAAGCCAAACCGAGCATCCTGAGGAGGTTCTGGCTGAAGTATTCCTTGGAGTGTTAGCAAAGACTGCTGGTGGAGGTGAGGAAAAGATAGAAGTTAAAAATCTGGTTGCCCTGACCTCTCAGAAAACCCATCCATCCCCCAACCCTCCAAGTCCTAGGGGGTCCCAGCAAGTCTCACCTGGCCCACAAGATACACATAAACACGTCCTGTCTCCTTGTTCTGGGGTCCCAGGAACATGGGGGCAGCCACAAGTAAAATATCAGTTGTCCCATCCCTATCTGTATCCAATGGGCAGAGCTCACTGCCAAAGTATGAGCCGATCTGGAGAGTGGTAGGTTATGATGACCCCAGAAAAAAAGATTGTGGATAAATGAACTCAGTGGGATGTACTACCAGTCTGGTCCTTACATTCCTGACAGACTCTGACAATCAGAATTTGGCAGACTTTTTTTTTTTTTTTTCAGTAGTGGGGATTGAACCCAGGGCCTCATGCATGCTAGGCAAGCACTCTACCACTGAGCCACATCCCTAGACTGGCATAGAATTTTTGGGCCTCTCTCCTGCCCTATCTCATTCTTTCCCATCAGACTGGAAGTCCCTGGAGATCCAAGAGTCCCACCCTCACTTGATACCCTACCTGCTCCCCCTGGAGGCTCTGGGCGACCCTCACGGCCCCATCTTTCTTAAGTTGGAAGGCGATGACTTTTCCTCGATGTCTAAACCTAGGAGCCCCTGAGAGAAAGAGGCGGCGTCCACCCCGCAAAAGCATGGAGGAAACAGAGTAACCTAGAAGCAGGTAAGGCATTAGAGGTAAAAGGGAAAGAAGATGAGATCAGAGTGAGGGCTCCCTAAGGGCACAGGAGGAGGCCCCAAGGGAAATAGCAAGAGATCAGTGAAAAGCTGCATGAGTTAAGAGGGAGCACCTCATACCCCCACTAGGAAAGCATTTCTTCCTCCCACTCTCCCACTCCTGCATCTTCCTGCTACTCACCCAGGTAGGCTGCATGGTTCTGCAGGGCAGGGGGAAACTCATCTTCCAGGGCTGTTCGTGGGGGGAAAAGGCGGTGACCTTCTTCAAGCCATAGCACTGAGCCTCCCCAGTCATAGGCCCCCACCATCCCAAAGAGGATCCCATCCTGTGGAGTTAGAACCAGAAGGGGTCGCTAGCAAGACAGGGGGGGATAAGGATTAAATAAGTAGAGACTCACTAAAGGTATGCTATAGTCATTTAAAAAGGCATGGAAGGTCAGCATGGAGGTTGGTTAATAGAGGAATCTGGAAGGGACCTGGGTTGAAGTTGTTTGAGTCAGAGGGGGTCAGAGGCTGGGAGATGTCATGAAGGGATCAGAGTCTGTCCAACCTTTAATCGATGAGTGGAGAAACCAATCTGAGACATTTCCAGCCCAAAGGAGCTTTCATTTTCTCCATGGGACCCTTGGACATGAGAAAAATATCAATAGCTATCAGAGTAAGACAGTTCTCTCTTTGACCTACTGAACTCACACTAGAACCCCAACTATACTCCATATATACCCCCTATTCTTTTCTTCATTTCTCCAGGGTAATCATTACCCTCAAGGCCAAAAATTCGGTCTCCTAGTGCATCTACAATGTCAGTCAGTGCAGCCTCATCAGTGACATTGAAGAAGAATCGCTCATCTGGATCACTGGCAATAGCTCGAATTTCCCGCAGGAAAGAGCTGGGGTCTCGCTGACGCCGAAGATAGTGACCAAGGACCTGAGGTCAGGAGATCAAGTTGGCATCTGTTAGATGTGTGAAGTGAAGTGTTAGAGCTGACAGATAATAGCCAACTAAAGCAAAGGAAGGGAAATATGGCTGAAGCCCAGGAAGTAGTTAATATCCCATTTTCTTCAAGTTCCTGGTCCTCAAAGTCTTCCCCCTGCCAGCCCTTCTAGATTCAGAGTCAATTCTCACTGCAATCCCATAGCGTGTCACTCCTCCAGCCTCGCAGGCCTTTAGTGCTGCTGGAAGCTCCTCTCCATCATGTGATTCTCCATCAGTGACAACCACCAGTAGCCTGGCAGCCTCTGGTCGGCCTCCTCGGGATTGACTGAACCCTTCTGTGCTGAGAAGAGGGCGAAAAGAATGAGGTGTGACCAGATATATCACACATACAGGATTTAACAATGTCAGCAGTTCACTGAGATCAGTCATTTTGCTTTTTATGCCATTTCTCAACAGTATTTAACATTGAGACTGGTATAGACTTAGAACTCAAATGTCCAGATGCTGTAGAACATAAAGAATAGCATATCTTCAGTTCAAATAAAGCACAAAATTCATCCAACAATATTGCATTTGGGAAGACAAATATTAAGGAAATGTAGAATAGAGAATGGTTGTAATCCCAGCTTGGGAGGCTGAGGCAGGAGGATCACAAGTTCAAGGTCAGCCTCAGCAATTTAGCGAGGCCCTAAGCAATTTAGTGAGACCCTGTCTCAAAATAAAAAATAAAAAGAGGGCTGGGATGTGGTTCCATGGTTGACTGACCCTGGGTTCAATCCCAGGTACCAGAGAAAAAAAAGAAAAAGAATAGAGAATTGTCAGGTCAGGGGAGTCTTCCTAGAGATGAGTTTTGAATCATGTTTGGAAAGAGGGGTAGGATATGAGTTGGGGAGAACCTGAGGACCAGGATCAAAGTTGGAGTGAAGAGATAGAGAGAGACAGAAGTTCTGTCTGCAGAGATAAAGCAGAGACTTGGAGAGATACAGACATAAACACTTTTTGAAATGCAATAAGAGGGAGTACAATGATGGCCAACTTAGCCTTCTTCCATGCATCATCCATATGCATATAAAAGTAAGTATGCAAGACATCTTGTGATATACACAATATATTTCAAATCCATTTATAACCTTCTAATCCTTCATTACTCTGCTTCCCCTTCACAATGTCTCACCAGGCCACCATTATTGCTTGGGCAGTCTTTGTTTCTCGTCCTTCCCGCCGACTGAGGTTCCTGGCTGCTTTCACCACTTCTTCCTTGGTTCGGAAATCTCCCAGGGACCACTCGTGTACAGGACTTTCTCCATACTGTACCAGTCCCACCTAAGAATAAAGTGTGCACCTCAATGAAATGTATTTGGGAGAGGGGAGAGGAGAGAGGAGGGAGAAGAATACCTGAATACTACGGAAGACACCATCTTGCATCCATCTCTGCCCCTCCAAGCCCATCTATATTGCCTTCTCTTACCTGTATCTGCTCTGGGTCAATAAACAATCTTCCTACCAGCCTTCGCAGGAAAGTCTGAACTTCAGACCAGGGGTAAATGCTGTTGGAGCCATCCAATACGATGACAACATCCATGTATGTGGGGCAGCCTAGGAGGAGGGGTATGGTGATAGAAAACAAGTAAGTAGAAAAATATTGGGCTGGGGTCAACAAGGGAAGAGGTCACAGGAGGACACATTCAATTAAACATTTATTAGGCACTTTATTATATGCAAGGAAAATACTGTGCCAGGCCCTGGATAAGTTAGATATGAATAAAAAAGGAGACAGGAATATATACTATTTAGTAAAAAATGAGGGTAGGTAGAAACTAGGTAGAAAAGAAGCTAAGCAGAAACAGCACACTGCTGTGGAAGAATGAAGAGATCTTTTTTCATTTATACTCAGCACATGCATTTCCACTGAGCTACACCTCCAGCTCCAGAGAGTCAATTCTCATTGAGAATCAAAGAGGTAGCAAATAGGAAGATATTGGGCTGGAGCTGTAGCTCAGTGGTAGAGTGTTTGCCTGGCCTACAAAAAGAAAAAAAGGAGAGGAGGAGGAAGAGGAAGAGGAAGAAGAAGATATTTGAAGTTTAAAGATGTTTGAGAAGAGGAGAATATAAGGAAAGGTATTTGGGTAGAGAACACTGGAGACAAGGGAAATCAGAGGTATGAAAAGAGATAACACATAGGAGAATTGGTGAGATAAATGCTATGGTCAAGGTACAGGGTATGTGAAAACAAAAGCTGGGTTTCTGAAATTGGTTAGACCAGTCCTCATGCCCTGGTAAGGAATCAGAATTCTAATATGTTAGAAAACAAGGAGCTTTTGCAGGTACATTAAGTAGCAATGAGGATAGCCATGCAGGCCCTCTGCCAGGCATCAGATCTTTTTGCCCCATCTTTTCCCCACCCAGCATCCCCATCTGGGAACTGAGTCTTTAGGTTCTTCTTCTGGCTCACGTTGGGCAGTGGGTGCCAGGCTTCCCTGGGGCTGAAATGAAGCATCCACACGAGCACATATTCCAGAACTGAAGACAGAGCTGCCACAAGCACGAGACCAGAGAGGGGCACAGGCCTGGGGAAAGTCAGGGGAAATAGTTACTCCCACGCTTTGAAAAGCACCCTCAGAACATGCTCCCGGTTGACTACTCCCTGGGATGCCCTACCTTGCTTTCTAGGGTTGATTCCTTGACCCCTCCATATAGATTAGTTTCCTTTACCACAATGTTCTTTTTTTCTACTACAAACCTTCAGAGACCCTGCCACCACCCTTTCCTTAGCTTACCATGAATCCCCCATCATCATCTGTCTCTAATAGGGACATGCCCAGGTGCATATTCACAGCAGGATGAGAAGAATTTCCCAATTGATAATCACCTGGTTGGAAGGGAGTGAAAGAGAATGAGATCATGGGGTCACAAATAGCATGCTTGAGTTCCTGGTGGCTTTAGAAGAGAATGAGAAGGGGACAGGGCATGTGTGGGTTATGGAGGTGAAGAAACTGGCATATAAGGGGTCAAAGATACTAGGGTATCAAAGGGATTAGGAGAGGAAGGGTCAGGCATCTTCTTACCCAAGTGGCCCTTGGCACATGGGGCATTGTGGGGCCCCCCTATAGGGCAGCGATAAACGTCCCCCCTCCGGTCGCCTGAAGGCCCATCCCAAGGGGCGCCCACCAGCATCCTGGGAGGAGGACGTGAATATAAGCATAGGGCAAACATGTCCCTTGATAGGGGTCAGAGGGAAAGTACATTGAGGTGGCAAGTTTGGAGCTCCAGTCACTTTCCGAAAAACCAAATGAACTTAGACCCCATCTATTTTGCCTCCCCTTTACTGGCACTATCACAGTCCCAATCCCATTGCTCTCTGGTTTCTTCCTCACCATCTCTGTCCACCCCCAATGTGCTGTAAGACTCTGTATCCAAATTCAGCCTCTGGTGGCCCTGAGAATAGGCGTGGGTGATTCACATCCAGATTAAAGGGGGAGCAGAGACCTGTTGGGCCAGGATCATAGGATTAGTACGAAATGGTCAGTCATGACTGGGGATGACAGCCAGATAGAAACCATAAGGTAGCATCTTAATCTCAATCTTTTTGCTTTCTTCTTATTTGAAAGCTCTCCTGGACTCTGTTATGTTATGGATTCCAAAAGAATGATCTCTTCCTGTGTTTGGGTCCTGTGGCTCTTTGCCATGCTGATGCACAGCTGTATTTCCATTTCCACTCCTAAAATCTCATTCACAGACATGTCTGGAAAGGTCAAATTTCTCTTTTTCACATCATTCCTCCTACACATCCTCCTCTCCAAACTGCGAGGGTCAAAAGAGGGAAAAGGTCTTTCTATAACCCAAGAACAACCATTTCTTCCCCAAAACCCAGGACCATAGGCAGAACAAAAGAAACATAAAGTGTACTGTGTGTCTGGGTCTCTCTTCTATCTCTTCTTGATTCCCAGAGACATTGTCACACTCTCACTCTTTCTCCAATGTCTAGGTTGCTTGTTGGTTCCAGCCCTGAAAACCTCAGTGGTAATTAACTGGGTGGGGCCACTCGCCTGCCCACACACACAGTTTGCCAACCATCCTTGCCAATGGTCCCATTACCCCAAAGTTTCCCAGAATTTGCTTTCTTTTTATCTCATTAAACCTCCCAACTGCCCCTTGCCTACCTTCATGGTTTCCTCAAACTTCAACATGTTCTAAAGGCCCCCAATCATGTCCTCGCTGATTCTTTCCTTCTGACCCCAATTCCCTTAAAATCAGAGCTGGTATTTTAGGAAACAAAGATTATAGGGCACTGGCAAGGAAAAATTCCAGATCTCTTGTCCCTCCCATGTTGCTCTTCCCAACTGTGTCTTACTCCTTACTTTTAAGCAAACCCCTCTCAGGCTATCCCACCACCAACACTACCAATGGCTATATCTCTAACCCAAACCATGCTTACTTTCAGAAAGGTGTTTTGTATGTGAGCTTTTTGCATCCAGGAAATTGGCAGGACTGTGTGACCAGGAACTGTAGTTCATTGGTTAGATAAACCCAGAGTTCTGACCACATAGTAAGGCAGTTATATCTCAAGCCCCACGTATTACCAAACACAGGGAGAAGGAGGGAGGGAAATAATAGGAATCAGACTAGACACATGGAAGGTCACAGCATGTTTCTTTTCTGTCTCCTCACTCCTACAGGGTTAAGGACAGGTTTTAAATAATTAAGTACAAATCTTAGGCAAGGCCTTAGTCACAACTTCAGTCTCTGTCAGCCTCAATATTGAAGCAGTCACATGTGGGAACACACGCGTGGAATATAGAATCACTATTAACCTCCTACCCTAACTCCCAAAGAACTTTTATACCCCAATGGGCCCAATTTTAAACAATTCATTTATATTCCACTCCCACCAGAAACCAAGCAGTTAACATCCCTCACCTGTCAGGAACATCAGGGGCAAGAACAGGTGAGGGAAGAAGGGGAGCTCCATGCCTGGTTGTTCTGTCCTGTGTCAGAAGTCCTCTGTGCCTCTGTCTCTCTTCTTTTCTGTTTTCTTTACTTTCCCTCCTATCCTACCCCCTCCCACTGGTAGCTAAAAATAAAGTTGGAAGGAATGGGAGGAGTGATGGTGGGAAACTGTGGGGAGCCCCAGACCAAGGAGGACTAAATGATCTTGGTTTATTTCTCTGTCTTCGTGCTGCCCCCTGGAGGCCTCCTTTCAATATCCAAAGAGAAAATTTTTGACTATTTCTGCCACTTCTCTTTTATTCTACTCTTTTTATTTTGTTGACAAGTCAATAACGCTTTCTTCAGATTTAGTACAGAAAGTAGGGGTGGCAGACAGATTATTTTCATTCCCTGTTTATCTCAACCTAGAATATGCAAAAAGAAAGAGAAGTAGTATCTTTTTCCCACCCACTCAGAAGAGTCCCAGTGTGTGAAGGCACAGCTCCCAAATCAAGCCTTACCAATCCCATTCCACTCGGTTCTGTTCGTGGATTTTAGCCTATGCTGCCTTGTAGTGCTACAGTTTTTGGAGGGACTATAACTATGAACTGGTAATAATGTGTGTTTTGTGGAGCCAGTATAATTACTTTAGCTAAGACCACTCCTTCCCCAACTCCTCAACTAATCTTTAAACATCTCAAAGAATTGTGGGACTATGGAGCTTCTTAGTTTTTGACATGTCCACTACCCAGTATTTTGCCCTGTGTACTATAGGTACTCAATAAAAATCTGTGGGTATTGATGGCAGTAGCCAATTCCATGGAAAACCCAAACCAGAGTGACAGGAATAGGGGCCAGTAAGTGACCAGAACATGAGGGACCAGACCAAATGTCAATGAGCAAACTGATCTTTAATTTGCTGGAATTACTTGCTCTGGAAGACTTGCTCTCCACTGTGGGCATGGGCCATAGCTATTTACAAAAATCATTATACAGTATTTACAACAAGATGCTAGACAAAGCATCAGTATGGACAGGAAAAGATGGGGTAAGAACCAGCTGGGGAATATAGTTCCAAAATGAAGTGTAAGCAGAAATCTGAAGGTGTGGACACAGGGAAGAGTAAGGGCCAAGTCATAAGGGAGGTTGGTGAGGTAGACATGAGGGAGAAAGAAAAAGTGTCAAACAATCTGTAGTGCAGAGATACGAGAATAGAGTCCACTGGGACTTAAAGTCTTAAAAATAATGATTTTGAGTTTGAAGGAGAAAAAAAAAATCTCCTACAAGCTACCTCTGTGAAAATAAAGAAGGCAGTTAGATCTTTCAAACCAAATCTTATACTTCCCCTACCAAAAAGTAATTCTGTTTTAAATTCCTGACAGAGAACTGAGAAGGTAAAAAAGATACATAAAGGTAGAATCTTAAATTGACTTAAGTCAGATAAATTACATCAAGAGAGACTCAGAAAATGAAAGAGGAAAAGAACAAAACTTCAGGAACTGCTGGATATTAGAATCATTCTATTGCCAAATCATCTGTCCTCACCTCATCTTCCCCAAAATACCTTCCTTCACCCCCAAATCTCTAAGCTTTAACTGCAGTCAAGGAATAGAATTAGAATGAGGATGGTACATGGGGAGTGGGGGTATGATCTAAGATTCCATCTCACCAATTTAATTCCCTTCCTTATCCTATACCAGAATGTCAGGGCTTGAGTCGTAGCCAGGGACAGATTAGGGTGAGAATAGACAGGATGGAGGACACAAGGCCACAAAGCCCCACAATCCCAGGGCCACAACGCCAGAGGCCTAGTTTGTCCAGTGGAATGAAGAGATCACAGGCATTTCTGACCACATCCAGCAGAAGAGGGGGATGACCACGAAGGACCCGTGCTAGGAGTAGGATTTGGAGCTGAAGCTTCAGAGCCAGTTGGGGCAGACCTCCTCCTGGAGTCCCTGGTCCCCCAGGTCCCCCAGTTTCAATTCCTCCTGAGACGACTCCTCCGGAACCCTTCATTCGTCGGCTACAAGCTGAAGACTCTTGTTCCATCAGTAAGCGAATCTCATAAGCATCACGGCTCAAATTCATGATGAGGGAAAACAGATAGTACCTGAGATACACAGAGCAGAAGGGTTAGAAAGGGCATGTATACCTATTTAACATATCTAACATACCAAACATTTACTTTTCAGTAGTACAAAGGGATTATACATTAGAATATCAGAAGTGAATGTTATAATGCACTATTAGAAATGTCCTCCCTTGAGGATATTATGCTAATTGAAATAAGTCATACACAGAAAGACAAATACCACATGATCTCACATACATGTGGAAACTAAACAGTCTAATTCACAGAAGCACAGAATAGACAGTTGCTAGAGGTTTAAGGGAAATGGGAAGATTTTCATCAAAGAATACAGACTTTTGGTTGCAAGCTGAGTAAGTTCTGGGGCTCTAACATATAGCTTGGAAACTATAGTTAACAATACTGTTTTATATTTTTAAAATTTGCTAAGAAGGCAGATTTTTTTCCTTTTTGATACTGGGGATTGAACTCAGAGGTATTTTACCACTGAGATACATCCCCAGTCCTTTTAATTTTTTATTTTGAAATAAGGTCTTTCTTTGCCAAGGCTGGCCCTCAAACTTGTGATCCTCCTGCCTCAGCCTCCTGAATTGCTGGAATTACAAGCATGTACCACCATGCCCAGCTAAGAAGGTAGATCTTAAGTGTTCTCACTATTGGGGGAAAAAAAAAAGGTCACTGTGAGGTGATGAAGAATATGTTAACTAGCTGACTGTGGTGATCATTTCACAATGTACGCACAGCAAACATCACACTGTACACCTTAAATGTACACAACTTATATTTGTCAACTATATCCCCATAAGAATAAGAAAAGAAAAAGTCCTTTTTGTAACTAGTATGTTTGTGTGTACCTTAAGATTCAGTCCTAAAATTCATTAACACCATGAACTCTTTAAAGGTTAACCTGAAATTTCACTTTTGAGGCAATCCTTTAGCATATACTGTATTCAATTTGTCTCATAATTATGTAAATTTAGGCTGGGCACAGTAACACATGCCTGTAATCCCAGTGGTTCAGGAGGCTGAGGCAGGAGGATTACGAATTCAAAGCCAGACTCAGTAATTTAGTGAGGTCTTAAGTCACTCAGCAAGACCTTGTCTCTAAATATAATATAAAAAAGGGTTGGGGTTATGGCTCAGCTCAGTGGTTAAGAACCCCTGGGTTCAATCCCTGGTATGTAAGTATGTATGAATGAATGAATGAATGAATGAATGAATAGATAAATAAATAAATAAATAAATAAATAAATAAATCAGACTTGTTTTCAAAGAACAAACTTTAGTTGCTAGAGAGGCACATATGTATTATAGATCAGCTAAACCCAGTTCTTTTAAGAAAAAATGTAAAAATGTTTAAAAAGAGGCCTACAGGTTTTAAGTAATTGCCAAATGAATTAGATTATAAATTCCTTAAGTACAAAATTTTTTTTCTTTTTAATCCACTCTGACAACAGTGGTCTGTACTCAAAAAAAATCATATTACCTCCAAAATATATCCTGAATCTAATGACACTGCTTTGATCTTTTAACTGGTCTCTCTATAGCCATTTGCCCCACACAATTTAATTTCATAAAGTAGTATAAATATAAATCACATCACTACTCCTGTTCTTAAAACTTTCCACGGTTCCTTCCTGTCACATTTACAATAAAATGTAGATATCTTAGGCTTACAGACTCAACATATCTGGTCTCTGCCTCTCTTGAACCCTTCTTTCCCTCAATCACTGTGTTCTAACCATGTTGGTTTCTTTCTACATTTTGAACCCATCAAGCTTGTTCATGCCTTAGTGCCTTTGTATTATCTACTCCCTGTACCTGGAATATTCTCTTTCCAAAAACTTCACATGGCTGGCTCATTTTTGCTCTTAAGGTCTAAGTTTAAATGTTATATCTTCAGAGAGGGCTTCCTTGACCTTCAATCTAAAGCAGTGAGCCATTTACTTTCCATCACTTCACTTAGCACTACTTCAATTTTCTGTATAGCACTTGCCATTATCTGGTATTTTTCTATTTTATTGTTTATTTGTCTCCCCTCATTACAATGTAAGTTCCATAGGAATGAGGACCTTGTTCGTTTTTAACCACTGTATGCCTGTGTCTAGACCACTGCCTGCCACATAATATGAGTTCAATAAATGTTTGTAGAATAAATATAGCATACAGATTTTTCTAGGGAGTGCTTTTCCATGCCACTTCAGTCATGTCTCCACTCTCACCTTCATAAACCATGTTATAGCTATGACTCACTGAGAAAGATTAAAAGCAAGGCAGAAATGGAGATAGAAAGATGCTAACATAAGGAAAAAGAACAAAGCCACTCTTAGGGAAATAAAAAACAAATACAGATGATATGTACAGTTGTCCCTCAGAATCTGAAGAGAATTCCTGAACCCTTCTCCCTACAGATACCAAGATCTGCACAGGTTTAAGTTCCTACATAAAATATATGCATGGTATTTGCATATAACCTATGCACATTCTCTTGTACTCCTTAAATCATCTCTGGATTCATTACAATACCTACACAATGCAAATGCTACATAAATAGTTATTACATTGTATTGAGGAACAATGAAGAGAAGAAAGTATACATATGTTCAATACAGATGCAACTTTTCCCCCTAGTAGTTTTGATCTGTGGTTCATTGAATCTGCAGATGGGGAACCAGTGGATACAGAGGGTCAACTGTAACAGGAAGATTTTATTTACTTATTTATTTTTGGTACCAGGGAATGAACACAGGGGCACTTAACCAATTTTATTCTCAAATCATATTTCACTCCACCTATTTAGTCCATTCCAACATCATCTCTTGCCCACATTAGGTCACCTCTGCCCCTTTTGCTCCACTATAAGCCACTTTTCACATCACAACAAGATAGGTGTTCTTGGGCAGGCATGGTGGTGCATGCCTGTAATCCCAGTGGCTTGGGAATTGAAGCAGGAGGATTTCAAGTTCAAAGCCAGCCTCAGCAATTTAGCGAGGCCCTAATTAACTTAGAGAGACCCTGTCTCAAAATAAAGAATAAAAAGGTTTGAGGATATGGCTCTGTGGTTAAGCACCTAAGGGTTCAATCCCTGGTAACAAATTTAAAAAAAAAAAAAAAGTGTTCTTTTTTTATTATTAATTTTTTAAAAATATTTTTTATTTTTTACAGATAAATTTTGATTCATTGTACACAAATGGGGTACAACTTTTCATTTGTATGGTTGTACATAATGCATATTCACACCATTCATGTAATCATACATATATATACATATATATAGGGTAGTACTGTTTAATTCTACTGTTTTTCCATCCCCACCCCCTCTCACCCCCTTTTCCTCTACACCCTCCAAAGTTCCTTCGTTCTTCACTTCCCCCCGCTACTCCACATCGTTATATATTGTCATGCACTTATCAGAGAAAACATTTGGCCTTTGGTTTTTTGGGCTTGGCTTATTTCACTAAGCATGATATTTTTCAACTTCATCCACTTACCAGCAAATGCCATAATTTTATTGTTCTTTATGGCTGAGTAATATTCCATTGTATATGTATACCACAGTTTCTTTATCCATTCATCAATTGAAGGGCATCTAGGTTGGTTCCACAATCTAGTTATTGTGAATTGAGCTGCTATGAACATTGATGTGGCTGCATCACTGTAGTATGCTGATTTTAAGTCCTTTTAAGTCCTTTGGGTATAAACCAAGGAGTGGGATAGCTGGGTCAAATGGTGGGTCCATTCCAAGCTTTCTGAGCAATTTCCATACCGCTTTCCACAGTGGCCGCACTAATTTGCAACTCCACCAGCAATGTATGTGTGCCTTCTTCCCCACATCCATGCCAACACTTATTATTGCTTGTATTCTTAATAATAGCCATTCTAATTGGAGTTAGATGAAATCTTAGGGTGATTTTAATTTGCATTTCTCTAATTACCAGGGATGCTGAGCACTTTTTCATATATTTGTTGATCACCTGTATATCTTCTTCTGTGAAGTGTCTGCCCATTTCCTTAGCCCATTTATTGATTGGGTTCTTTGTATTTTGGGTGTAAAGTTTTTTAAGTACTTTATAAATTTTGGAGATGAGTGCCCTGCTTGAACTGTGTGTGGAAAAGATTTTCTCCCACTCTATAGGCTCTCTTTTCACATTGTTGATTGTTTAAAAAAAGTGTTCTTTAAATACAATTCAAATCATGTTACATCCCTTTTTAGAATCTTTCAATACGTCCCACTGTATGTAGGATAAAATTTAAATAACAACAACAAAATTTTACCACTGCCTCAAAGGCTCTGTATGAGATCTAGCTCTTATCTCTCAATTTAAATTTATACCCTTTACTCAATACCATCCATCATCTAGCTTTTCATTTCTTTAATTACCCGAAGTCTTTCTTGACTCAAGGCATTAGAATATACAATTTTCTGTTTGGAAAGATCTTTTCTACTGTTTGTTTTGTCTAACTACTACTCAGACTTCAAGTCTGAACTGAAATATTACTTTCTCAAAGAATTCTTCCCTGATCCTTCAATCTAAATTAGGTCCCCTTGATAGATTCTCTCATAATACCCTGTACTTTTCCATAAATATATGTGAGTGGTTGTTTTAATATCTGGCTCTCCCACTAGACTAGAAACTTTATGGGAATAGGTACTATATCATGGAAGAGCATCTGTCTTCCATTTGCCCACATTCATTATTCTATGGTAGTTTAGGATCTAAATGAAGATTGGAAGCCAAGTAATTAATTAAGACATGTATAGTTGTCCTTTGGTATCTATGGGAAATTGGTTCCAGGAACCCCCCCTTGGATACTTAAATACTACCAAAATCCACAAATGCTCAAGTCCCTTATATAAACTACCATAGTATATTTGTTTTGTTTTGTTCATTTTAGTTATACATGAAAGTAGAATGTATTTTGACATTTCATACATACATGGAGGATAACTTCCAATTCTTGTGGTTGTACATAATGTGGTGTTACACTGGTCGTGTATTCATACACAAACACAAGAAAGCTATGTCCAATTCATTCTACTGTCTTTTCCATTCCCATATCCCCTCCTTTCTCCCCATTCCCCATTAAACTGGCATAGTATTTGCACATAACTAATACACACCCTCTCATATACTTTAAAATCATCTCATATGTCATCTCTAATACCTAGTACAATGTAAATGCTATGTAAAGAGATGCTATACTATATTGTTTAAGAAATAATGACAAAAAAGTCAGTAAGTGTTCAATATAGATGCATTTTTTTTTCCTGTTTTCAATCTGTAGTTGGCTGAATCCACAGATGTGGAATGCACAGATATGGAGGGAAGATATGGAGGGATGAGTGTATCTGGGAAGATCTTAAGAGAGTTTTCTCTCATAAAAGGCAAGCTATGTAGTATGGAGGCTACAAAAGGTATTATAGAAAAAGGATAACAAACCTGAATGAACGCTGGGCCCACTTCTCCTGATCCACACGAGGAGCTAGTCCAGACTTTCCAGCCCATAGGACATTGTCGCAGGCGAAGTACAAGGCTCGATTGAGGTGACTAACAGTGATACAGAATCTCAGGACAACATCTGATAGGTGCACAGCTCTTTTGGCTGACTCAAGGGCATCTGCTGAGTTACCCAAGCGCAGAACTTGTGGAGATTAACAAGGGAACACAAGGATTTGGAAGTAGAGTCAGAGAACAAGACATACAAAAAGAGAAGTGAAAGTGAACAAGTGATACTAATAACAATTTTTAAAAAGAGAAGAAATAGTTCAGTATTTTTTACTTTAAATTTTAGTCCCAGTTCAGTTTTCTCAAATTTGTTCTATTCTCTTCAATCCTCCATTACTTCCTTATACCTGCTCTCATCTCAATTGGACACATGCAGAGAGTAAATGCAAAGTCGAATGAAGGAGAACTGGCAGAGAGGGTAAATAAAGCAGGATAGAGGGTCAATGGTAGAATAGCGGGGATGGAAGAAGAGTTGGGGTTACTTACGCTTCCTTCCAAGACTCAGATGACCCTCCAGTTGTCGAATCTGTTTCTGTAACTCAGGACTGGCCCCATGTCGCTGCAATGCATGGCCAAGAAGGGAGCAAGCATACTGGGCAGCCCTGGAAGAGAGGGCAAAGTAAGGTGGAGATCTCCCTAATCTCCCCTTCAAGGCTGTCCTCCAAAAAACAAGAATGGATTGCCCCTTTCTTCCTCTTCATGCCCATATCTCACCGTTTCTCTTCCAGGCCAGGGGAAGGGAGGCATAAGGATAAAAAGGAGCCTGTAAGGGTGTGGGAAGTATTATCTAGGGCAAATAACGTATTTGACAGTGATGAGGACTTTAAAGGGGCCAGTGAAGGCAACAAGGGTCATCACAAGTACATCAGCATGAGCATGTATATAATACACGAAAGAGGTGGATAAGTTGGACAGCCTATCTTATAGGTGAACTAAGAAATTTCAAGGCTCTCGAGATGGAGACCAAAAGAGAGAGCAGTTGAAGTTGCTCTTAGGTGACAGAGCGGTGAGGGGACAGGGAAATGGGGAGGTCTCCTCAGCTCTGGGCAAAAGTCTGGGTCGCTATCCACAGCGGGGTGAAAGCTCCTCGTTCCACCACGGCCTAGAGAGGAAACTGTTGATCATATGTGAAAACAACAACCCCGTGAGGCCTCCCCGTTGGCCCATTCATGCCTCAGTTTTCCCATCTTTCCCGTGAGTAGGAAAAGAATCATCTCCTCACAACCAGCTCAAATATGCGACTCACTGTCCGTCCGGGCCCCCGTAGCCGGAGTTGACCCTTTTGGACCCCCGTAGCCTGCACTGACCCCTCACGATAATGTTCCTCTGCCCACCCTACCCCTATTTCTATTTTGGCCGCACCTACACAGCCGTTCCCGGGCCTGGCTCTGAGCACTGAAGCGGACCCAGGCGTCCATGACAGCGGCAGCCCCGCCTCCACTGTCCTGCTCCCGCCCTAATCCCAGCCCCCGGTCACGCCTTCTAGGCTATCCAACGGTGCCTCGCGAGGGACAAACAGCATCAAAGAAGAAAGCGAGGAGCCGACCCTTGAACGGAATCTTAGGACACGAAACGTTTATCTCGTGACCTACACTTCCGTGTTATTGTGTGTGTCTGCGTGTTTCTCGGTCAGCGGACCCTTTATAAGATGGTTTCTATTCCTTAAACACGCCTCCAGCCGCACATCCAGATTTAAACGTTCAGGACTAAGGGCGGGGCCTGGAGGGACGGAGGCGGGGCGTGAAAGGCGCTGTAGCGACCGCGCCCTGGCAACTGGAATAGAATTCCTGGCGGGTGAACCCAGACGACCACCCCTTAAGCTCGTACTCTCACGCGTGCACGCATGCTCCGGCAGAATCCAGAAGTCTAGGCGCTAAAGAGGTCTGAGGCAATACTAAAGTCCTGACTAATCTAACTGTCCAAGTGAAAAGGGGCATGATTAGCACCAGATTCTTGTTTGGTGACCTCCTCCAAAAAAGATAGAGCGTCTCCAGGGACAGAGACTTTAGTGGACGAAATTCGCAATAATCTTCAGATCCTGAAAAGGAGAGCGAAGAATCCGCCAGCGACCAGAGCTCACTGCGCCATACCCACAGTTCATCTTCCCCAACCTTCCCTTCCAGGCCACCATGTCTGCTGGCAATGGCACCCCTCGCGGGTCAGCAGTGGGGGAGGATATATGGGCGGGATCAGGAGTGGAGGTGGAAGACTCAGAGCTACCCACCTTCTCAGCTGCAGCCAAGGTCAGAGTGGGAGTGACCGTTGTGCTCTTTGTTTCTTCGGCTGGAGGAAACCTGACCGTGCTATGGTCAGTGACACGGCGGCAATCCAGCCAGCGCCGACCCTCTCCGGTCCGGCGACTCTTCGCCCATTTAGCAGCTGCCGATTTGCTGGTCACTTTTGTGGTCATGCCCCTAGATGCTACCTGGAATATTACCGTTCAGTGGCTGGCTGGAGACATCGCGTGTCGGACACTTATGTTCTTGAAACTAATGGCCATGTATGCCGCAGCTTTCCTGCCTGTAGTCATCGGACTTGACCGCCAGGCAGCAGTACTCAACCCGCTTGGACCCCGTTCAGGTGGAAGGAAACTTCTGGGCGTAGCCTGGGGACTTAGTTTCCTGCTTGCCTTGCCCCAGGTGAGTGACTTGGGACTATTGGCTGGGCTGGATAGGAATTTGATTACACTGTATGAGCCTTGTGAGTCAAAAAGAGTGCCGTTGGCCACCATTAGCCATTAGATAATCTTTACTGCTACCTCTTGGGCAAGTTAAGATCATTTTCATGTTAATTTACATCTGGTAAGAGTCTACTTTTGAAAAGCACTACCCCATTATTTTTGTCTCTTCCTTTAGATTTGCTTTACTGAGCATGGCTTCCATCTTTTCGCAGCTTCCCAGTTCCACCTCCTTCAGATTGGTGCAGAAAAACTCTAGGGCAGGGAGGAAACGTGGGAGTCTACTAAGAAAAAAGCGAAATCAGGGGCTTTGGGTAAAACTTGGAGGTATAGGTATTCATTCATAGACTAAAAAATAACGAGTCATCTCTAGATACACTCAGACGCTAAGGATATAGCAACAAAAGGCCTGTCTTCAGAAAAGGTATTACCTGCTGTGATGGCACATGCCTGTAATCCCAGTGACTCAGGAGGCAGGAGGATCAGAAGTTCAAGGCCAGCCTCAGCAATTAAACAAGACCCTGTCTCAAATTAAAAGAAATAAAAGCACTGGGGATGTAGCTCAGTGGTAAAGCACCCCTGGGTTCCATCTTCAGGACCAAAAAAAAAAAAAAATTATAGACTCATGCAGGAGACAAATTAGGCAATTATGCTAGAGACTAGAGTGTGCCGTCTTGAGGTAAGGAGTTAAAGAACAATGGAGGGTGTCTGACTCACTCTTGCAGTCTGAGAAATTTGATTCTTGAAAAATAGAAAGGCGTTAAACAAGTTCAAGGAGAAATGCTCAGGATGGAGAGTAGAGAATCTCAAGAGGTTGCTACTTAGAGAAGTACTGTTTGTACTTTATTCTGAAAGCAGTGGAGACACTAAGGTAAAAGAATATCAATCAGTTTCGTAATTTTTACTCTGGTTTTACTGTAGAATGGGTGTTAAAACTGGAAACAAGGGAACATCCAAATTGAGTACTGGTTAATCCAATCTCAATACTGAAAAGAAACTAGAAATCTAGAAAAAAGCTAAACGTTGAGCAATTCTTTCAATACAAAACCCACTACCAAGTGACTGTAAAATTAGGACTGTGTCTGAAGACCAAAAAGCGTCTGCAATCTCAGTCTCTGGAATAATGCAATATAGTCAGATTTAAGATTTGATGCTTAAATTCTCAAATATTAGAAATTTAACTATCAAAATTCTGACTGTAGTACAGAAGACTATCTATATATATATATATATATATATATATATATATGCATAAGCACACACACACAATTTCCAAGGATGTTACAAACAGGATCTTTACAATAAAAAGAAGCCTGCAGGCTAGGGATATAGCTCAATGGTAGACTGCCTGCTTGACATGCTCAACACCCTGGGTTCACTCCCTGGCATCACACAATTAAGAGGCCTGTTGCCATAGTGCAATAGTATTTGGGTTTGTTTATAAAAAAAAGTTTAGATGCAGGCTGGGATTATAGCTCACACGTTGAGGCACTGGGTTCAATCCTTGGTACCACATAAAATGAATAAATAAAGGTATTGTGTCTATCTACAACTAAAAATATGTATTTTCTTAAAAGTTTAGATGTGGGGGATGACTGTTATTGTTGTATTATTTGACTTTTATTTTGCTTTTTTCTCCCTCCCAAGTCTAGGCTCTACCATTAACTACCTTAAGCCTTTGGCTGAATCCCCTGAAATCCATGCTGGCACAAGATGATGTAATAGTAAATGAATTTAATTCTTTCTTAAAGTTTGGCAACTTGTTAACTGCAATCTCAATGTTTCAATGGCAAATTGGTAATGACATGTATACATGTAAAAGAGGAAGATTAGTCTTTTGAATAAATTCTGTACTGTCCATATACTGTATTTAAAATGTTTCCCTAAAAAATTTATAGTATGATGTAAGAATAGAAAGGGAGTATTAGGCATAGCTAGAAATTACTTATTTTTATGGGCTCAAAGTTCCAGTTTTAAGTAGTTGAAGGGAAGATTTCTATGTAGGTGGTAAGTGAACATATAAAATATGAAAAAGGAGAGAAGCAAGGCTGTGGGCCAAACTTGTAAATTTCAGGGAATTTGACTATTTTTATAGTCTTTCTCATAATTCTCAAAGTTCCTCATGTTTGCTGAACTCACTTTCCCCAAAAGAATCAAGAGTATCTGGGAATCTGACTACTGGGCTTACCTCTTATCAAACAGCGACCCAATTTATATTATTAGGACAAAGGTACTCTAACCCTGCAACTCTAAGCTGAAAAGTATTCTGCTGATTCAATCCAAAACCCCAGAAACTTACCAAAAGGTGGGAGGGGCAGCCAATAGCATTCAGAAAATATTAAATGCTAAATTGCTGAGATAGGAGGTCACAAGTTCAAAACCAGCCTTGGCAACTTAGGCACTGTCTCAAAGTAAAAAATAAAAAGGGCTGGAGATGTAGCTCAGTGGTTAAGTGCCCCTGGGTTCAACCCCTGATACAAAAAAAAAAAAAAAAATTACCACAAATATACCAGGAAAATCATATGGGTAAAGTGGTGGTGATTCATTCTTTCATAAAGTGGTATTAAGCTAGAATTTGAAAAGGAAGGACTCTTTTAAGTTCCAGGATTTAACAGCTACAAGCTCAGCACTCTATTCAAGGGAAAGATAGGCATTTTCAAGATACATTTCTCACCTTTCTAAAGTGGCACTATGGACAGACCACTACTCAGTGCTGTATTTTTCCTTAAGTGCTGCTCTTGGAATTAACAAATGGGAGGAGCTGTTGTGACACAGGTGGGTAAGTCAGACAGTGCAGGAACCAGTTCTAATAGTCTCAACTCCATTCTAGCTGTTCCTGTTTCATACTGTCCACCGAGCTGGCCCAGTCTCCTTCACTCAGTGTGTCACCAAAGGCAGCTTCAAGGCTCAATGGCAAGAAACTACCTATAACTTCTTCACCTTCTGCTGCCTTTTTCTGCTGCCACTGACTGCCATGGCCATCTGCTATAGCCGCATTGTCCTCAGTGTGTCCAGTCCCCAGACAAGGAAGGGGAGCCATGGTGAGACTTCAATTCCCAGGCTTTAGTCCTTACTCCCAGAACTGTTGCCTCTAGCTTCATTTATTTACCTACCCAACGGCTATGTCAGTCACTAAACCAAAGTAAGATGCTAACCATATCTCTAGCACCTGACACTGGAGATAAACTTTATTGAATGCCTTCAATTCTAAACTGCCTCTAGCTCAGCTGAGTACACTAGACAAAGATTAGAGGGAAAGGTGATCAGTGTTCTTAATTTTTAACCTCATCGAGTCTTAAAGTAGACTTGGTAGCTTCGCCTAACAGCATCTCAATCAAAACCTCTCACCATGCATGGTGGTACATGCCTATAATCCCAACTATTCAGGAGGCTGAGACAAGAGGATCACAAGTTCAAGGCCAACTTGGCCAACTTAGTGAGATCCTGTCTCAAAATACAATTTAAAAGAAGGTCTGGGTATGTATCTGTGTGGTAAACCACTTGCCCGGTATGTGGGAAGCTCTAGGTTCAATCCCCAGTAAGACAAACAAAAAAAACCTTTTCTCAAACATGTCTGTCATAATGTCTAGGAGGTGATCATAGTCCCAGGTTGGGAAGGGGAAGACGGCTTACATCACTTTCTCCCTTGGTGATGGGGGGTGTCCAACTCACTGTATTGCCCTTCCATCAATTTACCCTATACTCAGTTCAGAAACTGAGTGGTTCTGAATTTGAGCGTATTTTCTAAATCCCCAGCCCCTGCTGATGAATTTACCCTCCGCCGCTCCTTAGACACTCGCCCCCGTGTTCGTCTTCGGGCCCTGCGACTGGCCCTCCTTGTTTTGCTGACCTTCGTCCTCTGCTGGACACCTTATTACCTACTGGGTCTGTGGTACTGGTTCTCCCCCACCATGCTAACTGAAGTCCCTCCCAGCCTCAGCCATATCCTTTTCCTCTTTGGCCTTCTCAATGCTCCTTTGGATCCTCTCCTCTATGGAGCCTTCACTCTTGGCTGCCGAAGAAGGCACCAAACACTCAGTAAAGACTCCTCCCAGGAAAAAGGGTCTAGGAGAATACCCCAACAGGAAAGTCAAACCCTTAGACAGCTGAAAATGCAAACAAATGTGACATCAAGAAGAGGAGAAACAGAAGAGACATTCCTATAACATCCATTCTCTCACAACAGAGTATACAAGGATAGTCATTACTCTCTAATACCCTAAGAACATTTCCTGCTGCCCCTGCTTATTTAGCTTCCAAGAAAAGAAATACTGAGACCTGTGTTTTAACCTTACCTGAGACTTAAGACTACGTCTAATGTAGAATTCACTCCTTAACAGAACTATCTTCACAGTGACCCATACTGCCTTACTATAAACAGTGCATCAGAGCATTTACTACTAGAACATGAAAGTAATTTTAAATGTAGAAAACCAAAATGGGACATTTATTCATGACTCAAAAGAAACATTAAGCAGGGTAACAGATTAAATATAAACAGTGAGTTCCACCTCAGCCCTATTTCTTGACGGCTGCATGGCCAAATGGAATCTTGGAGAGACCATCTGGATAACAGAGGAATTGTCAACGACGTCTCCGGTCTGGACTCCTGCTGCGTCTTCGTCCACCTCTAGGGAAAAAGAGAGAAGGAAGGCAGGGAGTCCATCAAAGGGATATAATAAAATGTTCTGTTTTGTTCATGTTCCCTTCACCAAGATAGTGTTTGCCCTTTCCATTTTACCTTCTCTTGCCTTTGGGTGGACCCCGAACAAAACACCAATCCACGCTGATCTGCTGTCCCATCAAATCCTGGCCATTGAGTCCTTCCATAGCAGCCTGGGCCTCTTTGTATGTTTCATATTCGACTAGAGTATAACCCTGGGTAAGTGAGAAATAAAATGTTAAAACCTTCCTGTTTTACCAAGCATTGAATACCCTCATCCTCAAATACAGATTTATACTTAAAAGAAAAACGTATAAACTTTACACAATGAATGTACACCATATATCCCTACTGTACATTTGTGTCTGTTTTATTTGTCTCTGTCTCTTTCCTTTGCCCAACAAAATCAATTTCTAATGTCACTTTATTTCAACCACGGAAACCACAGAACCACCAAGGCTAGAGGGGAAGGGAGGCATTAAAATGTCATTTAGGATACCTTCAGGTATCCTGTACGCCTATCCAGGTTGAGGTGGATGTTTTTTATTTCCCCATATTCTGCGAATTTGTCGTGAATGTCTTCTTCAGTGGCTTCCTCATGGACTCCAGTGACAAAGAGAATCCAGCCTTCAACAGCTGTTGGGGAAAAAAAGAGTGGCTCTATGAGCACATGAGAGAAAAAACAAGCAGGATCACGACAGGAATGCAGTAAGTGCAGACTCCAGAGACTGATTAAGCTATCTCCAATCCCATTTCTACTGAGTTTAATTTTGGGAGTTTTAATTTTAAATGCCTACAGACACAGATCTCCACAAGTTCCATCTTAACTCACA
Organism: Sciurus vulgaris; assembly: GCF_902686455.1. NCBI lineage: Eukaryota > Metazoa > Chordata > Mammalia > Rodentia > Sciuridae > Sciurus > Sciurus vulgaris. The sequence goes on from NC_136461.1 coordinate 110,819,018, forward strand.
GCGTTGTGGTCCAGGTTCATCACCATCCTGCTCCACACTGTCATAATCCTCACGCATCCGCGCTCGGGACCCCTCTTCTATAAAGAACACATACCAGATCACCGAAAACTCTCCCTCCCTTCCAGTGTTCCCCGTGAGTCGTGTGGGGACTCCAAAACTCACAGCTCCCTCTCCATTAATCCACTCTATCTCCTGTTCCCATACTCACCTGAACCAAAGCCGCGGCCCTTTCTTTTTTTCGCCTTTTCTTTAAGTTTGTGGATGCTCTCTGGAGCCCCAAAAGAGAAAGGATGGGTAACAAAAGAGGCATTTATAACAACTGTCTTTCCCAAGACACTGAAAGCTTACCCCCCCCCCCCCCCCGTTTCCAGGCTCAGTCCCCTCCCGGTCCCGCCCCTGTTCCTTCCAAAAGAGGCGGAGTCTCTAACCGAGACCCAATTCCCCGCTCCCATCCATCCACCCCAGAAATTTTTCTCCTATTACACTCTTCTCTCGCACCTTCCCCGCATCCCGTAGCCGCCTCCACTGTCCTCACCGTCCCCATCCTCATCCATGGCGAAATCCTCGCCCCCGGCCTCATGAAGATCCAGCACGTCAGCCATCTTGCCTCCGTACAAGCGCTAGTCTGTACCGCTTAGGAACTAGGCACTGCGGGAAACTGTCGCAGAGGGGAAAGGTCGCCAAACTGACCAATCACAGCCTCTCTCTAAGTCCCGCTCTCGACGCGGGCAAAATACGCAAATAAAGGCGGGCCTAGTTAAAAAAGATGCCGGAAGCATCCCGATAGCCATCTTGGCAGGTCAAGAGCTGAGTGCAGCCGCAGTGGGAGGGACAAACTAGGAGGGTAGGAGGAGTAAGTGGCTTCCTCTTTTTTTTTTTTTTTTAATTTTAATTCAGTGGCTTTCTCTTAATCAAGGGCAGCGTTCAGTCTCTCTTCATTCCAAAGTAGGAAATGGAAGAACTTGAAAATTTTATGTTAAAACTTCTAGGCCTGTACTCTGATCCAAGAAGCAACAACCCCAACTACGACGGAAGCATTAAAAAGAAAAAAAAAAAAAAAAAAAAAGATTCAGTTCATGGTTGGAAGGTAGCTCAGTGTAGCGTGCTTGCCTATTAGGCACGAGACCCTTGAATTCCATCCCAGCACCGCAAAAAAATGTTAGTCAGCAGTACTGGTTCGAAAAGCTGCCCCGGGGCCGGGTACTCAAACGCCTGTAATACCAGCGACTAGGAGGCAGAGGCTGAAACTGAGGCTGGAGGATCACAAGTTCAATTTAGCGAAGCCCTGAACAACTCGACCAAAACCTGTCTCTAAATTAAATATAAAAAGGGCTGGGGATGTGACTCAGTGGTTAAGCACCTCTGGGTTCAATTCTTGGACAAAACAAAACAGAACAACAGAAACATCAACGACAACAAAAGAACTGCCCGGAACGTACTGTCAGCACCGAATTTCTTTAAGGAAACCAATAGACCAGGCTGCCATTAAAATTCGATTGATGAGACATGTCAACTCCACCCCTGTCCCCCCTTTTTTTAAGGGTGGGTACTAGGGGATTGAAACCAGGGGCGCTTTACCATTGAAATACCTCCCCAGACCTCTTTTAATTTTCTATTTGGAGACAGAAATTTTTTAAATTAATTAATTAAAATTAATTAATTAAAATTAAAATTAATTTTTAATTTTCTATTTGGAGGCTGAGGCTGGCCTCATATTTAATCCTCCTGCCTCAGCCTCCGGAGTCTCTGGGATTACAGTCGTGGGCCAACCATGCCTGGATAACTTTTTTTTTTTTCCTTAAGACATATCTTTCAAACGCTCCCTGCCACCCTCTGGAAATCAAGGAGGAAAAGTCATGACCTTAAATAAAATAATGGCTTTAGAGTCTTTGAAAATGGAACAGGTGTTTTATGTTTAAAAACCTAGGAGTTGAAGTATAGTGCCCCCAAATTCTGGATCCTGATGTACACCTTCAACAATAGCGGACTACAGATTCACTTATTAATCAAATAGTTATGAATGCCTGTATGTGTATCTAACATTAGAGAAGGTCCTTCCTCCATTCTTGCCTCCCTCCCACCTCCCATTATGTATCATCATCCACTTATCAGAGAGATCATTCATCCTTTGGTTTTTTGGGATTGGCTTTTCTCACTTAGCATGATATTCTCCAACTTCATCCATTTGCCTGCAAATGCCATAATTTTATTCTTCTTTATGGCTGAGTAATATTCCATTGTGTATATATACCACAGTTTCTTTATCCATTCATCTATCAAAGGGCATCTAAGTTGGTTTCATAATCTGGCTATTGTGAATTGAGCTGCTATAAACATTGATGTGGCTGCATCACTGTAGTATGCTGACTTTAAGTCCTTTTAAGTCCTCTGGATATAAATCAAGGAGTGGGATAGCTGGGTCAAATGGAGGTTCCATTCCAAGTTTTCTAAGGACTCTCCACACTGTTTTCCAGAGTGGTTGCACTAATTTGCATCCCCACCAGCAATGTATGAGTGTACCTTTTTCCCCACATCCTCTCAACACCTATTGTTGCCTATTCAACCTCCATCTTAAGGTCTGAATACTACTGTCACTAAAGGGGTTTTCTTTTCTTTTCTTTTTATTTTTTGTACTGGAGATTGAACCCAGGGGTGTTCAACCACTGAGTCACATCCCTACCCCTTTTATTTTTTGGTTTCAGGCAGGGTCTCACTAAGTTGCTCAGGGCCTAAATAAGTTGCTGAAGCTGGCTTTGAACTTGTGATTCTCCTGCCTTAGCCTACTAAATTGCTGGGATTACAGGCAAGTGCCACTGTGCCTGGCAACAAAGGTGTTTTTGCCCTTTGAGGCCTTAGTCTGTTTATTTCCTTCACAGAACTTAAACCAGAATCTTTAATTACCTTGCTTACTTTCAACCTTGTGTATTGTCTTTGCTCGTAATCCTTGGCAGAGATGCTTATTTACAACTATATCTGCAAGTTTAGCCCAGTACCAGACTCACAGTAGGCATATGGTAAATACTTCATGAATAAATGAATATCAAAATGGCAAGAAATTCTGTATGCCTGATGCCATATGACTGGGGAACAAACAGTTTAGGGTCAAATTGCCATACTAAGGATTTTGAAATTTTTCTTATAGCCAAATTTCTCTACTTCAAATATTTTGAGTACTCACGATTTTTAATATTTGTTAGTAGCCCCCTTGTTATTTTTTGCTTACTATTCTTCCTTAGACTTTTTTAAACACAAAGTTACACCAACAGGAAATTTTAATATCACTATCATAAGTGGAAAACCAATATTTTTTCTTCTACAAATTCAGATGAAAGCCTAACTATTAGAAACTACTAAAAGTATACCACCTAAAATCATCTCAGGGAACACAAATGGTTCACACCTAAAACTTTTGGAATTGTTGCTCAAGGTTAAAAACAACTAAACAATGGTTTAAGTAAAGGAGGGGCACAGTCATAAGTATTTCAGTAAGAAATATCACAATAACGTGAAGGATGTTAATGAATGCAAAAACCAATTAGGAAGCTACTGCAGTAGTCCAGTTCAGATATGAGAAAGAAATGAACTACAGCAGTAAATATGAACAAAACAATTTATATAGGCGGTCGACTCAAGAGTAGTGTCTGGCCAGGCTTGGTGCCCTGCACTTGTAATCCCCGTGGCTCGGGAGGTCCTGAGGCAGGAGGATGGCAAGTTCAAAGGCAGCCTCAGCAATTTAGCAAGGCCCTAAGCAACTCTGTGAGACCCTGTCTCTAAATAAAATATTTTTAAAAAAGGGCTGGGGATGTGGCTCAGTGGTTAAGCACCCCAGGGTTCAATCCCTGGTACCAAAAAAACCAAACAATCAAAAAAAATAGTGTCTGATTAAATGATGGATTTAAGGTTTCTAGTTTAGATAATTAGGTAGATAATAATTCCAATAATGGATTTAGGGAGTCAAAGAGAAGCAAGTTTGGAAAAATGGGCTTTACTTTTTTTTTTTTTTTTTTTTTGGGTGCTGGGGACTGAACCCAGGGCCTTGTGCTTACAAGGCAAGCACTCTACCGACTGAGCTATCTCCCCAGCCCTGGGCTTTACTTTTGATATGTGAGGTCACAGTGCTCCTGTCATCTTCAGGTAGTGATGTCCCGTGTGTGGAAATATAGATGTAAAAGTTCAAAACAAGTTGGGGTATAAGAAATAGATTGGAGAATTATGTGTATAGAGAAGTTTAACCCACTGTAGTTGTGAGAGTGGGAATGAGTAGAGCTGAAGAGAAAGTGCCAAGGACAAAATTCAACCCCTAGTACCAAGAGAAAAAAAAAATTCAGACTCCTTAAATGTCCAGAGAAGGCAGACTGCCCTTCCCCAGCAATACAATCTATTTTTTACTGCTCCCAAAATACTCATAATTATTACTTAATGTGTAAATGAATGGAGCCATTTTAGAGCTCCTCTGATACGTAGGTTTTGAGAAAAGAGTCATTCTGGCTCACTAGACAAAAATCTATTTTAATTGTATAAAATTATACATATAAAATACATAGAAAGCATTAAGAAGATAACTAAAATCTTTGACACCAAAATGGACAGATAAGGGAACAAATTTTCTCAAAATCTTTGGGATTTTGGGTATTTGAGAAAAATAATAAATCTAGGAGATGCAAGGACAATTCTTCCCACAACTCACACCCTTTAACACTTCTTCCCAGAGAAAGGAACGCAGGAGAAACTGGAGGGTTTATGATTTGGGGGGTTTATAAATATCAATAAAAACAGATGCACCTATTTTAAATGTAGGAGCTCTACTCCAATCTTACATGTGTTTCATGGAATACAAAGAAAGGGCTTGGAGAATCCAGGAAGCCCCTTTCAAGCACTAATAAAATTGTAGCTGGATTCTTTACCTCTGATCCCATATGTACTAGTCACCAAGATGATTCCAAAGGCAAGAAAGCTGTCTTTCATCTTGTTTTCTAATCCAAAGAGCAAACTGGTCTGTTTCCTAATCTACTTCTAAAAGCAAACTTGGCATAAATAAAAAGTCCAAATGCAGAAGTATTAAACTTCCCAAACTCAGTTTGGAAGGTACACTGAACAATAATATATAAAGGAGATCACAGAAGCAAGGGGGAAATCTATCTTAGCACATATAATTCTCCAAAAGGAGAATGCTCTAGCTGTACGGTGGATCATGTCTTACTTCACCCAACAAAGAGTTGGGGAGAAGAACCATATTAAAAACACGAATAGCTTATCATTGATTCTCTTTCCCCTCTTGCAGACTCCCAAGTTTCCAATTAGGAAGTGCCAAAATGCCAAAAGCTTATCTGATTTCCCTAATCAACTCATCCTAATCAATATAGAGGAAAAAGAAAATAAATAAGAATCTAAGGTACATACGTCTAAGGCAGTAAACAGTACCAGTTTGGTGGTAGGGAGAGAAACCTGGCCCTTACTCACCAAATGGAACAGATATTGCTTTTAAAGAGCAAAATAATGGTGGTGGTTGTAGGGATAGAAGTTTACTTTCTACCAATCTTTGCAGGTAGAAAGGTTTAAGTAAGCAGGGGAGAAGTGATAAGGGAATGCTGAATGATAACCAGCCTCAACACTTACCCCCTTCTTACTTAGATTATATCTAGAAATCTGGACTTCCAGAATCATATAGAAAAGACCCAGAAGAAACTTAGGAAGTAACCCCATAAATTGTGTTTATAATTTTTCTCATATTACTGGGCAGTTTCTCAGGTATGATTTAAAAATAAGAAACCAGATTTCCACTCCTTTCTGAATAATAGTGTAGGGGACCCTCGAAACAAAGGAGCATTTAGAGACAAAGAAAGGAGTAAGGTAATGGAGTTGCGGGGAGGTACCAAGCAGGTCCAGCTTTAGATAAACCAAAGTCAAAGGCTTCTTACTCATACCCTGTTTGAGACCAAGAAAAAGCAAGAACGAGGGTGAGGGTGGGGCACATAGTCCTTATTCTGCCTACCCGTTATTTTAAAGGGAGACATGAAGGCTTATTCATATTGTGTTATTGAAATGACTACACAGAGTTAATCTGGAAGATTAAGAGCCAACAAAGCTCCAAAGATAGTCTGCTCTTTCTCGTAAAGTGGAATGGAGATGTTTCAAAATGGAGATGTCCCAAAACCTGGAAATTAGAAAAGGGATCTCTTAGCAAATGGGAATCCAGGTGTAAAATTTATACATACATATATATATATATATATTTTAAAGTATAAAATTGAGAAAGTATATACAGAAATCATCCTAAGTCTTAGAAAGGAGACATACAAAAAAGGTCCTGGAAAGGATGGGGACTATGAAGGTAGATGCCTAGCAGTTGGAAGAATGCATATTGCCCAACTGCCCAGCAGCCAGCATGAGAATATCTTTCTTCTCCTTGTGGAAGCGCAGCTCCTTGCCTGCCAGCCGGGCTTCATCCAATTCCCGTTCAGTGGAGGCCAGCTCTCTAGACAGTGCCCCTGGTACACTCTGCTCCCGGCTCACCCAGTCCAAGGCCATTTGGTGGCGAATATCATCATCCAGGGCTCGGTGGGAATAATGAGCCAACACCTCCTAGTTGGGGAGGGGAATTGAAGATTACTGAGAAGATAAAGGTTCATATCATACCACATTGACCCAACTGGGACTAGGTATTCTTAGCTTTGGAGTACTAACTGATGTCAGTACCTAAGTCCTCCAAGGAGATTTTTAAGGAAAACTTCCTGGTGCGGGGAGCAAAGCAGGCAAAAGAATCAGAGTGAATATGTAAATAGGAAAGATTATAGGAGTGAAGTGAAGAGGGCACTTAAGGCTTTCCATGTTCACAACCTGGTAACCATAGGCTTGCTTCCTTCTAACATAGCAGTAGACCCTGTTCCTCTAGCCCATAAGATCTCTTACCTGCCGAGAACACTGTCTTTCCCTCATGGCCTTAAGGCTGCCATTCCAGTGCAACAGTTGAAAAACTGTCATTAGCTCCTAGGGGAAGAAGATATGTATTACCAGGACAGTGATTTTTATATTGGTAGTTTGCATTAGAATCACATGGGGAATTTTTTTACAAAATATATCTGTAGAAGCATCTCTAATCACCAACTCTGATATACCCCTAGGGGGAAGGAAGTATTTATATTTTGAAAAATATTTTAACTACTTCTTTTCCCTTCCTTTTTAGTCTCAATGTGTTAGGGATTAGTAGGAGGCATTATGTACACATTATCAGGTTAACCATGTTATTAGAGCCAGGGAAGTAATGGAATAGTACCTGGAACTCCAACATTGACTTGCCCTTGTTGGATTCCAACATAAATCGGAAGGCACCAATCCCTGTATTTGGGTTATCAGCTTCCTCCCTGTTGCCCTGGTAGCAGAGGAAAGGAAAAGACAAATAGATTTTCAATCGAAATTACCATCTTGAGCAGCAGTATCCAACAAAAAACATGAGCCACATATTTAATTTTAGATTTTCCCATTGCCACATTATAGTAAAAATTAATTTTGAGTATATTTTATTTAACAATATATTCAAAATATGATTTTAATTGTAGTCAATATAACATTATTAAGAAATGCTTTACATTTTTTGAACTGAGTTTTTGAAATCTACGTTATATTTAAAATACATCTCAATTCTTACCCAGGGGCACTTTACCACTGAGCTACATCCCCAGTCCTTTTTATTTTTAAAAATTATCCCCAACACATAAAATTGGAGGGCTTTAACTGGAAAGGAAAATGTAATCTTCAAAATTAGGGTTCAGTATTTGAGGCAAATAATTATTCACTATGACACCTTAAACAGTGCTTACCAAACTTTTCCTTGACATGGCACATATAAAATAATTGTTATCTGTATAGCTAACAGGGTAGATAGAAGAGGCTGCCAGCAATCACAATGAGTTCAGCCAGAGTAGTTCATCCATTCCAGTCTCCTGAGAGCTGAGGAGATCAATATCATGGTACACCTGTAATCTATCTGGAATATACCAGAGTAGATGGGATTACAGGAGTACACCACAACACTTGGTTCCCCGCTGACCCCTCAACTCCTCACCTCCCAAGATGGAGTCTTGCTATGTTGCCCAGGATGGCCTCCAAATTCTGGGCTCAAGTTATCCTCCTGCCTTAGCCTCCCTAGTCACTGGGACTACAGGCATACACCACTATGTCTAGCTGTAAATGATGACATCCTTGATTCATAGAAATCAACCAATCATGAAATCTGCCCTACTTGTAGACTTCTTGTCATTTTAGATAATACATTTCCTTCCTTTGCTGATTTCCTTAATTTTATGTGAGATTTTCTGTTACTTGCATTTAAATGCATCTAAACTGATAACATGTGGTGAGTGTTTAAAAATCTTTTATCCAGTAACCTTATGTGTTGTATGTAATTTTTAACCTATTTTGCAAATGAGGAAATAGACTTGATAAAGTAACTTGCTCAAAGTTATATAGCTGGTAGAATCATAATTTCAATACAATAAATTCAGAGCCCATACTCTAGTATATATCCCGCTTAATCCAAACCAATATTTCATATTATAATACCATTAGATGACTTAAGAGTGGCAAATGTACTTTCCTGATCTTGAACTGACTTTGATTTCAAATGATTTTATTAGCCAGGTGCAGTGGTGCACATCTGTAATCCAAGTGACTCAGGATGCTGAGGCAGGAGGATCCCAAGTTCAAGCCCATCCTCAGCAATTTAGCAAGATCCTAAGCAACTTAGAGAGACTGTTGCAAAATAAAAATAAAAAGGACTGGGGATGTAGCTCAGTGATACAGCACCCCTGAGTTCAATCCCCAGTACCAAAAATATAAGAAAATAAAATAAAAGTGTAGCTTTTCCCTAAAGATGCTGTTGATTAGAAGGAATAATGGGAGAAAAACAGGCAGGTTCTCAGTAACAAAGGAAAGTCAAATTGTGATTTAGTGTTCAACGACTAATTCACAAAGTTGATAAATAAAGCAATTTAGCATGTGTAATTACATCTTAACTAAATGTAAACAGAACAGAAACAGAAAAATGGTCTATCACCCTATTGATGCGTTCATAGGGAGGAAGAAAGAAGTCAGTGTTCTTTTCTAGGATGTACCTCTCAGCTAGGTCTATCTGTATTCTAATCTTGGTTCTACCACTTACTATATAACTGTAAGCAAACTTCACTTCTGTGATTTTAGTCTTTTCATCTGTTAAGTAGGGGTAATAATAGTACTAATACTTCACAGGATTATCGTGATGATCAAATCAGATAAAGTACATACAAATCCCTTAGAATAGTCCATGTTATTTTTTTAAAATATTTTTTAGTTGTTGATGGACCTTTATTTTATTCATTGATTTATATGTGGTGCTGAGAATCAAACCCAGGGCCTCACACATGCTAGAAAAGCACTCTACCACTGAGCCACAAACCCAGACTAGTCCTTTGTTATTTATGATTATTATCACCATCATCATTTGAAAGAATAGATGTTCATTTTAAAGAAAGCAAATAATCTTCCCCATTCCTAAAAGGGGAAAAAGAAAAGACACTGTATTAAAAAGGGGTTCTTTATTAATGAGTTGAAGTAATAGAGGCAGGAAATAAGTAACAATAAAAACAATCAGAAAGAATAGCTTTCACACACTTCCTCTTGCCATGTAACACCCAGTACCACCTCACCAGCAAGAAAATCACCATCAGATGAATCCCCCAATCTTGGACCAGAATAATGAGTCAAAATAAACCTCTTTTCTATATAACTTAAAAAAAAAAAAAAAAAAAAAAAAAAAAGGCCTCGGGGTAGAGCTCAGTGATAGAGCACTTGCTTAGCATGAGCAAAAGCAAAGTCATAGTTCCATCCATCTCTAGCACCACAATAAAAAGGTGGGAGGAGGGGTGTATCTTAGTGGTACAGTGCTTGCCTAGCATGCACTGGGTTCAATCCCTAGCACTGCAAAAAAAAAAAAAAAATCCTTTTTAATGAAAAATAAAATAAATTTTAAAAAGAATAGTAAGTCACTAAAGTTTTAAATCAAAATTATGAAAAACAAAATTCAAGCTCAATTTTCATTTATTAAGGAACTCAAGAATTCCATAAGTCTTTAATTAAATGTTTCTAAACACCAAAAAGATACAATGAAAGAGACTATACAACAAAAACATATAAAGATAGATATGAAATTAGGGACAGAGGCATAAGGAGCATATGACACACAAAAAATTAACAGATAATAAACAGAACAGAGATGTAGACAGAAAAGGAAACAAGAAACCCATCAGTTTTCCATCCCCCACTCTCCTTCCTTCCAATTCCAAGTTACTTACATTGAAAGATGCCAGGGCCTCAGAGACACTCTTCTCAATGAACTCATCAGTGATTCTTCGGGAAGGATGTTCATTAAACACAGAGTTCATTAATGCAATCTTTGCAGCACTCCTACGGGCCTCCGCTTTTGTGGGACAAAACTAGACAGGGAAGAGAAAGTGAGAATATGTGTACATGTGTATCTGACAGAAAGGACGAAACAGCAGGAGGGAAACACTTAAAATGGAAAACAATTGGCCACTCTTTGGATAAATCTTGTGTTCAACACACTTTACAAAGTTTTTATTGTAAAATGGTTGGAATGTTTGGAAACATAATTTTGATTCAACATCCTGAAGTCATTAAGGAACTGGAGACTGCTACAGCTCATAGGAAATTGAATCAGAATGAGTAAGGCTGCTGAAGTCAGCACATAATCACTAGACATGAAAAATACCTCTGTTTAAACTGTCAACAGAATTAATTACTCAAAAGTCAGATTCTGGCCAGCCTATTAGAAATCTGTACCTTGCTCTCTTGTTCTGTAGACAGGCAAGATTTTTTGGATTCCTCTAGATAACCCAAGATTAGAACAAAGCTATTTCTAGGCTGCTTCTGCAGAGAAGGTCTCCTGTCTCTTCATGCAATCTGGGATTCATGGATTTTACTCTGAGCTATGAACAGGCATTTTCCCCAATAATGTAATGAGCCAAAGGACCTATCCCAGAAGAGGTTTGAAGAAATTTAGTCTTTTCCCCCTGCAGTTGAAGCAAGGAGAATAGAGGTAGCTAGGAAAGGAAAGCATTTAACTCATGTTTTTATATTATATCTAACATAGGTTATCATAGGGAAAGCACAATTTTCAGAAGTCTTAACTCTTTCAACTTCAGATTCCTGGCTACCATAGAATTCCTTTATAACTTACCTTCACTGTCTGCATCAAAGGCCTCTGTGCCTTTGTCATTTATGTTTAAGATTAGAGGAAAGAAGGAAAGTTATGTTGCAGTTTTAAAAAGTAGACCAGGATATGTTCACTACTTTGCCATCCTTATTATCAATAATTTCTAACTTTCTTTAGCTGACAGTTCTGAGACAATATATGGAACTTCACACATTAACCCTAAGTCTTTTGGCTTCTTCAGTTTCTCTGTTTCTACTTTTCTATTTCTAGTCTGCTTGCCTACTCTGCTCATTAGTGCTTTTTCTGAAAAAGTTATCTGTGAAGTAAACCACCAGGAAAAATTTCACCAACCAAAGTGGATATAAAATATGTGAGCTAAAAAATAAATAAATAATTCTACTCTTTCAGAAAATAAGAGAAATCAAATCACTATAATGGTTCAATTACAGGCATTATCATAAAATTGTTAAATAATTATTCGGCACTGTGATGAGGTGAGAAAGAGGAGAAAAGATCTTATTCTCTAATAAGAGAAAGCATAAGCCAGATGCAGTCGCACATGCTTGTGATCCCCAGGTACTCAGGAGGCTAAGGTATAAAAGCGCAAGTTCAAGACTAGCCTAGGGCAACTTAGTGAGGGACCCTGTTTCAAACAAACAAACAAAAACTGCTTAAGAATGTAGCTCAGTGGTAGAGCCTCTGGGTTCAATCCCCAGTACCATCAAAAAAAAAAAAAGAAAGTAGACTTAGCATGCACAATATCCTGGGTTTGGGGGGACAGGGATATAGCTCAGTTAGTAGAGTGCTTGCCTAGCATGCACAAGGCCCTGGGTTCAATCCCCAGCACCACCACCAAAAAAAAAAAAAAAAATGGGTTTGATCCCTGGTGCCTTCCCCCACAAAACAAAACAATCATGACAACAAAAATACCAGAAAGAAATAACATAACATGTCTCTTCTTGTTATAGATGGGAAAACTGAGGGCAATCAGGGGAATTAAAATTTTAATCGCATCTTAGATGATGAGGAGTCCCTCATCTCACCATACATAGCTGCTCCCCTTTGATCTCTTAGAGAATTCAAATATTGCTTTCTTTAGTAAATACCTGTGGAAAAACTACTGGGGGCTGGGGGACAAAAGAATATTGTTCTAGATCCTCAAGAAGACACAGCAAGAAGTTGGAATGCAATAATGGACCCTGATCAGAATAAAGGTTGAATTCTAATAATCTGATATATTCAGTAAAGGCATATTCATAACTGTGCAAAATCAAAAAGGGTTTGATTTTTACAGGCTGAAAGAAAAACAACCACTAAGGTGATTTTATGATCCAGTGAGCCTTAGATGCTTGCCAAAATGATTTGCCCAGATTGGTTTAGGTCCTCAAATATGTGATTTCAGGCAGAGATTTAATGGCTAAAGTGATAAAGTTCTTATTAGCACCTAAGATTCAGCTTTATTACTGCTGTCTCACAACTCTTACCTGGAAACTCCCAAAACAACTTCCCCCAGGTAGGGTGACATAGCAGACATAGGGAGGGCTGTTGGAGGGAACCATCTCATAAACCACTAGAGCCCCATTCTTCAAGTCAGCCCCACGGGACTGTTTCATCTGCCAGAATTCCTGAAGTGCCTCTACCACATTCACTATTAAAAAAAAAAAGAAAGAAAGAAAGAAAAAGAAAAAAGAAGTAGTTAAGTCAGCAACAAGAACACCTCCAAGTGGTGCTATACTTCAGTATGGTACCTGTAATGTGTACATACACTAAGAGTTCTTTAACTTCCTATCCATCACCATTTAAACCCATTTAAATTGAGGCTGGGGGTGTAGCTTAGTGATACAGCACTTGCCCTGGGTTCAATCCCCAGCACTGCAAAACAAACAAGCAAAAAAGTCATTTAAATTAATAAACCTAGACTGTGATTCAAGCTAATTTGCATAGAAAGACCAAAATATGCCCACCATCTTCTCCCCAACTCTCTAGGTCACACTTTGCTTTGTCCTAGATACCAAAAGAAAATACTTAAAATCAGAGGCATAGTTTCCAAGGTCAGCAGACCATGATCACTATCTAATGAAGTACAAACAGATCATTCCACAATTGGTCAGCTGCCCTAGAACAATAATAACCTTCACAATAATAAGTGTTAACATTTACTAAACACTGATTGTATGTCAGGCATTTCCCTAAGTGCTTTGCCCATTTAATCCTAACAATCTTATGAGGTACATACTTTTATAGATATGAGGCATACAGGGGTTAAATAACTGGCCCAAGGTTATAAAAACTAGAAAGTAGCAGAGTAAGCATCAAATTTAAAGAGTCCTGTTTCCACAGTCAGTGTTCTTAAACCACTGAGCAATACCGCTGTTCAAGAAAATATGGCACTATGAGCCATTCTCAAGCTTATGCTTCTAGTGAGCAAACCAATGATCACATTCCCTTTCCAGACAGGAAAAATATGTCTATACTATGAAATAGAGTGGGGGGATTGATTCTCTTCTGAATCTTTTTTTTTTTTTTTTTCTGAAGCTTTAATTGGGTATAAATGATTTGGGGAGGAAGTGTATGTCAGGAAACACTTTTTCATGGGTCTCTTCTACTCCAAGATTCTTCTACGCCAAGATTGCAAAGTCCTGAGTGATCTTCACTTGGGTCATTTCTCAAGACTGTGTTTACAGCTATAAACCTTGAGGCATGAGGTAATGCCTCCCTCTGAGACAAAGAACAATCTTGCTTACTGCTTATTGTAAAATGGCAGTTCCCCAAGTTCAGTGTTCCTCTCATGATGTAACCTGTGGCCTGTATAAGCATCCACCTGCGTCTGCCACATAAGACTTGGGAGACAAGGGGAACTCATGCACCATGATGTTCATGTTACCTGCTGTGCAATGAGTAATAGTCCTTTTTTCTGACCCACAAATCTCTTGACTTCTGCCAACATCCAAGAAACAGTAACTGGCTAACTTATTAGATTTAAGTAGAGTAAAATCAAACTCCAGATCTGATCCCATATTCCAGAACACTTCCTAGAAATAATCGATCATTCCACAAATAGGTAGTAAGCACTTTCTCTATAATAGGCTATCCTAATCTATAATAGTAGCATATATTCTAAAGAGGGAGTATAATATGCACCCAGTGTAAAAAGGAAAAAAGATGTTAAATAATCTCAAACATACATAAAATTCCAACTGTCATAAGAGCTAGGAGGGGTAGATAATGGACAATGTAGGAATATCTGATCTAGTAAAGAAAGTCAAAAAAAGTTACCCTGAAGAGTTGATATCTAAGCTGAGGTGTAAGTAGGAATTCATCAGGCAAAAGGTAAGAAAATAGTGTCTGAGCATGAGAAATAGCATGTCCAAAGGTTGTATGACAGCAGGGAACATGGTAAATAAAGGGACTAAAATAAGGCCAATGCAGCTACAAAAGAGAGAGTGAGGGGAAGTGTAATACAAGATGAGGTTGAAAAAGGAGGTAGGGACCAGACCAGGTAGGGCCTTGTAGGCCCTATCAGAGTATTGACTTTATCCCAGGGTGAGATGGGAAGCAACTGAAGAATTTTAAACATAAGGAGGGATGAGATCATTTTTCCTTTGAATGTTTTCCAAACATTTCAAATGGCTTCAAGGCCTCATAATAAAATGTCACACATGCTCTCCAATATCTTGCAACATGACCACTTTCCCACTCTTACATACAACAAAGACTCATTCATTCTTTCATATTGTGCTAATTCAGGTCTGCCAAGAAGACACCAAAGTGGGATAGACATGTAAAGGATTTTCTAGAGAGGAAGTAGGAGAAGGTAGGGAAAGAGCCTTCAGATCACGATGAGGGTCTGATACATGTAGAAGAGAGGGGAAGAAGGAGGTTTAGGTATGAGTGTTTTAGGTTGCAGTGTTAACCAAGAAAGGTTTGGCCAAGCCAGTGGGAGGTCCTCATATCAAATTTAACAAGATGTGCCTCAATTAATACTCTTGTTATGCTCAGTCATTGGCTGGGAACAGTGTGCAACAAGCTTGGCCTCAGTGCAAAGTGGAGATGGACTTAAAGAGGGCAGTAGCTGAGGCTGTCAGTCAGTGACGCTCCATACAACAGATCTGATCAATACATTTTCATTAAGCAAAACTTGAGATTTAAGAGGCACACAACTCTACTGTGGTCATTAGAGATACAAAGAATAACACAGTCCCTTGCCAGCAAGTGTTCAAAATCTAGTGACCAACATTATCTCACCTGCTCTAAAACTGAAACAAGGACCCCATATTCTAGCCAGAGTTTGAAAAACAGAATAAGCTCTTTTCTAATACGTTCTATTTAACTGAATTTTTAGAATGTTCATTCATCTATTAAAAGGCAACATTCTCTTTCCCACCCTTAGTTTCCACAAGGGCTCTTTAAAGGTCACTACTGCCCAGCAAGCTTATCCATCTTCGCTCTTTCCATTGAGATCTTTTCAGCCCCAGTTCCCTCTTTGAGACAATTTAGCACAATGCACTGAGCGACAGCTTTCCTGACATGTAAACAACAGGGAGAATAGTGGAAGAAAGGAGAAGGGGAGGAGACCACCATAATTGGGAAGGTCCTAGTAAAAAGCATATGTCTATTCCAGATCCAGTGAAATCCCTCTTGTTACAAAGTATACGACTGTCTTTTAATATTACTCAAATCCATAGAAAATGGGAAGTCTTACTTCAGAAATGTGAGTATGAAATGAAAAACTGCACAAAATGATCAGGAAAAAAAGTAATTTATTGTGATCTACACATGGAGTGATTTTTAGAGCTGAGTGAAATGCTCTAATGAGTCACTGAAAATGCTCATAGAGTGATTTTTAGAGCTAAGACTAAGGAAGGGAAGATGACTTGCTTGAGGTCACACAGATGTGACATTTGGGGCATGAATCTAAATGTCCTGAAGCCAATGTTCTTTTCAATTTGGGTATCTTAATCCAGTGCTCAAGATCCAGTCCATAGCTGAACTTCATGGGGGTTCACAACACCCCCTAAAACTGGTAAGTAACGTGCACATGCATACATATATGCATGTGAGCATTTCTGTGTGTAGGAGTGGTGTCTTTAGTTTTATTTTCTGTGAGAAATCATGAATATAATGGTTTACATATGAGTAAAGAAGAGTGAGGTAGGAAACAAACATATTGGCAGATATAATTGTTTTCTGGAAGGCAAGGACAGATGCTGGGCTGAAAGGGACAAGAAAGACCAAGACGTGAGGAATATTTATAGCATGCTGTTTAATAACACAAAAAAGAATACTTTTTTCTACCTTTAGAAGATAAAATATTAGATGCGTGTCTAAGTGGTATGAGAGGTAAAGATCATACGTCTACCAGAGTGAAAATACTAAAACAACACATGGGGGATTGGGGGTTGGATGTATCTCAGAGGTACAGACATTTAGCATTCTTGAAACCCTAGGTTCAATCTCCAAAAAACAAAAAGCAACACCTGAAACTACAGAAAGTTTTTATATAATGATAATAAATACAAAATTGTGGTAAGGGAGCAGGGATAAAAAGATAATAAATAGATAATGAAATTAAGTAAGTAAAAAGGTTTTCCCTGATCATATAGGTTTGTGAGAATAGGCTGGCCTACCTTAATTCAAGTTATTATGGAACATAGGTAAGCTAGTTAACTATATTTTGTCTTATTTCAGTTTTTGAAGGGATAGCTTTAAAATGAATAGCTTATAATGCACAGTCTCTTTGGAAGGGAAGGATTGTAAAGCAACAGTGACTTCAGTGGGGGACTATGCTAGACTGAATACCTTCTGCCTAGATGTCCATGTCTAATCCCTGGAACCTGTGAATATTACCTTATGTGACAAAGACTTTGCAGATGTGTTTAGGTTAAGTAATCTTTGGTGTAGAGATTATCCTAGATTATCCTGTTGGGCCCTAAATGCAATTAAAAAATGTCATTATAAGTGGGAGCTCAGATTTGGCAAAATACAGAAGAGGAAAAAGCATGAAGGCAGAGATTGGAGAGAATCAGTCACAAGCCAAGGAATGTCAATAGAAGCTGAAATAGGCAAGAAATGGGCACTCCCCTAAATTTCTGGAGAGAACACCTCCTTGCCAACACCTTGGTTTTTGGCTCAGTGATACTGACTTTGGACTTCACTGCTATCAGAATTGAGAGGGAATAAATTTCTGTTGTTTTAAGCAGTGAAGTGTGTGATAATTTGTTACAGTAGCCATATGAAACTAATATGGGAATTAATTCAACATTTCTAAAAATTGGAAATATTCAGGCGAATCAGTTGAACTCCAATAACAGATAGGAAAAGAACCTGTGGTGAGGAAGAGGAAAAATTAAACAGAAAATATTACACAAGATTCATTTATTCACCTTAGTAGAGTAACTGGGCAAAATCTCCAATCACATAGCCCTATTGTAACACAATGGGAGCGCAGGCTTGCAGAGGGAAATGTACCAGTCATAAAGCAAGGAAAGTGACTTGCTCAATCATGCCCGTTTAGGGATTGCCAGATGTCAAACATGAGAGAAGGTCTATGAGCTATGTGGAAAAAAAAAGGGGCAAGGAAAAATGGTAATGTTAACAAAGCCTATCATATGTACAGTTTTCAAAGCATTTCCAAATGCATAATAATAGCAATCACTCATTGAGTACTATGTGCTGCATGCTTGACATTCATGTTTTCATTTAATCCACACAAAACTATGAAAATTGATATGATAATATCCATTTCACTAAAAAGTAAACAAGGAACAGGCCAGAAGTAGCAGAACAAGGGTTTAGAAACAATATTCATTTGTTTACGAAGCCAACCCTCTTTTTATTGTACTATCCTGCTTTATTACACCATTGATCCTCACACATGATCTGGGAAGCCGACTGAACTCCATCAAGATACAGACTAAATATCTGCCTTGTTCACCACTGCATCTGGTAATTAATAAATATTTGTTAAATGAATAAATTAAACAGATGAGGCATAGAGAGATTAAGATTTTCTCCAAAATTTCACAGCCACTATTTGATAGGGGCCAGGTTCTCTGATCCCAAATCCTATTCACTGTGAACTGATTAAGATCTAGTAGCTTATTGAACTATGTGTGTCTCTCAGGCAGGTAACGGGTAAGGGGAGATTAAAAGACAAACAGGTAAAATAACAGAAGAGCTTTTTGCTTAAATGCTGGGATCCAATATGAGGGAAAGTAAATTTAAAGACTGAACTGGAAAGGATGAATTTGGAGTAGACAGAAAGAAGATGAAGGATGTGAATTGAGGATGATGTGCAAGGCATCAGAGAATGATCTGGGCAGAGACCAAAGTAAATTGTTTTGGGGGGAATACAGCCATCCCCCAATTACCATGCCATCAGTCACACGGGTATGTGGGTACATGCCAATGGCAGCTTTGCCTATTAATCGAAGCAGAATAAGTGGTTCCATGTGGCAAAGGACTTCTGAGCCAAATCGGCAGAGATTTTGCTTCCCTAAAGCCGACTATCTGCCAAACTCTTGTAAAGTACTGGCTGGACACCCAGACTGGAAATGGGAAACTCGAGAATAATGAGGACTGTGATGGGAGGTGTGGAGATTGGAGGAGAGAATCACCACAGACTCTAAAGCCTGAGTGATTGCTCTTTGTCAGCACAATCCCTTTGTTCCCTCATCCTTTCTGAGGAAATTAAAATTTTATAGAACATCCAGTTTGAAAGCCAAGCCAGAGGATTTCCAGGTAACAGACAAGAAAAAAGGGTACATTCTTCTCTAATTTTAATGAACACCAATAAGTTTCCCAGAGGAAGAATTCAGATTTAGATTGACCACTCCTGGCTATTCCTATGCCCAGAGGCAAAGATTTCCCCTTGGTCTTGATTTAAAAAGACCTGAAGCAGCAGGACAATAGCTGATGACCATTCCATCACATAGCCTTGTTAAGCCTATGAATTAAACTAGAAAAATATCTATGTTGACTCATGATGAATTTCAGAATCATATCCATTTGTATGTCCAGCATCTTCCAAAGTACCTGCCCCATGGTAAGAATTCAAGTTGTATGAAAAATGAAAGGAAACCAATAAATTAATGATTAGGCACATACAGCAAATGAGATCTAAAAATCTATTTTCATTGGAATCCTAGGTTTTACAACATTAGGATTTAAAAGTGGGAGAAAATAAGACATGTTCTTAAGGAATATGAATCAAGTAATTTGAGATGATAATTATAAGTACTCGTTATGTTTTCAGTTGCAATATCTCAATTAATCCACATCATAACCCTTGGGGAAGCCGAAACTCAGTGAGATTGCTTCTTCCCCCAAAGACAGAGGTAGCAAGTGACAAATCTCCAAAGCCTGTATGTGTTCTTTTCACCATATTGTCTCAAAAAGACAAAAACAAAACCTCATTATTGTTTAAAGAGAAAGCCCTGCAATTTTTCTCTGTATCAAACTAGAAAGTTAAAGATGTAGTTACTTCTGGACCAAAGAGGACTTGGACAAGAAGAAGAAGTGATATCTTGGAAATTTCAGAATTAAATTCTGAATCCAACACCCTTCATATATTCCTTGTTACTTAAACTATAAATTTGGAACTAAAACTCAGACAGGAAATTCTATGCTGGTTAAACAAAAACAACAAAGAAAATCCTCACATACACCCTCCCAGAAATTAGGCATTTTTAAGTTGGAGATTTCTAACCAAAATAGGGTTTCTACCTGGCTCATTTCCACAGAATTCAGCATTCAGAGAGCCAAGGCCTGGGATTTATCCTCAGTTCCTGGGCAAGGGCCAGGAAAGCAGAGCCAGACAGACAGAGGCCACAGTTGTGAGGCTCCATACTAAAAAAGACACAAAAGTGAGCTACTAAGTCACAGGAAGCTGGCATGGGCTCAACGGTATGGGTCCAGATATAAAGGCACAATTATTGTGACTTGGGAAGGCAGCAAATCAGAAGTTGCACTGGAAATTTCAGCGTGAATTTTTCAGAGGAAATTCTTTACTCTCTAAGTAAAGAATTAAAAAGTCAAGGCTAAGGAGATGGAGTAACTTAACAGGGCAGTCCAGGAATTGCTAAGATCAGAAAGGCTGAAAGGGTATGGATGAGAAATATCTTGGATCTGAGATAAAGGATGAAATCCCACACAATGAAGACTGAGTCTCAAAGGTAGAAAGATGTTAAAACATTAAGTAAGGTACAGAAAGAATTCCATTTCTGACAGAAAAGGTTGGGGGTGGGGTGGGGGAAGAACTATCTGGAAATAGGGGACCCGGACAATATATTATTGTGTGTGTGCGCGCGCGCTGTGTGTGTGTGTGTGTGTGTGTGTGTGTGTGTGTGTGTGTGTGTGTGTGTGTGTGTGTGTGTGTGTGTGTGTGTGTGTGTGTGTAGCCCAGAAGGAAATTCCCCAAAAGGAAATGCATGTGAGGGCTTCACGCCAGGAAAAGCGATCCGGAGGACTGTGGGAGCAAGGCTCCCTTACAGAGGGTGTCCCGCTGGAGGCAAGACTCTCAGACTCACCTCGGCCATAGCCCTGTGTGTGCTTGGCAAAGCTCCTCACCACAGCCTCCACCGCTTCCCGCAGCACAGCCGGGCTGCCTGCGGCACCGGGCGGCAGAGGCATCCCTGGGGCCCCAGACAGGAGAAGCGGAGGCGGAGGCGGTGCAGGGGGCGGTGGGGCCGGCGGGGGGCCAGCTGGGGGTGTGGCGGCGGTTGTCGCAGCCCCAGTCACCCCCGGTCGCAGCGCTCGAAGAGTGCCCCTTCCGCTGGTGACCACTCCAGGCTGCAGTCGTTGTGCTCTCATCGTCTCCATGCCGGCAGCCAGCGGAGTAGGGCCCGGATCCTGCCAGCCTGGCGAGCTAACGGTCCCAGCCACCCTAGTCAGCCAGCGCCTGGGGGACTGAGGGCGGTGCCGAGGCCCAGCTGTCAGTCAAGTGGAGGCGGGGAAGAGCCGGGTCCCATGCCAATCACCAGTGAAAGGGAGGGTGGGGGCGGGCTCTCAATTCACCAGAAGCAAATCATTGAGGAAGGTGGAGGTGCTGAGAACCAATTGCAAAGAGAAAAAGCGATATCCTCTAAATGAGAGAGGCAGAGCTTTGGTGCGTCTTTGGGAATCCTGTGGCTAGCACTAGAAATCCGCCCAGACCCCTGAGGCGGGGCTTGAAGGAAAAACAGGCCTGGATGCAAGGCTGGGGAGAATCAGACAGAGTGAGAGGATTCGTAGAGAACATTTGTCCGACCGCCTATTTTATCGACGTATATGAAGAAACTGGCTCAGAGAAGTGATATAACTTGCCAAAGATCACATGGTAATTGATGATGAAACTAAAACAAGAAAAACTACTGGCATTAAGTGAGCATATAAGTATGCGATGTACCTTAGTGCATTGTTGTACTTAATCACAATCACAACCAGTTTTTATTATTTTATGAATAAGGAAACTGACACATAGGGCGAATAAAATTAAATTGCCCCAAATTAAATAGCTAGGATATGACAAGGGGCAGGGAGATGGGGAGTTTCAGACATATGTATTCTGATTCCCAGTATTTTCATCTTTTCACCATGTCACATTGTTGGGTAATTTTCTGATTTCACCAATTCTAAGGAAGAGAGTAAGATAGTAGAGTGGGTGTCTCCCTTAATCCCACTGGAGTGAGAAAAAGCCCAAATATATGCAGAAAACCCAGCAAACTGAGAAATTCATGAAACAGGTTAAGAAAGACACCCTTGTTCATAGAGCCTGTTTGTCTGGATTCCTCTGATTACCCACACATGGTCACACATCACACACACCACACACCATTTGTCAGTTGACTATATACCATTTTATCTTAGGTGAAGTTTTACTAACTGCCCCTACCCCCATCTCTCCTACAGTGACTCAGAATTAAAAGACAGCTCATAGAAGCGAAAAGTAGAAGAAAATGGATGCAACATACCTCGTGAAATGAAAATTAAGCCCTGAGTTAAAAACTGTGAGTGAGAAAGAAATAGGAAGCTAGAAAAGGAGACAGTTATCTACTGGAATATATCTGTTGATGGTGGAGGGAGGGACTCTGTAAGATTCCTACACAGGGGAGACTGGAGGAAATGACAGTCTGTCAAATGCTTTAAAACCTTCGGGACACTTGCCTTTTCTGTTGCAATCAACTAGTTAATCAATGGGTCTCCTGCAAAGAAGGTAGCTATAACCTCTAAGTATTCTCCTGGATCATTGTAGCTATAAATTAGTATCACCCTCCCTCCCCACTTCCTTATTACCCACACCCCATACCTCCAGGCAGAAGTGACAAAACAGAGACTTCTGAACACATTTATTTGATATGTTGAGTGGAGTGAGGAGTGATTTAGAGCTACTCCCCAGTTCTACCTGTGGGAGTGTTCATAAGCTCAGACAGACAGTAGAGCAGCTTAGAGCCCATGATCCACCCCTTGGGAAAATGAGACAACCTGTTGTAGAGTTTGAGGGAACAGGGTGGGAATAAAAAGTAGGAAGTTGAAAGCTGGAAAGAAAACAGCAGAACTGAGACTGAGAGTTGCTGCAGGAACCCCAACAAGAGTGAAGAAGATATCCTGAAAAGTGTTTGGGGTTGGAAGCAGGGTGTGAACAAGGAGCCAGGCCTGGAGAGAGAAGCAAGACCTGCAGGATGGAGTGGAAAATTCATGAGTAGAGTGTGCAAAATCATGATAGGCTGTGTTGCAGGGCATACATGGAAAGCAAGGGATTGCTTCTGCAGGAGGGCAAAGATATAGGAGAATATCCATAAGTAGGGGTCCCTTTGTACTGCTTCTGAACAAATGCAAGTGAGTTTGGGACCCTAGCACAAGTGGTCCTGTGTGTTTATTGGTGTGCTGTGCCTGTGGGTACAAGTAATCCCACATGCATCTGAAATGACCAGGGCATTACTTCTTATGTCTGTATACCCAGTAAACAGAGTACTTATCCTTCCTTGCTAATAAGTTTGCTGTGCTTGTGGACACGTTTACCCATGTGTACGTGCATCGTGCCATAAGCACATGCAAGAGATCCCTGTGTCCATGGTATGCGTAAGAGCTGGTTCTCCAACCTGTCCCATCAAAGTCTGATCCCCGCCCTCTTTGGCTCCTCCCACTTATCTCAGCGCCCGGATTCCCCTGACCCGCCTAGACTTTGGAAGCCCCCTAGCAGGCGGATCTGCTCAGTCTGCATGGAGTGGCGTCTCACCAACTTGCGCTTGGTCCTGGGAGAGCCTGGCACCCCGGCGTGGGGAGGGGCAGGCAGTGAAGGCGCCCGACCTCCAGGTTGGGGGCGAATGTCGGGGATTGGGGGGTGGGGACTGACGTTCAGCGGCGGCAGGAAACCCGGCCGCGTTTGTGAGATGTGGTCCAGGAGCAACGTCCCCGAGCCCCTCCGCTCCAGCAGCCCGGGACTCCGCCTCCGTCCGCTCAGCGGAGATACTGCCCCTGGCAGACTTTCCTGGGACTGGCGCGGGGAGGGAACCGAGCCGGCTGGAGGGAGGGTCAGCGGGGAGGCGCTGTATCGGCGACGCTCGAGGGACAGACGACTGGACTCAGGCGAGTCAGGGCAAAGATGTCCGGGGGTGTCGAGCTCCACCGGCTCCATGCGGCTCAGTTTTTGCCGTAGCCCTGAAGGGGGACCAGACTCCTGAGCCTCGGGCGCCGTGTTTCGGCGAGAGAGAGGACCCCCTGCAGTCACTTTTTCCGCCCAAGGGGGAGGATCCTCCGGGCCTTCGGTGCTGTGACGTCGGGAAAGACGGGGTCGACCGGTCAGGGTTAGGCCATTGAATTCCGCGGTCAAGCGCTCGATCCCCGGTCTCCCTTCGGCAGGAGGGACCAGTTGAGGCGGAGCCACTAGGCCCCAGGGCTCGGAGTTAAGCCTTTTGAGTGGTTTGGGGGGATGTCGAGGTGGTTTGGGGAGCGGCTCAGAAGGGGAGGGGTCATCAGGGGGCTTAGGAAGAGGGAATTCAAATACGTCCCGCTTCTCTTCTTCTTCCTGGGCGCGAGGGGATAGCAACCCTCGTCCTCCTGTCGTTTGCAACTGGATTTCCGAAGGCGACGTGCAGACCCCCGGGCTAGGAGGGGCGGGAGCAGGGTCTTCCACCCCTGGGGACGGTGGGGAATTTAGATACTGCCGGGTCTTCTTGGTGCCCGAGGGCGAGGTATCTGTGGTTATGATGATGACCTCCGTGCCCTTGGCCTTGCAGGCGTCCAGGAGCGTGGCAAGGGTCTCACGGTCCCCGCGGTCCAGAGCATGAACAAGCGCCGAGGCGCCTGCGTGATCTCGGACTGAGGGGTCTGCACCGTGGGCAAGGAGCAACGAGGCCACTGCGGCGCCCCCACCCCCGGCGCAAGCGTGCATGAGCGCGGTGCGCCCTAGGCGGTCTGCGATGTTGGGGTCTGCGCCTTGCTCCAGGAGGTATCGAACCATGCGCGCCTTATTCTGGGGGTCGTCGTAGCGGGCTCGACAGGCCGCCATTAGCGCAGTCTCCCCCTGGGCATCACCCTCATTCACGTATGCTCCTCCCTCCAGAAGCAAACGGGCCAAGCGTAGCTTACCCTGACCCACGGCCCGAAGAAGAGCGTGTCCTTCGGTGTGCAGCATAGCTGCGGCTGGGGCGAAAGCACCGATAAAACCGGGACTGGGACCTGCGGAGGATGGCTAGGGATCTGGGGCTTGTGGCTGGCCGAGGCCTGAGGTCTCAGTGGTGAAGCCTATCCCTGCGAGAAAGAGAGAGATTTTAATGACAGATTCAGCAGGGAAACTGAGGCACCGATGGAGGCACCGGGTGTGAGGCGGGGGAGATCTCCAAGGCACACAGTCCTTCCTCTAATTCAGGCCTTTGAGCCGCCCCTTCCCCCCAGCGCATGCCTGAGGAGGTGGGAAGGATGCACCCGCACCGAAGGATGGGCGCGCGTGCAAATATGTACGTGCACGCGCAGGGATATTTGCACCCCAACCCTCAACCCTCGGCTTATCAGACCTTTCCAGCATCCCCCTTTTCTTAACCATACTTGGAATCCCCCTTTCTAGGATGCTTGAACGCCACCCACCCACACACATGCACCGGTATAGTCACACCCATATTTCCATTCCTAATCTCTTTTAGGTTGCCACAACCCCTAAAATTAAGTAGGGGTAGGAAAACAGCTTGCGTTTAAGACCTAAAAGTGATGGAGGAATAATTTGGGGTTTCTTTTTACCCCTGCTACATCCCCCATCACTCCCTGCTCTTTTCCCTTCTAGACTATGAACCCAAAAAGATACCTGAATGTCCGCAGAATTTCTGCCTGGTCAGGATTGAAGCCGGGGCCATGGAGCAGCTGGAATGGAGGAGCCGAGTTCCTGGGGGCTCATATGGCGTGGGGGGGGTACCCGGATTCCCTTGGTGTCAGTATCTGCGCCCCGGCGCCGGATCCTGGTCCCTCCTCCCGGTGCGCCCCGGGCACCGCGCCGGCTCCGGAGGAGAGAAGCTGGGGGGGGGGGGGGGGGCGGAGCTCTGCTGTGCTATTTATAGCCGCGTCTCTGCGGGTGGGGGCGTCGGCACCAAACCGCTCCCCACCCATGCACACATAAACCCTGAAAAACCTAAGAGGCTGCAATCCTGACTTCCCTTTCTCGGTGGACCTTAGGGGACTCCTCCGCGACCCATACAGGGAGCATTCGGATTCTTTGCGGAGCTTCAGCAGATCTCCACTTGATATGTTTATGTGCTCCTGTGCGGCAGACCTGACTGCCACACACGGCATATGGCACACTATGCAAAGGGGTGGAGGGAGGCGATTTAGATCCACATCGGCGTCCACACTGCAGAGAGAATCTGGCTGTCTTGTAGTTTAAATGTCAGGGAAACATGGTCCAGCCTGGAATCAGACACACAGCAGCTCCACTCCACTTCAGTCCTCCTGAAACAGCAGACACATCACAGAGAAACTTGGACTTCAGCTCCCCTGTTTAGATCTCCTAGATACGCGTGAAGAAGGTGGATATCTAGGGCATTTTTAGATAGGGCAAGGGTCATTCCCAGATGCCTCTTTCCCCTTTGTGGAAGGCGGGGCAGGGGCGGGAGACAGGAAAGGGACAGGAAGATGAGCGAAACTTGTAACGCACCCTCTCTCATTGTATCTCTTTGCTCTCGATCTTCCTTAGACTAATTTTTCCATGTTGTTTGAAGGTCCCTGTCCGAATCGCTGTCTTCCCTCTTCCTGTTTGTCCCTATTGGTCTCTCTCACTGTCTCTGCCTCTCCTTGCCACCTGCCCTGTCTCCATGGTTACCATAGCTTCCATCTGCATATTTTAGGAATGAGTTGGTGTCCAGCTGGAAGACACCAAATGAAGTGGGGGATGAGAAAAAATTCTAAAGATTTGGAGAGTTCACCAAGGTCCTAGATAATTCAGAGGATGGAGGCCCAAAGATTCTAAAAATAAAGTTCCTGAGAAAAATATTCACAGGATAATTATCCATTTTTACTAGTTACTGATGCCAACTAGGTACCAAGTGCCTTACATATCGTATTTCCAATTCCTCACAACTCTTTAAGATGGGAACTATATTTTCTTGTAAAATATGATATAATAAGGTTAAGTAAGTTCTCCAGAGCTTCACAGCTGTTTCTGCCCTATTCCAAAGATGGTACTTGCCTCTACACCTACCTACAGCCTTCCAGTCTATGGGCCATCTTCTCTGACATCTGGGATATTCTTCTGGACTGACTTCTAGATTCTACCTCCATTACGAAACCCTTCCCTTGGTTTCTGTCTTATGTGAAAGTAGGACTCCTCCTTCACCCTACCCAACCCCCCTCCCCTTACCAAGGGGCTTGGAGGAGCAGTAGAAAATGCAGAAAACAGGGCTTCTGCCCTGGCTCCCCAACCCTGCTTCTCTGATTCCCAATCCTTCCCCAAACCTTCTTCCCACCTTTTCATAGACTTGACAGCAAGCCACAGAAATACGTTTTTAGAAAAATAAGTGTCCACTGGCGGTGCTGGAAAAGATGGGTTAGGATTGAAGGGAAGGTTGGAGTAATGGAGGAGAGGCCAAACAGTTAAGTCAGAGTCAAAAAGACTGATTCCTAAAGAGATTTCATTGGGGTTCATTTCTCTGTAGAAGCTCTCCTTTTTCGGCCTTCCTTGGGGGCCTTCCTCAACAGTCTCTCGATGAGGTATGAGTGGAGGTTCTCGCTGAGAACGCTTGCTAGCCAGGAGCTCCTTAAACTGCGGAGAAGACGGAAATAATTGACCCCTGGTAATTCTGCAGTCACATCACTCCCTGAGCCCTGCTTCCCAACCCTTAGTTCCGGCTGCCTGCTTCTCTCCCTCCCTTCTTCACCTTCTTGGTTTCAAGAGGGCGGACCTCCCTCCCTCGCTCCTACTAGATTGGCCGAGAGAACCCACCAATCCAGAGCTCTGGGAGGCGGGCTCAGAACGCCACCGGTTTGAGGAAGACCAGCAAATTTCAAGTTGGCCGCGACGTGGGCTCCGTGTGGGGGAGGGGCTGCAGGTAAGGTTCCGACCTGGTGACTGACCTGGTTCGGTCCCACACTTCCAGAACTTGTTCACCCCGGCCAGAATACAAGACCGACGACGTTTTCCCGCAGCCTGTTGGATCACTACCCCCTTCTGGATCCTTATCTTCTCTCGCCTGGGCTCCCATTGCTGTATTGATCAAATAGCAGAGAATCGTAAGTTTTCTTTCATTCATTCACTGGGGAGAAAGATAAGGCAGAAAGTGAAAAAGACCCATTCTTGTATCTGTGACTCCTTGCTGCGGCATCAGCCTCCTATGAATCTACTAATATTTTCTCCTAAGAGCCTAACTTTTTTTTTTTTTTTTAAATCCATCAAGGCTTAGCTGAAATATTACCTCCTACCTGTGGCTTTCCTGGACTGCCTTTCCTGCAGAATTCATTTGTCCCAGTCTGATGATAGCATTTTATGCATATCTCTATTAGGATACTTAGTGTGAGCTCTCTCTTATAGTGTTTCTATTCTTCTTAGATTATAAGGTTTTGTAGGTACCAGGTTCTGGTACTTAATACATAGTGCCCAATAAGGGTTAACTGAACGGAATTGATTTCTGGGACCTAGCACTCTTGGGGAGGCAGAATTTAAACTCCTTATGTAATTAGGGAACAATAAAAGACAATGCAGTATGTAATTAAGGGCCCTTAAATTAGTGGTTCATAATATTAGCGTTTCATAATTGCTTTCAGAATCCAGAGAAGAAAGAAAGCCAGGAAAACTGGAGGGAAGTCTTTATGCGTCACAAGGTCTCAAATTTGGAAAGACTACAGAAATCATGTATCTATTCCACAAATATTATTGAGCAGCTACTATATGCCAGAAAAATGTTAGACAATGAGAATCATAGTGACTTCTTTACTCTTGCCATGCATCCTTCTTCTGATAAACCCTATTTAATAAATTGTTACTCAGCTTCTATGTAAAAATCTTTGTGTGTTGGGGGGGGTCCTCATGAATGTTAAGCATACATTCTTACACTAAGCTACACACCCAGACCCTCTCTTTAGTAAAAGAACTCCCTATCTTTCTTTGCAGGTCATTTCATTTTTGATATTCAGTCAATATCAGATAGTCTAAATAACAACTATGTAGCTCAGTGAAACACATGCTACACTTCCTTTATCAAGAAGGAGATCTGTCCTAGTTATAGCACTCTTATAAGCAAATCATTCCTCTTATTTATTTATTATAGAAGTAATATGCATTTATTCCAGAAAAGTTGGAAATATAAATATATAAAGAAAAATATCTATTATTTCACAGCCCTAATGTTAAGTGATATTAATACTTTTATATGTATTTCAGTTTCTTTGTGTGTATATACACATACACAAATGTGTGTATATACATACATCTGTATCTTATACATAAATAAGGCCATACAATAGGTAGAACTTTATATTGTTACCTCCCACTCTACATTGTGAACATTTTTCTGCCTTTAAATATTATTTGAGGGGCTGGGGATATAGCTCAGTTGGTGGAAGTGCTTGCCTCCTATGCACAAGGCCCTGAGTTCAATCCCCAGCTCCACAAAAAAATAAATAAATATTACTTGAAGTTGTGATTTTTATGGCTATACAATAGTCTAAAATAGTTATTTGAGTTTTTTAATTGTTTATTTATTACTGGACCATTGAGATTTTTTTCAGAATTTTTGTTCCCATAAGTAGCTCTTTGATGAACATCTTTGTATATCTTTTTTTGGGGGAGGGGGGGCTTACCGGGGATTTTACCCAGTGGTGCTTAACCAGTGAACCACATCCCCAGTCCTTTTTTATATTTTATTTAGAGACAGGGTCTTGCTGAGTTGCTTTAGGACCTCACTAAATTGCTGAGACTGGCTTTGAACTCACAATCCTCCTGCCTCAGTCTCCTGAGATGCTTGGCTTACAGTCATGCACCACCACTCCCAGCTATCTGATGATTTCTTTAGGATAAATTTTAAAAGTAGGATTACTATATTAAGAATATAAATGTTTAAAAGGCTATTGATTGAAGTAGTCAAATTGCTCCCTTGAAAGATTGTTTATAGTCTTTCCATTGAGGTATTGAGAGTGTTCTTCTGGGGGGAAAATAACTTAGAATAGGCTAAGTATTACTTACATCTTTGTCAATTTGATAGCTGCAGAGAGGTTTTATTGACTTTTTCTTTTTGTCAATTGCCTGTTCATCTTCTTTGCCCATTTTTTCTGTTGGGATTTTTTTAAAAATTGGTATTCCCAAGAGTTATAATTTAATAACAATGTTAACTTCTTACCTTATTTATGACAAATATACCAACTGTAAATATTAGAGTGCCTTGGGGCTCAGTCCCTGGATCACTTCCTTTAGGGATCTCACACAGTTTTATGGGTTGAAATATCATTTACAGGTTAGGAATGGTGGTCCATACCTGTAATCCCAGCTACTTGGGAGGCTGAGGCAGGATTTGAGGCCAGAGTTACCAACTTAATAAGACCATGTCTCAAAATAAAAAGGGCTGGGAATTTAGCTCAGTAGTAGAGTGCTATTAGATTCAATTCCCAGTACGTAAACAAACAAACAAATTGGAACTACCATACATAGGCTTATGACTCCACCAGAATATAAATTCCATTTAAACCTTATGGGTGCAGCAATTTTGTTTTGTTTTGTTTATGGTCCATTTTGCTCATTTGTATATTACTAGCACTTGGAAAGTGCCTAGTACATAATAGGTGTTCAATAAATATTTACTGAGTGAATTAAGATTATAGTATTTATTATCCCCATTTTATAGATGAGGAAACAGATTTAGAGATACTAAATAAATTGCCAACATTTATATAACTAGGAAATGACAGAACTGGGATTCAAATCCTTGTTCTTACTCACTACAGTTACTGCTTTCCTAATCTTTCATGTGTTTGCTAATGTTTTTCTGTATGTTTTGTTGCAACTTTCGTTTTAGTAACATCCACCACAATACACTGGTGTACATAAATGGGAATGAGCATAGCATATGTGAGATGTTGTCATTTGGGGAAAGCTGCATACAAGGGTAAGCACTAGAGAAGGTCCATGTTAAAGGGGAGCAGACTGGAACCAGATTATGGGAGACCTTAAATATCCTCAAGAATTTAGCTCCATCACAATATTAAAGAAGTAAACACCCCTTGTAGATTACTGAGCTAAATGGGGAGATGGTT
Source organism: Sciurus vulgaris (assembly GCF_902686455.1). Taxonomy (NCBI): domain Eukaryota; kingdom Metazoa; phylum Chordata; class Mammalia; order Rodentia; family Sciuridae; genus Sciurus; species Sciurus vulgaris. The sequence goes on from NC_136461.1 coordinate 110,849,925, forward strand.
CATAGTTTCCAGCCACCAGTTTATAGCCTAGAGTAAATAAAATTTTGTCTTCTCCCTGTACCTTTCCTCCCCAGCATCCTTCGAGGGCTCTCATTTAAGTGGAAATGGAGTCAGATTTGCCTAACCTCCCAGCTCATGGCCTTTTCTTGACTCCTCAGTGCTTTGCAATCAATGCAACTCCCACCTCCTCTGCTAGAATTGTCTGTCAAGTAGAAGGGTCCCTAAACCAGCTGGTCAGAGTGCTTTCCCTTGAAAGGGCTAAAGATACAGTGAGAAATTCTTATTCTCTCTCCAGTCTCCACAACACCCTGTCTCCCCTAATGTGTTCTCTTTGAACAGATTATAATTATTTTTCTCACATTTTTTATAGCCATTAGGCTTAAAACTTTCCAGATTCCCCAGATACATTTCCCCATCTTTTCCTTCCAGTTACAGATTATTAATCTTAACAAGTGTGTAAGTATGTTTAAACTTATTAAAAAATTTATCATTTTTATCATTACAAACACAGTATTCAGTATTGAGAAAAAACTTAAAATCACATGACAAAAATGAAAATAAAACAAAAATCCTCATCACTTCAGATCAATCAATGTTAATTTTTAGTGTATATCTTTTAAGAACAACTTTCCAATTTATTTGTCTGTCTGTATTTTTGGCAACATAGATAATTTTGTACATACTATTTTGTCTTTTTTTATCAACTAATCTTTTGGTGAATTTCAAATTGGTGCTCATTTATTCTAATGAAATAGGTTTTATTTTTAGAACAGTTTTAGATTTACAGAAAAACTGAGCAGGTAGTATCTAGAGTTCCCCATATTTACCTGGCACAGTTTCCCCTATTACCAATATTGTATATTAGTGTAGTACATGTTATGATTCATGAACCAATATTGATATATTATTATTAATCAAGGTCCATACTTCATTGAGATTTCTTTAGTTTTTACTTAATGCTCTTTTCATATATCAGGATCCCATTCAGGATACCATGTTACTTTAGTTGTAAGGTTTCCTTAGGTTCCTCTGGGTTGTGAGTTTCTTAGACTTTCCTGTTTTTGATGACATTGACAGTTTTAAGGGGTAATAGTTTGGTGTATTGTAGGATGAGTCTGTTGGAAGTTGGTGTTTTTCTCCTTATTAGACTGAGGTTATGAGTTGTTCCATTGTTATTATTTTCTTTTTTTCTGGTACTGGGTATTAAACTTGGAGGTGCTTTACCACTGAGTTACATCCCCAACCTTTTGAAATTTTCTTCTTTGAGGCAGGGTCTCACTAAGTTGCTGAGTCTGACTTCAAACTTGCAATCCTCCTACCTTAGCCTTTTGAGTGACTGGGATTACAGGTGTGCACCACTGCATCTTGGGAGGTTATGGGGTTTTGAGAGGATAATCACAGAGATAAAAGTACCATTTCATCACATCATATTAGGGACACATCTATCAACGTGATTATAATTGAATGTTGATCTGGGTTGCCTGCCTGAAGTAATACTTGCCCATTCTCTCTATTGTAAAGTTACTCCCCACACTCTAGCTTTCCAAATTGTTTTGGACAAAATTTCCTATATGTAGTCCACAATTAAGGAATGGGGAGTTATGTTCCTCTCCCCTTTTGAGTGGAGTATCTACATAATTTATTTGAAATTCTACATGAGAGATTTGTCCTTTTTCCCCCATGTATTAATTTATTCAGGCATTTATGCCCTTACAGATTCGTGGGTGTTTATTTTATACTTTGGGGTTACAAGTCAGTATGACTTTATATCATTGCTCAAATTATTTTGGCCATTAGGAGCTCCTTTCATTGTATCTCATGCCCCTTTGACAGCCCCATCAATATGTGAGTGTGATTGTCGAACACTTCCTTCCTTTCTGGCACCTTGAGATATTCCTGGTTCATCTTATTTATTTCCTGCCCAGTCCTAGATTCAGCCATTTCTCCTAGGAGCTCTGGTTCTTTTCGTGGGAGAATGGTATTAGAAACCAGGATCTGGGTGTTGAGTGTGCTTATTGGTGCTGAGATATCATTCCCCATCCTAGCTACCTGTGACTGGCTCCTCAGGATTGATAGCAAGAGGCAGAGTCCAGTCCAGTAGAAGGAGAAACTTTCAATTCATCAGAGTTGATTCACAGTGGTAGGAACTACCTGGGGGAAGAATGCATATCCGCTCTTAAGGAAAATACCACTAGAAACCGAATACTAATTTACTGAGTGGAGTTGTACAATGGGAGGGTTTTGGATTAGATGACCTCTAAGAGTCCTTCTGTTGGCTAGATTCTGTGTGCTTCCAAGTGCTATTCAAAAAGATCAGTTTGAGCTGGGGTCAGTGGGACATGCCTGCAATCCCAGTTATTCAGGAGACTGAGGCAGAAAGATAGAAATTTAAGGCCATCCTGAGCAACTTCACAAAACTATCTCAAAATAAAAAATAAAAAGTGGGGCCGGGGAGATAGCTCAGTCGGTAGAGTGCTTGCCTTATAAGCACAAGGCCCTGGGTTCGATCCCCAGCACCCAATAAAATAAAATAAAATAAAAAGTAATGGGGTTGTAGCTCAGTGGCAGAGTGCCTCTGAGTTCAATTCAGTACTACAATAAATAAATAAATGTATAAATAAAGAAGATAATTTTTATGTCTTTTTTCCTCTGGTTGACAACGAGATTCCTCTGGTGATTCATTCCTGTGTCCCCACAGTGCTTGGCACACTACCTTTTATATGTTAAATACTTAATGAATGTTTTGCTGAAATGCATTCCAGTAGATTAAATTCAGACTTGGTTAAGCTTGAAGACCAGGGAAAGAAAGAATTCAAAAATTATATGTAGAAATACAGATAATGATATACACCAAATTGTCTTAGGGATTTATGAAAGTTTCATCCAAAGATTTAATCAGTTTCTCCTTTGTGCAGCAATTAGAATAACTAAACTTACCTGTCCCATTGATACTATGTCTCATCCACGTTTATATTTCCAGAAATACCCTGCCTGGCATTGTGTCTTCTTGGTCAAAATTTGTTGAATGACATTGACTTTTCAAGTGTCAGGGAGAGAAGATTGTCTTGCGTCTCCTTGGCTTCCTGACTCTTCTATTGTGCTCCTTTTTCTCTTTGTTTTTGTTTTTATCAGGTTTTTCTCACTGGATCTCTGACTATCCAGGCCCCCTCCACCATGGCCAGCCGGGGTGGGGGCCGGGGTCGCGGCCGGGGCCAGTTGACCTTCAACATGGAGGCCGTAGGCATTGGGAAGGGGGATGCTTTACCCCCACCTACCCTACAGCCTTCTCCACTCTTCCCCGTGAGTGTTTCCCCTCCCTTCCCATGACTCCCATGTGCCCTAGTCTGACTATACATGATCCTGGATTCCTCCTGGGCCATCATAAAACCATCCTCATCTTCCCCTCCCCACACACACCCCATCTCAATACTTCCTACTCACAGGGGATGCTTTTCAGGCCAAAAAAGTGTGTGACCTTACTTCTCATACTCACAGCTTCCCAGCTTTCAAAATGCTGTGTCGTTTTCCCATTCTCTTTTGGCCTCTGCTTGTTCAATGGGAACATTGGATAGAAACCCTCTTAAGTATGTACTCCAGCATTTTCTCTCTGAAATGACCATGGCTCCTGCCTCCTTAGCCCTTGGAGTTCCGCCCAGTACCTCTACCTTCAGGAGAGGAAGGGGAATATGTTCTGGCACTGAAGCAGGAGCTACGAGGGGCCATGAGGCAGCTCCCCTACTTCATCCGACCAGCTGTTCCCAAGAGAGGTCAGTTGAAATGCTAGCATCATGTTTGGAGAACCTCCCATGGGCAGTGCCTGTGCTCAGCACCACTGGGAGCTAGAGGAGCCACAGGAAGTACACTAACTAGGGAGATGAGAGTAATCATTCCTGTATGTGAAATGCACTTCAGTGTGATTTGTTTTGAGCCTTACAATAGTTTGGGACAGTTGGAGGTTAAGTATTAACATCTCATTTCACACATATAAATGGGGGGGGGGGGGTATTAACATTTTAAACAAATTTTTAAGAAGGCCCAAACAATCAGTAGGATGCTGGGTCTTTAAGCATTCTTACTAGGTAAATAAAGTAACCCTTTGGCTAGTGGGTCACAGGAAGGTTGGTGTGGGGGAACTAAAGAAGGAAGCTTGGAAGGCTTGGGGCAGTGGCCAATTACCAACTGGTATGTAAGTACAATGTTTCAGTATATTGACAACTGATGCTTTTCTGCTGGAGTCTTGGAAACTGGGGCTCAGAGAGGTGAAAAACTTACTAAATTAACCCTGTTAGCAAGGAGAAAAAGACTGAAACACTGGTTTCTTGCTCCCCAGTATACTTTCCAGTGCACCACTTTATCTCTTAATATGGTAGTGCCTTTAAGCTAAGGGAAAAAGAAGTATTGTCATAATTTTGGGTGGCAGAAGGGCAGGTTAGAAGGGTAATGGGGTCTTCTCTGAAGCTGACTCCTTGAGCTGTAGGTTGGGGTGAGGAGGTAAATCATTCTTAGTATTGAAAGGGGTGAACCCTCAGAAACAGTCCTATTGAAGGGCTCTGAAGAGATAAAACCCTGACCCCTTACATGGAAGCTAGAGAGAAAAAAGGAAAAGAAAGGTGGTGATGGGATCTTATGAAAATCAGAGGGAGAGGTTGGGGTTGTGGCTCAGTGGTAGAGCACTTTCCTAGTATGTGTGAGGCCCTGGGTTCAGTCTTCAGCACCTTATTAAAATAAATAAATAAATAAATAAATAAATAAATAAATAAAATAAAGGTATTGTGTCTATCTGCAACTAAAAAAAATATTTTTTAAAAGAAGAAAGAAAATCAAAGGGAGATCAGTAGTAGAAGAAAGGGAACAGGGGAAGGAAGAGGGTAGGAAAAGGAGAAATATTAGGAAATTATATTGACTAAATTATATTGTTATAATATGTATACATACAAATATGTAACAATGAATTCCACCCATTATGTACAACAATAATTCACCAATAAAAAATATGGAGGAGACAGGCGTGGTGGCACGTGCCTGTAATCAGACTTAACGGGTAAGGCAGAAGGATCACATCACAAGTTCAAGGCCAAACTCATCAACTTAGCAGGATCCTCAGCAATTTAGACCCTGTTTCAGAATAAAAACTAAAAAAGGGCTGGGGATGTAGCTCAGTGGTAAAGCACCCCTGGGTTCAATCTCCAGTACAAAGGAAAAAAAAGAGAGAAATAAATAAAACTCTGACCCTTGACCTCTGACCCTTCAGATGTGGAACGTTACTCAGACAAATATCAGATGTCAGGACCAATTGACAATGCCATTGATTGGAACCCTGGTAGGTGGTGAGCTCTTTCATTGACTGCCCTTCTTTCAAATGCTTGATATGCCTCAAATGACCACCCCACCCCAGATGTAGATCTGCAAACCACCCCATGGTAGCATTTGCAAACTACAACTTTATATATGTTTTAAACACTCTAAGATTTTTGTCCCTAAAAAATCTAATAAATAACCCTCAGTCCTCAGGAGGCATCCAAACCACAATTTTGTCCTGAGAAACTTTGACCCACCCATTTCTTCCTTCCTGTCCTTTAAAACCCTCATTTCTCCATTAAGTAGCAGTCATTATTCATTGAAGATCCCAGGCAGGGTCCTACTGACACTCACATTTTCATTCCCAGATTGGCGGCGTCTACCCAGAGAGCTAAAGATTCGAGTCCGGAAACTACAAAAGGAGAGTAAGTGTATCTGGAAAAGGAGGGAGAAGTTTCTTCCATCAGCTAAAGGGTCTTTTCTCCCATTTCCTACCCAGTCCTAGAGTTGTTGCTAGGTGCCATGATGGCCACATGAGGGCAGCAGAGTGACATGTTCGCTGCAGAAGGGTGTAGTTGACCTTAGCAAAATGTGCTTTCTGACCCTTCACCTTTTGAACCCCCACCAGGGACCACCATTCTACTCCCCAAGAGGCCTCCTAAGACCACAGAAGATAAAGAAGAAACAATACAGAAATTAGAGGTAAGGCAAAAATGTCCATAGAGAACTCCTGGGCCCTGGATTTATTCTCTGTCCCTTGGCCCATGTTTGCCTTAATTTTTCCCTTCTATGAACTGAATCTGAGTCTCTTCATCTTCACATGAGACCCTGGAAAAAAAGGAGGAAGAAGTGACTTCAGAGGAAGATGAGGAGAAAGAAGAAGAAGAAGAAAAGGAAGAGGAAGAAGAAGAGGAGTATGATGAAGAAGAACATGAAGAGGTAACAGGGACCTTCCACTTCAGTTCCCCATCCCCTCCTCTCTGGATTCTTAACTCTTTACACTGCAGATGTTCTTCTCAGAGTTACAGGGCCAAAGGAGATAATGCCACTGAAGGGTAGGGTTTTCCCTTTACTTAATCTATCCCCAGGCTATACTAAAAAATGAAGTGTAGGCTGGGTGCCATGGCACATACCTGTAATCCCAGCAACTCACGAAGCTGAGGCAGGAGGATCGCAAGTTCAAGACCAGTCTTAGCAACTTAGCAAAATCTGGTCTCAAAATAAAAAGGACTGGGAATGTAGCTTAGTGGTAGAGCACCCCTGTGTTCAGTCCCCACTATGGAAAACAAACAGAAACAAAACAAAACTATAGCTAGAAGGGATGTTCCAGGCTTGGAATGGTGTGATTGGGAGTGAAGTGTCCTGTTACAGAGGGAGGAAGGAGAATGCCAAAGCAAGTCTGACTTTTACTTCTCTTTTTCCATTTCAGGAAACTGACTATATCATGTCATATTTTGACAATGGAGAGGACTTTGGAGGTGATAGTGATGACAATATGGATGAGGCTATATATTGAAGAAAGGCTTGAAACAACACCCTGAACCCTCGTATTTTTCTTGATTTGGAATATAGAAAATAATTGTCCATATTATTTAGTTTTGTGGATAAAACAAATCATTTGCTCAGAGTCCACATTACCTATTCAGCCTTCTGGAGATAGAAATGATGACAGATAGCATTCTTTTTTCCCCTTCCCCTTCTGAAACTTTGTAGCACTCTGATTCTTGGGTAAAGGGAAAAGGGAAAAGGATCAATGAAGGGAAAAAGGAGAGTGGAAAGAGTAACCAGGTTGGGGCTGGGGTTGCGACTCAGTGGTAGAGCACTTTCCTAGCACGTGTGAGGCACTGGGTTTGATTCTCAGCACCACGTATAAATAAATGGATAAAACTAAAGGTCTATCAACATCTAAACAAAATATTAAAAGAAAGAAAAAGAGTAACCAAGTTGTTAGAGCTGAGGTAGCTGTATGAATACCCCTACCTAATTTTTAATGTTTTGTTTTGTGTGTGTGTGTGTGTACATAATTGGGGGTGGGAGCAGTTAGGAAGAATAAGACCAATTTTATATTTTTAAATAAAATGTTTTTATCTGTCTCTCTTCAGAATGATGTCTGGTGAAAGAGCTGAAAGGATGCTGGGTTGAACCATTCTCTCTACCTGTCAAGAGCCCAATGTGGTTCACTGTGGTTTATAGCCTTCTTGTCCTTTGTTCCTTCTCTCCCACCTGCACTGTGGGACACATATTCACTATCTAGCCCTGCCAAGGAATATTCACAAACTCACCTGAAGGACTATGGGGAGTCTGGTCCATACTCCCCATAGACTAGCTGGCTTCTGAGTTTCTGGACCTCAGGCCAGAGGTACATGATCATCTCTGTTCACTTGTGTTCACAAAGACACAGGCACTCTCTTTCCCACATTTGACCTTGATCATGCCCTTATTTACAAAGAATGATTATAGCTATTTTTGTAGGGAGAGTCAAGAAAGCCAAGTGTGGGGAGAGGGAATGGGCTGACTCTTATTCAGCATGCTCAGTCCTCTTCTAGTCCCTGGCCACTGGGCTTTGAAGAGAATGTCTATGCAGAAGAAGCTCCCTAAATATTGTAATCTCCACTTGCAGAAGCCAGTTTGTGGCTGAGTTACAGTTTCTCTTTTGGTCCTTCCTTTTGTGGAATTCAGTTAGCTGTCTCATTCCCTTCTTTGGGGAGGGGGGTAGGCAGTGTTGCTTTACAGGAAGTAAGGAGGGTGGAGAGGAAGGGAGTGACTTAGGGACACTCTCAGCTCTGAGAGATGCTTTCTCACCCACACAGCTCTCCCTTGGGTGAGATCACTTCCCTAGACTCTGATTGGCTTCTGAGGAAGCCTTAGATTAGCTGATTGGTTCCAGCCACTTGCCATGCAACAGTCACGGGTAAACTGCATGTCCAGAATAGGAACTGAATAAGGAAACAAGCATAAATATCTGGGATGCTATCATTGTGGCCGTACTGAGCATTTAAAAGTCATAAGATGGATGTAGGAGAACCTTCAAGAAATTTCCCAACTGCATTTAAGCAGGCTATTCTCTAGCACCAAGTAGAGACTGGTAATCAAAGGTCAGATATTTCTGACCCCTTTCTAAACTATGAAGAGGAGCTATGACTCCATTGAGGGAAGCACCTTAAAAGTCTAGTTTCAATGTGATAGTAAGTGTTAAGATAGAAGCAGCCAAGAAGATAGAAAAGGGAACAGGAATAGAAACAGAACATTCCAGAGTTATTGAGCAATTTGCAATGATTGATGTGTTTCCTTTTCTAGCTCCCTGAGGTTGTGTATGAGTGGAGGAGGGTCAGGGGCTAAGGGACCTGCCACTGGGGTTTCCCATAGTTATATTTCAGCCTATAATTTTGACCAAGGAGAGCTCAGCAGAAAATAAAAGTAAAAGACACTGAATTTTCTTCCTTTTGCCATATTGTGTTGTACAGGTACATAGACATGCACTACACACTCCCCACAAGTCTCAATCTGCTTAATTATTATTATTTTTTAAATTTTTTTGTGTGGTGCTGGGGATTGAACCCAGGGTTTTGTGCATGCAAGGCAAGCACTCTACCAACTGAGCCACATCCCCAGCCCATGCTCAGTTATTTCTATATCTATGATATAAATCACTAAATGCTACCTAATCTAATCTGGGAAGTTAAAAGAGTAGGAACAAAGATTCTGGACGATAAACAATAGAGGAGGGCTAGCATCCTATCCCTATGTACCTCTACACGTACATACATCCTTTTTCCACAAAGCTTGGGAAAGCAGGACAAAGGTTGGAATGACCACTTGGGATCAGTTGTACTGCCTCAAAGACAAAGTGTCAGAAATATTCTTGAACTCTGCTCTGTCTGGCCTCCTGCCCTTCCTGGCAGGTGATCTTGTTAGACAAAGCCAGAGACAGGAGACCGGCAGCTTCCCCAGATTCCAGGCATAAGCTAGACTGTTTCCATTGACCTTTCTCCAACTTATCATAGGTACTATTGGGCAGGCAGAGGCTAGAGTCCAAAGCCAAGTAGACAGGGTCAGAGCTACCATTCCCTTTGAGGAAACATTTGCAGAGGACTCAGGCAGTGCTTGTCAGCCCTGTACCATGTGTCAGCTAGGGCCTAAAATAAAAGATTATTTCCATGGTCACAAACTGGACCACACTGGCCCCAGGCAGGGTAGGTTCTATGACAAGAATCTTATTTTTCTGCACCCATGTTCTATCCCTTACCTTCCTGGTCCTCTCCCACTTTGGCAGGCAACTTGAGAGCTGGGTCTGCAATCAGGTATAGGTACTCAAAATAGTTCGAGGGAGGCCTGTATGGGAGACTTTGATATAACATGCAACTTAGAATGGGAGTGGAGACCAAAGAAAATTAAAGAGTCAACCTGGACATGGTGACACGTGCCTATAATCCCAGTGACTTGGGAGGCTGAGACAGGAGGATCTCAACCTCACGTCTTGCCTGGGCAACTAATGAGATCCTGTCCCAAAATAAAAAATAAAAGGAGCTAGGGATTAACTTCAGAGGTAGAATGCCCCTGGGTTCAATCTCCAGTACCAAAAAAAAAAAAAAAAAAAAGAAGGAAAGAAAATTGGAGAGTCAGAAGTTAAGTAGATAGGGTGATTGAGTGCCCATGATATAGGATTTAGGAAAGAAAAAACAGTTGTTTTCTTCAATTCATTTTCATTGTTGTTTGAATTTTGAAAGGAAGGAAGGGTGGCATGTAGGCATAGGCTAGTTGAGAGGTAAGTTCAAGGGAAGAAATGCCATCTCAATTCAGCAAAGCACAATTTTATTGTTCTAGCTTCACTACTCCATAGTTTTGTGCCCTGGAAAAGTCATGTCAAGTCTCCATGCCTTAATTTCCTCATTCTGATACATGAATTTGGACTAGATGTCCTCTGGGAACCCTTCTAGACTCTCACAGAGTAGGGCTGATATTGATCCACCTGCAAGAATTCAAATGGTTCTGAGAACAAAGGCAGAATGTGTTTGGCTTTAGCTGAACACATTGTATCCTCTGGATTTTCCCACCTTATTTTTGGCCTATGCAGGCTAAAGATACCTCGGGCATCCAGCCAGTCATTTCCAAGAGCCTTTCCAGCCAGAGAAGCAGGGAGAACAGCAATTCCAACAACTAACAAAAAAGGGGAAAGTCCCAGAGTTCAAGGTCACAATCTGCAAGTCAGGACTCAAATTAAGCTGACTATTAAAGATTTCTAACTGAGGAAGGGGCTGGCAAGGCAGGTCTTCTCTATCCTCCTCAAATATCTCATCTGGCCTGTGAACAGAGAAGATAATTGAGCTAGACAGAAATAGCTCAGTTAGATAATCTGGCCCAACCACTTGTAACCTTTTCTCCACTGACCTTTACACTATTGAGTCCCATCTATTCCCCAAGGTTATTTGGGATCACAAATCAGGAAATAAGAAATTCCAGTTTCTTAGCATCATCTCAGAAAGGCCTTTGCCAATCCAATGGACCTAAATTTGTCTTTTTGAAACCTGAAAGGGAGGGAGGTTCTGCAGTAACCCTAACAGGAGTCAGTGGGAAGACTCTGATCCCTAACTGCAGGACTGAGAGGCTAAGTGCTATTACCTCAGGACCCCAAAAAGCTGGGGAAGGAATCCAGGAATTCTTCAGACTGAACCTTGACCAATGTTCCATGATCTTGGAGTCTAGGACTATTTTCTACTTTCAAACACCCCTTCCTCTCAGGATCCTCAGCTATGGACTATGTTCCCCAAGCTTAGACCTCTGCCCCTTCTTCAATGGTCCCCATCCTGTGTTTCCATTTCTCTTGGTGTTTAGTAGAGAAGGGGGAAATATCCAAGTCCTGTCTAGCACTGTTACACTGAGGACAACCTTGATAGTATTAGAATAAGAGGAGGTCAGTTAGACCTATGTTTGTCTTTCTGAAAAGGGCAGGAAGGGGAAGAAGCCCACCAAAGTCAGGGGCACAGATTTGAGATCTTTCTCACCTTGGAAGGGAATAGGTGAAGTCCCATTTGGACAGGGAAAGAAACCTGGTTTCCTTCCTTCTTTTGCTCCGCTGTGGTCGGAGATATAGCCATCATGGAGAGGAAATTCCCTCATCTAAGCTAATGCTGTACCTTATTTTTCTCTGGCAGGGTGGTAAGAGGAAGTGAAACAAAGATGGACTCTGGGAGAAAGGGAAAATGCTGACCAGCCCTTTTCTAAATACTCCATTTCCTTTCCCCAAGCCTCTCTCCTGGCGTGTAGACATATGTCTGACCATACTTGGCTGCTCTTGGTCCCTCACCTCTCCCTTACTTGGCCCGGCTCCTATTTTGGATCTTGCTTTCCATCCTGAGCTACCACTCTAACACCTGTGCAGAGACATCAGGGATGTCTGTAACCATTTCAGAAGATGGATGGGGCCAGGCCAGGAGGGGTGGCTTAGGACCAGAAAGAGATCGATCTTATCACCCAGACCCATTCCTTCTTATCTTATAAAATTTTTTTGCCCCATCTCAAATCTCTCTCCATGTCTGCCTCTTCTTGTCTCTCTTTGCTTATGCCTTTCTACTGTGTTGCTTAAATTGGGTTTTTCATGGGAAGATGTGGTAAGGACTATTTGGAGTCCAGAATACAATTGGCACATCTTCCCGAGTGTCAGTTTTACTTTTAAGATTTGGTGGTAGACAAATTATTTTTTATACTAAAATCAACACAAGTCTATTATGTAGTGTAAATCAAAATTTGCATTTTTAAAAACAAAATAAACACAAAAAAGACATTTCCTGCTTGTGGCAGGTCAACTTTGGACTGCTCTGGGAGCCCTGGGGAGAATGGTTAACTCTCCCAAATCTTAAAAGTCCCCCAGAGGAAATTCTTAGAGCAGCAATGACAACCCTAGACAAATTTAAACAGCAGATAGGAGTTGGACAGTAGGAAGAAGCAAATTGGTGAATATAATGCTGTAGAGGGTGGTGAGAAATGGCTAGTCAGAATTTTCCTGGACTGATGGCATGATAGAATGTGACTCAGTATTACCAAATATGATGGCTTTTAATTTGAAGTTCGACAGTAGGTTTGAATGGAATCTGTTCTGGTTTTATTTCTTGACAGTGCAGGGGTTTTGTGCATGCTAGGCAGACACTCTACCACTAAGCTAAACTGCCAGTCCCCAAAACCTGGTTTCTAATTTTTAGAAAGATACTGCGTATGTTTCTAAATGTTTGCAAGCTGGTTCAGTCTATGAAATTTCAGTTTGCCTCTGTCTTAGAGTTTCCTCCAGCTGTGCTTCAGTTCATCAACCTCAGCTAAAATCAAGAAAGAGGAAGAGCAACATGAATCACGGGGCAATCTCTTTTCTCCAGTTCTATCTCCCCACTGGCTTCCCATTAATCATGGAGCACCTATGTCAGAAATTCCCTCCCCCCTCCCCCCACAAAGCAGAGTGGGTTATATCAGAGAAGCTGAGCTATAGGAAAAAACAAGGGGAGAAAAGGAAGCTGTTTGGGGGTATAAAAGTATATCCAGTTTGGGGACTAGGGTTATGGCTCAGTAGTAGAACACTTGCCTAGCATGTGTGAGGCACTGGGTTTGATTCTCAGCACCACGTATAGATAAATGAATAAAATAAAGGTCTATCAACATCTAAAATAAATAATAATTAATTTTAAAAGAGAATATCCAGTTTAAAGAGAAGGCCAAAGGAAAATGAAGCCCCAAATTAGGAACTCTGGTAACATCACTTCTTCCCTACCTCCATTCCTAATTTTCAGACCCCCCTGACAGTGAAAAGGAACTTCCCAGCTTGCCCATCTACCTCTGTCCCAGCAGTTCCAACTCCCAGGTGGCAAAGTTTGCCAAAACCAGAGATAGCAAAATTTGCCTTGTCAGACTTCCTCACCTTTTTCAATCTCTCTAATTTCCACAAACATTTCTGGTACTTTCCAAAGGTATATGAAACCCAAACCTGTGTTTCCAAGGTCTTAAATTATATTCCTGGGATCTGGGGTTATTGGGGTGCATGAAGTTGCAGGAGAGTTTGGAGCTCTCCTGAAGGACAGCTTGAGGAAGTAGAACTGCAGAGAAGCCTCTGAGGCAGGAATACACTTCTCTCCAGGGGGAGGAAAGGAAATGTTGGTTCCTATCCAACCACTCTCTCCCTGCCTACAAGAATGTGAAGGTAAAAACATCTCAGAGTCTGAAACAGAAAGCAAAGTTTGTATAGCTGAAAGGTGAGTCAAACATAAAAGACCAGGAATAGAACAAAACAAGAGACAAAGAATTAACTGTGAATCTGGATGGATGAAGGAAGAAGTCAGAATTAGGCAGGGAAGGTGGAAAAGAGGGGTCTTTAGGCATAGAACCATATAAGGAAAGCACAGTTTTCACGCCCCTAACTCTTCTTCCCCTCCTAGTATCTGAAATCCTTTCTCTAACCATCTGTCCTGGAGGATAAAAATATCCATGCTGAGCACCTAGCCAGATATTTCCAAGAACCTGTTTACTGACCATTTGACTTGGAGAGGTCTAGTCAGCATCTCCATTACCTCAAAAGGAATGGAACTTGCTTGACATCCCAGATCTCAGGGCACATGAAATTCACAATTCTGTCCCCATATTCTCCCCATCTTCATCCTTCTACCATCACTCTGTTACCTGGAGATGGCCAATAAATTGGTAGTTAGAAAAATATCAGTCTTCAGAGTCTATTCATTCTTTTCTTTTTACCTAACAGGTCTAGCAGAGAGTAGGGAAGGGTCAAGCCAAGGGAAAGGTCAGGATAGAATAAAAACAGCCTAAATAGGCTAAATTGGGCCTCAGCAGTAGTCTTGCTGCCACTGACCTTTGTGCTAAGCAGTCTAGTTCACTTCAGGAAAAAAGATCAAATGGCATATAATATGTTGGAATAAGGAATCTGAGACTTACTATAGCATTGCATTGTATATCCAGCATTCTCCAGTCTTCAGTTTATCACCTCAAATGGTGGGAAGCTTTTCCCCACTGCTGTGTACTGAAGAGTTAAGAAGGTTCAAGCCAGGTATGGTGGCTACTTGGGAGGCTGAGGCAGGAGATCACAATCCAAGGTCAGCCTGGGGCAATGTGGTGACAACCTGTCTCAGGTAAAAAAAAAAAAAAAAATGCTGGGGGTGTAATTCAGAGATAGAGGGTTTTTCTGGGTTTGAATTTCCAGTACTACAAAAAAAATTTTTTTTCAGTTAATTTCCAGAAGGTGACAGGCCTATGAAGCATAATGGGAATATGAAAGAAAATTTTAGTGTTCCCAGAGCTATATTGTGAGATGCTGCTGGTGGAGAGGAATGTACAGGGCTCATTCTGACCTGGGGTGGGAATGAGTCCCAATAGTGTACTACCGCTCCCCCTCCACATGAATTCCAGGCAAATTAGTTCCTATACCCTGTGTTGTTACTCCCACATGGGAAAGAAATCAAAAGGAACAAAAGAAGAATGTTTCCTTTTTTATTTTAGATAACAAGCACTTAATTGACATTGTACTAACACTTCTCATATGCATTTTTTTTAGGTTTTTGTTTTGTGTGGTTTTTTTTTTTTTTTTTTTTTTTTTTTTGGTGTTGGGGATTGAACCCAGGGCCTTGTGCTTGTGAGGTGAGCACCCTACCAACTGAGCTATATCCCCTCATATGCATATTTTTAATCCTCTCAACAGCATTCTGAGATAGACACTGTTATTAATCCATTCTACAAATGAACAAACTGTAGCATAGTGAGGTTAAACAAGTTGCCCAAGGTCACACAGCTGGTTAAGTGGTAGAAGTAGGATTTGAATTTAGAAAGGTTGGCTCCAAGTTCCACATGTTTAACTACTATTTCTTCTTAATAGTATAGGAGACCTAATCGCTGAACCTTTTCCAGGTTCTAGACTCAACTATTCAACCAGGACCTGCAAACCTGGATCTGTAGCCATCACTGAAAGGAAACTTTCAGCTTAGAAAATGGAGGTGAATGGAGAACAGAAAAATATTCTGATCTCCCATTTCATAACTATGTTGTCATGGGTTTCTAGGACAAGGACTGTGGCCTTTTGGAGGATCAGTAAAATATTCCATACGTACCTTATGTATTCCATCACCTAGATGTGGTCCAGGAGGAGAATTCTAGGAGGGGTCTGTGGAGGGGTCTGTGAACTGTGAAAAGATCCTCTCCTTTACCCTACTCCACACCAATCAGATTGTGTGATTGTTTTTTGCTGACCATACCCTTAGTCACATACTATCTCCAGACTTCCTTCCCAACCCAAATTAGATTTTTATAAAAAAATATTTTAGTGGTATATGGGCACAATACCTTTATTTAATTAATTAAATTTTTTTTTAAATGTGGTGCTGAGGACTTAACCCAGTGCCTCACACATGCTAGGCAAGTGCTCTACCACTGAGCCAGAACCCCAGCCCAGATTCTTTTTCTTTTTTTTTTAAACTTCTTTTAAGAAAATTTTTTCATAGTTGTAGATGGACATCGTGCCTTTATTTTTTTTAATTTTTTTATGTGGTGCTAAGGATTGAATCCAGTGCTTCATGCGTCTTAGGCACGCACTCTGCCACTGAGCTATGGCTACAGCACCCCAAATTAGATTCTTGTATTTCCAATTTGTTCAAAGAAGCCAAGGTAACCAAGGACCCTGGTTTGGAAATACCTGCCTTTTTCTTACAAATTTTATTTTCTTTAGCTGTTTTCTTGCTTTAGATAATTTTCTTTTTGACTTTTCTCAGATCTTCCCATACTACATTGGACCTAATGAATAAATGATATTCAGAACTAGATCTCCTCTAATGGTTGTATGTGTAGATTATAGCTCTTTAAAAAATTAAAGGCGGGGCTAAAATTAAAGGTGGCTCAGTGGTAGAGGCTTGCCTCTCATGTGTGAGGCACTGGGTTCCATCCTCAGCACCACATAAAATGAATAAAATAAAATAAAGTTATTGTGTCCATCTGAAACTGAAAACATAAAAATAAAAAATAAAATATTAGAAGACATAGCCAGGCACAGTGGCCTGTCTGGGCAACTTAGCAAGACCCTGTCTCAAAAAAAGGGGTGGTGGTGGTGCTGAGGACATAGCTCAGTGGTTGAGCACCTCTGGTTCAATCACTGTTTAAATAAATAAATAGCATATGAGAAGAACATGGGAAGAACTAGAATATCCACCCACTCGAATGTGGAAACAGCTGGACTGATACCTAGGGAAGTGTACAAGTAAATCCCTACAGAAAAATTCCTGGGGTGAGGTGGAAATTGTATAGAGAAGGCAAAGGAAGTAGAGTGGGGCCTTTTGTGCTGTAAGGGAGCGATGTGTTTCCTCTGAGGGAGCAGTTCCAGCTACTTCCTTCCTCAGATTTTGCTGTGCTGCTGAATATAGTAACTAGTCACATGAAGCTATAATTTAAAAATAAATAAATAAAATTTAAAAGTCAGATCATCAATCACAGTAGCCACATTTCAGAGTTTAATTGCCGCATGTGGCTAGTGGCTACCATACTGGACAGCATGGATGCAGAACATGTCCATCATTATAGAAAGTTCTTTAAGACAGTGTTGGAATAGAGATTTTAGGGTATCAGGAGAAGATGCATATGTTCTGGTCCTTTCAGTGCCAAATCTCTAAGAGGCCTTGGGTGTAAATTATCTCTCTTCTCCATGTCCCCCCAAAATGCACAATGCACCAGTAGCCAGACTGCGTACACAAACAGCTTGCCTCTGAGCTCCTGGGTCTCTCTATCCCTTTGTCTTTACCCTCTGGTCTGCTCTTGTCCTTGCTCCACCCCTCTAGTCCCTGGAAAACAAGCTGCAGAAAAAAATTTTCCATCAACTTTGACCTAGTTTCCTGGTCACAGATTCAAAAGGGGAGGAGTTGCTAAATTTTTAAACAGGTGATAAACAGGGGGAGGAGTTCAGGTGAGAGTCACCATGACAACAGGGAAAGCGCTAGATTGACACAATGGTAATGGAAAACAGATGGCTAGACAGGAAAGGTGGCACTCACCTGCAAACCCAGACTAAGGCAGGAGGATTGAAAGTTCAAGGCCAACCTTAATGAGACCCTGTCTCAAAATAAAATAAATAGGGCTGGGGGTATAGCTCAGTAGTAAAGCACCCCTAGTTCAATCCTGTTTCAAAAACAGACAGCCAAGAGAAGAAAGCAAAAGCACTACGGGGAATGAAAGATAAACAAAAATTGAAGTGGAAAAAAAAAATTTTTTTTTCAATTTCACTTTCTATTCAATTCACATTGGTCTTATATAGAACTTCTGGGAACATATTTGGAATTGGGGTGTGGAGGTCCAAAGAAAAGTAAATCCCCAAGTACAGGCCAAGACTGAATCTGTCTGAAAAGATTTAAATGAACCCCAAATCAATTATATTGACCTCTGCTATCTGTTTCTCACCTGTCATTCCTTCAAGAATAAAAATCATTTCAATTAGTGGTGAAAAATAATTATTAGAACTATGAGAAATAAGAATTATTGAAACACTCTAAGGAATGAGGGTGGGGTTAAATATTCAGCAAACATTTACTGAGTTATGATTATATGCTTGGGTAAGAACTGTGCTAGCAACTAGAGATTAAAAAAAAAAAAAAAAAAAGGTAGTTGCTTCCAGAGTGATACTCAGCTTCTGAAACTCTCAAGTCCTGAATAAAGGTTATTCTTATCAGCATGAAAATTATTTATACTGGGAAGAATTTCTATCACAGAAAGTAAGTTATGAAAAAGAGAACTTCATCCCTTCCCATCCAAATCCTCTCACAAACCTGGTTTCTGTTTAAAATTCATGTATTCCAAAAGTGAAGGAATTTAATGGTTACCTATGGACATGAAAAAAATTAGCCTAGACAACTAGAAGATTCCACTGCAATTCTTTAGTGAATTAAAAAACAGACTAACTTAGCTCAAATCCCTTCCCTCATTCCTCCTACCTGCAACCTATGTTTATTAGGATTAATGGGGAGTGTTCTTTCCACATCGTTTTTAGTAATATGAATTGTGAAGGACAGAAAGTTTCTTTAGGCATACCCTTTTTCTAATAATTTTCCAATGCCACTTCACAGACACAGATAAGAAAAAATTTGCAATTAAAAAAACTTTATTTTTTAAACAAAGAATACCCCCACTGGGGTGAAAATATATCTGGTTAAGTACAAAATATAATTTTTATCATACAAAAAGATACACAAGTAAAATACAAAAACAAAAAAATGAAATCACCTTTAGCCCACAGTTTCTGGCTGTAATAATTCTCAGAAGAGGGTGGAGCTCAGTGCTCTGACACAGGACAGCGAACAAAGTGCTATGGCTGAGGGTGACTGGCCAAGTGCTAGTGGCTACAGTGAGAGAGGGGCTAATATCCCTTTCTCCTAACACTGGGCAGGACTTGCCCTCTAGTTTCTCATGGCAGTGTCAGGAGGCTCTGATCACAGTGTTGGGGCTTCTTGATTCAGAGTTCCTCCTCGGAGTTTAGAGAAATCACAGTGAGCAAGGCTGACAGCAGCAACCCATTCATACAATTAGAGTGTCAGAATTACGTAATTCCATACACTGGGACAAAGTCTCAAAAGTAATAATAGTAACACTTTTTTTTTTTTTTCTTGAGTGTGTCATTATGCTTACCCCTAAAGACATAGTAGACCGGTAGCTTACATTTGAGACAGGGAGAGAAAAAACAAAAAACGAACAAAACCTGACAGGAACTAAAGTGCTAAGAACATCACCTCAGAATCAATTCCAAGGAGTCATTCGAAAAGAAAAACAGATTCTCCTATATGAATAAGTTTGCAACAGGAGAACACAGTGCAATAGGCTCTAAAAATGGCTTTTAAGATCTTTGGTGGGGTATAGTTACTACCGCTTTAAGCAAAGTTAAAGTACATTCTAAGCAAAGACACCTCAAAGCAGTTTTCCTATAATTCACGGGGGAAGCACCTCTCTAAAACCCAAACCAATTCAGTTCTGGAGGGTTTTTCTAAGTGTACAAAACAGAGAACACCAATTTTAAGAACTTCCTGTTTCCCAAAATTTTGGCCATGATTTTCTTTTTCCTAGTTTGCTAAATTGGCTCTGGTTCCACGTGGAACAGCAGTTCAAGGTTTGAAGTTGTTATAACACTCTGTAACTCCCGTCAAAAACCCTTGGGAAGACCATGCCAATAAGGCCATTTCTATCCCGACACTCAAAACTACTGAAAATGTCTCAGTTTTCAAGGAGATCTGAAAAATCGGATGGGCTTGAATTTTTCTAAGCCCATCCTGCAAACGCTCCTATATCACAACGCTGGCGCTGGTGGAGGATGAGTTCGCACCACTTGAGGCCTGAAGATTGCCTGTTGAACACCTCCTACTTTGGGGAGTCAGAGGCTGGGGTGGACCCATACCTCACTGCAGAGACTATTTAAGTCTCTAAAAAAAGTGAGAGTCCAGGAAGAGAGGTGGAAAGAAACAAGTAGGTACAGCTGCTTCTTTTCTCCCACTTGATCACTGCACATTGTTGTTGAGGATGCAAGGATCCACCTGGGAGGAAGAAAGAAGAGATCATTTTAATTTGGGTAAGAACATGAATCTTATTTGGCAATCCCTCCAAGTCAACTTCCTATAGAAAGCTTAGGACAAATGTTAACAGTAAAAAATGACAATTCTCACCTCAGTATATGTGGGTGGTGGCATGAACTTGAACTCAGGAGCATACATAAAGATAGGGCTGTCTTGAGAGCCATCTACATCATCTAGCAGAGGGGTGGTAGGGCTCTCCAATCTGTGATCTTCAGGAATGATATCCATGTAGCAAGGAGGAGCTATAAAGAGAAAATATGGGAATAAGAAGCCTAGCCAAGAAATGCCAGATATCACAATTTTACAAGGCCAGAGGAAAGAAGACAAGACATCAGGTCTGGCTCACCTTCTGGGGTATCAGGGATGTTTAGATCTACCCAACTCATTTCAGAGCTGGTTCGGCTGGCCATGCTCGATGTCCGGCTGCTTAGACCTGACCTGCTGCCAATTACCAGGGGTAGGTCAAGGATGACTTTCTTGGAACCAGGGACACTAACATAGATCTAGAAAGAAAAATAACAGTAAATTAGATAAGAAGTCTGGAGAGACCACCACTGTTTGGACAGATGAGCAATTTCTCTCCCAGAGACATCCCCAACCCACTCACCAGTAAGAAATATTCAACTCGAAGGATGTTGCAGCCCAGGATGGATGGCCTGATCTTCTGCACCCTAAGGCTCTTGCCACGCCATGATGCACATGCCCCTGAGATAATATGATTGCCTCTGACTGATGACAACTTTTGAGTCAACACCTTTGTCTGGCCATTGGCGAGGTAAGTATGGCGGGCCACAATGGCCGCTTTGGGAACCACAATGCGGGAACAAGTATTCTCAAAATCAGCATGGATGGAAATGTCATCACCTAGCAATGAAAACAAAAAACAAAAACATATCGATACTCAGTACGGTTAATGACATCTCTGCCCCATCCCAAGTTCTCAGCCCCAAACCCAATTTTTTTTGTTATATTTGTCCACCATTTGAAGCACTAGGTTTTTACCTTCACAGAATCCTTTTCTGTCAATTCGAGCAGAGACAGACACTCGCCCATCAGGAATGAACATGCAGGAAACTTTTTTCTCCTTTTTAGCAGATACTGGTGCCTATGTAGAAAGGGACAATAGTGTTTTGAGATGATTTAATTTAATGCCCAGGATACCTAATTTATCATACTGTGATCAAGGAAAATAAGAATATTAAAATAAACCTCACCATTAAATCAGGGGTATTGACATCCACTAGATCCATCACTTCAAAGTTTTTCTTTGTCTCTTGAGTTGGCTGGCTGGGGCGATCAAGAAAAGCCTTTACCCAGTAGTCTACACAACCATATTTTCCTTTGAAAGATGTTCCAAGAGGTCTGTGTCAAAACAAAACAAAAAAGGAAACAATTTTAAAACGCTCTTCAAAAACAGTAAGTTATCAAATGAAAGAGATTTTTTTAGAGATGGAGAGTCAAAATGCATTTAGCTAATACCTACCCTTGAGGAAGTTCAAAGCCGAACTTGTACTCATATTTGTTCCCAGGTCTCATGATCACCATCTCATTCTCACCTGAAGGGAAAAAAAGGCAAGTCTCATTACGTTTCTTGTTATACTTAAAAAGTTTCTGTGATAAGGCATGCTTGGGCAGCATGCAAGGATATTTTAGCACCCCCATCTTTATCCCTTACATTCTTAAACGAAAGATTTTTATTTTCTTGCAAAGC
This sequence comes from Sciurus vulgaris, assembly GCF_902686455.1. Taxonomy (NCBI): domain Eukaryota; kingdom Metazoa; phylum Chordata; class Mammalia; order Rodentia; family Sciuridae; genus Sciurus; species Sciurus vulgaris. Next base: position 110,871,510 of record NC_136461.1, read on the forward strand.
TCTGCAATGCTGAAAGGCTCACCCAGGATGGATACCCCAGGAATCAAAGAATGAGTAATTTATGTATACAGAAATCTTTAAAGAACTGAAGCAATGTCTCTCAGGATCGTCTTGTAAGAAATTGTACAAATCACCCTTTTGGGGGCTAGGGACACATTTGCAAATTAAAACAAATAGAGAAAGCAACACATTTCAAACCACTCAAACTGAACAACTTATAGAATTTAGTATGAATTCTTTTCCAATCTCTAATTAGCTTTCACCCTCCAACAATGAACTGGGTCATCTACCTGTTGGCTGGTCTTCCAAGAGAAGCGTGTCCTCATAGCGCAGGTAGTCCAACGTCTGTTTGCATTGCTGGGATCCCTGCATCCAGAGGACTTTTGCCACTCCGCATGCCAGGATCCGGACGGCTTTGACTCGAGTCACTTCACACACCTCCACTACCACCCGGCCAGCCACCTTCTCCCCACTGCCGTACACTTTTTCAGGGTCGTTAAAGACCACCTCAAAAGACTTGATCTTCTTGAACATCACCATGATTGGGCTGAGTTGGCTCAAGAGTCAAAAAACCTAAATCCAAGAAGGGATCTTTACAAGAAATATCACTCTTCCTAAGGAATGAGGGTGTCCTGAGCAGGTTGGGTTTTAATAACAAAATTCAAAAAAGCCCACAAGGGAATTTTAAGTTTTCCGAAAAGGTGTCTAAAAATTTCAAGTTGGTGGCTGTGCCAAGCTCCTTCTTTCCTTTCCTCCTCCGGTTGCCGAGGAAGAGCTCCAGATTTCGGTGGGGTGGCTGGTAGCAACCCTACCCAGAAATCGAGAGAAGAGTTTCAAGCTGAAGCCGGAAACTGCTCTATATAGTAGCCAGAGCCGGCAGGGCCACGCGAGCGCTTGCCTGGAGGCTCGTGCTGCCCTCGTGCACAGCTCTCCCATTGGCTGCCTGATCCTTGTTTACCAGGAGCTCGACCAATCAGCCAGGACCCAGAGGCGCGTGGACACTGTGTGCTCCTGGCGGAGGAAATGGTTGTTGTGCTCGGGTGTGCTGCCTCGCAGGGAGGCGGGGCTGGAGGGGGCTGCGGGAGCGGCTTCCCCGGGGTTCGTTGGCAGCAGGCTCGCAATGACCCTGAAATCTATCCAGGGCGAGTGGCTGTCGGAGGGCGAATGTGGACGCTTTTGGCCTTGGTCTTGCAGCGGTGTTATTATTATTTTTTAAGGTAAAAGGAAAATGTGCTTATGAGAGAATTTCATGGTCAGTAGTAAGCCTGCGTAACGAATTTGGAGATGATCGTTTATTCCTGGCCCACAAATCGCAAGTCTGTGAAAAACAACCCCATAGCTCCAAGAATACTTCAGGTTTGGGACAGAGGGAAGGGAGTGCTGATGTTAGTGTTCAGGAAGATCCCCTTTGTCTTCTTGCCCCGCATCTCCACTTAAAAACAAAAAGCTGCTGTCTCTGAAGGGAAGAATTGGTCACATTTTAAACACTCTCTTCAGCCCTCTTTGGAAAGCGGTGTATAGGACTAAAGTGGCCTTCGGCTCTGGGGCTCTGGGGCTCGGGCTGTGTGCCAGCGCTGTTCCTCATCCCACGTACCCTCCATTCTGTTCTTTTTGTTCTCTGGAACGGAAATAGTAAGGGAGTGTCCACATCCTGTTGCTTATCCCCTCATCTCTTCAGTGTCTACCTGCGAAGTTGGGGAACACGGTGTATGTTCTCCCCGCTTACCTCATTACCTCTTTAGTGAGGTGTGTCCTTTACACTCTCAGGATTTCTCCCTCCCTGCTTCTCCAGGAAAGAAAAAGGAAAGGAAATTTTTTAAAAAGGGAAAGACTGTTTCACCCTTTCACTCTCTTCCTGAAGTTCTTGTCTTCCTCCCCTCTCCCAGTTCACTAAATTAAATGTACTTTCGTAAACATGTTGTCCCACACTCATCATAGCCTTCAAGTTGGTTAAAAGCAAGACAGTTCTCTTGTTAACAACTGAGGTGTCTGTGAAAGATGATCATACACCTGTTTGAAGAAACAGTTTCCTCACCTTTTTTTTTCCCCTAAGCTCTTCAGAAATCCCAAAGGAAAGAGAAGGGTCATCAGAGCACTGTTTTAGCTAAAAGGGATCCTGATTCCTCATTCTATGTTGGTTTCTTTCAACTAACTGTCCAGGGAGGGTTTTCCCTATTGAATACAAGGTGCCTTAGGAGCCGACTCCTGAGAAATGTTTCCTAAATGTAATAAGAAAAACTTGTATGTAGAGAAAGAAGGATTCTAATCCCCTTTTCTTTCCTTCTCTCTCTTGCTTTTATTTTCCTTTTTATAGTTTGGGGATTGAACTCAGGGCTTTAGTGCATAATGGGTGAACATTTACTACTGAGGCACATCCCCAACTCAGCAATTTTTATTTGTTTTCAGTTATTAGGGATTGAATTGGGGTTAGAGGAGGTGTTGTACCATTTAGCTACCTCCCTAGCCCCCACTGACCTTGACTTGTGATTCTCTTGTCTCAGCCTCCCAAGTAACTGGGATTACAGGCATGTACAACCACACTAGCTCTAACTCACTTTCTTTTGATTCCTAGACTTTTCCCTTATCTGTACCCATGCTTGAGACGGTGACGTAAATAAGAAGTATTTAAAAGTCCTACCTTCTCAGCAAAAAAGAAAGCTATTCATTGCTGTTAGGAATCCCTCTCTTCCTTCCTCATACACCCTACCTGGGTTGACACCCTAAGGCTAACAAGTTCCAGCACAACCCTAATATTAAGCAAGCTCAGAATCTGTTGGAAAACACATAAAGCACCAAACCCCAGGAACATGTTGATCCTTCGGGTGTGTGGGTTTGGGGTGGCACCCTGTTCTAGAAAGTTAACCAACTAGGCTTGAAGTATTTTCAGTTGATAAACTATATTGATTATTATGAACAGGGATGGTGGGTTTCTCACTAAAGTGATTTTGTTTATTTATTTTACACTCAGGGACTCTTCTACTGAGCTATCTCTCCAGTCCTTTTTATTTTTCATTTTGAGATAGGGTCTCACTAAATTGCCCAGATGGTCCTTAAATTTAGGGTCCTCCTGCCTCAGCTTCCTGAATTGCTGGGATTACACCACTGTGCCAGGCTTACCTACGTAACTTTTGAGGTGATGAGAAGAAAGGTAGCTAGTAATAGATCAGGATGGTGTTGATTTGAGACACCTTAAGGGGAGAGGGAATAGTGATATTTATTTGGGGACATGTACAAAGTAGTGAATTTTTGAGTTTCTAAAAATCCTTTAACAATTCTCTCTTGTTCTAAGTTTCTGCTTTGGATACTAGTATTTTTCTTATCTTCCCTTTTTGTGGAACTCGGCATAGACCACTTGTTTGCTCTGTGTTATGCCTGGGTTTTCTTGGATGCCAAAAAACTGTTTAACTTTGGCAGCAACAGCTGCCTGCGTACCAGGCCTGCAGCCAAGGCATGTTCTGAAATGGAGGCCTCCTGGATATAGCTGTTTATAACCTTTCACCTTATAACCCAGTATTCTGATAGAAATTTGTCTCCTGATTATTCTTTTTCAGTACTTGAGTCAAAGAAAAGTATCTTGTAAACGCCTGTCCTAAAAACAGGATACAAATACTAATGGAGTATGAAGAAAAGAACAGACCCAGGAGGAACAGCAAAGTAGGACTCAGTCCAGTAGTTTTGCAAGTTAGGTCATCTTTTACCTGCTCCTTACCCTTTTCCATCCCAGTGCCAATAGGAAACTAAGTGGTGATTGTCATTTGTTGGCTTTATTGTAGATGACAGAGCCAAAGCTTTCACGAGAGAAATACCTGCAACACAGTTGCCAGACAGACAAGGCAGTGATTGCCTTTCTCTTTTCTTTAACCTCTGGCCTGACAAACACTTAGGACTCTAAAGCCTCAGTTCCCAAAGCAAAAGAATTCCCTTCGTTTGTCCTTTTAATCTCTTCTGTCACCTCCACTCCTTAAATATTTCTTTACCCTTACCCTCCCACTTTCAAATAAGTTTTGAATGAAAATGTGGGATTGAAGATTTCAACTGTGTATATGGCCCCAAATCATAGATAAATAAGAATACACTAATAATTGTATAGCATCTTAGAGTTAAAGTGACTTTTTAAGTAATTGTTATTTTTGAACACCAATAAAGAACTCAGTTCTTTATTTGTGTCAATATTATTTATAAATCATTTATCATCTTGTTCCAGAAAGGATTTAAGGTTAGGTTATTTCATTTAACTCTCACAATAACCTTGTGATTCCATATTAATTTAATCAGGCTCAGAAGGGTAAAATAATTTGCCTGAGGTCATAGATTTTGTAAGTAGAGTAAGATCTTGAATCCAGGTCTGTCCAGTTAAAGTATGATCTACGTTTTTTAATGTATTATTCTGACTTTCAGTGGTTTGACATGTAGTATCGTTTGATCTGCATAATGGTTTTATAAAGGATTTAGGGCAAGACTCAGAGAATTTTAGAGTTAAAGGGACTCCACTAGATTGTTTTTGTTTTTAAGACCACTTCCCTTATTTTGGTTAAGTGACATATTTTAGGATACAGCTAGTATCTGGTGGAGCCACTTTCCAAACCCAGGATTCTTAATACTAGAATTCTTATCTCTAGGATGCTTTGCAAGTGCTTTTTGTTGTTTAAATTTAGCTTTACTTATTGGTAGTCCCCTCTTATTCAGGGGGAATATATTTCAGTACCCAAGTGGATGCCAAATTGCAGATCATACTGAACCCTATACTATGTTTTTTCTTATACATACCTATGATAAAGTTTAATAAAAAAGGTAAATAAGAGATTAACAATAATAATCATAAATAGAGCAATTAGAATACTAATATACTGTAATAAAAGTTATATGAAAGTGGTATTTCTCTGTATCAGAATACCTTATGTTTTTTCTGGTTGTGTGTGGGGGGCAGTGCAAGGATTGAATTCGGGGTGCATTCCACCAATCTGTATCTCCAGCCCCTTCTGTTATTTATTTTGAGAAAGGTTCTTGCTAAGTTGCTGAAGCTAGCTTTGAACTTGGGATCCTCCTGCCTCAGCCTCAATTGTTGGGATTATAGGCATGTGCCATGGCATCAACTACTGTCAAATTCCTATGAGAATCACCTATACCAGCTTTCTCTGTTTACTAAACTTATCCCTTTGTAGTCTGGCTTCTACTACCCCTAAAAGGGTTTCTTCAAAATTTCCAGTGGTTTTTTTCTTTAAAAAAATTTAGATAGACATATTTACATTTGTATTTCATGCTTTCCTTCATTGCTAGCAGTTTTCTCCTTCCTCTTCTATTTCTCCTTCTCCCTCTCCCCCCTCCATTTCTTCCTCCTCTTAAGGGCTTCTTCTTGGCCCTCTCCTTTTCTTTCTTTAAGTTTTATTCTTCATTTTACCCATCTGTGCATCACTCTGTGTAAATAACATTAAAATATGTACTATACCTTTAGCCTGTCTCCAAAGTTCCAGCTAGCATTTCAAATTCAATTTGTCCAGTAATTAATTCACAAATCTTTCCCTTGTGCTCAAATTCATTTCTTTAAAAAAATAGAACCATTACATCTTCCCCAAGTCATCAGTTAAAATCCAGCAATTACCTTTGAGTCTATTCTCTCTGATATTTGCATACTCAATCTATTGCTAATTTCTGTTGAGGACATCTTTATAGAATCTTTTTTCCTGTTTCTTATTCCACTACCACAACTCAGGTTCATCATGTCTTTGTTACTTTTGCTGAGATTATCTTTTTTTTCTCTTTCTTCCCAGTACCAGGAATTTAATCTAGGAGCACTCAACCCACTGAGCTACAGCCCTTTTTATTAATTTAATTTTTCATTTTGAGATGGGATTTGAGTTGCTTAGGACCTTGCTAAGTTGTTGAGCTTGACTTTGAACTTATGACCCTCTTGCTTCAGACTCCCAAACTGCTAGGATTACAGGCATGTACCACTAGGCCCAGTTCTAGATTACCTTAATAGCTTTTGACTAGTCTTCCTTTTATCCTCTATAGACTGTACCTAGATTAGTCTAACACAATTTTATTCCTGTCTACTCCTGTGGTACTATAAAATCCCCTACTTACTAAACCCCATTCAAATGCTTCAACCTGGCACTGAAAGACTTCACAAAATGGCCTCAACCAAAATTTTCAGACTCATTTTCCATTACTTCCTCATACATATACCCCAGACCTCAGCCAAACATGAGTACTTAGTGTTCCCCTAATATATTCTCTGCCTTTGTGTCTTTGCTTATTCTTTTCTGTCTACCTGGAATACCTGTCCTTCCCTCCCCAGCTCTGCTTTTTAGAAACCCTATACCCGCTTCTGTAGACGGTCAAATGAGTTTTTCTTTGTGAAATCTTGATTTCCAATCTTTTAATCTTTTACCTTACAACTAAATATGATTTCATTCTCTATTTTTCTTTTTTTGGTACTGGGTATTGAACCCAGTGGCACTTTGCCACCAAACTACATCTCCAGCCCTTTTAATTTTTAATTTTGAGCCAGGGCCTCACTAAGTTTCTCAGGCTGGCCTTGAACTTGCAAGTTCAAGTTTACTCTGGCCTCAGCACCTGAGTCCCTGGCATTACAGGTGTGTACCACAGTGTCTGGATGATTCATTCTTTTCTGAATATTCCATAGCATGTTATTTATATTTCTCTTATAGCACTTACATACAAATTGACCTTTTTTTTAGACAATGGGTTCCTAGAGAGTAGAAACTATGTTCTTTTTTATCTTTGGGTTCTCCTAGCCTATTAATGTACATGTCACAGAGTAAATACATTGAATTAATAAATGTCTTGGGAACAGAATATGTCACCGACTCAGAACCTAGGTTTCTCATCAGTATTGGGCTTTAAACCCCAGCTTCAGTACCTTCTGCTATACTTTAACATGCATAATCAGTTCTCCTCAAAGCCTATCACCCAATTATGTATCAGTTAGGGAGCAGTGAGAGATGATGGGTTGTTTTTCTATGAAGGGAAAATTGGACTGTGTTGATGTTTATAAGCATAAGGGACATTTCGTACTCAACCCAACTTCCCCTTTTCTGAGAAATTCTTTCTTCACCAGTTTAGGAATCCAGTTGGCTCAGCCCTGCCACTCAGTGGGTGGTTTAATGTACTGTCAAGATCTTTTGTCCAAGAATTCTTTCAAACACACAAGCTTTTCTGAAGCCTGGTAAAGATGATTCTTAATTATAAGAAGAAACTGATGAAGGAAATATAGTGCTCATAACTGAGAGGAAGAAACTGTATATTAAAACAGTTTTCTATTTTTAAAAAAATCCAGAATTACAATCAACAGTACTTTCTTTGTTTACTATCTTTTTCTCAGTTATAAAGCAATTGCACAAATATTTGATTTTCACCAAGAGACAGAGATAGTTTGCAGAAAGAAATACAAATGTTTAAGGTTACTCACACAACTTGGATAAAATCCTTCTGACTTATGGTTCAAAGATCTTTCCACTAGTGCATCTGTGATTATTAGAAAATAAAAAAAAAATCCTCTCCTTTATAAGGCTTTCTGTGATTTCTCCAAGCACACATAATTCTTACCTTCTTTGTATTACAACAGCATGGTATACACATTTCTATATATTATGGATATTGATCATTTTATCTTATAGTGATGTGTTTATCTGTTTCTTCACACTAAACTGAACTCTTCAAAGGTAGGATCCATGTTGTCTTATGACGTGGCATAGTTTATGGGCTTCAAAAATTCTAAAGGTCAAAATTAATTCATAAAATTATTTTAGTTTGACCAGTTAATGTTACTTATGTCACCTACCCCCTTGCTCATCCTGATTGTGTTTTTTTTTTCCTCCAACCCTGTTGGTATTCCCCCCAGGCTGTAGGCTTAGTTGTGATAGATTCAGGGCAGTGCCTTGTTCCATAAAGAGAAAATAAAATCATGACAGAACCTTTTTCAGTTTCAGATGCTACAGTTTTAGCAACAGGCCTTTCAGTTTTTGTCTGGAGTGAGTTGAGGTGGGGGGTCAGGATGGAGAGACTCATTAACCTAATTTTTTAAAAATATGACTTAGTTACTTAACGGTAGGAATAGAAGTACTCTATCAAAGACTGACTACATGAAAACCTTGCTATTAAAGATATTGGGTTCTAGTCTCATGCCCATAATCTCAGCTACTTGGGAGGCTGAGACAGGAGGATCTAAAGTTCCAGGCCACCCTGGGCTACTTAGCAAGAGCAGTCTTAAAATAAAATTTAAAAAGGGTTGGGGAAGTCCCTTTTCCTTCTAAGAAGATACACTCTCTCCCTTGAGAGTGCCCCCTTTTCCTTTCCCTTCAGTAAACTCATGTTGTTACTCAAAAATAATTAATTAATTAATTAAAAGAAGAAAAAGAGGAGGGTTGGGGATGTGGGGATGTAGCTCAGTGGGAGAGTATTTGCCTAGCCCTAAATTCATTTCCCATTGCCTGGTTGGGGTTAGGGAAATGGTTCTATGAACTAATAGTAGAGAATGATTCCACAATAGCCTTGGAAGTAGAAGCAGAATGTAGTTATCCCTCCTGATTTCTCTTTCACTTTCTCAAAGCCCACCCTCCATTCATAACCAGTTTTATCTCAGGAAACATATGTAATGTATTCCTTCCTACCTATTGTTGTACAGATGGTGAATAATTTCGTTTGGAATTAGGCAGAAAAATTGAGAAATGCCTTTTATTTTCTAATGTTCTGCCTTCTTTCCTGCCTTAGTTCTGGTAGTTTCCTGGTACTGATTTTGAGAACTGTAATTGCTGGGCTCTGGATATTATCTCTGTTTCCTTAAGAAGAAATGAGAGAAGGAACTTGCCATGAAGTATGCAGGCCTGTGTGGAGTAGGGAGGGATGTGTTTGTTTGGTCTGAGATATGTTTGAGAAACTTCTTAAATAAGAAGGGGAGGGCTTGGCTAAGGATGCAACTCAATGGTAGAGCACTTGCTCTAGTCCCTGGGTTTGATCCCCAGCACTTAAACAAACAAAAACGTTAAAGAGAAAAGTTCAGGCCAAGGCAGAAATGCCTCATCCCCTTTTTAATCAAAATAATATAACATTAAGTAGTAAAAATTTACATAGTGTTAAGTGCTTATACAAAACAACAATGCAGTCCCCAATCCCTTCTACTGAGATTCTCTTCCATTTTTTTCAGTTTTTCTTCTTGCCTTCTTCAAACATTTTATTTGAATTTGGTAGTGATGGTTAGTGATTTGGTTGAGATGCCTTATAGAGAAGTGACCTTTCTTTCAGCATTTTCATGTGGTGTTTCCTTTACATTTCAAAGTAACTTTTTTTTTTTTTTTTTTTTGAGACAGAGTCTTGCTAAGTGCCTTAGCGTCTTGCTAAATTGTCCTGGCTGACCTAGAATTTGGGATCCTCCTGCCTTCGCCTCCTGAGTAATTGGGATTACAGGCCTATGCCATCATCTTTTCTTTAAAAAATTAGGAATATTTGACTGTCTTTGGGCTATAGTAACTGAAATTTTAACTTTTCTTTAAAAATTTTTTTTGTAATGCTGGGAATCAAATCCAGGGCCTTTTTCATGCCTAGCAACTGTTCTAACACTGACTTTATCTTCTCTTCCCAAAAGAGTTATATCATAGTTTTTATTAAGCCAGTAGTTGATGCTTATGTTATTTTCACTATAAATAATGTCCTGTGTGAAGTAACGTAGTGTATTTTGATTGTTTCATGTCTTGAACAACCTTTTGTGTTTTGTGGAGTTATAATAATTAATTTAGTTTACTATGTACCTGCCTTCATTTTAATTCTGAAATGCCATTTCTATCAAATGCCTATTAATATTTTCTCTCAAATGGTCAACATATCAAATAATCTTAAGAAATTAATTATCCTTTTCCTGGAGACTTGCCCAAATTCGCCACTAAATAACTTTTTAGTCACCAGCGCCACCTGCTGACTATTGGTGAAGTAGAAAATCAGAATTAAGAGTCACAGGATTAGCCCTGGGGATAGTGGTACAGGACTATAATCCCATAGGCTTGGGAGGTTGAAGTAGGAGGTGGATGGCAAGTTCAAAGCCAACCTCAGCAACTTAGAGAGACCCTGTCTCAAAGTAAAAAAAATAAAAAGGGTTGGGGATATGGCTCAGTAGCACTTAAGCACCTCTGGGTTCAATCCCTAGTACCAAAAAAAAAAAAAAAAAAAAGTCACAGGGTTGGTATTTTTAACTGAAAAATATCCTTTCCATGGTTTCGGACCTTCTGAATGACATTCTAAAAAGGAATTATGTTAGGGCTAGAGAAGAGAATATAAAAATAATTGAAAATTCTCATCTTTCCCTTTCCTTGTCATCCTATTCTGTTTTCCTAGAAAGTCTGTTTGAATATTCCTTTTCTAAGCCTTTTGTCTGATCCACCAAAGAAATAAGGAAAGGCAGGCTACCGTTTTTTAACAGTTATATCTTTATTTTCATATATTCATATAATAAATTATACATATTTAAAGGGTATAATTTCATTGATTATCCATGAAATTACAGCCACAATCAAGATAATATACATTTCTATCATTACCCAAAGTTCCTCTTGCCCTCCATCCATTTTCAAACATCCATTGATCAGTTTGCATTTTATGTGATTTTATATAAATGGAAACAACATGTTTTCTTTGTTTTGGTTTGACTTTACCATGGTCTGGAGGTGACTTGTTCCCAAGAGTTCATATGTTGGAGGTATGGTCCTTAATGTGGCAGTGGTGAAGCAGTGGGACTTTTTAGAGGTAGGGCCTAGTGGAAGGTCTTTAGGTCATTGGGGCTCTCCCAAAAAAGGGATTAAAGTAGTTCTGGGACCGAGTTCTCACCAGAGCAAGTCATTCTAAGAGAGAGACCAACCTGGAATCTATCTCTGGCTTCCTGTCTCTCTCCATGTGATCTACCCTCTCATACTGCACTCTTACAATTGTGATGTCCTCTGCCACGAGTTCCTCACCAGAACCAAGCCAATGTAGGTGCCATATTCTTGAACCTTCAAAATTGTGAGTTAAATAAGCCTCTTTTCTTTTTTTAATTAATTAAATTTTTTATTTGTTCTAATTGGTTATATATGACAGTAGAATGCATTTTGACACATTGTACACAAATTGAGCATAACTTCTGGCTGTGCATGGTGCTGAGTCACACCAGTAATTTTAATCATACATATGTATAGGGTAATAATATCTGTCTCATTCTACCATCCTTCCCATCTCCACCACCCCACCCCTCTCCCTACTCCCCCTCTGCACAATCAAAGTTCCTTCTTTCTTCCTTACCCATCCCCACTATGGATTAGCATCCACTTATCAGAGAAAACATTGGACCTTTGGTTTTTTGGGATTGGCTTATTTCACTCAGCATGATATTCTCTAGTTCCATCCATTTACCTGCAAATGCCATATTTCATTCTTTAAGACTGAGTAATATTCATTGTGTATATGTACCACATATTCTTTATCCATTCATCTGTTGAAGGGCATCTAGGTTGGTTCCATATTTTAGCTATTGTGAATTGAGCTGCTATAAACATTGATGTGACTGTGTCACTGTAGTATGCTGATTTTAAGTCCTTTGAGTATAAATCTAGGAGTGGGATAGCTGGGTCAAATGGTTGTTCCATTCCAAGTTTTCTGAGGAATCTCCATACTGCTTTCCAGTGTGGTTGCACCAATTTACAGTCCCACCAGCAATGTATGAGTGTTCCTTCCCCCCACATCCTCACCAACACTTATTGCTTGTGTTCTTGATAGTTGCCATTCTGACTAGAGTTAGAATAAGCCTCTTTTCTTTATGAAGTTATCTAGTCTTAGGTATTTCACTAGAGTAATAGAAAACAGAATACTACACTATGAATACTTTCACTATATTTTTATTTTGAGATTCATCCATGTCGTTGTGTGTATCAGGAGTTTATTACATTATATTGCCTAGTATTATTCTATTTACAGATTTATCATAATTGGTGTATCCTTCACTTGTTCATGAACATTGGGATATTTCCAAGTTTTGGTTATTATGTATTAAACTGTTATGGACATTGTGTACAAGTTTTTGTGCAGACACATGTTGTCATTACTTTTGAGCCAAAACCTAGGAGTGGAATGTCTAGATTGTATGGTTAATGTACACTTATCTTTTTAAATAACCACCAAACTGTTTTATGAAGTAGTTTTGCCATTTTATATTCCCACCCACAGTGTGTGAAAACTCTACATCTTGCCAACATTTGGTATTGTCAGTTTAAAAAAAAAAATTTTTTTTAGTTGTAGATCGACACAATACCTTTATTTAATTAATTTATTTTTATGTACTGCTGAGAATCAAATCCAGTCCCTCACATGTGCTACTGAGCCACAACCCCAGTGTATTGTCAGGTTTTTTCATTATGATTTTAATTTGATTTGTATTTCCCTAGTGACTGCTGATGTTGAGCATCTTTTCATGTGCTTATTTTGAGCTATCTGTTTTAAAATACTTCATTGGTAACAGGGCTAATGCTTAAGTCTCAGCAAAGGATGAGTGTTACATAACAAGTGCCATAAAATAATTTCATTCCCCAGTTGACTATGAAATTCTTTTTAATTCACTTGAAATTCCACACCTGAGGGATAAAGTTATTCTTGAATATAGAGCTCCAATACAAAAAGTTCTTTAAAAGAAGTTTTGTATTAAAATGTGTATATCATCCCTAAATTAAGGGTCAACCCAGGATAGAGTACCTCCTCTTTCCCATTTTCTTCCACTAGAACAGATTATTTTCTAGATTTGCTAAAGGTTATTTCAGAAAACATAGACTGTGCTTTAAGGGAATGGGTGAGGTCCTTAGAGGAGGATAAATAGGGGATGAAGAATTGCATAAGAAAATGGAAATAGCAAACTTGTTAGGACACTTGTCTGGTGAATACTGTAAGTGTTCAGGGAAGTATTGTCAGGCAGATGGGACTGAGCAGATAAGGAGGATAGTGATGAATACATGCTTAGATCAAGGAGGGCAGGCCCCAGATAATAGAGTGCCTAAAGGGGATAGTGAGACCAGAAGCTCCATAAGATACTAAATATAGAGGTAATCTTCTTCATAATTTTATGTAGAGAAGCACCATTTCTTAGAATACCCTGCAGTATGACAGCTTCTTTTCTCAGTCTTTTTCTACAAACTAGATTCCTCCTACTTTGGGCTTTTCCTCCTTTCCCAGCTCTTGCTTTTTGGATTCATATGAAAAAAGAGAGTAGCTTTTATAGTGGCCTCCACTGCCTTAGCTCCCTTTTTCTGCCCACCTTCACAACCAAAATCTTTAATTGTTGTTTCCTTTTATATCATGTAATTGTTAGTAGTTAAGTTTCTGAGCTGGGTGCAGTGGCTCAGATGTGTAATCCCAGCAATTTGGGAGGCTGAGGCAGGACAATCACAAGTTTAAGTTCAGCTTGGCAAGACTTTCTCAATATTAAAAAAAAAGGGGGGGGGGTTTGGGGAAAATGGGGATGTAGCTCAGTGGTAGAGCACTCTTGAGTTCAATTCCTACTACTGCAAAAAAGGAAGAAAATGTTAAGTTTCTGGGTTCTAACTGCCTGGATTTGTTTTCTGGCTCTGCTATTTATTAGCATGTGACTGAAGGAAAATCAATCTTTCTGTATTCTATTTCTTTATGTAATATTTCCTTTTATAAAAAATTGAGAAAAAAGCCGGGTGCAGTGGTGCATGCCTGTAATCCCAGTGACTGAGGAGGCTGAGGCAGAAGAATTGTGAGTTCAAAATCAGTCTCAGCAGTTTATCAAGGCCCTAAGCAACTCAGCAAGACCCTGTCTCTAAATAAAAAAATATATTTACAAAAAAAAAGGGCTGAGAATGTGACTCAGTGGTTAAGCATCCCTGGGTTCACCCCCAAAACAAAATAAAACAAACAAACAAAAAAACCCCAAAACAACAACAAAAAAATTAAAAATTGAGAAAAGAATACTACTTTCCTAGAGAGTTATGCAAATTATTGTTATTTTTGCAGTTCTGAGGATGGGACCCAGTGCCTCACATAAACTAGATAAATACCCTACCACTAAGGGAAAAAAATAGCAGAATGAATCAAACAATATTACCCTATGTAAATTTATGATTACACAAATAGTATGCCTTTACTCCATGTACAGGGAAACAACATGTATCCCATTTGTTTACAATTAAAAATAAAATACCCTACCACTGAGCTTTATTCCCAACCCTAAATGAATTAATATTTTTAAAGTGTTTAGAACATTGCCTTGCAGAGTTTCAAGCTCTCAGTAAATGTTATTGATTAGTAAGATTTTTAACTCTTTTTTTTTTTTTGTACTGGGGATTGATTGAACTCAGGGACACTCGACCACTGAGCCACATCCCCAGCCCTATTATATTATTTAGAGACAGAGTCTCAGTAAGTTGCTTAGTGCCTCCCCATTGCTGAGGCTGGCTTTGAACTTGCAATCCTCCTGTCTCAGCCTCCTACGCTACTGGGATTTACAGGCGTGTGCTACCAAGCCTGACTTTTTACTACTTCTTATTACTTTAGTTCTCATCAACCATCTTCCTATCTGAATTCACAGCACCGTGGAATTGAATGAAGAATCACACACTCATGACTCCTTTATGTGAATCAGTTATTTCTCCAATAGCTTGTAAACTCACCGAAGACAGAAACGATAGATGATAACTTTTGAGCCCTCGTTCAGTGGAGTGAATATGTTTTCTTTATTCCATTTCATGAAATCTGTAGAGAGGTTCAACATAGGCAAAAGAGGACAATGTGGAAAATTTATAGCTTTAATAATAGATTAATTAGAAGTGGGGATGATGGCATCTATCCTAGCTGTGCTATTCTTTAAAAGGCAACTTTTTTCACCTAAGATCCAGACAATGCCCACTTCATTTCTGAACCAAGAAAGCAGAACATACCTTACCCACATGTATTCATCAAATAGATTTATTTCCTCAGATATTTTCTCTTGTATTTCTTATGTGTAATGGTCATGTCTTTCTCTTTCTGTTCTTGCCTCTTAGAAATCTCTACCCTTAAATTCCTTACTGGCCTTTAGGATGTCTAAGCTTGTAGGAGAAGTGATCTCATGAGTGGATGGATTGGAATAACCTGCTTACTCTTAAGTGGGACTGGGAAAAATGGTGAAGAGCCCCTACAGAGATCTGGAATGCAACAACCTTGCCAAAAATCCTTATTCTGTGATCATGTCAACCCTGGACTGCAGCTTCATCTGACTGGATAAATGTCTTTGTTTCATGTATCTTCTAATCCCTACTGTTTCCTTTAGCAGTTTTTTGTGTTCTTCCATGACAACTTTATCCCCAAATAATTTCTAAACTAGTCATGGGATTGCTGGCCTACTACTGAAAGCAAAACCACAGAACAAAGAGTCCTGAAAGAAACAGGGTTAGGAAGGTTGCTGGGGAGAGAGGAACACCGGCATCTGAGGGGAAAAGATGCAGCTTCTCTAAGTCTGGCAGGAAGGCTCGGGCATCCTCCAGAGCTGCCTGAGCTGTCACTGTAAAGTTGGGGTCACCAGAAATTGAAACATCAAAGACACAAGATTGGAAGTAAGCATCTTCAACTGGAAGGCCTTCCTTGCATAGCTGTCTGGCAGTATCTACAGTTATTGCTCCCCGACGGTTGCGCTCTGAGCGAGAAAGTCGCTGACTTGGAGGGCACCCTCCAACACAGAGTTGCAGGTCCTGCTCAGCTGAGAAGGCCCGGGCCACATCTTCTGCTACCTTGATGGAGAAGGAGAGTTGCCCAGCTGTCTGCCGGATGATTATTGTTGTGCCAATATAGGCAGCTTGGATCTCCACATGGCTCCCAGGGTTAGCAGTTTGAATGGACAAACTTGAGCCCCCAGGTCGGTCACCTCCATTGATAGAACCGTCTTCAAAGGCTGCAGGAAGATTGTCCACCTCAGCCTGGTAGACTTTCTGATCAATGCATTCCTGCATGTTCTTAAATATGATGGTGAGCTGTGAGGGCAAGAGGGAAAAGAGTTCATTTTGGGCTCAATGCGTCCTCCCCACAATCAGACCTTACAGATAAGGAGCTGATCCAAGCAGAGATGCAAGGTGGCCCCTGATCCTAATCCCTTCTCCTATTATGTTCCACCATTGCCTCATGCCTACTCAGTCTGTCTCCTTTTTTCATCACAATCTCAACAACTCCCAAAGAGAAGAAAAGGTATCCTTTCTGAAACTCCTCAGTTCTTATACCCCTAGTTTTCTCTTCAGTGTTTTCTGCATTTAATTTATGGGAAATTAATTTACAGGAACAAATGATTGGTAGGAGGAAGCGATTCAGGATGGGAGAGTGGTTAAAGAGGAAAAGAAATAGGAGCAATGCTGTGAAATAGTGGGATGGGGAGGAAGTGGTACCCTGGGGCGACCATGAGAGGATCTCATGAAGTGAAAGTGGGGGTGGGAGAAAAATTGAGTCCCTGACCTTCCGGGTGGTGGTAGCGTTGGCCCCCGATGCCACAGGGGAGCTGGTGGCCTGAACAAAAAGGAAGTCATTATCCAGCAAGGGCCAAGCTCCTTGGACACGGCACGTGTGAAAGTGGTGGTGGAAGCTGCGCACGTGGGGGTCTCCAAAGGAGGCACAATGCAAGAATCCCGGGGGACGACCGTGCAGCCGTGAATACCGGCCTTCATAGTCACAAGGGTCTGGGGTTGGGGGACCAGGACCAGCGCCTGGAAGAGCGGGGCCCCGGGGTGGAGGAGGAGCCGTAGGGCCCTGGCGGGAGCAGTTGTGCTGGATCATTAGGTCTTCTATTCCGTGTACTGCCGAATGGAAGGCAAGGTCCCCACGGCAGGTGCGGGCAGTGCGCCGAGTGCAGAGAGCGTAGGAGCGGAGGGCTCGACAGAAGCCGCCGGAGCCCACCCCTCCACCCCGGCCTCCTCCTCGAAGGGCTCCTGGTGAACCCCCACTTCTAAGGCTCAGGGTGGACGATACATATTCAGCATTGCAGCGGAGGATCTTGCACTGAGAATGAGCTGAGGACAGAAGGGAGATGATTGTGAGAAGGTCCCCAGATACCCCTCTATCAGTGTGTGCTTTTAACTCTCCCAAATATAATCTGGGGATTCCAATCGGTCCTATAACCCAATTAAGAGCCTTCCCCAGCCCCCAACCCTCAGCTTTCTAGGCCTCTCTCTCTCAACCTTACAAAAAGTGTGTAAACTTTTAGTTCTCTTCTCCCTTCGACCAAGGGCCCTTCTCCAAGTTGAATGGGAAACAAAACATACCTATTTGAGAAAAGGGCAAGTGTCTGGGACTCAGTACCCATCTCTCCTCATTCACATGCTCACATGCCCACCCCTACATAGCCTACCCTCTAGATTCCCCCAAACCCTTCCCTGGCCCTTTCCTTACCATGTCCACAGAGGAGCAGCAGGAGAGTGAGAGTGCTTAGAGTTGGGGGACTGCCATGGGGGGACCGGGGACTAGGGGACTGGCCTTGATTTCCCATACCTATCCAGCCAGGTCCCCCCAGGCGCTGGTTCTTCCCAGATGATGACCCTCCTACCTAGTGAATTTTGACAGGCGGTCCTGTAAGTGACTGAAAAAAGAAATTTGGCTGGGCATGGGGAAAGAGAAGAGTTGAAGATTGGTCAGGATGATGTGAAGAGAATCTGGGGAGAAGAAAAGGATGAGCAGACTGGAATTGGGGGAGAATGAGGTTCCCCAAACCATAAGTGTGACTGGTAAACTTCTGTGCCTTGCTCCTAAGGCTGCTTTCAGGTCCCTTGTGCAATACTCCTAAGTGGGGGTGGTGGGGAGGTTTAGTGAACTGGTGGGCAGAGTCCACTGTATTGCCCCATCCTGAACTACTAAACAGCAGATACGTAAAAAATGGGGACAGATCAGATATCAACAGTCCTAGTGGGCTCCTCAATAGAATTAGGATCTGAAAACACTTCAGAAACATACGAAGATATCCTCCAGGAGTCATTAATTTCCTTTCCTCCTTTGTGTCAGAAGAACACAAAAGGGAGTAAAGGTGGGATACCTATGCCTTATAGAAACATCAGTATTCAAATGTAAAGGGAACTGGTCTCTTTCATCTTCTCTGTAGTGTTGCAATTATAATCTCTCAGGAGAAAAATGGAATGCAAACCAAGCATGCAAATATCTATTTTTTCTAAGTCAGTACTTCTTGTATTGTTCCAAAACTGACTGAAGAACCACCCTTTCTATTACTCTCCCCTTCACAAAGTCAGAGGTTTCTTTTGAGAAAGACAGGGATTGGGAAGGAGCTAACTCTTTGCCTCCCTTCTGCCCAACTCCCCTCTTTTGTGGTAAGAGTGACTGAGGGAGGAGTCCAAAAGAGGGAGAATAAGATAGAGGGATTAGAGTTGTGAGGAGAAATAATTTGTAACAAGAAGCTCCACCCTGGGAAGCCCAACAAAAAGGGCATTGCTAAGTAGGGGGTGGGGTAGAAGAATGTCAGTGAGTAATCATTTGATTACCAATTTGGCCTTGATGAGAAAACCACAGAATAGAGGGCACAGAGAACTCCTAAAACTTCAAGTCTTGAGGTGGAGGTGGGTGTATAACTCGGTGGTAAAGTGCATGCTTAGTTTGCACAAGGCTCTGGGTTCTATCTGCAAGCACTACCACAAACCAAATCAAACCAAACCAAAAAAAAAAAAAAAAAAAAAACCCTTAAGGTATCTAAGGTAAAGAGGAAGCTAAGACTTCCAGAGGCGAGACAGAGTATTAAATTTCAATTGTGGAGATAAGAGATCAGAAAGAAATGAGACAGGAGAAAGGGAGCTTGTGCCAATTTTGATAGGGAGAGATCCTAGCTTTTGGACCTGAGACATACAAATTGCTATCTGTAATTTTATAAAAGTCTAACCTCAATCCAAAAACGTATTAAAGGAATTGCAATTTCATTTTGACTTACTGTTTCCAGAGGTCAAATATTACTCTGCTATCCAACTCTCCAGCCATGGTTGCCTATTCTGTCAGTCTGCTGCAGCCAGGGGGTCCCCCTGTCTCTTTCTCCATGTCTCCCCAGGTTCCCAAGACCTGCTGCAATCTCACTGAGGTCAGGGAGCCAGAGAAGGTTTGGTGTGGGGGGAAGGGGAAGTATATGGCTGGCCAGAATATTGGACAGCTGAGCGGGGGAGGGAGGTGGCTACTGAGTTGACAGTTTTAAAAATAGCTAAGTCCAAAATTCCAGGAACGTTGGTGACAGTAGGGTGTGGGAGTGGGGGCAGTGGGGAGGGTAGGAAGATTAGACAGAATATGGAGTATTGGGTGCCAAGTGGGGGTAGGAAATAAAGAAATAAGACACAAGTCAAGATATCCAATTCCAGAATATATGACTCTATAATGACTGCCTACTCCAGGCAGCCCTCCAGCATTCTTGATAATGAACTCCTGGCCTTTAAAAATTACAGTGGGTAATTAGATACCTTTCATTAACCACCTTCATCCCTGCTATATTGAATACTACATTCAGTTTCTACATATAGTAGCTAAGGGGTAGCTGACTTTAAAGATTCCCAGCAGAATTAGTTCACAGCCCCTCCCCCATCTTTGCAGAGTATTTCAAAAACTTAAAAAGCCAGCTGTCCAGAGAAGAAACCTGAGCTCTGAGTTGTTTAGGATGAGGGTTTGGTTCAGTCTATCCAGTTCAGATCCTTGCAGCTGTCTACCCCCCTGCTTCCTCCATTTTCATTACCTTAGTTTCTATAGCAATTCCTTCTCCCTCCCCCATCAATATACAAAAAAATAAGCTTCTGAGTTATTGGGGAAGAAGGCAAACAAAGACGCAGAGGTGAAGAAGGAATGGAGATAGAACTTTTGAAGGCTACTGATCCATAGGGGAGTTGGAGAGATAACTGAGAGAAAAAGATTCAGAAACATGTTTTGTAGAATAACATAATCTTGTGACATTTTAAGATATTGCCACTAAGGAATTTAGCCATGTTATGTTTTTGCAGCCATAGGCAGAGCTAGAATCATCAATTTATAGTACTTACTGAGTGAAATTAACACAAGGATTGATTGCAAATAGTGTGACTAATGCATCTGTACGTTTAAAATCTAGAGACCCATAAAATACTGTTCTCAGATATACACATATGTGTACACATTTTAATACAAGTTAAGTTTTTAACTCAACTGCATCAGGCCACATCAAAAAGAATTTTATTAAAAAATGTAAAATTCCCCCAACAAAATTAATCATTTTTTTTTTTTTTTTTTTTAATTTTTGGTACTGGGGATTGAACCAGGGGACTTTAACACTGAGCTACATCCCCAGAACTTTTTATTTTTTATTTTGAGACAGGGTCTCACTAAGGTGCTTAGGACCTGGCTAAATTTCTAAGACTGCCCGTGAACTTGAGATCCTCTTGCCTCAGCCTCCCCCAAATTGCTGAGATTACAGGCTTGTATTACCATACCTGGCTCAAGTGACTTTAAAACAGTAATTTGTGACATATAAAGTGAGATACACTCTAATAACAAAAATAAGTACAAAAATATTTTTAAATACTCATTAGTGGTAGTGTGGTATTATTCTGAAACTGTATATTGTGAGATAAAACAAATGGGTACTAATGATGGTATTTTTGAGAATTAGGATCTTTGATGTGATTAAAGATAAAGAGGTACTGATTTATGTGGATGAAGTTAAGTGAAAACTCTGTAATTTCAAATTTAAATTGCAAGGATACTGTGTGTTCATGGTGTATTTTATCCTAAATGTTTTCTTTGACTTATCTTGAAAAGAACAAGAAACAATGACCCAATAGCAATGAACACCTCCAGTGTCCAAATTATGCTATCTAAATACTATTTCCCACTAAAAGGGACTAGGACTCCTTGGAGAAACAGCTGATTCCAGGTTTGGGACCAGAATTGTCCAAAATAAACTAGGAAACTTTAAAAAACTATTAGGATTATATCAAAAGAACACAGGAGGCAACTAGAATATTGTTGTTACTACCAACCAAAGATGGGACAATTTGATTATCAAAATGGATACTATTTGTAATGGATTGAGAGACACTTCAATATGTTTAAATCCATCAGTTAACAATAATACTTAAAAATATAAACTCATTGATCACTTTTGGAGAATACTAGCAGATCACCTCATTATTTTGAAAACTGCTAGTATTTGGAAAGAAAAAGTATTTATCCTGTTTTTCTTATGGGAACTATATCTTAAGGTGACAGGAAAATTTTACTTTATAGAAGTATTCCAGAAGAATAACATAATTAGAATACTCTTAATGAGCTGGTATATCTAGGCAATGAGCAACAATGGCTATAATCCATCACATAAAGAGAGGCAAACAATATGTTCTCCTGATTATAGGTGTAGTACACCAGTCCACCTTGTGTGTGAAGTAGTAGCCTTGCAAAACAAAACAAAACAAAAAACACTTCAGTCTGAATTTGATCAACTCGTAGTCTAGTATTAATTAGTAATTTAGAGGAAATGCAGGAGACATCAAATGGTATCTCAGAGGTGCAAATTCAGATTGTGAGAATACTATACAGGACAAATGACCTGGATTTAAAAAACAAAAAAAAACAAAACAAAAGGAAAAGAAAGAGAACCTATAGCCTAAACCAAACTTGAGAAATCAAACAGCTGCAGAGTAATAAACTTTATTTGATCCTAATTCAAGAAACCAAAATAAAATTATGAAACTATTGAGGAAATTTGAATGCTGACAAATCTTACTACATACTTGATGATTTCTGAGAAATTATTGTAAAGTTGTTGGTGTGCTAAATGGTGCTTTGTTTTGAGTGCTTGTTTTTTAAGAGATAATATCTTGAAATATTGCAGATGAAAAAAATTGCTTCCAAATAATCTGGGGTAAGGAAGAAGTGGGTGGGGGTAATAATAAAATAAGATTGAAACCGGAAACATGAAATTGATACTTGTTGAAAGTGTCAGCAAAATGAAACCAAACAGACAGGATGGGAGCAGATTATTCTGATATCTTTCTAGATCTTTGAGTTATACATCAAATCTAGGGCTGATCACTCCACACTTTTTTTTTAACCTGCCTGTGAGGTTCACAATAATTTTCCTAACTAATCATCAATGATTTCAAATACACCAATGTAACCATGCTTTATCATTCTAGTTAGAGACTGGACAATAACTTTGGAGATAGCCTAATAAGAACCTGGTGTTTGTCTCCCTTTTTGGAATTAGTGGTTTTGTTGAGAGCATCAGCCAGGACATTCATGAGCTCTGTTATTGCAGTGTGGAAAGATGGTGGAAAGAGCTAATATATGTTCATATATATACATATATGTATATGTACATATATATGTGTATGTTATATGTACACAGGGTTAATATATATTCACATATAAATATGTATAAAGAGTTATATCTATGTGTATATGTATATATATATATATATATACACAAAAAAAATGCACACATGCATACTTTCACGTTAGTCAGAAGAGAGGATATTTATTTATTTTTGTGACTGCAGAATGGGTCTTGACTTGATCATTAAGAACCAAGCTTTAGATTGAGTAGAGTGGCACACTCCTGTAATTCCAGCACCCCAGGAGGATTGAGCGTTCAAAGCCAGTCTCAGCAAAAGCAAGGTGCTAAGCAACTCAGTGAGACCCTGTCTCTAAATAAAGTTCAAAATAGGGCTGGGGATGTGGCTCAGTGTTTGAGTGCCCCTGAGTGCAATCCCCAGTACCCTCCTCAAAAAAAAAAAAAAAAAAAAAAAAAAAAAGGGGGAAAAAAGCAAAAAATTTTAAAGAAAAGAAATCTACACACAATCTTTCATAATCCAAAACAATGGTCTGCTGTGTCACAAGAAAGTTTCTGTTTGTTCTTATCTGAGCAGAATCATAATAGGATGAGTTTTGTTTAAATGTCTAGACGTGGGGCTCTGTCTAGCTAGAACTCACACTCTTCAGGCAACCAAATCCTATACAAAAGGATAAAGACCAAAGAACTGGCAGTAAATGCAACAACAATTTGATATTTTTACTGTATTTTTCTAAAGGTGAATAAAAAGGATGACAGTGATCTGTGAAAGAATAAGCTTTGCTTCATACTTTCTATTCCTCCTTAAAAAATGTTGGACTATGAAAACTAGTAACTTGACAATCAAATACTTGGCATATATTTTAGGGCAATTGTTCAATAAAGGAAGGCTAAATTTGGAATAGGGAAGACTGTTTTTTTGGAATATGGAATAAATTATATATACTATTCATCCAAAAAAATGGATCTTAACTGTATTTTGTTCCAAACACATTTGTTTGATAAACTGATAAACTAAGAAACAATACTTACCAAACTTAGACTTTATTGTTCTGGAGTTAAATATAAGTAAAACATGCTCAAACAAACCAAAATTAGAAGGAATTTTCTACTAGCAGATCCTTATCAAAAGAACTGTGGACAGCTGGGAGCTGGGCATGGTGGCTCTCACCTGTAATCCCACCTACAAGGGAGGCTGAGGAAGGAGGATTCTAAGTTTGAGGTGTGTCTCAGCAATTTAGCAAGATCCTGTCTCAAAGAATTAAAGGGACTGAATACATACATGTGTATGTTTGTGTGTGTGTGTGATCTGTTGTGTCAGAATATTTATGTATATGTATTTGAGCTGGAGTCTCATTATGTTGCCCGATCTGGCCCTAAACTCCTGTGCTCAAAGGATCCTTTTGTCTCAGCTTTCCAAGTAGCTAGGTCTACAGGCACATGCTACCTCATCCAGCTAAAGAGATTGTTATTATTTTGTTGTGACTTTGATTATGTTTGGTAGAGCCAGCTCACCAGTGGCTTCTGGGAGCTATAGATCTTAACATCTGAAAAAAAATATTATTCCTTACCGATGAGATCTTGATTGTGAAGGTAGAACGTGAGTACCTGGTAAAGGTACTAGGCAGTGAAAAGCAATGAAAGAGAAACAGTAGGGTGACTTAGAGTTCAGTTGTGGTAGAACATACTGAGATGTGTCATGAGACCTTGAGTATAGAGTAACCCAAATCCTTAGGCTTCCTTTGTCTTTAGGGTTTCTCAGTTGGGTTGCATTGACATTATGGGAGGGACAATTCTTTATTTACAGTGCAGGACATTTAGCATTAGTGTCCCTTCTTCCCCACCCAGTGCCCAGTGCCAGTTGCATTTGCAGTCACTGTAAATTTTAAAAAGTGATTCAATGTAGTTCTTTTTTTTTTTTTTTTTTTTTTTGGTACCGGGGATTTAACCCAGAGGTGCTTTACCACTGAACCACATCCTATGACTTTTTTTTTTTTTTGAGACAGGGTCTTACTAAGTTGCTTAGGTCTTCACTAAATCACTGAAGCTAGCCTTAAACTTATGATCCTACTACCTCAACCTCCTGAGTTGCTGCGATTATAGGTGTGCACTACCATGCCCCATTGATTGTATATATTTCTAATCTACCCACTTGAAGAAGTTAGTACCACCCCAATACAGGAATAGTACTGGATATTCTTAATCCTAGATATTCTCACACTGTCACCTGGCTTAATAGAAGTCTTTTCACTGTATAAAAGACTTTAGAGGTTGTTTCTTCTTTTGGACATTAAGGGTATGACCTTCCAAATATTCTCATATAAGAGAAGGTTATTCCTTTTAATTTATAGACTTGGTTTCTCTCTGGAGCCTCTCCAGGACAGGGCCACACAAAGGTAAACTAGAGCCTCTTCACCTGTAGAATCTGGTTTTAACACCCATTCTATTAAGGGCTTTAGGAGTTTCTTGCATCCAAATCCAACTACAGCAGCTCTGCTTTGAGCTGTTTGACACTTTGGGTGTTGCAATGTGATATCATTAGGAAAAGGGGTTTGGGGCTGAGTCTGGGGTTGGGGCTGGTGCTCAGTGGTAGAGCCTTGCCTAGCATATGTGAGGCCCTGGATTTGATTCTCAGCACCACATAAAACTAAATAAACAAAATAAAGGCATGTGTCCATCTACAACTAAAATTGTAAAAAAAAAAAGGAAAAGGGGATTTTTTTACCTAAATGGATTGAAAGCTCAATGGATTAATATATAATCCTTTTTTGTTTTGATTTGTTTTGTTTCATGGTACTGGAGAGTGAAACCAGGGCCTTGCACATGCTAAGCAAGCACTGAGCTACATTCTCAGCCTTTTTTAAGACAGGATCTCACTAAATTGCAGAGGCTGCCCTCAAACTTGTGATCCTCCTGCCTCAGCCTCCTGAGTAACTGGGATTATAGTCGTGGGCTACCAATCCAGAAGATTAATCTAAGGTATCTCTTTGGTGCCAGAGTCTTTATAATTTGAGTACTTCTCCTGTGCCTTCATCTGAAAAGAATTCATATTATCTCAGAAGTTGGGTGGGCATAGAAGACATCTAGGCTATTAAATTACACAACAGAATATCTGCTCAATATGTTAGGTATTTAGGTTCCTTGGATATAGATTATTGCAATTTTCAGAGTCTATGAAATATAATCAGGTGAACACCAGTCTGTCAATTTCCACCTTTTGAAGTTACTTGATGAGTTTTTAATTACACAGTATAGATTATATCCAACTAGATCTTTCCTCAGAAGGACTTTGGATATTTCAGATTGATTTCTGGACTCCCGTGTATGTATAGTCCTTGTTCTTTTGAAGAATTCTTGACATACTTATTATAAGCTGTAGACAAAACAACCACATCAGATTGGCAGGAGAAATTGCATGAATAACTAAGGCCATTAGAGTTGACAACTAATGCTTTGTGGTTTTTTGCACCCATTTATTGCTAATAAGACAAAAATTTGTGTTATCTAGGACTGTATGTTAGCCACTATTAGAAATAGTGTCTGTCTGTGACTCACTAGAAGAGCTCTTTGTAAACTTAATATTTTAAAATATTTGAAAAGTATAGTACTTCTGTGGTATGGAAGGTTTTAGTAAAAATTAAATCCATTCGTTTCTCTTACTGGTATCTACCAGACAAAAGAGAAAAAGAGAACTAATGTGGAAACCGGAGGGTGCATGCATCTGGGCCAGAGGACTCTTAACAGTGTTTTCAATCTGTCCATTTCCTCTGTCCAATGTGAGAAATTAGAAGCATGTTTTCATATATTTATTGAGTGTTCATATATCTCTATGTTATTTTCAAGTTGAAGTTTCTTCTGTTAGTAGTTCGATACTATTTGCAATTCTGTGGCCTTTAAATATGGTACATATTATGTAGTAGATAGTGTGACTCTAAAATGTTTTACATATTATAACATTTTGAAAGGAAAAACTCAGTTCTTTTTCTGTCCTTTTATTATGGTCTTTTTCTTTTTAAATTCAAGTGCTTTGTATGCTTAGGAAAAGGACACATGTAATAACATGATTAGTTATTTCTGAGCTGGAAATTGGAAACTTTTGAAACTCAGGAAATTGCTCTGACAATGTTTTAACTGCTCTCAATGTAAGAAAATGTCAAAATGCGTAAAAAAAGACAAAAAATAATGTGTGCTGTTTTTTCCAAGTGCTTTTTCTAAGTGCTTTTTCATTGTGCAATGAGGTGAAATTTGATGTTTTGTGTGTAGCAGTTAAATACTGCTTATTTTTATTTACATGTAAGGAACAGATTTAAATGTTTGGCAAAAAAAAAAAAAAGTCATTTAAAAGGTAAAGTAAGTTTATGTAGAATGTATGTTAATGGTGCTTTTTTGAAGTGTAATTCAAATTTACAGTATTACTTAATGCCTCTTTACAGAATTTAATAGAGAAAAAAGGCCAGGACACATCTGTATCTTGAAGAGCCTTTTTTGTAACTTCATGTTATATGACAAGGTTTATTATTTTCCTTAAAGCTGAGCAGTTGACTTTTGTGGTCTAAATGATGAACCTGTTATTAATAAATGATTGAATTAACCTTGGGATTTCTCCTTAAAATATAACATTGCAGCTATCGGATGGAGAATATAAGATCTTCAGATGGTATATCAGAAACAAAATGTTTTTATTTGTACTATAAAGAAAATGTAATTTTGCTGTTAACTCTGTACTTTTTTATTGAAAATGTTTATAACTTTGCTTTTAAAATTTCTTATGAAACCATTTGCAAATTTCACACTTAATTTAATAAAATGCTTTAGCTACAAAAAAAAAAGAAATAGTGTCTGTCATTCTCATTAAATGCTAGGTTTTTTTTATCTTGTGTTCCATCTTAGATGGGGGATGGAGATATATAAATATATGTATATGTGATATGTAAATATATGTATACATATATATGTGTGTGTGCGTGTGTGTGTGCGTATGTGTGTGTGTGTGCGTGTATATGGTACTAGGACTTGAACCCAGGGGTGCCTTGCCACTGAGCTACATCCCCAGTCTTTTGTTTTTATTTTGAGATAGGGACTTGCAAAGTTGCTGAAGCTGGACTGGAACTTATGATCCTCCTACCTCAAACTCCCCAGTTGGTAGAACTCTAGGCAGGCACCCCAGTGTTCCCAGAAGATTTGGATTAAATTAATTAACCAAAATTAACTTGCATCTTGGTGCCATTCCAGGAACATTCTCAGTTAGTTGGCCTAGTTCAATTCTGCAATGTTGACCAAGCCCTTAAAATTTGCTAAAAATATGTAATAAATAACAGAAGATCTTCCAGGATATCTCAGTCTTGCCATGGAACAAAATACCCCAACAACTGAATGTGAAACAAAAGTAATAATAGTACTTCCTGGAAAAAATACTTTCTTTTTTTTTTTTTTTTGACACCAGTGATTGAGCCCAGGACTTATATGCCCGCTAGGCAAATATTCTACCACTAAACTGTACCTCCAACCCCTTCATTGTTTTTTTTTTTTTTTTTCTTCTTTCAGTTTTTAAATTTTTATTTTAGTTGTCGATGAACACAGTACCTTTATTTTATTTATTTATTTTTATGTGGTATTGAGGATTGAACCCAGTGCCTCACATGTGCTAAGTAAGTGCTTTACCACTGAGCCACAACCCCAGTCCACTTCATTGTTTTTTTATTGTGATTTAAAGACACAAAATGTTCACATTTTTAACCATTTTAAAATATACAATTCAATGACATTTAGTACATTGAAAATGTCATGTAACCATCACGTAACATTTTCATCACCCCAAAAGGAAATCGTTTAATTATTACTTAGATACTCTACAACCTCTGGCAACCATTAGTCTCCTTTCTCTCTATATAGGTTTATCTATTCTGGACATTTCATATAAATGGAATTATATAATGTGACATTTTGTGTCTGGCTTCTTTCATTTAGCACGATGTTTTTAAGGTTCATCCAAGTTGTAGTTGTATCACTACTTTGTTCCTTCTTATGGCTGTATAATATGCCATTATATTTATATAACAGTTTGTTTATTCATTCATATCTCTTCTCTCACCCCCATCTTGTTTTTTTGTGCTGGGAATTGAGCCTTGGGCCCTTTACCACCAAGCTACATCCCCAGCCTTTTAAATTTTGAGATGGCATCTCTCTAAATTACTGAGGGTCTCGCTAAATTGCCAGGGTTGGCCTTTACCTTGGAATCCTCATTCCTCAGCCTCCAGAGTTTCGAGGATTACATGCATTCACCACACTATGCCTGACCCACTCTCATCTCTTACTCATCTGGATTGATTCCGCCTTTCAGCTATTATGAGTAATGCTATTGTGAATGTGCATGTACAAGTATTTGTTTGAGTACTTGTTTTCAGTTCTTTGGGTTATATACCTAGGAGTGGAATTACTGAGTCACATTCTATATTTAGCTTTTTGAGGAACTGCCAAACAGTTCTTCACAGGCAGCTGCACCATTTTACAATCCCACAAGCGGTACACAAAGGTTCTAGTTCTCCTTATCCTCATCAACACTATTTTTTAATTTATTAATGTATAGCCATCTTGGGAGGTATAAAGTGGTATCTTATTGTGGTCCTATTTTCATTTCCCTAATTACTTAAATTTTCATGGGCTTGTTGACCATCTGAATTTTTTTTTTTTTTTGAAAACAGGGAAAAAGAACACATGAAATTCATTACATGCCTAAATTTGAATATATTGAATAGACATTGGAGAAATGTCTACTAAAGTCCTTTGCTCATTTTAAAAATAGGGTTTTTTGGTACCGGGGACTGAACTCAGGGGCACTCAACCACTGAGCCCACATCCCCAGCCCTTTTTTGTATTTTATTTAGAGACAGGGTTGCTACTTAGCTGCCTTGCTTTGCTGAGGCTGGCTTTGAACATAAACCGCTGGGATTATAGGCATGTACCAGTGTGTCAGGTCTGTCTGTCTTTTTGTTGTTGAATTATATTGTCTTCATTCTTAAAAATATTTTCACTGGATCTAGGGCTCTCGGTTGACAGTCCTTTCTTGCAGTAATTGAAAAATCTAGTGCCTTCTGGTCTCCAAGGCTTCAAATAAGAAATCTGCTATCATTCAAACCATTTTCCCTCTCACCACATTCAAATTTGTCTTATTTATTTTGGGTACCGAGGATTGAACTCAGGGGCATTTAACCACTGAGCCACATCCCCAGTCCTATTTTGTTTTTTATTTAGAGACTGCATGTCACTGAGTTGCTTAGTGCCTCTGTTGCTGAGGCTGGCTTTGAACTCACTATCCTGCCTCAGGCTCTCAGGAGGCTAGGATTACAGGCGTGTGCTACTGCAGCCAGCTCAATGTTTGTTTTATTACTTTTAGCTTTTAGCAGTTTCTCTGAGGTGCCTTAGCATGCATTTGTTTGGGTTTATTCTGCTTGGGTTTCACTCAGTTTCTTGAATCTGTAGGTTTTGTTATTTTTAAGAATAATTTTTTAAACATTATTTTTTTTTTCAGTACTTTAATCAGTCTTGTTCTCTTTCTTTCCTCTTTCTGGAAATTTGATGACACAAATGTCAAATCTTTTATTATAATCTCACAAGTCCCAAAATCCATTTCTCTATTTTTTTTAGATTGAATAATATGTACTGTTATGTGTTCCAGTTAATGGTTCTTTACTCTGTCCCCTCTCCAGTGCCTCGCACATGCTAGGCAAGCACTCTGCCATTGAACTACAGCCCCAGCCCCTCCATTCTGCTTTGAGCCCATCCACTGAGGATTTGGGGGAGGGGGGGACAGGAGGGATTATGACTTCAACAATTAGTGGTTAGTTCTCATTCACATTGACTATAGATTTTTCAAAGTGGTAATGGATATATAGGCAACTGAAGTATAGGGTTTGTTTGGTGACTCTTTATCCTCATTACATTTTCTGTACAACTGCACATGGAAACTATGGGACATTCCTTATTTACTTTGACCCAGATAGCTTTGTTGAGCCTGGTATCAGTGCACATTTGGAGTCCCCATCTCTTTCTTGAGAAATTTCCAGATCTCTCTGAGTGTACAAGGGGTACACTTTTTGAATCCTACTCCATGGATATGTCTGTGTTGATAGTGTATTTGGTGTATTCTTGGGTCACAACCTCATTGAAGGTAGAGTGCCTCTGCCTCCCCCACTTCTTTTTTTTTTTTTTTTTTTGGTACCAAGGATTGAACTCAGGGGCATTTAACTGTTGAGCCAAAAACCCAGTCCTTTTTATTGTTAATTTTGAGACAGGATCTTGCTAAATTGCTGAGTCTGGCTTTGAATTTGTGATCCTCCTGCCTCAGGCACCTTAATTGCTGGGATTACAGGTGTGGCCCACCACATTTGCCCCTGTCCCTTCTTTTTTGGAGCCATTCTGCTGGTCCAAGTTGGAAAGCCATTGAGGGTGTTTTTTAAGTTACTGTACTTTTCAGTTCCAAAATTTCCACTTGGTTCTTTTTTTTATACCTTATATTTTTTTACTGATATTTTTATATCTTTGCTGGAATCTCTTTTTTTTTTTTTTTTCATTTGTTTCAAACATTCAAGCATGCTCATAATTGCTTGTTGAAGGTTTTTTTTTTTTTTTTTCTGTGCTCGGGTTCAAACATTGAGCCTTGGTCATTCTAGGGAAGCACTCTACCACCGAGTTACATCCCCAATCCCTGTTGAAGCATTTTTATAATGACTGCTCTAAAATATTTGTCAGTCCCTTGTGGGGGTGTACACTTGTAGTCCCAGCTACTTGGCAGCCTGAGGTAGGAGGATCATGAACCTAGGAGTTTGATACCAGCCTGGTCCTAAGCACCCCATGTAGTCTTTGCTGATGGAGGGGGTGAGGCACAGTTTGTGTCTGTGGTATTGGTTGGAATTGAGCAGTTATTGTCTAAAACTTTTGTTTTGCTGTGTTGCCTCATTTGGCTAGAGAGCTTTTGTTGGGGATTTATTTTTTCTTTTGGCTGCTCCTATTGGTATTTACAGGTTGCTGTCTTCTTCAGTTCCAAATCTGGAACATGAGGGGGAAAAAAAACCAAAAAGCAAAAAAAACAAAAAAAACCCAGGGGGAAAAAAATTAAGTCTTTCCTTGGGTTCTGAGGCCCCTAGATTGTCTGCCTCTTTCTTTCCATACTTCTGAGGTTTTGTTTTGTTTTGTTTTTTGTATTTATGGTATTAGAGTTGAACTCAGGGGTGTGTGACTACTTAATTATATCCCCAGCCTTTAAAGTTTTATTTTGAGATAGAATTTTGCTAAATTGCCCAGGCTGGCATCAAACTGGGGATCCTCCTGCCTCAGACTCCAGAGTAGCTGGAATTACAGGCCTGTAATTCCATGTGCAGTTTATGTTTCTAATGTTCCATTCAGGGTTTTTAGTTGCATCAGTAGGGGGAGTAGGAAAAATATACATCTATCTATTCAATCTTTCCAGAGCTATTCTCTTTTATTCACATGTTTATTTGCTTTTCTACTAGCCTTGTGAACTATTTAGGTGTTGTTTTGTATGTTTAATATCTGTTTTGGCACATAATCTGTAAATGTTTGAAACCAGGAAAAAAAGAAACAGGATGCAGAGTGAAGTAAATTAATTACTCATTTCTCCCATCCTTAGGTATGGTGCCTGAAAGAGGAAACTTCATGTTGTCTGATGCTTTGGTGAGATCCTGCCTTAAGTTTTTTTTTTTTTATCCCCCACATTTTTGGATACATTTTAGTTGTACATTATGATGGGACTTGTTATATATTTGTACATGCACACAAGATAATTTGGTCAATATCACTCCCCAACACTTCCTCTTCTCCCTCCTTGCCTCTAAATAAGCCTTTCCTCCCTCACCCCTTTTGGTGCTTAGACTTGAACCCTAGCCTAGCACTTGCTAGGCAAGCACTCTATTACCACTGAGCTACATTTCCAGCCCTCCTTCTTAAGCTTTGATGCTGAGAAAGGTGGGCTAGCTCCAAGATCATACTCTTTTTGTGTTAACAAAACTTAGTAGCAGGTGGCAGAATAATTGATAAAAAGGTACTGTTGACCAAAACAGGCTGATTTCCTGTGAAAAAGGGAAATAAATTCTATTACATTGTACCAATTCTAAAATGTTGTTCTGAAGTTTAGATACTTCTCCCCATACACCCCAACACATACACACACAACCCTGCCTTCCTCCAGACTTTGGCACAGGTAACTGTCCAGCGGAAACATGGAGTTAGAGGAAGTGAGCTCTGTAGGCTCCTTGGTGAAGTGGGCTCTTTCAGGCTCCTTGAAGACATGACTGCAGGATTCTTGAGTTTTTGTGAAAAAAATATGTAACATTTGGTTACTCTTCCCCCTAATTTCTGGCTTTAATTTAAAGCCATAGGAATGTAGAGCTGGATGAAAGATTTTTAATATTTTAACACTGATACTTTTAAAAGCAAAACAAAATAAGAACCCTCCAAAATCCTGCATATCTATGGCCCATTGTTTTGTGTCAGACCCTGCAGATATGTACACATCGCTGATGATTCAATTTTTTAATTTGATTTTTTATTTATTATTAAAGTATTTTCTGACTTGAGTGTGGGTATAAGTGGCACTTTAAAAATTTTCTGTTTGAACTCGGGCACAGAATTAATTACTTTGTGGTCATCTGACAAAAAAGGCCTGAGTTTCTCAACTTCTTGTTTTTAAATTTTTCAAACCTACAGAAAAGTTGGAAGTATTATATAGCATACTTTTGATCTATTGCCAACATTTTGCCACATTTGCTTTCTTGTCTCTTATATAAGTTAATTGCGAAACATTGTTGGGGGTGGGGCCCGTTCAGTTTAGCACACAGCCCCCCCATTTTTTTTTTTTTTTTTCAGTCTCTTTCCTCCTCATATTAAAGCTCAGATACCACTGCTTCTCTTAGCTTTGCACGGGTAAATTACACTCAGATCCTTCTGAGTACCAAGCATCCTAAGGCTGAATGATTTTCACTTTATTTATTTTTATTAGTTTATTTATTTATTTTTTAGTACCTGGTATTGAACCCAGGGGCGCTTAACCCCTGAGTCTTTTTATATTTTATTTAGAGACAGAATCTCACTGAATTGCTTAGGGGCTCGCTAATTTGCTGAGGCTGGCTTTGGACTCAGAATAATCCTCCTCAGCCTTCCGAGCCGCTGGGATTACAGGCGTGAGCCATGGCACCCAGATCTCAATTGAGTTTTAGTTTACAACTGGGTCTAAATTCGTAGGACATGAAACAACTACAAACTACAGTAAGCCCAGAATTTCCTAGTGTTGTTCACATGACATCCTGGTTGTTTTCAGCAGATATAACCGGAAATCTTTACTTTTCTACTGGGAAGCCGGAGCTTTCGCTCCAGAAGTTTTTCTCTCTGATCTTGGAAACCTTGATCTTGTGTACGCACTCTCTTGGCTCTAAGAGTCAAGCTTGAGAATTCTCTCACCGTGTTTACTAAGAGAGAAGTGGCGAGGAAGTATCCTCGGTGGGGACATAGGGCAGTGTTCAAGAATCTCGCAATTTAGGCAGTCTAAATAGGAAGCAGCCCGGAATGAGTAAACAGCAGCACGCTTTAATAGACTCATATAATCTTAAGGGGAGGCTTACTTCAGGTTCCCTGGTGGTCTAGTGGTTAGGATTCGGCGCTCTCACCGCCGCGGCCCGGGTTCGATTCCCGGTCAGGGAAAAAAATCATGTTTTTGTTTTTTTCCTCCCCCGGTTTTCTGAAGAACTTTTAAATACTACTTCTGCGAATCATTTCTCCCATCCACCAGAAGCTTAACTTCCGAAAATGTAGAAGAACACAAAGGAAACCATAACTTATAATTCTACCACTCTGAAACTTATTAATATCCAGTTTAGGGAACAGAAAAGGAATTCATACTATACATATTATTTTATTACCTACTATTGTTAACGATATATTTCCAATTTGCCAGTAGAAATAAATATTCAGAAACATATTTTCTTTCAATTTAATTATCTGTTTTGAAAAGATGAAGTGTTTACAAGGTTTGGAATTCAAATTTACAAAAAGACATAATAAACCTGACCTTTAATCTATCATGTTTTTCCGTCTAATAAGGCAACCGCTGTTAAGTTTCTTAATTATGATGTCACAGATTTTGTGCAAATGTAAGTACATGCATGTTTACCTACATATATATTTACATATCCTTTCCCCTCTTGCACACACAGTAGCTTTCTATTTACCCTTCTTGGCACTTTGCCTTTCCTATTTAATAATATATTTTAGAAATAGTTAATAGATCAGATATAAGAACTTCCTCATTCCTTCTTATGGTATATAGTATTTCATTGTATGAATATTCCATAATTAGTTTAACTAGCTTTCCACTGATGAACACTTAGGATATTTCTAACTCTTTGCTATTACAAACAATGCTGCCACAAATAATCATTTACATATAATTTTGTACATGTGTGAAATAAATGCCCAGAAATTGAAATGGTAATTCAAAGGGCATATGCATCTGTGGATAGATACAATATTCCTTCATACTGGTAATACCAATTTACACTCCCACCAGCAATGTACAATGTAAAAGTAATTTTTAAAAACTTGTGGCTTTAAAATCAAAATGAATTTAATCAATTTTATTTCTTAACTTTTAGGGTTTTTCCCTAAAATTTTGGTTTTACAAATAATATTTTGATGATGATCATTTTCAAAGATAAACCTTTGCGTATATATTTCCTACTATCCCTATTTTTTCCAGTGTTTTGAGCATGAAGGGGTGTTGTATTTGTCGAACACTTTTTCTGCGTCAATTGAAATAACCATACGATTCTTATCCTTAAGTCTATTGACATGATGGATTACATTTATTGATTTATGGATGTTGAACCAACCTTGCATTCTCCCTTACATATTTCTTTAGGATAAATTTCTAGAAGTGGAATTACTACCATACACCTATCCCATGGGTTAAAACTATTTTAAAAACTACAAGAAAACATTAGTGAATAACATCTTAATTTTAGACTAGGAAGCACTTTTACAAGCAAAACAGAAATCATAAAGGACAAAACTCATAGATTAGCCATAGAAATATAAAACTTTTGCCTATCTAAAAATATAGGTAATGTTAAAAGACAAATGATAAACTGTTATGTCTGTAGAGAAAACATAATACCCAATATAAAATAAGCAAAATACATAACCTAGCAAATATCAAAACTGATACAAATCACTGGTAAGCTTATGAAAAATTATCAACCCTCATAGTAAAAAATGCAAATTAAAGTGAGACTCCGGAGTTTTATACTGCACTTTGTAAAGATGAAAGGAATGACAATATCTTTGATGGTAATTTAGTAATACTCTTTGGATAGTAAAAATCGATAATATCTCTATACACAGCGACCTGGGACGATATATCCAAAACTTTAAAATGTGCCTATTTTCTCAGTGCAACTTTAAATTCATGTATTTGTACTAAGGAAACACTCTGAAATGGGTAGAGATGTGTTTCAGTGGTAACTCCGGTAGCAGAGCCTTCACTTGTCCACTGGATTTCAGATGCTCCCTTCAAGGAAGATAGAAGGAACTAGAATTGACTTTCCTTAAATCTGTTAAATAAGAACTAATACAGAATTTGCATTAGGAGGAATGTTATGAGGGTTTCTTTTCTTCATTTTCGCCTTTATAGTCTTAAAGTTCTCCTAGTTATGAATTTTAAAATGGGCAGGCAATTGCAGAACAAGACCATGAGAGTAAGTTCTCCTATAAATACCGAGGAGAAAGTTGACGGGTGCGTTGGTGGTATAGTGGTGAGCATAGCTGCCTTCCAAGCAGTTGACCCGGGTTCGATTCCCGGCCAACGCAGAGCTAAGTTTTCCCACTTCTCCCTCCTAACTTTTGAGTAAACAGGTTAAGGCCCGCAAATTACGGAGAAAAGCAGAGGACCTGTAACTACTTGTGTTCTGGACTGCTCCCCGTAGAATTTCCCTCTAGAACAAGTTCTTGTTCTCTGTGGCTTCACTCTGGAGCAAGCCCGTCTTCTGTGTTCGGCCGCTGACGTTACGCAAGTTATTCATAATTCTCCCTTTGGGAATCTTTAGGGAAGTGTGTGAAATACAGGCCGGTTCAGTTTGTTTTTCTGAATCATCGGAGACAGCTCCTACTTACTGAGGAGTCAGGATAAGTCCGTCGGCACAGGCGCTCTCAGTTCCAGAAAGAGCTCTCGGAGCTACTTGGAGTGTTGAGGGGAGCAAGAAAAACACTGTATATTCAAGAAGGGTCCCTCGCCAGTTGCTCTCCTTTTAGGGTTCCACCATTCCGGA
This sequence comes from Sciurus vulgaris, assembly GCF_902686455.1. Taxonomy (NCBI): domain Eukaryota; kingdom Metazoa; phylum Chordata; class Mammalia; order Rodentia; family Sciuridae; genus Sciurus; species Sciurus vulgaris. Next base: position 110,908,149 of record NC_136461.1, read on the forward strand.
AACAGAAACTTTGATTCCAGGGCACAGGCTCGCGATGTGAATACGTAAATCCTTCCGTGCTGCCTCTGGAACTCCTGGGCAAGACGGCTAGATTCTTTGGAGAGGGGAGAGAAGAGTGGAGTTGGAGGGGTTACCAAGCAATTGGTTCTGGCCTGGAGCTGCTGCTTTCCATCCTCAAATCAGCACCTGGGCGAGTCGATCCCTGGTAAAGCATCTCAGAATCTTATTTAGGTGTTAGAGCGTCAAGGTTGCGAAACAGAAGCATTTGGGATTCTGATGCATGCAGAATACATGAACTACGAAAATAAAACAGCAGTAGGTAGGTCTTTCTATTTCAAGGAGCATTAAATCCGGCTGCTGTTCGCTGCCTTGCGGGTGGCGCGCCGTGATCGTATAGTGGTTAGTACTCTGCGTTGTGGCCGCAGCAACCTCGGTTCGAATCCGAGTCACGGCAGATCGTTGGACTCCGCGTTGGCAGCAGACGTGTTGTCTATTTTTTTTTCTTTAATCTCAAAAAAAAAAAAAAAAAAGATTGTAATTCTGCCTTTGAGCAAGACAACGTCCCCAAAATAATTCCACTCCTCTCATTTCCCAATTTTGCTGTTCACCGACCAAGATGATCTTAACAAGATGATTGGAGGAAAAGCTGCTCAGGACCGTTTGCGTGAGGTTCCTTTCTTCACTGGAGGACCCCTGTTGGTGACCCCGGAACTCAGCGCCTTTTCCAGAGGTTGGAGAATTAAACATAGGAGAGTGGAATGAGAACTTCCACAAACAAGTATCTATGCCTGAGGCGCCGAATCCCATTCGAGTTTAAATCTCTGTGGGATCTTTACACGTGATAAGCAGTACTCAGGCAACACAAACTTGTATCCCAGAATAATGAATAGATCTATTTTCCCAGTAACACGTCCCTCGCCCCCACCCACTTCCGATTAATCATACTTAATATAAGAAGAGTTTCAGGGAGAGAAGAAAGCAAGGGCTACGTTCTCAAGGTCACCGAAGCACAAATCCCCGCGTCCCTGCTGTTCCCCGTGGGAGGCAGTTTTCTCTACGCACCTTGCGATCCTTCGCTTCCTTCTCGGGCAGCCAGGGCTGTAAGGGTAACCCCTTCTAGAAGGAATTAGAAGTGACCTTGAAGTTTCAGGACTGGTGGTGATTCCCGCACCCTCAGTTACTGTCTTGTCCCTGCGTTGTAGCTGTCAGAAGAGAATGATAGAGATGCTGGAAAAGCTTAAGCCCAAGCGCCCGGCTAGCTCAGTCGGTAGAGCATGAGACCCTTAATCTCAGGGTCGTGGGTTCGAGCCCCACGTTGGGCGCAGAGATCCTTTTTTGCTTTGATTGAATCCTTCCCCACTTATTAACAAAATCCTGAGTTTTTAAATCTCTGCTGCAGCTCCTGTTGTTTCAAACGCAGGTATTTTCCACAAATCGCCTCCATTTGCCCCAAATTCATCAAAAAGAAGGATAAGGCAGAAGATAACAGCAATTGCAGAGACCAGCGGTCTTGCTCTACCACGGGTTCCTTCTGGGTAGAAGGTGAGATGTGTGCAGTTCCAAGGAGCCAGTAGGAAAACATCTGCTCCCCTTCATCCCTCCCTGATTCTGGTCCAAAGAGAAACTGCCTTAGATGTACACCCACGTTTTTTTCCCTTTGGTGGGAAATTAACATATACATTAAGACGTAAAATCAAGTGAAGATTCTGAAGTAAGGAACACTGAAAAATAGGCAATCATTTGCATCAAATGAGTGACGGTAGTTGCAAGAAACAAATACATGCCTTCACTTGTATATACACAAACATTTCTGGAATGATGGAAAGGGACCACTGAGTGCCCAGCACGTTGGTCAAAAAGAGATCATGAAATTTCAAAACAGTGGGAACAAAAAGAAGCTCCTATAAACTTTGGGGAGGAGATTGAGAACAGTTTAATACAAGTAATCAAGACTCAGAATGGCATCCACAGTTTCTACAGTGTTGATGCTTCCAGTCTATAACCATTAAGAACAAACCTACATCAGACAAATTTGGGTTTCTTGATTCATGGCAACAAAGGAAATAGCATACACCATGGGGAAGCTGTAGGGACAATGCTATGCTAGTACTGGGAATCTTAATAAATTTTATCTAGAAAGTGGGAGGAATAGAGCACAACCAAATACATAATTGGTGAAGAAGCAAAAGCCACTATTAGTAGTTGGGAAAGAGATATTTGACCACATTTGTGGTTTGAACCATGTTCCATTTCTGCTCAGATATGATAGTGAAATACTTTTTGTTTTCATCATGGTTAGAGAGTTACTTTGATGTTGGTGTTCTGTTAATTTTTTTTAATAATTAAAAAATTTAATTGTCAATGGATCTTTTTTTTTTTTTTTTTTTTAATGTGTGTTAGGGAGGTCTGACCAGTGCATGGGGGCGGGGCATCAGGCAGCCGGCGCGCGCCAAAGAACAACCAATCAGATGCCGGCAGATAAGCCCTCAAGCCTGCCCCAGCCAATTCGGGACTATAAAGGCCGCCCCGCCCGCCGGAGCCTTACGCGCAGATTCCCCAGCCCTTTACCTTGCCCTTCACCCTGGAGGACTGGAGAATCTTGTCTGAGGGCCAAACCCCAATAAAGCCTTGTTCAGTCCCTTTTGGTCTGAATCCTATCTGGTCGCCTGCATATGACCTTACAATATGTGGTGCTGAGTATCCAAGCCAGGGCCTCCCACGTGCCAGGCAAGCTCTCCACCACTGAGCCACAACTCCAGCCCCATTTTTTTAGTTTTAACAAGAGAACATCATGACCTACGTGTTTAAGTCAGACCAGCTGTAAGTTGACAGAAAAAGCAATGTTTTTTTCTTCCTCAACAGCAACAATGGCAAATAAAGCAGTGGTTTGAAAATCTGAGGTAAAATTATTTCAACCTAAATCTATCTAGTACAATACCAGTTGTGTATGGACATAAAAGACAGTTTCAGACACACAATGCCAAAAAGTTTAGTTTTCTGGCAACCTCTCTACAGGAATTGTTGGGGGGTGTGCATATTCAAAAGGAAGAAGTGAATGAAGCCCACTTGAGATCCATGAAGCACAAATTCTAACAAAAGAGAGGGGCAACGGACATCCGAATGTGGTGGTGAAGTCAAGAGAGATGATGACAGTTGTAGGAGAGGCCTGAAGATCAAGAGATCCAGACTGGAGCAGAAATTTTTGGGTGAAAAAAAGTATGTGTTTCATCGTGTTGAGGAAAGATTTACAGGACTGGGGAGAAGTTGGTTATATTTTAATAAAATAAATACCTGGGAAATGAAGCAAATTGAAAATTAAGATAGTTAACACTACCAAGGGAGAAATAGTGTACAGAAAATGACCACATTAAATTATGTGGCTCATCTGTTAACATAATTTAAAATAATATATATAACTATATATTAATGTATTTTAAAATACATTGGCATATTAACGTGATGACACAATATTATATTGGCATACATAATATAGTAACGATATAACCTTTAATTGCATCAAAATTACAAGGACTGGGTTGTAGCTCAGTGGCAGAGCACTTGCCTAGCATGTGTGAGGCACTAGGTTCAGTTCTCAGCACCTAAGTAAAACAAAGGTCCATTGACAACTAAAACTTTTTTTTACATTATGATACAAATTTATTGGTATATTAGAGCTTTTCAGAGATACACAACTCAAGTTTATATATATCGGAAAGGAAGAGATTTATTTTAAGGAATTGGCTCATATGATTGAGGAGGCTGGCAAATCCAAAATCTTCAGGGTGGGCCAGCAGGCTAGAGATCCAGGGCAGAGCTGATCTTAAAACTTGAATCTGAAGGCCATCTGGAACCAGAAATCCTTTTTTCTTAGGATATCTGTCTTTTTCTTTCTTAAGTTCTTCAACTGAATGCATAAGGCCTACCCACATTTTAGAGGATAATCTCCTTTACTCAAAGACTACTGATTTAAATGTTAACCTTCACAGCAATATCTAGACTGGTGTTTGACCAAATATTTTGGTCCCATAGCCTGTCAAGTTAACACATAAAATTAACCATGAGAATTGGGAAGATAGAAGAGTGGGAAATGTGTATGTGTATATAGGGTGATAATTGTAGGGGAAGTGTACAAGAGAGATAAGAGTACCTATAATTTGAACACCAAGAAGTAGTAATATTTATTTATGGAGATGGAGATAAATAACCACTAACTGACAAAAATAATTTAAAGTGGTTACGTCTAGTCCCCCCCCCCTTCCCTGCCAAATTAAAACTAGAGTGGAATGTAGCTCAGTGGTAGAGAATTTGTAGATGCAGAAGGCCCTGTGTTCAATCTCTAGCATAACACACACACACACACACACACACACACACACATGCACATTAATTAAAAATAGAACTACCATATGATCCAGTAATCTCACTACTGGGTATATACAAAAAAAATTAAATCAGTATATCCAAGAGGCATCTGTACTCTTGTGTTTATTGCAGCATTATTCACAATAGTGAAGAAACAAAAAACTTTACGTGTCCATCAACTGATAAATGGATAAAGAAAATGTGGTATGTATGTATACACACACACACACACTATGAAATAGTCATTAAAAGAACAAAATCCTGTCATTTGTAACAATGACATGGATCAATCTGGAGATCACTATGTTAAGTGAAATAAGTTACACATAGAAAGGCAAGTACCTCATGATCTCAGTCATATTTGGAATCTAAAAAATTAATCTCATAGAAGTTGAGAGTAGAATAGTAGTTACCAGAGGCTGGGGAGAGTATCAGGGGGAGAGAGGGGGGAAAACTGGTCAATGGGAATGAATTTATAGTTAGGAGAAATGAATTCTTGTGCCCCATTGTGCAGCAGGGTGAATACAGATAACAATGATGTACTGTGTATTTCAAAAAGCTAGAAAAAAGGATTTTGAATATTTTTAACAATAAGGATAAATATTTGGAGAACAGTGTGATCTTCATAGTTGTATTGAAATATCACATGGTGCCCCACAAACATGTACAATTTTTATGTGTTAATTGAAAAATAAATAATACAGAAGTTACCTCAAGGGAGCAGGAAATGGGTAAGGGGATCAGAAGGACTATTGGTTTCCATTAAAACTTTGCAACTGTTGGGTTCTCTAAGCCATATGCTTGCATAAGTCTGATAAAAATCAATACTAAATAAAATAATGTTGTAGTGTTTTCAAGTTATAGGCATCCAACTTAACATGAATACAACCACTATAGTCATAACTACCATCTTGCTCATTAGGTGACCCTGGTACCCATTCCAAACCCTCTAGGATGAACAGTCATTAAGGTAGCCCACATCTCAAGCACCACAAATAACAATAAAACAAAAGAGTACTTTACAGCTTGTTGTCTTTTGAGAAATGATGCCAAGTGATCTCCTACATATTCACATAGGCCATGAAGACAAATACTGGAACTGAAGCCAAATATTTGAGTCTTATCACCTAGTCCATGGCATTTTGTTATAGCAACCCAAGATGATTATGACACCATCCAAGCCTCTGGAAGGATCAAAATAAGACTTCACATATTTCTAGGTAAATCTATTTGAGAATCTAACCTCTTCTTCTATTTATTTTTTATTTTATTATTTATTTATTTGTGTATGTGTGTGTGGGTGTGTGTGCGCGCGTGCGCATGTGTGTGTGTGGTACTATGGATTTAACCCAGGGCAATCTACCAGTGAGTTAGACCCCCTGTCCTGTTTTTAATTTTTATTTTGAGACAGAATCTCCCTAAATTGCCAAAGCCAGCCTTGAACTTGAAATCCCCATACCTCAGCTTTTAGAGTAGCTTGGAATTACATGTGTCACTGTGCCCAGCTTGGCTTTGTTTTGCTTTTTTTAATTTATTTTTTCTTTCTTTTGATAGTAAAGTTGACTTATTCAAGGAGGGCTATGGCAATAGTTTTAGGGACAGAAGCAACAGAATCTTCCAGTGAGGTATAGATTGGACTCAACTCCATTTACTTTTATTTACTGTGACAAATTCTCTTTGGCTACTTACCCACCTTGCATTTCATAGCAAATACACGTACCAGCATAAGACACATAATTCTGTTAGAGTTGTAGAAGTACTAAGTCATGAGAATGCAACTCTACTCTTGTTGCTACAAGAAAATGAGGAAAAGATCCATTACATAAAGTCTCAAAACAATGAAAAGTCAAAAAATCTTCTCTTTCCACATTGCATTTGACTCAGGACTGACCATGAAGGTTCCACCCTGGGAGGTGAATTTTGGGTTCATCTTCATCAGCTGATGTCTGGGGTTGTCTGTCACAGGCACAATAGGTACAGGATTACCTGTGTAGTACTTCACAGTCGGGTGAATTCAACCTCAAGTCTCTCTTGTGAACCACTTTCCCAGAGTTCTCAGGGATCAGGGGAACAAAGAACATCACAATACCAGCCCTTCGCAGGTAAGATTCAGAGCAACACCTGAGACCAAAAAGCAGTAAAAAGTATTGCCAAGAAAAGAGCATTCTTTTAGAATGTAAAAATATAGGACAACTTCTATGGAGGTCAATTAGGCTAGAATTAACAAGATTAGAAATGCACAAAAACTTTGATCAAGCAATTCTACTTTCAGGATCCTTGCCCAAACGATGGAGGATGATGGTATGAGGATGTTCTCTGAAAAATTATAACAATAAATATTAGAAATAATTTCATGTCCATCAGTTGAGGAACATCTAAACATAATGGTCCATCTGTATCAAGAACTGATATGCAGTTGTCTAAAAGGAAAAGGTAAAAAATGAAAATGGTGATGCTGCCAATGAAAATAATTATAGTAGCTAACGTTTAATAAACATTAAGTGCTCAAGTGCTTCGTGTATATTTCTCATTAAATGTTAGATGAACCCGTTCGGAAAGTACTACCTTACCTCTTTTACAGACAAGGCAATCAAGAAACCTATTCAAAGTCACATTGTGGCAGAATCAAGATTTCAAATCAGAACTTACTTTGCCACAGTGAAGACGGGGGTCTCTGGTTCTCAATTCATGAGATTTAGATAGCAGTAGCTCTGCGGGTAGCTCTGAAACCACAGACGCAAGCTCTATTGAAAAATTAGTTTTACTGATATATTCCTCCTTTGGACACTTCGGTGGAACTTGAGTCTTGCGTCACATATTTCGGTATCCGATTTAAAACTGATAGGTCTAGAGGACTCTGAAGTTTAATATCCTTAACAGGTAACCTGAAATTACTTTTAAACAGCTAGAAAAAGCATCAACTGAATAAAAGAACCCGTCCCTGGGTGGGCTCGAACCACCAACCTTTCGGTTAACAGCCGAACGCGCTAACCGATTGCGCCACAGAGACACAAGGGCTTTGCATGGAGAACTCATTTCCCGATCTTAGAAATTGCTTTTCATCTTTGGCTTTTGGACAATTTAAAGTCTTCAGTTCCCGAAACTGAAGCCGGAGAGGCTGAAGTCACGTCCTTGGCACGTCTGGACGTTATACCAGGCTGCAATCTGCTGAGAGACTCTGACCGCCAAATGCCAAGTCTGGCCGGCCTGCTCCTCGTCCCGCATAAGTCGCCCGCCGTCTACAGGTGACGACCTTAACTAATTCAACTGAAGTCCTCCACTTCCCAGGCATACTGCCTCTTCCCCTCGCGCTCTCAAACACTCCCGCAGCCTGGAGCGGGCTGGTACGCCAGTGGAGAGGACCGGGCCGCTGTGCCCCACCGCCCGGTCCTAGGGCCTCCAGAGGTGGCCTCCACCGGGCAGGACCTGGGTGTGCTCACCATGCGGCCCCTCCCCCAGAGCAGTCTTGGCACCTAGTTGGTACCCAATAAATGCTCAGCGGAGGAAGGCGTTCTGCCACTGGTTTTAGAATAACCAAGAATTCCAGTGGAGGCTTTTAAGTTTTTAGCCCTACGAGGGACTCTGGAATGGGAACACTGTCTCTCAAAGGCAGCCCTTCTTGTATTCTCGGAGCTGTGAGAATTTGGCACAGGACCCTACTGGGGATTCAAGCGCACTGGAACCGAAATGAACTCCCAACCCTGCTCCTGCGGTTCTTGGTCCCTGAGCGATCAGGGAAAACTAAAGAGATGGAGAAAAAAGGGACCAGGAATGGGGAAAGTTCAGTGTGGGGGATGTTATGGGGCACAACTGAAGAACAGACGGATCACCACTGAGAAGTCCAAATTTGAGAGTCTTTATTAAGCCGGCCCAAAAAATGGCTATTGGGAGAACAGCCCCAACCACAGGGTTGTAGGGGTTCTTACACCAAAAATTACATTAATCATAAGTGTCTGTTGCAATGATTCAAAATTACAAACTAACATCACAAGATCATCAACAGAGGGGGAAGTGGGTCACCTAGGTACAAACTAAAGAATGGTTACTTACATCCACACAATTATCATATACATGGTACATTGGTTAGAAGCAATAGAGATCAAAAGAGAGCAATTTTTCATTACAGAAGAATTGTCATTTTGTATTGCTAAACATGTCTCGCTAAGTAACTGATGATGGGGACAGAGGCGGGGTGTTCCCATGGGAGAAGCTAAGCAATTGTTGATGGGTACAGAGGTGCGGTGTTCCCATGGGAGAAGCTTATTTCCTACATAACATGGAGCAAAATGGAGTCTGTCTGGCCTATAACATTCTCATGGAGCCAGATCTGTCAGGGGAGAGAAAAAATAACCAGCTTAGGGCTGATAGAAAACGGAAAAGGTCTTGAGTCTTATTTTTCCTTAAATAATTCCCACCATCCTCTCCTTGCCTCCTCCCTATGGTACATGCAGCGTGATTGTGGCAGTGTTGGGGGAGAGGGGGAGCGCAGACCCTGCTCCTGAAGCGGGGAGGGGACACTAACAGCTCACCCCTCCCAGGCCTGAAGGACCCCGCCTCTGCTCCCTGTCTTACAAAGGAAAGTTGAAGAAAGTGTCTTTCCTTTGTTTTGTCAAGTAGATGCGCTTCCAGGGCAAACATAGAATTCTGAAGAATGAAATGTCAAAGTAAGCGTGATAGTGAGTAAGGTGTTTACCAAGGCAGAATGTTATATGTCAACTTTAGCTTAATTCGATATACATAAACCTGAACATCTTCTAGCGTTTTGGAACTGTTCTGATTTTCCTCAATAATAAACTCAGCTAACTCTATACATATCAATATGCATGTTCTTTTGGGCCTCAATTTATTTCCTCATCAGGTCCCCAGAGAAGAGGCAAAGAACTTGTGGGGCCGAGGCTCCTTGGCTTGGCTACAGGAAGGGAAACACAGAGGCACCCAAGTTACTCTTGGCTCCGAGTGCATTGTCACCTGGGCCTTAAGCCTTTGGAGAAAAGCACCCACTAGTAAGTAACTTTGTAGGGGTCTAGATTGTCCTGACTACTTCCATCTTGGGTGTAACTGCCATTTTGCCTCTTAGCGGGCCCAGTACCCATTCCAAACTCTACAGAATAAAATGATTTCTGTGACAGGCCCAAGCCTGATGGTTGGGCCTGTTTCTTTTCTTTATTAATTATTTTTAGTTGTAGATGGACACAATACCTTTTTTTTTTTTTTTTTTAATTTATGTGGTGCTGAGGATTGAACCCAGTGTCTCATATGTGCTAGGCAAGTGCTCTACCACTAAGCTACAACACCTAGCCCAACATATCCATCATTTTGATAAGACCCAGACACATTATGGTTGGCCCCAGCCCACCTTTGTGTAACTCAGCACATAAATTCCCTCCTCTTGCCTCCTGCATGAGTCCATTTGTCTTGCTGTCACCCAAGACATATTTCTGTCCCTAATAAATCTTGCCTTGTGCAAATCTCAACTGTCCTTTTTCTTTAGTTTCTCAGTACCTTCTCATACACCCAAGATTCTAGAAACAGTCATGGAAAGTTTGAAAATTCCCGTGGCAGGTGGATTATGTGATTAAGCCTCTGTGGGACCTCTTTGTGGGGGAGTGTTGAAAAAATAACCTTTTATCCTGGATGTCCTTCCCTTCTTGGTTTCTTCTGAGAGGAAAGAAGCAAAGGGAAAGTTCTTTCTAAAAGATCCAGGAAAGGCTGGAATTGTTTCCCCAGCATCTCCCTCACTCCATGCAGCAATTTTTATCCACTTATAATTTTAGAGTCCTGAACCTTGACTAAATGCTGACCAGCTCCAGCAAGGAGGAAGTCCATTTCACTCTGCAGTTCTATTTCTTCACATCAATAATGACCAGAAGTTGCCTTCGGTCTTGACTCAGATTTTTTACATTTAGACAACTGATCTTGTGCTGCTAGGGAGAAGATAAGGTCAAGATGTTGCCAAAAGCTTGGTCCTTGTCCCAATTGCCAATCCAATAATGAGGACGCTGTTTTGAGAAAAAGGAAAATGACGGTTTATTGCTTTACTACAAAGGAGAAATACAGGGGACTCCTGTCCCAGAGACTGTGATTCAATCCATCAGCAGGAACAGGTGGTTTTTATGGAGGTGATTCAGAGAAAAATGATATTAGGGAGGAGAGATCAGGAAGGAGAACATCAGGGAAAAAATTAGGGAGAAGTTTAGGGAAAAGAAGATCAGAGAAGACAAGGGAAAAGGTGAGGGAGGAGAATATCAGGAAAAAGAAGGTCGGGAAAAAGAAAAAACACATGTAAGTTTCAAAGCCACAAGGGATATAGTCAAAGCATCAAGTGAATCCCTGTTACAAAGGTTTTGCTTCATTCTGCTCAGCTTATAGCTCTGTTTTGTAATGTCAAGATCTTGACCATTACCTAGAGTTCAGGGTGTTTTTTGAGTTTTCTTCAGATTGGGTGCTGAAATTGTATGGATCCCTGGTGGTCATGAGGAGGCATGTGATCCTTCTCTTGGAACTGTGCTCCCAGAAAGCATTAGATTAGCTAGTAATGATATCCAGTAGTTGCAATTTCCCTTAGTCCAGGGGAACCCTAAAATTCTTTTTTTGGTGCCAGGGATTGAACAGGGGCATTTAACCACTGAGCCACAACCTCAGACCTTTTAATATGTTTTTAAAAGTTAGAGACACAGTCTCACTAAATTGTTGAGGCTGGCTTTGAATTTGTGATTTTTGTGCCTCAGCCTCCCAAATAGTTGGGGTTAAACGCAAACACCACTGCATCAGGTGAAAGCCTAGAATAATTATTTTGCATTACCTCAACTCTATAGAGTTGTCTAGGGTCAAGGCCAAGAGGGTTGGTGTATAAATTCAGCCTTTTCATTCACTCTTGTTCTACTTCATTCTTTCCACTGTGGACTATGAAAGCTCCATTGATTAAAGAGTAATCTATTTGTAATTCTAAGTATTTGACTCCTTAAAACCATTATTTGGGCTGGAAGTGTAGCCCAGTGGTAGAACCCTTACCTAGTATTCAGAAGTCTGAGTTTGATCCTCAGGACCCCTTTAATTTTTTTTCCCCCCTGTGGGTCGTGCCTCTAATTCCAGAGATTCCGGGAGGTCAGGGTAGGAGGATCATCAGTTCCAGGCCAGTCTCAGTAATTTATCTACACCCTGTCCAAACAAACAAAAATTCTGACAGTTGTTTAGCGGGCCTCAGCAGACCCTGAAAGGGGTCCTCTGTAGGTGAGGACTTGTGCATATGGGGTAGATTTGAAAGACTTCCGGGACCAGACTCTGGGCTCTGTTGCCACTTACACAGGAATGGGAAAGAATAATGTTCAGAGGGAAGGAATTGTGTGAACTTTCAGAATGCTTTATTCCACATCCAGGTATTCCATGTAGCATTGCTTCGGACCAAGAACTCAATTGACAGTTGTAATCGGGCTTTTGCCCACTTATCTTATTCTTAATTTCAGTGCCAGCTGGATGACACTATCTTGTGGACTTAGGTAATATCCCACTTTACATAATATATGCGCAAAATCAGCGACCAATGTTCGAAATTATCAAGTGGTGGTGGACATTGAGACTGCCAGCTGGCCATCTTAGACTCTGCATGACAGGGATTCGCAGATATTTTAAAGGGGATAATTGATAGTGAAGAATATCCAGTTATGACCAGTGATCACTGTGGAAATGAGGACTGTGCTGCTGTTAAATTTTATAAAAATGTACGTAAACTCCCCAGAATCTTCAGACTTGCATAGTTATGGATTGGCTTGGGTCACAAGAGACATTTGCTGAGATTTGAAAAGTGGAGTCTAAATAGGCTGTCACATTCACCCTGAGAAGGGAAGGGTCCGGAAGGCCACGAGGTCTGCAGCAACCACAGCTCCTTCTGGGTCTGTAGTTTTTACCTTTCTGACCCTGGAAGTGAAGAACTTATTGGCCCATTACGAAAATGCACCCCCCACCCCCCTAGGGTCGGGAAACCCACAGAACAAGTTTCTCTACCTGGTTACAAACAAAACAACCTGGTTACAAACAAAACAACCACAGAAAAAACACGAAAGAAGCTATCTTTGTAACACAAAATATCAGGGGAAAGCGCGAACGCAGTCCCCCACTACCACAAATTATGCAGTCGAGTTTCCCACATTTGGGGAAATCGCAGGGGTCAGCACATCCGGAGTGCAATGGATAAGCCTCGCCCTGGGAAAACCACCTTCATGATCATGGTATCTCCCCTGCCAGGTAAGTATGAGTTGGTCGGCCTCCCTCCCACCTCAGCCTCATACGCCCTCCACCGTACACACACGGTCACTTTACATCGCCCACTCCCGGGCCCTCTTAGCCCTTTCACACAGCCGAAACACCCTGCCTCGCCCAACAGTCCTTTATTATTCCCACAGCACGGGGAAATCAATCGTGTTTAAGCAGCAGGTACCCAAACAGCAGCCCCTGCGCTGTCTCATCTACATACACCACGCCCTATCTGTGACGTCGCAAACGGCGCCTGCCCCACGTCAGCTCCTCCCTCCCTTACGCTGTCCACCCGGCCAAGCGGCGCGCAGCCCTGGGTCGGGGAAGTGGCGTCTGCCTCTCTCTTTCCCTCACGCCGGGTCCTGTGTTGGGGCGGTGCACAGAGCCCGGCTCGGTATCCCGGAAGTGCTCAGAGAACAACTCCAAGATTCTGCGCTTCAAAGTGGTGTTCAAAAAGATCAATTTGAGAATGAAGGAGGGACTGTATAGAGGGAAAAGGGGTGGGGGGGGGCTGGGGGGAGGAGAAAATAACAGAATGAAACACCATTACCCTTTGTAAATGTATGATTGCACAAATGGTATGCCTTTACTTCATGTACAAACAGAAACAACACGTATCCCATTTGTTTATAATTTAAAAAAAAATCAATTTGAGCCGGATGCAGGACCTGCCTGTGATTCCGGTTGCTCCAGAGCCTGAGACAGGAGAATCGCTATCTTGGCGAGACCCTGTCTCAAAATGAAAAGGGCTGAGGCTGTTATGTTGCTCAGTGGTAGAGCATCCCTGGGTACGATTCCCAGTACTGAAAAGTTTTATTCCCTGGAACTTAGGGAGCCGATGAATTCTAGTTCCCTATAATTAGCATTCCCTCGGGGAGTCCTTGGTTTACTATTTTTGTTGTGTGCTGGGCATCGAACTGTTAGGGGACTTATGAGAATAGTGGAAACATGAGGTTAAGAGAATAATCTGGCCGGGTCCGGTGGCCCACGCCAGCAGCTCTGAAAAGGGAGCTAAACCGCCGCCATGACAGGCTGCATTTAGGGCATGAAAGATTTCAGGCCTAGATAGCCCATTCCAGGAAGGCTACTAGATTAGGACTGGCCTTTGGCAAACAACCAATCCAGAGCTAACAAGCCAATGCCTAGCATTCCAAACCATATATGTCAATATGTTAAGACCTGGGTACCCTAAGCCAAAGGAAATTTGCCAAACCACACATGTTGGAAGATCAGCCAACTGTGTACTTTGCTTTGTTCAAATTTCCCGCTATACTGTGGAGCTCATAAAAATCCCACTGAATGGAGACTCGGGACTCTCAGTACCTGCTGCGGTCAGTGAACGCTGTGAGTCCAAGCTCGAGCTTGCAATAAAGACCCTTTTGCTTTTGCATCGGAGACGGCTCCCTAGTGGTCTTTGGGGATTTGCGATCTGGGCACAACAGCTCCGTATGCTGAGACAAGAGGATGAGGGGTTCAAAGCCAGCCTCAGCAAGAGCGAGACACTAAGCAACTCAGGAAGAACCTGTCTCTAAATAAAATACAAAATAGGGTTGGGGATGTGGCTTAGTGGTCGAGTGGCCCTGAGTTCAATCCCCAGTACTCACCCCCGCAAAAAAAAAAATCTGTAAAATGAGGCCACCGCTGAACCCCCACATGCTTTCTTTGTGCAAAAGCAACCTTCCTACAGTCCCATCTGGCCTGAGTGCCCAGGATATGTCACATTCCTCACCAAACTGAGGCAGGGGACCAATGTCAGGCAGTCAGGTAGATGAGGAATGATGGTAGCCAAGAGAGGATGATGAACGATTATCACTGGTTGTCAGAGAGGACAATGGGTATTTAGCTTCTGTGATCCCGCCTCTGGGCATTTTGGATTGCTAACAATTAACCTCTGCTCTTAGACACATAGAGAAGACAATGATTAAAAGTGGAATTCTGGGGTCTATCAAAGAGCAAGATGCATCCCCTCCCGCGGACACCCACGTTTGGGGCCCCTTCTCTTGTGAGAAGTCTGTCGTTATCACTGTCTTAAATAAAACTTGCCTTCAACGCTTGCCTTGGCGTTTCTCTGAGTTCAGTCTTTAACACCAAGAAATAGGAACCAGTTCTTGATCTCCAAGACCAGTTGTCAGAACCTAGGACTCAAAAGCGAAAGTCGGTACACTCTACCATTAAGCTACCTACCTAGCCCCAAAGCTTCTCTACAAAACCGAACTCTACTCGTTTGTGTTTTTGATTTCTTTTCTGGTGCCAGGGATGGAATCCAAAGGTTTTTTACCTTGAGCCTCATTTTCAATCCTTTGTATTTTTTATTTTGAGATACGGTTTCGCTAAATTGCTGAGGCTGGCTTTGAATTTGCGATTCTTCTGCCTCCGCCTCCCAAGCAGCTGGAATTAAAGGCATGCGCCACTGCGCCCAACTCTATTCAAGGTTTTCTAATCCTTATCCCAACTCTCCTTGACTTTTGGCTTCCCAGCTCAATTCAATCGGTCAGTTTTAGAAAGAATCATTCTAAATTTGAGCAGAATTTCTAATAATTGCTATCTGCGCACCCTTGATGTATAAAAAGCGTTCCTCTTCCTCTACCTTACACTATATAATGTCTGATGACTCTAGTCTGTCTTCAGCAAGAATCCTGACAGGTAAGGCTAGGGTATAGATCACTGATAGAGCCATTGCCTATCATATCCTTGGCAAGCGACCAAAATGTTCTTCATCCAAACATGGCTTAAGAAATCGTGCAGAATAAATCTGACTCTGTGTCGTCAGCACTGGGAATCGTACCTAGGGATGCTCTACCACTGAGCAACATTACAGCCTCAGCCCTTTTCATTTTGAGACAGGGTCTCGCCAAGGTAGCGATTCTCCTGACTCAGGCTCCGAAGCAACAGGAATCACAGGCGGGTGCCACTGCGTCCGGCTCAAATTGATCTTTTTGAACACCACTTTGAAGCGCAGAATCTTGGAGTTGTTCTCTGAGCACTTCCGGGATACCGAGCCGGGCTCTGTGCACCGCCCCAACACAGGACCCGGCGTGAGGGAAAGAGAGAGGCAGACGCCACTTCCCCGACCCAGGGCTGCGCGCCGCTTGGCCGGGTGGACAGCGTAAGGGAGGGAGGAGCTGACGTGGGGCAGGCGCCGTTTGCGACGTCACAGATAGGGCGTGGTGTATGTAGATGAGACAGCGCAGGGGCTGCTGTTTGGGTACCTGCTGCTTAAACACGATTGATTTCCCCGTGCTGTGGGAATAATAAAGGACTGTTGGGCGAGGCAGGGTGTTTCGGCTGTGTGAAAGGGCTAAGAGGGCCCGGGAGTGGGCGATGTAAAGTGACCGTGTGTGTACGGTGAAGGGCGTATGAGGCTGAGGTGGGAGGGAGGCCGACCAACTCATACTTACCTGGCAGGGGAGATACCATGATCATGAAGGTGGTTTTCCCAGGGCGAGGCTTATCCATTGCACTCCGGATGTGCTGACCCCTGCGATTTCCCCAAATGTGGGAAACTCGACTGCATAATTTGTGGTAGTGGGGGACTGCGTTCGCGCTTTCCCCTGATATTTTGTGTTACAAAGATAGCTTCTTTCGTGTTACCGAGTTTCTTCTGTGGTTGTTTTTGTTTGTAAGCTAAGGTGGCTTTTTTTACCCGTTGACAGGTGCCTTTAGGTTCAAAGGGTAGGTAGACGATTGGAGCCGGTAAAAAAACCTGTTTTCTAAGTTTTCTGGCTTTAGGGGAAGGGGGCGCTTTTTCGTAACGAACCAATAAGCTGTCCAGTCCCAGAATCAGAAAGCTAAAGAAAGTCTACAGACCCAGAAGGAGCTGTGGTTGCTGCAGGTCTCCTGGCCTTCCGCACCCTGCCCTTCCGATTGGGCATTGCGCAATGGGTTATAATCTGTAGCGTGTTACCCGGTCTTTACTGCAACCTGTTTCTCACAACGAGAGGATACTCTATCGTCTGTAGAGGTTTAAAAGCCATATATATATGTTCAGCAACTCTCTTGCTTTTTCACCACTGGTTTTGCAGGGACATTCCGAAGCTCATTGTACTGGAGGCATACTATCTAGTTGAGCGGGGTGGAACCTGTATCTAGAAATGGTTACCCTTCTCTTTGAAAGAAAGTATTAACTCGGGATACTACCAGTATTCGTTCTAATTGTCAAAGTAATAGGTTCATCATGTGTACCGGAACAGCTGTGCCCTGATATGTTGTCATATTATTCTTATTCTCCGAGGCCGCCCAGTTTACAATTTTCTGTTCTCTCAGGAATATAAAATAGGAACTCTTGCATAGGAGTCAGGGCCGCATTTATCTCCTGGGGCTTCTATTAGGGCAGTTTTCTTACCGACCTCCTTCCACTTAAGTAGCTCCCTTTCCTCAGACTTAAGTGATAGCTAACTTGCTTGATGTCTTGCTATCACATCCTGTATCCTTTACAGAAGATATCATTCTAACTCATCCTTTGCACCTAAAGCCACCTCTTCAAATTTATGGTTCCTTTTCCCTTCCTATTCCGAGCCTTGCTTATTGCCTTCATAGTCAGGAGTGCTGCCCGTTGAGCCTCCAGTTGGCTCCTGACATGCATCGGTGGATCTGACAAATTATGGACATTTCCTTAATACCCCTTCTCCTCAAATGACAGTACAAATAGTAAACAGATGTTACTTTTAACTGTCAGAAGTCTTTTTTTTTTTTGGCCTGGCTCATGCCTATAATCCCTTTAAACTTGGAGACTGAGGCAGGAGGATCACAAGTTCAAAGTCAGCCTTAGCAACTTCGTAAGGTCCTCGCTAACTTAGCTATACCCTGTCTCAAAAAGGGCTGGGAATGTGGCTCAGTGGTTAAGTGCCCCTAGGTCCAATTCCCAGTTAAAAAAAAAAAAAAAAAAAAATTCTTTTTTTTTTTCCTCCCAATTGAAAATGCCTGAGGGGTGAGCTACACTTCAGAAGAAAATCTCAAATCCAGTGGTGGTGGTTGCCAGCATTTTTCCAACCTCTCCCAGGGTGTTTGCTGATCCTTCCTCACTTTTCTGATCCCAAATGTCCTAGTAAATAGAAACTGCCTAGCCTAATGGGAAAGGCAGGACCATGGCAGGTAGGACCCAGTGCCTATTAGAGTAGGAGGCAGGTCTAACATCAATAATAAAGAAAACCACTTAGAATCACAGGATACCCAGCAAGTATTCAGGAAATTGCCAGAAGAAGCCACAAGTCCTACAGACTGATCTAGTTCGAAAAACAGCCATCTACTTCTCTCCAGCAGCAAGAGGTTTCCTTGCTCAAATGTAAGATGCATGAGCTACAGCTGAAGACGACTTTCACTGCCTTACCAAGAAGAACAATTTTTTAGAGTGAACTGAAGGAATTTCCTTGTTTTCAGGGATGTTACCCCTACTTTGTGCTCCAGATCCCTGAGGGAGAACTTTCTGACCAAAAGCAGCCTTCCAATGCAGTGGCTAAAGACATTAGGTTTCGTCTGCCTTTGGGAAGTTTTCTCCCTTTTGGTCCTGGAGCCACCAGTCACCTTGTGTTTGACTGTGGACTGGCTCTTTTGATTTCCTAGGCCTCAACTGTGCATGTGGCATATGAAAAAAGAATATGAGTACTTCAGAATTGTTGCATAAATCAAATGAGATAATCTAATAATATAGTTAGCATAGTGTATGCAGCCTATATTAAAGATAGGCTAAAAGGAAACTACCTAAGATAAACTATTTCCTTTTTTTCTAAATTTTTTCTAAATTATTTTTAGTTGATGAAACTTTATTTTATTGATTTCATTATATGTGGTGCTGAGAATCAAACCAGTACCTCAACACATGTGAGGCAAGCACACTACCACTGAACCACCTCAGCCCCAAACTTTTGCTTTTAATTATGAGATATAAAGAGGGTGCAGAGGGTTTTTAAGAGGGTAGAATAGAAGAGGTCACTGTCCTGACTGGCCTGTGAAACCAAGAAAAAAAAGAAGAGTCAACTTCTCAGCAAGTTAGGTACTGGAAACCTTCAGGAACACCATAAGTCCACAGGGTAGAAACTCTACTGCCTCCGATCCATACTGTTAGATGGGTAGACACACA
Source organism: Sciurus vulgaris (assembly GCF_902686455.1). Classification (NCBI taxonomy): domain Eukaryota; kingdom Metazoa; phylum Chordata; class Mammalia; order Rodentia; family Sciuridae; genus Sciurus; species Sciurus vulgaris. The sequence goes on from NC_136461.1 coordinate 110,926,837, forward strand.
AATGACAGGAAAAAGCAAGGGAAATAATCTCCCCAAACAGACCAAGATACACAATAACAGAATCCATCGACACCCCAATGGAAGAAATGTCAGAGAAGGAGAGTTTAAAATGCACACAGTTAAGCTGATCTGCAAAGTAAAGGATGAGATAAGGAGTGGAATCAGAAAAAAAAAAAAAAAGAATGTGAAAGATCAATTCAATAAAGAGATTCTGGGCTGGGGATATAGCTCAGTTGGCAGAGTGCTTGCCTTGCAAGCACCGCAAAAAAAAAAAAAAAAAAAAAAAAAAAAAAAAAAAAGAGAGAGAGAGAGAGAGAGAGAGAGAGAGAGAGAGAGAAAGAGGGAGAGATTCTGAAACAAACAAACAAAAAAGGCAGAAATCCTCCAAATGAAGGAATGAATGAACCATATTAAAAATTCACCAACAGAAAAGATCACTTGGAAGAGTTTCAGGCAATGAAGACAAAATACATAATCTTGCCCAGTGTGGTGGTACACACAGCCCAGGAGGCTGAGGCAGGAGGATTGCGAGTTCAAAACCAGCCTCAGCAAATTAGTGAGGCCTTAAGCAACTCAGCAAGAACCTGTCTCAACATAAAATATTTTAAAAAATAGTTGAGGATATGGCTCAGTGGTTAAATGCCCCTGGGTTCAACCCCTGGTACCAGAAAAAAAAAAAAAAAAAATATATATATATATATATATATATAAAATCTTGAAAACAAAGATGACTATGGAGAAAAGATGTTAAGTGACCATGAACAAAACTTCCAAGAAATATGGGATAAACTGAAAAGACCAAATTTAAGATTTATTGGGATAGATGAAGACTGAAGACTCAGGGGTACATATGAAATGAATGCACAATCTTTTCAATGAAATATCAGGGGCTGGGCATATAGCTCAGTTAGTAGAGTGCTTACCTTGCAAGTACAACTTCCTGGGTTCAATCCCCAGCACTGAAAAATAAAAAAAAAAAAAAAAATCAGAAAATTTTCCAAACCTAAAGAATGAAATGGAAAATCAAATACAAGAGCCTTACAAAACCCTCAATACACAAAATTACAACAGACCTACACCAAGGCACATTATTATGACAATGATTTAACATACAGAAGAAGGATAGAATTTTCAAAGCCTGCCAGAGAAACATGACAGGTAATATTTAGAGGGAAACCAACCCAGATTTCAGCTGATCTGTCGACCCAGACCCTCAAAACTAAAGGTCTTGAAATAATAAATACCAAACTCGGAAAGAAAATGGATGCCAGCCAAGAATACTATACCCAGCAAAATTAAGCTTCAGATTTGAAGATGAAATAAAAACCTTCCATGATAAACAAATGTTAAAAGAATTCATAACTAGAAAGCCTGCACTACAAAACATAATAAGATATTTCATGAAAAAGAAATAAAAAATAAAGGTGAGAACCAGAAAAGGGAGGGACTACACTAAAAGAACAGCAAATCAATGGGGAAACAAATTAAATTAAAAAATCATAAATGAACTGAAATGACAGGGACTAAAACATAATATCTCAATAATAACATTGAATGTAAATGGCCAACTCATCAATCAAAAGACACAGATTGGCTGATTGGATTTAACCCAACGATATGCTGTCTCCAAGAGACTTATCTCACAGGCAAAGACATCCACAGCCTGGAGGTAAAAGGATGGGAAAGAACACATTCACATGGGTCTTGTAAACAAGCAGGGGTTTTTACTCTTGTATCAGATAAAGTGGGCTTCAAGCCAAAGTTAATCAGAAGAGATAAAGAAGGACATTTCCACTGTTTATGGGAATTATACATGAAGACCTAGTGATGATAAATATTTATGCCTCAAACAATGGAGCATCTGCATACATCAAACAAACCTCAATTTCAAGAAGTGGATAGACCACAACACAATAATACTGGATAACTTTAATACACTTCTCTCACCACTGGATAGATTCTCTAAACAAAAACTAAAGAAACTACAGAACTAAAAAATACAATCAATAATTTAGACTTAACAGACATATATAGAATAGTTCATCCATACAGTTTCTTCTCAGTAGCACATGGCTCCTTCTCTAAAACAGACCATATCTTAGGCCACAAAGCACTGCTTAGCAAATAAAAAAAAAAATAGAGATAATACCTTGCATCCTATCAGATCATAAAGGAATGAAATTAGAAATTAATGATAAAATAAAAAGGAGAAGCTACTCTAACATCTGGAGACTAAATAATACACTATTGAATGACCAATGAATAGCAGAAGAAATCAGGGGTGAAATTTAAAACAAAAACAAAAACCAAAAACAGAGGTAAATGAGAATAGCAATACAACATAACAAAATTACTGGGACACTAAGAAGGCAGTGCTAAGAGGACAGTTGATTACATTGAGCTCATTCATTAAAAGAATAGAAAGTCAACAAAAAAATAACCTAACATTGTATTGCAAATCCATAGAAAAAGAACAAATCAACACCAAAGCAGAACACAGGAAATAATTAAAATCAGAGCTGAAATAAACGAAATTGAAATAAAAGATATAATCCCCAAAATCGACAAAACAAAAAGTTGGTTCTTTGAAAAAAAAAATCAATAAAATTGATAAACCCTTAGCCAAGCTAACAAGGAGAAAGCGAGAGAGTACTCAAATTAGTAAAATTTGTGATGAAAAAGGAAATATCACAATGGACACTACTGAAATACAGATGATAATCAGAATGTATTTTGAAAATTAACACTGTAAAAAATAGAAAATCTTGAAGACATTGACAAGTTTCTAGAGACATATGGTCTACCTAATTGAATCAGGAGGACATAGAAAATTTGAACAGATAAATTTCATGCAATGACATTCAAGATGCCATCAAAAGCCTACCAAGAAAGAAAAGCCCAGGACCAGATGAATTCTCAGCTGAGTTCTACCAGACCTTCAAAGAAGAACTAACACTAGTCCTCCTCAAATGATTCCATGAAAGAAAGAGGGAACCCTTCCAAACTCATTCTGTGAAGCTAGTATCACCCTGATACCAAAACCAAAGACACATCAAGGAAGAAAACTTTAGTACGATCTCCCAAATGAACATAGGTGCAAAAATTCTTTTTAAAAAGTATGTGTTTTAGAAGGAGATGGACATGACTTTATTTTTATTTATTTATTTTTTCATATTTTGTTTTTAGTTGTAGGTGGACACAACACCTTTCTTTTATTTTTATGTGGTGCTGAGGATTGACCCCAGGGCCTTGTGTCTGCTAGGCAAGCACTCTACCACTGAGCCACAACCCCAGTCCCCATAACTTTATTTTTTTAATGTGGTGCCTAACATGTGCTAGGTAAGTACTCTACCACTGAGCCACAACCTCAGCCCACAAAAATTCTTAATAAAATACTGACAAACCACATACAAAAACATATTTTAAAAGATAGTATCCCATGATCAAGTGGTATTCATCCAAGGGATGCAAACTTGGTTCAACATATGGAAATCAATAAACATAAGTCATCGCATCAATAAACTTAAGGACAAGAATCACATTATTATCTCAATAGATGAGAAAAAGCATCCGACAAAATACAGCATCCATTCAGGTTCAAACCACTAGAAAAATTAGGGATAGTAGGAACATACCTCAGCATTGTAAAAGCTATAGATGTTAAACCCAAGGTCAAAATCATTCTAAATGGAAAAAATTGAAATAATTCCCTCTAAAAACTGGAACAAGGCAGGGATAACTTCTTTCACCACTTCTCTTCAACATAGTCCTGGAAAATCTAGCCAGAGCAATTAGACAGAAGGAAGAAATGAAAGTGATAAAAATAGGAAAAGAAGAACTCAAACTATCCCTATTTGCTGATGACATGATTCTATATTTAGAAGGCCCAAAAGTCTCCACCAGAAAATTTCTAGAACTGATAAATGAATTCAGCAAAATAGTAGGCTATAAAATTAACACCCATAAATCAATTGCATTCCTATACACACATGATCAACTGAAAGAGACATTAGGAAAACTGTCCCATTCACAATAACCTCAAATATATATTTATAAACACATACTTGGGAATCCATCTAAAAAAACAGGTGAAAGACCTCTACAATGAAAATTACAGAACACTAAAGAAAGAAATTGAAGAAGACCTTAGAAGATGGAAAGATCTCCATGTTTCTGCATAGGCAGAATTAATATTGTCAAAATGACCAGACTACCAAAAGTAAGTTTTCTACAGGTTTAATGCAATTGCTACTGAGATTCTGATGATGTTCTTCATAGAAACAGGAATAACAGTCTTGAAATTCATCTGGAAAAATAAGAGACCCAGAATAGCCACAGCAATCCTCAGCAAGAAAAGTGAAGCAGGAGGCATCACCATACCACACCTTAAATTATACTACAGAGCTTTAATTTTGTTATTAACAAAAACAGCATGGCATTGGCACCAAAACAGACATGAAGACCAATAGTACAGAACAGAAGACACAGAGACAAACACACATAAGTACAGTTATCTCCTACTAGACAAAGGCACCATGACGTACATTAGAGAAAAGATAGCCTCTTCAACAAAGGGTGCCGGGGAAACTGGAAATCCATATGTAATAAAATGAACTTAGACCCCTATCTCTCAGCCAGCACAAAGCTCAACTTCAAGTGGATCAAGGACCTGGGTATAAGACCAGAGACCATGCACCTACCAGAAGAAAATGTAGGCCAAAACTCCATCATGTTGGCTTAGGAACTGAATTCCCCAACAAGACTCCGAAAGCACAAGAAGTAAAATCAAGTATCAATAGAGGGGATCATATCAAACTAAAAAACTTCTTCACAGCAAAGGAAAAATCAAGAACGTGAAGGGAGAGTGTACACAATGGGGGAAAATCTTTATCCCCTGCCCTCAGATAGTGCATTAATCTCCAGGATTTATAAAGAGGTCAAAAAAATTAACACAAAGGCCCCCCTAAATAACCCAACCAATACATGGACTATGGAACTGAACAGACACTTCACAGAAGAAGAACTATGAACAGTCAACAAATATATAAAAAGGTTCAACATCTCTAGTAATTAGAGAAATGCAAATTAAAATCACACTGAGATTCCATCTGGCTTCAGTCAGAATGGCAATTACCAATATTCTTGGTTAACAATAAGAGTTGGCAAGCATGTGGGGGAAAGGTACACTCACACATTGCTGGTGGGAGTGCAAACTGGGGCAACCAATCTGGAAAGCAGTATGGAAATTCCTCAGAAATCTTGAAAAGGGACCGCTGTTTGACCCAGTTATCCCACTTCTTGTCATATACCCAAAGGACTTAAAGTCAGCAAACTATAGGGATGCTGCTACATTAATGGTCATAGTGGCTCAGTTCACTATAGCTAAGCTATGGAACCAACCTAGGTGCCCTTCTACAGCTGAATGGTTGAAAAATATGTGGTACATACACACAATGGAATATTACTCAGCCATAAAGAAGAATGAAAATATGGCATTTCCTGGTAAAAGTGGAGGCTATCATGCTAAGTGAAATAAGCGAATCCCAAAATACCAAAGGCCAAATATTCTCTCTGATATACTGATACTGACTCACAACAGGCAGGGTGGGGAATGAGGGGGAGTGGAGGTTCATGAAATTGGACAGGGAAGGGTGGGGGAAGGGCGGGGATGGGTGTGAGAAAGACAGTTGAAATGAATTGAACATATCTTGTCTATGTTCATATGTGAATACAGGACCAGTGTAACTCAACATCATGTGCAACCATGAGAATGGGAAGTTATGCTCCATGTATGTATGATATGTCAAAATACATTCTACTGTCATGTATAACTAAAGAACAAATTTAAAAAAGAAAAAAGTACATAGACTTCCACTTTGGGCTTTCATAATATTCAAATGAATTTTTGTGCTTATGAATGAAATATCCATTCACAAAATAAGTTAGTATTGAAAACAAATTTAAGGGGTTGGGGTTGTGGCTCAGTGATAGAGCGATCACCTAGCACGTGTGAGGCACTGGGTTCAATCCTCAGCACCACACAAAAATAAATAAATAAATAAAATAAAGTTATCGTGTCCATTTACAAAAAATTTTTTAAAAAGAAATTTAAAATGGGATTTATAAAACATATGCCCACCAAAAGGACATCTTGTTAATAGCTTTGTTTGTGATGGTCCCCAAACTGGAAACAATTCAAATGTCCATCAAGAAGTGAATGAAAGCTAGGTGCAGTGGTGCAAGCCTGTAACCCCTGTGGCTTGGGAGGCAGAGGCAGGAGGATATAAGTTCAAAGCCAGCCTCAGCACCTTAGCCAGGCACTCGGCAACCCTGTCTCTAAATAAAATACAAAAAAATGCTGGGCATGCAGGTTAGTGGTTGAGTGTCCCTGGATTCAATCCCCAGTACAAAACAAACAAACAAACAAACAAACAAACAGTGAATGGATACAGAGTGACATATTCGCCCAGGGAAACACAACCATATAACAAAACAGAACATAGTGTTGAAACATTCAACAGTACAGATCTCAAAAACTTCATCAAAGGCCCAGTCAGTGTGGTTCCATTGAAGGGAATTTCTAGAACAGGCAAAAGTAACTTACAGTAACAGAAATGAGATCATTTACTGCCTGGGACAGAGTGGTAGGAGGCACAAGAGGACACTTTGCAGTAATGCAAATGTTCTTTTTCTAGAAGTGAATAGTAGCTACATATGTGTAACCTCATCAAACCGGAAAGGGAAGCATTTAGAAATTATATTTTAAAAAATTTGATTGTAGATTCAGATCCAAGAGGGCGAACTAGAGGGAGGCTGTGTTCTTGTCGCTCCGTAACTCTGGTTTCAAGCAGAAGACATCTATTTCTTGGTGAGGCAGTTTTTGCTGCTTATCGATCCCCTGCTTTGTACCCCATTTGTCTGCTGTGGTGAACTGCGGTCTGCCAGCATATCGACACCTTTTTTGAGTGCAGATTGCTCATTGTCAGGCACCTACCATCTGCCATTTGCCTGCCTCTCGCCTGTCCATCACCTGCCTTTACCTATCCATCACCCACCATCCGAGGTTCACCTCCCGATCATCCGACAGCTGCCAGCAGACTGACTGCAGACCACCAGTGGAGTGCCAGCTGCCTGCTGCTGCCTGGAAGTTCACTGTTATAGTACCTGCAGGTTTGGTTACACGTGGCTGCCTGCCATTTTGAGACAACAGCCAGGCCCCGCAGGACCCCTGGCTGGACTGACTGCTCCCTGCCTCCAGGAACCCCAGACTAACTGACTGTGCCCTATCACCGGGACCCCAGACCGACTGATTGCACCCGGCCTCCAGGATCCCGCAACCACATCAAACACGCCCGACCTACAGGACCCCTGCCTGACCAACTACACCCAGTCTCCAGGACCTCCAGCCAACCATGTCCACACCCCGAGCTGCAGCTCCCCATTTGCCAACACATTTGGAAGCCAGAGCAGCCATCTTGGATAATCCTGGAAGCTGTAGCTCCGATCTTTGGGTGGGGCAAACCCATCCTGAGACGCCTGCTGGAGGCTTGAAGCTCATTGTCAGGAACCTCTCATACATCAGGCTACTGAACACTGGGAGGTTTGAATACTATATGACTGTTATAGTGTAGATTTTCTTTCTTCTCCTTATTGAACAATTTTAAGTTTTTCTTTCTTTACTTTTTTTGGCTCTCTTTTCCTTTTGTTTACCTGTTCCCTCAGAGTCTCTTTCTTCCTTTTTGCATGCTAACATCTAATTTCTTTTGATTACACTCTCGCCCTTTCTATAATCTAGAACTTCTGTATATTCTTTTCTTATCCCATTAACAGCTACACCCTACATCCCTCTGCATTCTCTTTGTCCTCCATTAGAAACTGAAGGCCTTATTGCAAATCTGTTTGTTAAACTGAAGATAATATTTGAACTCATTCTGTTTATTATGATAATTTTGTTATTGTCCTCATAGGGGCTATTTGGTCTAGGATTACATAGTGTCTGAATTGGGCATGGCTAATATCGATTTCCCCTTAAAGAAAAGGTTTTGGAAACCTATAGGGCCACTATAAGCCTATAGGGGGAAATCTGCAATACCCCAGATCTGCACCGCTAGAGAAGAAGATACGTGAAAAACATGAAAAAACAAGGGAAGAAAATGATCCAAACAAATCTAGATTCTATATTAATAGAATCCAATGACAGAATGGTAGAAGAAATGTCAGAAAAGGACTTCATATTATACATGATTCAGATGATTCGTGAAGCAGAGGATGAGTTAAGAGAGCAAATGCAGGCAATGGATGATAATACTATAAGCAGTTGAAAGAGCCATTGCAGGAAGCAAAAGATCATTTCAACAAAGAGATAGAGATTCTCAAAAAAACCCAAATGGAAATCCTTGAAAGGAAGGAAACAATAAACCAAATAAAAAACTCAATGAAAAGCATCACCAAAAGACTAGACCACTTGGAAGACAGAACCTCAGACAATGAAGACAAAATATTTAATCTTGAAAATAAAGTTGCCCAAACAGAGAAGATGGTAAGAAATCATGAACAGAATCTCCAAGGACTATGGGACATCATGGAAAGACCCAAATTTAAGAATTATTGGGATTGAGGAAGGCACAGAGATACAAACCAAAGGAATGAACAACCTATTCAATGAAATAATATCAGAAAATTTCCCAAACCTGAAGAATGAAATGGAAAAACAAATACAAGAGGCTTACAGAACACCAAATGCACAGAATCACAACAGATCCACACCAAGGCACATTATAATGAAAATGCCTAACATTCAAAATAAAGATAGGATTTTGAAGGCCGCGAGAGAAAAGCATCAGATTACATATAGGGGGATCCCAATATGGATAGCAGCCGACTTCTCAACCCAGACTCTAAAAGCTAGAAAGGACTGGAACAACATATTTCAGGCTCTGAAAGAACATGGTTGCCAACCAAGAATCCTATACCCAGCAAAACTAACCTTCAGATTTGAAGATGAAATAAAATCCTTCCCTGATAAATAATAGTTATAAGAATTTACAAATAGAAAGCCTGCCCTACAGAATGTTCTCAACAATACATTCCATGAGGAGGAAATGAAAAACAACAATGGAGGTCAGCAAAGTGAGGAACTACCTTAGAGAAAAAACATTCAAAGGAGAACCCGAGCCAAGTTAAAAACCAAAAATAAGCCCAAATGACTGGGAATATAAATCATATCTCAATAATAACCCTGAACGTTAATGGCCGAAACTCATCAATCAAAAGACATAGACTGGCAGAATGGATTAAAAAGAAAGACCCAACAATATGCTGCCTGCAAGAGATTCATCTCAAAAGAAAAAGACATTCACAGACTAAAGGTGAAAGGATGGGTAAAAACCTACCACGCACATGGACTCAGTAAAAAAGTGGGGGTTGCTCTCCTTATATCAGATAAAGTGGACTTCAAGCCAGAGTTAGTGAGAAGGGATAATGAAGGACATTTCATACTGCTTAAGGGAACCATAAATCAGGAAGACATAACCATAGTAAATATATATGCCCCAAGCAATGGCACATCCCTGTACATAAAAAAAAAAAAAAAAAAAAAAAACCCTTCTCAATTTCAGGAATCAAATAGACCACGACACAATAATTCTGGGTGACTTTAACCCACCACTGTCACCACTACATAGAATTTCTAAACAAAAAACAACCAAAAAAACCATAGAAGTCAATAACACAATAAATAACCTAGACTTAATAGATGAATGTAGAATATTCCATCCATCAACGAGCAGAATCACTTTCTTCTCAGCAGCACATGGAACCTTCTCAAAAATAGACCATATGTTATGCCACAAAGCAGGAAATAGGAAATGCAAAAAAATAGGAAATGCAAAAAAATTGAGATACTGCCTTGTGTTCTATCAGATCATAATGGACTGAGAGTAGAAATCAATGATAAAATAAAAAACAGAAATTACTCCAACACTTGGAGACTAAATAATATGTTATTGAATTAAAAATGGATAACAAAAAACATCAGGGAGGAGATAAAAAAAATTCTTAGAGGTCAATGAGAACAACGATACAACATGTCAAAATCTCTGGGACACTATGAAAGTGGTACTAAGGGGAAAATTCATTGCATGGAGCGCATTCCAGAAAAGAATGAAAAGTCAAAAGTAAAGATCTAATATTACAGCTCAAAGCCCTAGAAAAAGAAGAACAGAAGAACAGCAAAAGTAGTAGAAGACAGGAAATAATTAAAATCAGAGCTGAAATCAATGAAATTGAAACAAAACAAACAATTCAAAAAATTGACAAAACAAAAAGTTGGTTCCTTGAGAAAGTAAACAAAATAGACAAACCCTTAGCCACACTAACAAAGAGAAGGAGAGAGAAGACTCAAATTACTAAAATGCATGATGGAAAAGGAAATGTCACACAGACACCACTGAGATACAGAACATAATGAGAAGCTACTTTGAAAATCTGTATTCCAACAAAATAGAAACTACCAAAGACATTGACAAATTTCTAGAGACATATGCTCCTCCCAAACTGAACCAGGAGGACATACACAATTTAAACAGATCAATATCAAGTAATGAAATAGAAGAAGCCATTAAAAATCTACCATCCAAGAAAAGCCCAGGACCAGACGGATTCCCAGCTGAGTTCTACAAGATTTTCAAAGAAGAACGCATTCCAATACTTCTCAACGTATTCCAGGAAATAGAAAAGGAGGGTACCCTACCAAACTCATTCTATGAAGCTAGTATCACCCTCGTACTCAAACCAGGCAAAGTCACATCAAGGAAAGAAAATTATAGACCAATATCCTTGATGAATATAGATGCAAAGATCCTTAACAAAATATTGGGAAACTGTATCCAAAAACATATTAAGAAAATTGTGCACCACGATCAAGTGGCGTTCATCCCTGTAATGCAAGGATGGTTTAACATCCATAAATCAATAAACGTAATCCATCATGTCAATAGACTTAAGGATAAGAATCATATGGTTATTTCAAGTGATGCAGAAAAAGAGTCTGACAAAACACAACACCCCTTCATGCTCAAAACACTAGACAAAATAGGAATAGTAGGAACATACCTGAACGTTGTAAAGGCTATTTATGCTAAGCCCAAGGCCAACATCATTCTTAATGGAGAAAAACTGAAACCATTGCCTTTAAAAATGGGAACAAGGCACGGATGCCCACTGTCACCACATCAATTCAACACTGTCCTCGACACTCTAGCGAGAGCAATTAGACAGACTAAAGAAATTAAAGGAATACGAATAGCAAAAGAGGAACTTCAGGTGTCACTACTTGTTGATGACATGATTTTATATTTAGAGGATCCAAAAAACTCCTCCAGAAAACTTCTAGACCTCATGAATGAATTCAGCAAAATAGCAGGTTATAAAATCAACACGCACAAATCTAAAGCATTTTTATACGGAAGTGATGAAACATCTGAAAAGGAAATGAGGAAAACAACTCCATTTGCAATAGCCTCAAAAAAAAAAAACAAAAAAACAAAAAGACAAAACAAAACAAACAAAAAAACTTGGGAACCAATCTAACCAAAGAGGTAAAAGATCTCTACAATGAAAACTACAAAACATTGAAGAGAGAAATTGAGGAAGACCTTAGAAGATGGAAAGATCTCCCATGTTCTTGGATAGGCAGAATTAATATTGCCAAAATGGCCATACTACCAAAAGTGCTATACAGATTCAATGCAATTCCAATTAAAATTCCAATGATGTACCTTACAAAAATAGAGCAAGTAATCATGAAATTCTTCTGGAAGAATAAGAAACCCAGAATAGCTGAAGCAATCCTTAGCAGGAAGAATGAAACAGGGGTATCACAATACCAGAACTTCAACTATACTACAAAGCAATAGTAACAAAAACGGCATGGTATTGGCACCAAAATAGACAGGTAGATCAATGGTACAGGAATGAGAGTACATGACACAAACCCAAATAAATACAATTTTCTCATACTAGACAAGGTGCCAAAAATATGAAATAGAGAAAAGATAGCCTCTTCAACAAATGGTGCTGGGAAAACTGGAAATCCATATGCAACAGAATGAAACGAAACCCCTATCTCTCACCCTGCACAAATATCAACTCACAATGATCAAGGACCTTGAAATCAGACCAGAGACCCTGCATCTTATAGAGGAAAAAGTAGGTCCAAATCTTCAACTTGTTGCCTTAAGATCAGACTTCTTTAACAGGACTCCCATAGCACATGAAATAAAAGCAAGAATCAATAACTGGGATAGATTCAAACTAAATAGCTTTCTCTCAGCAAAGGAAACTATCAGTAATGTGAAGAGAGAGCCTACAGAGTGGGAGAAAATCTTTGCCACTCATACTTGAGATAGAGCATTAATTTCCAGAATACTATAAAGAATCTCCAAAAACTCTACACTAAGGAATACAAATAACCCAATCAACAAATGGGCTAAGGAAATGAACAGATACTTCACAGAAGATCTACAAGCAATCAACAAACATATGAAAAAACGTTCACCGTTTTCAGTAATAAGAGAAATGCAAATCAAAACTACCCTAAGATTCCATCTCACCCCAATTAGAATGGTGATTATAAGAATACAAGCAACAATAGGTGCCGGAGGGGTTGTGGGGAAAAAGGTACACTCATACATTGCTGGTGGGGCTGCAAATTAGTGCAGCCACTCTGGAAAGCAGTATGGAGATTCCTTAGGAAACTTGGAATGGACCCACCATTTGACCCAGCTATCCCACTCCTCGGCCTATACTTAAAGGACTTAAAATCAGCATACTACAGAGATACAGCCACATCAATGTTCAGAGCTGCTCAATTCACAATAGCCAGATTGTGGAACCAACCTAGAGGTCCTTCAACTGATGAATGGGTAAAGAAACTGTGGTATATATATATATATATATATATATATATATATATATATATATATATATACAATGGAATATTACTCAGCTATAAAGAATAATAAAATTATGGCATTTGCAGGCAAATGGATGAAATTGGAGAATATCATGCTAAGTGAGATAAGCCAATCTTAAAAACCAAAGGTTGAATGATCTCGCTGATAAGCGTATGATGACACATAAGGGGGGGTGGGAGGGGGTGAGAATGGAGGAAGGAGGGACTGTATAGAGGGAAAAGAGGAGTGGAAGGGGTGGGTGGAAGGAAAAAATAACAATGAATCAAACATCATTACCGTATGTAAATGTATGAATACACAAATGGTATGCTGTTACTCCATGTACAAACAGAGACAACATGTATTCCGTTTGTTTACAATAAAATAAATTTAAAAAAATAAAATGTTCATTAAAAAATTTGATTAGTAAGGAATAGAAAAATAACTCCAGATTTTAATTTCATGATTATATTTTTTAGCCTGAGAGGGATACTTTTATCCAACTGAAAGTTCAACAAGTCTTTCGTTTTTGCTTCTGTTTCTTTTTCTTCAGTTAAATTCATGCATATTAAGTTGAATCTACTTTAAACAAAAATAGAGTATAAACAACTCAAAGGTATAAAAGCATATTTGGGCAGGGGGTGAACCTCTGTATTAGAGCAACTGCCTAACAAAGGCCAGGTTCTGGGTTCAATTCCAAGCACTGAAGACATATTTAATTAGATACTCTACACTCTGCAGAGATACCAGACAAAAATTCCTCCTTCAGTATTTTATCTAACATCAACAAAAGTTATTTCTGAATTTAAGGTGTTGAACATTTTGTCATTTTTGTATTTTTCTGCATTGTTTGAATTGCTATTTAATAAGTATGTATAATTTCTGCTAAAGATGGGAGTAACTGAAAAAAAAGAATGGAAGCTAGATGAGACAGCACAGGTTTGTAATTCCAGTCACTCACAAGTCTTGCGGGGGGAGGATCACAAATTCAAGGCCAGTTCAGCAACTTAGGAACACCCTGTTTCAAAATAAAAATAAAAAAGGACTAGGGATGGGGCTCATTGGTAAACTGTCATTGGGTTCAATCTCCAATAGAAAAAAAAAGGAACACTGATACAATTAAGTTACATAACATTTTTATCAGCACAAAACTCCATCACATTTTGATGGCTCCATCTCTTCAGGATTGCCTCTCCTTTCCTCTCCAACCCTGGCTACAACTAATCAGTTTCCATTCCTATCACTTATTCATCTAAACAATGTAATGTGTATGGAATCCTACATATGGCCCTTGGAATTAGTTTTTCCCTCAGTGAATTTCTCTGGAGAGTCATTCCACTTGCTGTATCAACAGATTGTTCTTTTCATATTTCAACAGCTGCATACTTTTCCACACTACGGGTAAACCACCATTTGTCTACCCATTCACACAAGGAAGGTTATCCACGTTTTTCTCTTTTTTGGATATTAGAAATAAAGTTGCTATAAACTGTAGTATATATACATTCATGTGAACACGAGTGCTTATCTCTCTGTGATAAATACTGGAATGCAATTCCTAGGTCCTATGGCAGACTGCCTGTTTACCTTTAAAACTACCACAGAAATATTTCCTAGAGTGGCGGTAACATTGACATTCACCCAGCAATGTAGAGTGATCCAGGCTTCCCTGCATGCTCCCCAGCACTTGATGTTGTCATGATTTTATTGCGGACATCCTGATAGGTGTGTACTGAGAGCTCATTGTGACTTTAATTATCATTTCCCTAGTGGCTGATGATGTTAGGCCTTTGACCTGTGAATCTGGGCTTGAGGGGAGGGCATAATTCAGCCCACAACAGTATGCATTCTGCTGTTGCAGAGGGGTCTAAAACTGTCAATTAGGTCCTGCTGATTAATAGTGTTGTTAGGCCCTTCTATATCCCTGCTGATTATGACTAGTTGTTCTATATATTGTTGAACACACTGAAGTCTCCAAGTGTAATTGTGATATTGTCTCTTTCTCTGTTCCGTTCCATCAGTGTTTGTTGCATATGTACACAAGTCTTGTGTTGGGGTTTTTGTTGGATCAACCCTTTTATCATTGTGTAATGTCCCTGTGGGTCTCTGGCTAGTGTGTTTGCTCTAAACTTCCCCTCATCTGATGTTAAGGCAGCCAGTTCTGCTTTCCTTTGCTTCATGTCTGCATGGTATATCTCTGTCCATCCATTCTTTCCCATCTGCCTGTATCATTCTATTTGACTTTGGTTTCTTTGTAACCAGTGTATATTTGGGTCATACCTCTTAATGCATTCCTCTAATATGTCTTTGAACGGAGGTATTCAGACCATTTACATTTAATGTACGTTTTGGATTGGTTTCTTTTGTTTGGAATTTTCGCAATCTAACAGTGCTAGGGACTCGAACCTGGGTCTCGAGTTTGAGAGGCAGGCACTCTACGTGATGGACTATATGGCCAGCAATAATGTACGTTTTTGAAATGAGAGGGCTTGCATCTACCATTTCTTCACTTTCTGCTTGTAATGTTTCATTTGTTTCTGGGGCTGTTTTCTTTTCTTGCTGTCCCGTGGGAGCTGAAATACATTTTAAAATTACACACTGCTGTATCCATAGTGTTTTTGGTAAGATTGGTTTATATAGCTGTTTTGGTTTCTATTTTAACACAGTACATGGATGTTATTATTTTACCAGTTCAAGCGAGCCATAGAAAAACTTTCTTGCCTTTTATATCTCTTTACCCTTCCTGTTTATAATGTCATTTTGTTGGACTAATGCATGTTAACTAACTCAGGCTGACTCCTTTCTCGCTGGCAGGTGAGCAAGATCAAGGCCTCAAAGGCGGTTTCAAAGTTAATGACGATAAATCGGACCACCGTCAGGGATTGGTTAACAACAGTTCCAAGAATGTGATCAGCTCGTGCTTGCCATATAGTCCTATGGGACTCTTGCCTGCGTGATCCCCTCTCCCCTTGCTGACCTTTAAGCTGACTGGTTCCCACCTAGCCTCCACCCTACATAAAAAAGCTGCGTGACTTCCTCAATAAACGAGTTCCTGCTGTGACTGGTCTCCCTGATGTGTCTGGTTGTTCTCCACCCTGAGGGCTGGGGGCAGGCAGTCAGCCTACCTATCCCAGTCTGGCCTTCTTGGGGAGTGTTCCCTTCCCTTGTGGCTGGTCAAGAAGAGCAAAGGGGCTTAAGACCCCGACATCATTATCTTAGCATTTCCTTTATATAATTGGGGAACCATGCCAAACAGCAAGTGAGCTTTCTTAAACCATCAAACATAATTAGAGAACTCAAGAGAAGGAAATATTATTTTGATCATTCTCCCCCATTCTTTCTGATGTCTCAAATTTCCTTCTGTTATTTCCTTTCTGTTTAGAGAGCTCCTAGTGGCCATTCTTTTATGCTACAACTGTAGGTGAGAGATTCCCTTAGTTTTCCTGAATCTGAGATTCTTTTGGTTTCCATTTAATTGCTGATCACATGCTTGTTGCTGTGTAGGAGCAGTGGCTTGATCCTTGTTTTCCATCAGCACTTGGAACGTTGTGCCACTTACTTCTGTCTCCATGTTTTCTGATGAGAAGTCCACTGTCACCTGAATTATTTTGACCCTGATGGTAATTTGTTATCCTTCTGGTTCTCTTTGCAGGTAGTTCTTTTGTCTTTAATTTTAAAAAGGTGGATTGTCATGGATCTTGTCACAAAGTACTTTGAGCTTCTTTATTCCATTTGGTGTTTGTGCAACATCTCAAACCTGTAGGTTTCTGTGTCTTGCCAAATTGGTCATTTGCTCACATGGCTATCGTGTCAGCCTTGTCTTTTTTGTTCTTCCACACTCTGGTAACATGAATGCTAGACCTTTCTATGTTCTTTCACAGGTCCTTGAGACTCTGTGCAATATTTTCCTCCAATCTCTTTTTCTGAGTTTAGATTATATAATTTCCCTTTTTCATCTTGTTGTTTACTGATAGTTTTTCCTTTTGAATTACACCCTCTGTGCTGAACTTGGACTCTTCACTGGGTTTTTTTTTTTTTTGTTAAACTTTAACCTTTTGCCTACAGTATTTTTCACTTATCAATTGGTCCTCCTTTCCTATCTTGCATTCCTTAGCGAAGGCACCAGGGATTGACAGAGGGGCACTTAGCTAATAAGCCACATCTCCTGTCATTTTTAATACTTTATTTTGAAACAGGGTCACAGTAAGTTGCTTAGGGACTTGCTAAGTGCTGAGGCTACCTTTGAACCTCCTGCCTCAGCCTTCCCAGCCGCTGGGATTGTAGGCGCATGCCGCTGTATACTGGCGCAGCCAGTATTTCTAATCTTTTAATTTGAAATAATCCTGGAACCCACAGAAACCAATTCCAAGATTCTGTGCTTCCAAGCAGTGTTCTAAAGGACCAATGTGAGCCTGATGCAGTGGCACACGTGGAGCCTGAGGCAGGAGGAGACAGCCTTGACAGCTTGGTGGAGACCCTGTCTCAAAATAAACATATAAATGGCTGAGGATGTAGCTCAGTAGCAGAGCACACTTGAGTGCATTCCCAGTACTGAAAACAACAACAATCAGTTTTATTCCATATACTTCAGTAGGGAGAAAGTCTTCAGCTTGGACCGAGTTCGACACCAAATACCCCATGAACTGCTGAGATTTTTAGCCAGAGGCAGCATGAGGGAGTGAGCAGGTGGGAAATTACCAACAGGAACTTGATTAGATGTCAAGGGTGGAGAACTCTTGCTAAACTGGCTTAGCAGGTTTCTTTGCTAAAACTAGAAGTGGACTCAGAGGAAACTGACTAAAGTTTGGCCAGGAGGGAATCTTTGTCAACTCTGCATTGAAGGTTCTATGAATAAATGCTGACCAACTAAATAAGAAGAGCAGCTGGGCACAGCGGCACACACCTATAATCCCAGGGACTCGTGAAGATGAGGCAGGAGAATTGCCAGTTAGAGGCTAGCCTCAGGAACTTAGACGGTTTCAAAATAAAAAACAAAAATGACTCTGGGTGCAGCTAAGTGTAGAGCACCCGTGGGTTCAATCCCAGGGGAAAAAAGAGCAAAGGAGTCCGTCAGATCACTGCATTTTGGCAGAGAGTTGAAAGCAGACAGAGCGACTGGAAGGCTATATGGGGAAGAGGCTTCAGGTGTGCCTGGTTAGAGGCTGTGGGCATGGAAGCTGTAAGCAGGCTAACTAGATGTGGTGCATCTTTGTGATTGCTTAAAAGAGATTTGAACTGATGTGATTGGTCCTAAGTTGGAAGCAGAATGTAAAAATTAGGCAAATAGCTTGGGTGCTCCCCACACATTGTTTTCTGTGTGTCTTTTCTTTTTTTTTTTTCTTTTGAGTTTTGTTTGGTTTGTTAATCTGTTCTTCTACCAGGACACAGCAGTTTGTCCCCTTTTGCCCTTTCAATCCTGATTGCCAAGTAAGGACATCTAGATGGTGTCATCTATGGGGAAAGGGCCTTTACCAGATACCAAACCTGCCTGTGACTTGATCCTGAACTGCTCAGCCTCCAGAACTGTGAAAAAGAAATTTCTGCTGTTCATAAATTAACTCCGTCTCTGGTATTCTGTAGGATAGCAGCGTTAGTCAATTTTCCGTTGCCATGGCAAGATAACCTGAAACAAATCAACTTAAATTCGGAGAGGTTTATTGTGGCTCCCGATTTCAGAACTCCTAGTCCATGGCTGGCCCGGTCACTTTTAAGTCTATGGTGAGGCAGAAAAGCATGGCAGCAGGATCTTGTGACAGAAGCAGCTGCTCACTTCAGACAGTAGGGAAGCCGGGAGAGCTCACTTTGACAACAAAGCTCCTCCCTCCAAACTCACTGGGCTATGAATCCATAAATCGATTAATCCATTCATGAAGTCAGAGACCTCATGATCCACTCACCTCCCAAAGACCCACCTCTGAACACTGCTGCACTGGGGACTAAACATTCAACATAGGAGCTTTGTGGGGGACAAAGATCCAAATCATGAGAAGCAGCATAAATGTACAAAGGCACCAATCTTATCTGAAAAATCCATCTCAAAACATTCGGGGTTCCTGAAGGTAAAAGGACAACTGATTTTTTTTTTTTTTTAAGTCACAAAGAGACTTAAAAAGAGAATTGTAGATAGCAAACGCAACCAGGGACTGGGGGATAGCTCCGTTGGTAGAGTGCTTGCCTTATAAGCACAAAACCCTGCGTTTGATCCCCAGCACCCCCCCCCAAAAAAAAAAAAAAAAAAAAAAAAGATAGCAACCAAATAGACAAGTCGAGGCACTCCGAGTATCAGAACAGATTTTATACTATTTTTAAACCCTGATTCTATTTTGTTTCGTCAGCCCAGGAAAACACATCCACTCAGGCCTAGAGGCAATGGGACCGCCCCACTGTTTTCAGATTCTGAAGACCAATATGAGGAGCCAACATGAAGAATTCACAGGGGTCAATGAATTCTAGTCGCCTAAAATGAACTCTCCCAAAAACCGTTCCTGGTGTGCTGGACGGTGAACCCAGGGCGTCAAATGCCAAGCAAGTGCACTCTACCACTGAGCTACATCCTTAATTAAAGCTTCTCTGATACTCTTCCCAACTCTGATTGCCTTCTGGGCCTCCCAGTTCAATTCTGCATCGTCAGTCCAGTTTTGGAAGAATCCTTCTGAGTCAGTTTGGCCCCAATTCCCAACACACTCTCCCTATCTAAAAGGGTTGGGTTGGTTCCTCATCCTCCGCCGCCCATTAGGTAATGTCTGATGCCTGGTTTGTCTTTAACAAGAATCCCAACAGGTAAGGCTGGGGGTGTAGCTTGGTGGCAGAGCCCAAATGGCTAAAAGGGTCCTCACCCAGTCACAGATTAAGAACCCGGCAGTTCTAGGAGATCAGGCTCAGGCTCCGCCCACCGGCCGAACACCGGGTGGGGCAGGAGGGAACAAGGTAGAGGAATACATCACTTCCAGCACCCGCTGCCAGGGCGCTGGTAGGTGGCGGTGACCGCGCAGAAGGGGGCGCTAACGAGGGACGGGGCGTGCGCCCTAGGGCAGGGCGTCGCTTGTGACGTCACAGGTAGAGCGTGGCGTATGTAGATGAGACAGCGCAGGGGCTGCGGTTTGGGCACCTGCTGCTTAAACCCGGCTGATTTCCCCGTGCTGTGGGAGCGAGTGAAGCGCTGTTGCGCGAGCCGGGGTGTTTCCGCTGTGTGTAAGGGCTGAGAGGGCCCGGGAGTGGGCGAGTTAGTGACCGTGTGTGTACAGTGACGGGCGTATGCTGCTGCGGTGCGAGGGAGGCCGAAGCGCTCATACTTACCTGGCAGGGGAAAGACCATGATCACGAAGGTGGTTTTCCCAGGGCGAGGCTTATCCATTGCACTCCGGCTGCGCTGACCCCTGCGATTTCCCCAAATGCGGGAAACTCGACTGCATAATTTGTGGTAGTGGGGACTGCGTTCGCGCTTTCCCTGATTGTTCTACAGTGGAAAAGTAGACTGTTTAGTAATTTTCCTTCTTTTTTTGACTCATGTGAGACTGTGGTGGAGATGGTTTTTCTGCTGTTGGAGTTTCAACCTAAAAAATCTGTCTCGTTTTTTTTCGAAAATGTTGACACGCAGTTTTGAACTTGTGATTTTACTGCCCAAATCTCCCAAGCTATTGGGGTTGCAGATCTGTACTACCATACCTGGTGGAATAACTATCCATGTATTTATATGTGATTTTTTTTTTTTTTTTCTTCTTTCAGGGCCGAGGACCGAACTCTCGGGGCCTTGCGCGTGCTAGGCAAGCGCTCTGTCACTGAGCTAAATCCCCGACCCCATAGATGTGAATTTTTTAAGGGAGGGGGGATAAAGTAGGGAGATCATTTTTATTCCATATAGTTCTGAGTGTTATAATTTTTTCACAACAGACATGTATACACTGTGAATTACATAAATTTTTTTTTCAGAAGGCCTAATAAAGTCCAAAATAACTATTTAATTTTCAGTAGTCATTTGTTTTTCCCTAACTGAAAATGCCTCCGGGTTCTGAAGAAAATCCCAAATACAGTTTGGTGGTTGCTAATATTTTGCCAATCTCTTCCAAGGTTTGCTGATCCAATTCTCACCTCTGATGCCTGAAGTTCTTGTAATAAACTACCGGGCTCAAGGAAGGACTGTGGCGCCTCACCCTACCTACCTCAGGGACCAAACTCCAAGGTTTTCAATGTCTCAGACGGTTCTGATACCCTGGTGAAGCAAGGAGCAAAACTATCAAAAACCAGGATTCCAAGCAGAGTATTCAGGACACTGCAAGCAGAGGCCATGAGTCCTGCAGACTGATCTAGTTTGATGAAGAACCATCTCCTCTCCAGCAGCTGGAGGGAGGTTCCTTTGCTTAAATATGATACATGAACCACGACTGGTCAACTTTCAGCACCATACTGAAGAAAATATTTTATTAGAGCGTCCAAGGAATTTCCTTGTTCTCAGGGCTGTTATCACTACTTTATGCTCCAGATCCCTGAGGGAGGCGTTTCTGACAGAAAGCAGTCTTCCAATGCAGCCCCTGGAAACTGCTTGTGTAGCACAGTGTGGGGTTGGGTTTTCTGTCTGGAATTTAAAGAATGAAATGCACTGACACAAGGGTGAGAGCCAAGAAACAGGATTTCTTAGTTGTAAAGGAAGAAATAGAGCTCCCAAAGCAGAAGGGGTCCCAAAAGAGGGATACTGGAAATGACTATTATCCTAGGGGTTTATATGACTCTACAGAGTTAAGGGAGGTAACCCCCTACCCAATCCTGGGAAAGGCACTCAGTGTCCATGATCTCTTCCCACATTCTGTGATCCATTCAGGTTACTGTGCCCCCCTTTTTGAGGGTCTAGGAATTAGACAGCAGATGTCTTATCAGTTTTTTCTGCTTACCCAGAAGTGAGCCTGACTTGGATGAAGCTTGGCTTCTTTGTGGTTTCTTAGCCCCACTGAATAAAAACCTGTCTTTGAAGGAGTCCAAGTTTCCTACCTGTCCATTTTAACCCTTTCTCCTGCCCCACTTGGATATTATCAGACAGATGACATCACTATAAAAGGATTAGGTTTTTTTCTGCCTTTGGAGAGGTCTCCCTTTTGGTCCTGGACGCACCAGTTGCCTTCTGTCTGACTCTTTTAATTTGCTATGCCTCAATTTGCAAGTGTCATGTGAAAAAATATTTAGTACCTCATGGAGTTGTTGCATGAATCAAATGTGATAATTTAGTGATACACCTAACATAGTATGTACAGCCTGCATTAAACATTAGGCTGCAAGGAAACAATATTCAAGCTAAGTTTCCTCCCCCAAATTTTGAAATACAATAGAAAAGTGCATAGAGTTCTGCTTTTATAACATTTGAATGTATTTTGTGTCTGTGAATGTAATATCCATACACAAAGTATTGAAGAATTACAAATTGAAAATGAAATTTATAAAACATATGTCCACAAAAAAGATTTATTTTTCGTAGCTTTATTTCTGATATTCCCCAAGCTGGAAGCTATTCAAATGTCCATTAAGTTATGGCTACATTGTGATGCATTCATCCAGTGGAACAAAACCACACAATAAGAGAGATTACTGAGGGGCTGGGTTGTGGCTCAGTGGTAGAGCACTCACCTAGCATGTGCAAGGCACTGGGTTTGAGCCTCAACACCACATAAAAATAAATAAAGGTATTGTGTCCATCTACAACTAAAAAAAATATTTTTCAAAGAAAGAGCTTACTGAAACATTCAACAATGTGGATCCCAAAAACATCACAAAAAGTACATTTAGTGCATTCCATTGCAGTGAATTTCTAAACAGGCAAAAGTAACATAGTGACAGAAACAACATGTATTTTCAGGTTACCTGGAATCACTTCCACAGTGACTGTCAACCTGGCCTTCAGTGTCCATGATGGAGACATCAGAGCCAGAAATTCTGAATATAAAGAATCATTCAAAAAATGGTGAATGAATCTAATATACCTTTCCTATGTACATATATGAATATACCACAGTGAATCTCCACATCATGTAAACCACAGACTGGGATCCTAATTAGAATAAGATGTACTCCATGTTTGTATAAATACGTCAAAATAGACTGTACTGTCATGATGACTAAAAAGAACAAATAAAAAAAATTAAAGGATCAATGACTAACCAGAATTAAATGAGCCATCAGAACAAACTACAGGACTCAGAAATCAGCACTCCCATAGTAGGACGCAATCACTGGAGGCTGAGCTGACACCATCACAGTTTCCCCAATTAACAACTTACCCAAAAGATGGTGTGATTAAAAGGTGTCATGTTGGACAAAGCCCCAAGCAGAGGATTTGGTGGCAACCACATTTTCAGTGCAAGAGACCTTCCACCCTGAGGTTCATAAGAGGACTGGGCTTGGCAGGGATGAGGGGTTCTTGTTGGGTCTCAGGGACGTTGGTGGCAGGATAGGGAGATATCTGAGGATGGTTTAATTTCCAAATTCAATATGTTTCAATTCCCTGTGGACATGGCCTCTCCCAGAACCCATCTTCAAGGACTTCAAATCCTGAGGATCTGGCAGTGCAGGTGCCACACCTGCCCGGCACAAACTACTGAGGACCAGGAAGCACGCTGGGGGTCTGCTGTAGACCCTGCTCAGAGCAGCTTTTGTCCCTGGACCAAAACCTCCTCACCTCCTAAATCAGGATGTGGAAGCAGAAACCAAGAAAACGAACATTATCCAAGCCTAGACAAAAACTCCCACCCAGACTTGAAGTCAGGTTGCTGGATTCAGATTCCAGAGTGCACACACTTACTCCATGGAACACTCAAACATCATCAGAGATGTGTAATGACACCCAGCTTAACTACCGACTAACCCAAAGGATCTTATTCGTTGCACCCCAGAAAATCCATTTCAACTCACAGCAGAAGAGCCTCTCAAGTTTCCAACATGGGTCACATTCTCTGCCTCAGTTTACCAGTTTTTGTCCTT